>NC_138878.1:1372500-2717638 GCF_965194805.1 Balaenoptera borealis
CCAGCAGGTGCGGCCTCAGTTTCCCCATCTGGAGAATGGAGCCAATTTTCGAGCTGCCAGACCCCGGCGGAAGCTGGGGTCACGAGGGTGCTGAGGTTCAAAGGCTGCCGCAGGCTGGGGCAGCACCCAGGCTTGGGTGTGCGGACCCTGGAGGTCAGGCTCGTCCACTGGTGCCCCCGTCCCCTCCCACCATGAGGGCCAATGGCTCCGGGCTCCCCAGCGATGGCCACGACGGCAGGCGCTGACGGGAGCAGCTCACCTGGACCCTCCATTCACCCCAAGCTGCCACCTCCATCGCCTGGGCGGATTCTCACGCTGATCTGTGAGCAGGAGCGATGACGTAACCCCCAGCTCCTCACTGAGGAAGCGAGGTCCAGAGAGGTGGGGAGCACTGTTTGGGGCCACCCTATGCTTGTGTCACGTAGAGCCTAGCGGGGCGGGGGACTGGAACGTGGCTCCCACCTCCTGGGTGCCCTGCCCCTGGGGTCCCAGTGCTCCTGCTGGCCTGTGGGCACGGTCCAGCCCTCCCACTCAGGTGGCCCTGGGCCCAGCCCTGGGGAAGGAACACCCGTGAGACAGGGCTGCCTGGCTGGGGTGTTCTGAGCTGGCCTCTGCCCAAACCACCAACCACCAGCCACATGAGCACAGCCAGCTGGGACCAGCCGGCCTTCCACCAACCCAGTGCTGCCCCCTGAGGGGCCGGGGCAGGACCAGCAGAAGCACTGCAGAATCATGAAAAGTGATAAACTGCAGTTGTGTGAATCCCCTAGGCTGGGGCTGCTTGTTACAGAGCAGTGGGTAGCTGTAGTCCTCAAAATCTCTCAGCTTTAGCTTTCTTCTCTAAGTGGGGTGTTGAGTGGATTAAACAGGATGGTGCAACTCAAGCTCTCAGCACAGTAAGTGCAGACCAGTGACGGCTGTTGTAAATTTATCACCATCAGCTGTGTCCCAGGACCCATGAAAATGACTGTTTTCCTGTGGGAAAGCGACTTGGATCCCGCCTGACCGTCTGCTCACAACCCCTGTCCCAGACGCTCCGGGCTACTGCCAAGGATGCAGATCCAAGTTCATGTGCAGAACTCCTGTCTCCCTTCCTCGGGGTGCCGGCCAGCCCATCCTCCTCCCCAACGAACGCATCTTTGCACCCAGATGTGTCCTGAGCAGGGGGACCTCGGTGAGAAGTGAGGGGAGGGCCCCGTGCCCCTCTCGCTCCCCCCCGCGGTCACTGTAGGAGCCCCTCGGACTCCGCAGCGGGAGGGGCAGGGATCAAAGGCCTCATCCGAGGGAGGGGACACTCACTTCCTCCAGCACTGTCTTTATTTGCTGATAGAAAGCGCTTTCTGAGGACTCTGTTTTGTTTCCTCTGACTCAGCTTTGTCCAGTGTGCTGATGGAAGCGGCGCCGTCTGCCATGCGCCAACCCGGCCAGGACAGAGATGCCTCTGACCTATGCCCCAGGGTCCAGGAGCCCTAACACCCAGGGGCCCGCGCCCCAAACGGGAGGCTCGGGGGTGAGGGCCAGGTTCCTCTCTCGATTGTCACGCCCAGATGCCAGGATGCCGGGACGTCTGGAACAAGGGGTCTGAGGTCGTCTTAGCCTGGGGGTTTCCAACTTTTGTAGCCACTGAAACCTTGGTTCACGTCTAAAAGAAATCTCACAGAGAGAATCTATCTATCTATCTATCCATCCATCCGCCATCTATCTGTCTCACACATACATACAGGATACCTATATAAATAAATATTCGGACTCATATTTACTGACTTAGGAAGACGCACAGCCTTGCCCTCCCCCCCTCCTGAGAACCCTGAAATCTGCCCACCTCCCCCTGTCCTCACCCTCCCTTCCCCAGCAGCCGGGAGAGGGGCGGGCAGACCCTGTGATGAGGGACGGAGGATGGGCGGGGGAAAGGCCCAGGCCATGAGACTGGGAGGGCCGCTCCCACCTCGGGTCCGGGGGCGGGTGCACAACACAGACCTGCCCGAGGGCATCCTCAGGCCATGGAGACCGAGGAGTCTCCGGGAGTCACGAATCCACCAAGGAGAGGCTTCCCAGGACCTTTTGCTGGGCTGGCGGGTGGGACAGAGGCCTGAGCCAGGGGGGTCTCTCTGCCCCCCTCAGGAGGGTCTCCTGTGAGGCCAGTGCAGCAAAGGCAGAGCCAAGTGGCTGAGAGGCCGCCTCCCAGGCATTGCCCGGGAACCTGACCATCCCAGGGCCCTCTCAACCCCGCACGCCAATCAGGAATCGTTCTGTCACTTGTACTCAAGAGAATCAATGCATAAGAATGCGGTCAAGCTAAAAGTGGGGTGACGAGGAGAAAGGACCCAGAGTGGGGTGTAAGACGGGAACGGAAAGTGAGCAGACGGACAGCAGACATCCCTGCGGGTGGCTCCGCCCGTGCGGGGGCCTGGGTGGAGGGGCCTCGGCCGGCAGCAAGATGACCAGCGTGGGCTGAGGCGGCAGAGTCCACCTGGGACGGCCCAGGGCCGTGGCCTTCGGGGACAGGTGTCCGGAGGGGAGGGACAGTCTCAAGGCAGTGAGTGCTCTTGGTGGTGGGGGCCATATGGTGGGACGGACAGACGGCCTCCTGGAACCGACATCGGGGTTCCAACCCCTACCCCTTGCTGGGTGTGTGACCTCGGACGAGTCCCTGCAGCCTCGGAGCCTCAAATGGGAATTATAGTGTCTTAATATTACCTGCCCGGAGGGGTACAGTGAGAGGAACACCAATCATCTGGGCAAAATCCTAGCACGGTGCCTGGCACGTGGTACATGGAACAGCACAGGATCCCAGTAACCCAAATGTGCAACTTATATAACATTACATATATACCTGCACACAATTAAATATTGAGTGTGATACACTGTATACAACACTATATAATGTACAGTGTTATACATGTAACAATATATCACGTACAATAATACATCACGTACAATAACCTGTGCACCTATGTGTCGTCTATGTGTCTACCCACCCACCTCCAGAGCTTCCTAACTGGCTGGCTGTAGTCACAGAGAAACTTCCTCCTTTCCGAAACTTCCTGAGGACCTGCCTGCAGAGTCTGTCCCAGGTAGAGGGGTCCCAGGGCTGATCCAGTCCTGTGGGGGCCGCCTGAGCCAGCCTGAGGCTGCCCGGGCCGAGGTGGCATCCAGGGGAGTAGGGAGGGGCTGGGCGGGAGCAGGTGCAAGGCAGGCCGAGAGGTTTGGGTGCCCGGGGTGGACACGGCTGTCCGTGAGGACGGAGACCCCATGTAAACCATGACGCCGGGAGTCCCTGAGCCCTGAGTCCCCGAGGACACCGCGAGTCTCCGTCACTCACCCACTGGAACCTGCATGTCCCCTGGCCTCCGGGGCCACGGACCCACCAGGCACAGCGGGGCTCCAGGACACGCCAGGCATGACCCGAGGGGGCTGGGATGGGAGCGCGACCCCCTCCCCCCGCCCCCAGGCTGCCCTGAGCGCACGCAGCCACGCTCCCCCTCGCCCCCCACACCCGGCCTTCGAAGATGAGCCCAGAAGAATGTGAAATGGCGCTCTGGTCACTTTTACAGACGACACGTTGAGATGCTCGCTAGATAAAACACATGACGAAAGTTCACGCCACCTGCTGCTTTTCCTCGTGCAGCCACCAGAAAATCAGAAGCGGTCCCTGTGGCTTGTGCCCCATTTCCCTCGATGGCACTGCTTTCTTGAGGTCCCATCGCTGCTCTACACTTCAGGGCCTGACAACCTCTCTTGAAGGCACCTGCCCGAGACGCCTGGTTGCCAGATGGCGTCCACTCCACCTTCTGGTGGAACAATGTCCGCTGCCGCACACCAGGCCTGGCCCGTGGCTGGCAAAGCCCCTGCAGACCGATTGCCGGCCATACAGGTCTGCACCCCTGTGCCAGGAGGCACAGCTGTGCCGCGGGGCGAGTGGGGAGACTGAGGGCCCAGGAGGGGACACACTGAGGACCCCAGGCTGGCTGACCCTTCCCGAGACCCTCGTCCTGCCCTACACGACGGGGTCCCCTGGGCCCTGCGGGGCTCAGCTCACAGCCACCTGAACACCAGCCTCAAGCTCTTGCTCAACAGGTCCCGGGCAACACGGCACAGGAGGCTTCAGGCCTGCACACACAGATTCAGCACCTACGAACAGCAGGCAGGCCCTTCCGGAGCCTCTGAGGCTTTAATTATTCCCCAGGCACCAGCCCGGCATAAACACAGCCTAGACATCCAAGAAAAGCACGCTGCCGGCACGGGGAGCCTTTCTCAGAGCGAGACGCAGCCGGGGCACTGGCCTGCCGGTGAGCTTGTTCAGATAACAATCGGATTCGGGGGCCCTGAGCTGACCCTGGAGCGGGCACGCTCCCGCTCGCCAGGAGCGACCACCCCGGCCAGGCCTGGAGGGCCGCCGACTGCCTTTCTTCCGCTGGGAGGGCACTCCGGGGTGGGGAGCAGGAATGCATGTGGGCTGGTCCGAGTTTAGAATGTATTTATAGACGGCTGCCAGCCGAGTGGTACCCTCGAGGTCAGCTTCCTGCCAGGCCCTGTGGCCAGATGTTTACTGAGATTGCAGAGACCGACCCACCCACGCACGCCCGGATTCATTCCACATCCATGCTCAGAGGCCGCTCCATGCTGGGGCCTGGCCAGACTCCGGGAGCTCAGAGAGGAGCTGGCACCGGGTGCCAGCACACCAGGGACTTGAGACATGAAACCACTGTGCGCAGGGCAGAATTAAGAAGGAGCAACGGAGAGGAGGGGACTCATGCTCCCTTGGAAGGGAAGCCGTCTCAGAGGAAAGGCAGGGCAATGTTAGAGGTGGGTTTTGAAGGATGAATAGAAGTTTTCCATACATCCCAAAGAGAGAAAAATAGCATGTGTAAGGATATGGTGGTGAGCAAGGAAGTGGTGTGCGTGGGCACAGCTGCTGTCCAGCGTACCTAGAACATGGCATCTAGGGACAAAAAGATAAGGGCTTAAGAGGGTCTTGAACTTCAACGTGGGTACTCCCCTTATAGTCACCAGGGGAGCTTATGAAGATGCAAACCCCAGGCCCTCCTCTAGCAGTTCTGATTCAGCAGACCTGGGTGAGACGGGAGTCTGCTCAAGGGTCACAAACCCCACCTTGAGAGACTGAGGCCCAGAGAAGGAAGTGCAGTCTGGAGAGGCTTCCTGGAGGAAGCAGGTGAGAAGGGTGAGGAGGGCTTGGATGGGGGAGGGGCCCTGTGCTAGGGGTGGGTGTCAGGGGTTCCACAGCTGAAGGGCACCTGGAGACCAGCATTGCACGGTGGCCACGACCACACGCCGGACCTCAAGAACCTAAACTGCCTCACTGATTTTGTATTGATCCCATGTTGGAGTGACGGCCTTTTGGACATACTGTATTAAATATAATTAATTTCACCGGTTTCTTTTTTTGTTTTTAAATGTAGTTTCTAGAGCATTTAAACTTACCTGTGTACTTTGGTTATATCGTATTATATGTGTACATGCAATACTCATGACACAATGTCATACACGCACACAACACTCACATATGTGCACACAGGCACATACATGTGCACACCCACACGCACACAAGCGCACTCACATGTACCCACACGCGTGACACACTCGTGTGCACACTCACCCAACACGTGCACACCCCACAATACACACAGGCACACGCTCACAGACACGCCCCCACACACGCACACCCCTGCTCCGACGGCTGCACACGGCCACAAGCTGCGATGAGGGCAGGCCCTGGTCTCGGGCTCCCTCGATCTGAAGGCAGCCCCGCACGGCAGGGGTGCGGGCAGCGAAGCTCCGGCCTCTCATGGGCTCTACAGGCCAGGAGGGGGGCCGGATGCGCTGGCGGCCTGACCTGCCCCTTGGCCGGGCCCAGGCCCTCGGGGTCCTGATGCCGGGGCCTGGCCCTTCCCTCTGTGCCTCAGCTCCCCCGCCTGTAAAACGGCACCAGCGGGCCCGCTTCCCGGGGGACGGGGACCCGGCACTGGCCGCCGCCCTGTCACCTGCCAAGTGCCCACCTTCCCATCGTGGTGCAGACCAGCCCGACAACTGAGCGGCAGTGTGACTGCTGGAGGGGGGCCCCACGAGGGCGTCACCCTCCCCGCGGCTGCTCTCGCGTCGGTCCCCGGGCCCCTGGGACAAAGAAGGCTGCGGTAAGAACCAGGGCGGGTCCGCATCCCCGCCCTGACTCTGAGCTGTGTGAGGGAGGCGGCCGCTTCACCTCGCCTTTTTCTCCCCAGGGCGGGGGCTGGCCGGGCCCGTGCTGCCTCCCGGCCTCCCCTGGTCCTGCTCTCCTCCTTCTAGGATCGGCCCCTGGAACACCTTCTTCCTCCCGGCCTCCCCTGATCCCGCCCAGACGCCCCCTTCGCACCCTTCCTGGAGTCGCTGCCCCCAGGAGGACGGAGGGGGTGGCCCGGTCACAGCGGCCCAGGCCTGGAGCACAGCCTGGCCCAGGCAGTCCCGCGCAGGAGACTGATTGCTAGACGCAGGCGCGAAGCACAGAGGGAGCCCAGCACGCAGGGGTGTCGCTCTGCGGCCGCCGGGGAGGACCCCACCTCTCCCCAGTCTCCGCACGTCACAGCTAAGGAAAAGCCAGCCTGCTGGGTCGGGGTACTGGGCCCCAGCGCCTCGCTCCCTGTGCTGTGCCCAAGCGTGACGTGCCTGGCGAGAGCCAGACTGGGAGTGCCCGGGGCAGGGCACGACCCTGGACGGAGCTGGAGGGCACACCTGGCCGCAGCCCTCGACCCCTCTGACTGCGCTCTGCTGGGTGGGCTTTGGGCAAGTGTTGTAACCTCTCTGGGGTGAGAACCGTGGACTCCGCTAGTTCCTGGGCTTGTCTTTTCTGATCGTGTGCTCTGGAACCACGGAAATCATCACGGAACAGGTTACGGGGCCCACTCTGGGACGGACCTGAGCTAACACTCCATAGGTCACCTGACCTCAGCAAGCGATGTTGGCATCTCCTGGGAACAGTGTCCATTCAGAGCCAGTGTCCCTGAGTGATGTGCTTGGTCCCTCTCGGAGGGCACAGTCACCCTGGGAAGAAACCTCTCGGGAAGGCTGGGGGAAGGGCAAGCAACCCTACATTTTTAGCAGAGCAGCGGGGTCTGGCCTCAAGGGGACCTGGCCTCCCTTTCCTTTAGGGGAGATGCCTCTGGGAGGGGCAGGGGCCAGAGGACAGAGCCTCCTGCAACACTGTCCTTAAAGACATGGCCTCGGGGTCATGACAGCCACTCTTTGCCTCCGTCTCCCCTTTGCGTCCAGGCAGAGGTTGAATCCGGGCCCCTCTTCCTGGCAAGTGAGCCCAAGCCAGCGCCTCTGCCTCCCTGCCCCAGTTTCCTTGTCCACAGAAAGAAGGTTAGGTCCCCATCCCCTTACCCACTGGCGGGAACGGGAAACGGTGCAGCTGGAGTGCGGAACGGTCCGGCGGCTCCTGGACAGGTTAGAGTGACCACGTGACTCCACGGATGTCTACCCACGAGAAACGAAAACACACGTCCACACAAACGCCTGTGCACGCATGTTCACAGCAGAGTCATCACGCAGCTCAAGGGTGAAAGTGCCCGTGTCCATCGCGGATGATGGATACACACAGTGTGGTCGTCCACACGCTGGAATACTATTCAGCCTTAAAAAGGAACAAAGTTTCAATCCCGGCTGCAATGCAGATGAACCCAGCGAACGCCACGCCAAGTGAAGAGAGTCATGGAAAGAAAAACACTGTGGTTTCGCTCATGTGAAACGTCCAGAATGGGCAAATCCATAGAGAAAGAAAGTAGCTTAGCGGTTGCCAAGGCTGGGGGAGGGGCAGGAGTGACTGCCAGTGGGTACCAGGTTTCTTTTTGGGGTAATGAGAATGTTCTAGAACAAGACGGTGGTGATGGTTGCACAACCTTGTGAACACACTAAAAACCACTGGTGGCGTGTACACTTTAAAAGGGTGAATTTTATGATACATGAACTATATTTATATTTTTAAAAACAAGGTTCCTGCTGAGTAGGGCTGATGTAGGACACGAGACGCCCACTAGCCCGCAGCGCCGCAGCCTCCGCCGATGGGGCCACCTCCTCCAGTACCAGGACCTGATCCTGGCTCCCTCGCCCCGTCCAGCCACGGCCGTGGCAATTCCCCACTGACCACCCCCCGGCCCCGCCCCTAGCCAGGAACCCAGTGAGACCCTGTTCTGCAGCGTCCCCAGAGGGCAGCGCCGCCCGGCCGGCCACATGCAGGGCCCAGAGAAGCAGTCCCCGTTTACACATGGCCACCTTGGCCCGGCCACCCCGGAGGAATTCAGAAAATGCAATGGTCACATTCTGCAGGGCGGCGGGCCGGGCCTTCGGGAAGACTCAAGGGCCGCTCATGAATGTGGATTCTGTTTAGCTGCTGGCTGGGACGCCGGCCTGCGAGCAGCCCAGAGTCAGGACAGAGGCTGTTAGCAGACAGCCGGCTGCTGGCTCCCGCCTGCCTGCCCACCAGGGGGCTGAAGACGGCGCAGGAGGCTCTGTTCCCGGGGCCCTGTCCCATCCACCTGCTCTCACCTGTGTGGTCCCTCACTCCTCCCTCCTCCACGGGCTGCTGACTCTGGGTACAGGTGGGTGGCCGAGCCCAGGCCAGGCAGCTGCGTGAAGACGAGCACCCTGAAGGCCACCTCCCCTGGCCCTCTCTGTGATGCAAACTGGGGCCCCCAGGGGGCCACTGCCTAGTCACGGCCTCTGGGGAGGCTGAGCGGGCCTTGACCCAGGGCTCTGAGTTCCCCCCAAACCCATTTTTCACTCGAGTGACGCCCACCCCTACGTGGGAGGGTGAGAGCTGTGGGTGTGAGGACCCCTCTGGGGGAGGCAAGGACAGCTGGGCCGCCAGCTCCTGGGCGGCGGGCCGTGGTGCCCTCTTGCTTCTAGCTCTGGGTGATGGGGAAGACGGGGTGGGGAGGGGGCCTGGGACGACGGTGTCGGGGTGTGGCAGGTAAGCCCCCAGGGTCCCCCAGGCTAGCCCCGCATTCTGGAGGGAGCCCTCTCCATCCCCAGGCTCTCCCCACGGTCATAAAGGGAGCTTATATTTGGAACTGTCCTTCAAAAAGCCAGCTTTATTTAGACAAGGATGTAATTCTAAGAGACCACTTCAATCCTGACAAGAACTGGGGTGAGTAATGAGCAGGAAACCTATAGTTTGACGCCGGGGTCACGGCCCCCGAAGTCCTGCCAGGGCAGACACCGATCTCACTTTCTGGCCACTGGGAGCCAGGCCGGGTGACCGCAGGCCGGCTGTGCGCAGGGGCGGGGCCGCGGGCGCTAAAGACCATCTGGAGGCAGGAACTCGCAGTGCAGGCCACAGCCAGGCCCGGCCCCCGCCTGCCACCCTGCCGCCTACCCTTCCCCAAGTTGGCCTGGCAGACCCGGTCCAAGGGGGCATCTGCAGGAGTGACGTGGACCCATGAGAAGGCTGAGGGGCCGAAGCGCTGGATAGCACCCGAGGAGGAAGGAGGGAATCCCAAGTCAGAAATGACAGAGGCCTCAGCCCTGCTGGAGGGCGGCTTCCAGGGTGCACACGCGACGGCACTGTGTACGCAGTCCTCACGAGCAAAGAAAGCAGCCCGTGCAGGGCATACACGGCTACGGTGGGGCCGCCACTCACGCTTCCAGGACCTTTGGGTGTGTAGGACAAGGCACCCCCAGGATGGACGCAGCCTGGGTGTGCGGAGGGAGGCCTGTTGAGCAGAGCACAGGCTCGGCGGCCTTGTGCACTGAACAACCTGCCCAACCATACAGGCTTACTTTTCTTTCCACCCAGGGAAATGGTGGGGCTGAGTGACGTACAAGATTGCAATCAGTCCCTGAGGACGGCGTCCGCCACCCCAGCCATGGCCACCAGGTGAAAGGTGAGGATAAACTAGCCCCAGGCAATTGCAAGGATGTCTCACAGAGCTCACCCCGCCCCCACCCTCCTCCCTCCACCAGGCTCAGTTCAGCCCCCAATTCCATCAGAGAACGAGGTTGGCAATAGAATCCTGAAAGTCCCCCCGCCAGGGGTGCTGTGTGCACGGCACGGCTTGGCGGGGACAGAGCTCTGAGCACGGCATCACCTTCCTGTTCATGGGGGACAGTCTAGCGGGGGATGGGCAGGCCCACAGGTGATGACAGGTGGGGTGCCAGAAGGACTGCGGGCCGAACAAAGGAAGGGGTGTCCTGATGGGGAAGGTGGGACGGTGGAGATGGGGGACAGGACGCCAGGTGTCCAGGCCGCGAGGTGGGAAGCAGGAGCCAGCGTCCTGGATGCTGAATGGACCAGGAGGGCTGTCCGGGAGAGGACGGGCTGGACCGTGGCTGTCTTTGAATGCTGGGCTCCAGCTCTAGCTCTGTCTGCAGCGGGCAGGAGAGTGGGCTGGTCATGCACTTTCCCAGCTCTCTTCCCCACCACGTATCTACAATGAACCAAAGCCAAGGTGGGCAGGCCAGCCGGGGCCCACCGGGACCCAGGCTGCGTCCTGCCTTGGCTGCACGATGGTTCCCTACAACCTCCCTCTGTCCTGGACTTGCAGCTGGCACCTCGCACCCTTTCAAGTATTTTGCATCTTCCACACCCCTCCCACAGACCCCTCGGAGTCTCCGTGGCCCCGAGGGCAGTAACCACGCAGCATCTGCCCACTCGGCATGCTTGCCTGTGCCCCGGCGCTCTGTCCCTCAGCCTGTCCCATGACGCCCTGAGAAGTCCCCCACTGTCCTGGTGACTTGCCCACACAGCCCGTGGACAGCTGTTTCTGGAGCCTGCGCTCTTGATCTGCACTGCCTTACCCCTCACTCTCAGCCCCTCCTTTTGGATGAGGAAGCAGAGGGTAACTGAATTCTTACAGTCAAAACCAACAGGGATGGGGTGGGGCTTGGCTCGGAAGTCTCAGGGCTCTGGAGGAAGCAGAAGTGTGAACCGATGTCCAGGAGCACATGTGTCTTTGGCACCATCAATGGTTGCAAGGTTCCAGAAGAAAGGAGGTGAGGGCAGGTCTCTGTTTCCCGGCCACCCTGGTGCTCACAAATGTGAAGCCAGGTGGAGACCCGCTGACCTTCTCCCAGGGAGGGAGGCGGGAAGGTGCCTGGCCTGGAAGTTAAGTTGGAAAAGGCGCAGGCCCTGAAATGAGGAGGCTAACAGGGGACATAATCTCTCTATTAACATTCTGCAGAGGCAACCGCGTGTGAGAGTTAACCCAAGTGTGCTGCCCCCGGATGACAGGACTGGAGCTGACAGAAACCACAGGTAGGAGGCTTTCTGCTCTACTTGCAGCAGAGCTTTCTTGGAACCCTTCGGCGGATTTCAGGGGTGGGACCTGGCTGCTGTGACAGGAGTGAGTTCCCCGTCGCCGGGGGTATTCAAGCAGAGTCGGTGACCCAGAGGCAGGGTCTGGTGGAGACCGAAGCCCGGATGAGGGGGTTGAAGTTCATGACCTCTAAGTTCCCTCTGACTCTGAAATCCTGGGACTTGCTGCTTCCACACTGCCCGGGGTGGCAGCCAGCCAGGGGTTCAGGTGCGGGGCCACACATGCTTCACCAGGCTGAGACACTGCTTCCCAGGCTGAGACGCTGTAGGGGCCACGGTCCCCCTCGAGATGGCCTGGCCTTCCTATTTTCTTCAAACAGGATTCCCCCTCTTCCTCCTCACAGGGAGGCTCCTGGCAGGCTCTGCCCCGTGGTTCCGGACCTGCCAGGCCAGGCACAAGGTACACGAGGGCATGCCCTCCCAGGCCACTTTCTCAGAGGTGGCCCTGGCTGTCCTTCCTTAAACTGTAACTCCGCCCCACCTCCCCCCCACCAGCTCCCTGTCTGATACTGTCCCCGGCATTTTGCCTGTTACCTTGCCTGTTATCAGGAAGGCAGTGGTCTTTGCTGGGTCAGGGGATGCCTGGGACATTGTGGGACACTGAGAGGGCTCAATGCACATTTCCTCAACCAAGAGGCAGACGTGGAGTCCATCTGATGGAATGGAGAGGGGCTATCAGCCACTGCTGCTCACTAGCTGTGCTGCGCTGGCCCAGTTACCTAACCTCTCTGGCCCTCAGTTTCTTCATCTAGAATATGGGGCACCACCTAGCTCATGATATGAGGATCAACACAGTAACACGTGGCACAGTCCCTACACAGCAAATAGTGTCCGCTCAAGCACCAGTCCGGAAAGGGTTAAAGGCCTCAGCAGCTGCCACGGCGCAGGAGCCCCCCACCGCCGCCGCTGCACCCAGAGGCCTGTCCCTCCGACCCCGTTGCCCTCACCCCCACCCCCGGGCGGACGGTGCAGGGGCAGGGTCTGGTGGCCGCGGTAAGTCCCCTCGAGCCCGGCTGGCCTTCCCTTCCGGCCGCCGCCGTGCGGCGCCGCGTCCCCACGGGTCCCTCTGGCCCGGTTCCCTCGGCGCGCCAAGCCAGCCAGGGGCGCGGGCCGGGTTGGGGCGCCGCGTGGCCTCCCCCCGCAGGAGCACAGCGGCGCGGAGCCCCCCGGTCGGAAAGACCCCACCCCGCTCCGCGCGCTGCCTCCGCCGCAGTGTCCGAGTGCCACGGGGCCAGCACGCCCGGGGGCGACCCAGAGGAGGCAGCGGCCCAGCTCGGGGACCAACTGCTGCGATCCGAAATGAATGGCCGGCCCACGGCCGCTCGCGCCCCCCCTCCCGGCCCCCGCTCCCCGCAGTCCGGCCCGGCGGCTCCCAGCTACCCGGAACCCACCGCTCGGCGGCCACTTGGGCTGCACTTTGCAAAGTGTCCCGCGGAGCTGGCCCAAGCTCTGTCAAGGGCGCCGGACAGGGCTGAGGCCAGGCGGCACGGCCGCGGCCCCCGCCGAGCCCCCGGCGCGCCCTGGCGTCTGCGGCGCTGCACGTCCCGGGCCGGGAGCGAGGTCGGGGCAGCCGGGCCGCGGAGCAGCGAGGGCCGGGAGGGTCCGTCCGGCCCCGCCGGGGCGCGCCACCGAGGGCGCGGGGACGCGGCGGGGAGCGGGCAGCCAGGTGACCCCGGGGGCCAAGCCCCGAGTCCCTCCGGAGCCGCCCGAGCTAGTGCCGCTGCCCGGGAGCCGCGGGCGGCGCGGGGCGCGGCGCGTCCACACTCACCTCCCGCTCCGAGGGCCCCGCGCCGCTCGCCGCGCTGGCGGATGCGAACGAGCTCCCGGAACGGCAGCGGCGGCTGCCGGCGCCCGGCCCGCGCGCAGCGCTCTGCGGCGCGGAGGCGCAGTCCTCATCCCTGACCGCAGGCCCGCCCGGGCCGCGCAGCGCTCTGCCCCTCCGGGGCGGGGTGGGGAAAGGAGGAAAGCAACCTCCACCCGCTTCCCAGGTCGGGCCGCGCGGGCCAAGTCCTCTCCAAACAAGCTCCCGGCAGCCGGCTGGGTGCTCCGGAGGGCCGTGGGGTCTGCCCCCAGGCAACCGCGGCGGCTTCAGTTACAAACTTTGCTCCCCCCCGCCCCCCCCGCTATTTTTAAGCACCGCTCTTCCTAGGTATTTGTTTCAGGGGGATCCACCCTAGTGATGGGGGTCCTGATGGGAAAGGTACATAAGCCAGCAAACCTTGCCCAGGCCCCCTGCCAGCCCACCCCAAAACTGGCAGGGCTTGCTGCTGCTCAGAGGCAAAGGCTGGATTTAGCACGACTTCCCAAACTGGTGGCGTGAGTGTACCCATGTGGTTTCCAATCGCTCCCCTGTCTCCATCCCCACCGGGCCTCCTCTCCAGCCCTCACCTGGTACCTGCCCGGTAAACATTTCCCCCTGTGCCTCTGGCGGGGAGGATCAGTGGTGGGGGGGGGGGGGCACACCACTGTCGCTTTGCACCTGCTTGGGGAACTTCAGCTGGAGGTCTCTCCACGCCTCGAAGGTGGGAGTTGATGGTCCCTAAAATCATAGTGCCTTGGCTCTGGGCCCCCCCGTCCAGCCTCTGGCCTGTCCCAGACTGGAACACAGATGGTGGGGAGCTGGAACCATGCAGGTCCCTAGAGCCGGAGGGACCCTAACAGGTCAGCTGCTCAGTGGTTCATTCACAAATGAGGACATCCAGGCCCAGAGAAGGCAAGGGATCTGCCCAAAGCCACACAGCCCGGTGTGTGTGACACAGGCTATCCTGGGGCAAGCAGGAGCGAGAGGCTGGTCCCTGGTGTGGACATGTGGGTCCTTCAAGGTCAGGGGGCAGCCCTCACGGGGGGCGTCCACCAACAGATGCAGCCCCTCCCCACTTTAGACAAACCAAGGCACGGGCTTAGGGCACTTCTGAGAAGTGAAATTGAGGGGAATTCTTCACTTTACAGAAAGGCATCCTTTCAGAACTAGTCGTTTGAACCGCGTTCCCCCTGAGAGTGCTGCCAGCACTGCAAAGTTCAAGTTTCACACCCTCTTAGGAACACCTTTATTATGTAAAGCAAGGTATAGGTAACACAGGGCCTTTGGCCCAGAATCCTGCACACGGGTGTGGAAATGAGGGAATGGGTCGCCCGGTCCGCCTGTGGCCTACGGTTTTGCATCAGTGGTCGAGCGCTGAGCTCTGCACGTACAATTCATAACCAACTAAAACACACGGCAAATCAAAGCTGATTTTCCTATGGCTGCTCATTACAGCGTCTGAGGAGGTTCCAGAAATTCCTGCCAGTTGTCTTGAAAACTTGAATTGAGCAAGGGGCTAGGGGCTCAGAGGCCCCGCCTCCTGGCCCTGCTGGCGCTCAGGGGCTCCGAGCCTCAGCTCACATTTCCGTGGCATCATTCTGGGCCTCAGGGTCCTGGGATCGCCCTCTCCATGGAAAGCGGCACAGGAAGGGGCTAAGAAACCCCCTCCAGTTAATCGGTATTTCAATCAGTTGGTTTCCTAAAGTTTCTAATGCCGGGGGTCCCCTGGCTCAGACAAAGTTCCCAGAAGGTATTTCCTTCCTGATCCTTCCTAATGGGTCTATTCTTGTTTCTAAGAAAGGCCACAGTTTCAGAGCTCACCCGTGTGTGTGTGTGTGTGTGTGTGTGTGTGTATGTGTGTGTCCAGCGTGGTACACCCGTGCACCCCTTGTGTGAGAAGCGCTCTCTCTCTCACGAGTGTGTAGAAGCAACAGAGGGCCTCGCTCCGTGCCGCCACTGTGACCACAGTCCTAAGAGCTGGTGCACAGGTGCTGCACGAGTGAATGAATCTGACTACCCTAGGAGGTAGCCTACTACCCTCCCCATCTCACAGGGGGGCTTAGGACACGCCCAAGGCCGCGCGGCGCGCCTCTCCTGCTCCAGGGCCACCATCCCACACAACTGGGAGCCCAGCACTCCAGGTTGGCGACTCTGGACAGCCCCCAAGCCCCCGCCCCAATCCTCCAAGCGCACCTGCTTGGGCGTGAAACCCAGCGCTTCTCAGTCGGGGGGCTGCTATGACAACCATCAGGCAGACACCAGAGATGTTACTGAACCTCCTGCGAAGCTCAGGTTGGCCCCCAAACGAAGGATTACTGGGCAGTACCGAGGGTGAAAACCCCGGGGCCAGCGGCCTCCAGGCGGTCAGTGATCTAGGCCTCTGGGTCCCAGAGCCTCCTCTTCCTCCTCACTGCCCCCTCAGCTGGACGTGGAGCTGCAGCCCCCTGCCCAGGAAGAGCTGCCCGACAGGACACCCCCGTGGGGCTCTGTGGAGGGGGCGTGGCCGGCAGGGTCTCCTCAATGGGAGGCCCAGCTTCTGCCTTGAGAAGCAGCAGAGCTGGAAGCTTCCCAGCTGTACCAAGCCTCCACTCTCCGAGAGGAGACAGCCTCGCAGGGGTGCTGACCCGACCTGCCCAAAGTCACAGACACAGAGCCCGGCCCTCCCACTGCCCGTCTGTCCCCTCGCTGCCTGCCACTGGCCACCCCCAAGGGGCAGAGGCTCCCTGGGCCCCCCGCGTGCGCTGGGAGAGCCAGTCAGCTCCTGAGTCATCCCCTAACTTCTGCCTGATGTCAAAATGAAACCGCGGACCCAAAGCCAGAGCAGGGGCGGGAGGAGTGAAACCTCCAGCAAATTCCAGGGGTTAGTGTCACATGGCCGTTCCAGCTTGACACTGACGGTGCCTGGCATGTGGACACCCATCCGTCCAGGCAGCCTCCCACCTCGAAAGTGATGCCCACCCCTGCCCTGAGGGTGGGTCCTCTCCAGTGGGGTCCCCGAGGACGAGGCCCTTGTCCCTGGGAGACGAGACCTCAGACCTCGGACCAGGCCTGCAGCTGTGACATGCCGGGTCGGGTGTTTCAACCCTCCTGGAGTTTTCCCGGCAAGTGTCACCTGCCATCTTGGGCTCCTTAGCCCCCTTTGCTGGATGGGGAGACTGAGGCTGGAGGAAGCAGGGGGCCCATCTAAGGACACAGGAGTTCGTGGTAGAGCCTGTCCCATCGCTGACTGCCTCTGCCTGCCGCTGGCCTCCTGGCCGAGTCCAGGGTGAGGGCATGGTGGCAGGCGGCTGCCTGAGCCCTGGGAGCCCGCTGCCAGCCTCACAGAGATGCCTTCTGGGCGCCCCTCACTTCTTCAGGGGTCCTGCTGGTGAATGGGGGAGTGTGGATTTGGTGGCTCTTGGGCCCCGTCCCATGAAGAGCCTCTTCGGCACGGACGCAGCAAACATCGACGTATATGGAACCCAAGACCTGCCCAGGAAGGTGTGCCCTGTGCACCGTCCCTGTGGGCTCCAAGGAACCCACGTTAGGGACATAATGTTGGCAGAATTTGCCAAATAGTCCGTGAACTCAGAGAGGCTGGCACAGGCAGGCCTGGCCTCTGTGCCCCGCTGCGCCCTGCCAGCTGTGTGTCCTTGCGCAAGTCAGCAACCTCTCTGAGTTTCTGCCTCCTGGTGTGGGAGGTGGCAACAGGGATGCCCACCACTCGGGAGGATTTGAGAGGCTGGGAGGGCAAAGCAGGACCCGTGGGGCGGCGGGGCAGCCCCAGCTCCTCCAGACAGTGGCCGGGGGTGGCTGAGCTCTTGGACATAGTAGCGGTGTCCAAGGGAGGAGGAGCAAGTGGTCCCAGGACATGAGGGACCCTGATGACCCCTCTGGCCCTTCAGGCACCCGGGGGCAGGGCCTACCTACAAGTCTTCTTCCTGACATCAGGGAAAAAAAAAATCCAGGCTCTAGAGGACATTAAGGAAAGTACAAAATGGAAATGAATCAGTCTTTATCTATAAAGCATGGCGTGAGCTTTCCTGCCCGAGTGCAGCTCAGGTCCCCAACAGGCATGCGTAAAAGCTGCTTTGATGAGCTGTCTGGGGCCTTTGCGGGGTCTGCTGTGATGGGGGTGGGTCCCCCAGCGAAGGTTGGGGGGGGAGGGAGGGGGAGGGCGGGAGGCCTGAGCGGTGGCCGCGCGGGTGGGGCCAGAGCAGAGGCAGCCGCTTTCCAAGGAGACATTCCAGACTGACGGTGGCGTGACTCAGACACCCGCCTGGAGCGCGATTGTTTCTGCCTGTCTTCCTGTCTTCCCAGTGGCCCCGTTTGTGAGCAAAGAGAGGGAGAGGAGAGGGTGCTCTTCCCGAGGAGGGTGTCACACGCAGACACAGGCACACCCTCCCGCCACACGCCACGACGCACAGCCCCGCGCTCTCCCACGTGGGGGCTGCACACCCCTGGGCCCGGCGGGGGTCCAGCCCAGGCCGAGGGACCCAGGACTCGGCGGAGGGTTGGGCCTGCAGGACTTCCCGAGGCAGACCCTCCCAGGTCCTGACAGCTCTGCTAATCCCCTCCTTGCAGCACCAGCCCCTACGCCTCCAGAAAGACCTCCGTGCCCTGCCCACCGGCTCAGGACTCCCGTCTCTCCCGGGCTCCGCCCAGCAGGGCAGCAGGCAGCTGGTGGCCCAGGTCCAAACCCCAACCCCGCCATCTGCCGGCCACGTGGCCCGAGCCTCAGTTTCCCCAACCCCAACCCCGCCATCTGCCAGCCACGTGGCCCGAGCCTCAGTTTCCCCATCCGCCGCCGTAAGTCCGACTCGCTCATGGAGGTGCTGGGCCCCGCGGGCGGCTCTTCAGCACCCGACATTCTCAGCCTGAACATCCTGAATTCAGCCTCTCGCAGGCCTTCAATACGGGAATCCTTCTAATGAAAAGAAAACAGAGGTGGCGGAGACCAGCCGGCCGGCCGAGGTAACCCAAGCCAGCGGCCTGGGGCATGAATGGGCCCTTTCATGGGGCAGCCACAGAACGAGGGCCTGGGGTGGAGATCACTGCGTTCGGCCCAAGGAATGGCAGTGCCCGGGGCAGGCCCGGGGCAGGGAGGAGACGGACAGTGGCCTGCAGCCCCGGCCTCGGGGCCTCGGGGCCTCCGGGCCCAGCCTCCTCCCCTTCCCCGTCCTGGACGCCCCCCTGACACCCATCCTGGCTGCAGGAAAGGAGCCAGCCGTCCCCCATCCAAATGCCACTGTCCTTGTTTTTCTCCTATAATTATGTCTCCGAGGGCCAACTACAAATTTACATTTTGCTCAGGTCGGTCATTTATCTGGAGCCTGCGAGGAAGGCCCCGGCTGTAAAAGGCGCATTCATGTGTGTTTTTGTGTTGCTCGGGGTGACCGGCCGCGGCGCGCGGACACAACTGGCCCTTTTAGCCGGGGCGGCTGTAGGAGCAGCGGTGCCCTCACCGCCTGGCCTGTGTAAACGCCTCCATGCCACTGGCCATGAATGACTTCAGTGTACAGAGGTTTTCTTTTTCCATACCTGGCCACCAGAACGTCCAACATTCTTCTAGAAAAAATGTGGCAAGGTCCCTGGGATCGTTTTCTCTCCAAATGGCTGATCCATCCCAGTCTGGCCCCGACACAAGCCAGCTCTTCTTCCACTTAATGATGTGAAAGAAAAATCGTGCTTCCGTTTTTGCCACCTGCTGTGATGGCCCCAACCATAGTTCCCTCTGACTTCCTGGGGGCGAAGGTCAGCGATGAGGCATTCCTCCTGGGTCTTTGAAGAGACATGGCGGGCTGGCGTGGGCCAGCCTGCAGGGGCAGGTGGCCCCCGTCTGGGTGCAGAGCCGGCGGGCCTGGGTCTGGGACCAGCCCAGGGAGCGGGTCCCTCTCTGGACGCCAGTGGATGTTCAGGCGGCCCTGGGCCTGGGCACAGCTGTCCCTGATGTCCCCGCATGTCCCTGCCGGGCACGGTCAGGACGCTGCCTCTCCTCCCCAGGGGCCATGCCTGTCATGGACGCCTCCTCAGGGGAGAACACTGAGGCCAGGATAGGAGGGAACACGCTGGGTAGGTGGGTGGGTGACCTGACCTCAGCTCGGTGCGCGTGTGTGACCGTGTGTCCGAGTGTGTGTGTACACATGCACATGCGATTGTGTGTACGTGTGTACAGGCATGTGTTAGGGGAGGTGTGTGTGTTCCTGAGTGTGGGTAGATGTGTGTTTACACATATGTTAGGAGCATGTGTATGTGAGAGTGCATGTGCCTATGTGAATGTGCATATATATCCACGACTATGCATGAATACATATGTGTCAACGTGTGTATGTGCGTGTGCATGCTTGAGTGTGTGTGAGAGTGTGTACACGTTTATGTGAGAGTGCATGTATATTCAAGAGAGTATGTGTACACGTGTGTCTGTGTATATGTGCACGTGTGTGCATGCCCACGTGTGTGGTGTGTGTGTGCGCGCTCACACCTACTCTTCTGGAACTCAGGATCCCTGAACCAGAGGCCGGGCCTGCTCCCTTGCTTGCCACCCCCCACCCCCCGTGCCTGCAGCAGGGCCGACGCCCAGGAACACTCGTATCCGCGGAGAAGTGAACCAGCAAAGCGCGTACTGTGAGTGTGTCCCCGACGGCTCCTCTCGCGGCTGACCCCGCGAGGATCTCCTCCGCTCACCCATCTCGCTGGGACCGCGCCCACGCCAGTGAGGGTCCAGAGGTGCTGAGCGGCACCAGTGCGGGCTCCGGGTCGCGCCCAGGCCCGCCTCTTCCTTCCACCCTGTGCCCGGCTTCCCTGCCCCGTCCCCGTGGCTGCGTGCGAGCACTAGTGGACGGTACCTCGCATGGCCGCCATCACTGACTTTCCTGCCTGACTTACTTCCCCATCTCGCGCCCCCGTTTCCCACAGTGGTCGTGACTCAGGACAGCCCGACAGTGATCCCCCCGCCCCCTTCTTCCCAGGACCTGCCCCGAGTCTCCCAGCCGGAGCCCCACCTCCAGCCCCTGCGTCGGCAGCGGGAGCCCAGCATGTGAGTGTGGGGACGTGCGGAGCCCAGGGCCCCGGCCCTGCAGACACCTTTCACAATGGCCAGGGAAGATCAGTTCAGCTCCCGCATCGCCCGGCCCTCCCTGCCTGTCCAGGCCTCGGTCACCAGGGTCCACCCGGGACACACTTCCACGGAGGGCTGGACCCTCCCTGGCGGCCTGCCGAGCACAGCGGCTTGAGCAGTGGGCTTTGTGGGCAACACGTGGGCCCGAGCACAGGGCGGGCAGTGGAGAGGCCTTCTCGAGTGGACCCTCGGTAGCCCAGGCCCCACCCTGACGCCCAGGCTGCACACTGGGGGGCAGGAAGCACGGCCCTGCGGCTGCGGCCTGACTCCAAAGAGGCCTCGCGTCCTCAGGCTCCTCACACCCCCAGGTCCCCCCGGTTCCGAGCCTCGGACCCCAGCATGACCACTACTCCTTGCCCACAGCTCTCCGCCACGTCCTGCCTGCCGGCCTCCAGCTGGCCCCGCTCCCCGTCCCTCCCCCTGTGGTGCCAGCCTGCGGAGAGCGCAGAAGGCTTACCCGGGACTCCATCCCCAGGGCACCCCCTTCCTCAGGAGGACCTGGGGGGGCTACGGAGCCTCCCGGGGGCAAAGCGAACCGCGGGAGTGCGGCCTCGCTCTGGCCTCCTCCGTCATCGCGGGGAGAACCTGGCCCCCCGCCCCCGAGCTGTGCCATCTGCATCGGGGCCACAGGCGGTGGTTTGTGTTCACGTGAAATAAAGTAGGAGTTCACTTGCCAGCTGTGCTCGCCCCATTCCCAGTGCTCAGCGGCCACGTGTGGCCGAGGAGCTGGGCCGGACAGCGGGACAGCACGCCCACCATCGCAGGAAGAACCATGGGGCCTGCCGGCCGGAAGGTGTGCACGTGGCGGGCCCGACAGGCGTTAGGGAGACCCGAGCAGCGCATTCTAGTCAGCGGCCCCGTTTCCTCTTCCCACTGTATCTTGTAGAATCAGCAAAAAGCAAGTCACGCACCTACCCAACCCTGTGCTTCACCAAACGAAGCCACCGCCTCCCCTTTGGGCCCCAGCCCTTCCGACGGCATCGGACGGAAAGGGCAGGAGCAGGGCCAGCCCAGCACCCGGGGTGACGTCACCAATCCACCGGGTGCCCCTCCCCCCAGTCCTCCTCAACCTCCCAGGCAGCCCTTCCACGGAGGGGCGTGGGCACTGGATGCCTGCTCACACCTGGGCCGAGGCTGTCACCCGGCCAAGGCCCTCGAAGACCTGACTTGGGCGAGCAGATCACCTGACCGCTGCCTGCGCGGTCCTGGTACCCTGCGCATGCGAGGTCGGTGGGAATGCAGTGGTTCCTGCCCTCCGGGGCGGTCACTGCCAGGTGCTGACTCAGATAAACAGGACGTTCACGTGTCGTGCAGGCTCTGGAACACACGGGGCACCGTGCCCGGCTCACCCTGCACGCGGTGAGCCTGCACAACTCCCCGGGCTCGAGTGCAGCCGCTCCAACTCAGCGGCACCCCAGGCCCGGCACAACCCCACAGGGTGTTTGCTACCGAGAGTCTAGCTGTTCAGGGTTGCAAAGGTGGGTTAGTGTCAGTAATGGAACAACCACTGCAGAAACATCCAGGACATCATGGCGGGGGGGGGGGGTTCTTTCTAAAACATGGACTCCGTCGCGTCACGCCCCTGCTCACAGGCTGCTCGTGGCTCCCTAGTGCCCGTAGGACAACACGTACTCTCAGCTGTAGACTCAAGGCCTTTTGCCGCCAGGGCCAAGCGCATCCCGGACTCAGTGCCTTCCCTCCTCTCTGCCTTTTCCACCCCAACTCAGGACACACTGAGCTGCTACACGTCACCCTAAACACCCCTGCATCTCCCCCACCTCACTCTGCATTTCTTCACCTCCTGCCAACTTTGCCAGCCCAGCAAACTCTTATTCATCCTCCAAGACCCACACAAGAAGTCCCCTCCTCCATGAAGCCTTCTCGTAGACCCTTAGATTGTGGCACGCATATACCACGCTGTGCATCAGTCTCCCCCCTGGGCCTTATTCATGTTCGCACACCTCACACCTCAGCTCCATACGTCCGCAGTGGTCTAATTCTGTCCTTTCATTCTTCACCACACAGTCGTCCCTCAGCCTGGGATGCTCTCTTCTCTGTCACTTGAAGCCCCTTCTCTCTTTTAAACCTCTTCAGGATGCACTTCACCCTCTCCAGGGAGCCATCTGTGCTTAACACAGTGTGACCATGTGACACGGGCAATTGTACAGAGCATTCGAGGACGGCAGTGCCAGAAAGACTCTTGGGGATGGTCTGGTCCAGCCTCTTCATTTTACAGGTGAAGAAACAGAGGCCCAGAGAGGGAGAGACAGCTGGGGCCCGGCTGGGGAGGGAACAGCTCTCCCGGGGCTTCATGCTCTGCGCCGAGCCCAGAGGAGCCCCCTGCACGGCCTCTCCCCAACCCCCAGGCAGGGCTGCAAGGCTGACAGGCCCTGTCCTGCTCTGCTCACTCTCCAGGCATCTTTGCTTCATTTTACTGCCCCCAAACCTCCTTACACATGCCCAGCGCCACAGTGAGACACCTCCACGATCTGTGCACCAGGCAAACTGTGACTGTGGGCAGTGGAGGAGGGCAGCCCTGCCGCTCACCAGCTGTGGGACTTCAGACACCTGCCATTTTCTGAGTCCCAGGTTTCTCCTTCGAAAATGGGGATAACACACATTGGTTGTCAGGATGATTCAAGGAAATGACGTTTGTAAAGTGCCTAAGAAAGAGCCTGACACAGAGCCAGTGGACTGCCACCATCGTTGTGATGTGATGATGATGGTGGTGATGATGATGGTGATGATGATGAAGGTGATGGTGGTGGTGATAATGGTAATGGTGGTGATGGTGGTGGTGGTGATGATGGTGATGGTGATGATGGTGGTGATGATGAAGGTGATGGTGGTGATAATGGTAATGATGGTGATGGTGGTGGTGGTGATGATAATGATGGTGGTGACGGTAGTGATGCTGGTGGTGGTGGGATGATGGTGATGATGGTGGTGATGGTGGTGATGGTGATGATGATGATGGTGATGATGAAGGTGGTGATGGTGGTGATGGTGACGGTGATAATGGTAATGATGGTGGTGGTGGTGATGATGGTGATGATGATGGTAGTGATGCTGGTGGTGGTGGGATGATGGTGATGATGATGGTGGTGGTGATGGTGATAATGGTAATGATAGTGATGGTGGTGGTGGTGATGATGATGGTGATGATGATGATGATGGTGGTGGTGGGATGATGGTGATGATGGTGGTGGTGGTGATGGTGGTGGTGGTGATGATGATGATGGTGGTGATGGTAGTGATGCTGGTGGTGGTGGGATGATGGTGATGATGATAAAGATAACGGTGATGGTGAAGATGATGTTTTCACTGCCTCCAAATTTTCTCCTTCAAGGAACGCTCCTGTTTTCTGCCTTCCCTGCTTGTGACACAGAACTTCACAGATGTGATGATCCCTGGGTGGGTGGCAGGTACGGGACTGTGGGTGAGAGGAGAGCTCTCAGTGGCAGGAACAGACCTGTGTCCTGAATGATGTCACCTACATCACCTCGCCTCCTGGGCTCTGGTTTCTCCGTCTGTGAAACAATGAGGTTGAACTGGGTGATTCCTAAAGGGTCCTTCTGGGTTTAAGCTTTTCTGACACAGTTTTTGTCTTACAGCAAGTGGTTTTGCAAGGATCCTTCCTCCTCCTTCAGATATTTATATTTTCTGCCATCATTTCAACAAAGCCTGTCTTGGTGGTGCCTTTACCTGGACATCCAGCAACGAGCTGGCATTTGACATGCAGAGATACATACACACAGGGTTACTTCTGTGAGAGTGTGTGTGTGTGTGTGTGTGTGTGTGTGTGTGTGCACGCACACCCAGCAGACCCCCGACATCCCAGAATGCAGACACCAATGCCTCCAAGACCCACAAATTCAGCACAGCAAATGCACTGACTTCGCCGAGAACAAACAATCAAGCTCCGGTGTGGCTCCTGGGTGGCTGGCTAGGTTCACCCATAGTTACACCTCCCGGGAAGGGCGGGGACAGGAGCACCGCACCCCCAAAGCCGCACCCACTCCAGTGGACCTGTGAACGCGAGTCGCTGGAGAGACGCGACTTTCCAGCACAGACCTAGGGGACTGGAGTGGAGCTCTTCTTCCAGGAAGCGTGGCTGGAGACCTTGAGCAAGTCGCCTCTCCGCTTGGAGCTCAGGTCTCCTCCTGTGCCCTGCGGGGACGGTCAGTCCTGCCCGGCCTCTCTCGAGATCATCGCGAGGACTGAACTGCTGGATTGTCAGGTCCCGTGTGAGCATGGGCTGATTTTCCAGGCGTGTGGTTGCACGCATTTTAGGGTAAGTTAGCACCTGCGATCCCAGACCCCCTCCCAGGGCTGTGCTAGGGAGGCAGGATGTCACGATGCTCAGTGCCCAGCTCACAGCGAGAGCTTCGAAAATTAATCTCCTTCTCCCCCTTCCACTCCCTCCTCCTCTCCCCCTCCCTCTTCATTATAATCATGATTATTAACTGTTATTCTACACAAAGCAAAGACATGCTTCAGGTAAAAAACACGGAAAGGGACCAGTGATGTCTTCAAATGGACACCACCAGCTCTTAGCTCGCTCCAGAGCAGATGCTTCTAAAATAGCCTACAGGTGGTGGCGGGGGTCTGAGGCCCCCGCCAGCACTGTCCTTGCTGTGAGTACTGGGGCTGAGGGGCTGCGGGTGCCGTGTGGCTGTCCCCTGGGGAAGCTTGTCTCGTCCCCATCCTGTCTTCCTGTGGCCAGGGCCTCCTGTGAGCTGCCTGCTGAAGGGGTATGTGGGCGGGGGCTGAGCAGAGGGTCCGGGGCCCGAGAACACGCAGAGTGTCCCTCTGTCCCAGGGCCCCCCGGGACAGGACACAGGGGACATTACTCTGGGCTGGCTCCGCCCCAGGCAGTGGTTTTGTTTTGTTTTTTTTAAGCAGGAGACTAAATGTTTGAACACGTGCAGACACGTGTGATGGAGTGGCCGCAGGACCTGGGAGCTGGAAGCCGGGGGCACCGGGACGGGCGGGCGAGCGCTCAGCGTCTTGCTGGGCTGAACTGTGCCCAGGCGGCCGCGGAGACGGGCCTCAGGGCTGTGCGTCTGAGGACCGGCTCACAGAGTGGATGTGGGTTGGAGGTCGTGGGGTTTGGAGGGACATGATGGGGAGCTGCAGTCAGGGGAAGGGCCTTTGCTGCAGCTGCTCCAGTCCTGGCTCTGAGGCATCTTAGCTGTGACCCCCGCGAGCCACCCGGTCTCCAGGGACAAAGGAGTGAGCGGTACAGGAGGGCTTCAGGCGGCGGTGACAGTGTGCTGTGCAGCTGACCATCTAGCTTAGGTGGCCTGGGGCACGTTCTGAACGCCCTGGACCTAGTTCCCTCCTCGGGGCGACCATCCCCACCTCTGGAGGAGGGCTGGACACACGGGTTACAGCAGGAGAGGGCTGGGCTCCGCAGACACGTGGGGACACCCGCCCTCTGCCCGGGACACAGCCAAGGAGACAGATGTCATCCCTGTCCTCACGGGATGACCGCCCCAGTGTCCACTCCCTGGAGGGGGTGGAGACCCGGGAGGGGTGGGTCCCGAGGTGCTCAGCCTGCGGTCACCTGAGAGCTGGGGTCTCAGGTCCCCTCTCTGAATCCTTCTCGAACCCGACAGAGCCCCGCTCGGAGCAGCTCGTAAGAGATCTCTGCAGGGAGACACCTCTTTCATTCACCAACAGAAAAGCAAAGTGTAGCGGAGTGAGTTGTGTCCCCCTGAAAGATATGCTCAAGTTCTCACTGCCATTACCTGTGAATGGGCCTTATTTGGAAACAGGGTCTTTGCAGATGTCATCAACTTAAGATGAGATCATGCTGGACTAGGGTGGTGATCCCAATAGCTGGGGTCTTTATGAAAACAGGGGGATTTGGACAGACTCAGGAAAAAGGGCCATGTGATCATGGAGCCCCCTGGAGCTGGAGGAGGCAGGAGGGACCCCCCCCCAGAGCCTCTGGAGTGAGCACGGCTGCACAACACCTGGATTTGGGGCATCTGGCCCCAGAACTGTGAGAGGATACGTGTCTGTTGCTTTAACCCACCCAGTTCGTGGTGATTTGTTACGGCCACCCTGGAAAACACAGGCACCACCCGGGCACCAAGAAACGGGCGGTGACACAAACAGGCGACTTGAGGAAGAAATACCATGGCCGATGCACAGAACACGCTGCTTCCGTGAAGCACGGAGACATCAATGATGTGACACCGCTGTTTTTCTTTAGCAAATTGTCAAAGATTTAAAACACATAGACTCTGCGAGCCTGGCCAAGGCATGCGACAGGGATAACTCACAGGGCTGTTTCCCAGACCCTTCTTCCCTTCCGTGAGTTCATCCTGGAAGCAGTCAGACCAGGCGAGGTGTGTCCTCCCCCCACCTCGTGATGTCTAAGGCGGACGTGATCTACATAAAAGCCGCGGTAGAGCCTGACGCCAGAAAGCACTGGAATCCCGCGTCCGCCGCCCAGGAAACTGTTCCTTCTGTGTCAGCGTGAAAAGCCGCTTACAAGAGACATCGGTGCTAATTTTATGAAAAAGCAATGAGACCTGTGTGCTCGGGGCACAGGAGCCTGCCGAGTCAGCAGTGGGCATCCCTGGGCTGGAGAATCAAGGGTAATTTTGAAATTTTCCCGTTCGGGTTTTTGCTGTAGTTTCCAAACTTTGTGTAAAAAACAGGTATTATTTTTGAAACAGGAAAACAATGCAATTAAAAGCAGTGGCCTTGGCCCAAGAGCTCAAAGCCACCACCTGCTGGCCGGCTGGGGCTCAAGTTGGCGGCGGGGGGGTTCCCCGGGACGGAAGCAGACAGCTGTGGTTTCTGAGGGCGCGGCGGGAGCAGCTTGTTGTGACTATGCTGAAGTCCCTGAGGCTGGGGTCGATGGTCCGGCGTGGCTTCCGTGACTGCATAGCCCTCACCCCCCCAGCCCTGTGACAGCCTGCTTTGTCATCTGAGAGATGGGGTGGTGGGACTGTCACCCCATGGAACTGTCACAAGAATGCCCATGTGCTCGGGGAGTGCTATGTGAACTGGGCACCCCACCGCCAGATGAGGGGCTGGGCCCAGAGAGGCCAAGTGATTCACCCCAGGTCACACAGCAATGGGCTGTGGGCCAACATCAAACCCTACTTTGTCTGACCTCAATTCCCATGTTCTTTCCACATGGAGAAGTGGGAGAGGCGGCCTCACAGGTCCAGGTGTGGATGGGCGGCCCCCTGGACTTGCTGCGCCGACCTCAGGCTGATTTGGAGCACCACAAGGGCCAGCTCGGCCCTGCCTACAGGCCGACGGCGTGGAGGGGCCCAGGGAAGAAGCAAGCAGGCCTGATCCCAAGGGCTGGATTTGCATGTCATTTGCATGCCAGACTGGATGGGGTCCCCCGATGGTGGGTGCAGGGCATGGCCTGGGAGGTGGGCTCCTGTGTGAAACGGCCAGGGAGGGACTCCTGAGGTCAGCTGACGTGTGGCCAGAGCCTGTGTGGGACTCAGTGTCACCGGCTCAGTGTTGGCTCCTGGATACTTGTTACCCGCCTGGGGTCAGCCAGACTGGGTCCTCTTGGAGGAAGTGCCACTGAGGCCAGGGGGGCGAGGTGACTTGTCTGAGGGTGCCCAGCAGGAAGTGGCGCCTGCTCCAGCAGAGACCGTCGGGCTGGACCTACCTCCAGAGAGGGCGTATTCCCCGGCGGGGGATGGGGAATCCCTGGCCAGAGAGCTCCCTGAGGCTGGGCCGCTCCCCACTCCCCTCAGAGGAGGAGAACGGTGGGGACAGGCCCTCAGGTTCAACAAGGAGCACAGCCACCGCTGAGGCCACGCTCTCTGGGCCACACGCTCCCCGGGCTGCTCCCAGCCAACGACCAAGCTCCACCCCAGGGGAAGCAGAGCCCGACGGCATCACAAAGCCTTCAAAGGCGATGGCAGAGCCGTCAGGCCTCTGAGACTGGGCAGGGGGCTCTGCTTTGTCTGCTGCTGGCGCGGGGCTGCGTCCATCCCCAGGGGAACCCTCCACGGACTCGCAAGCACACAGGGTCCTCGTCCCCACCATCCTCCCCTCTCCTTCGTCCGTCAAGGCTGTCACAGGCTCCGGAGCCCGACCCAGAGGCCCGGCCATCTGTCCAGAAGGCCCAGGCCCTCGATGCCAAACCGCCTTCCTGGAGCAGAGGCGGGGTGAGCGCACAGGCCTGCTTGTGTCTGATACAAGCGCTGGATTGTTCTCTCTGCCCTCGTCGGCTATTATGCGGAGGCCAGTCCTAAAATAATATCGCATTTCCTCTCTCATCATTTGGACGGAGGATGTGCATCCGGGATCGAGCTGGATGGCGTGCTTTCATGTGTGGGCACCGGGGGCTTCCGTGCCACCTCCCAGGGGCTCTGTGCCGGCCGCGTCCCCCGAGTCCCCAGCGTGGGAGCTGCTCTGAGGGGGACACTGCTTGTGTTTTTTCAGAAATACGTCTCTTGGAAAGTTGGTCTCTGCACCGGATTGTTGAGCATTCCGGACGGGGCCCCGGACCCCAGGGGCCGGAGCCAGTGACTGGCTGGTGACAGAGGGCAGGTCTGGCTCGAGAAGGCACCCCTGGGAGGCGGTGGCGCCTCGCGTGTGCTAGGTACTCAGCACCCACTCGGGTGGACCCGGCACAGGGGGCATTCCCACGGGCAGCCTCCCCTCTGCGGCCACGGTCGCTTTGCTTTGCTCTCTAAGTGCCTGCTTTAGTTTACCATAGCGCCTGGGATGCGTGCTTCCTTCTGAAAGCCTCAGGGCCTCCCCGTGCTCCTTGCTGGGGCAAGTGTTCCGGTGCCCTGAGCGCGAGGGAAGAGGGCGGAGGCCGCTCCTTGTGGGCCTCCCGGCGCAGGGTGAAGCCCAGGCTTCCGCGCCACTCAGACCGCTTGCAAATCCCAGCCCGTCACTAGTTCCGGTACGTTGGGCTTCAGCCCTCCTGGTTAAGCAGTTTCAAAGGCAGGACGCGGGACGGAGACCCAGCTGTTTGCTCCCGTTGCTAGAATCACTGTGGCGGGGCAGCTGCACCTGCAGGGTGAGGGGGCTTGGCGTCCGGAGCAGCGCTGCCCGCGAGGTGTCCCAAGGGAACACGGACTCCCGATTAGCCTCCAAGAAGCAGAATTAGCACCTCCTCAGATTCAACTAGCGGTTGTGTTCCTGGAAAAGTCGGTGCCTTAAGATCATGCATATCGTGATGCAAGGAAAACAGGAGCCAGATGAGGAGATGCCTGCAGGACGCTCCAAAGGCAGGGGGTCCTGTGACACCTCCTCGCGCGGGCTGGCCTGTGCGTGGCTGGACGTGGAAGAGCCCGGCCCCAGGGCCAGCAGTGCCCTCCGGGCCTTGGCAACCACGGTGCTCCGATGGGACGGTTCCACTGTCTCTGAGAACCCCTGGCTTCGGCTTCCCGTGCAGGCCCCCCCAGACCTTGCCAGGCCCTGGCCGGCGCCCGGAGACCCCCGTTACGATGTTCCTTTAGCAGGTGCTCTAGTGGGAAACAAGCAGCCTCGTAGTTGGGACTGTGGTCGTGCCGCTGGGGACCACGGAGACCGCGGCCGGGGTGACTGGAGAAGGCGCCCACCCTCTGCCCCACTGGCCACCCCTGGAACACAGAAGTCCGCTTTGTGAAACTCCCAAACCAAACGTGGACACGTAAGGGCCAGTTTAGGTGGGCTGAGGTCGCAGGTAAGATGCATTTTCATTTTGAAAGAATGACAGCAGCTCCTGCAGTTTGGGGGACCCCCAAATGGTGCCTCCATTCCTCCCCCCGTCCCCCACAAACCTCCCTTGAGAGTTGAACACTGTCACTGGGGTGTCGGCCGTTCGGTGTGTCCTTCTGAATTGTCACAGCCCCTCTGAGGTCTACGAGCCCCAGGCAGAGACGGTCCCGTGTGGTCTGCGGGGGCCGAGGGCCCCAAGCAAAGGAGAGTTTGCTTTCACTTTGAGCACAAAACCCCAGTGATGGTTCCTATTCGAGCGCAAAAAGGCCAGGCAAGCCTGGGACAATTTCAGCAACAAAACTAATAATGACAGTAACGGAGTAATTACAGGAATGATGACAGCAATAACCAGTAATTACAGGAATGATGACAGCAATAACCAGTGGATAAAACAACGTCCGTCAGGCCATAATGGTTCAGAGCATCGCTTCAGTCCCTGCGTGCGGGAGGGCAGACCTCTCCCAGCACAGCCCGGGCAGTCGGTGCAGGGCAGTCCTCATGCCTCACACGTGGCAGGACGAGATGCTGCCGGCAAGGACCATCGATGGATGCTAAAATCAGCACGCCAGAGCTCCGCGGGAAAGAGGATGTTTACATAGTCACCTAAGACGCTCCTTAATTACAAAGAGAAAAGGAGCAGCTTACAGCACAGCCGCGCGGCACCACTTAACCAAGTGATGGACGTTACCACGGCCGGGAGCGGCACCCACAGGCACGGGTGACCCCAGGCTCACGCTCCGAGAAGGACACGACATCACTTCTGCGGGATTCCTGCCAAAATGCACAACCACTGTCTCATGGTGAAAAATATCACACAAATGCAAACTGAGGGACGTTTTCAAAATAACTGGCCAGTACTCCCTTTTCAAAAGGGTCAAGGTCACGGGCGACGGAGGAACGATCCCGGATGGGAAGAGACTAACTAAGGGGCCACGACCAACCGATGCCGTGTGGGACCCTGGCTGGACCCTCAGCCAGAGAAAGGAGGTCACGGGTCGGCTGGTGAGGTTCCGCTGAGGCTGGAGGGTGATGGATTGCCGTGAATCAGCATGAATTGTCCCGCTCTATGTCCCAGGTAGGTATCAGGAGAGCCCGGGGGAGGTATCCCAACTCAGTGCTATTTTTGCAATTAAAATGGTTTCAAAATAAATAAATAAGTGAATGAGAGAGAAGGCCAGGGTCAAACGCCTCACAGCCTCTGGCTGGAATCTCCTAGGTCTTCCGGAGCGTGGCTCTGGCTCCCGCGTGCATGCCTCCACCTTGCCGGCCACAGCCTCTGAATGGACTCCAGGTGGCAACATCCCTCCCCAAGGCAGTGTAGACACAGGGGGACTGGGGCCAGGGGGCGGAGAGCTGACCTCCCCCATCCCCATCCCTCCGTGATTCTCTTACTGGAGCAGCTCCGGTAAACTTGTAAATAGGATGAGTCCCTGCCCCAGCCCCCCGCCCCTAGCTCGAACCCTCTCCCCCTGGGGCCCCGGGGGAAAGGCCTTGTGGAGAACGGAATAATGAGTCCCAAAGATGTCCATGCGCTGACCCAGAGCCTGTGAATGTTACCCTGCACGGCAGACTTCCTGTGCAGAGGGGGACAAGTTAGCGACCCTGAGATGGGAGATGACCCTGGATTACGGGGGGGGAGGGTGCCCAGTGTCACCACGAGGGTCCAGGTAAGAGGGAGACAGGACGGTCTGAGTCCGTGAGACGTCTGAAGACTCTACAGGGCTGGTTTGGAAGGTAGGGAAAGGGGCCACGAGCCAAGAAACGCAGGCGCCTCCAGAAGCTGGAACAGGCAGGAGACAGACTCACTCCTGGAGCCTCAAGGGCGTGTCGTTCTGCCGACACCTTGATTTTAGCCCAGTGAGATTTCTGACCTCCAGAACAGTAAGGTAAGAAATGTGTGGGGCTTGAAGCCACTCATTTTGTGGTCGCTTGTTGTGGCAGCCACGGGACACGCGTGCACTGAGTGAGGTGGTAGTGATGATAATGAATTAGGTCATCTTGAGTGTAAACCATGTGCCCAGCTGTTGTGCTTTGTACACGGTAGCACTTGAATCCCCACAAGAGTGCCCAGAGAGTCGGAACTGTCCCCACCCCAGAGATACGGCAGCCTGGGAGTAGCGACGTAAAGTCAGCGCCCACGGTAACCAGATGCAGGCAGAATAGGGAGGAGATGGGGTTTGGATCAGGAACCTGAATGCTCTCCTTCTGATGGCTTGTGAGGTGGCACCCCCTCTGCTGTGATAAGTTAAATGGGACCCTCGGTCCTCCTCACTTGCCCCCATCACAGCTCCTATTTGCCAAGGATGGTGGAGGACATTCATGACCAATCTCAGCCCCCAGGCCAATCCAGTCCCAGGGAGTTGACTTCTCACGGCCAGGACCCTCTGGTGGCAAGTGACAGAAAACCTGGCCCACATGGACCAAAGCTAGAAAGGGAATGTTTGGCTCACGTAACGGGAAAGACCAGTGGCAGCCCTGGCCCCTTGCTGGCTGCTTTCTCCCATGGTGCAGCCTCAAGCCCTCCTGGTCCAGCAGCAAATGGCCCCTCCTGATAGCCCAGAGTACGTGGTCACAGCCTCTGGAGGGCCACAGTGGCCCGGGGACGGATGCTCTGATCCCTGGAGCTGTGGATGGAGACGACAGCGGCCTGAAGCCCAGCAGGTAGGGAGGGTGACATAAACCAGAGAAGGAGGGAGACAATGTTGAGGGTTAAAAACTCAACAAATATCCAGCACCTCGGCTTAGCTTCCACTCTGCAGGTAAGAGAACTGGAGTCTGGATCTGCCTGAGATTACGTGGCAAATACGCAGCAGGGCTGGGACTCTGCTCAGAGATCCCAAGAGTGCTATTTTAGTGTCTCCACATACAGCTGGAAAATGAAAGTTAGAACTCGATACCATCTGAAACATCACAAAACAGCAACTATCTAGGAATAAACTCATGAAAGATATGCAAAACCTTCAAGCAGAAAAACTGCATCACATCACTGAGGGAAGTTCAGTAAGAACCAAATAAATGTAGGGATACACCACATCCATGGACTGGGAGACCCAGTGGTTTAAAGAGGTCAATTCATCCCAAACTGATCTATGGATTCAATGCAATTCTAATCAAAGTCCCAGTAGGTTCTCTTTGAAGTCAATAAGCTCATCCTAAAATTTATGGGGAAATGTAAAGGAACAAATATGATGGAGTCTAGAGTTTCTAAAACATGTCACTCACAACGTCTGGGATACAATCCAAAATTACCCGACATATAAAGAAACAAGAAAATGTGACTCTTTCTCAAGACAACCAACAGAGGCCAACCCTGATGTGACCCAGATGTTAGACTCAGGAGACAAGGATTTTAAAGCATCTGTTTCATTAGGCTCAAGGATGTAAAGGAAATTATGTTTGTATTAAGTGAAAAGACAGGAAACCTCAACAGAAAAAATAGAAACTTATTATAAAAAGGAAACAAACGGAAATTCTAGAGCTAAAAAAATACAATGTGTGAAATAAAAAAAATCACTAGATGGGCTATATGGCAGAATGCAGATGACAGAGGAAAAAAATTCAGTGATCTTGAACACAGATGAATAGAAATTATTTAATTTGAAAGCAGAGAGATAAAGATTGAAATTAAAATTCACAGAGACTCAAGAGACCTACAGAACAATATCAAAAGGTCCACTGTACGTGTACTTGAAGTTGCAGAGGAGAGGAAGATAAGAATGGGGCAAAAATATTATTTGGATAAGCAACAGCTGAAAATTTCCCCAATTTGGTGAAAGACATAGATTTACAGATTTAGGAAACCCATCGGATCCCAAGCAAGAGAAATACAATGAAAACTACACTTAGGTTTGTCACAAACTTCTGAAAACCAAGGATAAAAAGAAAATCTTGACAGTAACCAAAGATAAGTGGCACCAAAAAGCCAGGGGAATAATGACCCAAATTACTGCTGAATCCTCACTAAAATCAATAGGAGCCAGAAGCCAGTAGACCATCTTTAAAGTTCTAAAATTAAAATTAAAAACTGTCAACCCAGACTTTTGTCTCCAGCAAAAATATCCTTCAAGAATGAAGGTGAAATGAAGATATTTTCACTAAGAGAATTCGTCAGAAGTCATATTATGAGAAATACTAAGTTCTTAAGGCTGAAGGGAAATGATACCAGACAGAAATTCAGATCTTCTGGAAGGAAAGAAGAGCAACTGAAATGGTAAATAGGTGGGTGAATTGTTGTGAGGATGGCAGCAAAGCTCTTTCCAGATTCCTACATCCTATGCAGAAGCCAGAGGTCTTCAACTGATCTTTAAGCTTACACAATTCCAAGGATAATCTTACCAGGATTTTTGTGAGAAACTGACAAGCTGATTCTAAAATTGATATGAGAACGTAAAGGACCAAGAATAGCCAAAGCAACATTGGAAAAGTAAGAACAAAGTTGAAGAACTAATACTCGTTGAATTCAAGACTTATTCTAAAGCTACGGGAACTAGCCAGTAGGGTACTGACACAACAGTCAATAAATAGGTCAACAGAACAGAACCAACAGTTCAGAGATAGATCCACACTTAAGTCATCTCATTTTCAACAAAAGTGCCAAGGCGATCCAAGGAGAGGCTTCTCAGAAAATGGTGCTGGCACAGCTGGGTGTCTACACACCCAAATTCATTCAAGATGGACCACAGATCTGAGGGTAAAGGTGAAAACTATAATGCTTTTAAATAAAATTTCGATGAATATCTTCACAACTTGGGGATTGGCAAAAGTTTCTCAGGACATAAAAAGCAGTACCATATACTAAAAATGTTTATAAATTAGATTTCAATAAAATGAAAAACTAGTGTTCATCAAAAGCCATCATGCAGAAAATGAATAGGCAAACCACAGACTGGGAGGAAACATATGCAAAGCATATACCTGACAAAGGATTAGCATCCAGCATATATAAAGAACCAGAACAAAATTTTTTTAAATGGGCAATTTGAACATTGAAACCTTCACAAAGGAAGATATACAAATAGTCAATAAGCATATGAAAAGGTGCCAACATTATCAGCCAACAGGTAAATGCAAAATCACTCTGATTCACTTTTTGGATTTTTCCCATCAGAGATCAGTTTTGCTTGTTCTAGCTCTTTATATAAACAGAATCATGCAGTGAGTTCTCCCTCTGGGGGTGCTGGTGGGGCCATGGATTGCCTGGGAAGGGGCATGAGGGCATTTCTGGGGTTCAATATCTTGACAGATATTGGCTTATATTTGTTGGGACTTTTGAATGGCATCCTTAAGATCTGTGCATTTCACTGCATGTAAATTTGCCTGAAAAGAAAATCCAGACCATAAACAAATATTGACCCTTAGTTAATGATGCACATGTTCAAGTATTTTTGGCAATGCGTACTAATGTCGGCAACTTATTTTGAAATGCATCAAAAAAAGATGCATTGATCGGTCAACAGATGCACAGAGATATGCTAAAACAATTATACTCAGAGTTAATTGTAGGATCCGGGTGGTGGGTATGTGGGTGGTCACTGTAGCATTCTTTCAAGCTTTATGTTTGAACATTTTCATAATCAAATGTTGGAGAAAAAAGAAGAAAATGCAAAACAGAGTTTGAGAATGTATTTGCAGCACTTTTTTTCTGGAGCTGGTATCTAGAAAATATTTTAAAATACTTCTAAAATCAGTAAGAAAAAGAGAACAGCATCTTAGATAAGTGGGCAAAAATTGGGGCAGATACTTCACAAAAGAGGATATCTCAATGGACAACAATTTTTGGAAAAGTTCTCAAGGTCCTCAGTCAACAGTGAAATGAAACACAAGATGTTCCTTTGCACACACAAACCACAATGACTAAAATGGAAAAAAAAAGCAAACAAGAAAACAAACCATAAGAACAGACAATACCAAATGTTGGCTGGGAGACAGAGCCCCCGGAATGCTCACATGTGGCTGGCTGAGTGTAACTTGCTACCAATACTCTGAACAGGTGTTTGGTGGCCGAGCATATGCCCGTTCAATGACCCAGCGGTTCTACTTCTGGGCACAGTCCCGACAGAAATGGGTGCACCCACGTGCACACAGGCTATTCAAGAATGTCCATCGCAGTGCAAGCTGTAATCGCCCTGTGCTGGAAACAACGCAAATCTCCACCAATAGCAGAATCGCTACTAAAACGTGGTACCTTAACACAATGGAACGTGACACACCCCAACATGTGGGTGAATCTCAGAGATACAATGTTGGCTAAAAAAAAGGCCAGACACAAAAGAGTACATTCTGAATGACATCACATACATAAAATTCACCATCGTGGGCCTGCCCTCTGGTGATGGAGGGCAGATGGTGGGTACTAGTGGGTGCCTTTGGGGTCCTGGCTGGGAAGGATTCTGGGTACTGGAATGTCTGGATCTCAGTGGCCGTTACATGGGTGGGTGGTTTCTCTCTGTATATGTTCCAGTTGTGTGGCCTTCTGTATACAAGTGATCCTACAACATCCTACAGGAAACACGCACCAGCCTACAGAGTGCTCACTTAGTGGGGCTTTGCTGGAGGCGGGTCCCCGGAGGCCAGGGGGGAAGGCCAGCCCAGCCCTGGTGCGTGGGCCTTCCAGCTGGTGGGGTCCGGGGGTCAGGGGTCTGAGGCCCTGGGCACTGGGGAGACCAGGCCTGTTCTGTTTGCTTAGCTGGGCCTCCTCCCAAAGCCCCCTTCCATTCTTCTGGGCTGATGTCACCCGCTGCGGCCGGGGCAGGGCTGGGGGCGCACGGAGGAGGTGGCCCCTTGTGCAGCACAGCCGCGTGATGGTCCCACCCTGCAGGAGGCCGGATGGCGGGGCCTCAGCCTGCCCAGAGCCCGTGCGTACACGTGATGCCTCCCTCCCAACGCCCCGCCCTCCGGTTTCCTCCTGGGCTAAAAATGAACATTTGGGGCAGAGTCTGCGCCCCGAGCAGCCCGAGGGGGTGAGGAAGGCGGCCGGGAGGGGAGCGGCCTCTTGTTTCCGCCCATCTGCTCCCACCCACGCTGGGTCCTCACGGCCCGCTCCCGCCCGTCTCCCTGTAAACACCTCCCGCCCGAGCCACTCACTTAATAACTAACACCGCGTGGGAAACATTTAAAGCACGCCGCACGTTTTTTTCATCACATGAGTAACAAAAGGATGCGTTGACTCATGATCGCCCACAAATGTGGACGGGAAGTAAAATATAACTCGCACGGGCTGGAAACAGAGTTGGCGCAGTTTAAGCCGAGCTGTGGCTAACGCAGACCAAACCTGCCGCTTCTTCACCGGCTCCGCTGCCGCGCGGGGTCAGCCCCGAGGCCCCAGGCAGGAAGGGGCTCCGGGGCCCCGGGCGATGGCAGCAGGTCCTCCTCTGGGGGTCTGGGAAGCTCCGCACAGCCCCTGAGGTGGGGTCACCGTGCCCACTTTCCAGGTGAGAACACTGAGGCCGCGGGGCCGCCTAAGGGGGTAGCAAGTGGGGAGCAGCATGCAAACCCGCCTTTGAGTCTCATGCTCTCTGTCACTCCAGGCTCAGTTTTTGTCCCCCAAGGAGCACAGAGCTGTCCCCGCTGCCCCTCACACTGACCTGGGGACACACCCCAGCCTCCCCCACCCCCCACCTCCCAGGAGAGGGCAGCCTGGGAGCTCTGTCCACACAGAAGCAGCCCAGCCCGGCTGCTGGGGGCTCTGCAGGGAGCCGGCCGGGCGCCCACCACCTGCCGGGGGCGCGGTGCTGACAGCAACCCTAAGCCCACTTGCATTTCACAGCGGAGGGAACCGAGGGAACCGAGCTTCCCAAAAGTTCTCCGGCGCTTGCTCAAGGCTGCACCGCTGGCAAGAGGGGTAGAGATTCAGCACAAATCGCCAAGCCCTGGCCTGGAGCTTCTCGCCCGTCTCCACCGAGCTGGACGTGGCTCCTGCAGACGGGAGTCTGCCCGGCTGTCCCGGGCTCCGCTCGCTGCCCATCGCGGGGCCACCAGGAGGGTGGCGGCTCCCTTCCGCCATCTTGCCTCCTTCATTCACTCCCCACTCCCTGACTTGGCCCTCCGGAAAATTCTGATCCAGATCCACTAGCAGCTCGTAGGAAAACGATGATGAAGACAAAAATAACGGGGTGCACACACACATCCACACGGGTAGACACACGTGCACAGGTGCACGCACATGTCCACACGGGTAGACACACGTGCACAGGTGCGCGTGCACGTCCACACGGGGAGACACACGTGCACAGCTGCGCGCGCACGTCCACACGGGGAGACACACGTGCACAGGTGCGCGCACACATCCACACCGGTAGACACACGTGCACAGGTGCGCGCACATGTCCACACGGGTAGACACACATGCACAGGTGCGCGTGCACGTCCACACGGGGAGACACACGTGCACAGGTGCGCGCACACGTCCACACGGGGAGACACACGTGCACAGGTGCGCGCGCACGTCCACACGGGGAGACACACGTGCACAGGTGCGCGCGCACGTCCACACGGGGAGACACACGTGCACAGGTGCGCGCACACGTCCACACGGGGAGACACACGTGCACAGGTGCGCGCACACGTCCACACGGGGAGACACACGTGCACAGGTGCGCGTGCACGTCCACACGGGGAGACACACGTGCACAGGTGCGCGCGCACGTCCACACGGGGAGACACATGTCCACACAGGGAGACACACGTGCACAGGTGCGCGCACACGTCCACACGGGGAGACACACGTACACAGGTGCGCGCACACATCCACACGGGGAGACACACGTGCACAGGTGCACGCACACATCCACACGGGGAGACACACGTGCACAGGTGCACACACAGAGGTACACTCCCACAGACTGTGCCCCATGCACACACGCAGGTGCACACCAACACACATGCGCAGACGTTCCCCCCACAGGTATACACACACCCGGGAACATACACAGGTACACACACACAGGTACGCACACACACACAGTCAGAACCAGCTCTTCCTGTGGCTCAATTCATGGGATCCTGACACCCCTACAAGCGGGGCTGTGTTTACTCCCACCCCCTGCAGGCCCCCCGAGGCTCAGAGAACAAGATCACAAGGTCACAGGGAGCCAGTGGATCTGACCCCAGAGCCTCCGACCCCACCAATCCTCTCCAACCTCTAACCTATGGCTCCCACATTGGACCCGCAGGCTGGCAGGGGAGGACACTGGGCCTTGGATGCCCCCTGAGCCCCAGGGAAAGGCCCCAGTTGGGGAACCAGCCATGAGCCGGGTCGGGGGGAATGAAGCCTGGGGATCTGATTTTCGTGAAAACGGAGAGAGATAGAAGCGGAGCAGCGCGGGGCGTGGCGGTCCCCTGCGCTGACGTTTGATGGAGACGATGAAGGCCAGCAGTGCCAGCTGCAGGGAGGCCCACCTGGAGGCCCGCCAGAGACCCCGCAAGACCAGGGCTTTGCCTGAGTCCCGCCTCCACTGCCTCTGCAGGACCCACGTGGCATCGGATGACCAGCCTGCCCCGAGGCCGGCCGCCAGGGACCCGGGCCGGTCTGGGTCCTCCTCAGCTTCCCGTGGGCTCTGGACTCGCTGTGCACTCCCTCGCGGTGGGCTGGCCTGGGGACACCTCTCGTTGGGGCCTGGCCTCAGGCCCCTGCCAGCGCCGTGGGGTTTGCGGCAGACCCTGCTGGCGGGCTGGGTGCGGGCAGCAGGCAGTGGGCCCACATGCAGGGGCTGCCGCCACTGAGGGGGCAGGAGCCCGAGTCCCTCGAGTTTTCTCACGCTCCTCAGCTCCGTCACCGGCTGCCTACAGGCCGTCGGGGAAATAAAGGCAGAGCGGCCTTGTCTGCGGGAATGGCTGGACACGGGGAGGCCATTGTGCAGAGCCCATGTTTCAGTTTCAGGTTTTGCAGCGGGGAAACCAAGGCCCAGGAAGGTTAGGGGTTACTCAGGGTCACGGAGAAACCAGACGGCCCAGATCTCCAGAGCCACGGGCGTGGTACCCAGTGCTTTGCACCGTGGATTCCGAGAAGGAGGCAGGATGGCCCCATTTCAGAGCCGAGACACTGAGGCTCGGCGGGGCCGAGTGGCCAGCAGGTCACCGGACGGGCCCAGGTGGACCCAGCACCCTGTTCTGTCCAGTGTCCTGTGTCCCGGTCCCCTCGGCACACCTGAGACGTGTGGGAACAGGGCTGTGTGTCCACATTCCCTGCATATCAGCGGGGAGATGCGAGCCCAGAGCAGATAAGTGGGGCTGGAACCATGGACAGAGAGTCTTTCCAGCCCAGACGCCCTCCGCTCGGGACCCCCCAGACCTGACGCATCTCCAGCCCTCCCCTGGCAACACCCCGATCTCAGCGGCCCATCAGTTGTGCAACATTAGAACTAAGAGGCCCCTTTGAAGCCGACAGAGGTGGTGCTAGGACACAGAAAAGGAAGCACTGTTTAATAGGCTGCGCAGAGGCTTGGGGGACCTGGTCCCCTCGGGAGGCCGTTTAGGCTGAAAACAGAAATTAAACTCAAGGAGGGTGTAGATAAATTAGCGCACGATAGTAACAGCTGCTGTTTCATTTGTGTCGGTGAGCCAGGCCCAGCGCAAAGCCCTTTCACAGACACCCTCTTAATCCTTAAAAAAAAAAAAACGTTGCTCTCAAGCAGGTCTCAATCTCCCGACTTGACGGGGAAACCAAGGTGTGGACGGCTTGTGTGGCTTGCCTGAGGTTACATGGCTTGTAAGTGGGCAAAACAGGGACTTGATCCTGCTTCCTTCTCATTCTAGAGATGGGGCTCGTAGGTAACCACTGTGCAGATCGCCAGCGCCCCCGTCTGTGTTCTCACCGGCCTCTCCACTTCAGACCCTGCATCCTGGGCTCAGGGGACCTCAGAGCTGCAGGAAGCCGGGCCATCAGCAGGTTGCCCCTCATCCCTCCCTGCCCTCTTAGGAGAGCTGTGGCCGTGAATCCGCAGGCTGGCAGGTCCTGCTGTCCCGACCCACAGTAACAGGTTTAACAGGTTTCCACCCCCCGCTCCCCGAGGGCTGACTTTCTTCCCATGGAAGAGAACTCTTGGGGTTGAGGGTGGGGGCATCACAGGGAGCTGTCTTAGTTTTTGATTTATTCATTCGACAATTGAATCCGCTCGTATTTATTGAGCGATTACCATGTGTTAAGTAAGCACTGTTCTGGAAGTGCTCAGAAGGAAGGAAACAACAGAGGTCAGAGGAGAAATGAAGGAAATATAGACTAGATAGACAACAGAAAAGACCCACAACACAAGAGCTGGTTTTTTGAAGAGGTAGACAAAATTGACGAACCTTTAGCTAGACTTAGAAAAAAAGAGAAGACACAAATATATAAAATCAGAAATGAAAGAGGAGACATTGCAGCTGATACCATGGAAATACAAAGCCTCCTAAGAGACCACTATGAACAGGTTATACACCTACACATTGGATAACCTAGAAGAACCAGATAAATTCCTAGAAACATACAAACTACCAAGACCGAATCATGAAGAAATAGAAAATCTGAACAGGCCAATAATGAGTAAGGAGATTAAAGAGGAATCAAAAACCGCCCAACACAGAGAAGCCAGATGGTTTCACTGGTGAATTCTACCAAACATTTAAAAAAACATTTAACACCAGTTCTTCTCAACTCTTCCAAAAAATTGAAGAGGAGGGAACACTTCCACATTCATTTCACAAAGCCAGCATTACCCTCATACAGAAGCCAGACAAAGATACCACAAAAAGACTACAGACCAATATCTCTGATGGACATAGATGCAAAATTCTCAGCCAAGTACAGCTGACCTTTGAACGACAGGGGTCTGAACTGTGTGAGTCTGCTTGTATGTGGGTTTTTTCAACAAATAAACAGTTGGCTCTCTGTATTCGTGGGTTCCGCATCCTCGAATTCAGCCAACTGCGGCTCAAATTTTCCATCCTTGGTTAGTTGAATCCACTAATGCAAAACCCATGTACACGAAGAGCCAACTGTACTAGCAAACCACATTCAACAGCACATTAAAAGGGTTATACACCATGATCAAGTGGAATTCATCCCTGGGATGCAAGGATGGTTCAATACACCCAAATAAACAAATGTGATACGCCACATTCATAGAATGAAGTATAAAAATCATATGATCATCTCAATAGGTGCAGAAAAAGCATCTGACAAAATTCAACATCCTTTCATGATAAAAATACTCAATTAGGTATAGAAGGATTGTACCTCTATGTAATAAACCCCATGTATGACAAGCCCACAGCTAAAAGCATATTCAGTGATGAAAAGCTGAAAGCTTTCTCTCCAACATCAAGAACAAGACAAGGGTGTCCACTCTCACCACTACTATTCAACATAGCACAGGAAGTCTTAGTTCAGAATAATTAGGAAAGAAAAAGAAATAAAAGTCATTAAAAATTGGAAGCAAAGAAGTAAGCTTGTCTCTGTATACACGACCTGATCTTATACATAGAAAATCCTAAAGACTCAACCAAAACACTGTTGAACTAATGAATTCTGTAAAGTTGCAGGATACAAAGTTAACATACAAATATAAGTTGCGTTTCTATACACTAACAACTAACTATCTGAAAAAGAAATTATGAAAGCCATCTCCTTTACAATAGCATCAAAAAGAATGGAATGCTTAGGAATAAATTTAACCATGGATATGAAAGATCTACACACTGAAAACTATAAAACACTGATGAAAGAAATTGAAGAAGACACAATTCATTGGAAAGATATCCTGTGTACACAGACTGGAAGAATTAATATGGTTAAAATGTCTATACTACCCAAAGCAATCTACAGATTCAATGCAATCCCTAGCAAAATTCCTATGGCATTTTTTACAGAAATAGAAAAAACAATCCTAGCATTCTTATGGAACCACAAAAGACCCAAAATCCAAAGCAGACTTGAGAAAGAAGAACAAATCTGGAGGCATACACTTCCTGATTCAAACTATATCGCAAAGCTTTAGTAATCAAACAGTATGGTGCTGGCATACAAACAGACACATATATCTGTTTAGAACGGAAGAGAAAGCCCAGAAACAAACCCAGGCATGTATGGTCAGCTAATCTTCGACAAAGGTGCCGAGAACGTACAATGGAGAAAGGATGGTTTCTTAGATAAATGGTGTTGGAAAAACTGGACAGCCACTTGCAAAAGAATGAAATTGGACTCTTATCTCACTAAAATCAACTCAAAATGGATGAAAGGTTTGGATGTAAGACATGAAACCATAAAAGTCCTAGAAGAAAACATAGAGGAAAAGCTCCTTTATATTGGTCTTGGCAATGACTTTTTGGATATGACATCAAAAGCACAGGCAACAAAAGCAAAAATAAACAAGTGGGACTGCATCAAACTAAAAAGCTTCTGCACAGCAAAGGAAACAATTAATAAAATGAAAAGACAACCTACAGAAGGGGACAAAGTATTTACAAACCCTGTATCTCATAAGGGGTTAATACCCAAAATATACTAGGAACTTACATAACTCAATAGCAAAAAAACAAATAACCTGATTTAAAAATGGGCAGGGACTTCTCTGGCTGTCCAGTGGTTAAGACTCTACGCTTCCAATGCAGGGGGCGCTGGTTCGATCCCTGGTTGGAGAACTAAGACCCCACATGCTGCTCAGCCAAAACAAAAACAATTTGGGAATTCCCTGGCAGTCCAGTGGTTAGGACTAGGCACTTTCACTGCCAAGGGCCCGGTGTTCAATCCCTGGTTGGGGAACTAAGATTCCACAAGCTGCGCTATGTGGCCAAACAAACAAACAAAACACCGTTATACACCTTTAATATATACGACGATTACTTGTCAGTCAAACCCTAACAAAGATGAAAAACAAAGATGAGAATACAGCCACAGTCCAATGGACTACATCCCTGATCTTGTGTCCTTATATTCTGGGGGTGGTGGGGGGATGGATCGTAAGCAGGTAGACACCACATAGCTCGGGGGGGGGGGCATTATCAAAGGGGCGGATGGAACAAATTACCACAAACCGCATGGCTTATAACAACAGAAACAAATCTTCTCATAATTCCAGAAGTCCCAAGTCCAAAGTCAAGGTGTGGGCAGGGTCCCCTCCCTCTGGAGGCTCTTGGGGAGGATCCCTCCTGCCTCTTCCAGCTCCTGGGGGCTCAGGTGTCCTGGGCCCGTGGCCGCGTCCCTCCAGGGCTGTCTTCCCTGGGTGTCTCTGTGTCTCTCCTGTTCTTGTAAGGACATCAGTCATTGGTTTTAGGGCCCACCCAACTCCAATACGATCTCAGTTTGATCCTTAACTAATTACCTCTGCAAAAACTCTATTTCCAAATAAGGTCATGTTCACAGATTCTGGGTGGACGTGAACTTTTGGAGGCCACTGTTCATCCCACTACAAAGAAAGATGAAGCAGGGAAGGGGCTAGAGTGACTGGGGGGGGCGCTGTCTAAGACAGACAGGTGGGTGGGGGCCTCTGGGAGGAGGCCCGAGAGAGGGGAGAGCGTGAGCCTGTGGACGCGCCAGCCGTGCAAAGGCCCTGAGGCAGGAACCCACGGCTCCGAGCAGCGTGATGGAGGCCGGAGGGGCTGACTCCTCGCTCACGGGAGGAATGGCCTGTGTCGCGAGTGTGGGGAGAGAAGCCGCCCATGGTTTCTGACCAGAGGGGAACCCCGCTGACTGGCTGCCAGTGGAGCTCTTGGGAGTGTGTGAACTTGGGGGCCAGGGGCCCCAGAAAGCTCGCTCTGCCATGAGAACGGGGCCTGGAGAGTGTCACTGTCTGCCTGACTGTTCCTTAGGGGCCCTGGCATTTCCCGCAACCCCCCACCCCTGCCCGAAGCTCCTGGGCTCCCAGCCTCTCCGCAGACTCCGTCCCGCTCTGTGCTGCCCAAGGTTGCCTGGCCCGAAGCCTGGTTTCTCCCTTGGCAGCCCCAGAGAACTAGCATCGGTCCAACTTCCCGGGCTGGGCCGGCGCTCGACCCCCAGTGCCCAGGCCCCTCACCCCGATGGGTCCCCACTGGGGACCCGCCTCAGGCAAGAGCCCAGAGGAGCCGATGCGCACTTGGCAGGCTGGGGGGGCCAAGTGTGCGTGCCCACGGGCGCCCCACGGCGCCCACGGGTCGGGTCCACGCTGAGGGGCCGGGGTCGCCGTCAGAGCTGGGAGGCCAGGGGTGGCCAGATGCGGACATCTTCCTGAGACACAGAGCTGCCCAGGGAGGGTGAAGGGGGGCGAAGACCCTCAGGATGCGGCTGCGGCCGCCCTGAGGGAGGTGACGGGCGCGCTCCCACGCTGGGCTACTCAAGGCAGCTCGCGACCAACGTGCCGGTCACCCAACCCCCCCAGTGACGCTGTGACATGAGCCCCACAGGCATCCCTAAGGCACACGTGAGGACGCGGGCTGCACGCCCCAGCCCGGCACACGCACGGCCCCGCCACGCGCATTTGTATCCAGGGCCCCTGCGCCTGGTGCTCGGTAGGGGCTGAGAAAACGTCTCTGCTTCGGCCGTACCCACCAAGGGTGACGACTCCGTTTTTTCAATTAAAAATAGTGTTTTTAGTTTGGGTGCTAGAGCTACGTAACGTTGTCATTTCTCTATGTTTGCACGGGCTTTATTGTCGTCGTAAAATGCGCGTACGTAAAATTTCCTATTGCAACCATTTTAAAGCGCACAATTCAGCTGCACCAGGTACATTCACGATGTTGTGTAATCATCTCCTCCACCTGGTTCCAGGACTGTTTTTAATCACCACAAAGTCAATCCTGAACCCATTCACAGCGATCCTGGCAACCACCGATCTACTCTCTGTGTCTATGAATCTGCCTATTCGGACGTTTCGTATAAATGCAATCACACAGCATGTGGCCTGTTGTGACTCTATTCTTGCACTTTGCATAAGGTTTGAGGCCCATCCATGTCGTAGCCTGTGTCGGAGCTTTGCTCCTTTTAATGGCCCAATAAACATTCTGTTATATGGACAGACCACATTTTGTTTATCGATCATCCCTTGTACAACCTGGGTTTAAACCCACTTGTGGATGTCAAAATAGCACATCAGAGTGAAAATCGCTTCACCCTCACAGACAAGCAAGAGCATGGCCTGGACCCAAGTCCCTGGGTGCTGGGCCTGGACCCCTAGGCTGGGCAGCTCCCCAGCTCCCCAGAGGAAGCCCCCTGACAGCCCCCCTCCAGGCCTGTCTCCAGCACAAAGACAGCTGCTGGGCCCTGTGAACGGTGAGCCCTGGACCTTTCCTGGGGCGGGGTGGGGGAGGAAGCCAGAACAGCACCATCACCATCTGCTTCAGGGCCTTCCTGACGCCTTGTCCTTTGATTTAAGTTCTCTTAACAACAAACCCCGAAGCCTGGGGAGGAAGCCAAGTGAGCCAAGGGGCAGAGAGAGGCCTGGGAAAATCACCACCTCTGTCCCCCCCATCTTGTGGACGGGGCGACTGAGGCCCAGGCCGCAGGTGATGTGCTAACGGGCGCCCGGGGCCAGCAGCGGGGAGGGACGGCGGTCCAGGCCGTGGCTCCTGTTTGCAGTTGTGCTGTGTTGTCGGGGCCCCTCGGGATGGCTGGGGCGCGTGAGGTCCGGGAGGGGCTCCGTGGACAAGCGTTTGTCACCCTCTTCCCTGCGCGCCCAGAATGCTGGCCTCACTGAATCCCCACCCTCATGAGGGACGGACCACTGCTCCCCACTGATGACAAGGAAACCGGGGCCCAGCAAGGTCACGACACGTTTCCAAGGTCACACAGCCATGCGGGGGGCGGGGTGTGCGAGGTTCCTATGAGCTGTGACAAACCACCACGTCTGTGGTTAAAAATAACACGCGTTTATTCTCTGATAGCTCTGGGAGTTGGAGCCCAAATCAGTGTCACTGATGGACGACCGTCAGGCCGTCACAGGCTGGTTCCCTCTGGAGGCCCCCGGGGGGTCCGTTCCTTGGCCTTCTCCAGCATCTGGAGGGGCCACGGTCCTCGGCTGGCGGCCTCCCCTCAGCCCGGCCTCTGCTCTCGTTGTCACCTCTCTTCTCTGACCTCCTGCCTCCCCCTCGTAAGGACCCCGAGATGACACCAGGACCCCAGATAACTGTCTTCCATCCCCAGGTCCCCCTGCCGTGTGGTCACACACTCCCAGCCTCCAGAATTAGGGTTTGGACGTCCTTGGGGCCTTTGTTGCACCGACCAGGGGAGCCTGGGCTCTAACCCAGGCTGCCGGCCTCCCAGGTGGCCTCTCACGGGGGAAACTGAGGCTCCAGGCGGCCAGGCCAGCCATCCAGTCGCAGCTGGAGTGATGGTGGGCTGCCCTGCCCTCCCCAGAGCGCTCCTGGCCGAGGCGGGCGGCCACGGTCTGGGGTTCGGGATTGGGGGCCGAGCCCACGTGGTCCCTCACGGGCCGAGGAAAGGGGTGGCGGAGGAGAAGGGAGCCGGTGGGAGGCCGCCCTCGGCATCAGTATCTGAGGGATCAGATTTAGAGGGGCCGTTGCTGGCCGTCTTCTCTTTAAACGTGGAAAGTATTTTCCTTCCGTAACTAGAAGCAGCTCTGTGTTTACAGCGTCGGCCCCTAGGGTGGGGCAACGGGAGGGGTGACCTGAACACGGGGTTGCCACTGAGAGGCTGGCTGCTGACTTCCGTGCGGGGATCCCCTGGGGTGTCGGGGCGGACTGGGTGTGCGTGTGCCTGTGTGTAGTGTGCAGTGTGCCTGGTGTGTGTGCGTGTAGCGTGTGCGTGCACCACTGCGCTGAAGAGCACCCGGGCCCCGTGAACCTTTCTCCCAGCCTCAGCTCCCTGATCTGTCCAGTGGGGACGTGGTCTCTGACTGGCTGTGCGTCTGCCCTGGCGATGCGGGCACGAGGGAGGCGAGGGGCGGCCGGCTTTTTTCCCAGCTTGCCGGAAGCTTCCCCTGCCTCCCGGCTGGAGCCGTCCGTGCTGGCCGGCAGCATCGCGGCCCCTGCAGGTCTTTCCCGGTGAAGTGATGGAAACTGGGGTCAGAGAGGCCCACAGCCGGGAGGCAGGGGATGGCATCGACACCCTGGGCACGTGCACACAGGCCCGCGTGTGATGCTCGGGGCCCACGCTCTCCCACATGGCCGCTCACTCCCACAGCCCCGGGGGCTGCTGAAAGGGAGGGGTCCTCGGCACCTCCCACCTGGAGAGTCGGGGTCCCAGCGCAGGTAGGACGGCTTACCCAGGCTCTCCCACATCCACCCCAGGTCATGGAGCCCAGATGGCACCATCACGAGGCCCCCTGGGGCCTCAGGTGCTGGGGAGGACCTGGCTGGGTCAGCACCGCCACTCCCGGACCCGGCTCAGCCCTGCCCCTCACCCCTCTGACTCGTCCCTTGGGACAGAATTTGCTTGCTCGAGGTCCCCGGGCAAGGTCCCTTCCCTGGTGGGCCCACACCCGGCACAGGCCTGAAATAAAGATCAAGTGGCTCCGTCTGGATGGGTGGGGGTGACGGCGAGGTGCAGCAGGTGGGGTGGTGTCCCAAGGGATACGTCCACGTCGTCACCCCTACCTGTGAATGCAGCCTTATCTGGAGATGGGGGCTCTGCAGATATAATCTGGTTAAGATGGGGTCGCTACGGTGGGCCCTAATCCAACATGACGGCTGTCCTTATAACAAGAGGAGAAGACAGACACACAGGTGGAGCCCACGTGATGACGGTCAGAGCCTGGAGGGACGCGGCCACCAGCCAAGGACACGTGCAGCCCCCAGGAGCTGGAGGGGGCAGGAAGGACCCTCCCCCAGGCCTCCAGACCTGGGAGGGGATAAATTCCTGTTCTTCCCCAGTCTGTGGTGCTCGTTACAGGCCCCAGGACTCCCGTGCAGCCGGGCGGGGCAGCGGGGGCCGGCCAGGTAAACGCCGCTCAGCCGTCCTCGGGGAGCGGATCTGCGCACCGCATCACGGCCCCGTTCCCCCAGGCCAGGCTTCCTCGAGCCTCGACATCGCAGGGCAGGTCCACGGGGCCCCTGGGGATCGGGGTCTCTCCGGGATGTGCACGGGGGTCTGAGCGGCTCCGCCCACTGCCCCTTGGCTCCCTCCTTCCCTGAACAGCTGGGGTCTTCCCCTCCCCTCAACCTCTGGCAGGACTAGCCCCATCTCTGTCTCTTCTAGGGACCTGAACTGATCCTCTGGTCCCCGGAGGTCTGGGGGCTGGAGAGGACCCTCGGGTGGAGATGGGAAGTTTAGGAGACGATGGAATAGCATGGGCGGAGCCCCAGAGCTGAGAGTGGGGTGGGGCGAGATGGCCATCATTTCTTGGACTCTGGCTGCCTGAGGGCTCGTCCTGTGGCTTTGAGGTGACACCGTGAGGGGCCCCGATGAGGGTCAGGCAGAGGAGCACTGGGTAGGCTGATGAGAGTTTCCTGGAGGGCCTGGCCAGGGCCGAAAGCCTTGGCTGCAGAGACGGGCCGAGCAGGGACGCCGACCCCCCCACCCACACGGGCTCCCCCCACAACCGAAGGCCAGCTCCTCCCCGCTCAGCTCTCCGGCTGCCCGCCCTGCGCCCGGGGGCGGCTGGACCAGGGGTGGAGAGAGGCATCTGGAGAAATGCGCGTGGGACGGAGCCAAGAATTCCAGTCCCCAGAGATGTCAGCCGGGCACCAACCAAGAGAGAGCAGAAACAGAATAAAAACTCTCTTTTAATGCTCTCGGCTGCTAAGTTCAGCCCTTTAGCCAGAAATCCGAGCGCAGCGCTCACACTGAATCCCGTTCCAAAGCTCGGCCTCGTCCAAGAATCTCGGGAAGAGGGGCGCCTTTCCCGGTCCCTCCGGGGCCCTGTGCTGCCAGGTCGGCACAGGGATACCAGATTGGGGAGCAGAGCAAGACCGTTCTCCATGAAGGACAAGCAGGCTGGGCACACAACGGCACAGTCAGGACCGGCCCCCCAGGTCGCCCCCGGGCCGGCAGGGGCGGCCACGTGTGAAACCGAGACCGGCCCGGGTGGGCGCACTGGCCCAGCATCTCCACGAGAAAGCTCTCTCACAAAATCTGCCTCTTTCCAGGCCTCGGGGGTTTCACCAGCGAGCAGAGAACCCATGCCAATGTTCCAGGGAAGCCTCTTGGAAAGGGACCGTCAACCGCACCGCAACCCACGAGGTCCCCTGTGAAGGCATAAAAAGGCGCCAGAGGATCCCCATGTGGGCGAGGAAGGGCAGGTCCAGCCTGCCCAGGACCGAACCTGAATTCTGAAACGCCGGCTTGGAGGGGTCCTGGGGGCGCTGTCATTTTACAAGGGGGAGCCTGAGGCTGGGTGGGGAGTTGGGTGCCCAAGTCACGTGGTGAGTGACCACCGAGGGGCCTCACCCAGCTCTCCTCATGCCTGGTCATCCTGAACCAGCACCAACTTATAACGAAAAACGGCACCCATGACCACAGAGGCCTGACCGGGAGATTAGCTTTTTCAGCAAAGGTTCACTCTTTCCTCCCCAGATTTGTGGTAGCGTCCGATTTCTCTGCCCCGTGGATGCTGGCCTTGCCCAGTAAAGTGTGGGCGGGTGAGGTGACGTGTGAGTTCCGAGCCCAGGACTTGCCCTCGGGCCAAGAGGAGCACGCCCTGGGTGTCCCACTGGACCAGGAAGAATGTGGGGCGGACCTGGGTGAACCCACAGTCTGGAGCAGGTACAGCTGAGCACAGACCGCATCAGTTGTGTCCCAACGGACCCAGTGAGCGAGAAGGAAGTGCGCACTGCTCGGAGACGTTGCGGTTATTGTTACACAGCAGTAGCTGATGGATAAAGCCTGAAACCTGGTAAAGACACAGGGAAGACAGGGAGGGGGTGGTGAAATCTACAGGGTGCTTTCTGAGTACCAGGCTCTTACGAGGATGGTTGGTAGGGCAATTTGCCCCATTTTGAGACAAGGAAACTTAGGCTCAGGTTGGTAAAGTGACCTGCTCAAGGCCACAGAGCAGAAAGCGGTGGAGCTGCGTCTGAACCCTCGTCTACGTCCCCAAAGTGCACGTGTTCAGCCATTACATCTGCACCGTCCAGTGCGACAGCCGCCAGCTGCCTGTGGCTACTTAAACGTAAAGACTTAAATTAGATAGAACGACAAATTCAGGTCTTCACTCGTACCTCCACCTTCCAGGTGCTCCAAGGCAACGTGTGGCTGGTGGCTGTCGCAGGCGACAGCGCAGACACAGCACGCCCCCAGCGGCCAGGGGCTGCCGGTGGACAGGGCCCCCGGGGATGGGTTCAGGCTCGCCATCCTGACCGCCTGGGAGACGGCTCGCCGCCACCTCTGCCTCTGCCACCAGTCTGCTCTGCGAGTGAACCAGGGGCCTCCGAGGGCAGCGGGGCAGACGGCGCATGCACAGCGGCTGCGCAGCGGGGCTGACTCCCCAGGGACGTGACCTCACGCGCGCCCCCCCCTCGGGCCACGGAGCCTGCGCGGAGCTAGGGCAGCCACGCCAGGCTGTCGGCTCATCTCGGGACCTGATCACCTCAGGTGCTCTGTCACCACGCGGGGCGGCTCAGTTTATCCCTCGGTGACTTAGCCTCTTGCCACCAGGCCCTGGGTCAGGGGTGGCCCAGGTAGGGTCCCTGCTGGGGGGGGGGATTGAAGCTGGGGGCCAGGAGCGAGGGTGGGGGCCCATGCTGCCCAGGGGTTAGACACATCCCCAGGTGGTGATGCCCCAAGTGGGGACGCTTCAGCTCTGCGGGTCACTCAGAGCACAGAAAAAAGACAAGGGTCTCCATGTCCCACAAACACATGTGCGTCTACGCTCGGCTGCCCCAGTGAGGGGCAAGGTTCAGACCACTGTCTTCCTCTCAGAGGCAGGCAGGTCGTGGGGTCACTTCCCCTGCCAATGGGCGTGCTGCCCGGGGAAGGAGGGTTGGAGATTAGGGGTGTGGGCCCCCATAGGCACCAGCAGGCAGTAAGCGCTTCATAAACAGGGGTTAACACCGCTACAGAAAATAGCCCCCAGCCTGTTGTGTATACCCTGTGAATAAAGAATGGCCTTATGTTTTTAAAGGTTCATAAAAAAAAGTGACAGACACCATATGTGCCCTGCTGAGCCTGAAAGATTTACCGTTAGCCCTTCACAGGAAAAGTCTGCAACCTCTGGGATGGAGAAAGGGACCTGGCACACAGGTCCCACGGGAGGGGGTCTCCTAGGGTAGCCAGGAGCCTGCAGACGCGCTCCACACCTTGGACACCAGCCCCGCACCTGCCTAAACACCTGGCGTCTCTAGACGGTCCACGTCCCCACGCAGATCCCTGGAGACTCTGGAGGGTCCACCTCCCCCACGCAGATCCCTGGCGTCTCTGGAGGGTCCACCTCCCCTACCCAGATCCCTGGAGAGTCTGGACGGCACACCTCCCCCACCCAGACCCCTGGAGACTCTGGAAGGCACACCTCCCCCACCCAGATCCCTGGCATCTCTGAAGGGTCCACGTCCCCACCCAGATCCCTGGAGACTCTGGAAGGCACACCTCCACCACCCAGATCTCTGAAGTCTCTGGAGGGTCCACCTCCCCCACCCAGGCCCCTGGTCCCTCTGTGACGCCCACCCCCCCTGCCCTCTCCATGGCCCCTAAGGGCTGGTCTGCTAGCAACATGTGTTCTGTGGACAAGCTCTTAATTCCACCCCCCCTGGCTGACCCAGGTCCACAGATTCTGTTCCAGGAGCCCCACCCTGCACGACCACTGCCTCCTTGGAGCTGTGGGCCCTAGGCCTGTTGTGCCTCCTTCGGGCCTACATTTCTTCATGTGCTTGGTGTGTCGGCTAAACTCACCTTCCCGGGGGGGGGTCCTTCCAGCTCCCAATGCCCGCATTCCCTAATCCCCCCAAGCTGAGGACCACACCTGGCTTCAGGGTCTGACACCTGGCTCCGGCGCCTGGCCTGTGGCCCCTGGCCTGACCTCTATCTCACTCTCACCTGTGAGGTGCTCTGGCCTGAACCAGCGACCCCATCCTCGGGCCACGTCCACCAGCTGGCCGAGTGGGCCTAAGCGGCACACGGGGAAGCGCCTCCGTGATGGATCTGCGACGTCTGCTGGAGTTGGGGCGGCGGTGACAAGGAGTGCTGGGTACTCGCTGACCCCGCTTTACAGTGTGGGCTGCTTTCCTGAGCTCCCCTTCTTGGGCTCTTCTTCCCTCACAATAGAACCCCAACTCGTAACGTTGGTAACGAGGCCTCCCGCTCACGTCAGGGCCCCTGGGTCCAGGGCTGATGGCTCAGCTGCTTCCCTGTAATCGCTGTCCTCTCTCCCGCCCCCCCCTCAGGCTTTGTGACTGTGTCCCACCGTGGCCTGCAGCCCTGCCGGGCACAGGGGCCTCTCACCCCCTTGGGAACTGCGGTGGGTGTCAGAGTGTCAGTGTGGGTGCTTGGTCGACACTGGGTGCCTTGGAACAAAACGAGGTCTTCCAGAAGGACGACAAGCACACAGGACGGTTACTATTTACGGGGACACGCGGGGGGTCGGGGCGGAGGGCCCGGGGGGCAGGGGGCTGAGTGACTGGGGGCAGGCGGGGGCGTCATCCGGCTGCCCTGTCGTGTTTCCTGAGCGGGAGGCGCCGGGAGGTTGGGTGGGCTTGTTCTCGACACCTTGCAATATCACCAGAATATTGCAGAATAATAGAAAGAGAGCCGGCGGAAGAGAAAGGGGCACACGGGCGGCTCCGACGTGCCCGGGGGCATTGGCGCAAGGGGGGCGAGGGGTGGGAGCCCCAGGGAAGCACCTCTTCACGCTTGTGGGAGCAGAGGTAAGAACAGGGCCCCCGTCTTCCATCCGTTGTGACTGCTGCAGACAAATCAGCGTCCCCTGTCTGGAGGCTGACGCTGCAGGCCACAGCCCACCCCCGGGGGAGAGCCCAGGAGGAGACTCTGCTCGCAGGCTGGTGTCGGTGCCCCCACGGCGTCCCAGCTCTGCCACCGCCATCACATGGTCTCCTCTGTGTGTCTGTGCCCACCCCCACCCCCCACTGCATAAGGGCACCAGCGTGACCGCCTCTTAACTAATTACATCTGCCAAGACCCCATTTCCAAATAAGATCACCCTCACGGGCGCCGGTGGGTGTGGCTTTGGAGGGACTCTGTCCCCCCGGCACAGAGGCCATGCCTATCCCAGCTCTGACTTGTCTGCTTGTCTGGGACCGGGTGGGTCTTACATGGTAACAGCCATAGGAGAGAAGATGGCCCAGTACCTCTGAAGGGGACAAAAGTGTCCTGGGGGGATGGGGCCCCGGTGTATCCAGGAGATGGCCCTTCTCTACCAACTGGCCAGCTTGTCACCAGAGACACTAACGAATCAGTGGCACTTGGGCTGCCAGGCCTCATCTGCTGCCAGGACAGACGTCACTAATAAATCCCAGACCCCCTTCCCTACGGGCAGCAGCCAGCACCGCCTGGGGGGCCTCCTTCCTGGAGCCAGAGGGTCCCCCCAGGTAGTCAGGGGGACCGCTGGGAAGGCGCAGCCGGGCAGTTGGCACGTGGCCCCTGGAACGTCCTGGGGCACAGGCAGAGCTCACAGCTACAACCGCCGGTTACGTTACATCATTTTTCTGAGATGTGTCACCCAAAACGCAGGCAACCAAAGAAAAGCAGATAAGCTGGATTCACTGAAGTTGAAAATGTTTGTGCCTCAAAGCATACCGTCGACAAAGTGAAAAGACCACCCACAGAATGGGAGAAAATATTTACAAATAGTGTATCTGATAACAGTCGAGTATCTACAGAAAATCTATAGGACTCTTAACGCCCAACAGACCTGAAGAGACATTTCTCTAGAGAAGATGCCGGAATGGCTGAGAAGCACAGGAGAAGGTGCTGCACGTCGTCAGCCGCGGGGGAAACAAGTCCAAACCACAGTGAGAGGCCACTTCACGCCCCCTGGGGTGGGCTAGCATCAGAAGCGTGGACAATAAAAAGTGTTGGCGAGAAGGTGGAGGAATCGGAGCCCTCCTACTCAGCTGGTGGGAATGCAAAATGGTGCAGCCGCCTTGGAAAATAGTTCAGCAGATCCCTGAAATGGTAAATGAACAGAGTGACCCCAGGACTCGGCAATTCCACACGTAGGTATACAGCCAAGAGAAATGAGAACACAGGTCCACGCAGAAACTCATACCCGAATGTTCGTAGCAAACCAAACACTCGTAAGTGATCAATGGGTAAATAAAATGTTTTATCCACACAATGGGATGTGATTCAACCCTAAAAAGGAATGAAGGACTGACACATGCTACAATGTGTACAAACCTTAGCAACATTATACTAAGTGAAAGAAGCCCGATACAAAGGGACAATAGTATATGAATCCACCAACAGCAAATGTCCAGAGAGGAAAATCCAGAGATAGAAAGTAGCCTTGCGGTTGCCAGGGGCTGGGGAAGGGGAAATGTGAGTCACTTGGGTTCAGAGTTTGTTTGGGGATGATGAAAATTTTGTGGAATTAGATGGTGGCAGGGGTTGCATAACTTTGTGAGTACACTAAAAGCCACTGAATTGTACACTTTAAAAGGAAGAATTTTATGGTGTGTGAATATATCTCAATTTTTAAAGTTTCATCCATGCTTCCATCTGTCCATCCATCCATCCACCTATCCATCCATTCATCAACCATCTGTCCATCCATCCATCCTCCCATCCATCCATCCTTCCATCTGTCCATCCATCCTTCCATCCATCCGTCCTTCCATCCATCCATCCTCCTATCCATCCATCTGTCCATCCATCCATCCATCCATCCTTCCATCCATCCGTCCTTCCATCCATCCATCCATCCATCCATCCATCCATCCTTCCATCTGTCCATCCATCCATCCGTCCGTTGCTGCTGGCTCTGGAAAGCTGTTAAGTTGGTTCTGTGTGAGGCGGAGATGAGTGGGCTGGATCTGGCCCCCACGGGGCTTCTCGTCTGGGGACTCAAGATCAGGTTGCTGGTCACATTCCCCCATCAGCCCATCACTGCTCTGATGAACCGAGAAGTCCTGTCCCGTGAGCCATCCTCAACCAGGTGAGAGTAGGGACAGCGGCTCCGAGCCCACCCCTGGGCGACCCAGACCCCCAGGGTGGCCAGAGATGAAATCATCCTCTGCTCCTCCTCCCACTAGCCCCCCCTCCCCTGCGTCCACATGCTTGACCAACGGGGCGCGGCACAAGGGAGGCGCTGGGAAAGGCGGGTGAAGGTCCAGGCCATCAGAAGGCCCCGTGGGATGCTCATTATCAGCCCTGAGCTGCCGTGGAAGAAGTCTGGCCGCCGCTGGAATCCAGCCCACGGTCACAGCTGGCTGGCCTCCCAGCTGCCCCTGCCGAGGTGCCCACTGCGGGAGGGACGCCGTCTCGGACCTACCGCGGCAGCCTGTCTGCCCGCTGACCACCACGGAGGAATGCTTGTTGACACCACAGGGCACTGAGGAACTGCCTGGAGGTCCTGCCCATGTTCCTGACCCCGGGGAGCAGGAGATGCAGTGACCCGGGCTGTCCTGAGTGCTAAGTTTTGGGGGGTCGTCACGTAGCAGCAGAGAGCTGCCCCTGCACTGCCCGCCGCCACCTCCCTCCCTCCCTGCCTTCCCGTGGAGCAGGGGATGCACCCCACGGGGTCGATCTCACCTGCCCCGTCCCCGCCCTCACCCTGGAACCAAAGCCACGTCACATGGCACGCTGATGTGACTGCCGAGCCACGGCTCAGGTGGGAAGACGCCTGCTGCACCTCTCGGGGCCCAGAGTGCTCGCCCTAAGGCAGCAGCCCCCGCCCCGGGCCCTGTGAGCTGCTGTGCCCACGTCGGTCCCTGGGGTACCGTGTGGTCGGTTCTACGGCTCTGCCAGGCATTTGGTCCTTTGGGTGCCCCTGAGAAGATGCAGCTGTGTCCACACCGCCCCCCCCCCGGCCACCGGGGGCCCCACCTGGGGGCTGTGATCCTTGCCCTCTGTGGCCGGGGGTGTGGGCTTGCCTGGGTGAGGAGGGGACACAGGAGGGGCTGAGGACTGAGCGGGCGGGAAAGCAAAGTGACCGGCTGACGTCAGGCGCCGTCGTCAGCAGAGGCGGCAAGGCCTGACCTGATGCCTTTGCCAGGATGGCCCGAGTGTCGCCCCAGGTGGGCGGGGAGGCCAGTGGCCAGCAGGACGCACCTGCACAGAGCCCTGCCTGGCCCTGCACCTGCCCTGCGGGCCGCCTGGCGAGCTGGGAGCCTCCAGAGCCGAATTCCCCGCCAAGGCTGGGGCCTGGTTCTGGTCCCATCTGTCTGGTGTCGCCGGATTTGCCCAGACACCTTCAGGTTCGGCTTCCGGGTGGCTTATATGCAGTCCCTCTCTGCACCCGTAGTACTGCCCTGGAACTCACGTCCACCTGGAGCCCGTGAGGGTGACATTACTCGCCAAGGGTCTCTGCAGATGTGACTGAGTGAAGATGAGCTCACACGGGACAGGGTGCGCCCTCGCCCAGTATGACTGGTGTCCTCACAAGAAGACAGGCACAGAGGACAGGCCGTGAGGAGACGGGGTGGGGCTGGCCTCAGGCCCAGGGGCTCAAAGGCCTGCAGGCAATAGACCACTCCTTTCAAGCTGGTTATTTACATAAATCCATTCATAAGAACCCACAATGGATAGACAACATTTATACATTTTATTTCCTTTAAAATGAAGATGTCCACTCTTATTTTGTCTTATAGCTAAGGTGACACATGTCTGGGTTTGGCAGGGACAGTCCCGGTTTATGTCTGTTGTCCCAGCACCCCATCCAATTTAAGGTTTGACCCAGAATTTTAAATTTTAATATTCTTCTGTTAATAGTTGAATTAAAATAGGCCTAGATAAGCTTGGTGTAACTCCCTATATTTTTTCCTACTAGCTTGTGCAAGGCTCTTGTCTAGTAGGGTGTGAGGTGCACAGGCAACGAACAACTTTCATACTTTAACATGTGGCAGAAACTGAAAAACAAGGGCTAACCTATCACTTCTTTTGACCTGTCTAGACAGATTTAAATTAGCATCTTGCTTTAAAGGACAGCATGCAGGGGGAGGCGCAGATCAAACAATATATCCTTAGACACGACTGCGGTGGGGTAACTAGCTCTTTCCAGTCTCTTAGCGGAGAAAGAAGTCGCGGCAGCAGGCGGGAAGGACCTTCCCCGGAGCCTCTGGAGGGCACAGCAGCCCGGGGAACCCTCGATCTCAGGCTTCCAGCCTCCAGACGGTGAGAGAATAAAACGTGTGAAATATCCATTCTACGAGACAAGGAGAACTGGGGGAGGGCTGGGGGCTCAGAGACCCCCCGGCAGGGAGCGGCAGGGCCACCCCATCTTGCTGAGGAGGGAAACGCCACCCAGTGTCCACCTGGTGGAGGAGCCTGGCGCCGGGCGAAGTCGGGGTCTGGGGCCGTGCCGGTGGCAGAGGAGTGAGCAAGGGGCTGGGCTCCTCTTCCCAGGACCAGGCCCCCCCCCCCCCAGCGTACCCGCTGCAGCCCCTCAGCGCACCGCACCCTCCTGTGAAGGCTCCGGGCCTGATCACCGGCTGTCGGCCGCCCCGGCCCGGCTCCAAACCCCAGACTCCTCATCCCCGCGCTCAGAACGGGGAGCCGCCGGCCGGCAGAAGAGGGAGACTCATCAAACTGGAGCCAACGGGACCGAGAAACGCACGGCGTCCTCCTGAGCAGGGCCTGAGGAGGCGACGGGGCATCCTGACACAGAGGACCACAGCCGGGCACAGGGACCCTGATTAAAGGGCGGCAGGAAGACTTTAAAAAAACAGAGCGGCCGCAGACTTGGTGACGAGTCAATTAGTGTTGGAGAAACACCCAAGAGGACGCAAACCCGCAAAACCTGGCGACGTGTCTCACGTCAGAGCTTTCAGGCTGAGATCGAGGGCTTTTAAGAGGCGCCCTCCACGTGCCGTGGGCTCTGGGCTTGGTTGCCCCCTGGCAAGTTCAGCTGGTTTCCCTGGTCCGAGGACGCATTTGGGGTGAGTGAACAGAGGAGATCCCGGGAACCTGACCCAGCCACTTCCCCCTGCTGAGGGAGCCGACCCTCCTAGGAGTGACCTGCAGCTGCCACAGTAAACTAACACAAACTCAGCAGCTTGAAACGACAGAAATTTATCCCCTCACAGTTCTGGAGACGAGAAATCCGAAGTCCAGGGGTCACAGGGCCGGGCTCCCTCTGGAGGCTCTGGGGGAGGGTCCTTCCTGCCCCCTCCAGCTTCCGGGGGCTCCAGGCGTCCTTGGCTTGTGGCTGCAGCCCTTCGGGCTCTGCCTCTGTCCTCACATGGCCTCCCCTCTGTGTCTGTGTCTCAAATCTCCCTCTGCTTTTCTCTTCTAAGGGCACCTGGATTTAGGCCCATCGTGATCCAGGACGAATGCTCTCATCTCATCTCATTACCTTAACTACACCTGTAAAGACCCTTATTCCACGTAAGGTCCCATTCGGAGGTTCCAGGTGGACCTATACCAGGGGCCACATCTCAACCCCTGCCCCCTCCTGGCTGGTTGAGCCCATGAGGCTCACAGGTTCAAGAGGCCCTAGATTCTCACCCTGCGTTGCTGGTGGTTTCCTGAGAAGGCGTCCCCATCAGCGGGCTGTCACTCCCTTCGGCTGTGTTATTCACCCTGATATCCCCAGAATGGCTGCCAGGCCCAGCAACGAGGGGTCCGAGGTGGGACCTGAGGGACTGAGCCAGCTTTTCACCCCTGCTCCCGGGGGGCAGGCTTCACGCACGTGATGCTGCTGAACCCCAGGTGCCCAATCCGGCTGCTGCCTTACGGCCTGTGTCCTGTCTCCCGGGGCTGCAGGGTTCTGGCCTTCCAGGGCATCTCCAAAGATGCTGGCGGTGGTCGAGTTTCTGTGGGTAGAAACCACCGGGAACGACATCCACAGACCTATGGGCGTTCAAACGCTGGATACAGGAATCCCACTGAAGGAGTGAAAACCGAGGGAACAATCAAAGGGCGTACAAATTAAAGCACACAGATGTTCCCTGCAGTGTGCTTTACGGGAGCAGATTCTGAAGCAACTAAGGTTCAACACCTGGGCAGCGTTGAGGGAAGTGACAGAACAGCCCCCCAGGGACGTACTGGCAGCCAGCGAATCGCGTTCAGGAGGCCTTTTCACGACCCGGCGGAGTGAGGGGATGGGATGCAGCACGTAATGCAGCATGATGTCATCTGTACCGTGTGCATGTGACCCCCACACACGTGTCCACGGAAGCGCAGTCCAGTGTCCGAAAAATAACTGTGATGTAGCTTAAGTCTTCAGTTTCTTAGGAAAAGGGGGCGACATCTGATGCAAGAGCAAAACTCCTTGGGACTTCCCTGGCGGTCCAGTGGCTAAGGCTCCGCGCTCCCAATGCCGGGGGCCCGGGTTCGATCCCTGGTCAGGGAACTAGATCCCACGTGCATGCCACAACTAAGCCTGCACGTGGTGACAAAGCTCCCGCGTGCTGCAACTAAGACCCAGTGCAGCCAAACAAACAAACAAACAAATAAATAAATACTAAAAAAAAAAGAGATAGAGAAGGACTTCTTAAACTTCCCTCCTGCGCCCCCTTCACTGAACTGAGCCCGCCAACACCACATTCTCTCCAAGCCCAGCTGCCCTGTTTGTTTTATCCTCTTCAGATCTTAGGAGCAGAGCAGAACCCCCGGCCCGAATCCGTGAGAAGAACAGAAGCTCCTCCGTCTCGGAAGGAAGGTGAGGCCGCGTGAGCGATCGTGCGGAACCAAACCGACTTTCCCCACATCTCTCTCCGTTGCTCTCTCCCTGTCTCCGTCTCCATCAGGCTGGAAGGAAACGCCCCCAACTCGTAACCGTCACTGTGAGTCACCTTGGACCCCTCTTCCATGCCCAGCCAATCCAGAGCCCTCTCTCAGCTGAACCCCAGCACCTGGTTTCTGTCTGGGTTGGTGCTGAGCAACAAGGACGCCTGGGCGGGCCGTGGAGGCCAGAGCATGGCTGGGGGTGTGATGTGAGGCCGGCCCCTTCCCCTGAGGCTCAGGACCAAGGCAGCGAGAGGCAGCAGCACAGACATGACGACAGCTCACGGGGTGGGACGTCACTCGCTGGAGGCTCAGCTCAGGGGCCCTGAGGGGATGGGAAGGCTGCAGGCTTTGAGGCAGGACCCCTGGGTCTCAGGTGCTTGGACTGAAGGGGCACCTGGGGCGCCTTAGTCTTCTCATCTGCGGAACGGAGCAGACACTGTTTGCACAGGTCCTCCACACGAAGATGACCTCTGCAAACTGTGAAGTGATGGTTCTGGGCAGTGGGTACCACAGGGGCCCCCACCATGTTCCCGGGCCTCCTTCCCTCCAACTGGCCCTTCTCAGCTTACGTGTCACGGGGTCAGCCTTGCTTCATTCACTCAGGTGGTGCCTTCCTGCTGCCCACGTGCTGCAGGACGTGCCTGGTGACTGCACAGAAAGGGTTTCTTCTACTAAACAGCCCCTAGTCAATGTCTTGGACTCGGGACCAGGTCAATGCCAACCCCAGCCCTGCCCACGAGGACCCCTGGCTCTGAGGCTGTGCCCTGGCATGGAGGTGCTTGCGCCCCCGTGAGGGTTGGTGGGGACGGGTGCAGAGCGTGTGCTGACGCCTGTGTCGAGGGTTCCCACGGGTGTTTCCAGGTGGCAGGCGTTGCCGCCAGCTCCCCACACTGACGGCACCATTCCCTGCAGTAAGCCGCAGCATTCTTGGCTGCCGCACCGAAACCTGACCCACTTAATACCTAATGGGAAGGCGCACTTGGAATATGCTTCCTATGAGTCATTTTCCATCCTCCATCTGTCAAAAATGCAAGTTTGTTTATTTCTGAGAGATGCTCTCAGTGGTTTTACTGATGACAACCAAACACAAAGGAAGGGCGGCAAGAACCCGTCTCACTGTGCCTCTTCTCAACACTGTGAGGAGAACCATCTGCTGAAGGAGACTCTGGAGATCCAAAGGCCCACCTGGAGGGAGAGCGCCCAAGACAGAGGGGCTGGGGCCAGACCCAGCTCTGATCTCAGAACAAAGGGGGAACTGTCCCCAAAGCCTGCATCTTAAGGTTTCAGGACACAGGGGTGTATCCACGGAGGGGAATATGAGTGCTGTGCTGCTAATGGTGGTGATGATGGTGGTGATGGTGGTGATGATGGTGACTATGGTAATGGTGATGATGGTGGTGATGGTGATGATGGTGGTGATAATGATGGTGGTGATGATGGTGATGAAGATAGTGATGATGGTGACTGTGGTGATGATGATGATGGTGATGGTGGTGATGATGGTGATGATGATGGTGGTGCTGATGGTGATGAAGGTGATGATACAGCTGCCCAGTGTTTAGTGAGCACCTACTACATGCCACGTGTTTTCTCACCCATGCTCTCTTGCTCGGTCTGTGTGCTCCCTTTTTGTGGTTGAGGTTCCGATGAGTGAAAAGGTAAGTCCAAGTTCACAGGCAGCAAGGTGGTGTGAGGGTGTACCCAGTCTGGCTGGCTCTCAGTAGCAGCTTTTGTGCAGGCAGCTTCAGGAGTGGAGGTCAGGGGAGGGTCAGAAGAGGAACTGACCCCTTTCCCAGCGGCACGAGACCTGCTTCCCCCACCTCTGGAGGCAGTGAGCCAGATGGGGGGGTTCTTCCTCAGCCCTGCGCCCCACCAAGTGGAGGCCCAGAAGAACTGAAGAAAGGCAGAGTGAAACTAGGAGATGCCCTCTTGGTTTTTGATTTTTGTTCCAACATGGGAACACTGGTAACTTGCAGGGCTAACGTAGGGGTGGTGACGCAGCCCTCTTGGCTCTGGGGTGGTAGCCTAACTGGTCCAGCTTTTCGGAAGGCTTGGCAATAGGCATGACTATTTTACAGTCCCACATCTAGGTACTGATCCTACAGAAATGCTGGCAAACGCGTCCACACTTATAGGAACAGAGGATGCTGGCAGCGGACAGCTAGGAACAGCAAGAAACGGCAGCAATCTGAATGGCCGTCAACAGGCTGGCTCAAAGCCTCCCGCTGTGGGAAAGTGTCCCCTGGTGTCATAAGCGAAGGACATGCTCTCAGATCCCGTTAGTAAAAACACTATATACCCATGAAGGCATGGAAAGTTCTGGGAGGTTACCCATCAGTGTTAACAGCATTCTCTCTGCAGAAGGGGAGGGGCTGGGGCTAGTTTGGGCAGGAGCTGAGTCTTACCTGTGTCTACGCATCCCTGGCCCTGAGCATCGTGTCTGGCAGGGGCAGGTGGGTGAGGCGCGTGGGGTGAGTGGGTGCTGGGGGGACGAGCTGGATTTAGTAGGGCCTAAGTGAACAGCTGGGCAGACAAGAGCAAGCCCAGGGCTTACTGCCGAGGTCTTGGTCAAACTGCTTGCCCTCAGCCTCGGTTTACCTCTCTGTGAACCGGGGTGTGACAAGCCCCTCCTTCCTAGGAGAGCTGTGAGGGCTGGAGCCCGAGAGGGTATGAAGGGTGGGCACCAGGTCTATGAATGGTACTACCATTGCCCGGTTTCTCCCTGGCTTTGCCAACTACTTTTAACTAGGGAGGTGAGGGAAGAAATCATGGTTGAAAAAGATGGAGAATGGCCACGAATAAAGGCACTGGCCCGAGGACCTTCCCCTGGGCTGGGCTTTGTCCTGCACCCCCTCCCCGAAGCCTGCAGTGAGATTCCTAAGCAGGAAGGTCAGCCCCTCTCCCCACCCCACCCCTGCTCACCCAGTGGAGGGTCGGGGCTCAGGAAGAGGGTTCAGAGAGAACCAGAGGTGGAGCTGCCAGGAGGCCGGGGTTCTGCACCCTGCAGACAGGCCAGTGGGGCCTTCACAGCGGTCTCGAAGGGACCTGTGATGGCAGGACGCTGGCCTGGGCCTCGGGGGAGGGAGTGGGAGGCCTTGCTGGTGGGGTCCAGCTTCGGGCAGGTCACCGGGGCGTCTGGAAATCGGGGTGCAGCCGGAATATCTGCTCGGTTTGCCCGTGATGAGAGGGTTTCCGGGATGTGGGATTTTTCAGTGTTTAACGTGGGAATGCCGGTCGCCCCGGCCGTGGTCCAGGTCTGCGTTACTGTTGGGGCCTCTCACCCCACGCCCCCGAGGCCCTGTTGTCTGAAGGGCTCGAACCACGAGGGCTCACCCCAGCCTTGTGGTTGGCCTGGCCACCGGGGGTCCTAGGCGAGGAGGACGCTGGGGTCTGTGGAGCCCCTGGTCTGCCCTCCAGGAGGTGACTGGGGAGAGAATCGTGGGGAGGGGGCGGTGACCCCGGTAGACATGCTCTGGCCCCTGAGGGACGGACACAGAACCCCCAAACCAGGCAGGTCAGCATGAGCCAGGAGCCACCGGGCAGGTGGGGAGGGGAGGAGGTGCCAATCGGGGGGGTGGGCACAGAGCTGGGAGGCGACGTCAGACGCAGAACCAGGAGCGCCTGCACCGCGGGTAGGTGGCCGCCGAGCCACCGCCTGGTCCCACGAGTCACCCCCTTGATCTTTTCTGCGGAACCCCAGGGCGGACGTGTCGGCTGGATCATGTCGTTTTGCTGGAGGATGCGGAGGCCTCACTGGACACCCTGTTGGTGCCGGGGTCTCGGAAAGTCCAGCGAGCTCTGCTCTCGAGTGCCCTCCGCCGGCTGCCAGCCCTGGGTCGGGACGAGTGCCAGCACCTGTCCCCATCCCCACCCTGCAGCTGTGACCGTGCCTGCGGCCCGGGGACATCCCAGAGATCTCGGCAGTACCGAGAGGCCCACCAACCCGTCGGGTCCCGGCCTCACGCTGACCTCGCACGTGTGTTTCCAGGCCCATCTCCTGGGTCATGGGATTTCCTGGTCAGTTCATAACCAAGCCAGCCGCGGTCCCTTTAAAAAGAAAATGACCCCCTTAATCCTCAATAAGCCCCTCCTGGGATGCGGTTGCAAGCCAGGATTCCTCTCTGAGATGTCATCGCTTTGCGGAGGCGGATCTGGGTCGGGCGGGCCATCCCGAGCCGTGGCAGGAGCCTGTCCAGAGGGGCGGCCGCCCTGGGTGAGGGGAGGGCAGCCGCGAGGGCACGGGAAGGCACCCCTGACCCCACCCGGCCGCCTGCCCTGGGGGAACCACCGTCGGGACGGAGCTTGCCGGGGGAGAGGCCTGGCTCGGGCTGGGACGTGCTGAGCAGCACGGCCTGCAAAGTGCTGGGTCAGCTGCAGGGGCTGAAGGCGCGTGGCTGGAAGGGGAGAAAGAGGAAAGGCGGGAAAAAACAGAACCCCCGAGCGGCAAACCCTGCCCCACGGTCTCCGGGGCCGAGTGCCCTTCGTAGCCCCCAGGGAACCTTCCCGCCAGCAGGCACCTGCAGTCTCCTTCCCTTGCCCCTGGTTGGGGGTGCCAGGCCCCAGTTACGGGGGCAACATCCAAACGGCCCCCTGTGTGGGCTCTGACCCTTCGGAGGCCTGGCTGCTTATCCCCCAGGGCATGCAGGGGGGCAGAGGAACAGAGCAGCCTCGGCCCGTGCCTCCGGGACCACGGAGCTGACCCTCTGGTGGCCCCAACCCCACGTGCGGATTGGCCTCTGACAGCAGCCAACTACCCAGGAAAGAGAAAGTCTGAGCTGGATTGGAAATGCCTAAATTCTTCGAATTCCCGCCTTCCAGCAGGATTCTTAGTTCTTTTGCCAAAACAGAGTCGAAGGGAGGGCACGACCTCCACTGTCACCTCACCCAGTAGCTCAGCGCGCACAGGCACACAGAGCTCACCTCTGCGTGTGCGTGTGTGCACGCGTGCAGCGCCTGTCAGATCCCGCCCAGACAGAAACCAGAGCTCGGGGCATGGCCCTCTGCTTGGGCTTCCACACTTTCTTTTGTAATTTAAAGACCATCAAAGTCATACTTAGTGCGAGGAAGAGTCAAACATACAGAAAAGGATGTTTCTCTCCCACCAAATGGGACCGCTGCCAACAGTTTAGGGCTTATTATTATTTTAGTCCGTATAATTTTCAAAACCATGAATGCATGCCAATCACAGAAGAAATCCACGCTCATGAGAACAATTCAGGAAGGAAAGTGCTGGCCTGGGTCCCCATGGCCGAGTCGGGGGCTGTGCCTGGTGGCCCCTGGCCCTCTACCCCACTGGCACCCCAGGGGGATCCCAGGAAAGGGCTTGCTGAGAAAGCAGCCCCGGATCTGCAAGGTCTGAGTAGTCATGTGGCTTTAACTTTTAAATTTTGGGGTCTGTTTTTAATGGAGATATAATACACACACCATCAAATTCTCCCTTTCAAAGTGCACGATTTGGTGGCTTTCAGTATATCAACAATGTTGTGCAACCATCACCACTACCGAATTCCAGAACTTTTCCATCATCCATAAAGAAACCCTGTTCCCATTAGCAGTCTCGCCCCTCCCCCTCCCCCAGCCCATGGCAACCACCCATCTGCTTTCTGTCTCTGGATTTTCCTGTTCTGGACATTTCACATCAATGGAGTCATCCAATATGTGGTCTGTGTGTGGTCTGTGTCTGGCCTGTGTCACTCAGGCTGATGTTTCTGAGGTTCACCCATGCTGGGGCGGTTCGTTCCTTTTTATGGCTGAGTAGTGTTCCATCGGGCCAGCGGGCTGCACTGTGTTACCATCAGCGATGAGCATCTGGGCTGTTTCCACTTTTTGGCTAGTGATGTGCTTTGAGAGCATCCTGGGTGAGCTCTCCCACTTCTTGGCCTCGGCTGTGCTCCCCCTTTGGACCCCATGAAGTTTTAAGCCCAAACATTGTCCAAGAAGTTTTTCCTTGACTCCCTCCCCCGGGACAGTCAAGAGACCAATATTTTCAACAAAAGCCAATCCCAGCCAGAGTGACCAACCTTCCCGGATTGTCTGGGACCAAGGGGTTCCCAGGGTTCAGGTGGGGACCCCATCCTGGGACGCGTGACCTGGAGTTGCCGAGACCCTCTGAGGAGCGCGGGGGTCAGGCCTCTGGCGTCCCGCCCCTCCGAACTTCCGAACTGCCCCCCTGCCTGCTCCTCTGGGCTGGCCTGGTCCCCACACCCCGGCCCCCTCCTCCCCTGCTCCAGCTCTGCCGGCCGAAGCTCCTCAAAGAAGCTTCCCCCACCGAGGTCGTGACGGGTGATCCGTGGAAGGAATTAGACCACATCACGTTTGTCCGCCCTTCTTATCTGCCAGCTGTTTCCACGTCTGGACCGACTCTGACCCAGGCCTCTCCCTCTGGAGGCACTTCTATGAGTTCTCAAAAGATGAGGAAGCAGAGCGCAGGAGAAAGTCAAGCCCTCTGGAGTCCCCTCACCAGTGGTGACTGTGCTACTCCCCAGCTCATGAATCTTCAATGGCTCCCTATTGCTGACAGTAGCAGTTACAGGCAGACCCCTGGACCCCATCGCCAGGGTTGGGTCAGTGGGTCAAGGGCAGGGCCCAGGAACTTGCATTTTAATAAAAACCATGGGAAATCTGTGTCGGGTGTTCTCCGAGTTTCCTTTGACTATTCCAGCTACAGTCGAAAGTCAGCAGTAAAGGCCTGGAAAAGTCACCCGACCCTCCTTCCCACTCCCTGGGCCTCTGCTCCCTCTCTGCTCCTCAGCCAAACTGCATTTCGTCTGCCCGTTGCTGTGTCCATGCCGTTCTCTCTTCCGGGAACCTGATTCCCCTGCACGTGGCTATGTTCCAGCCGAAACGCACGAGTGCCATCTCCCCGGACTGGTCGCCACTGTCACTCACAGGCTTGTCCCCTCCCCAGCACCCAGCTCCCCCACCACCCCATCTCCCACGACTTAACGTCTGCCTTGATTCACTCCCCTCACTCGGTGCCCGCCACGTGGGGGTTGCCCTGGGGGTACCTGCAGCGTCCCTGACGGGGTGTGGTGTGACCACTGCCCATGCTCTTCCTGAACTACCTCCCCATTTTCCTAGCAACCCGGAGTGACACGTGCCTAGTTCTGCCCTAGTGTGTGGAAGCGAGGTGTGCGACACCAGGGGGAGCCCTCCCCTGCCTGCACCCCAACTTTTGGGGAGTGGAGCGCAGCTGTGATGGCAGGAGCTGAGGCAGTTATGTTAGGCCGCTGAAGAAATACAGAACCAGGGAGAAGGAGCAGGGTCCCGGACCCTGCAGATGCCGTGTCAGCCCTAGGCTGCCTCTGCTCAGACGCCTCAGCAGAACAAGGCAACTGCGCTCCGCGTGGGGCTGTGGCCACGTCCATTTCAGCAGCACAGACTTTACGTTAGCTGACGTGGCCAGACCCTGGGCTGAGGGCTCCAAGGACATTTTCTTAGGGGCTGTGAAGAAGGCACTATTATTAATCCCATTTCACAGGTAAGGAAGTGGAGGTCTGAAGCAGTTCCGTGGCTTAGCCAAGATCAAATGGTCGATGGCAGGGTGAGAATGTTGTTCCTTTAAAAAACATTTTACACGACCTTTAAAAAGAAGATGGTGAAAGTGGCGCCCCTTCAGTGAGGACTCTGGGCGAGAAGCAGCAGGTGTCCAGCCCGGCCGCCCGCCCCACGGTGCGCTCCCCCCACCAGGACCTCCCTCCCTCTTCTCAGCTTCGGGACCCGGAATCACACTGTGGGCGGGCTCCACCACGTCGGGGAGCTTGGTCGTGTGTGTGCCCTCGCAGGCTGCTGCCAACGCCCTGCTGCCCCCACAGCGGCCTCACGTTCTGCTGCCCATGGGCAGGCGGGCTTGGGCCACGATGAACTGTCATGGGCGTCTGACGCTGAGCGTGGTGGGTACAACCCGCCTTCCAACACGGCCAGCCCACTGCCGAGCGGCGAGCTCCAGCTCTTTCCAGGCGGAGAACCGTGACCCCAGGTCTGACTACACAGCCGGACCCTCCCTTTTGGGCTTCAGAATGTGTGCAAGGAAGTGGGGGGGCGGGCACAGAGCAGAGAGGAGGCATGAAGGGCAGGCGTGGTGCGACTGCTCCGCCCCCGCTGAGTCACGGAGAGCGTTATCTCCTTTTGCTCCAGACGACCACGGGCCAAATGTCAGGACGGCCCTACCACGCGGCTGTCCTGTTTAGATGACAGCACAGCGTGTGGGCCCAGCTGGCCCTGTGAATGTCCGTGTGGACACTTGGCTCCCACAAAGGCCCGGCCCTGCCTCATGCCCTGCAAATTCCACTCAAGCAACAAACACCCATGGCCATCCTCACCTCCACATCACAGATGGGCCTTCCCAGGCCGAGGGGCACCGAGGTGCCTGACCCAGCCAGGCCTTGGCCTGCCCTCGGGGAGTTGGAGGGGGTGAAACGGCCTGGATCGTCCATGGAGGGAGGGAGGGAGGGAGGGAGGGACACGGCAGGGCCTGATAACAGGCCTGGGGTCTCCAGCTCCGTCCCTGACGCTCCCCACCCCAACCCTGCTCTCTGCTACCAGGAGTCAAACCTCCACTCAGCTGAGTGCTTGGGCCGGGCCCACCGCCGCTGGGGGCCATTCCTGCGACGGGGCTGCCTGCTGTCCCCCAGACACAGGGCTCACGCCCCATGAAGGGGCGGCCACAGCCAGGACCCGGGGCCCCTCACACCAGCAAGCAGGATGGATCCCACTCTCCGGGTGCGGAGCGTCGTTTCCCCGGAGACCCCACAGGGAGGGTGCTGGGGACAGAGGAAGGAAGGACGTCCCGGACATCGGCCTCACGCCAAACGCGACTGTTCTTACGGGGCCTCGACACGAGCTGACAGCATCACGCCAGAGACGGAGAGACGGAGACACAGAGACAGAGAGACAAGGGGGCATCAGCGGGCATCCTTCGGGTGATGAAGGGGTGAGTCAGGAAGTGCTGGGCATCAGGGCCGTGCTCCAGAGAGCAGCCTGCCTGGCTGGGGGAGGCCTGGGTGCCCCGCCCGGCCCGGCTGGAGTCCCTGCGCCAGTGAAGCGGATGCGAACACCCTCCAGGCTTCCTGCCGTTCCGGTGCTGCTGCGGCTCCCACCTGCCCCCCCCAGCTGGGCTCCTGACAGAGGCTCGGGACCCCCCGGCCGTCAGTGCAGCGGGACGCAGGGAAGACCAGGGCGCCGGAGTCCCAGCCCTTCTCTGCGGACGCGACTCAGCGGAGCCGCCGGCCCCCGCCCCGATGGCTGTAAGTGGGGTCCGCGTGCCACAGATGCCCCATCCACACTTGCCCTTGCTCTCCTCTCTGGGCAGTTCCGAGGCTCAGTGAACCCAGAGGCCCGCCCTTGGGGCCCAGACTCGAAGCGCCCCGGCCTGTCCTTGGCTGGGGGCTGGGAAGGCCCGTCCTTCTGCAGGAGACAAGGGGGAGGATGAGGGACTCAGGGTCCCTCCTTCCTCCATAAGGGTCCTCCCACCCTCCCGCTGCCATTCCCCCAGCAAGCCACAGCTCGGGGACTTGATCAGGTTCTGGCCCTCCGGGGACGCGGGGGCTGAAGGCCAGATGGCAGCTGAAGGGCCGCACCCAGCGGCTCCAGGCAATTTCTGACCTCTCCCCAACACTCCCCACGCCACCCCACAGAATCTGATCAGTTCCATCTGACCAGCTAAGGCCAGCATGTGAGTGATAGGGACCTCGCGGGTGCAGGCGTGGCACCCTGTGTGAGCGGCTGGGGCCCCCGCCTCTAAGGTGCAGTTACAGACGGTGGCGGCTCAAGACCACACCCTGCGGTGGCCCCCCACCAGCCCCTGGGCCAGGGCTAGGGTGCCAGCAGGCCCAGGCATGCCTAGTGGACCAGGGTTTCTACTCGCAGAGGGGGAGTCAGAAGCTGGCAGCTGTAGCCGCCGTCCTCGGGCGCTAACTGGCCCTGGGGCGAGCCGCGCAGGAGTGGGTGCCCAGCGGAGAGGCGTGCCTGCATCCGCACTGGGCCTCTGGGCGAGCAGGTGCCCCGCTGCCCCATCGCTCTCAGCACACGCGCCGCAGACACCGGTCACTCATCCGAATCCCATGACCCAAGACACTCTGCGGCCCCGATGACTGGGGGAGAGGGAAAGGGAGGGGGACGTGATGGCAGGAGCAACAGCCACTGAGACGAGGGCTCGAGTTGTCACAACCGCGTTCATGTCACAATCACGATTGCTGTGAAGGATCTGCAGCCGGGGGAACCGAGCCCCAGGGGTGAGGTGGGGACCTCCGAGTCCAAGGGGGCGGAGTCCAATGTGTGTTGAAGTGGGCAGGGAGGCAGGGTGCTGACCCATCACTTAGCGGGAAGGGCCGTCCTGGCTCCGCTATGGGTGTGGGGGGAGGCCCCGGGGAGGCACTGACGGCAGTTGCGTGGGAACCGGCAGCCCTCGGAGGCCTCTCCAGCTCTAGTGCTAGGGCCCCAGGTCCCTCCCGGCCCAGGCCATGGGGTGCCACCCCTGTAGTGCCCCCTGGTGGCCGACGGCGGGGCCACACCTTCTCCTGGTCCTCTGGAAAGTGCATCCCTGCCATTTGGGCCTAAAGGGAGAATAAAGATGCTTTCCTAGAAGGCTGTGCATCTCCCTCTGCAGCTCCACAGCCACCTCCACGTGGTACCGGCCATGAGGCCCGGCGGGAACGTCCTGGGTCTGAGCCCCGGAGCTCCTGCTTCCTAGACGTGAGACCTGGGTGGCCCCGGGCCTCGCTGGGCCTGTCTCCCCATCTTAGAATATGTGAGGACTGAGGTCACAGATGTGAAAGTAAGGAGTGGGAGGGGATGGAGCCGGGAGCTGCAGCTCCTCCTGTGGTGATGGAAGGTTCCAGGTCTGCTCTGGCCAGTGGATGCCACCAGCCACGGGGGCTACTTGGAACGTGGTGGGGGTGGTGCAACCAAGGCCCTAAAGCTTCCATTTCACCATGCTTTAGCGAATTCACGTTTAGGGGCCCCATGTGGCCAGTGGTGATGCACTGGACGGCCGAGGTGGGGGCGGGGAGACCGCAGGCAGAGACTGAAGGTGAATGCTGTTGTTCGTCAGCAGAAAGCAGCTTGGGCTTCCCTGGGGGCGCCCTGGTTAAGAATCCGCCTGCCAATTAAGGGGACACGGGTTCGAGCCCTGGTCCTGGAGGATCCCACACGCCATAGAGCAACTAAGCCCGTGCGCCAAAACTACTGAGCCTGCGCTCTAGAGCCCGCGAGGCACAGCTACTGAGCCCGCGAGCCACAACTACTGAAGCCCGCGTGCAGCAATGAAGACCCAACGCAGCCATAAATAAATAAATAAATAAATTTATAAATAAATAAATAACTTAAACAAACAAACAGAAAGCGGCTTTGAGAGAGTTATCCATCATCTGAAACTCTGTGTCTGAGAAACAGAGTTTCTCAAACTCTGAAACAGGGCTGTTTGAGGACAGCCCTCAAACAGGGCTGTCCTCCGGCCTGGCCAGCAGCCAGGGTCCTGGACAGACCACAAGGGCACAGAGGTGGCTGGGAGCGGGGCAGTGCACGTCCGCTCGGCCAGCGCTGCTGGGACCCGGGAGGGGCTGTTCTCTGGGGCGGCTGGAGTGGAGCTGGTGGGGCTGGGAGGCCGTGGCTCAGCGCCTTCCGCTAATGTTTAATGGTGACAACTGACTTGATGGGAACCAGGAGCTGACACATGGGCCCAGGAGCCCATGTCCCAGGCGATCACCATGGGCAGGCACCAGCCGGCAGTGGGGGGCCCGGGCCCTACTGGGCAGAGGGGCTCTGCTTCCGGTGGGCAGCAGGTGCCGTGCGGGCCGGGGTACAAGCTGACAACGCCTCCGTGGCCCCTGCCCTGCACCTGCCCCTGCACCCCAAGCAGCCCCCAGTCGGTCCTGGGGTGAGGACGGACATGGTCGTGACACTTCAAGCTCAGGAGTCAAGCAGCCAGCATGTACGGCAGCAGGACGTGGCCCTATCGTGACAGAGCTCTACGGACCCACTGAGAGGCCTGGAGGGGGTCAGGGGCTGGGGCACGGGACCAACTAGCGTGGACGGCAGGCGGGTGTGGGAAGATAGCATGGCCGCGGCAACAAAGTCGGAGGAGATGGCCTCAGCCCCTCAGTGCCTTGGCACTGTAGAGTTTCTGAGGAACTTCGGGGACTTGGGACTCAGGGGACTTGGCACTTTACAGTTTACAAGGACAGAGAACCTGGGGCAGGCGGCGTGGAATAAAAGACGTGGCCCTGTCGCCTGGCGCCTGCTTGCTCGGGGTGGGAGCCCAGGCCAGGCAGCTCTGAGCCGTCACTTTCCCCGCTGCGCAGACGAGGGAGACTGGCTCTGGCGTGGCCGTAGCCGTGGCCAGGGGGTGCCTACTAAGCGCTCCCTGCCCATCCGGTTCCCTGGTCCTCAGAGGACACCAGCCCTGAGCAGTGACTCGCCCCTTTACCCAGCAGGTCCCCCAGGCTCCAGAGGGCTGTACACACACAAGATCACTTGGCTCTGGGGCAGGTTTGAGCCTAGCCTCCCATCCTGGGCCAGCGTGCACCCCTGTGGCACCTGTCACGTGCACTGTCCTGAGGGGTGGGGAGCGATGGAGCCAAGGTGACAGGAGACTGTTCGGGGGTGGGACCGGGTCTCCACGGGTCCCAGAGCCCCTCCGGGGATGACGGCCCCCGGCCGACTGCACAGCCCTCCTCAGCACAACTGCTCCTGCTATCTGGGGCCGGAGCCACGAGGGACCACTGTTGATTTCGAGAAAACTGAAACTGGCATTCCCCGTTAATGAGGGCAGCTGTGGGCAGCTCCTGCCAAGAAGCTGTCAGGACAAATGTGCCCAGAGTAATTACGTGTGGGAGGGGAGAACTGGGGACTGGTAAATGCCATGAAAGCCAGCGAACGATCAATGGCTCCCTAGGCCAGCCTCACATGCCACCTTGTGTGACATGAGCCTGCCCAAAACTGGCCACGGGGCCCAGCCAAGTCGCTACTCCTTGGGCCTTGGTTTTCTTAGGCGGAGTGGGTGGGGACTCGAAGACTCCAGCGCTAGAGTCCTGAGGCCCCCTGTGTGCACGGAGATGCCACAGGAAGCTGGGAAGATGAGGCTCAGGGCGGGGGAGAGTCAGAGGGGGCTACGGCTCCTCTAGCTGCCACCCTGTGATGCCGGGACCTGCAGGCCTGTTGCCTCCACCCTGGCTCAGAGGGTGCGATGGTCAGGGCTATGTGTCGGCTTGACCAGGCGTGCTCCCTGGGGAGCCAATCAGATGCTCGTCTGGGTATTGCCACGGAGGTATTTGGGAGACAGGGTTACTCTCTACAATCGGTTACCCCAAGCGAAAGAGTTGCCCTCTGTATGCGGTGGGCCTCGTCCGATCAGGTGAAGGCCTTACCACAGAATCGGGGGTTTCCCTGAGATGAAGAAATTCTGCTTCAAGACTGTGGCATCAGCTCCTGCCAGAGGTTCTAGCCTGCCCTATGGATTTGGGACCTGCAGGGACACAGACGTGGTCCCTGTGACATCCCCCGGGGCTGCCTTTGCCCTCGGGGCTGCCGTGACCAGCCCACCCCTTTCCCTGATCACGGCCTGTCTGGGTCACCCTGCTGTATTGAATTAGACTGAATGTACCATTGGATGTGGAGGGGGCTCCTGTCCTTCACACTGTAAACAATACTGCCTGGTACATCTTCTACCATTAGCAATAAAGAGTAGCAATGATGATACCACTTGTCTTTGCAGAATTTTTGGCGTCTCCTTGTCTACCAAGCAAAAGCTTTGTGGGATAGTGTCAGAGGGCATTCCATCTCTGACCCTTGATCTGCCACGCAGGTAACTTCTGGATCTGGGAGCCTCAGTGTTCCCATCTGTAGAGTGGGAACAGTCCCACAGCCCTGTCGGTAGTCGTAGGAAGGCTCAGCATCCTGGGTGGCTGTTATTCTGGCAGCTCTCAGACAGACTGAGGTGCTGAAGTCTGCAAGACCCCAAAGGGGTCATCTTCATAAGGGGGGATTGAAATACTGGAGGGGGGAGGAGGTGGGATGGGGGCGTGGGTGGAGTGCGTGCGGAGAGATGCCCAGAGGGCCGTCTTTGGGCGGGTGCCTGTACCGCCTCTCGTCTGAGCTGGACACCTTGGCAAGTGAACAGGGGGATAACACAACGCCCGGAGCAGCGCCACGCTGGCCCGCGCTCCTCCCCGACGCGGTCCAGCAGTGCCCCTCCCGCGCGGCTCTGCTGAGAGGACCCCCCGCTGTGCAGAGACGCCGCCTTCAGCTCCACGGGGGCCTGCGGGTTCCGTTTAGAGAACACAGGGTCCAGGTCCAGCGTCTGTAAGGAGCCCCTCTCCGAGGTGAGGCTGAGGGGACACAGGCCCCTGTGTGGGTTCCTGGGTGGATTGCACTCCGTCCGGATCTGCCCTGCACGCGCACCTCATGGGGGTGATGGACGGCGAGCCCCTCGTTCCTGGCCACCTGCCCCAGGTCCCGCCCCTGAATGTTCAGGACCACCTGGTCCCACGGATCAGAGGCTCTCAAGCTGGAGGAAGGGGGTCCACATGCTCGCCCTGTCTGGATGGGCCAGACCCTCGATCCCTGTGCCTCCAAGCAGCCTGAACCCCCATTCCAGCATTCCAGTGCCTCAGGCAGGATGTGGCACAGGCCCCTCGAAGACCCCTGGAGGCCAGGACTCCCCCCAGCCCCGCCCGATGTCCGCAGGCCCCGTCCAGAGCCTGGCAACAAACAAGGCAGCTTCACGCCGTGAGATCCACCGAAAACACCAGGCCACATGGCCGGCTCTGGCCGCCACGCGGGAGTGTCCACCTTCTCCGTGAACCTGGGCTCCCTGCAAGAACAAGCTTCTCCCTGGGCTCTGCTCGCCTGATACCGAAGATCATGGCAAGGTGATGAGCACGTGAGTGAGCGGCTGTCCCCCCCGTGACTGTGGCAATTGTGTCCCTTGCCGTGTGGGTCTCCCGTGACCCTGCCCTTTTGGAGTCCCGTCCTTGCACGCGATGCTTTCTTTCCTCTTCTGAAGGCCATGATCCCAGAGCAACAATGAAACTCTGAAACACTTCTCATTATGTCCATTACACAGATGGGAAGGCAAGTCCAGGTGGCCGTGTGACGGGTCCAAGTGTCCTTATTTATGAGAACAGAACTCAAGGGGCCCCACTTCCTGGATCCCCGCCCTCTGCCAGCAGAAGCCACTGCTTCTCGACTTTCTAAAGGACTTGTGGAAAAATCACCCGACTCTGTGATGCCATTTCTAGTCCCAGGGCCTGTGAGAGGGCAGCTGCCCTGCAAGGCTGCTTCCTGCTCTCCCAGGTGGCCAAAGGGCACCAGGAGGAGGGGTTGGTGGTGACGTCCCGGGAGGAGGTGGCTTCAGAGGGAAATCCTCAAAGGGGGAGCAGCTTTCACTCCACGGAACGTCCCTGCAGCCTCTGTCCCAGCCTGGGCTCGGCCCAGCAGCTCTGGAGGAAAAGGGAGCCTGCTGAGACACAGGTCACTGCTACCTGGCCATCCAGACCCGAGCGGCCGGAGCCCGGACTCCCGGGATAAAGGCCCCTCTTGTCACATGTGGGACACACCTTTGATGCTGGAATGTGAGGCCATAACTTGTCGAGAGGGGTTGCAGACTGGGGACAGGGCTGGGACCACAAAGCCCGACTTGTCAGCTGCCGCAGTGGCCCCACTGCACGTGCGGGAACCCCCCCGCCTGCAGACGGCCGAGCTCAGAGCCAAGCCAGGCTCGGCGGCTCAGAAAGCAGAAGGACATATGGTGAATCTATAAACGGAGCCAGAGGGGCTTTGGGAAATAAAGGGAGATTCCTAGAGGTTCCCATGGATCCTGGGGACCGGGAAAACGGTCACTGAGAATGAGGTGGGGCACGTCCACACGAACGTCCTGAGGTTGGAGAGAAACCAGGGCTGGAAATCAGGATGGGAGAAATCAAAGACCACATAGGGTGGGAAAGAGGGTGTGCCGCCACTACGGGAAGAATAGGACGTGCCTGGTGGGTGCTCTGCCTTGGGGAGAATGAAGAGGAGGGCTGCACAGGGAAGGTGATGCCTGGCTTGGGCTTTGACGTATGAATAGGAGTTCATCGGGCTGGAGGAACAATTGGGGAACTGCTCCTTCCTTCTGTGCTCCTGCTGTCCAAAAGAGGTTAAATTCTGCCAATGGCTCCTGCCTGACAGGGAAGGGACCAGGTCAGCCTGTGAGTAACAGGGCTTCAGCCCTGTGATTGATTTGATTCTATCAAACTGGGAGTAGGATGGGGGCTGCTCATATAGTTCGAGCCAGGGGCAGTCTTATGTGGCCACCCTCCTAAAGTATCCTGCTAGCCCATTACCCTGCCCCAAATCCTGCCATTCAAGGCCTGCTTATTTGGGTTAAGCATGGCGATCCCAGCCTGGCTGGACAGGAAAGGGCCAAGGCCAGGGGCTCTGGGTTTGGGGCTCGCAAGCCTGAGGGACTTGGAATTTTATGTGTCTCTTCCATGGAGAGGGTCCAGCCTTCAGCAGACCCCGCAGCGTGATGGGGACAAGGTGGCCTATTCTCGCTGGCTGAGCAGCAGTGGGCCCAGGCCAGCTGTCAGGGACGCTCTGTTTCTCTGCTGGTGTCACCCTCACGGACATCAGCCCCCCAAGGAGTGCCATCCCAGATTCCTGGATGAGGAGAGACGGGGCAGAGGATGGAGGGCCTGCCCCGAGGAGGGCGGGGCAAACCCCTGTCCTGTCCCATGAGGGAGCGGCTCCGTCTGGTCCCCAAGGTCTTCCACTGGAGTCAAACGCTGCAGAGGACGAGGTGGCAGCCTGCATCACCTTTGCCCAAGGTTTAGAGATACTCCCAGCTTCCTGGGAGTTAAAAAAAATGAACACTAAACCGCCCTGGAGATTCAGGCGGGAGGGACTGAGTCGTGGAAGCTGCTGTCTGCATGTCAGGCTGGGGGCTGGCGGGCGTGGGGCGGCTGGTCTCTGCCATCTCTGCCCACCGGGCCGGCTGGGATTAGGGAGCGCGGCCGGCCGGGCTGCGGTGGCCTGGTGGCCAGAAGCTGAGCAGGGACAGCAGACATGCTCCGTGGGCTGAGGGTGCAGCGCTGCAGGTGCACAGGGTTGACGCAGGTCCCCAGCGGTGGGGCCTGACTCCAGCCAGCTCCTTGTGCGCTTGGCGGTTTCCTCTGGAACATCCGGAGCAGGCGGCCAGGGGCGGAACAGTGGGGCAGATGTGGAGGCGCCCTGGCTCTCCGAAGGCCCTGGCCTGGTCTCTTGGCGGCTCAGCAGGGGGTGGAGGGTAAGGAGACGCACCAGCCAGCAGCCGCTCCACATCCCCCCTCCTCCGAGGACCCCGCTGGGACCTGGCCTCTCCCCTCGGTCTGCATCTGACTCCCCAGGCCAGAGGCAGGACAGGCATCCTTTGGAACCCTGGGGTCTCTAGGGCTGAGCCACGGGGCGAGGGTCTTTCTGCCCCTCTCTCCTCCTGCGTGGGCAGACGCAGCTGTGTGTTTCTGCACGGAGGTCGCAGCCGTGGAAACACCCCCGCACTGGGAAGGCCACCGCCTTCCGTGGCTGCGAGGAAGCCTCAGAGCTTTCTGGGCCTGCTTCCTCACCTGTGAAGTCCCTCCGTCACCCTCTTGGTCACAGTGGGGATGAAAGTGAGCCGGCAAGGGTGAGTAGGCTCTGCAAAGAACAAAGGAAGCTTCCAGTTCCCCCTGGTCGAGAGGCGAGCACCGCCCTGCAAGGTCCAGCCAGGGGCCAGGCACACGTGTGGCCAAGGTGATGGGAATGGCAGCGGCTACTGCTTGCTGGGTCTGTGGCCATGGGCACCTCACTGTGCCCGATGGTCCCCCTTCACCTGCACCTGTGGGCCCTGGGCACCTGACTTGGCCTTTTAAAAAATTTTTTAATGTATTTATTTATTTATTTTTGGCTGTGTTGGGTCTTCGTTTCTGTGCAAGGGCTTTCTCTAGTTGCGGCGAGCGGGGGCCACTCTTCATCGCGGTGCGCGGGCCTCTCACTATCGTGGCCTCTCTTGTTGCGGAGCACAAGCTCCAGACGCGCAGGCTCAGTAGTTGCGGCTCACGGGCCCAGTTGCTCCGCGGCATGTGGGATCTTCCCAGACCAGGGCTCGAACACATGTCCCCTACATTGGCAGGCAGATTCTCAACCTCTGCGCCACCAGGGAAGCCCTGACTTGGCTCTTTGGGGCCTCGGTTGTCTGTGCTCTGAGATGGGACAGCAGCACCCACCCCGTGAGGCTGTAAGGATTAAATGAGCGGTGTGTTTTGGGACATGGAGAAACAGACCTTTTAATTTGAACTCATAATTGGAGAACGGTTCTCTAGGTCTCCCACAAACCACCCAAAGAATCACATGCTTTTAAAGTCCCATTTCTAAGTCAAGGTAATTCCTTCCACCATCCCAAAGCTGTCTTTTTTGCCAAAGTTGCCGAGTTGATCCTAAAATTCACATGGAAGTGCACGGGACCCAGAAGAGCCAAAACAATCTTGAAAAAGAGGAACAATGTTGGAAGACTGACACGTCCCAGTTTCAAAACCAACTTCAAAGCTATAGTAATCAAGACCGTGTGGTATTAGAATAAGAACAGACACACAGATTAATGGAATGGACTAGAATTGAGAGTCCAGAAATAAACCCTCACATTTACAGTCAACTGATATTTGACAAGCTTGTCAAGACAACTCAGTGGGGAAAGGATAATCTTCACAACAAATGGTGTTGGGATAACTGGACATCCACAGGCAAAAGAGTGAAGATGGATCCCTACCTCACACCATAGACAAAAATTAACTCAAAAAGAGTCAACAACTTATATTAAATATAAGAGTTAAAACCATAAAGCTCTTACAATGAAACAGGAATAAGTCTTTGTAACCTCGAGTTCGGCAATGACTTCTTGCTATGACACCAAAAGTGCAAACAAAAAAGAAAATAGATAAACAGGAATTCACCAAATTCAAATCTTTTGTGCTGTGAATGACACCATCAAGAAAGTGAGAAGGCAACCCCCCAAAGTGGGAGGAAGTTCTCGCAAATCATATGTCTGATAAGGGAGCTGGATCTAGTATATATAAAGAATGCTTGCAACCCAAGAATAAAAAGACAAAGAATACAATTGAAAAATGTGCAAATTATCTGAATAGACATTTCTCCAAAGAAGATGAACACACGGCCAGTAAGTACAGGAAAAGATGCTCAACATCATTAGCCATCAGGGAAAAGCAAATCAAAACCACAGTGAGATTCCACCTCACACCACTAGGATGGCTAGATTCAAAATACCAGAAAACAACAGGTGCTGGTGAGAATGTGGACAAACTGGAAGCCTCATATTGCTGGTGGGAATGTGAAATGGTGCAGCCCCTTTGGAAAACAGTCGGACAGTTCCTCAAAATGTTAAATATGCAGTTATCATATGGCCCTAGGTACCTACCCAAGAAAAATGAAGACCTATGTCCACATAAAAACTTGTACATGAATGTTCGCAGTGGCACTATTCCCAACAGCCGAAGGGCGGGAACAACCCAGACGTCTCTCTGCGGAAGGACGGATGGATAAACGTACCGCGGTGTAGCCACGCAGTGAAGAGTCCCTCAGCCCAGATGATGCAGCGCTGATGACCTGGGAGACTTGCAGGCATGACACTGACCGAACGAAGCCGGTCACAAAGGGCGCTCATTTTAGGTGAAATGTTGAAACCCTCGGAAACAGGAAGTGGATTTGAGGTTGCCGGGCTGGGGTGGGGGCTGAGGGGAGGCACAGGGGCTGAAGGGTACGAGGAGTTTTGGGGGGTGATGAAACGTCCTGGAATTCGATGGTGGCGATCGTTGCACAGCTCTGTGAGTACAGTGAAACCCACTGAACCGTACTCTTTAAAAGGGTGAGTTTTACGGTATGTGAATTGTATCTAAATAAAGCTGTTTGGAAAAAACCCTCAGTTCTTCTCCCCTCTGCCTGCCCTTTGCTTGTAGCAGAGAGTGAAGATGGAATACAGCCAGAGGCCCTTAAAACCCGTTTCTGGAGCAAAGATCCAGGTGGGGGTCTGGGCGAGGGCCACCCCGTCTGTGCCTGGCTTGGAGGCAGAAGAGCTGGGCTCCTGCCCGGCCTGATACCAGCCTCCCCGGGCGCGCTAGAGACCAAGCGGGATGTTGTGTGTGACCCACCTGGTACCCACAGGAGGCCAGAACTTGGCCCAGCGTGCAGCCCTTCGGCTCCCGCATCAGAGACGGGGACAGAACATGGGTCCTCCCCCCGGGTGTACGGACGCCCAGGGACACGTGCACGTGGAGCGCCCAGCAGCCCAGGTGCCGCCAGCAGCTGGTAAAGCAGCACTGCAGGCACGAGGCTTCTGCGCGTCTTCCTCAAGCCCAAGAAGCCCTGGAGGCGCGTCTGACTCTAGCATCTCCAGGTGCTCACGCCGCATGACGTTCAAGCCAAGGGGTGTGACGTTCCTACCCACGTGTGTGAGTGCCTGGGATGTGAGTGTGTGTGGGCACACATGTCACACCACTTGTCAGGCACGTTTATGAATACGTGTGTTAACTGTGCGTGCCTACGTGCACGAACGCATGAGTGCATACGTGTATGAGTGTATATGTGTGCACACGTGTGAGTGCACGTCTGAGGGCGCATGTGTATCTGTGTGCACGTGTGTGAGCGCATATGCTCACGGTTCCTGGACTTGCGGAATTCCCCCGGCTTGGCCTGCCCTGCCCCCTGCCAGCCGTGGACGCCAGAGGCCTCCGGAAGGACTCGGAGGTTTTCGCAGGACATCACGCCGTTTGATGTTCGCTGCTCTAAGCTCCCTAGTGTGGGTGTCGGGCGCGGTCTGTCCCCAGCGTGGCCGGTGCTGCCCTGGCACTCAGGAGGCCGCTGCACGGTAGCCGGGGTTGAGGGGAACCCTTGATGGAGTATGGGTGTGGCTTGAAGAGCCCAGAGTTCAGGACCTCACCTGGGGAACCGACCCCCAACCCCTGCACGAGGAGCGAGCCGCAGGCCTCCGGGGCGCGGCGCCAGCGTCCGCCCTCGTGGACGGCCTGTATCACAACCTCTTCCTTAGCCGGGGGAGGCAAAGCACGTTCCTCAAAGAATCACTCCCGAGCCAGGACCTGCAGGAGCTGGAATCAAAGGCAAACGCCGCTGGGAGAGAAGGCACCGGGGTGGCGGTGGGATGCTGTCTTTAGATGCCCCCTGGTGTCAAACTCTCAGGGCTGAGCAGCTGGGCCCAGACCAGACACGCAGATTCCCAGGCACATCTGGTGACCAGGGGTGACTCTGTCACTGCCAGTCAAATGCCCTCCCTGCCGCTCTCGTCCGCCCTTTCGGAAAGGGAGCTCTGGGCGGAGGCCAGGTCCCTGCCTCCTCTGTTGGCTCTCCTCAGCTTCCCATCTTCAGATGGTTCCAGGCTGCCGTACGAACTCGCTCGCAGCGGCGCGGGTGTGGAGACTCCCTGGCGTGGGGCCTGGTCCATGGCGCTGGGCATCGGGCATCGGCGACCTCCAGACAAACAGGCCAAAGATACGTCGTCTCACCCCTTCTCTGGCCTCTCCCTATACCATTGGAATGGGCTTTCTGAGAGCGTCCTGTGTAGAGTCCCCAAAAGCCCACAAAGACTCTTCCCGCAACAAGCCTCCACTGCACTCACTCCGGGCCGTGGACCGGGTCCGGAGCCACAGTTCCCCTGTCCGCCCTGCAAAGCTGCCCAGTGGCCAGCAGCTCCTTGTAAAGGCTCGGGGGCTGCTCCCAGATATTACCTGCAACTTCGACGAGAGTGGACGACACCCCGCGCGGGCCACTACCCTCTCTAACCCGCACAACATCCCCGGGAGATGGAGGCTGTCCTCGTTCTTCTCCAGACGAGGAACAGGATCCCGCGAGGTTCAGGATGTGACCAGAGACTAAGCTCTAAATGACAGGGACCCCGCGTCTGCCCGTGGGAGGTGGCCATGTGGCCGGGAAGACGAGTGAGGAAGAAACAAGGCAAAGTGGGCAGCGATCCCGCAGGGAGACATCATCCAGGAAGATGCAGCTGAGCCGATGCCCCGTGGGGGGTCCCTCCCGGCACCGTGCTCCTGGGGTTTTCTCCCGAGGTACCTCACAAGGCACAGGGAGACAGTTCTGGCAGTGGCGTCCTGTGCCTGGCGGGCAAGGGGAGCCGGTGCAGGCGGCTGGTGGGCTCGGAGGAGGTGGGAGCTGAGGGCTCTGGAAAGCGGGCACCGGGGAGCAGGCAGGGATCTGGGGTCGGGGAGGGCCTCGTTGGAGCAGGTGCACCCGAAGAGGTGCTGCGCAGGAGAGCACCTGTCGCCAGGCCTGCGGCCCTACTGCCCAACAGAACTGCCGTGATGAGGCTCTGGAAGGCGGCCGGAGCGGCTGAGGACAGGGATTTTAAGCTTTATGTCACGGTGATTCACTTAAATGTTAAGGAGCCCCACGTGGCTAGTGGCTGCCCCATCTCGAGGGCAGCTCTGGCTACTCTGATGACGATGCCTGTTAACACGACATCCACAGACACAGTTTCACGCTTCACAATCGGGCTCAGAGCCCCCGGGGGACTGACGTTTTGGCTTCACCGAGGGAGATCAAGAGAACAAGGAAATCTGCCCTCTGACCTTCAGGTCCGATTTTAATTGTAAGGACAAGGGTTTGAGGCGGGGCCTCCACGCCGGTGCTGGGACCGAAGCGCTGGCTTCCAGAACGTTCCCGCACCGCCTGTGTTTCCTGCAGTGTTCTGGGGTCACTGCGAAGCCTCCCCTTTGAGCAGCCGGGGGCAGAGGGTCCCGTCGTGGAGCCCCCGCACGCCCACCCCAGCCCCTGTAGCGCAGACTTTGGAAAGTGGACAGAGGGGGAGCCAGAGGAGAAGCAGGTAGTTAGTCCGAGCCGGGGAAGAGCAGATGCGGGGCCGCCTCCCAATGTCCTCACATCTGCTCACTCTCGCCCAGCGAGCATCTATGGGGCGCCCTCTGTATGCACAGCCCTGGCCCGGCGTCTCCTCCGCCAGAAGGACGGACGGCCCACCTTCCCCAACCGCAGACCCACGTGAACAGAGGGAGAGAGGTAGGAACGCAGTTTCCTTTCAGAGCAAGAATTTGAGACAAGTTGCTGGGAACCAGGCAGGGCGGGCCCCGCTGGCTCGGCCAAAGGAAGCAACCACTGAAACAGATTTTAAGAAGCACCACATTTAAACATATTTGCTCTTAAAAAAGGAACGAACTTTATCTTGAGAGACTCCATCAGCCGGACTCAGAGATGAAATATTTTTACCATTAATACTATCTTGGCTCCTCTGTCACTGTTTCGTAAGCGCTTGGGGCCCCACCAGCGGCAAGGACAGCGGGTCAGGACACAGGTGGCCAAACCCTCGTCCCCACCTTTTCTTACCTCCTCCGGTGTCCATGACTTCCTGGAAGCGACGACCACCACGCAGGAAGCCCGGGCCCCTCGCGACCGGAGTCTGCAGAGGCATTGCTCTCTGTGGGCACGGCCCTGCTGGGGTGGAGCCCGGGGCTTCGCTGAGCCTCAGTTTCCTCGTCTTTAAAGTGGGCACAATTATACCCATGCCACAGGTGCTACTGTGAGGACGAGGGCCTGGAAGTCGCTGGTGAACGAGGAAGCAGCACCGCCGCCAGACTGTCATCCTGACAGTTAACCCCCTCCCCCTGACCCCAGGCCTGGGATGCCCAGCCCTGCTTGGGACCCGGAGGGGCTGGGGGCAGAGGGCGAGACCCGCTTCCCACCAACCCGCCAAAAACACGTGCAGAGACACAGTGACCGACGAGAGGGGCAGTGGCTGAGTCAGCCTCACCCCGGGCACGGCTGCAGGGATCCCCCACCGACACCCCAGCAGGCTCCAGGTTCCGCTGGCGGAACTCTCCACGTGCCCCACGCAGGCCCCGTTTACAAATGACCACCCGCCCGCATCTGTGGGCGACGTCTGTCCCCCACACCGCCCTCTGGTCCCGAAGGCTCCTACAGAAGCTGCCCCGGGATCGTCCTCCTCTCACCTCCCACGCTCCGCTGTGCACACGGCGGGGCCGGGCACGTGGGGGGGCTCTCGTCGGAAAGATTATCATTAGAAAAGTGAGGCCACCCCTGCGAGCCTCACCCAGCCTCTCACGTGTGAGGCAAGCTCCCGGCTTTGTGGGGTCATCATGGAGGCCCCCAGAGGGCTGCTGCAGAGTCACCTGTTAACTATTCCACGGGACTCAAGTCGTCCCTGCCAGCGTTCGACCTGATGGAGGCCAAGCGCCAACGCTCCCTGTGGGCACCGGCGCGTGGCCCTGGGAAACTCGCGCTGCCCTACCGGGGGGTGGCAGGGCCCAGGGCACCGTCCAGCGCAGAGCCAAGGGTCGCCAAAGCTCGCCTCCTCGCTGTGCAGCTTCTGGTTCGGCAAAAGGAGCACAGGAGCCCCACCTCCAAGGGCCGGGGATGAAGACGGAGACATGGCTGGCCGAGGCGACTGGCCTGGCTCTGAACCTGGGTCTCCCAGCCATAAACCCAGCGTCCATGCACGGACACCTTTCACGCACCCCTGAAAGCAGGACATGTCTGCACGGAGGGGGAAGTGCTTCCAGGAGACCCATCAGCTGTTGGAGCAGAATCGGCCTTGTTGAAATCAAAGTGACCTCAGGCCACGGGGAGTCGATCTGACCTCGGAGAGTGGAGAAACTCCAATTTCTTTTCCCACGTCAAACAACCAAGGTCAGATGGTGTAAGCAGATCTCCCGGAGCTGGGCCCTCCTGGCCGGGCTCCGAGGCATCCGGGACCCGCCCCGCTCCTCCCTGGTCTGCTGCCTGCCCGTTTGGCCCAGCCACATCTTCTCCATCACAGCCTTGGGCCAAGCTGAGAGAGATCCGGCGGAGGGACTATGTCAAAGGCTCCACATAAATACCCTGTGACACTCCATTCCACCCTGGGCAGTGCCAGTCTCACGAACCGGGGGCGGGAGGCTCCAGGCAGGGCGCTCAGGACGCTGGTGGCAGAGTCTGCATAGCGCACGGCTGGGCATCCTGCTGGTACGCGTCCCCGGCCGAGGGAAAGACGCGGGCCCCCAGCCCGTCCCTCGGTCTCATCCAGGGGAGGCACGGTGCAAGCTGGCGGGACCCCATTTACCCACCCACCTATTCTTTCATCCACCCGTCTATCCGTCCACCCATTCATCTATCCACCCATCCATCCATTTATCCACCCATTGGTTCACCCATCAATCCATCAGTTAATTTATCAATCGATGGATCAATCCCTCAATTAATCCATCCATCTGCCCATCCATCCACAGGCCTCAGTCAATGCGTGAGCACGGAAGTGGGTCTGTATTTCTGGCTGCTGGTCGGCGCCTGCCGTTGACTGCCATCGCTCTGTGTGAAGGATGAGGAAGACTCCAGGGTCTCCCCTCAGGAGGTTGGGGTTGGAAGTGTCAGCAGTGCTCTGAGAAAGACTACGTCCAGTAGACCAGTGTCAGATAAAGGATCCAGGACCAGGGAACTAAAGTTCAGAGGAGGCTGGATACAAAGCAAAATCAGCTAGAAAAAAATTTTATTGTACAACGCCGGCTGGAAGCGGCTAATATATGGAAAAACTGACTTAGGCAGCGCATGGAGACACTGGATGTTTCCCCGAGCAGCAGACACAACTGCCAGTCAGCGGCGGGAAGGGACTCAGCGGGGCTCTCATCTCCCCATCGCCCCCACGTCCACCCGCATCCAGCAAGCCTGTTCCTTCCTCTTCCAAGCCTTCACTGTGACGGGACGCGGCTGTGACCCTCACCACGTCTCACTCTGCCCGGTGCTCTCCAGTTGAGCACGTCACACGCACAAGCCCACTGGTCTCCCACTGCAGCCCGGGGTTGGGGGGCTCTATGAGCCCCTTTCACGGACGGGCCAGCTGAGGCCTAGGGAGGCTCAGTTACTACTTCTGGGATCACCCTCAGGCCCCAGCGCTCGACCTCCCGTGCCCTGGACCACCCCTCCCTCGCTGGAAGTAGAGGGTCCCCGGATTACTGTCTGGGCAAAGCCCCGCTGGTACCACACTGACCCGCTGGCTCCATGCCCACCGCAGGCTCATCCGGGGGCCTTTTGAAGCTCCCCTCCTCTGGCTCCCCCGCCGCCTCAGGGACGCCCCTAGGCTCATTCCCTAACCTCAGCCCCACACCCCCCACCCCCGACCCACACTCACTGCGTCTCCCTCGCCTTGGGTTGCGACCCCGTACGCAGACCCAGTTCACAATCTCCAAACTCCTTCTGGGACCAAAGCCACGGTTCCCGAACCTTCCTGACCCAGGATGTGGACTTCATGCCCCCAACACGGGCACATCAACACCCACTGAGGCCCAGCCCCAGACCCTCGCCTGCTGCAGGGCAGGAAGCAGGACAGACAGACAGTCAGTAACTAAGCCCCGCAGCCCCCAGAGGGGAAAGGGCCAAGGAGGCTCTTCTTGGGAGGGAAACAGAAACCAGGGCGGTTTAGGGCTTGTGTCAGTGATTCAGACGCAGGGCGGACTGGGGATGGAAAGTCTTCCCTTCCTTTCTGTGGGTTCTCACTGCCCCTTGGAGCAGCTGGGGCGGGAAGCTGCCCACGCAGGCCTCCTCCAGGCTTGGGCCCCGGGTGCAGGGGGGTACGGATGAGGGCGGGGGAGCTGTAGCTGGTGGGACAGAGCTCATCCCTGACTCTCTTTCTGTCCTGGAGACGCAGGCAAGTTACAGTCTGAGCCTCAGTTTCCTAATCTCTAAAGTGGGGAAATAATAGCCGCCCCGAAAGGCTGCCGTGGGATTAGCAGACTCAGTTACGAGGAGACCAGCACATGCCTCGGCAGGCGGCAGCGGCTCGGCCAACGGGGCTGGGCTTGCTCGATGCGTCTGGTTGGGCAGAGGACTGGTGGCGTTGAAAGCTGACCCTGGAGCTCACGGCCCCGGTAAGCCCCTTCTGCGGGTCGACCTGTGGCCGTGCCGGGTGGCAAAGCCCCCTAGAGCTGTCCCCACTCAGCGGCAGCCGAGGACGCCGGGCTCCCGGCCGAGCGCTGAACGGGAGGCCTCGGCTCTGCCCACCTCCTCCTGGGTCCAGCCGGCAAGAGGGGCTGGTGGGTGAGGGGCGCCTGGCCAAGCAGGCTAGTGCCCGACCCATACCCACACCCACGTCGGGAACAGCAACACGGGACGGGGGCCCTGGGAGAGTGCTGAGTCCGGAAAACGAGGCTGGCCTGACGTCCACTAGCTCACATCTGGTCAGGGCCATGATCAGCCGGGCACTGGCCACATGTGACTTCATTCGTTCACTCGTCCATCCGTCCAAAAATCCTCTGGGTGCCAGGGCCCTGAGATGGCTGCAAAGTGGGCAGGAGCAGACCTGGCGGCAATTCCGTGACCACTGAGTCTGGTGGGTGGCGGGGGGAGGCTGAAGAAGCACCGACATCAACAGTCCCACCTGACGCAGACCGCTCAGAGCCAGGGCTGTTCAGATTCCCACGTTTACTTACGTAAATGCGTATGTAAGAGAACAGAGCCCTGGAGTTCTTTTTTCTTTTTTTTTTTTTTTAACATCTTTATTGGAGTATAATTGCTTTACCATGGTGTGTTAGTTTCTGCTTTATAACAAGGTGAATCAGTTATACATATACATATATCCCAATATCTCTTCCCTCTTGCGTCTCCCTCCCTCCCACCCTCCCTACCCCACCCCTCTAGGTGGTCACAAAGCACCGAGCTGATCTCCCTGTGCTATGCGGCTGCTTCCCACTAGCTATCCATTTTACATTTGGCAGTGTATATATGTCCATGCCACTCTCTCACCTCGTCCCAGCTTACCCGTCCCCCTCCCCGTGTACTCAAGTCCATTCTCTAGTAGGTCTGCGTCTTTATTCCCGTCTTGCCCCTGGGTTACTCATGACCTTTTTTTTTTTTTCTTACATTCCATATATATGTGTTAGCATACGGTATTTGTTTTTCTCTTTCTGACTTCATTCTGTACGACAGACTCTAGGTCCATCCACCTCACTACAAATAACTCAGCTTTGTTTCTTTTTATGGTTCTTGGGAATCTCCCGGGAAGGGAGTGACTCACAACCCCAGGGTGACGTTGCCCGGGGCTCTTTGAGGGAATGCCACCCACTCACGCAGTGAAGTCCCGACACAGCCACACGTGAAGGGTCTGTGAGGAAGGCCATCCCCTAGCACGCCAGAGGCAGGCTGCCGACGCCCACCCCTGTCCTGCCAGAAACGCACCTCTGTCTCCCCTCTACGGGCACAGTTGAAGAGGAAGAGGGACGCGACCCGGAGATCAAGGGCGCAGGAAATTTCGCCTTTCATCTGGATATCCATCAGCTGCGGAGGAAATCCAGAGCCCGGCGGATGCCTGGGCAGTGTCTCAGCGCACATATGGGCTCCTGCTGGTGTGAATAAGCCCGTGGTGACGGCTCCCGTCTGCGGTCAAGGCCTCGTCCCTCTGGGAGGGGCTGCCCCACAGGCAGGGCCCCCGCATCCACTGCTGCGGCCCCAGCTCCGTGGGGGGGCAGCGCGGCTGGGACTGGGAACAAGCTGTTTTCCCAAGCAGCTCCCAGACAGAGCCCGTCTCCCTGCCCGCTGACACAGCCCCAGGCTCTGGACACTCAGGACCGTCCATCCCTGGGAACACCAGAATGAGTTTTCTTGTCCCTGGAGGGCTCTTCCGGGTGAGGCAGAGCTGCACAGACCCCCTCCCCTGCACATGAAACACGCAGCAGGCATGCGCCTTGGAAGGCCCCATACTTGGTCCACGCATCCTAAGTGAACATCGGCTGGTGGCGTGTGCCAACATCTGTTGTCAGGACCGAGGGGCGGGGACCGAGGGCCCGGGCACACACTTGCCCACAGGCGCCTCTATTTGGAGTCAAACTAGCCGGAGCGCTAGCTCCACCACTCACTAGACGCTCATCTCTCTCTGCCTCAGTTTCCTCATTTGTAAAACAAATAAAACAACACTCGTGGCATGCGGGTGGGGTTTTTACAAGCATCTGTCGTCTCTCTGTAGACAGCTGTCATCACAGGAAGACCAGGGGCCTGGAGGTCAGGGGACCTGGGCTGGGTCCTCACTGGACGAGAAGTCCTGTAATCCTGGGGGCCTCCGTCTCCCCACCTACATGACAGGGGTTTTCACGGGTGGTACCAGGGGGTCCCTTCTTGTTCCAATATTCCAAGACACTCCTGGATGGCAGGGCTTGTTTTAAATTCACTGTGAATCCTCCAACACACACAGTAGGTGCTCAAGGAACAGGTGCTGAATTAATGACTAGATATGATGAGTGTAGATGCCAAAGTTGTGATGAAAAGAATAAGTACCACAGGGTTACAAGCAAGGATTAATCATCACTCAGGACTGAGGAGGTCGGGCCACCTGGAGGAGGTGGCCATTGAGTTCAGCGTTAAAGAGCGACTTGGATGGGTGGAAGTGGAGGGGTTAATGTTCCAGGCAAGAAAAATGGAGGGAACAAAGGTGAATGAAAAGCAAGTCCTGCCACCAAGGAGCCTGAGTGACAGAGTAGAACGAACACATTGGAACACATTCAAATTCTCAGCAAATGTACCTCCCCGGCACCCTCTCTCGGGAAGCAGCTGGGGGAATGTGCTCCAGGAAAACAAGGGAGTAAACCAGGAAAGTGAGATACAGATCTTGGAGGCAAGGGATCCAACACAGGAGGAAGGCAGACACTCCCCGGGGAGACAGAGAAAGGGGGTTCCTGGCACCTTCCTTGGGCACGAGGCACGGAGAACGTCCAGCCCTGACTGGAGCAGCAGAAGGGTCCAAAAAAAGATTTCTCCCCAGAAATGAGACGGACAGATCACCTGATGGGTGTGAAAGTACTGACAGGAGATTCACACACCTGGCAGAGAGCTTGGGGTCAAACTGGTGACCGGCCCACACAAGAGCAAGCTAGCCAGCCACAAGCAACCAACAAAACCCCCAAGACACTTACAGCAAAACGAGCAGTAAAGAAAGGCTATTACGAGGTACAACAAACTCAACTACGTATCATGGCCGGCGGTCCCCGTGAAGTCAGTGCTGACCGTGGGTGGGGCTGATCACGGGGCAGGCGGTATAGCGTGGACACGGCACACCTGTGTCTAGAACGGGACATCCAGAGGGAGCGGTGCCCGAATATCCTTGGTGACGTGGAGACAAAGGCCCTGAGTCAGCTCCACGGACTGCGTGCGATCACACGAGGACAGCGGGGCTGCAGGGAGGGGGGACGTGGCAGGGGTGTGCTTTCTTGCACCAGCCTTACACAACTGTTCCATGTTCCAGACGTGCGCATTTATAATTGTGACAACAGGATGAACTAAAGGAAAAGTGAGGGACGGTCTTGCCACCACTCGGCTGATGAGGACCAGCCAGCGTGGGGACGCCTGGGGCGGGGCTGCCCTCTGGGGACGCCTGGGGCGGGGCTGCCCTCTGGGGGTGTGGTCCGTGGTGCCGTCCTCGGCAGCACCCAGCTCCGCCGGCGCGGACAACCTCCATCCACACGCCTCACCCACGTGCGCGCTTGCGCTGAGAAACCCTCGCACACTGGGGGCTCGGGGTGTTCGTGGTGGCTTTGCTAGTGACGGTGAAACCCTGGAAGCTCCCGTGTCTGTGAACAGGAGAATGGGGTAAACAAACAGTGGTGCCGGCACACGAGGGAATATTTAACAGCAGTGAAAACAGAAGCCCCCCGGCTACGGACATCACCCCAGATGCACCTTAGAAACAGAATATTCAGTGGAATAAAGCAAGTCACAGAATAAAATACACCCCAGGTTAACACCATGTTAATAAAATTCAAAAACAAGCAAGACGCACTGTAGGATTTAGGGATGCTACATATATAGTAAAACCGCAAAGAAAAGCCAGAAAATGAGAAAGGCATGAGGACGTGCCTATTTCCGGGGGCACAGCCCAGGGGGGAGGGTGGGAAAGTCCCAAGGAGCGCGATGGGGCTGGGACGCCCGGGTCTCGGCTGGGTGCTGGGCACTTGTGCTCACTGCTCCCCAAGGCTCTGCACGGGTCCACTCAGCTGCATCAAATGCACCCTCACAGGAACGGGTAGCCAGAGCCCAGTCCAAGGGGCCTCAAGAGGCCTGAGCTGCGGGTCTCGAGCCGCCCTGGCAGCAGGAAGGCATGCTTCACTCCTCCCCAGCTCAGCGGTTCACCTGTGCCCCGGGCGCCTTCATTCCAGCCCAGCTGAGAGATGGCCTCTCACTGACACTGCAGCCCTCACAGTAGCTGGAGACAAAGCCCTGGCTGGGGCCCAGGCCAGGTGAGTGCGGGCAGGGGCCCGGGAGGGGGCAGCTGTCATCTGCAGCCCAGATCAGCCCCCACGTGCCCAGCAGCCAGAGGATGGCATGTGGGCACGGGCTCTTGTGAACGGACAGGTGTGATGGACAGAGGACAGGGAAGAGGGGGACGTGCTGAGTGAGCCCACGGCAAACAGGCAGGTTCAGAAAGCCCTGACCGCCACCTGGGGACTGAGTCTTCGATGACGGCAGGCGTCAGTACCCTCGGCCGCTGCCGCAGGACTCAGAGGAGCACGTCAATTCTGCCAGGCGGGGGTGTGGGGGACACGGCTGAATCCTGAGTCTTAACCTGTGAAGGGCTCTGTGGGGAAGGACAGGGCTGCTTAGGGAGCAGCTGGAGGGGGCTGAGACGTGGAGAAGTCCGTCCACCCCAGGATCCTGGGCTTCCCAGGAAAAGAATTCCGTCGGCAGGCTGACCAGGACCGCCAGGCATTAGCAAGTGTAGATGGTCAGAAATAGAAATGAAGTGCTGGTGTTCCAGACTGCGGGTCCCCAGAGGGTGACGACAGGACACAGGGCCTCCCTTCGAGGCAGCAGGGAGCTCTGTGTCTGTAGAATTAAGAGTCTTTGTGACGGACACCTGCAGCCATGGTCCTTCCTGCGGCTGCAGCCACAAGACGCTCACTCCCTCTGGTGGGTGAAAAGGACCCCACCCAGATGCAGGAGCGGGCACCGGCCTGAGCTCAGGCAGCCCTTCCAGCCCCGGCCACCAGGCTGGTGCAGGGCCAGGTGCCTGGCCTCCCCAGTGGCCCTGGGGTTGTGGTGATGCGTGGCCCAAGCAAAGGGCAGTGGCAGTTGAGGGAGAAGAACCAAACCCCAAAGGCATTGCTTGCTTGGCCTCAGAATCCAGCAGTACCTGAACCTGGGCAGGTCAGTCATGTGGGTCAATAAGCTCCCTTGCTGCCTGAGCCACCTCAGGTGGGCTTTCTGTCACTCATCACCAAAGTTGACCTGGCTGAGACACTTGGCCTTGATGCCAGAAGGTCGGGATCCAGCCCAGTTCTGTCCCACCCAGCCTCTGGACAGCCCCACGGGTGTAACCACCAGCTCTCCTGATGCTAAGAGTCTGTGAACGAGACTGTTATCTGGGTTTGATCAAAACAACTTCTTTGAACTTGGAAAAGGACAACAAAAGAAAATAAAGAAGGTCAGGAAATAGAACTCTTCCTACAGATGTGGCCTCTGGCCCCAGGCAGCAGCCACCTGACTCCACGGTCACAGAATTTAGCCAGGAGGGGGCATCCTCTCGAGCCAGAGCGGGCTGTGATGCTGCCCGTTAGACTGGGCGCCCGCACCAGGCCTCATTCTCGCGTGGGGCCTGAACTGGTACGGGCAACCCTCGGTCTTCCTCTGCGAGCCGGCCGGCGGGGCCGAGCCCCTGTAGGCTGCAGATGGTCACGAGAGGGAAGGTGAAGCCTTGGCTGGTCAGCAAGGAGCGCGAACTCCTCCCTGTGGGGAGCTGGGGCAGTGGGCCTGCCCGGAGTGCCACCTCGTGGGGCAGGGACGGCGCATTTCGAGGCGGTGAGTCTACGTGCCTGGACCACAGGCCGAGGCCGGCGCCCCCCCCCCACCCCCATCAAAATCCCCAGAGCCCCCTCACCAGCACAGCTGGGTGCACCTGAGGCGGAGGCTCCCGGAGAGACCAGCGGGAAAGGCACCTTGAGAAGCCACACAGGCCCCACGAACCCCAGTGGGTCCCACAGTAGTTCACAAATACAGAAAGGCCTAGAAAATGGATACACCAGGCCCCCAGAAGCCGCGCGCAGAACTTTTCTCCAACGTTCACAGGAATGGACAGCTGAAAAGCGTGGCAGGCAGCACCCACAGACTTGAACTCAGGTCACAGTCGCTCGCATCTTGCTCTGTCTGCCTCCTCACAGGGCAGCCCACCTCCCATCCGCCCACCTGCGCGCCGACCCACCTTATCTTTTGATGCGTTTCAGAGGAAGCGGCAGACGTCCGCGTGCGCCATCCCTGAACACTTCAGCCTGCGCTGCATTAGCTAGACTTCAACCTTTGCTTATGTTTTTTAGGGGAAATTTACACACAGTGCAAGCCACACCTCGTAAGCGCACCAGTCGAGGGGTCTGACAAAGGCACCCCCCATGGGACCCAACGCAGTCAAGAGAGAGACGGGGTCGGTCCATCACCCTGAGGTTTCCCGCACGCCCCCTGCCTCTCATGCCCGCAGCCGCCCACCCAGCACTCGTCTCGATACACATCAAAGCTGAAATAGCCAATGTGTGCAGGCACGTCCTGAATCATCAGCAACGGGAAAGCGGGCTGGCAGATTTCATGGCATAATGAGTTGGCCACATTCCTGACGGACTCACACAGGCCCTGCCGTTCGTTCCCTTTAAGCTAAACGTCAAGACTCTTTGGGTCCTGCCCGCTCAGGGAGCAGCCCTGCTCGAGGCTGCCAGGGGGGTGCGCTCGCCGGCAGGAGCCCTCCCCTCCCTGCAACCTTATCTGAAACAAGCCCAGGAAGCCGCTTTCCAAGGGCAGGTTTTACAGACAGTGAGCAGCTGCACCCATCCCACCGGGAGGGTGAGACGGGCTGCTTCCCGGAACAGGGATGACCGCCGTGGGCAGGGCGACCTTACACATTTACGGTCAGGTCCTTGCTCACACCCCGCGCAGCCGGCGGGCGGTCACGGAGGCCAGTGCCCAGGCCAGGGCCTCGGTTGGAGCGTCGCCACGTGGGGGAGGGCAGGCTGTGGGCTCTGCCCACCCAGCCACATTCCGTGCTTCTTACCCACACCCCGCCCACGTGGGCTCTGCCCACCCAGCCACATTCCGTGCCTCTTACCCACACCCCGCCCACGTGGGCTCTGCCCACCCAGCCACATTCCGTGCCTCTTACCCACACCCCGCCCACGTGGGCTCTGCCCACCCAGCCACATTCCGTGCCTCTTACCCACACCCCGCCCACGTGGGCTGCAGATGGCCCTGCGGCAGCCTCGGCAGCGCGGACGTCAGGAGGTCACTGCTTCCCAAGGAGCACTGGAAGGCGGGCCCGAGGGCCAGGGTGCAGCACTGATGCAAGCACACCCCACCTGCGCCCTCCTCTCCATGGCCGCCAGGGGAGCCCCCGCCAGGCCCACGGATGGCCCGGGGGGCTTCTCAGCACAGCGCCCAGCCCGGCTCCGGGTACGGCCCCCGCTCTTCCTCCTGCAGCACAGGGTGAAGGGCAGACCCGGAGGCACAGCACACAGAGCTCACCCAGCACAGCCGCCCGCCCTCCTGTGGACGGAGCTAGCACTGCCCTCGGAGCCACTCGCGGCAAACACCTCGGAGCAGCTGGAGACAAGCCTCCTGCCGCTGGTCCATTGTGAGAGCCCCCCAAGCGCCTGGATCACGTCTCTTTGTCCACAACCACCCCAAACCGTGCTCCAACATCAGCTCAGCGCTGACCGTGCACCAAGATCTGTGCCACACTGACCCGTGTACAGACACCGGCTCCGCACTAACCACCTACCAGCACGGACACAGCTGACGTGCGTACTGACGCCGGCTCCGCACTGACCACCTACCAGCACGGACACAGCTGACGTGCGTACTGACGCCGGCTCCGCACTGACCACCTACCAGCACGGACACAGCTGACGTGCGTACTGACGCCGGCTCCGCACTGACCACCTACCAGCACGGACACAGCTGACGTGCGTACTGACGCCGGCTCCGCACTGACCACCTACCAGCACGGACACAACTGACATGCATACTGACACCGGCTCAACACTGACCGTGCACAGCATAACCGGTGACAATAAAGAGTAAGTGAAATAAGACAGGAAGTGGCAGCAAATGAAACTCTGAAGAGGAAGCTGTCTCCTACCTTGTGATCCCCGGTCACAGGCAGTGTTTCCGCTCGAGGGACGTGCTGGTCTGCCCGCTGTTCCCCCTCCTCACGGCTCTGCTCTCTGGGCCACCAGCCGACTCTGTGAATGACACACGAGCGTGTAAACGGGACACTGAAGAAGCAGCCCCGGACGGCGCCCAGCTCAGGAACCGCTGCAGCCAGACCCCTGGGCACGGGGGTGGGGTGGGGAGGGACCCACCACACGGCCCCCCTCCTACGCTGTCCTCACGGGTTGTTCTCGGGTGCCCGCCTCAGGCCCTGCCAGCCACCCAGTGTGTGCGTGTGTGCACGCTTTCCCCACGCCCTCACGGTCACACGCCCACGTACGCGGGCATAAACTGCCATCAGCAGGCACGAGGTTCCTACGGCATCATTTCCCTGGCACCTTCCTTATTTTTCTACCCCGCACACCCGTTGGAAATTCCTGTAAGTCAACGGCAGATTCTAGCGTGTTCTTGTGGGTCACTGCAGTGTCCCTGGGAAGGAGGGTGTCGCTCAGGAGCGGGGTGGCTTCCCCTGTCCTATCCCTCCCCATGGACGTCCCGTCCCCTTGCTGCTCTGTGCGGGGCCAGCTGAGGCTGCCGCGATGCACCTTGTCCGGGGGGTGGGATGCCACTGTCCTGGTGGGACCCTCCCAAGGGCTCCCGGGAGTGGACCCTCCTCCGTGGTCTCTGCTTCTGCTTCCTCCAGCCCCTCTGGTCCTCTTCCTCCAGGATTCGGTGTCTCCCTGTGGCCCTTTCAGCCAGCAGCTCGTGGTCCGGGGGGCCCCTCCCCCCCACTGTCCCCCTCCCCTTGCCCCGCCGCCTCTCAGTTGCCCTTCTGACTGCTAACGCATCCGTCCTCTTCTTCCCTGGACGGTGAGGGCGGCAAGGCCCTGGACACCAGCCAGGACCCTTCTGTTCCCATCCACAGTCCCAGGAGGTTTGGGGAAGAAAGGAATCAAAACTTGTAACAAACACCTCTTTAGAAACTGCACTGAATTCGGAGACAAGAAATGGGGTTCCGTCCCAGCCTCTGGGCTGACTTCTGAGGGCGGCCAGCCAGCCACGTGCCCTGTCTTTTGGGGCCTCAGTGGGTCCATTTAGGACACGAACATAAAGACTTGTGCTCCCTCAGGACTGTCACAGAGACGGAGAGAAACTGCGAGGGTGTGAGGCGCTCTTCAGCGCGACAGGCTGTGGAGGCGTCCCCCCCGCCCCAGCTGCCAGCGACGCCGGGAACGCCCGCGGCAGGAATCAGGCCCCACGGTGCTCCAGGGGACGCGCGTGATTCTCTGCGCCGTCACCGGCACCCACGATCCACACTAACTCTCAGGAATCTGAAGTGCTCCCCGAAAGGCGTGGTTTTCCTACCCTGTGCTCGGTGGTTTGGGCCTGCCCGTCGCAGCTGTGCTCTTGCAGAGCCGGGGGGTTTAATCTCTCCAGGTGCTGGCCGGCTCCCTACACTCTCCGGTTTATCTAGAATCGTTTGGACTGTCAGCAAAACATAAAGAATAACTGCCTTCAGAGGCCAAATACACCACAGGCACCCATCTCCTTCAAGGGTTAAGTAATAGTTTCCAGGTCGCCGTGGCCCGTGGCAACATCTGGGCCTCATCTCTCCAGCCCACAGAAGTCGAGGCGGGGACAACGGGCTTCCAGAGACCCCCCCCCCCCCTCACGCTCGCTGTTGAAGGCGTGTTTGTTCCTTTTCATCTTTAAATTGGAGAACGCTGGTGTGCGTATGTGTGTGTGTGTGAGCGTTTGTAAAATAGCCCTGTTCTTTGAAGGGGGCTGGTGGGATCCCTTAAGCCTGCTTTCTCCAGCACAGGTCTGTGGACCACGCGGGGCCACGAGGGTGTTCTCGAGACCCAAGGAGATGAGGGACGACTAAAGACGACATGGCTAGCCTTCCAGAAGCTGCAGCCCTTTATTCTAAGACAGCCCTTTTGTTAATTAAAACTCTCCCCAGGTATAGGAGACACACATAGGCAAAGAGTTCACGGCACTGCCACATCCTGCACACACCCACGGAACCAGAGCCCCATCGGGAAGCAGAACACGGCCCCCCTGCCCTGGGGCCCAGCCCAGCCATGGGCCTTCCTCCCGCGGCCGAGGGGGTCGGTCAGCTGGGCTACTTCGTTGGTAGCCACAGTGTGTGGCTTCTTTCATTCGACGCTATGCGATTCATCATATTTTTATTTATAATTGCCGTAAAATATACGTGGCATAAGATTTACTGTCCCAGCCGTGGTTAAGTTCACCGGTCAGTGGTATTAAGCACATTCACAGAGCTGTGCCACCATCACTGTCATCTGTCCCCATAGCTCTTTTCATCTTGTAAAACCAAAACTGTCCCCATTAGATACTCACTCCCCAGCCCCCTCCCCCAGCCCTGGCACCCACCATCCTACTTTCTGTCTCTATGACGGCGACTCCTGTAAGGGACCGCATAGCAGTGCAATCCTACAGTATTTATCCTTTTGTGACGGGCTCATTTCACCGAGCATAATGTCCTCAGGGTTCATCCAGGTGGTAGCAGGTGCCAGGATTTCCTTCCTTTCTAAGGCTGAAAAACATTCCACTGTATGATGGACCGCGTTTAGTTTATCCATCATCCATCAGTGGATATCTGTGTGGCTTCCACCTCTTGGCTGCTGTAAATAACGCTGCTGTGAACACGGGTGTACAAATATCTCTGAGACCCTGCTTTCAATTCTTTTGGGTATATATACCTGAAAGAGAATTGCTGGATCATATGGTAATTATGTTTTACATTTTTTGAAGAGCTGCCATGCTGCTTTCCACAGTGGCTGCACCACTTTGCATTCCTACCAGCAGAGCCCCAGGCTTCCAATTTCTCCACATACTCGCCAGCACTTATTTTCTGTTTTTTACGGGAGCCATCCTGATGGGCATGAGGTGCTTATCTCCTGGTTTGGATTTGCATTTTCCTAATGATTAGTGATGTTGAGCATCTTTTCATGTGCAAGACTGGTCCACATTTTTGTGTAAATTCTATTGTGTGAATACAATTTATCTACCCACTCCACTCCGATCAGCACGGAGGTAGTATCCAGCTCGGGCTATGAAGAACAGGGCTCTGATAATGTGCCAGGGCACGTCCTTTGTGAACATACGTGAGTGCCCCCCACCCCTCCAGCTCCCGGGAGTGGAGTAGTTGGCTGTGGGTGGAGAAAGGAGGACTTTTTAAGGCTTTTGCCCATTTTTCTGTTGGGTTGTTTGTCTTTTCCTTGTTGGTTGGTAGGAGTTTTGTGAAAGTAGAGTCTGCATAAAAGTCCTTTATCGAGTATGTCCTGAGAAATTCTGTTAAAAAAAAAAAAAAAAAAGAGCCACAACCCTCCCTCTGAAGGTCATTCCTTCCCCAGCACGTCATCTCGCCGATCCATCCACCTGTCCGTCCATCCATCCGTCCGTCCATCCATCTGTCTGTCCACCCATCCATCCATCCACCCATCCATCATCCATCCATGATCAGGAGCCTCTGGCCTGTCTAGACCCTGACACTGCCGCCCCCCCTTCCCTGCCCAACCAAGCATCGCTAACTGCTGCACCAGGGGCCCCCCTTCCACATGCTGCACAAGCCCCCCTCGCCGTGAACACGCACCCCTCTCCAGGTGCTGGGAGCACCCATGCCCTGCACCTCTGCCTGTGCTGGTCCCGCTGGACCTGCGTCATCCCCGTGAACTCACCTTCCACAGCCTGTGGAGCTGTCTGAGCCCCTTGCCCACCCCACCCTGGTGACGAGGAGCCATGCCTGTCCTCGAATTCCCATGTGCTCTGTCAAGCCTGCTGCAGAGTCTGTTATTAACGAAGACAAAGATGACAGTGGCCGAGCCCTGCTGGAAGGCAGCCCTGGACTAGAACATTCCATGACTCCCCCCAACAACCCCACGAAGCAGGTTCTACTGTTACCCCATCCTACAGATGAGGACCCTGGGGCCCAGACAGGTAGAGTCACTCTCCCTAAACCACAAATCGAGTAAGTGACGAAACAGATTCTACGATCCAAGAGCGGCGGCCAGCCCTGCACAGTGGACCACACCTGAACGGTCTCTACGCTCCTGAGCTGAAAACCAGAATAAATGAATGAACTGAGGGTGAAGCCTCAAGCAAATGGCATGACCTCAAAGCCAGAGGACTGAGCAGTTAGCCACGAAATGGGGGCCTTCCCGTCGACACGGGCCGCCTGGAACCAGACTTTCCTTCCGGTAAAGGAACAAGAAGAAGAAAAGGTAAAAGCCAAGAGGAAAATAATAAGCAGAGAAAAACTGCCCGGAAATTTTCCCCTGAAGTGAGCGTGATTGCTTTGGACGTTTGGAATCTGGGTGCAGTTGGAGAAACATCAGGTCGTGATAAGTGTTTTATTTCACTTGCTGCAGGCGGATGGGATAACGGCCATCTGGAGCCACCCGGGAGCGTGAGGCCGCAGAGAGGCTGTCGTGATAAACAGGCCCGGTGAAAGCTGCCGGCACGCCCGGCCCGCGCCCTTGGCCGTTCCCACTTCCTGCTCACGCTGCAGGCAGAGGAGCCTCACGGTCGGGCTCCCGGGAGCTGGCTCTCCCGGCGGCCATCACCAAGCCATCAGCGCACGTCTGTGCAGGGCCTGGGCCTGGGCCAGGGCCGCGGGCAGCGTCCTAGGCTTTGAGCATCAGCCGGGCTCCGAGGCTGTCTGTCCCGATGACAGGACACGTCTGTCCTCAGGAAGGTGGCCCAGAGTATGCGAGTGTAAGCTGCGGTCAGGAGGGGCAGGGCGGGGACACACCTGGGCACCCTCACCGCTGCCTGCCTCCCTCCCCTGCTCTGCTGGGCGGCTCCCCCCCGGCACCCAGTCACCTGGGATTTAGGATTCGGGAGAAACGCCACCCCCTGGGCTTGGAGTCTGCTCCCTGGACAGCCCTGGTGGACGTGCAGGGGCTCCCCCACACCACGGGACCCACCCAGCCAGCAGGAACAAGAGCGGGAGGCTCTGTATAGATGTCTGCCCCCCCCTTCCTCCTGCGGGCCGTCAGAGGACCAGATCCTTCCCTCCCAGGCACCTGCCCACTGACCTGCCACTCCTGCTGGGTCACTGCCTGGCTCTGGAGTCCCAGCCACAGACGGGTCCCGGCCGGAGACGCACCAGCAGCACCGTGGCACCTCCTCTCTCGCTTCCCCCGGGGCCACCCCTCCCCACCCTGACTCACATGTCCCAAGCAAGAGGGGCAGCCCTAACCTCCCCTCAGCTCAGCTCAGCCCTCTGGAGCACACGCCCAAGGCAGCCAGAGGCCACGGACGCAGGGCCACGGACGCAGAGCCACGGATGCAGGGCCACGGACGCAGGGCCACGGACCTCCGTGCCTGAAGATCCACAGGGGGTGGAGGAGCAACAACCAGAGGAAGACACAGGCCTGTGGATGGGGGGGGGGGGGAGGGGATGGATTTCCGGGGCAGCGGGACCCTCACCAGCAGCCCTCTCCCAGCGACACCTGGGGCGAGTCAGTACCTGCTCCAGGGTCACCGCGACCCACACGTTCTCAGGTGTAAACTGGGCAGAGAAACATGTCACATGAAGGAGTGAGGACCAAGGGGACGCAGGATTTGAAAAGTGGAGGGGCCAGCCCAGCGGGATGCAGCCCCGGGAAGCCTGGCCCGAGGGCTCTGCCCCCCGTGGGCCGATCATCAGAGAAGCAAAGACCCACCCTTCACCTTGGGAACCGGAGCGCTGGACGCACCTCCGCAGCCCCCGCGCGGCCTCGGCGAGGGAAGCAGCGGCTAGCGAGCGCTTGCTGTTTACCCAGCGTGGGGCGGCAGCTCAGTACCCTCCACGGCGTCCCCACGGGGAGGGTCGCTACTGTCCCCAGGGCGCGGGTTGAGGCCGAGACCCAGAGTAAATGACTTGCCGAGGGTCCGCACAGCGGGCCGCGGATGCCAGGGACCGCCCAGCAGGTTCCGTCTCGGTCACTCGACCTGTCGGGAGGGAGGCTCAGGCGCCGCCGTGCGGAGGCTGCCCCCAGGTCTCACCCGAGGTGACGGAGGGCAGCCCTGCAGACCCTCCCGTGACACCCACGCCGGGGACTTACTCAGAGATCAACACATACACAGGGCACGTGTGTACACAAATGAGCACGCACACACGTGCAACACGCGCGCGCACCAGCACGTGCACAGCCCTGCACACACGTCCACACCGGCACGCACGTGTCACGGGGGGACCCGCACCAGCTGGCGGTGGCTTGTGCTCAGCAGGGCCCGGGCCGCCCGCCTGCCTCTGGACCCGGCTCCGGCTTGCGGCCTCCAGGGTCACCGGGGCAGACGAGGCTGTGACCCAGGCTCGTGGCGGCCGGCTCCCCGTGTCCCTCAGCAGCCTGGCACCACGCCTGGCAGAGGGGTGGCCGCCGGAAAGCAGGCGAGTTATTGAAAGCAGACCTGGGGGCTAACCTCCCAGGCTCCAGACGGGGTCCCAGCGCAGGGGCTGAGCTCAGGAAGCAGGCGTGTCGGGGACTCTCCTCCCTCCGTCGGGCACACTAGGGCCCGGTGGGCAGGGGCTGCACACTCAGAGGCCCGCGTCCCTGCCTGACCTGGCGAAGCGAGCTCCCCAGGGGCCCGGCCAGGCCTGTGCCTCAGCCAGCTCCTCGGTGCTTAGGGACGACGCTTCGAGGAGCACGTCGTCAGGCAGCACCCGAGGGTGGGGACCCGGAGGGCGGGGCCTTTGGCTGGGGACACAGCGCCACTGCGGCCCCTTCCCCCCGCCACGTGGGCTTGGAGGCTGGGCTCTCCCCTCACCAGGGCCCCGGGCCCCCTGAGCAGGTGTCTGCCTGGAGCCGCGGTTCTCAAAGCGGGGCCTCAGCGCCAGCGGTAGCAGCAGCCTCTCAGGCGCTTGCTGGAAACAGGACCCCGCCCCAGAGCGGCCCCCGAGTCAGCGGCTTCGGGGCCGACTGTGGTCTGCGTGCACCTGCCCTCCAGGGCACTGGCTTGTGTGGCTGGACCTGTGCGCTGGCAAACAGAGAAGGGGCGTCTGCTCAGCCCCTCGCCTTTGCCTGCTGGAGGTGATGGGGTACGGGGTGCTGACGGCGTGGGGCCCAGCAGGCTCCTCCGCGAGTGACGCTGTCTCGTGGGGGGACCGGAAGGTTGTTCTAGAGTGATGGTCTGTATCACCTGTTGTCCAGGTGTAGTATGCATTTGTCAGGACTTAATGGATAGGACTGTGAAGATTTGGCATTTCACTGTGTGTTCAATTTACCTCCCAAGAAGGAAAGGAACCTCTAACAGGTGCCGACCTCTGGTCTACGAGGTGTCCGGGGGGGAGCACCCTGACGCTGTAACTCACTGACAAGCACACGGAGCCTTCCCAGACCCTCGATCCTGGCTTCTGGAGGACATTCTGTCGAGAAGAGGCGCGGCCTCCAGGCCTGGCAGGGAAGGCGGAGGGTGGGGGGGGGGGTGTCTCTTGTCGGGAGGGAGGGAGGAGCTGGGCTCACGACAGAGGACAGGACAAGTGTGACAGGTCAGGGAGCGAGCACGGCCGTGAATGCAAGCACTGCACGGGTGACCCACGGTCTGTCCTGGAAACATAAACACATGGGAGTGGGGATGGGACAGCTCTTTCTTAATGTACGATGCCAAAGAATAAATGCATAGGAAGTGACTTAGAAATGCACCCCAAAGTAGGACGGACAAAGCAACGTGGAGACGGACACACACGTAATAAAGCACATGCAGCCGGTGGTGACGGGAGAATGGGGCAGTGGGCACAGGGGTGTCCAATGTACAGTTCTTTCGTGGTCTGTACGTATGCAAAATTTCATAACAAGATGTCAAGAAAAGACAAAAAAAAAAAGGATGAGAATTGGGAAATAAAGACAAAAGAAGGCACCGCAGTGTGAACTCGGGGAGATGGAGGGGACTGGCTCCGCGCGGTGACATCCACCCCGCTAGGTCCCTGCAGCTCGGTCCCCAGCACAGACACTCCCACGGGCTTGACGTGGGCCGGGCAGACAGCTCAGACTCAGACGCGGGGCCCCAGGAGGGCTTGGGGCCCGGGAATGAATAAAACTCAGAGCCACTCATGCCTGGGGACCCTTGCTAAACCTGGCCGGGCCAGCAGGACCCCCAGGGCCTGGGAGCGTCACCGCGCCCTCCTGCCTGGGGGAGCACGATAAACACGCCAGGGCCAACAAACAGCAGCCTTTCAAAGAGTCGCGACAGAAAACAAGGCAAAAAGCACCATCAAGGCCCAGCCAGCCTCACAACAGAGCCAAGCAGGGTCGGGGGGTGCCCCTTGCTGGAGTTCAGGCAGAGCTCACGGAGGTCGGGGACCCCAGACCAGACGCGGGAAATTCTGATTAGGCAGTGGAGGAGCGAGGCACTGGGCCCTCTTCTGGACGGCGGGTTGGGCCGGTACCGCCCTCCCCCGGCAGCGCACGCTCTCCTTCCGAGACCCCCCGAGGACCCCACTCCCTAGGAGTCCCCGCGACCTGCTTCTGCTCGGACCCCGCCAGGCCTCCCCCACTGCGTGTCCCAGTCACCCCCTGCCCCACGCCTCCCTTTCTGTCTGGGGGTGAAGGGCTCGGAACCCCGGCGGCAAGCACATCAGTCCCGGACAGCGAGGTGCTTGCTGACAGCTGTTCCCTTTATTGTCTCTCCTCCTCTCCGCCCTTAGTTGAGCTGGCCTGGAGCCCAGTGGTCAAGCTGGTTAAAAAAAATTAGCAAGACAATTATCTGTCACCGCCACCCGCTGCCCTGCTGCTTTCTCTAATTAGCCTGGAGGGTCTGAGGGCCACCCCCCCAAGCTGGTGGGGCTGCCTGCAGCAGGACAAGGCCCAGGGGCTCAGGGTGCCACAGGAACCAGGGCGGGGCGCCAGCTCCAGCCTCGCTCGGCCTTCCCAGAACTGCTCCGGGGAAGCCCCGCCGCCAAGGTATTGAGCTGGGTTTGAACAGCATCCGTGTGAAGAGTGTGTCACATCTCTCCCGACACCACTGAGTCTGAGAAAACACACCTGTCATGCTGCCATCACCCGACAGATGCCTCCAAGAGCCACTGCCCAAGGGCTCTGCTGAAGCCAAAAGCGAGACGCCCCAGGCTTCCCGTGCTCCCTGGTCCTCCTTGGCACCGGCCCAACGTTCCAGTTGGCCTGGGAGCAGCGGCAGTGTTTCCCCCACTTCTCCACCTGACTCGCACTCTCGGGTCTGCAGTTGGCACCGGATGCAGAGGGCAGACACGGTCACGGCCACCGTTTCCCAGTGGCAGCCCCAGGGCAGCGGCATTCACATTTGGTGTTCTCTGCCAGCTTTGATAAATGTCACTCTATGTTTGAAAGCTTTTTAGTGGAGGAAACAGGTCAGCAAACCCTTTGTGTTCTTTGCCAAGTGAGACCTCGCCCATCTGCGTCCTGTGCCTGCTGGATGCGTACACGGCTGACGCTGAGTCACTGTGATGTTACTGTGGAGGGCACAGAGTCTCATCAACAGCTGCTGAAGTTATCCAAATCTAAAGATAACCGACATTCCCTTCATATATAAAGAGCACCCAGAATCAATAAGAAAACCACCATGGGTGGAGGAGGGGTAAAGGATATGAGCAGCTGATTCACAGAAGCGGCTCCCAGTCCTAAGAGAAGAGATGCAAGTTGCTCTGAGCTCTGCACTGTCTCATTCAGACAGTGTGCTGTTGGCAAAAGGGCAGATACGGAGATCAATGGAGCAGACGAGAGCTCAGAAACAGAGTCGTACGACACACAGTCAACTGATTTTTGGCAAAGGCGCAAAGGCAATTCAAAATGGGTCATATATCTAAAGCGATAATGCGAAATAGAAACTTTGCATTATAGATTTAGAAAACAAGGAAGAAAGTAGGAAACGAGGGAGAAAAATCTGCTTGAACTTGAGGTCGTCAATGAGTTTCTGTATATGACACCAAACACGTAATCTGTGAAAGAAAAAAGTTAATATACTGGATTTTATCAAAATTTTAAAAATTTGCTCTGTGAAAGACACTCCTAAGAGAATGAAAAGACAAGTCACAGACCAAGAGAAAATGTTTGCAAATCATATTTCTAAATATGGACTTATTTCTAGAATATATAAAGAACTCTAAAAACGCAACAGCAAAAAAACAAGCCAATTAAAAAAGAGCTGCACAGACACTTTACCAACGAAGATATACAGATGGCAAGTAGGCATATGAAAAGACGCTCAACGTCAACTGTCAGTCGGGAAATGCAAATTGAAACACAGAGATACCTATACACCTATCAGAATGGCTGATATCCAAGAAACCAACAACACCAAAGGCTGGAGAGGATGTGGAGCCACAGGAACTCTCACTCATCCCGGGTGGGGATGCAGCATGGTGCAGCCACTGCGGAAGACAGTTTGGCAGTTTCTTACAAAGCTAAACACAGACACACCATATGCCCCAGCAACTGTACTCCTGGGTATTTAATCCAATGAACTGAAAACACAAAAACTTGTATGTGAATGTTTATAGCAACTTTATGCATAATCACCCCAAAGTAGAAGTAACCAAGATGTCCTTCAACAGTCTATAGAGAAACAAGCTTGGTACATCCACACAGCAAAATCATATCTGGTGATGAAAAGGAACAAGCTACCGATTTAACAAACATGGATGAATCTTAAATGCATTTAGCTAACTGAAAGAAGCCAGACCCCAAATGCTACATATTCTATGATTCCATTCCTATGACATCTGGAAAAGGCAAAACTATCGGGATGGGAACTGCCAAATCAGGGATTGCCCGGGCCTGTGGGAGAGGACAGTGGTTGATTACAAAAGACACGCACTGGAGGACATTTAGGGGGATGCAATGGCACTGGGGTGATGCTTACATGACTCCAAGTATTTATTACCCAGAGAACTTTACGCCACAAAGAGTGAACTTTAATGTATGCAAATTAAATCTACTAGGATGGCAGCAGATCCCAGGATGGGATGCAGACGCTGATCAGAGAATCCAGTTGTATTACAAACGTTAACACAAGCTCACCGAGGGGAGGGGGGCAGAAAGGAGCTGACCTAAGTAACTTAGGAAAGCGGACACTGAAGGCCGGGTGCTGGTGCTAAGACAAAGGGCCCACTGCATATCAAGACTGGAGCTGGTAGAGCTGCTTCTCATGGGAAGACAGGTTAGCCTTCAAACTGTTTTACATGGACACGGGGGTCTGACAAATAAGTAAACTGATGCTGGAAGGAGGGGCCATGCGTCTCACTGCAGATAAGCAGGGAGGAAGGCTGGCATGGTCCACGTGGCGCTGGGTTACTCAGAGATCTCAGCACAAACTCGTGCTTAGCTTAATACAGATACAGAGGGACAGAGAAACAATTACAGGTCTGTGAGCACACACAGGTAGTGCACAGGCACACACACAAGTACACGTTCCCTGGCTCTGCCTGCTCAGAAGGCCTAGAAAGAGTGACACCCCAGTAGCACCGAGCACACCTGGGGCCCAGATCTTGGTTTCTAACACCATTCTCCTAAAGGAACCAGGGCTTCTTGGAGCAACAGCTGATTCTAGGGTAGGACTGGGGAATATATGAGGTGAGCATATTATACCGCATCCTATAGAGCCAGAAAGCGAGGAAGTGCCCAAGAAACAAAAGGAGGGCAGTCAAAGGGACACCGGTGCCACCCTGAAAGGGCTGCCAGTAAAGCTGGAACATCTGAGAAACAAAACCAGTGACACGGGATTAGGGCCCAAGGCAGGAAGTACACATGGGTGAGTCCAGACTGAGACAGTTAAATGGCCGAACGCATAAACACATAGGAAAGAAGAGACAAATCTACACCAAAAACTCCAAATAACTCATGTAGATACCGCCCCTCTAAGAGGGAGAGTTTAATCCCTCCTTTCCCTCCTAAAAATTGAGGGTGGCCTGGATTTAGTGACTTGCTTCTAAAATAGAGCAAGTGACGGCAGAGAAACCTGGCAAACACGACCTCAGCCAGGAGATCAGGGTCAACGTCAGCAGCGATGGGTCACGGTGATGGCGTGTCCCCCCATAGCACGTGAGGGAGCTCTCTCCCTCTGTGTGTCCTTTCCCCTAAACCCATCATCTCTAACCACGAGAAAAACATCAGACCAACTCCAGTTGAGGGGCATTCTACAAAACACAGCACCCGCACTGCTCAAAACTGTCAGAGTCATGAAACACAAGGCAAGTCTGAGCAACCGTCACAGCCCAGAGGAGGCTGAGGAGACCAAATGCATCCTGTATGGGATCCTGGAGCAGGAGAAAAGACTGCAGTGAAAACCTACTGAAATCCAAATGAGGTCTGGCCTTCGCTTCCCAGTGAATGCCCTGCGGCTGTTCTCTGAGTTTTGATGAACATGCCATGGTGACGTGAGGTGTTAACAACAGGGACGGAGGGAGGGGACACAGGAACTCTCTGTACTACTATTGCAACTTTTCTATAAATCTAAAACTCTTCCAAATTAAAAAATTTATTTTTAAGAGACCTGAATAGATCTTTTGCCAAAGAAGACATATGAATAGCAGGTAAACACACAGAAGGGCCCTCAACCTCATTAACCAAAAGGAAGATGCAAATTAAGCCTCCAGGAGACACCCCCTCGTACCCACCGTACAGCTGAGCAGGACCCTGCAGGGCCTTTCCAGGAACCCCCTTCCCCATGTCCCCTGCCTCTTGTTTATTAAAAAAGCTTCAGCTTCCCAGGCCTCACCCGAGTTCCAAAGAGCAAATTTAATCAAAAGCAAAGGAAAGCAGTGAAGCAAGACAAAATAATAACAGTTTAGCCATTAAACAAAGTCAAGGACCTTTAGTTCCTCCTCAAGGGATACAGATGACATCCTGAGCCATGTCCTTGAGTGATACTGAAACGCCATCAGGTGGAAGAAGTTAACTGTCTGCTGCCCACCAGCACACAGACCCCAGACCCGCTGCAACCAGAAGGTTGATGACGTTGCCTCCCGATGACCTCACCACCAACCAGTCAGAAGGACATCCACGAGCTGACCACGCCCCCACCCCCCTCCCTCACACGGTCTTTAAAAACCCTTCCCTAAACGCCACTGGGGAGTTCAGGCCTTTTCAACAGGAGCTGCCTGTTTTCCTTGCTTGGTCCCACGTCGGACACCTTGCCACAAACGCTGTACTTCCCTTCACCACAGCCCGGTGCCAACAGACTGGCTTTACTGCACAGAGGAGCGGACCCAAGTTTGGTCTGGTATCAGCTAGGAGAGCCCTAATCACTGCAAAGATGGGCGGTCGCAGGGGTCAGCCCAACGAGGAGATACAGGACCTCCTGCACCGCCGGGTGGCGCCTAAGACAGAAGAGCGCTTTGGAAACAGCCTAATACCGTGTGGAAAAGTTAAACGGACTGACTTAGGACCCGGCCATCGCACGCCTAGGAATCCGCCCAAGTGAAGTGAAACGCGTGTCCGCGTAGAACCCTGTTCGTGCGTGTTCACAGCAGCCTTGCTCACGACTGCCCCAGGGCACCCAGATGTCCACCAGCTGGGGAACGGATGGAGGACACGTGGAGAGCCCACACGACGGATACGACTGGCCACAGAAAAGGACACGCTTCTGGTACGTGCTGCACGACGGACCAGCCGTGGAGACATCGTGCTCAGGGAAAGAAGCTGGACGTAAAAGGTGGCACCCGGTCTGATTCCGGTCCTACAAAGTTTCCAGAAAAGGCGAATCTCTAGAAACAGTAAGCGGCTCTCTAACCCCTGCGTTCCACGAGGGCCGTCCCTCACTGGCACGGGGACTCTGGCCACCCGCAGTGCACCCGGCCCACTCCCCCCTCTCCTTTCCTGACCTTAACACTCAGAATCAAACTGCAGGCCAGTCCTGAGGGCGGGGTTGCCCCTCACCAGCCCTACAGCCCCGCGTGGTACTGGCGGGCGACGGGTGCTCAGTCCCCGCTGACCGACGGCGGGGCGTGGGGGGACCCGCGACTCTGTGGGCCCCGGAGCAGAAGGCGGGAGAGCACGCCCGTCACGGGATCAAAGCCCGCGCACCCTCCCCACGCCCGGGCCCCTCGTGTGCTCGACGGCTGGCCGTCCTCCCGGAGGATCGGGAGCTCGGCCCCGGGCGCCGCTGGCGTCCCTCTGCCCCAAGCCCTCCTGGTCACACAGCTCCGGGGGCGCGCTGTGTGCTGTGTGCAGGGCAGCTCTCCCAGCGGCCACCCTGACCTCTGACACCGCCTGGGAGTCGTGACGGCCGGCTCCGAGCAGGCCCGGGGGCTGCGAGCGCTGGCCACTGTCTTCCAGGGCTCAGGGTGGCCGGGGCCTCGGTGTGGGAGAGACGGCCTGGAAGGGGCACACGGCGAGAGGCCTGGCGGCCCGGGACAGCGGGGGAGCGGCCTGGGGGAGGGGCACTGGCCGGGCAGCTGGGCCCTACGGGTGTGACTTGGGCAAATCCCTGTCTGTCGGATGAGCACGTGGGACCTCGCCCGAAGCCCAGAACGCGCCCCTGCCCCTGGGGGGCCTGCGTGCAGGGCAGCAAGTGGAGGAGCCGGCGGCCGGTACCCCCAGGGGGCAGGCCCACCAGGGGACCCAGGAGGGATGTGCCCCCCACACCCGAGAGGGGCCGCAGAGACCTGCAGCCACAGCCCCGTGGACCAGGCCCCAGTTCACAGGTGGGATCCTGGGGCTCAGAGGCGGTGGTCTGCCCGGGGGGCACCTCCCCAGAGCACCAGGTCGTGCGAGGGTCCTGGGGCGCCCCGTGTGCTCCCCAACTGCTCGGATCCCCTTCCTGGGCACTCTCCTCTTTCTCTGAAGGGTGCTGGGCCTCAGAGCCAAGCCGGGTGAAGTCATGCCCTGGGGTTGTTAGCGGACACAGCCACTGACTCAGCTGCACGAGAGAAGGGGTGCTTCCAGACGGGGCAGTGACAGACCGTCAGCGGGGCGGGTCCCCTCGCTCCGCTGCAACCCAAAGCAGGCCTTGCCTGAGGTGTCCCGCAGGGACAGAGGAGACGCAGTGGCCCCTAGAGCGCATGGTCTCTCCCCACCCCTCCCCGAATCCTTGACCCTGGCCCTTCTGAGCGTCCGTGTTGGGGGACAGCGAGAGTTCTGTCCTGCGTGGACAGAAAGGTCCACTCTGCCCTCTGTCCCTCCGCAGGGAAGGCTCACATCACCTGGGCTAGGCCCCCTGCCCCCAACCTTCCTGCAGTGACCACCTCCCATAAACCCACCAGAATCGCACCGCAGAAGCCCGATACCTGCAGCTCGAGAGCTGGCTCGGCAGGGTGACAGATGGGGGCCCAAGCAACACTGGGCACCAAGTGCTGGACGGCGCAGGTGAGTGAGAGCTTGGAGACCGAGGGAGGCCAGGGAGGAGGCCCACCTGCGGGGCCTCAAGGAGGCGGGGGGCTGATGGGCGGGACAAGGTTGGTGGCCTCCGGCCTGTGCAGACAGGTGAGCGCTCACAGGAGGCACAGGAGGAGAAAGTGCGTTTGGAGCGATAACCGTGGGGCTTGAAGCGGGGTCTGGGGCCGGTCAGCAGGCAGTGGGGAGGCTGGAGCGGGGAGACGGGAGCTTGTGCCAGAGTTCCAAGCGGGGAGGGGGAGGGGCCCGTGGAGCGTGCCCCCATCTGCCCTCCCTGGGCAGCAAAGGGACCACCGGGCCGTGCTGTCCAGTGAGCCGGTCCCAGCGTGGCTGAACCAGCACCGGAAGAAGGCCTCAGCCGGGCACGGGCCCCACCGCAGGGCCTGAGCTCTGGGGGCAGGTGGCATCGACACCGGGGTCGTCTTTGAAGGGAGGCTCCCTGGGAACTGGGAAGGTGGGGGCAGGCCACGCCTTCCTCATGAGCCGCTCCCCCCCGGGGGGCCCGGCCCCCGGGGGCCTCTGGTCCTCCCAGCACCAGTTCGGGCCCCGCAGCTCCCCCTGCCGCGGGGATGTCACCTCGTCACAGAAGACAGGGATTTAGGGACGGCAAAGCTCACCCACTACGGAGTTTTGGAGAAAACATGGTCCCTCGCACTGACAAACCAAGGAAACGCTCCAGGTGAACCGTGTGCAGACGAACTTCAGAGCAAGTCGGCGGGAAAGCCGCTGAGCGTGGCCAAGGCCCAGAACTTCCCCCGACGCTCCCCCCACCCGCCCCAGGCCTTGTGGCCGTGAGTTATGCATCCAGGTTCCCTGTACAGGAGGGTGTTGGGGTCCCTCCAGGGCCAAGAAAGGCTGCTGCCTGACCTCCGCCGAGCTCCCCGCAGAGGTGCTTTCCTGCGGCCTCGGGGCCGCCCCCTCACCCCCCGGCTGTTTCATCCTCCCCTGTGAGGGGAGATAGCTCCTGTGCGTCCGCTACCCCTGCTGGATGGGGGACAGCCACAGGATGGTTCCAGAGCTGCTCCTGGGAGGTGACGTCTAAGCTGTCCACTTCTCTCCCTGAGCTGCTTGTGGTAACTCTCGGCGGCGACACTGCAAAACCCAAGATCCTTAGGCGGACGGGGCCTTCTCTGCTTCCTGCGCCGGCCCTGCTCCCACCCTGCCCACGTCCTCCCCACACGGCCTTGCCATCACCCCTCCGCTTAGCAAGCAGGACCCAGGCCAAGTGCCACCCCTCTGGGAAGATACGTGACAGCCACTGCTGACCCTACACAGGACCGTTCTCATCACCACAGCGGTCCAGCCGAGCCCGGCAAGAAGAGGTGTGTGGTCAGTGAGTCCGGGATAGGCCTCTCCTCGTGGCCCCATCCCAGGAGGGTCCTGCTCCTCTCAGGGCCCCCAGCCCCCGACTCCGGGGGCTCTAACGCGTTCCCAGAGAGACTCTCGGTCCGTACACGGTCCCGATCCTTTTCTCCACTTGGCAGACTGGATTTTCACAGGGTTACCCACTCAGGGGCCACACCTATGTTTCCGCGGAGATGTCGCTCCACTGTCTCTGACGACGTGGATCCGCCACCAAGGACTCCAGCCCGTCGCGGGGTCAGAGCCCGGCCTCACGGGCTCCCTGTGCCACCACGCGACGCCGGTCTCCTTTGCCAGAATCTCAGTTTTATTGCACTTTGAATAATCTCCGGAGATAAACCCTTGAGAGTTTCCTTTGTTTATGGGAATCTTTGATCCCCTAAGAGTGTTTAGAACTCGCTGAAGTGTCATCTTCCTGCCCCCGCTCCCGGCCCCGTGGGGCGGCAGGGAAGCCGTCGGCCTGTCCTCGGTCTGTGGGGATCCAGGGCCCCAAGAGAGAGGCCCTCAATCCGGAGCCTTTGCCCCTGGGGTGGAGGAGGGGCCCCTGCTGGGACCCTACAGGCTCGTGGCTGCTTTTCCAGAACAGAAGCTCCGGGGGAGGGGCCCATTTCCTACATCCTACGTGAGCAACTTTGCATCCACGCCTGGCCTTCCAACCACAGCTGGGGGTGGTGGTCTGCTCCCCCCAGTCCCGTGAAAGCCGGCCACCTGCCGGCCACCTGCCGCCACCCGGGCTTGAGGCAACCGCCTCCCCAGCCCCCTGAAATGCGGGACCGGCTCCCGGGGCTCCGCCCCTTTGCCTCTTCTGGGCCACCTGCCCCTCTCGCGTGGTGTGGCTTCTCGCCAGAAGCCTTTGGAGTGTGCCCAGTTCTTCTGTTATTTCAGGTTGTTGTGCTTCCAGCACAGATTTCCACTCCGCTACCACCGGGATGGAAAAGGCCTCTTCCATCTGAGCCCTGCGGTCCCAAGATTCCGACCCCTAAGTAGAGCCGGCGCCGTTTGGGGCAGAAACGAGCGTGAGGGTGGGCGGCTACCAGGGGTGCGTGTCCTCTGCCACCGGCCGGGTGGCTCTGGGAGCTGGTGCGCAGACTCAGAGAGCAGGCAGCCCCGAGTCCTCGTGCACCAGCGGCCTTCAGTGGTGCCCCCGTCCTTGCAGCCGGCAGGGAACCCTCAGGAAGGCACTGCCATCCCCAGGACCCCCTGGAGTTCTTGTCCCTCGTCGCTGCAGGCCTCCCTCCGCCACCCACAGGCATGGCAGCGACCCGCGGCGGCCCCACCCCCAACAGACTTGCTCCCTGGCGGCCCTCAGCGGGCAGGATGCCCGAGGGCGGGGGGCACCACGGGTGGATGCGGACGCACTCAGTAACTTATCCTCTGTGCTTTCAATCCCATCCTAGTCGGTTTCAGGGCCAGGTCTGCGTGCGGTGTGGACTTGGACAGCACAGGCCTCCACCCTATGCAGTGGGTTCATAATTCCCAAAGGTCAAGGTGGACTTTTCTCACGAGGAAAATGGGCCCTGTGTACCTTTGTGGACTCCCTGGAGTGAGGCCCCCTTCATCCTACCCCCTCACTTACCATGGCCCCCAAGAGACCATGAGATGCTTGAGAACTCTGGTCCCCAACCCTGCCCCCCTCCCCAGGTCACAGCATGCTCTAGCCTCTCCAGACGCCTCTACACAGGGGAAGCCCCTGCGGGCAGGAGACCCTCCACATGCTGGCCCGAGAGCCCCATTTTCAGCTGAATCCCGGCAGAACTCGCCTCCTCCCGCTTCTAGAGGCTGTAGGCACTCCTTGGCTTGTGGCATCATGGCTCCGATTTGTCTCAAGTCTCTGTCTCCTCCTTATAAGGACCCTCCTCTCCCCCTGGATGATTCAGGCTAATCCCCTGTCTCAAGGGCCTTAACTCAGGCACACCTGCAAAGTCCCTTTTATCGATTCATGTGCCCAGCTCCAGGGCTGAGGACCTATTATCTCTCGGGGCCATCAGAGGTGGGTTTGGATTTGATAACAGAGGAAAGAAATGATGGCATTCAGATCAATGGCATAGTAAAGAGGGGGCACTGTATGTCACAGAGAAGAAAAATACCGAAAGTCAAGCGGTTTTGTCAAAGAATACTCTCTCTACTCTGTCCCAATTCCAGACAATTTCTCAGAAAACAGGGCTGCCCCTCTGGGCAGCACGGCTGGTTTTCCAGGAAGGGTGCTGGGTGGAAAGAGGCCTGTGGGCTCTCGGGGAGCCTTTGCCATGAGGGCATCACCCTAAATCAGTGCAAGGCAGAGGTTCGGGCTCCAAACTCCTGTGAGGACCTGATGGTGGCTGTGAGCCCTCACAGGGGTAGCTGCCCCTTCCTGCTCCTTCCCCCTCCCCCGTCACATCTATGGAGAGCCTGCTTCAGGGCAGGTGTCATCCCAGCCACAAACACGATGGGCTCGTATGTACACCCACGTTGGTGCCTGCCACCTCAGCCCCCAGTGCCTGGTTCAGAACCGGATGGACCCCAGGAGAGACAGCTCAGACCCTGACTCTCCAGCGCAATATCCTCCTAGACACACAGCCACGGTGACCAGGTCTTGCGAGAAGCCACAGCGTGTCAGAGCAGGAGAGGCCCCGGGGCCCACTGCAGCTGAGCGTCCGGCCCCGCGAGGGCCTGGCCAGCCCAAGGCCACATGGGGCCAGCTCCTCACCCAGCACAGCCCCGAGCTCTCCCCACTCCACCCCGTCTAGATCCCCACGGTCTGGAGTGATCTGAGACGGGGAAGATTTGGAGATGGTGAGCGTGGAACTGACTGCCAGCAGGGCTGGGAAAGGGAGAAACCAGTGGTGACTGAGCAGAACCCGGGAGGGCCATCCCAGAACAGACCACCCCCCACCATGTCCTCTGCCTGCCTCTTGTCTGCAGAAGAACTTTAGCTTCCTAGGCCTTACCAAGTTCCAAAGAATAAATTTAATCAGAGAAGTGAGAAAACGCAGAAAGAAAGGAAAACAGTCAAGCAAGACAAAATAATAACAGTTTAGCCATTAACAAAGTGAGAAAACGCAGAAAGAAAGGAAAACAGTCAAGCAAAAGACAAAATAGTAACAGTTTAGTCATTAACAAAGTCAAGGACCTTTAGTCCCTCCTCAACAGCTGTAGATGATACTCTGCGCCATGTCCTTTGAGCTGTTTTGCAGATACGGAATCCCTCTCCAGGTGGAAGAAGTTAACTACATGCTGCCACCAGAATGCAGACTCCAGACGGGCTGGAAACAGAACGCTAATGACTGAGATTCCCAAAACATCACCCCATTACCTCACCACCAACCAATCAGAGAATTGTTCACAAGCTGATCACGCACCTGCGACCCTTGCCCTTACCCTGTCTTTAAAAACCCTCCCCTGACAGCCATTTGGGGGTTTGGGTCTTTTGAGCCTGAGCTGCCCGTTCTCCTTGCCTGACACTCTGCAAATAAATGCTGTACTTTCCGTTACCACCACCCGGCAGCAGCAGATCGGCTCCCCAGTTTGGTTCGGTAACAAAAGCCTGAAGCATGTCTCCACCTACAAAGGAGAACCTGTGTTTTTACTGAGAGCAGTTCTCCTGGAAACAGGGGTGGTTTTGTTTCACAGACTCTGGGGAGACCTGGCTGCTCACCGCCCTGGCTTCCTGGTGGGAGAAGGGGCACGGGATCCCCTTGGGGACGTGCCAGGGACACGGGGATGCTGGCAGTGGTCAGGCCCTGCCCCCGCCATGGGTACCTCTGCGAGCCTCCCCCTGGAGAGCCCTGCTCTCCATGGTCCCAGGGGACGTCTCCTCTCCACAAGTTGGCGGGCAGCCGCGAGGCCTGGACTCTAACAGCTTGATTCCCAACACTTTCTTCTGCTTTGTGGGCATGACTTTCTTTAAAGACACGTTTGCTTAAAGAGAAAGAAACAAATACATCACTCTCTGGTCCCTTTAAGGGTCGAGCTCAGTTGGGACCAGAAGAAACAGCTCAGTCACTCCTGGGGAGGGAAGTGCTCCCATGAAATTGTCCTCACCTGCGTCTCCACTCACCCCATGGGCAGGGGCTTCAAAGCCAGTGATTCAGGAAGTGATTTCAGGAAGGCACAGATTATCTCCGAGGCCCAGCTCCTCGAGTATACAATAGGAATGAGAGTAACTCCTGTGTCACAGGACGACTGTGAGAAAATTGTTTCCTGGTGTGTCTCCTGCTGCCAAGAGGCAAGCTCCACAGGCTGGGGTACGTCCTTTCCAGTCACTCCTGAAGCCCACCGGAGAGTCAGCTGCTTTGTCACCACCCGCAACCACCATTATTATTTTTACTAACCCAAACTCTTCGAGATCCTCAAGCTTCTAAAAGAAACAGAGGGTTCATGCCAAATGCTACAAGGCTTAGCATCCCCCAAGCAGCTTGACCCTTGAGGATGTCTGCCCTCCTACATCACTGCCTGAAATTTCAAGCCCAGAACCTTGAATGAACTTGGATTCCTCCTGGGCTGGACCTCCTCCAGCCCACAGCTCCAGGGCCCCCAGCTGCATCGGGGAAAGCTGATCGGTGATGGGGGACGGAGCTGCCGCGCTGCGAGGTGAGGGTTCTGAGCTACTGAGCTATGCTGAGCCATCTCTTTCCTTCCAGGAAATCTTCCTTGAACAAAATAATCAAACGTCATCCAAGTGGTCTTAAAATCTCTTCCTTCCTGTGTGACCCAGTAACTCAAGAGATCCTGATGCTGTTCCCCCAAAGCTGGCATAGAGTGGCCGCTCCCCAATCCACACACACATAAATCACCTTGGTCTATGATGTCTGTCTCCTACAGCTTTTCATTTAATCTGTCAAAGTCTATTTCCATTGGTCTGTGCTAGATTCTACTGAAATAACCTCGGGTTGGGACAAAATTGCACATTTAGTTATTTTAACAGTGTTTCCTTATATTACACAGAGGGCACCAGAGCCCGTGTGGCACTTGAGGACAGTGATCAGAAAATACAGATTGCGGGAATTCCCTGGCGGTCCAGTGGTTAGGCCTCCACGCTTTCACTGCCGAGGACCCGGGTTCGATCCCTGTCGGGGAACTAAGATCACACAAGCCCCGTGGCGTAGCCAAAAAAAAAAAAAAAAAAAAAAAAAAGGAAGGAAGAAAGAAAGAAAGAAAGAAAGAAAGAAAGAAAGAAAGAAAGAAAGAAAAAGAAAATGCAGATTCAAAAGGAAGCTTCTGGGCCATCATTTCTGTTTAATCTCATTCTGGAGCCAAGGAAGGGGAAGGTGTTAAAAAAAAAAAAAAGGGAAGTGATTCTAAAGCATTCCTTGGTGTCAAACACATAGCTCAGTTTCCACAAAGCTTAGCCCTATGGGTAGGAGCAGGGTTTGGGGCTCCTTTGCTGATCAGTTGGGGGACTTTGTCCAAGACATTTAACCTCCCAAAACCTCATCTGTAAAATAGGCATAAAAATATCACTTGGGTATGAATGACAACTTGTCTTAAATTGCTTGGAGTCGATGTCCAGGTTTTAGGCTTCTTTCCAATACCAGACACTGACAGAGAACAGGACCCACGCCTTATATGTCTATATCTTAAGGAGGGGCTTCTGAAGATTCTACATTGAAACTACAAAATATTATTGAAAGAAATTAAAGAAGACCCAAATCAATGGAGAGGTATACCATGTTCATGGATTCAAACACTTAATGCCCTCATGATGTCAGTCTTCCCCCCAAATTCAGTATCTATAGATTCAAAGCAATCAAAATCACAGAAGACTTCCTTTTTGGGTAGAAATTAATAAGCTGTTTCTAAAAGTTATATGGAAATGCAAAGGATCTAGAATAGCCAAATGACCTTTAAAAAGAAGCACAAAAGGGAGTTACATTGTCTGATGCTAAGTCTTACTATAAATCTATAGCAGTCAACGGAGTATTGTGTTGGAGTGCAGATAGGCAAATGGTTCAATAAAACCAGAATAAAGAATCCAGACTAACACACACACACACACACACACACACACACACACACACACACACAGGGAAATCGGGCTGGATGTGGGTGCACCCCTGGCAAGATCGTGGGGGCAGAAGGAAACACACGCAAGACTCATAACACAGAAGAGCACCACCTCCTCCCAGAAGCCCAAGTTCCAACCCCAGCTCCGACAGCTCAGCTGTTTTGCTTGCACAGGTAGCTGTGTCTCTGGCCACCTGAGCTTCCTCATCGGTGACATGCAGGAATTGAGATAAATGACTGCAAAGGTTCCCAGCTCCATAGTTCTCTTATACTAAGTTCATAAATGTGCTATAGTAACACAATCAGCCTACCACTTCCTCCTCCCCAGCACTATTGTAGCATACTCTCAGCTTCATAAATTCTACACAAAGTAAAATTCATTGGAAGAATTTTTAAAGAATACTTGCAACCCTTGGAGAAACTGGAGCCGTAGTGGGGATTTTGCAAAATCCAGGAACGTCCGCTCGAGGCTTTTATTGGACACAGATCCAGGGACTCACTTTTTCACATTTGGCCACATCTTGCCTGATTCACCCATGGAATTTTTTCTTGATAACATCCACGGTGGCTTCTAAAGGCCTCTCCACGTCTCAGCGAAGTTCAGTCACCCCGAAGCTGCTTTCTCTGTTCTCTGAGAAGTAGCCCATCACATTCCTTTCTGTCTGTCTCGCGGGTCCATAAGCCCCAGTGTCCGGGACTGGGCCTCATCTAGATTTGGACCCGGCTGTTGAATGGACTATTTGGCTCCATCCGGGCAGTGCAAGTGGCCTTCCCATTGGTCAAAGCTGGACAGCTGTGGCAGTCTTCAGTCTCGGTTACTTCACAGTCTTGAACCCGCACTGAACCATGCCCACGGATGCTGGGCGTCAGGGTGGTGGACGTCTGGGGCCTCGGCTGACATGGGGCTGGAATCACCGGGGGTGGGGGCTCCTTCTCTGGCTTCTGGAGCTGGACTGGGAGCCCCTCAGGCGAGAGCAGCGCCCAGGGCAGCATGCTCCCCACACACAGCCTCTCTCATGGGTGCCCAGGCCACGGTCCAAGAGCTCCACCAAACAGGGGAGAAGCTGGCGCTTTCTGCCTGGCCTCAGAAGCCAGCTGCGTCTTTCCCGTCATACTCGGCTGAAAAAGACACACGCTCTCCCAGTAGCAAGGGGGGAAGACCTAGATGAGCCAAGGCTGGTGAAGGCGCTTGCCCTGTGCTGGGCAGCTGAGCTGCAGCTTCCTGTTTCTTGCCACGGAAAGTGTCCAGAGTAACTATCCCAACTGCCCTGCCACCCCTGACCCTGAGCTCCACTGAGCCCTGGACCCACTCGTCCCCTACAACATGCCGAGCTCTGGGGGATGCAGATGACAGGTAACAACATTCTGAACCTGGGGGTATAGAAAGTAGCGAGCACAGGGAGGGTAGGGTTTGATGAACAGAGGGTGGAGTCAGCAGGAAGGAGACCCAGGGAAGCCGCACGTTTGAGGGGTCACCCACATGGCGGTCCTCTCTGGGGGTCGCAGACACACATCCTCTGCTCGTCCCGGGGAGCTGCCCAGCCTTAGCCTGGGGGTTGGGGGACCCAGTCAAGGCTGACCTTCAACCACAGGATTAACATGGTGATAGGCCTCAGGCTCTATAAATGTGACCTTGTCCACTGGGTACGAGAGAGACGAATCCACGTCGACCCAACTCCATGGTGGGAAAAGCAACTCCAAGCACATTCACTCATTCACTCATTCACTCATTCATTCATCCACACTGTCACCTCCATCCTTTGCGCATGTGGCTCCCTCTCCCTAGAACGGTGGTTCTCAAGGTGAGGTCCCTGGACCCCAGCATCAGCATCACGGGAAACTTGTTAGAAATGTAAATTCATGGGCTTCATCCTGACGAATGGATCAGAAGCTCGGGGGGTGGGGCCCAGCCATTTGTGTTTTAACAGACGCTCTGCAGACTCGTACGCATGCTCAAGTGGGGACCTCTGTGCCAGAACATCTCCCCCCGCCCCCCTCTGCCCAGCTGACACCTACTCATCTTCAACAGTCCCTCCTCCAGGCAGTCCTCCGTGACTACCTGCCCCAGCCCTTTCTGCTTCCCCCACCACGATCCCTGTCGCTGTTGCTTCTGCTTGTCTCCCGGGGTAAATTCCCTGAGGATAAAACCTGTAGCTAGCACAGCAGTGGCACAAGAAATGTTGAGTGAAAGAATACAGACTTTGATGAGCCTTTTCTGGGGGCAGAGTTGGGGTTAGGAACATGAACACATGAATGAGGTGGAGCTCTCAGTCCCTCATGGGAGGCAGAGGAGAAAGGGATGGGCCCCTGGGGGCCGCAGGGCCATGGACACTCTGGGAGCACCGCCGCTTCCTAAGCGCTTCTGCCGGGGGCGCCAGCGCCACCACCTGCCTGCGGTCCCAGCTGGAGGACATCCAGGTGGCACGCGCTGCTTCGGCCTGGCCCCTGTGGTCTGGCCAGGCTGCCATTGTCCTTGTCGCAGAGCAGGCCGACTTCCTTGCTCTTCGTCTTGGGGCCGGTGGTGGGGTGGAGCGTCCCCGGAGCAACTCCGCTCCAGGGTAAACGAGCCACCATGACAATCCAGAGAAACAGCCTAAAAATAGGCCAGGAGGCTTGACTCACGGGGGAGCGATGCTTGGGGATGAGAATTCCCCTCTTCGGGGATGACTTATTCGGGCCTGTGGAGGATGAGGAAGGGGGCCGTCACGCAGTGACTCATGTGGGAACTCAGCGGTGACCACTGCCCATCAGCCTTTGATTTCCCCAGGCAGCTGACCTCCCAGCCTCGGACGCAACTCCAGGACCTGCAGAGGAGACCGCGGCAGGGAGTGTGGGAGGACACGGTCCAGGGTGGGAAAGGCCTGGAGCTGATGCACCCTCCCCTTGCCCAGTCGCCGCTCTTCAGGACCAGGAGGGATGGTGCTGCCGCCGGGCCGCAGAGGCCAGTCAGGTCTGCCTCACTACTGCACCCCCTGCACCCCCGAGTCCTGACGGGTGTCCGCCCCGCGTTCCTCGTGCTGCAGTGGCCTGCGCCCATGAGAGTGCCTCTGCCGACCCCGGAAGGACGTCCTCATCCGGAAGGCGGTGGTCCCCTCAGAACACACTCCTGTCCCCTCGCAGCAGCGAGACTCCGTCGGCATCACACAGAGACCAAACGCCTGCGCTGGAGGGCAAGTCTAGTCTTCTGGGAAGTCCTGTGGTTGGTTCATGGTCGTCCCTTCAGCAGTGGTGTGTGGGAGAGGATCTCCTCTCGCCACTGGCAATAAATTCCAGGTCTCCTGGTGGAAGGTCAGTTTCTGTGCTTTCCCAGATCATGGGCTTTCCAAGCCAAATCCCTGGGCACAAAACACGGCCTGGTTGTCACAGTGAGGTGCTGCTGTATGCTCATCCCTCCATCCATCCACCCATCCATCCACCCATCCATCCATTCATCCATCCACCCATCCATCCATTCATCCATCCATCCACCCATCCATCCACCCATCCATCCACCCATCCATCCACCCATCCATCCACCCATCCATCCATTCATCCATCCATCCACCCATCCATCTATCCACCTGCCCACCCATCCATCTGTCCATCCATCTATCCAAAAAAATGCAGATGAAGCAGCTACTCTGATCTGCTCCCTACACTTGCCCTGGGGGCAGAAGGCTGAATGAAATGCTCCTTCCCTGTGTTCACCTGGAACCCACACTGGATGAGACGTGTCTCTCCCTGAGAAGTGCAGTCTCTGGGGGTCTGTCAGCACACAGCTACAGAGCAGGGAACAAGCACCAAGTGTGAACACAACTGAGGGGCACCCACTCCACCCAGGGGGACTGAGGGGAACTTCCAGAAGTTGTGTATGCCTCGCATCCCAACTGAGGTCCGAAGCCACTTGCAGACAGGGCCTGGACGCTGTCCGTGTGGGCGCAGGACCGCTCAGAGTTCGCAGGCTGTGAACGACGGGCCGGCACTGGTGTCCACGGTACCAGCACGGTCCGCCTCAGGTGGGTGCCCGGGGACGGAGCACCCACATGCAGCCAATGAGTCAGCTGCCGGCCGAGGACGCTGCACTGTTTTTCCAGCCTCTGAGAGCCACCTCCTGACATCTTGTGCCATTATAAGCAGTGACTTAAGCATCTGGGGAGCGGATACAGGGAATGCAGACAGCCCAGGCTGGGGCAGGGCCGTGGATGGGGGCAGTGGATGGTAAACATTCCCAGCCCCAGTCAGCGTCTCCCCACGGGGGTTCAGTGAGCAAGTCAAACGGCTTTTGTTCCTTTTGTTTTCGCTCATTCCTTAAAGGATTTTACTTGACTCATGATTTCCCAACTGGCTCCTTCTGCAGCTTAAGAAAGCAAGAGTGAATGATTGCTCTGGCTTTTTGCTTCTTGGGTTTTTTCCTTCATTACAGGAATGTGTAAACACCCTGAGTTTTTAAAGATGGGTTGCCAAACCTTGTGTGTTAGAGAGTCCACATGCTTTTGGGCAGTGGCTGGCATCCTCGCTGGGAAACTGGCCTGACCCTTCTGGCAGGTCGACCCCCACCAAGCCGTTGAGGACCCTGGCCTGGGGAGGGTGGTGGGGGCCACGCTGGAACCTCTTACCCACCTGTTGCAGGCTGAATCATGCACCTCCCCGCCAAATGCATATGTCTGAAGTCCTAACCTCCAGGACCTCAGAATGTGACTGTTATTGGAGATAAGGTCCTAAAAGAGGCAGTTAAGGTAAAACGAGGTCATTAGGGTGGGGCCCTAACCCAACATGACTGGTGTCCTCATGAGAAGAGGGGATCAGGACATGGACACACAGAGGGACGACCACGTGAGGACACAGGGAGAAGATGGCCGTCTAGGGAGGCAGCGAGGCCTCAGGAGGACCCAACCTGCTGGCACCTTGGTCTTGGACTTCCAGCCTCCAGAACTGTCAGAGAATAAACTTCTGTCGTTTAAGCTGCCCGTCTATGGCGCTTCATTACGGATGTGAGCCTTCCTGCCCCTTCAGCACCCCCACGAATGGGCAGCAACCCCCCAACTGGGCCTGGGCGTGGCTTACAGGCCCCGTCCCCCCACCTTCCCCCCACCCCCACTCCTGCTCTGGGGTGTAGCCACCCTCTCGACAGCTCTGGAGGAGAGGGGAGCCCAGCGGACTCGCACACGCAGAAAACGGGGGCGGAGGAGGCCGTGTCAGCCTGCCCCACTGGCCGGACAGGGTGACCGCGCTCTGGAAGGACCCCCACCCTGCTCTCTCTAGTGTCCCCTGGCTCTCTGCCCACCTCCCTCCCCACCAGAACGCCACCCAGGGCTGCACGGGCCATTGAAGGGCACACAAACTCTCCTCCCTTGTCCTCCCCTCCAAAGGCACAGCATGAGGGGGCGGCAGGTCCTCCACGGCGGGTCTGAGCTGCGGTGGAGGCCAGATGGAGCCGGCCTGGCGGGTCGGTGATGTGCTCTGGGGGCCTGGGAGGCGGGTGCGTGGGCTGGCCGGCTGCTACGAGCGGGGGACGGGCTTCTCCACACGGCGCAGGGCTTCCCAACCTCAGCACTACTGACGTTTGGGGGCTGTCATGAACCGTGTCCCCCCAAAGACGTGCTCAAGTCCTAAGCCTCAGAACCTCCCGGAAGAGGCAGGAAGGATCCTCCCCCAGGGCCTCTGCCCAACATGGTGATCTGGGACTCCGGCCTCCAGACCAAGGAGATAAATTCTGTTGTTTTAAGCCCCCGGTTTGCGGTCCTTTGTTGTGGCAGCCAGGGGGAACTCATAAAGGATATAATCCTGTGTGGGGCCGTCCCCTCACTGTGTCCCGCCCTGTGTCCCCCGCCAGGGGGGTGTTGGGCAGCGTCCCGGGCCTCCACCCACCAGACGCCAGTAGCTCCCCCCAGGTGGTGACAACAGAAATGCGTCCACATACTGCCAAGCGTCCACGGGGCAGAGCTGCCCTGGTTGTGGCCCCGGGCAGAGGAGGAAGCTGCCCGTCAGCCCGGGGGCCGTCCTTCAAGGTCAGGGCCAGCCTGCCTCCTCTGGAGCTGCCGAGGTTGGTACTGGGAAACCCCCAGCCTTCGCCCCAAAATGCCTGCTCTGCCCTGAGTTCTGTGTCTCAGGATGACAGTGGGGTGGGCCTGGGGACACCTGTGTCCAGACTGTGTGCCCCTGAGGACAGATGTCCTGCTCCCCACTGAACCTCAGGCACAGCCTGCCCGTGGGGGTCTGGCCACCTTGTCCAGGTGGGTCACACCCGCTGTGGTGACGCCCGCCTTTCATGAGGCCCACGGTGGGGTATGCGCAGACCTCAGGGCACCTGGCCCGTCACGCCTGCCCCAACTGCCTTCAAGCCTCACCTCTGCTCCCCTCCCACCTCGCCCCTCCCAGCCATGCCAGCCTGTATCACAGGCACTCAGGGGACCACCTGTGTCACAACTGCCTGGGTGCTCACAAAACATGCTGACTCCGTGGCCCCACCCCAGACACCCCAGTCAAGGAAGTGACCTTGAACCTGCATTTCAACAAGCTCCCCAGGCATCCCTGTGCCCACGGAAGCTGGAGCAAGCTGCTCTCCTTCCCTGCACACATCCTGCTCTAGCCTTCCCATGCTCTCTACCCAGCAAACTCCTACTCATCCTTCAAAACCCATGTGAACTGTCACCTCCTCTGAATCCTTAGAGGCTCTGCCAGGCATATACTTAATTTTCACTCTGTACTCGCCTAACACCTTGCCAAGAGCTCTACTAAATCTTACACACTGGTGTATGGACTCTGTGTGTGGTTTGAGTGTGACCTTGTGACTATGTGAGTGTGAGTGTGTCCGTGCACGTCCTTTCAGTAGGGCAAGAGTTCCGAGATGGCTCTGGCCTCGCAGTGGCTCTGTGCGCACGTGCAGGACGCGACTCAGTGCCTGGTGTGTCACTCAGGGATTGTCACGGGCAGGTCCATCTTTTGGGTCGTGTCCCTGGCCCTCCCCCGGGCCCTGATGAGACGACCCGAGTTCACCCCCCTAACAGCAGAGTCATCCACAGGCCGAGGACACACGACATCTGGGGCCCACTCTCCTGAGCCTCCCAGGTCCCAATAAATAAACTTCTCACAAAGTCACAGAAGCACTTTTAATCCCTGCCACTGCCCGGTGGATACACATCCACCAGCTGAGCGTGTGAGCTGACATGCAGTGTGCAGACTTGGACATGAGCGGATGAGCGCATGAGAGGTGTGTGTGCAGGCACACGTGCCTGTGAGTGCATGCATGGCGTGTGCACGCGAAGTGCTGATGGGAGGTGTGTGCAGACGTGTGCATGCACAGCTGTTCCAGGGCCGAGAGGACGCTGGTGCAGGCTGGGTCTGCGGGAGGAGAGGGTCCCTGCCACGGACATGCTGAGGGTCCCTGGTGCAAAGCAGGAAGCGGCCACAGGCCAGGGAGCTCTGGGGCTTTCCATGCCACAATGTCCGTCTTTTTGGAACAGGCCCGGAGCCAGCTGGAGGGGGCCTCACAGCTGCCGGGAGCCAGAAGACGCACTGCCTCCCAAATGAGGAAGGTTCACGCCTCCCCCCGCTGAGGGCTCTGGAGTCTGCAGAGACCCCTCTGCGCTGTCCCGCGTCGCCCGTCCCAGCCCTGAAGAGAGTTCGTTGAGCTTTCTGGTTGATGCCTCTGCATCCCATGGACCCCGAGTGCCAAGCTGCACTTATCACCACACCGCCCTCTCAGGCCTGGTCTGTAGAGGGTGTGTAATGGACACTGAGGGCGAGGGGACAGCACACCCTGGATGGCTGACCAGCTACGTGAAACCCAGCACTGCCCCCGGCTGCCAGCTGTGACCCCCCCTCCCAATCTCTGCCTCCTCATCACACAAGTATTAGAGGAATGGCTTGAATCTGCCCTAATGTTCCTCAAGCAAGGCCTTCCTAAATGTCAGGGCTGGACTGATTGGGCTGGGCTGGGCTGACCAGGCGCCAAGACTCACCACTCACAGCACCATGGGCAGCTGGGTCACCGGCCCAGGGTTGGCAGCGGGCACAGGCCTTCAGGTCCGCTCTGCACGGGGAGCAGACAGCTCGGGAGGATGGGGTGGAGGCCGGTGGGCTCCAGAACAGGCCCCTCCTCCGGCGGGTCCAGCGGACCCACCCTTGGTGCACCAGGGCCTCCTGAGACCAGCCACTGGGCCACGTGGAGCCTGAGGGATGAAGGGGCCATCGAGGACACGTGGAAATTCACGGGCAGACACCACACCAGCACATTCTAAGCCCCATCCAAAAGCAAAGCCGCACACAAAAAATCCCGTGGTTCTCCGCACACCTGTGTCACAAGTCAACGTTAAAAACATAAAGAATCCTCTTCTTCTTCTTAACCATAAGAGGAAAAAAATGAGACCAACTTAACCACTTCTCAATTTTTTCCTGGCCTACTCAACCAACTCACCTTTCTGGATTGCAACATAAACAAAAATCACGAGGGCGTGTAGAAAAGCTCTGAGGATGTGGAGGACCAGATGGCAGAGTCTTGAACGCAACCCCACTGCCCACTTCCGCACCAGGTCAGACCTGTCTAATCCACCACGGAGTGTGGACCCAGCGCTCTGGGCAGCCATTATCAATCGATCCCAGCTGACTTGCAAGATGAAACCTGTCACTCATCCATCATTTGACCCAAATCAGCCAAGGTCAGGAAGGGGAGGCGACTCACCAGAGGGGCTGGACTTGTCTCCTGATGCCTGGCCGAGGGCGAGGGCCACAGAGGGGAGCAGTGCCCAGGTCTGTGGAAGACTAACCACGGGAACCCTTGGCCATGTGGTCTTTACCCAACGATTCTGCTACAAAGCAGAGCAGCTGGCTTTTCCTGACAAAGGACAATGGGCGTTGGGAGCCCACTTCTGGTGGGGCAGAAACAGTGGAGGCTGGCCCCAAGCCCCGTCCGTGCCCTGGCCCCGGCCCTGACCCTCTGTTCCTGGAGAAGACTGGGATCTAAGTGGTCTTCAGTGGACCCATAGGAAGATATCAACTTCACTTGGCTGCCCTTGGGTCCTGATTGTTCTGTTACGTGCATTTTAAAGAGTTTAAATTGAGTAGAGATTTGCCAACCCCAGGCTCCAACCTCAGGAGATCAGAAGGGTGGCTTTGAGCTGCCAGAGGCCTGGGCAGCGGCCAGAGACGGGTTTGGGCTTCCCGGGCTTCTGTCCATCCTCATGCTTTCCCCACGAACGTCTCTCATGTGGCTCTGATCCCCACACAGGGACACAAGGGTCGATTCTGCTCTCCCTTCTCACGTCAGACTCTGCCCTCTCTTCACTTCCTCACTGTTCAGCTCAATGATTATTGATGGGGCAGCTGCCAGGTGCCCGCCTCCCCCCGAGCGGGGCTGCGGGGCCTATGGACGCAAACAGGCCGAGACCCCTCCCCTGGGAACTCAGTCTGGTGTGGACGACAGGGAGGCGGACAGATGGAAACTTGGGGTTGGCTTCGTTCATAATTGCCCCAAACTAGAAGCAACCGAGGTGCCCTCCTAGGCGAACGGGTAGGTAAGCTGTGCACACCAGAGAGCGGGATATTACTCAGCACTAGAAAGATATGAGCAGTCCAGCTGTGAAAAGACACAGGGGAAGCTTAAATACACACTACTCAGTGGTACAATCTGAAAAGGCTGCAGACTGTATGATTCCAACTCCAAGACATTCTGGAAAAGGCAAAACTATGAGACAGTAAAAGGATCAGTGTTGGCCGGGGGTCAGGAGGGGTGAACAGGCAGGGTTTTTAGGGCACTGAAACTACTCTGCTTGAGACTGTAAAGGTGAATACATGTCATTATACATTTGTCCAAACCCACAGAATGTACACCACCAAGAGTGAACCCTAACGTAAACTGTGGACTGTAGTTAATAATAATCTATCAACACTGGCTCATACTTATAAAAAACACCACACTAACAGAAGATGTTAATAACAGGGGAGAAGGAGTGGGAATCTATGGTAACTTTCTGTCCTTTCTGCTCAATCTCCGGGAGATCTAAAACTGCTCTAAAAAAGAAAATTATTAATTAAGAAAAAAATTGGAGGGATGGTGGTTTGCCATCTCATCCTGGATACGTGGTGGATAGTCCACTCATCCTGTAAATCCTAACGGTGAACCTTCTCTCCTCAGATACCTAGTTGTTCGGTTTTTTTGTTTGTTTGTTTTTAATTAATTTTTATTGGAGTATAGTTGCTTTACAATGTTGTGTTAGCTTCTACTGCACAGCAAAATGAGTCAGCCATACGTATACATATATCTCCTCCCTTTTGGATTTCCCTCCCTTTTAGGTCACCATAGTGCATGAGTAGAGTTCCCTGAGCTATTCAGTATGTTCCCATCAGTTGTCTATTTTATACATGGTATCAAAAATCTACAAACAATAAATGCTGGAGACGGTGTGGAGAAAAGGGAACCCTCCTACACTGTTGGTGGGAATGTAAATTGATACAGCCACTATGGAAAGCAGTATGGAGGTTCCTTAAAAAACTAAAAATAGAATTACCATATGACCCAGCAATCCCACTACTGGGCATATACCCAGAGAAAACCATAATTCAAAAAGACACACGCACCCCAATGTTCATTGCAGCAGTATTTACAACAGCTAGGTCATGGAAGCAACCTAAATGCCCACTGACTGACGAATGGATAAAGAAGATGTGGTACGTATATATACAATGGAATATTACTCAGCCATAAAAAGGAACAAAATTGGGTCATTTGTAGAGATGTGGATGGATCTAGAGAGTCTCATACAGGGTGAAGTAAGTCAGAAAGAGAAAAACAGACATCGTCTATTAACGCATATATGTGGAATCTAGAAAAATGGTATAGATGACCTTATGTGCAAAGCAGAAACAGAGACACAGATGTAGAGAACAAATGTATGGATACCAAGGGGGAAAGGGGCGGGGTGGGAGAAACTGGGAGATTGGGATTGACACATATACACTATAGATACTGAGCTGTCTGGAACATTGACCTCCAGAACGCTAATGCAGGTGGCAGAAATTAAAGACAGGGATGGGCATCCTTTGGGCGTCTTTTCTCCCGCTATTGAAAACCCTGTGATATAGTTGAAGGAAAAACAGTATTGGATCCGACAGGGCTGGTTTCAAAGTCAGCTTTGCTGTCTTGTCTGGGGTGAACGGATTTGGTCCTTGGAAGAACCAGCAGATGCAAAGACTCCACCTCCAGGCCTGGCTGGGTGGGGAGGCGTCCAGGTCGGGGGGAGGCTGTGAGGGGCCAGCGTCTTCGGGCAACACCTCCCCGGCTGCCGTGTGTGATGGAGGGGTTTGTGGCAACTCACACGGGGGCGTCTGTGGAAAAGGAGGGAACTGGGGGCACAAGCCCTGCTCTGAAGCCAGTATTGATAGGAGAAAATCCCCCAAAATGAGCTATTCTAAAAAGGAAAGAAACGGGGGCACGTCAGTGAGGGACTGAAGAGTGACTCTGGGGCTTGGACGTGGCGAGCAGGCCAGCCATGTCACCTGTGGTGCAGACTGAACACGTGGGCCCCTGACTTCTAAGAATATCGAGACCGGGTGGCAGCGCGTCGCCCAGGCCTGGCCCTCCTGTCACTCGCCCACGTCACGAGGCCCTCGACCTTCAGGACCTGCGACCTTGCCTGACCTTCTTTCCCTCCTGGGGTCCTGGGCACATGGCAGGTGTCTTCTCAGAGGGACACTTGGGCGTGCCAAGGAGGGGGAGGCAGGGAGGGCAGGTGCGAGGCCCGAGGGCAGGAAAAGTGGAGGGAAGCACCCCTGTTTTACACCCTCCTTGTGAGTCAGGCGGGATAAACTTGGTCCAGCCCCTGTGTGTGCAGAACGGGGCTTTGCTTCCAGACCAGAGGGGTTTCTGAGGCTTCAGGACACGGGAAAGATCAACACCAGTGACGACTTGGCTTGCCCTCCCGTCGAGGAGAGGGCTGTGGTCCTTCGGAAAACACAACCGCCAACTAACCCAGCGAGGGCTTCATCCAACCTCCTCCAAACAGAGGAGGTGGAGGGGCCCTGGAGGCTGTCTGGGCTCAAGGCTGACGCGGCCGGTCCCCTGGCACCCCCGGTGGACGCCCCGAGCTGTGCCCCGCACCCAGCTTGGCTCCTCTGCGCCCTCTTCACCTGTAGGACCCTGCCCCACGTCACAGTGTTCCTGGCTCTTGGGAAGGCTGGTCCCGTGGGATGCAAACCCCAGCCCATGAGTAATATTTAAAGTGGAGGGTTCTTAAATCCTTTGGCTCACTCAGGGATGGGGGAGCCAGGACTCACCAGCATCTTGGAAATCCACAGGGATGCAGAGGGGCCGAGGCCCCCTCAACCACTGACCGCCCACGGGCACCCGGAGACCCCAGCAGCCCTTGGTTCCACGGCGTGTCCAAGTGTCCGCCTCTGGGTTCAGAGGTCCACGGCCCCCCAGATGAACCAGCCCCCCCCAAAGCCAGTGATCTCACTCGGTTAGGAAAAAGATAATTTCATGTTTCAGAAAAGCACTTCAACAGCAAAGTTCCTGTAGAAACCACACATGGAAACCCACTGACAAACAGGCCAAATCCCCAAACCGAGGTTCAGACTCACAGAGCGTGCGCGTGGCGCCGGGGGGTGGTGGCAGAGGACGTGTATGAAGGCGGGGGGTCCACCACACGTAGCCAACGGCAGCGCGGCACATCCCACGCCGACCCCTGCGTCCCGCCTCCCCGTCGAGGGACAGGCCCCAGCACTGATGCTGTTGAGCCGTCCCCCCGAAAGCTGTTTGTCTCCTGAGCGTCTGGGCACATCCAGGCCGCGGCCCGGCCGGGCCTCCACTCCCCCGGGAGGAGGGCGCCGATCGGAGGCTCAGGGCTGGGCCCCTGCTTCACACCCAGCCAGGTTGAATCGTTTTAAAGCTTCATCAAACTCTCTCATCAAAACCCAACTTTCAAGTCACCTGTCGCTGGGGAGACCAACCGCTGTACATCTGGACGCCTATGCACGCGGCCCCTCCCTCCTGCGGAAGCCTCCAGAACGAGGCATCCAGTGTTTCCCACCGCCGTGGGGCCCTTCCAAGGTGGCTGTTACCAATTTTCCAAAAGGCATTCCAGGGAGATTCCAAGAGCCAGACAGGGAAGAGAGCTCAAGGCCAGGCTTCCAGTGGACCTGGACCCATCCAGCCTCATCCTCAGGGACGCAGGCAGGGAGGGAGGGAGGGAATTAAGGACCGCTGACCTCGGTGGGGTCATCCCAGCAAGAAGGTCAGGGGTCTCCTCCCAAGACACACAACGGAAACAAGCAGACTCGGGCTCCGAGTACAGAGGATGGGAAGGAGCTGCTGCGTAGACCACTGCGGGCAGAGGGAGACGCTCGCCCAGCCTGCAGCCCGTGGCAACCTCCACCCATCTGTCACACGGCAGTGTGGGTGGCCTGGCCAGTCTCCGGGGCTGGCAGGGGCAGGGCTTCGGGAGGCTGAGCGAGCTCCCGGGTCCAGCAGAGGAGGACAGGGTGCCAGTCAGGGTGCCAGGCCCCAGCCAGCCTGCACTTGGCTGGGAGGTGGCCACGTGGGCCTGCTCTGCTGCCAGACCCCGAGCCTCGTGCACCCCTGCTCCTGGCTGTCACTGATCTAAGAATGGCTTGGACACAGGTAAGTGAGGTGCTCAGAACCTAGAAGAGCCGCTCCGAATGTCACACGGTCAAGGGCTCGCAGGGAAAACCACGTGGACCTAGCTCAAGGTCACGCCCACTGTACTCCGGGCAACTTGGCCAACATGCCTGCCCAGCCGCCAAGGAGAGCGTCCCCAGGGGTCAACACAAACCACCGCGGCCTGCCCACTCTCCAGTGACCCTCTTGATTCCCAAGAGGGTCTGGAAAGCAACAGGCCAACCCACTCCCCACTGCGGAGAAGGCACCAGACAGCCTCCTGGGTAGGTGTGGTCACGCCCTGGGTCACCTCTTGTCACGGCGAGAAGAGTACGGACCTGGATGGGACTTATTCTTGACAAAAGCGAGACCCACTTGGGACTGAGGGCAGCTGTGGGTTCACCGCGCTCCTTCCGAACACGGCAGCGACAGTGGCCTGGGTGCCCCGAGGTCCCGGGAACCGGGAGCTGGTAAAGGACCGCAGAGGCCACGTGGAAGGCGGACAGGCTCCTGCCGTGACTCTTCCACCAACCAACAATATTCTGGGGACTCAAAATCTGTGTTTTAAACGTCGCAGTAACAACTGATACAGCCAAAACAGCCATGCATGCAAAGCTTTAATTCTACCCTCACGTTCATACTGGGAAAGAAGGGAAGCCGCCCAGACCTGGGCCACCACCCAGCGTGCTCTCTGTCCACAGGATGGGCCACTGTGCCTGCAAGGAGGTGCTGGGGACGCAGCCCCCACCAAAGGACGGGAGTTGAGGACAAACGTTCTGCACCACCTCGGGGTCCCCAGCCGCCCACCGCTGCACCCTGATCGTCCACAAGGCTGCTGGCTCCTCCTCCTCCCAGAGCCACCAGGGGTCCCCTTCCCAAATAAAACTCACCCCCAATCCTCATCCAGGCGCCTGCCTGGCGGGCCACCTCCCGCGCCATCTCTTCTCTGCAAACCGCCGACCACACCTTTCTGACCTCCTCTAGGTTTCAGCGGGAAGTGTGAAGACAGTTCTGCTGCCCTCTCCCCACTGAGACCTCGGGGAAAAAACAGTAAGTGGGATTAAAACCAGAACCACCGTTCTGTTGTCAGTGATGGCGCCTGGAACTTGGAAACACAGCCGTGAGGATCCCGTCCACTCGGAGCGCAGAGCAGGACAGGGGTGGAAAGGACCCCGAAAAGGACACGTGTGGCTGTGGATCCCGGACTCAACCAACGCAGCCCAGAGTCCTCCAGAGTGGAGCATGCCCTCAGGGGAAGGGCCAACCACCCCATCGTTCCTACCAGGGACCCACCAGGGACAGCAGATCAGGGAATGCGTGACTGGATGGTCACTGGACCTCTTGGGGCCCCCCGAGTAACAGGAAGAAATGGACAGAGACGCCATTGTTGCAGGAAGCAGTGTGTTGGTGAGGTGGCGGGAGGGGAGACTGAAGTCCTGCAACACAACACACACCACGTGTGCACACACCACCTACGCTCACCCATACCCACATAGCCACACACACACACGCCCACCCTCCCGCGGGCACAGACTCTGCGTCACACGGAGCCCCGCCGTCCACTTGGGAGAGCTCCCGCCAGCCCTGGGCCTGGCTGTGGCCCCTCCCCACAGCAGCAGTCGCTCACGCAGGGAGAACTCCTTTCACTTAAAGACAGCTAAGAACTCAGAACCAGCCGTGGGAGCTGCACCAAACGCTCACAAGCACGTGCCAGCAGGGCTTGTGCCGCCGACTCCTCTGTCCGTCTGTGCGTTGATGTCGGCGTTGACGCCCTCCACGGCCAGTCCTGCCGGACGCGAGGCCTCACTGCCTCAGACCGCCTCCTGCGTCCTTTTCCTCCAAGTCACTGCTGATCACGTCTCTTGCTGTGTGTCCGCAGAAGCTGGCCGTCCCCGTCGATGGGCCGTTTGCTTCAGAAGCGATTTGTCCGCGGGACGGTGGTTTCGGGAAAGACTGGGGACTAGCGGCAAACACACTGTTCAGCCAAGGCCCTCAGCAGAGTCTCAGTTCTCTCCTCTTGAGGAAAACATGGGGAAATCGGTGAAAATATTTACAGCAATTTTATCTCTTTATCCTAGCTTTGACTTTTTATTTTCTTTTTGGTTGATTCATTTTAGTGAAATGCAAAATAAGCCTCTTTGTGTTTGACGTCTCAGAAAAGACTGCAGTACTCAGAGACATGAGGGGGATGCCGTCTCTCTCGAGCACAGACTGCAGATGGTTTGGCTCCCACCTAGACAGATGGCCCGCGGCCCGCCCCTCCCAGCCCACAAGCTAACCGTCCTCACACGTGGCCTCAAACCCCGGTCCCACCGGCGCACCAGGACCCACTGCTGAACTCTTACGTCCTGCCCTGAAAATAAGGCCCATTTACGATACCTGACCAGGCCAAGCCCCCCGCGGGCTCTGTAAAAATTGTTCTCGGGGTCAATCTCAACTGTTAAAACAACTTGTGGGCGAAAAAAAAGGCTGAAAATAAATACACCAAAACATGAATAATCATTGTCTTTGGGTGTCTTTTTGCTCATTTATCTACTTTCCTGTGTTTTCCAAATTTCCTAATGAGAATGGGTTACAAAAAACCAGAAGTTGCAGGTTCAGAAAGTTCAGGGTCAACCTCCACGTCTTTTTCCAGAGAGCTCTTCTCTGCTTGAACCAACCACAGGGGAGTAAGAGTCAAATGGTCCCTGAGCACCCCCTGCCCTCCCCGGGAATCCTGCAACAACCACGCCGGCACCGTGATCCCCACCTTCAGACGAGGAAGACGTGGCCGAAGACGCACGGCCGGGGTCCCACACGGCTCTCGTGCGTACCCTGCACCGGGCTGCAGAGCCCGGGACCGCCGGGGCCCCCGGAGACCCCCGAGGGAACAGGCCCGCCACCAACACCTTGATGCTGGATTTCTGCCTCCACGTGGGGAGAGAACACGTCTCTGTGGTTTGAAGCCCCTCGGTCTGCAGTTCTTTGGTTCCACGGCCCCACGACACAAACGCACTCTCTGTCCCTATGGGTACGTGGTGAGTGAGGCGCTGGGGTCCCGTAGAGATGCCATCACGGAGTCAGGGCGGAACCCGAGTGGGCTTCTGGGGGCCTGCGTCGGCCACTTGGGCCAGGTGCGGGGAAGACAGCGTGGAGCGGGCCAGCCCAAGGCCCTGCCCTGCCCTCCACGGGTGTGTACACAACTCCAGCTGTGGGTCAGGCATCGTCCCAGGCCCTGGGGGTGACACACACAAGCCTGGCTCCTGCCTCAAGGTCAGGGTTTGACACACACCCACAGGACCTCACCCCGTCACCTGAGCAGCCACTGCACGGCATGGGGCTCCAAAGACGAGGGAGGGGCCGCGGAGAGAGGCCTTTCCAGGTTCTAAGGACGGGAATCGCTAATTGCAACCCGCTGTGGAATTGCTTCCCAAACGTCCTTTGCTCTGAAAGCACAATTCTGACCTCTAAGGTGAACTGAGTAGGAATGGGAAATAACCAAAGGCCAAAAGAAAGAGAAGCAAACAAGAAGAAAGCACATGGGCAGCGGCGGGCGGCTCCCCTCCTCGGGACGGCCGCACTCGTCCATCCACCTAGACCCCGAGCGGATGACACACATCACCGCCAGCTCAGCTCCTGCTGTTCTGAAAGGACTGCCCTGGGGCGGCCGTCACAAATGACCACAGACTGGGGGCTTCAACAACAGAAGTGCACTCTCTCCCCGCTCTGGAGGCCAGAAGTCCAAACCCAGCAGCAGCGGGGCTGGGTCCTCCCGGAGGTTCTAAGGGAGGCCCTGCGTCCCCAGCCTCTGGTGGCTCCCGCGGATCCTTGGCGATCCCTGGTGATCCTGGGCTGGTAGACCCATCACCCCAGCCTCTGCCTCATGGCCTCACTCCGTGTGAATTTTCTCCTTTCCTTAAAGGACCCACCCTAAAGACCACCCTAATGCGAACATCTGCAAAGACCCTATTTCCAAACAGGGTCACGTGCACAAGCAGGGGGTGTTAGGACTGCACATGTCCTCTGGGGACACAGTTCAACCCACAACCACTGTCCCAAAAGACAGGCTGGAAGGTGTTTAGAACCTTGCACGTGCACACACACACTCCCAGGAGAAGCTCTGGGTGTGGCTTCAGGGGTACGAGCCCCGGAAGCAGGATTCCCACAGCAGGCGTGCTGCAGCCCCGGGCGCCCCGCCACCAGGCACTGACCGGCACCCCTGCTCTGCTTGCTGGGAACCTGGCCGCCAGAGCCCCACAGGCCCCTTGGGGAGGGCACGGCAGCTCGTGTCCACCCTTCGCACCCCTTACACTCATTCCCCCCCCCCCCGCAAAGGCTGGAGCAGACGCCAGTTCCGCCTGGGGAATCTCCCCGTCCCAGCTCATCCCTGACCCCGCCCTGCCCACGCCTCTCTTCTTTCAATTAGAAAGGGGCCCCTTTATCTGAACCCTCCCTTGAAGTGCCGACACAGTACAAGATTCTAGGATAAGAGGAACGGATGCATCTCTCCCGTTTAGGCCTTGGGGAAATCTGAGTCCAGTCACCGCGGCACTCCTCAGGGCTCAGCCGTCGGGAAATCAGGAGCAGAGCCTCACCGGGGTGCCATCAAAGGTGATCTTCAAAATATTTAAAGAAACTCAGGAGATCTGGGCAGGGAGCGGGGAAGGAGGCCACGGAGCGGGGGTGGCACAGCAGGGACGCGGGGCCCCCGTGCGGGCACCCCAGGCCCCGAGGCGGGGCGAGCGAGCGGGGCACCGAGGGGGCCGGCGGTGCAGATGGTGGAGCCTGGGCCTCGGTCCTGCCTCCCCTCCTGGGGCCACGCGGTCCCGGCCCAGCTCCCGGAGCCACGCGGTCCCAGCCCAGCTCCCGGAGCCACGCGGTCCCGGCCCAGCTCCCGGGGCCACGCGGTCCCGGCCCAGCTCCCGGAAGTGACGCCGGCCAAAGGGGGAGGAGCAGAGGCCTGCACCCGGGGGCCACGTGCACACGCACACCCGTGCACACAGTCACATACACACCTTCGCACTCACACACTCGCTCTCTTCTCCATCACCCCCCACCCCCCAGGCCATCCCATCATGATGATTTTCCCTAGAACGCTGCACATCGTCTCTGAAACGCCCTCTTTTCTCCACCCCGTGGCGCGCCACGAGCCAGTAACCGCACACCACTCGGAGCGGCAGGCGGTCCTGGTCCCCCGGCGGGTCCCTCGCCCCACGCCTGCCCAGCCGTTCGCTCGCTCTGTGCCGGAACGTCGCTGCCATCGTGCGTTCAGGACCGGGTGTCCCGCGTCTGCGCGGTGAAGACCACACGTGGACCCTGCATTTCAGCGCACCCAGCACGTCCAGTGGTTTCGGCGAGGCTCGGCCGGGACGCAGGCCGTTGCTCTGTCCCACCCGCGTGAGTGGCTGGGCCGGGGCGCTCGGGCCCCGGGTCCGCGCTGCCGGCCGGGCTGGGCGGGGGCAGCTGCGGGCCCCCTCCCCCCGCCTCCCGTGCCCCTCTCCCGCTCTCCCCTGCTCCCACCCCTCACACAGGCCCGTGGCCCAGGTGCCCTTTCTCTGTCTCACGCGCTCCTTTGCTCCGCAGCACGTGGGAGCCCAGCCTGGGTTCAGGCTGTGACGATGCCCCCAGCCCCCGCCTCTCTCATCTGGACCCCAAGGTCAGCTTGTAAATCACTGCTGAGTGAACGAGTGAATGAATGAATAAGGATGCCCCAAGGGGACGCTGACCCCATGCCTGGCTGGGGAGGCACGTGTGGGCGGCAGGAAGGGTGCCCCGCTCCGGCCAGGTGAGGCGCCTGCCGTGGTGGGCCCCGGGCCCCACTCCTGTGCGGCCTCGCCCACCCCTCACCCTCTCTGAGACGGTGTCCTCCCCACCCCTTCAACGGAGCTGCCACCTTCTCCCCGACCTCGCGCGCGGGCAGCGCCTCGTCCACGCACCAGTGTCCCCATGCGGAGCCTCACGTGTCTGCGGCACGAACTGGAAAGGAAGCCACCTCCATCGCGGTACCCCATCCCGAAGCCCGATTCCCGCGGCACCTGTGCGGCGGTGACACCAAAGCAGGAAGAAGCAACTCCCGTGGGGTTACTGGATCCCCGAGTCCCGGCTCCCTCCGCGGGGCTCGCTGGCGCCAGGCCGGATGCTGCGCCCTCGGGCTCGGGAAAGGACGACCAGCCCGGCGCCAGGGTGGCCACGCGTGCCCAGGGAGTGCGCTCCTCCCGCCTGCCTCTGGCCCGCGGTCCCCGCTTCTCCAGGACAGAGTTGGCCCTTTCGACTCCACGGGGCCGTGGCAGGTGCTTCAGCTTTATTTTGTGTAGTTTCAAACATGGAAAAATAAGCCTCACTCTTTCCGTTTGAAAGAAAATGATCCACATTACAAATGATCAGGCCAGTAGGGAAAACAATAAAGACACCCAAACCGTCACGCGTTGGTCACTCAGTCGTCCACAAACACTCCCCGGGCCCCGCGTCTGGGCTCATGCGGGGCTCCCGGTGGTGGCACACAGGCACACACCCTCAGGCCAACCACGGGCGAGGGTGGCGGGAATGGGCAGCGGGAGGGGCAGGGAGAGAACGGCACGGACAGAGCAGTTCAGGGGGACGCGGGGTGGGCATGCTGGACGGGTCAGCGGGCGGGGCTTGGCGCCCCCGTCCCTCCCTGAACCGTGCCCTCGGCCACCATCAACAGTGCACTGCGGCCGCGGCCGGGGCCCAAGCAGACACCCTCCTCTAAGTTCTCCACTCGGCACCGTCCGGACCCTTCTCCACATTTCTAAGCCATTTCCAACCACGGTCGTTGGGCCGGCACAGCGCTCAGGGGGGCCGACATCCCGCACTTCACTCGGCCTCCAGCCCGTCCCTGTTATAAACACCACTGCCTGGCGGCTACCGGCCTCAGTAAGACGCATGCCGCTGGTTTTATCCCCTTCTCCAGCTGACACGATGCTCTGTGTGGAACCAAGATGCCGGCACCACAGGGAGAGCTGGGGTTCAGACGAAAGGCCATTCGTACGTCGGGAATCACTCAGCGAGTTTGCAACTGGATCGAAGGAAAAGGAGCAGAAGTAGCACAGAACATACTACATCACACGGAACAGTCTTGTGTGAGGCTGTTTCAGCTCGGTGTGTGCAGATCATGTTTAGGGTCAAGGTGAAATAAGTAGTCCTGACTGTGAACTCAGTCAACAAAGTGTGTAAGCGTGATGCGGTGGGTTGAGTGGTGACACCCCCCTCCAAAGAAATGCCCACGTCCCAGAAGCTGTGAATGTGACCTTATTTGGAAAAGAGGTCTTTGCAGGTGTGGTTAAGTCAAGGCTACTGAGATGGGCCCATCCCGGCTCAGGAGGGGGGGTGGGGCCCTGAACTCAACGTCCTTAGAAGGGAAGAGGGCGGAAGGGACACGGAGAGGCCTGGGGACACCGGGAGTGGGGATGGAGAGATGCGTCTACGTGCCAAGCATCACCTGCAGCCGCCAGGAGCTGGGGGAGACGCAAGGAGACCCTGCCGGAGCCGGGCCTACCCCCACCTGGATCTCAGACTCGCCCCCAGAGCCGCAGAGGAGAGGCTTCTGTTTTTTCAAGCCCTGCAAGTTGTGGTCAGCCATGGGAAATGACGACCTAGGCTCTGGGTGACCTCAGAGGGCACACTCTGGGACGCAGCAGGCTGGACGGTGGCCGTCACCGGGGCTGAGGGCCGGGCATGGTCCCCCCTGTGCCACAGTCTGGAGGGAGCATGCAGAAGGCATCCCTTCCCTCCAAGACCGCCACATTCCTGCTCTTCTGTGAGGCCCTGGACCCTGGCTCTGCAGGCCCATCGAGGGGAAGTTATCCACGTGACCAGGGGCCTGTGCCGGGCCGCAGGGGAGGTCCAGCAGCCAGAGCAGGTAGCAGCCCAGAGACAGCGTCTCACAAGAGGCAAAGCATCTCCTCTCACGTCATCTCGCAGGGCCCCCCAACCACGGGAAGCCGGTTTTATAGATTCGGGGACGAGGAGACCAAGGCCAAAAAGAGATGGCTTCCTGAGGCTGACCCGTCCTCCCCCAAGTCCCCAGTTCTCTCCTGTGGGTCCCACCTTACCCAGAACACATGAGGGGGCTCTGGGCCTGTGCTCGGAGTCTGAGCGTCCCAGGGCCGCACACCCAGCGCCCAGCAGGCACTCGGCCAGTCTGGACTCCTGGACCGACACCCTCACCAGGCCATGCAGGGCACAGCACCAGCCAGGCTGGGAGGGTCAGTGAGGCACCGTGGGCAGAGAACGTGGAAGCCAGCGTTTCCAGCTCCAGGGAGCAAGTGGAGCTGGATCCAAATGGAGACAGAGGAGGCAAGAGCTGACCTGGGAGGGCAGGCAGGCAGGAAGGACCCCCAGGGCGACAGGTCCCGGGGAGCTCACGGCCCATGTCCACACCGGGAGCTGTGCACCGCAGGGGTGCAAAGCTCAGGCTCTGGAGCCAACAGACCCACTTCCAGTTCCAGCCCTGATCCTTAAAGTAGCCATGCAGCCTCCCCGCCTCACCTTCCTCATCTGTGAAATGGGACCATAACAGTAATGCCTTCACAGCTGTTATCAAAATCGAGATGAACACAAAAATCAGTGAGCTCTTGGGGCTCCGTGAGCACTGACTGAGAACACCCGATTCCCCCGAGTCCCGCCACATCATTAAATCCTTCCACCTGGTTTTGGCTTGCCTCCAGGGCACTTTGGTGGGACAGGAAAGCAACCCTGTCATTCTCACAGCGAGAAGTTAGGGATTCATGGCACTTGCTCCCCATTACGGAACCCCCAAAGCACCTTGGCAGAACCAAGACCTCGGGAGTTCTCTATTGATGAGCAGTGCTCCGGGTTTTGTAGCACAGGTGGGGAGTGTGTGACATCTGGCCCATGTGGCAGGTATCACCCCGCTCATGCTGAGGGTTGCAAGCGTTCAAGGGAGCCCACAGAACCCGCCTGCTTCAGAATCCCAACAGGTTCCAAGTGGCAACAGGAGCCAGCATGATGCCATCGCTCTTGCTGAGAACAACTAGAAACCTCTATAGACACAGAATCGTCTGTTGCAAGGCACCAGGAGCTGCTGGGAATGGGAGGAAGGCTTTGGAGAGGGCAGGGCCGGGACGGTGAGCAAACTCCAGCAGCTCCTTTGTCTCAGGGGCATCTGCTGATTGCAGGCACTTGGAGGAGGCTGAGAATCTCGTGGCTTTGTACCTGGGGGCCACTGGAGGGGGCAGAGGGTCAGCGGAGCTCTTGGTGGAGACATGGGGGGCCTGAGGGCCTGGCCAGTTTCCCCTCACGGTCACGCGGTGAATTCTGGGGTTATGTGGAAATGGGATCTATGGAAGGCCCTGGAGAAGCAGAGTCAGCACAGTTTAGACTTTAGGACCCACCAAAGGGAGGGGAAAAGAACACATCAGGCTCTCAACTGAAACCCTAAAGGATCAGGGGGCATCTAGAGGGAGACCAAACTTCCAGCAGAGGGAAGGGCAGACCCTCTTAGAGGAACAAGGGGCTCTACAATGTGCTTTATTCAATGTTTATCATTCAATCAAAATTACTTGTCAAGACAAAAGAGAGGACCACACGATCAAAAAACCAAGAGAAAACACAGATCTCAGAAACAGACCCAGAAGTGATCCAGGTATCAGATTTATTAGGCAAAGCCTTTAAAAATAACCACGCTGAATAAGTTCAACAAAATAGAGGGAGAGATGGAGCAATTTCCCAGAGGGCATTCTAGAACTGAAGGAGAAAATATTATATCTGAAAAGGAAGAACACGGATTAGACAAAGCAGAAGACAGAATTGGTAAATTGGAAGACAGGTTAATAGAACGTAACCAACTTGAAGCAAAAGAAAAAATATGAAATATATAGAAAAAACTGTTGGAGACAAGTGGGGTATGGTTGAAAGGTAAAGACACAGTAATTGGAGTCTCAAGAAAAGAGAAAACAAATGACAAAGGAAATATTTATTTTCCTTATTTGAAAAGATAATGGAAGGAATCAACTGTCCAAACCCAACAAAATCAGAACCATGATAAACACAAAGAAAGTTGCATCTGGGCACATCATATTAAGAACTCTTAAAACCAAAGGCAAAATCTTGGCAATAGCCAGAGAAAAGACTCATCACCTTCAGAGGAGCAGCAATGAGACTGACAGCCAACTTCTCAGGAGAAATGATGGAAGTGCTGAGGCAATGCAGTGACATCTTTGAAAGACAGTATTGGGACTTCCCTGGTGGCCCAGTGGTTAAGAATCCGCCTGCCAATGCAGGGGACATGGGTTCGAGCCCTGGTCCGGGACGATCCCACATGCCGTGGAGCGACTAAGCCCATGTGCCACAACTACTGAGCCTGCGCTCTAGAGCCCGCGAGCCACAACTACTGAGCTCATGTGCCACAACTACTGAAGCCTGCACACCCAGAGCCCGTGCTCCGCAACAAGAGAAGCCACCGCAATGAAGAGTAGCCCCCGCTCACTGCAACTAGAAAAGCCCGCGCATAGCAATGAAGACCCAACGCAGCCGAAAAATAAATAAATAAATAAACAGAAAAACAGCATCCACCAACTTAGAACTCTGTGCCTACTTAAAATATCCTCCAGAAATGAAGTAAAATAAAAGACATGTTCAGGCAAGCAAAAGAGAGTTCTTCACACAAAAGGAAAATGACCACAGAGAAAAACATGGAATTCCTGGAAGAAACAGAAAGCAACAGAAAGAGTAAATTTATGGATAAATATAAATGAATATCTCCTGAATATTGGCTGCACAAAGCAATGATTGGAGTGAATTGTAGGGTTTAAGGTAGATGTAGAATTAAAATGCATGACCACAAAAACACAAAAAGCAGTAGGGTTTAATGAGTTAAGTTATTCTAAGTTTCTAGCATTATCAAAGAGTGGGAAAGGTAATAATTTATATTCAATTGTAATAAATAAATGTGCCTATTTTAATCTCTAGGATAACCATTGAAGGACTAGCAAAAGTTAGTAGAGGGAAGTAGTGAAAAAATAAAATTTTTAATTGATTCCCAAACAAAAGGCAAACCATGAGAGAAGGGAGAATACGAAAGAGATAAGTCAAATAGAAAAAAGTATAGTAGATATAAATCCACATATTTCAGAAATTCATTAAATACAAATAGACTACTCCAATGTAAGATTACTAGAGACTAGGTAAAGATATAAACACCCAAGTCTACCTATATGCTGATTACAATAGACACACCTTAATCATAAGGCAGGAAGTTTGAAAAATCAAAATACGCAATAAGAAATCATTCAAACAGTAACCAAAATAAAGCTGGTATAGCTATACTAATATTACATAAATGAAGCTTTAAAGAAGGAAGCAGAGACAAAGAGGGACATTTCCTCATGATAAAATGGTTAATGCACCGGAAAAATATTAGAATCCTAAGTCTGTGTTTCTTCATTAAAAAGTCAACAGAACTAAAAGGAGAGGTAGAAAAACTGCAGTCATAGTTGGGGACATTAACACACCTCTTTCAGGACCCCAAGAGTGGTCCTGGTTCCTCTCATATAGAAATGCATATCGAAATGCCTAAAAAGGCCAAGCGAAAAGCGAACCCAGGCTTCAGGGAGGGTGTCCTCTTTGTCTGAAATCCCTGCTGGGAGCCAAGTGCAGATGGGGCAACCACTGAGACAACCCCAGCATGCTCTTGTCGAGAGGTGACCAGGGAGTCCTTTCTAAGGGAACACAGCCTCGTCATGGAGTGGGTTACTTTTCAGTGGACACATGCCCCTTGTTTTTCATTCGTGTGCCCAAATTCTTGGTTCTTTTCTTTCAAAGGTAACCTCAGTACTTCCTCAAGGTTACTCATTTCAAGGTGTGAGCAGTTTCCTATAAAAAAGACATGGGCAGGCACTGGGACTTTCTGGCAACGAAGATAATAGCAGCACCTGAATCGAAATCTTTCCAAACATCCTCTAAAATTCACTCAGATAGAGAGCAAAACCACAGAAGTTCCACACCTTCAGCATATCTACATGACAAAGAGCACCAAAAAATAAATAAATTATCTGTAGATGGAAAAATAAACACTGGTTTCAAACAGGCCTATTTCGTGAGCTCCCACTGCAGAGAGCTGGGTGGGAGTAGAAAGAGTCTGGAAAAGCTGCATGGAACATACAAGTGGAGGCTGAGCTAAAAGCACTCCCAGAAAGAGAAAGTCCATCGTAAATGTGAAAACAGAAAAAGAGTCCTAATAAACCAGAGCCCTGACAACAGGAAGGACCCTTAGTAGTGCACATGGGATGTGAGGAGGCAACCTCAGAAGGCAATTCTTCTGGGGGATAAGAAGAGGGGCTCCATGGACAGGGCACAGTGACACGAAAACTCAGGAGAGAAATTTGGGATCTCACAAGACATGAACACCTGGGGGAGAGCATAGCCCCTTCACCACACTCGCCCCAAAGCCTCTTGCTGTCTGAACAAGAGACAGTATTCTTCGACTCAGAATTGTGTAAACAACTCCAACTTGCCAACCCTGCCCATAAAATGCAGATATGTAAGAAGTCTTCAGCTATAAAATGAAGAATTTGACTCCTTTGAAGGGGTCAAAAAAACAAAAAAAGGAATAGTCTAGAAGCCCAGGCTTGTAGATATTCCATTCTCATCGTGCTCAGCTACTTTCAGAGCCATCATACAGAAATACAGATCTCTCTCTTCATGTGTGTGTCTGTGTATGTGCACACAGACACACACACACGCTGTGAGATGGAGGGGCTGAGATCTGGGGACAATGGCGGCAAAAGGAAAAAAAACGGGACTTCCCTGGTGCTGCAGTGGTTAAGAATCTGCCTGACAATGCAGGGGACACAGGTTCGAGCCCTGGTCCGGGAAGATCCCATATGCCGTGGAGCAACTAAGCCTGTGTGCCACAACTACTGAGCCTGTGCTCTAGAGCCTGCAAGCCACAACTACTGACCCCGCATGCCACAACGACTGAAGCCCACGCACCTAGAGCCCATGCTCTGCAACAAGAGAAGCCACCACAATGAGAAGCCCACGCACCGCAACGAAGAGTAGCCCCCACTTGCCGCAACTAGAGAAAGCCCGCACGCAGCAACAAAGACCCAACACAGCCAAAAATAAATAAATAAAATAAATAATAAAATTTATTTTAAAAAAGGAAAAAACACTATTATAACTTTAAAATAACACATGGGTCAAAAAAGAAATCTCGAGAAATTTTAAAATGTTTTGAACTAACTAAAAATGAAAACACAACCTAACAAAATATATAGGATGCAGCAAAAGCAATACTTGGAGGGAAGTTTACAGCATTGAATGCCTACATTAGTAAAGAAGAAAGGCCTAAAATCAATAATCTATGTTTCCACCTTAGGAAATTAGGAAAAGAAGAGCAAATTAAATCCAAAGTAAGCAGAAGAAAAGAAATAATAAGAATTACAGCAAAAATCAATGAAATTGAAAACAGGAAATCGATAGAGAAAATCAACAAATCAAAAGCTGGTTCTTTGAAAAGATCAATAAAACTAACTAATAAGCCTCTAGTCAAGCTAACTAAGAAAAAAAGAGAGAACACAAATTATCAATATCAGAAATGAATCACTATAGATCCCATGGAAACTAAAAGCGTAATAAAGAAACACTATGTTGTTATGAAGCAGAAACTAACACACCATTGTAAAGCAATTATACCCCAATAAAGATGTTAAAGGAAAAAAGGAAACACTGTGAATAACTCTGTGCTGTAAATTCGATAACCTACATAATATGGACCAATTTCTTGAAAGACACAATCTGACAAAACTCACCCAAGAAGAAACACACAATTTGAATAGGTCTATATTGTATTAAAGAAATTGAATCAGTAATTGATAACCTTCAAAAATAGAAAGCATCTGGACCTGGTGGTCCAGTGGTTAAGAATCTGCCTTCCAATGCAGGAGACACAGGTTCGATTCCTAGTCAGGGAACTAAGATCCCACATGCCATGGGGCAACTAAGCCTGTGCGCCATAACTACTGAGCCCGCGGGCTCTGGAGCCCGTGAACCACAACAAAGATCCCACGTGCCGCAACTAAGACCCAACGCAGCCAAATAAATAAATAAATAAATAAATAAATAAATAAACAGAATTGGGTCTTAAGAATGCATTTAAAAAAAAATTAGGGACTTCCCTGGCGTCGCAGTGGTTAAGAATCTGCCTGCCAATTCAAGGGACATGGGTTTGAGCCCTGGTCTGGGAAGATCCCACATGCCGCAGAACAACTAAGCCCATGCGCCACTACTACTGGAGCCTGCGCTCTAGAGCCCACGAGCCATAACTACTGAGCCCGTGTGCCACAACTACTGAAGCCCGCGTGCCTAGGGCCCATGCTCTGCAACAAGAGAAGCCACCGCAATGAGAAGCCCCGCTCACCGCAACTAGAGAAAGCCCGTGCAGCAACAAAGACCCAACACAGCCAAAAATTTAAAAAGAAAATAAAAAATAGAAAGCATCTGGCCTAGACAGGTTCACTGGTGAATTCTACCAAACACATAAGGAAGAAATTACATCAATTCTCTACAATTTCTTTCAGAGGACAGAAACAGAGGGAATACTTTCTTACTCATTCTATGAGGCCAGCATTACCCTAATACCAAAACCAAACAGAGACATTATAACACATGTATGTGGAACCTAGAAAAATGGTACAGATGAACCGGTTTGCAGGGCAGAAATTTAGACACAGATTTAGAGAACAAACGTATGGACACCAAGGGGGGAAAACCGCGGTGGGGTGGGGATGGTGGTGTGCTGAATTGGGCGATTGGGATTGACATGTATACACTGATGTGTATAAAATTGATGACTAATAAGAACCTGCAGTATAAAAAAACAAACAAAAAAACTAATACTAAAAAAAAAATAATAATAATCTACAGCTAACATCAAGCTTAATGGTGAGAAACTTAAAGCTTTCCTGACTAAGGTCAGGAACAAGGCAAGGATGTCCTCTCTCACCACTCCTTTTCTACATCGTACTGGAAGTTCTAGTTAATGCACAAGAAAAGAAAATTAAAAATATACATATGGCGAGGGAAGAAATAAAACTGTTTGTTCACAGATGACATAATTGTCTATGTAGAAAATCCAAAAGAACTGACAAAAAAATAAACACTGCAGGGACCAATAATCAATTATAGCAAGGTTGCAGAATACAAGGTTAATAGGCCAGAGTCAAGCACTTTCCTATATACCGCAACATGCAAGTGGGATTTGAAATTAAAAACACAATACCGTTTACATTAGCACCCCCAAAATGAAATACTTAGGTAAAAATCTACCAAAATATGTATAAGATCTGTATGAGAAAAACCACAAAACTCTGATGAACAAAATCAAAGAACTAAATAAATGGAGAGGTATTCCATGATCATGGATAGGAAGACTCAATATTGTCAATATGTCAGTTATTCCCAGGTTAATGTACAGATTCAATGTAAGTCCAATTAAAATCCTAGGAAGTTATTTTGTAGATATTGAAAACTGACTGTAAAGTTCACATGGAGAAGCAAAAGACTCAGAATAACCAACTCAATATTGAAGGGGGACTTGAGGACATGGGAAAGGAGAAGGGTAAGCTGGGACGAAGTGAGAGAGTGGCATGGACATATATACACTACCAAATGTAAAATAGATAGCTAGTGGGAAGCAGCCGCATAGCACAGGGAGATCAGCTCGGTGCTTTGTGACCACCTAGACGGGTGGGATAGGGAGGGTGGGAGGGAGACGCAAGAGGGAGGAGATATGGGGATATATGTATATGTATAGCTGATTCACTTTGTTTTAAAGCAGAACCTAACACACCATTGTAAAGCAATTATATTCCAATAAAGATGTTAAAAATAAACAAATAAATAAAAACACCTATAAAGACAAAAAAAAAATATTGAAGGGGAAGAAGATGACCCTACCCAAATTCATGACTCACTCTAAAGCTACAGTAATCAAAGACAGTGTGGTACTGGCAAAAGAACAGACAAATAGATCAATGCAACAAAGTAAAAAGCCCCACATTAGACCCCCATAAATATAGGCAATTGGTCTTTGGTCAAGGAGCAAAGGCAACACAATGAAGCAAAGGTAGTCTCTTCAACAAACAGTGCTGGAACAACTGGACATCCACATGCAAAAGAATAAACCTGGACACAGACCTTACACCCTTCACAAAAATTAACTCAAAATGGATCACAGACCTAAAAGTAAGATACAAAAATTAAGCCTTCTAGAAGATGACATAGGAGAAAACCTAGATGACCTTGATACAATGCCAAAGGCATGATCTATGAAAGAAATAATAATAAGCTGGACCTCATTAAAATTAAGAACTTCTGCTCTGTGAAAGACACTGTCAAGAGAAGACGACAAGCTCAGATTGGGAGAAAATATCTGGAAAAGACGCATCTGATAAAGGACTGTTATCCACAATAGACAAAGAACTGTTAAAACTCAACAATAAGAAAACAACCTGGGGGCTTCCCTGGTGGTGCAGTGGTTGGGAATCCGCTTGGCAATGCAGGGGACATGGGTTCAAGCCCTGGTCTAGGAAGATCCCACATGCCGCGGAGCAACTAAGCCCGTGCGCCACAACTACTGAGCCTGCACTCTAGAGCCCACAAGCCACAGCTACTGAGCCCACCACAACTACCGAAGCCCACGCGCCTAGAGCCCGTGCTCCGCAACAAGAGAATCCACGACAATGAGAAGCCCGTGCACCGCAACAAAGAGTGGCCCCCCGCTCGCCGCAACTAGAGAAAGCCTGCGCGCAGCAACGAAGACCCAACGCAGCCAAAAATAAATAAATAAATGTATTTAAAAAAAAAAAGAAAACAACCTGTAATCAGCCATAAAAAAGAATGAAATAATGCCATTTGCAGCAACATGGATGGACCCAGAGATTGTCATACTAAGTAAGTCAGACAGAGAAAGAGAAATATCGTATGATATCGCTCATATGTGGAATCTAAAAAAAAATGATACAAATGAACTTATTTACAAAACAGAAACAGACTCACTTCAAAAACAAACTTGTGGTTACCCAAGGGGACAGCAAGGGTCGGGGCGGGGGGGAAGAGATAAATTAGGAGTTTGGAATTAACATATACACACTACTATATATAAAACAGATAACCAACAAGGACCTACTGTATAGCACAGGGAACTATATTCAGTATCTTGTAATAACCTATAATGGAAAAGAATCTGAAAAAGAATACATATACATATACATGTATAACTGAATCACCTTGCTGTACACCTGAAACATTGTAAATCAACTATACTTCAATAAAAAACAGAAATTAAAAACAAACTAAGACAATGCAATTAAAGAATGGGCCAAAGGAATTCCCTGGCGGTCCAGTGCTTAGGACTCCGAGCTCCCACTGCCAAGGGCCTGGGTTCAGTCTCTGGTTGGGGAACTAAAATCCCACAAGCCGCGCGACAAGCCAGAAGAAAAAAAAATGGACCAAAGACCTGAACAGACCCCTCACCAAAGAAGACAGACAGACGGCAAACAAGCGTCTGCAAAGATGCTCCACTTCCTGTGTCATCAGGGAACAATGAGACAACAATGCGATACCACTACACACCTATTAGAATGGCCCAAATCCAGAAACTGACGACACCAAACGCTGGCAAGGGCGTGAGGAAACAGGAACTCTCATTCATTGCTGGTCAGAATGCAAAGTGGTGCAGCCACTTTGGAAGACGGTTGGGCAGTTTCTTACAAAACTAACCATCCTCTTATCATATGAGCTAGCAATTGGGCCCCTTGGTATTTACTCAAAGGGGTTGAAAACTTATGTCCACATACAAACCTGCACATGGATGTTTACAGCAGCTTTATTCATAACTGCTGAAACTTGGAAGCAACCAAGATGCCCTTCAGTAGGTGAAGGGATGAATAAACTGTGAAATAAACATCCAGGCAGTGGAATATTATTCAGTGTTTAAAAGAAATGATCCGTTGAGCCATGAAAAGACACGGAGGAATCTTAAATGCATATGGCTAAGTGACAGAAGCCAATCTGAAAAGGCTACAGACTGCATGATTCCAAGTCTGTGACATTCTAGAAAAGGCAAAACTATGGAGGCAGTGAAAAGATCAGTGGTGGCCAGGGGTTGGGGGGAGGGAGGGGTGGCCAGGTGGAGGGCAGGATTTTTAGGGCAGTGAAACTACTCTGCAGGAGACTGTAAAGGTGCATACACGTCATTACTCATTTGTCCAAACCCACAGAATGTCCAACACCAAGACTGAGTCCTAATGTAGACTTTGGACTCGGGTGATGGTGGCGTGTCAGTACAGGGTCATCCTTGGTAAATTCTCTGAATATGCTTGTGTGTAGAGTTTTGTGGAACCCATGTTAATATTTTACATATGCAAAAAAAAAAAAGGATGGAGTGGTGACTCTCAGCAGATTCTAGATAGAAACAAAAGAACCAAACCGTGTTTCACATGAGTAACGTTCGGGCAGGGAAAACTCACCCACGTAATTTTTGAACAGCCTTCTGATTAAAGACAAAAAGAAATGTAAGCAACATTGAAGTCTGGTGAATAGGTTTGTTTTTCACAGTGGTGTGGGTCAGCAATTCTGAAACTATTTTCTGTGTATTGTAGGATTGAGCACAGAAGTAAATATGTGGAGGCCAATGGAAGCCAGGTTCCTTGCTGTCGGAGGAGGGGGTGGCGAGCGTGGAAAAGGGGGGCAGCAAGAGGGCACCGGTGGTTCAGGACGCAGGTGGAGGTGTCGGCGGGAAACGCGTGATGCGTGTGCAAACACTACGGGGAAATTCGGATGCAGGCGTGTCTTGCCCCTTTCTCTCCTCCTCCCGCCTCCCTCTGTGCTTCCCTCCCTCTCTTCCTCCCTTCTCTCCTTGCCTCAGTGCAGCCACTGAGAAGCCTTAGAAGCACAGGCACAGCGGCAGCAACCACGCCCAGCACCAGATCCTGGTGTCCAGATACACCACTCGCCACTGAAGGGAGGCTTCTTGGGAAAAACGCCAGCTCGAAGGGCTGCGACAGAGGATGCCCAAGATGAGCTGGGAATGTCTATTTTTTTTTGCCAGAAAATAAGGGAGTGTTTGAAGAATGATGGGAACATGTCAAAGGGACAGAGTCCCAGCGGCCAAATCTGTGACAATTTGGGCGTCAAACTGCATCAGTAATGGATTATAACCCACAAATATATAAAAACCCATGAATCCATACTGATATAAGTAAACAGATGAAAACATAAGTGGGAGAAAAGAAGATCTCCTCCTCATGGTAGAAACCCCACTAGTGCATGTCAAAGAAATGACAGAATTGGAAAATCACAGTTGATGAAGTTCAGGACATTTGTCCGTTCCCAAGGCATCTCACCGAGTAGTTATCCATCACTACGGACAGGCAGGCTAAAGACTGGCTCCCAAAGACACATCGGGCCCTAACGCCCTCACCTGGGAGCGCATCCTACAGAGAGAAAGGGTCTTTGCAGATGTGAGTGAGTGACCTAGAGGTAAGGAGAATTTCCTGGGCCCTGACTACAGTCGTTTGTATCATTTTAAGGAGGCACAACCTGGGGTGATGCGGACGTGAGCCCAGGAACACCTAGACCCCCAGGAGCTGGACGAGGCAGGAGGGACCCTGCCCTGGATTTCTGACTCTGGCCTCCAGGACTTGGAGGGAGTAGATTTCTATTCTTTTGAGACTCCTTGTGTGTGGCGCTTTGTTACAGCAGCTGCAGAAACCTCATACGACTGCCACCTCCCAGTGGAGAAACCTGGGGGCCCCGTTCAGCAGGTGGTCAGTTACCATCACAGCAAGGGGCCCCTGGGCACCCGGTGCCTCAGGTCGGGGGTCGGGACACACCGAGGGGCACCGCCTGCCTCACTTGCTGCCATTCCCGCCGCAGACGCCCAGCGGAATCTCAGCTCCAGAGGCACCAGGCACGCCAGCGAGGGGCATCCTACCTGCCAGCCCCCCGCAGAGCCCCCGCGTCCCTGTGTGGAGACAAGGACAGGCCGAGACTGAAGGACAACAAAGAGCTGGGCAACGCGTGCAACACTGGCTCCGGGTCGGTTCCCAGGCCGGGAATAACTTTTTCTTTTTTGCTATGAAGGGCCTTATTGGGACAGTAGGCAGGATGTGAACAAGGTCTGTAGATTAGATGCTAATTTTTCAATCTCAAAAGTTGAGCTGTGGTCATGGAAGGGGCTGTCCTTGTGCTGAGGAAACAATGCCTGAAGTATCTGGGGGTGAAAATGAACAAAAACTTCCAGGGGAGGCGCCCAGACCTGCGTCCTGTCCTGCTTCTCCCGGGTGGCACATCTGCCCAGGACGCACGCCTGCACCCCTTCCTGGGGCAGCAGGGTCCTTACAGATGCCTGCACCCAGGGCCAGGCAGTGCCCTCACCCCGCCCCCCACGTGTGGGCCGTGGGGACTGGCGCCCCTCGGCCACCCCAGTGCCCCCCTACCCCCCCAGGACCCTCCACGGCCCCAGCCCCATTCCTCCTTGGAACATTCTTGAGGCTTGGCTCTGCTGCGGACCTTCCTTGGTTTTCAGGCCTGCTTTCCAGATCTGTGTTAACCCGTCATTCATCTGGCCTGTGCGCGCCCCGAGAGACACCACTCTCCCCTCCACGACGGCTCGGGAGCCCCAGCTTCCTTCTCATAGAGGAGGAGGGGCGGTGCATCCCTGAGGCCCCGCCCCGGCCACGGCAGGCACTGTGATGGGAGACCCCGTCCCCGTCCCCGTCGCCTGTCACGTGCGGGGCCGGCTCCGGCCGTTCTCCCTCCTTGTGCAAACTTTTCTGCGGAATTCCAGCACGACCCCAAGGCGCCTGACCCCACCTTCAGGATTGCCACACGGGGGCTCAGCGCGTTACACTGATGTGAAGGGAAAGGCCGGGACGCGGGTGGTGGATTGTTACTGGCTGCTGACCAGGGGATCAGAATCCCGAGAAACGGCTCTTGCGCAACAGTCCAAACGGCGGACTCTGCTTGGCAACAGATGTCCAGGCACAGAGATGCCCCAGGAAACCTTCTCCGGCTCCCCCCGCCCGGGGGGCCCCTCAGATCTCCCGGAGGACACGGGGAAGTAATCAGGGGACAGGAGACACTGACTTTGTTTCGGGAACACTTTCCACTGCGGTTTGAGGTTATGTATTCGGACATGATCTTCCTCGTTCACCATTTATTTTCTTAAAGTAACGAGCTCCCTCAGATTCTCGCGGCCAAGAGCTTCGAGGACGTCAGGGGTGAAATCGGGGTGCTGGGGAGGTTGCAGGCTTTGGGCGAGGCTGCCTGCCCTGTCCCCCAGCAGGACAGGGCAAGACTCTGTGGCCTCAGCAACCCCTCCGAATGTGCTCCCCACTTTCCACATCAGAAACCAAGAGCTGGCCCCGCTCCGGTTCCTGCTGGACGCCTGCAGCCCACCGCCCGCCAGCTTCCTGGACGCCGGGAGGCTGGTGCCAGCACCCCAAGTGGAACTCCTTCGCTTCATAGCAACTGCTCCGCTGCCCATGTCGGGCTGCTCCAGGTCTGTGGGGTGACGGTGGGAAGCTGCAGACTTCTGAAAAGCACATGGCGGGCCCCACCCCACAGCCACCAGCTTCCAATAGCCAAGTCCAATCGAGCGGGGACCGTAGCAGAGATGTCTAACCGCCCCGCTCTGTCTGCATCTTGTGCCTGGTTCCCTCCTACAAAGGTGATCCTGAGCTCTGGCCAACGAAGCCTCTTGTCTGCTGGAGAAAATCCTTCAGAAGCTTGAAGCGGGACCTCTCTTCCCTCTTGTCCGCCCGCCTCCCTCTGGACAGTTTTCTGCGCTGAAGGGCAGGAGGGCCTGATGTGAGCGGCTGAAGAGAAGCAGAGGGGCCGCATGCAGGCCCACAAAATTCTGCTTTGCTCTGGTTCCCAGGAACCTCAGGGCCAAAGCTCTGGTCGCCTCTAGCCACTCTAAGGGGCTAGGACGTACTTCCTAAAAAATTCTTCTTACTTAAAACTTCATACTTGTTACGGGTTGAATTATGTCCCCCCCCCCCAAATACATGCCCAAGTCCTAACCCCCAGCACCTGTGAATGTGACTTTATTTGGAAACAGGGTCTTTGCGGACGTGATGAAGTCAAGATGAGGTCGTCAGGTGGGCTGTAAACCAATGACTGGTGTCCTCATTAGAAGAGGGAGACTTGGACGTGCAGACACAGAGAAGGAGGCCACGGGAGGCCAGGGGCAGAGACGGGAGGGAGGCGGCCACAGGCCAAGGACGCTGGAGCCCCCAGGAGCTAGAAGAGGCAGGAGGGACCCTCCACTGAGCCTCCTGAGGACACTGGCCCGCTGACACCTTGACTTTGGACTTCTGGCTCCAGGACTGTGAGAGGATAGACTTCTGTTGTTTGAAGCCCCTGGTGCATGGTCATTTGCTACGGTGGCCCCAGGACACTAGCACGAGGACCTGCTCGGTTGAGCTCCCACGAGGACTGAAGACACAGTGTGGGTGAGACCCGGGCACACCCAGTGCCCCCAAGCAGCAGGCTGATGGCAGAGGCTCCAGGGCACAGACGGAGATGGGTAGCCCCCGGCTGAGGCTCTCGGGCACCCGGGCCAGGTCGCAGCCCCTGTGGAGGCACCCTGCCTCCTCTCCGCCTCCCTCTCGGCTCCGACTCCCTGGTGGCTGACCTGAACCTTCCTCTTGTTCCCAAAGTATCCCTCAGGCTGCCCTTGTCACAGGGCACTTTACCCAGCTGTGCGAGGCTGCAGCGCTGCTCAGCAAGGCCCCGTGCGGTGCAGGACACGTGCCGCACGCCGAGGGCCACACGGGCAGAGACCCCTCCTGGGGCCGTCATCGCACACCCCTGTCCCCGTCACCTCCGCGCCCCTGGTGCTGGCCCAGGGAGACTCTGTCGGGGACAGTGTGGGGCCTGAGGACATCTAAGCGGGCAGGAGGATGAGAAATGACGCACGCCCCTCGGGGCTGCCCTGGAAGTGCAAGCTCGGCTGTGTTCCCCCAAGTTCCTCCCCAGAACCGTAAACCCGTTCTGTGCCTCAGGTTCTAAGAGGAGATGAACCTGGATCCTTCAGGGTCAGAGCAAACGTGTCCTGCTGGGTGGCTCCATCGGGGACGAGGGCGCCGGGTGAAGGACGAGACGTCACCTCGGCAGGCACACAGGGCACCTGGCCCCAGCTCGCCCGGTACAGCTGAGCCGACCGCGGGAACCTCGGGGACGCCGAGCAGGGCCCACCGGGGCCTCCATGCCTACACGTGGCCGGACGGCCGGAGCCCAGCCCCCAGGCTGGGGCTGCAGGCACCTCCTGAGGGGCAGCGAAGCTCGGTCCCTTCTACGTGGCCTCGCCATGAGGGCTTATGGGACGTGGCGCCACCCTCACCTCACACGGAATGATACAGCAGCCGACGCACACTGTGGGTCACTGGCTCCCGGGCCCCTGCGCCCTGCTAGGAGCTCCCTGAGGCTGCCCTTCCCTGGGTTAGGCGCCGCCCTCTGGGGACTCTGAGATGCAAATCTCCCTGGAGGGGCCACTAGTTTGGGGCGTCTGGGGAGAAGGGAGGGGGTGGGGGAGATACCGGAGAAGGCAGGGAGGGGAGAGCCCGGCGGGCAGGCGGGCTGAGGCCAGCGGGGTCTGTCGGCCAAGAGCACGGAGGGAGCAGCCTGGGGCTCAGCAGGGCCCCGCCCACCAGCAGCCACGGCACTTCTGGGACATTCTTAGCCTTTCCAAGCCTCAGGTCCCTGACTGGTAAAACACGGGGCCCAGGCAAGCGACCGGGGGAGCCACGCCCGCCGTGCCCGCCAGGCGTCGCGCCGCTCGGGGCCTCTGGTGTCCCTCCGAGACAGGCGCTGTCTTCACCCCGCCGTCCACTCCAGGGGTTGCAAACTGCTGCCCACGGCCGAGTCTGACCTGTGAACTGAGACCGCTCTTCAACCCTGCATTTTTAAAGAAAGAAGCTGCAAAGCAAGAGTAAGTGACAAAAACGTATTTACCCTTTGGCCCTTTGACAGAAAAGAGCTGCTGCCTGGTCCAGACGGGTGAGCTGGGGCGCAGAGCAGGCTGGTGGCTCTCAGGGCCAGGGCGAGGCGCGCGGCCCGGCGGGGACCACGACAGCGCTGGCGCCTGGGGGCGTCTGTGGACACAGCAGGGACACAGAACTGCCCAGGCCCCTGCCCAGGGACAGTGTGCTCGGACGGACGGGCCACCTCATCGCACACACAAGGGACTCACTCTGTCCCCAAGGCCAGGGCCACCGCTCCCCCTCCTGCACCCGGAGCAGCTGCTGAGAATGGCATCGGGGCCGGGCCTGAGCGTGGGCGGAGGGCGTCTCTGGGAGAACCTGAGGAGCCGACGGCTATTCACGCCCAGAGGCTAGGCGTCAAGGCTCTCAGAAAACTGGAAACACGTCTTGCTTGTTAGGATTTTTCTCCAAAGTCACATCCAACGCCATGGCTTTAACAGTGAGACCAGGCAGAGTAAACCGGCTGCCCTTACCTGGTCGTGCCGTGACATCCAGCCCACGGCCATGCACACGACAAGCAGAGGCACGGCCGGCCGTTCAAAAATACGTCCTTGTACCGTAGACCACTGGTCCGGCGACGGGAGAGGGTCGGTCTTCCTGCTTATTAGCTCGGCTGTGGGAGCGGGGGGCCGAGGCGTGCAGAGGATGCGCTCTTCCTGGGGGGCCTTCGGTTCCGGTGACAGAGGGCAGGAAGCCACCCTCTGAACGAGGGAGCGACGGTTTCTCGGTCTCCCAGGCTCCAGGGAAGGCTTCTGTCCGAGCCCCAGAGGCAGTGCCTGGACCCAGAGTTGCCCCTCTTCCCGGGGCACCCTGGACAACCTGGCACGTCGCTGCTGAGCCTGCCTCCCGATTCCATCTTCTCCAGGAAAGCCTGCCGGGGTTTGGCGGTGCCAGCGCTGCGTGCCTGCCCCATCGCCGGCCCCTCACTTCGTGCACGTGTCCCTTTCATCCACCTGCCGTCCACGTTGCCAGGCGGCAACACCTCCCCTTGCTTGCTGACAGTCCCACTGCCGGCGGATGGGACCCGGAGGGGCTGGCCGAAGAGCGCGGCACGAACGGCCCGGTGACGAATGCTTGCCCGGCATTGGCTGGATTTTTCCTCTGAAAACACCTGTTTTATAATGAAAAGGTCTCATCTTTTCTGGAAGCTCCATCGTCCACTGTCACATGGGCTTTTCGTCGCAGGGCTGTCGGATGCGGGAACCCAGGGGAGGCCACTGGGGACAAGCTCACAGGTGCAGAGCTGCCCAGGCAGGCCAGGCTGGTGCCCTGCAAGGCTCCCAGACCAAGAAGTCTGGGGCCCCAAGGCCACCGTGCTGTGGCCATGAACCCACAAGCGCGTGCGCCCAGGACCCGTCTATGTGCCTGGCAGGTGCACAGCCATTGACAGGCAGCCCTTAGAACATCATGTGCAGCCACTGCCGAAGAGCCGGCCAGGGTTCCTCGTGCCTGCGAAGCCAGAGTGGGAAGCCCAGGAGGAGGCATTTTTGGGGGAGAGGGAGGGCCAGGCCTGGGCCATCAGGCCACAGCACAGAGCCTGGCGCGCCCCATAGGCACCAAGGGGAGCCCCTGTGGAACCTGGGCTGACACCGGTCACCGAGGAGACAGCAGCGTTCCTATAAGTAGAATGAGCGCGATAAAGAGAGGGTCTCTCTCCCCAGCCGGTGCTGGCTCACCCCGCGTTGACACGTACAGAATCTGAGCCACGCGGGCTTCTCACCATCACCTCTGTGCTTCATGGCACCCCTGAGAAGCCAGCAGAGCGACCACCCCTACTCTTAGGAGACTGAGACTTGGCGAGGTTTGGGGACTGGACCCAGCCCACAGAACCACCCGTTAACGAAGCCGGAATTCAAAGCCGGGTTTCACAGTCCGGAGGCCTGGGCAGCGAGCACCCCATTCTGCTCATCACCCATCCATCAAACACCTGTCAGCCCCACGCTCAAAATATACACGGGCTCTGGCCGCTTCTTACCTCCTCCCATGCTGCCACCTGCGCCCAAGCCACTGTGGACCTGCACTGTCCACTACAGCCACCTGGAACCACAGGTGCTATTTAAGTTGAAAGTCATTAGAATTAAATACATTTTAAATTCACTTCCTCAACTGCACGAGACATATTCCAAGTGATCGAAAGCCACATGTGAGTGATGGCGATTGCATTCGTGCAGATGTAGAACATTTCCACTGTAGCAGTAAGTTCTACTGGACGGTGCTGGTCTGGACACTGCCGTCGCCCCAACTGGTCTCGCTGCTTCCACGCTTGAGCCCCAGCCCAGCCTCCCGTCCACCAGCAGCCAGAGCAAGCCTCTAGACACGGGAGGTAGAGAGCCCACGTGGGTCAGCACCTCCTCGGGTTTCTGAGCTAGTGTCAGCTGCCAGAGGCTTCCCTGCCTTCTCCACCTGAAACAGCATCTTACCCAGCCTTTACCCTTTAAACCACACAATCTGGAACACACCCATGTGTTGTCTGTTCACCCACTGCCATGTGAGTACGTGATGGCCACTTATGTCTGCTCTGTCCCCAGAACTGGGGACATAGCAGGTGCTCATTAAATATTTTTTGGATGAATGAAGAAATTCGCTTTATCTAGCTTTAATGGGCATGGTGGTTTTAAAATATGCTGTGAAATGCATGGACACTCCTTCCTTTGAAAGGTGGAGCCTAATTCCCTTCCCTTCAGTGTGGGCTGGGCTTAGAGATTCGCCTCTAATGAATAGAGGTTGCGGACATGACAGTGTGTGACTTATGAGGTCAACAGGCACCACCTCGCTCCCGTGATTCATGGCTCTGGGGGGCGGGGGGGGGGGGGGCGTCAGCTGCCAGGTTGTGAGGAAGCTCAAGCAGCCCCATGGGGACGTCCACACGGCAGGTGACCCCAACAGCAGCCAGCGTGAGTTCTCCAGGCGTGAGCTTGGAGGTGGACCCTCCAGGCCCCGCAGGCCTTCAGGTGACCACAGCACAAGCCCATCTTGACGGAGAGGCTGTGAGGCCAGAGCCACCCTGCCAAGCTGCTATCAGATTCCTGGACGGAAACTGTGAGATGGAGCACAGCTGCTGCATCTCGGGGTCCTTTGTTACACAGCAGTGATAACTACCACAATGGGAACGGGCTTCGTCTGTGCCTTGAGTCCCATGTGACACGTGGTGCCTGAGCACCGGCTGTGCGCCAGCGCTGAGGATGGAAAGAGGAGCATCTAGATGGCGGGTGGTCCGTGGGAAGAGGCATCCCTGCCAGCTTCTGTCCCACTGGCCCCAGAGCCTGCTCCCCGTCTCTCCGTACAGGGGGCAGGACCCCTGAGGCCACGGCTGGTCTAGGCCGCTGTCCCCCCACTCCCCGCAGCACGGTTCACACAAAGGCCTCGAGAGAGGGCACAGCCAGCCTCCTAGATGGGGTGCCCGGTAGCGCTGCCCAAGGCCAGTAAATCACGACCTGATTTACTGGGGCAGCAGCCACGAGGCTCCGAGGACCGTCAAAGGCAGAAACCCACGGACAAATTATGAACAAGATGTTTCTCCTCTAGAGACCCTTGGGGACCATGACCCAGGTGAGAAGTAACTGGCTGTTCAAGAGCGAGATGTCCCCTCCATGACGTCCTGCTGGAGGCGCAGGCAGGGCTGATCCTCAGGAGGCCGCGTGGCCCCTGGGGAAGAGCTCTGTGTGGGGCAGGGCCTCGCCTTCCTGCTGTGTGGCCTTGGGCACCTGGCTGCCCTCTCTGAGTCTCACTTTCCCGTCTAGGACGAACGGTGACACCAGGGTGCGAAGGGCCATTGTGAGGACCCAGGCAGAGAGTGAGCGTGAGATGGGCCTCGGGGTCCACGGCGCGTGACCACTGCATGGCCCCCCACACTCCCTGTGGCCTCTGTGCAACCAGTTCTCAGTGGACCCGCCAACCCCGCCTCCTCCTGTTTAAGCCCCGTGGGCGGAGCCCAGGCTTCCCCAGTCGCGGTGCGGGCAGACCCAAGGAGAGCTGAATTGCGCCGGCCCTTCCCTCTGAGAGTCACAAAACCGTCCCACTCAGAGCCAGCCCCTTACCTGGTCCAGGCAGCAGACCCGACCCCGGACCGGCCCCTCTGAGCTGGCGGCCGACGAGCTTGGGTGCCGTCCAGATGAACCCAGGCTGGGATTCAGGGCACTCGTCTGCGAAGCACAGCTTCACACACTCAGTGCCCCTCGGCGCGGGCCACAGCCCTCTCTGGGCCTCAGTTTCCCCCCAGACTGAAAGGGTAGGGCTGGCCTCAGAGGTGCCACAGTTCCAGGTGCAGCCAGGCAGGTGGGGCTGAGTCAGAGCCCAAACCTCAAGTGAGAATAGACTATTGCTGATTTGACCCGAGGCCTCGGGACAGGCTGTGGATGGCGCCGCGGCCTCCTCTGGGCAGGATGGTTCCAGATGCCCAAATCAATCATTGTGGGACCGGCTATCTGCCCATCAAATCATCCTCTTTGGAGTTCCATCTCATCTTCCCAAGCCCACAGAGGATGTCCTCGACCAGTTTACTCAGAATATAAATCACTCTGGAAGAGATTTCTGTTTAGATAGCTCAGGACATGAAAACCAATAAGAGAGTCATCAGGCCCTTTCTTGATGTCCACAGCTCTGCTCTCGTTGGAGCCTGTGTGGTACCCCAAAGTCCCAGAGCAATTGTCTGTTTCTACCCTTTCTCTAAACGAAATTACACATGCCTCACCCATTCGGCGAGGACTGTTACTACCTGTGTGTCAGGCCCTGACGATGTGCCAGGGGCACCCGCCAAAGCAGGCCTGACTTCCAGAAGCGAACTGCAACCCATTCCTGGACCAGGGTGGGCAGCGGCCACAGCCTCACACCCGCTCCCGGCCAGCCTCTCCCTTCCCCAGAAAACCCTCACGTCCACAGCCTCATACCAAACCATCAGTGTGAACTAAACTGTGAATTTTCAAATCACCACTTACCACGGCCCCCAGACAGCCCTGGTCCACCCCTCCTGGCTTCCTCTAGCTGTCTCAAGGCTGGGAGATTTGTTTGTGCACACTGCAGAAATTCACACTCATCTGAGAGCATGTCCGCGCACACCTTATTTATTGCCGAGATCTGTGTGTGATTACAACGCAGCCCAGCTGTGTTCTGAGAATAGACGGTTTGCAACAAGACTGCCACCACGCCGCGAAGCCTGGGCCCCCTTGCCAAACTGGCCCCTGACTGGGGCTCAGAGAGAATTACTTCCTGGGAGAGCAGCGGGGTCTCCCGAAGAAGCCTTCCGTGAGTGTCCACGATCGCCGGGCTCCCTCGAACTCCTGAAACCCGACGCTCCCTCGTCCCTTTCCAGGACAGAACAACAGGACGTTTCCCTTCGGCCGCACTGTCCTGGCACCAGAAAGGTGGATTTATGCAAGTCTACTGAAACGTTGACAAACCCCTGGACTGGAAAATAAAGAAGGGCTTAAATCTGCCCCAGAGCGAATCACAGTGGGCGGGGAAGGAGGAAAGGACACAGCGTGAAATTGCAGACCTTGCCCCACGCCCGTCGGAGGAGGCTACGTGGTGAGGCCACCCTCTCCAGCAGGAGCTGAGTGCTTCCAGACGCCGGCCGAGCACCTGGTGCCCGAGGCCACCAGGCCTGGGAGCCACAAGCGTCCTGGGGGCAGATGATACAAGTTAACACAGACCGTTTCTTCCCCATCCCGCTGCCTGGTGTGTGCAGGGAAAGTGACCTCTGCCAAGTCTTGGGACAAACCTGACTGGCGTCCCATGTCTGCACCCTCCCCCCGGGGCTGGGATGACCTGACGGGACCCTGAAATGGTTAAGAGTGAGCTCTGGCGCTGGGCAGCTCAGTGCCATCTGCTGGCCACGTGACCTGGGCAAGTGTCTTCATCCCCAGGTCCCTGATTTCTCATCTAGAAGAGGAGGATAATCAATAACTCCAAGCTGGCTGATTTGTGAAGGGAAATAACCAGGTAATCAAGGTCAAGAGCTCAAGAGAGTAGCTGGACCAAAGCCCATGCTCCACGGGTATTGACCCTCATCATCACCACCACCATCATCACCATCACCAATATCATCAACATTGTCAGCACCATCATCACCACCATCACCATCACCATCAACATCACCACCATCACCACCATCAATATCATCAACATTGTCAGCGTATCATCACCACCATCACCACCACCATCACTGCCACCACCATCAGCAACACCATCGTCACCACCATCACCATCACCATCATCATCATCACCACCACCATCACCACCATCAATACCATCAACATTGTCAGCGTATCATCACCACCATCACCACCACCATCACTGCCGCCACCATCAGCAACACCATCGTCACCACCATCACCATCACCATCATCACCACCACCATCACCACCATCAATACCAAAAACATTGTCAGCGTATCATCACCACCATCACCACCACCATCACTGCCGCCACCATCAGCAACACCATCGTCACCACCATCACCATCACCATCATCATCACCACCATCACCACCATCAATACCATCAACATTGTCAGCGTATCATCACCACCATCACCACCACCATCACCATCACCACCGCCACCATCAGCAACACCATCATCACCACCACCACCATCAGCACTATGACCACCATCACCATCATCATCATCATCACCAATATCATCACTGTCACCATCATCATGACCACACCAAACTACCTTCCAAGGCCCCACCTCCAAATACCACCCTGCTGGTGGCTAGGACTTCAGTGAATGAATCTGGGGGTGATGCAAACATTCAGTCCTCTCTCCTTGAGAGAGGCAAAACTGACCAGTAACTCACCACCAAACACAATCACTACTTCCTATCTGCCTATATTCCATGAGAGCAGGAATTGTTATTCCCTTTAAAATTCTCAGCTGGGCCTATTACCGTGTCTTGGTGTTTGGGGACTGACGAATGAATGAATGAATGAGGCTTATCACTTGGCTCCCAGGAGAGATGCTGGAAGAATTCTGACTTTTGCCCCAATACATACCTCTTCTTTTTCCTCTCCCTCAAAGCTTCCTCCCCTACTCTTGTTTATTCAGCTCCCTTGGCCCTTTCTCTCTTCTGTGACCGAATGAAGAAAAATAAATATATTTTAAAAGAGTTCAAAGTACCTGCGGATGCATCTTGTCAACTAATCTTCCCGAAACCCTCGGGGTGGTGACGTCATTACCCCGTTTGCCAGAAGTGAGACAAGGCCACACTGTTGAGGCAGCTTGTGATCTCAAATCCAGATTTTCAGACCCCAAATCCAGTACCCACCCAACTGCAGGATGCAGTCTGGTCTGTTCATGGCCCGGGAACCCCTGGCCCCAGCTGGAACCTGGGCCGCCTTTGTGCCTTCCGGAAAGAAGCCAGCCTGGTGCCTGCAGATGCCGGACGACGCTACAGCAACAACTAAGGACGCGTGGGACGAGCTGGGGCCTCGGGGCCTCTGGGGAGATGCTGGCCAACCCTAGGACCGCCCACCTCCGTGCCTGGCACCTGAGATGTCAGGTGTCCTGAGGGTCGAGCAGCACCCATTGGGCCTTGGGTTTTCGGCAGGCTGGAACTTTTGGTGGAGCCTTCAGGCTCCTTCATTATGGTTCGCCCAGCCCAGAGCCCCTTTCCTTAGGCCTGTCCCCAACACGCAGGGTCCAGCCACGGCCAAGTGCTCAAGCCATGCGGGAGCACCCCTCAAGACCTCAGTGCCGGCAGTTCCCAGGGCTGGACTGAAGTCTGTGGACACCAGTCCTGCTGGAGACCTCGTAAAGATATTGACAGATATTCTTTCAAAATAGCGAGTACTTCAGGAGGGCTGTTCAGACCCTGACTCCATCTGTACAACTGGCACTTCTCTTCCTGTTTGCAACCTTCAGGCTCTTCCTCAAGCAGCCTCCCAAACACTGCTCTACTGGCCAAAGGGCATAAGGAGCCTCAGAGGGATCAAGTCAGGAGCCCCCAAGGGGATCAGGACAGGAGCCCTCAGGGGAAGTAGGACAGGAGCCCTCAGGGGAAGCAGGACAGGAGCCCTCAGGGGAAGCAAGATAGGAGCCCTCAGGGACTTGCAGTCAGGTGGAGAGGACTCAGAGCAAAAGCCAACGACCTCTCAGGTAGTCGGGGCTGGGGCCATGGTCATTGCCCCCAGTCCACTAGTGATGGGTTTCCCAGCAACAGCACACACGGTTCTCTCAGGACCCCGTGTCCATATCCCGAGGCCCAGGCCCCGGCCACTGCAGACGGAATGCTCCCCCGGCAGCAGCAGACAGCCCCTCATGTCTCCCTGCCCTTGACGGCCTCCTGGACCCATGCCACTTGGCCATCCACGGCCCTCCCACTTGGCGGGACAGTGCCAGCAACACACTGTGCTATGCTTGGCGCGAGCTCTGACACGATGAAGGATGAGTTGGACAGCAGCGGCCACGCTGATGCCAAACGAACTGATTTCACAACGCAAGGGTGACCCGCCAGGGCACCTCCACCCCAGCGAGGAGGGCGCCAGCCCCTCGTCCTCATGGTGGGTGCGGGGACAGAGGGGAGGGGACGGCACGATGGCACGTCTGCTCTCAGCGATAACACACCCACCTCTGGCAACGACCCAAGGGTGACCCACGCCTACCTGGCAGGCCTGCTGCCACAGCCAGAAGGGCACGGAGACCCCGCCGGGAAGCCGGGGTCCAGAGGGCACCTCCAGTTAGCGCACACAGTGTCCACGGCCGCTCTGATCGTGCAGCTGCCTGGCAGGAAGCTGAAGCAGCTGCAGCTCCGGCTGGGTGGCTGGACTTCTGGGTCTCTGGGGTCCCGCCTGCACAGGGGGGCAAGGACGCTGGCCCCACAGGGATGCCCGGCCCGGGGCGGGCGAAGGCGGGGGGGGCGTGTGAATGGAAAGCCAGCCTTGAACCTTGTTTCCACCACCCTCCAGAGCCTGCAGAGCTGCTGGGAGCTCTAGCCCTGGCGTGTGGGATGCTCATTACACGGGGGGAGACGGCACAGCAGAGCAGAAGCGCAGACCTTAAACCAACACGCTTATCCCGCGGCTAAGCAACATGGGGCACCCCTGGGAAATCTGAAGACCTGAGTTGGAACCCGAGCCCAGGCCTTCCAGCTGTGGGACCTGAGTCTGGGGTCATCGTGTGGGAAATTGAGATCCCGGCACCCACGGTGCAGGATTTCGGGCCCCACTGCTCCCCTTCCCCACTCTGTGACGTGGGGTCACAGCACGGGACCCAAGGTGGGCAGGAACTGAGGGGGGTGCAGGGAGGACTTGCCCCTCCCGCCTTCGCCGTGGCTGGGATGGGGGCCCAGCTTCACCACAGGGGCGAGATTAGCTTCCCCAGAGACTTGGGGAGACAGTTCAAGGCACCCAGATCCTGCTCATCCAGGAGAACTCCTTAAACCCAGCACCCGTGCTAAGCCCACATAACTCTCTCCAGCGTCTAAGAGAACCCGGAGGCTCTCCAATGCTGCACGCGGTCCCCTTTGCTGCAAAGGGACAGCATTTGGGACCTCGCCTAGAACGATGACATTCTAATCCAGCCGCACGGGAGGACACAGAAAACGTTGTGATTAGAAAGAGACATCGGCAACACACAGCACAGCCTGCCCTGCCACCTGCTGCTGGGCGTCCCTGGACAAGTTGTCGAGCCTCTCTGAGCCGCAGTGTCCTCCTGAGGACGGGGTTGGCCACACTCCTTCTGAGGGTCGCTGAGGACTGGAGAGCAGACGTCCGATGCTCAGCTCGGCGCCTGGCACGCAGCAGATGCTACGCTCCCTCCCTGCGCGTGACGTGAGGGCTCAGACGCCCACACGTGGGACAGTGGTGACCGGGCAAACAGCTGAGGCTTCTTCCCACAAAGTTCAGAACGTCCCTGGTGTCAGAGAGAAACCCGAGCTGCCTGCAGACGTGTGATTGCATTCACATGGAGCGCCTTTCTTTTTTTTTCCCCAGTGCACATTTGATGTGGTCACTGGAGTCTTAAATGTTTATAGCTGTTTGCAAACACGCTTCTGCCCCACACTCAGGAGGGAACAGCTAAGTGGAAGCTGAGCATGTGTCCCCCAGCCTCGTGGGACACAGACTCCATGCAGGCGGGAAGGTCATCCTCTGGTGTGGTCAGAAGCTCTGCCACTCAGGGTCTCAGGACCAAGACGCCCCCGGGGTGGACACACTCCCGAGGCACAGCCTTCTGCTGGTCAGCGTGTGAGCCAGGACGGCCACGGCTCCACGGGGTCCGTGCCCCAGCTTCTGGGACAGCACTTCAGTCGCCCCCGTGGCACCCCCGCCCCCACCCCCATCTCTCCTCAGGTCACGTGGCCTGGGCAGAGCTGACCAGCTCCGAGAACTGCCACACGATCCAGCCCATCCGAGCAACCGTCGCCTGGTCTCGGGGACTGGTCCAGGGGGCAGTGGCCCATGAGGTTCTGGGACACGGCTGGGAGCCCTGGAGAAAGGAGCTCGTGCCACACAGGGGCGTGACCAGACCCTGCCAGACGCCACCCTGCTGTCATGAGGGCCGGCCCTCCTGAGAAGGAAGCAGAGCCTCGAGCCGGACACATGCCCTCAGGGCTCAGGTCAGCAGGTCCGCTTGTGCTGGGGGCGCCTAGGCTGGGTTTCTGCCCTTGCAGCCAAAGGGCCCCGAGTGGTAAACGGCTCTCCTGGCTTCCCCGCGACGCCTCCCCAGGTGGCCCGGCCAGCCTGCCGCCCTGCCTGCAAGCCCTTCCCCTGTGCCCTCATCAGAGCACAACGCTCGCATCTGTAAGTGCCGCTGGCTGGGCCACCTGGGGCCGGTCACAACCTCCCTCTGAGCCTGTCCTTCCTCTCTCCAGGCAGGAGTGCAGCTGCCTGCCCCTCTCGTGGATTCCTGGGAGCGTCAGAGGTCATGGACATGGAAGCACTTCCCAACGGCAGGTCCAGGCTAGGCCAGGGACCACGGAAGCCCCTTCCAGCTAGCAGGGAGCCAGCAAATGAAGGTGAGCCCTTTGGCCCCATGTGAGGGGCTGGACTGTGGCCCAGAGACGTCAGGTACTAATCCCTCAACCTGTGGATGCCGCCCTACATGGCAAAGACGCTGCGGGTGTGAGTTAAGATGAGATGCTCCTGGATGACTTGAGTTCGGTCACAAATATCCTTAAAAGAGGGAGACGGAGGGAGAGGAGAGGAGGCAGGGATGGAGGGACGCAGCCCGGAGCCCCCGGAGCCTCTGGAGGGAGCTCGGCCCTGCGACACCTGGATTCGGGGGCTTCCGGCCTCCAGGTCTGGGAGAGGACAAATTTCTGTTGTTTAAAGCCCCAAGTTTGTAACAGAGGCAACAGGAAACTAATATTCCACGGAAGGCAAAGCATGACTGCAACAATTTGCAAAATCCCATTTACACGTTTATACACACACCGCCCCCGTTCAAGCAACCCCGTCGCTCTCCCGGGCTCTGCACCAGCCTCACCTCAGCCTCCGTCTCAGCCCTGCCAAATCCAACAGGGATGCTTATAAAGCACAGTTTTGCTTGTGCTACTCCCAGCCTAGAGCCTTCAATGGCTCCCCATTGCCCTCAGGACAACGACGAATCTCAAACACGCATCATATGGCTGTGTGTGATCTCATCCTCATCTACTTCTCCAGCTCAATCTCTGCTACCCTCTCCTTCCCCGCCCTCCTTGCTCCAGCTAACACGAGCCTCTGTTAATCTCACAAACATGTCATCTCTTCCACTATGCGAATCAGAAGTGTGAGGTGTGCAAAACGCCCAGCATGGCGCCCGGCGTGTGGGGGCCGTGGAGGGGAAGGGTGTCAGTGCTGGTTCAGCTACTACCCAGGCAGATGCCCAAGGGTCCCTCTTTTCTCCTCTAAAATGTGTCGGTGTTGGACCTGAAATTAGCCTTTAAAGTCTTCCCCACTCTTGTGAGTCTATACTAATCAAAATGTTTCAGACCAAGAAAAAAAAAAGAGAGACGCCCAGAAAAGTGGGAAGGTTTGGGCCTGATGTATCCAGATTAGCTACATACGTGGATTCGGACCCACCCACCAGTCCGAAGCCCGAAGCCCAAAGCCCCATGTACGAGCACCCACCTCGCAGCACAAAGGATCAAGATGAGGAAACAAGACAGAAAAGTCAAGGCAGGACAGGCAGGGGTCGGAGTTAGGAATGGTGCATGAGGCTCTCCAAAGTTCCCTGGAATCTGCTTCCCTCCTGGTTGGTTAGTATTTCTGTGGCTTTTTCTGCGGTGGCAACCAGCACAGGGAGCAATTCCCCGCCCCCAGGATCCAGCCCAGTGCCCCGCATACAGCAGGAGCACAATAAATCCGCGTTGGGTATACCCAGTGCTTTCCAGAGAGGAGTCCCAGGCCTGTGCAGGCACACGCGTCCACGTGGCCCAACGTCCCTCCCCGAGTCAATTCCTCCCTGACCTCACGAGACCTCTGTACCCCACCTACTGCTCGGGTACGGCGTCCAAGCGTTACCACGTTCATCCTTCTGGTGCTATTTTGAGAAGTGCACTCAGACGCTTTTGCTGTCAGAGGTGACGGGGCAGGTACACAGCTCAGAAGGTACCACTGAAGGCGTGCCCTCCCCCCGATCTTATCCACGTTTGCTGAACCTCCAGAAACTTTAAAAAGTGCTGCTGTGTACGTAATGCCCTTCAGTGTTTTTATTTTTTTAAATTAATTAAATAATTTATTTTTGGCTGCGTTGGGCCTTCGTTGCTGCAAGTGGGCTTTCTCTAGTTGAGGCGAGAGGGGGCTACTCTTGTTGCGGAGCGCGGGCTCTAGGCGTATGGGCTCAGGAGCTGTGCTCGTGGGCTCTAGGCGCACAGGCTCAGTAGTTGTGGCGCACGGGCTTAGTTGCTCCGCGGCATGTGGGATCTTCCCGGACCAGGGCTCGAACCTGTGTCCCCGGCATTGGCAGGCGGATCCTTAACCACTGCGCCACCAGGGAAGCCCACCCTTCAGGGTTTTAATAGAGCATCTTCCCCTCACTGGGGTCAAGGTTCGGGAAAGAAGGGTCTTCCTTTTCAAATGGGAAAATGAGGCAACACCTGGCTTACGGAGCATCCGTCCTACAAGTATGTGCAAAGACTGCTAGAGACACAGGACGTGGTCGCTGCTCCAGGGAGCTGAGGGGCTAAGCCAGCACTTCTCAAACTCTGGTAAACACAGGAGCCCCCTGGGGATCTTTTTAAATGTAGAGTTTCGCGCAGTAGGTCTGGGCAGGGTGAGGGTCTGCATTTCGCACAGGGTTCCTGGGGAGGCTGAGGCTGCCAGCCCAGGACAAGCATCAGTGTCCCCACCTCCAGAACCAGAAGCTCTGGGACTGGGGTCCATGCTTAACGAGGCTCCAGGGGTTCTGGTGCTCTGTCAGGTTCAAGCACCACGGGATCCAGACCGTGTTCAGCAGACGTCTGCCCGGGAGCTGCCGCGATGGCCTCACTAAAGAAGCCGGCAGTGCCCTACCAGGTCACACAGCCTCAGAATCCTTCTCAACACAGCAGCTCGGGCAATCCCCGGGAGTCACACTCAGGATGACGACAGACAGTCTCCCACGATGTCACAGACGCTACAAAGTGACATGGGACCTCGGGGGAGGGAGCCAGCCGCGGTGCTTGGGGTGAGGGAGATGTCACGGAATTGGTGAAACAGGAACAGACACCGGGAGGATGGGGGACGGGGGCATTCTCAGGCTAATATGGTAGGCACTCGGGTGGGAGAGCAGCTTGGGCAAAAGCGGGGCGGGGCGTGTGTAATGAATGCTCATGGTTTGCTCGGAAACAGTGAGTGTGAAAGAGCTTAGGGCCAGACCAGAGTTCCAGAGTGGACATGGGGTCACGGAAGGAGAAATGGTGGCAGAGGCAGAGCCCAGCGGGCTGGAGGCCGCGATCCCAGCAGGAGGGTCTGGGAAACAGACCCCAGCAGCCACCCCTACCCCTGCCTCCCTGCCCAGGCGGCTTCCTGAGACCCTGCTAGGGGGAAGAGAGACCGGGGACGCCACGGGAGGAGGAGAAAGAGGATGGAAGAGATTCGAGCCACTCCAAGATAAACACTCAGAGAAACTGAAAAAGTCGGGACCGATTACACTAGCCATGGGAAAAAAATTAGCATTAGGCACTGCATTTTAATAAAGCATCTGTCTGGTTTTGATTTCGCAGATGTAAAAAAAAAAAAAAAAATGCAGGCAATCTGGAATTAAGTTGGACTACTTCAAACTTCTATAAACCACATTTGGGATTCGCTCAGCATTTCTGAGGTTCAATTTACAGAGACTTCTTCAAGTCAAAAAAACCCTAAATAAACTCTGGGGGGGGGGGGACGTTGTCAGGGTCGTGATTCATAATCTGTTTCCACAAGAAGCATTATCCACAGAGTGAGGCAGGCTTTCCTTTATTATTCTAATTGGCATAATCTAGCCTTGTTCTAATTACAGAGAGGCTGTGAATTGCTGCATTTAGAAGACCTGCAGGAGATTTTCCAATTTTATCAAGGAGAACTTGGTTATTCGTAGAACGTGTGGGTTCTTGGGTTGAACACAAGCCTGCACAGTGGGCACAGAGGGTGCTGGGGTTCTGGGGACGCCAGCAAGACGGGCGAGGCCGTCAGCTTCGCGGGTCTTTCGCGGGCAACGCCGGGCAAGCACCGGACCACGGGGCGTCCACACCCCTCCACATTCAAGGGCTTTCCCACCAGGAGCGCTGGACCCCCGGCCGCCTCTCGCGGGAACGTGGCGGGGCCTCAGCAGGAGCTGACCTCGGGCCAGACTCCCACCCGCTCCTCCTGCTAACGGAGGGCACTCCCCACGCCCTGCCACCCCCCAGGACCCCCCTCCCTACCCTGGGCAGTCCAAACTCACGTGGACCGTCCAAAGTCCAGGGTCCCCGAGGGTCCGTCTGACCAGCAGCTACTCTGGAACCCACCCTCCGCTCGGTCACGGGCTGCTTCCTCGAATCCTTTGGCCAATGCACCGCCAGCCCGACCAGCCCCGGGCGGGCCGACCCTCCAGCGAGGGCAGTTTGCCCCCTCCATCCACCTCCCAGCAGCTCCCTCACCCGGGCTGGCGCATTTGAGCAGCCGATGCCATCTGGGCTGAACTACCTCTTCTTGGGAAAAGGGGGAGCCCTGCCACATTTCGGGGGTACTGGGGCTCGCACTTATTGTTTAGAGCTATCGTCTGACTCTTCAGCCCCTCTGGTGCTCTCCGGCAGAAAAGGCTGGTGCCAAAAACAACTCTGCAGCACGTGACCCAAGCCTGGCTCACCTCCCCGCAAACACATCGAGTGGAGCCTGCGGGTGGGGCGGCCCGACCCTCCACACTCGCTACCCAGGCTGGCTGCGGAAGAGCAACGCTTGTTTCCAGAGGCTCCTGGCGAAGCCTCCCATTACGGGCTGATTTATCAGGAAAGGGGATAAAGAGGCCAAGTTTGCATACCCGTCAGCATGACCCAGTTTGACAAATCCAGCGTCCCAGCGGGAAAGAGACATCCTTGGATGTGGGGGCCTGGAGGCGGAGCTGGTCCTCCCAGGAGGAAGGTCACTGGGCCAGGCTGGACTCCTCCTCCTGGGGCCCCAGAATCTAAGATACTGTCACCGTCATCATCGTCAGAATAACAAAGGGCAACCACCACAGCGTCTACTTCAGGTGGAGCGACTTCTAAGCGTGCAGGATACTTGTGTTGTCTCACTCCCCCCGGGGCCACCCCAGGCAGTGGGAGTGGGAGCGGGTCCACACGTCTGTGCGCGTGTCTTGTGTATGCACCAGCGTATGCACGTTTGTTTAAGCGAGCGTGTTTCCTGGGAGTACCCGCGCCCGCGTCCCAGCACAAGCCCAGCCAAGGCAGGCAGGAGCCGAGGGCCAGCGAGGCGGTGTCCCCTGAACACAGCCATCAGCAGCGCTTGCTTAATGACAAGATTATGGGAACTGCATCACAGGGGTCTGATGCCTCCGGCGCTTTCCACACACCCGTGAAGGTCGTCTTTGTGGTCCTGGAGTTTTTTCTTTCATCACTGGTCTTTTTGCTTGTGTAAACAGTGGCGCTTTATTGCAGACTTGAGAGGTGCCCGCAACCTGAGATGGGGAGGTGACGGGGCGTGGGCGCCGCCCGCTGCCCAGCACCACTGCTCGGCAGTGATCAGAGAGCAAACAGCCCCGACGCCAAAAGCAGAGGAAACCGAGACCACGGGGCCAAGAAAAATTGCCTTTTTCTTTCCAGTCTCCTGCTAAGATAGCTTTCCAGTTGGCTGCGCCTTTGGGGGGATGGCACAAAGAATACGTTAAATAGCCGGTTCCTCCCACTTTCCAAAGGGATCTTCCAGCGGCAGGCCGGCCGTGGCTCTGCTGTGCCTCCGTCATCGCTCTCCCCATGTCGCTGGGAGATCTGGGCCCTTTGCCCCGACGCTGCCGGGCCGGGGACACGCCAGGCTGTGGTGCCACCCCAGCACGGCCCGGGGAGCAGGCCTTCTTCAGATGGAGCCGTGTTGAGGACTGCGGAATCAGTCAGAGACGCGCGGCCCTCCCTTTGGGGGAAGGCAGCACTGCCACCTGGGAGGGGGTCTTCCCGGCTGTGGACACGAGGCCGGGACAGGTATCTGCCAGCTTGGAGCCTCTGTGTGTCCGCCTCACCTCCACATAGTTAGGGCTACTCAAACACTGGCTTGCTTGCATCTGCTCTCCCAGTACACCCGTCATTTTGTCATTTTGTCAGCGGGTTACCGATCACCGCCTGCCTCGGTTCCCTTAACCATTTCTTGTCCCGGCCCCAGTCTCCACTGAACCTTTCTCCATGGCTGCACCTGGCACAGTGGCACTACAAGGTCGGGTCCTGTTTCCCACATGGCACCCTTGTATGCCCAAGAGCTGGACAGGAGTGGGGCAAGAGGGCGGGCATCTTCGGGAAAACGAGTTTGCTTACTTACGGGTGAGCTGTCAGGGGCAGAGTCAGTTGGATAAATCCTCAAATGTCTGGGCTCCTTCCCGAATGCTGTGGACCTCTGACCCCCGTGCTGGAAAGTCCCAAAAGAAAGTCTCACAAGCTGGGCCCCTTTTGCCCTCAGCATCTCATTCAGCCTCGTAGGAGCAGAAGAGGGGAAGGGAGCAGGTGGGAAGGAGGTGCGTCCTCAGGCAGGTGGGCTGGGAAGGATGGCTCCAGGCACAAGTATGAGCGCCTGGGGGAGATGGGGGCTGGCATCTCTGGGTTTGACCTCGGTCTCTGTGTCCATACGGTACCTGGTTATCCATACGGTACCCGGTTAAATAGATACCAAAGGCAGCGGCATGGAGCCAGTGAGGGGTGTGTCACTGGGCAAGGACGGAGGCGGGTGGGCCAGCCTCACCTCCCTGACCCACGGGGGAGGCGAAGGCAGGAAGGAGCAGGGAGAGGGGTTTGTGCCAGAACCTTTGCCTCTGCTGCTCAGCTGCTCCCAACAAAGCTGCTCCTTCCCTCCTGCCTCTGGAGGGGCTCCCCCTCTGCCTGGAGCACATCCTCACATCCAAGCCCACAGGGTCCCCTCCTCCCATGGGACGTCTTTCCTGTCCCCCCCCCAAACAGACAGGTGGGCTGCAATGATGGGATCCCCTTTTAATTGAGCACCTACTACATTTGGCAGGTCCTGCCTGATGGCTTTACACATTTTAACTAAGTTCTGGCTTCCTGAGGCATAATTTACATACAGTAAACTTCACCCCTTTCACACGTGCAGTTGGATGACCTGACAAGTGTTTCTGGCGAGGCTATCCCTCCCCGGCAACAGAGACACAAAACACCGGTCCCTTAACAGACGGTCCCTCACCTAGCGCTGGCCCCAGGCAACCACCTCTCTCTTTTCTGTCCCTGTGGTTTCACTGTTCTGGAACGTTCTGTACGTGGAATTCCACAGCACGCAGCCTTTGAGTCTGGTCTCGTCCACTTACTACAATACTCCTGAGACCCACGTGGTTGTACCAGCATCCTGTTCCTCCTTATTTCAGAGTAGCTTCCACTGTATGGACGCACCACTGTCTGTTCATCTGGGCACCAGTTGACAAGCACTTGGGTTGGTTCCAGTCTTTGGCTACTTTGCATAAAGCTGTTATAAACATCTGTGTGCAGATTTTGTAGGAATGTAGGTTTTCATTTCTCCCCAGTAGACACCGAGAAGCAGAACTGCTGGATCCTATGTAAAGGGTACTTTAACTATTTAGGAAACTGTCAAACAGTTTGCCGACAAGGCTGTGCCACCAGTAAGGTGAGACATTCCTGTTGCACCGCACGCCCGTCAGCGCGTGGTATAGTCTGACTTTCTTTACCTTTCCTGTTTTTAAATTTTCTTATTTTAGCCATTCTAGTAGGTGCCTAGTGGTAATTCACAGTGGTTTTAATTTCGATTTCCCTAACGACTAGTGATGTTGAGCATCTTTTTGTATATTACTTCATGTATTATTTCAAATCTTTTACCTGCTTCTTATTGGATTATTTGTCTTAGTATTGAGTCATAAGAGTTCAGTATTCTGGCTACAAGTCCTTTGTCAGATGTGTTTTGCAAATACTTGCTCCTAGTTTGTGGCTTGTCTTTTCATGTCCTTAAACGTGGCTTTTAAAAGCAGATTTTAAATTTGATAAAGTTCAATTAATGAAGTTTTTCTTTTGTGGTCATTTTTGGGTATCCTAAGAGTCTTTGCCTAACAAATTATCACAGAGATTTGTTTCTGTTCTCTTCTACATGTTTTATGGTTTTAAAATTTTACCTTTAGATTTATGACCTTTGTAAGTTGAATTTTGTATATGGGCAAGATCTAAGTCAAGGTTTATTTCTCTCTTTTTTGCATATTAATATCCAGTTGTTCCAGTACCATTTGTTGAAAAGACTGTCTTTATTCCATTGAGTTATATGGGCACCTTTGTTGAAAAATCTATTGACCATCTGTATGTGGGTCTACTTCTGGACTTTATTCTGTTTTGTTGATTTACATGTCAATCTTTATGACAATGTCACACTGTCTTAATTACAGAGGCATTATAGTATGTCTTAAAATCATATAGTGTGTCTTGCAACTTTGTTTTCCTTTTACAAAATTGTTTGAGCTATTTAAGTTCCTTTACATTTCCACGTAAGTGTTAGAATTAGCTTGCCAATGTCTACCAAAATAAGTCTGGTGAGATTTTGATTGGAATTGCACTGAATTGATAGATCAGTTTGGGGGGAATTGGTATCTTAACAAAACTAAGTCTTCCAATCCATGGACATGGTATAGCTCTCCAATTATTTAGGTCTTCTCATATTTTTTCTCATCAATGTTTTGTAGTTTTTAGCATACAAACCTTGAACATATTTTGTAAGATTACCACCAAGTATTTCAACTTTGTGATGTTACTGTAAATAGTATTGCCTTTTAAATTCAACTTCCAATTGTCCATTTCTAGTATATATAAATACAATTAATTTTTATATATTGACTTTGTGTCCAGCAACCTTGTTAAATTTGTTAGCTCTTGAACTTTTTTTTTTCTTTTTTGGCAGATCATTTGGGATTTTCTACATAGATGATCATGTTGAATTACACATAAAGGTGATTTTATTTCTTATTTCCAATTTGAATGCCCTTTACTTTTTTTTTTTTTTTGGAGTGACTTCACTGGCTGGAAACTCCAGCCCAACGTCAAATAGAAGTGACAAGAGCAGACATCCTACCTTGTCTCTAACCTTAGGAAGAAGCCTTCAGTCTTTCACTGTAAAGTGTGATGTGAGCTATAGGTTCTTCACAGATGTTCATTATTTGTCCGTTATTATCAGAGCCTGAGGTTCTCTTCCACTCCTAATTACCACAGTTTTTTTTTTTTACAAATCAATAATGGATACTGAATTTTGCTAAATGCTTTTTCTGTATATATTTAGGTGATCATATGTTTTTTCTCTTTTAGACCACTGATATGATGAATTACATTCATTTGTTTTAAAATGTTGAATTAATCTTGCGTTCCTAGGGTAAACAGAATTGGTCATGATGTGTCACTCTTTTTATATGTTGTTGGATTTGATCTGCTAAAATTTTGCTAAGAATTTTTGAGTCTATATTTATGAGGGATATTGGTCTGTAGTCTTCTTTACTTGCAATATCTTTGTCTGGTTTTGGTATCAGGGTTATTCTGGGCTTGTAAATTGAGTTGGGAAGTGTTCCCTCATCTCCTATTTTCTGGAAGAGTTTGTGTAGAATTGCAATTGTTTATATCTTAAATATTTGGTAGAATTCACCAGCTACCAGCTATCTGGGCCTGGAGTTTATTTTTGTAGGAAAATGTTTAAGTATGAATTCAAATTTTATGTTGTATAGAGAGCTGTGTGTGTTATCTAATTCTCCTTTAGTGACCTTTAATAGTGTGTGTCATTCAAGAAATTTGTTCATTATATGTATATTATTAAATTTATTGTCATAAAGGTTAATAGTCTCTTATTGTGTGCCTTACTATTGCAGTTTATGTCTGTAGGATCTGTAGTGATGTCCCTCTTTCATTCTGGATATTGGTAATTGTGACTGCTCTCTTTTTTCCTTGATCTGTCTGGCTAAGGCTTTTCAATTGTTGTTTTGCTCAAAAAACCAGCTTTTGATTTTGTTGATTTTCCTCTACTATTTTTCTGTTTCCAAGTTCATTGATTTCTGTTCTTATCTATATAGTTTCCTTTCTTCTGCTTATTTTGGATTTATTGTGTTCTTCCTTTTTCAAGGCTCTGAAGGGTGGAAGCTTAGATTATTGCTTTGAGAACTTCTTCTTTACCAACAGGTACATCTAATGCTATAAATTTCCCTCTAAGTGCTGCCTTACCAGCATCATCCTATAAATTGTCATATGTTGTGCTTTCTTTGATATATACATCTATCTATCTATCTATTTATTTATTTGGCTGTCTCAGATCTTAGTTGTGGTGTGCGGGCTCTAGAGCATGCAGGCTCAGTTGCCCTGCGGCATGTGGGATATTAGTTCCCTGACCAGGGATTGAACCCATGTCCCCTGCATTGGAAGGCGGATTCTTAACCACTGGACCACCAGGGAAGTTCTGTGCTTTCTTTTTTGTTCAATTAAATTATTTTCTAATTTCTCTTGATTTTTTGACCCGTAGGTTACTTAAAAGTATGTTGTTTAATTTCCAATATTTGGAGTTACATATTATTGATTTTTAGTTTAATTCTGTTGTGGCCAGATAATATACTTCACATAATTTCACTTCTTTTAAATTTGTTAAGATTTGTTTTATGGCCCACCATACTTTGTGAATGTTCCATATGCACTTGTAAAAAAATGTGTACTCTGCTGATATTGGGAAAATTGTCCAATAAATGTCAAGTAGATCAACTTAGATGATATTATGATTAAGATTTCTACATCCTTACTGATTTTCTACTTGTTCCATAACTTACAGAGAGGCATACTGAAGTTTCCAACTATATTTGTGGATTTTTCTATTTCTACTTTACTTTTTGTTTCACGTGTAGATGAGGGCACATTTACAGTGTTACGTCTTCCTGCAGAATGACACTTTTTTTTTTTTTTTTTTGGCTGCGTTGGGTCTTCGTTGCTGCGTGCAGGCTTTCTCTGGTTGTGGTGAGAGGGGGCTACTCTTTATTGCAGTGCATGGGATTCTCACTGCGGTGGCTTCTCTTGTTGTGGAGCGCAGGCTCTAGGGACGCAGGCTTCAGTAGTTGTGGCTCGCGGGCTCTAGAGCGCAGGCTCAGTAGTTGTGGCGTATGGGCTTAGTTGCTCCGCGGCATGTGGGATCTTCCCAGACCAGGGATCGAAGTGTGTCCCCTGCATTGGCAGGTGGATTCTTAAGCACTGCGCCACCAAGGAAGTCCCCAGAATGACAATTTTATTCCTATAAAATGTCCCTGATCATCTCTGGTAATTTTCCTTGTTCTGATGTCTACTCTGTATGATGTTAATATCTTTACCCTAGCTTTCTTTTGATTTGCATTTTCATGGTGTGACTTTCTCTGTCTGTTTACTTTCAATCCACTTATGTTTTAATGTTAAAAAAAATTTTTTGAGAGAACATATATTTGTGTCTTATTTTCTACACAATCTTATCTCTATCTTTTCATTGGGAAGCTGAATTTAAATCTATCATCTTACTATTAATTTTCCAATTTGTCTTCATCTGTTCCTTTTAAATTTTTGTCACTATTTTCCTCCTTCTATTGGATTGAGTATTTTTTATGATTCCATTGCTACAACCTTATTGATTACCTCTCCTTTTAGTTTTTAGTGGTTGCAACAGGGCTTAAAATATATAACTTTAATGTATTAAAGTCTGTCCAGATAATATTAAACCACTTCACATATAGGGAAATAACTTTACAACAACACATGTTCTCATTTCCTCTTTCCATCCTTTGTGCTATTGTTGTCATATATTTACTTTGACCAGCTATAAACCCCACAGAACAGCACTATAATTTTTGTTTCACATGGTCTATTTTTGTGTGTGTTTTTGAAATCTTCACTGAGCATAAAATTCACCCATTTAAAGTGCACAGTTCCAAAGGCCAGAGGTTCTCAAACTGTGTCAGAATCACATGGAGGGCTTATTAAAAGGCAGATGGCCTGGCCCCTCCCTCTAGAGTTTCTGACTCAGCAACTGTGGGGCTGGGCCTGAGAATCTGCATTTCTAACAAGTTCCCAGGTGACGCTGATGCCCTTGGTCTGGGGCCACCCCCACCATGAGAATCACTGCTGTAAACAAAATTACTAACACAGGTTATCAACCTAACTTGAATGATGATATATCCATACTGGGAGGATGGGGAGAGGTGGGTTGGGGTTTAAGGGAAAAATTCTGATGGCCCATTAAGTGGTCTCATCCAGTGGGTCTGTGGGAACCCAGGACACCTGGCTGTGAAAGAGAAAGGGCCTCCTCCGGTGACAGCGCTCAGCACCCTCTCTTTGCCCAAGGCAAGACTGCTATTCTAACCCAATAATCACTTTTAATGAATGAAGGAATCTTTCTCCTCCTTCTCCCCTGATGTGGTCCGTCTCCTCTTCAAGCAAACCTAACATGTGGGGAAACCTAAGTCTATCCAAAATATTAGTTAGCCAATGAATATTTGTTTTACAAAACATTATTTTTTTTTGCTTTTCCAACATAGCAAGTCTAAACACCTCCTTTAAAAACAGAGTCCAGGGTATACTGAAAACAGGCAGAATGATGACAAAAGTTCATCTCACGCTCTACCCTTTGGTGGCAAAATGAGGAGTCCTCTTGAGGGTAAGAAGCAGGCGATGGTGCTCCTTTTCTGCATCAGTGCCCTCGGGAAGGGCCCGGCGTATCAGCGGAGCAGATGCCACTCAGGGGCACGGCTCCTTTCACCCCAGCCTTCAGAGCCCAGTTCATAACCTGTGGCGCCCCTTCCCTCCTCTCCCCCAATTCTCACAGCCCAACCCCTAAGCCCCTTTTACCAGAGCCCCCCCAAACCTTCCCCCCTATTCTCCCAGCTGTCACCCACCCCCCAAGCCTGGGGCCGGTCCTCCCCTCCCATCTCCAATTCTGCATCACGTGACAGAGGGAGGGGGCGGCGGGGTGGTCTCGAGAGTTCAGTCACTGGAATAGGATTGAAAAGTCACAGAACTCCTAGGAGAGAGAATAAAGCGTCGCATTCCCCTGTGGCCTGCGTTACAGACCGAGGAGTTTTCAGAAGCTGTGGATCACAAGTCAATACGACCTCCGTGAGAAGCGAGCCAGGCAGTGCTTTAAAAGTGGAAAGAATTCGGTGAGTGAGTTTCACTTTGCTGCAATAAAAAAGCCTGGCTACGTCCTGACGGTGACTGGCCCTGGCAGGAGGAGTGGAAGCGGGGTACGAGGGCACATCCCCAAGCTGCCTGGGATGCCAAGTGCCAGGAAGGAGAACGGACACCTCCCCGCTCCCAGGGTAACTATAGAATATGTTGCTTCCTGTCGAGGTAGTGTTCTGATTTCGATGGACTCCCGTGGCAAGAAAAACAAGTTCATCTGCCAGTGGGGAGTGAGGCTGGGGAGAGGGGAGAGGGGAGAGAAGAACAGAAGGGACAGAGGAAATTCCACAAGCTACAAAAAGTTGGGCCCCTCCGTTCCTCAATAAATAGTGTTTTAATTTGTTGTGATTAATTCAACGTTTCGTTTTAGTTATGAAAGTTGGGTATGTGTGGTTTGGCAAACACGTTCAGCTTAGCCCCCCCCAATCCGCTCCCATTTTCTCCTTCTCTCCCTGGAACTCCCCCCACCCCTTTTAACCCAGATGAGTGAAGGAATAAATTAGTCCGGAAATGTTTCTGCTCCAATAAAACATTATCACCTGTCAATCACCAGATAAGTACAGGAAGGCCTCTCCTTTGCTCTACCATTTCTATGGCCTTGGAAAAGCGTGCCGGGTTCCAAAATTAGAACTTCTTTGCCACATGCCACATGGGAATGAGCCACACCCCATTCTGCCAAAGCTTTTAGGGCCACGCATGAGAACCCATCATTTCACCATCCACGGTTCACATACGTATTTCACGTAATATCTGTTTGGATTTAATTGACTCTTTTTTTCCAAAGCTGCTTTTTACCCAAACTTACAACAAAAGCAGATGAGTATGCAAGATGATGTGCTGGTCATTTGCGAGCTGTGATAGATGCTCAGATGGCCTTTGGGCTGACAAGTCTGGGACGACCTGCAGCAGGCAGCTGACAAGCCCGCCAGGGGACAGAGACGCAGTGATAACAATTAAAAATGTGCCCACCTTAACACTGGTATTTCCCTCAGCTGGTTTCCCCCCCCCCCCAACATCTTTATTGGAGTATAAATGCTGTACAATGTTGTGTCAGTTTCTGCTGTACAACAAAGTGAATCAGCCATATGTATACATATATCCCCATATCCCCTCCCTCTTGCGTCTCCCTCCCACCCTCCCTATCTCACCCCTCTAGGTGGTCACAAAGCACCGAGCTGATCTCCCTGTGCTATGCGCCTGCTTCCCAGTAGCTATCCATTTTACATTCGGTAGTGTATGTATGACAATGCTACTCTCTCACTTCATCCCAGCTTCCCCTTCCCACCCTGTGCCCTCAAGTCTGTTCTCTACATTTGCGTCTTCATTCCTGCCCTGCCACTAGGTTAATCAGTACTGCTTTTTTAAATTCCATATATATGCGTTAGCATATGGTATTTGTTTTTCTCTTTCTGACTTACTTCACTCTGTATGACAGATTCTAGGTCCATCCACCTCACTACAAATAACTCAGTTTCGTTCCTTTTTATGGCTGAGTAATATTCCATTGTATATATGTGCCACATCTTCTTTATCTATTCATCTGTTGATGGACATTTAGGTTGCTTCCATGTCCTGGCTATTGTAAACAGTGGTGCAATGAACATTGTGGTACATGTATCTTTTTGAATTACAGTTTTCTCTCAGCTGCTGTTTTGAGTTCCAAGTTCAAGACGTTTTGGAGCAGGACCTGCTCTATTATTCTGTGGGAGAGAGGGCAATGTGTGAAGCCCGCTGCACTGGCTCAGGGCACCACCACTTCCACCACCCCGAGCTCTGTTGGAGAGGGTTCTGGCAGTGTCTGGAGGGTACTGGACAGGCCTGGGCTTGCTCCTCGGCGTCCCAGGACAGATCTCCTTCTCCGGCGCCTCTGCGCCTTGACTGACAGGACACCGGCTCCCCAGCCAGCTCCCTTGATGGCCCAGGTCCAATGCATCATGTTCTCTCTACTGCATCTCTGGGTCCTCAGAGAGAAACGCCGGCCGCATCAGTTCACCCTGGCATCTCCGAAGACAGAAGCACCCAGGGGTGGCGCACACGAGGCCCTTCGTGATGATGGATGTGAGCCTGAATTCACGAGCGTTTGCACAGGCTGGTCCTAATAACACAGGATCACCAGCAACTGTAAGCATGTGACAAGATGCAACTGGAGCCAGGTGCCAGACATCTCTAGCCCACCAGGCGCAGACCTGCTCACCCCCAGGAGTCGGGGAGGCATAACAGGAAGTGGGTGCATCTTTCAAAGGCAAGAAGGGCTCTGTTCAAATCCTAGCTCCACCACTTACCAGCGGCCTGGTCTTGGAGAATTCTCCTGACCTCTTTGAAATTAATCCCCTCGTGATCAGAAAACATACTTTGAAGGCTTTTAATCTTCTTAAATTTATTGAACTCTATTTTATGGTCCAGAATGTAGTCCATCTGGATGAATCTTCCATGTGTGTTCTACTGCGGTTGGGTGGAAAGTTCTGTAAATGTCAATTAGGTAAAGTTAATTGATAACGTTTTTCAAGTGCTCTGTGTCATCACTGATTTTCTACTTGTTCCCTCATTTGTTGGGGGAAGGAGGGTTGTGATGCGCTTCCTGATGTGTCTGCTTTGCTGGGATATGGTCTCCAGTTACCCAGTCAAACACTCATCTGGGTGCTGCTGGGAGGGGATTTTGCAGATGTGATTACAGTCCCTCATCAGTGGACTTTAAGTAAAGGAGATGATCTAGGTGGGCCTGGCTTAATCAGTCAGAAGACCTTAAGAGCTGGGCTGAGGCTCCCCCAGGGAAAGAAGAAATTCCTCCCATGAACAACAGCGTTGGCTGTGTCTGCACCCACGTCACCCTGCTGTCACACCTGCTTTGCAGCCTATACGACTGCATGAATGGACTTCTCATCTTCTTGATACAAACACACCTCCTGCAGGTTCTGCTCCTCTGGCTGAAGCCTGACTAAGCCCAGGGTATCGAAACTGCCAGCAATAATTGTGATTTCTCTATTTCTCCTTTCAGCTCTATCAGTTTTCATTTCATGTATCTTGAAGCTGTTACTGGGGGTATACACATTCAGCATTTGTGTCTTCTTGATGAATTGACGCCTTTATCTTGATGAATGGACTTCTTTGTCCCTGGAAATACTCTTTGATGTGAAATCTACTTTGTCTGGTGTTAGTACGGTCACTGCAGTTTTCTACTGGTTAGTGTTAGCAAGGTACATCTTTTCCCATCCTCTTACTTTTAACCTTTGTGGCTTCCTATGTAAACTGCACTTCTTGTAGGCAGCATTTACTTGGGTCTTGCTTCCTTATCCTACCTTGCGATCTCTGTCTTCATTTTGAATGTTAGACTATTTAATGTAATTATGATATAGTTGGGTTTAATTATGTAATTAATGTAATTATGATATAGTTGGGTTTAAATCTACCTCCTTGTTCTGGGTTTCTACTTGCCCCATCTGTTCTTTGTTTTTCTTTCTTATTGTCATGTCTTCTTTTAGATTAATCAAGGGTTTTATTTTAATGATTCTCCTTTATTCCCACTATGGGCTTATTAGTTACCCCTTAATTTTTTATTTTTACTGGATGTTCTAGAGGTTACAATATACCTCTTTAACTTATCACAATCTACCTTCAAGTAATATTATTCCCCACCACATTTGGTGTAATAATCACTCAACAATATACTCCTATGTCCCCCTCCCATCCCTTGTGCTATTATTGTCACAGATTTTACTTCCTTGTAAACTATAAACCCCCAAATACATTGTTATTATTCTTGTTTTAAACAGTGAAATACCGCTGCAGGAGATGTAAAAATTAGAAAAATATCTTTTATATTTACCTATTTAATTACTATTTCTGGGTAACTTCACTGCTTTGTGTAGATCTAAATTTCCATCTGGGATTATTTGTTTTTCTGTTGGAAGAACCTCCTTTAACACTTCTTGTAAACTGGATTTGCTGACAATGAATTCTATTGGTTTTTGCTTGCCTGAAATAGTCTCTATTTTATTTCCAATTGTGAACCGCATTTTCACTGGCTAATAAAATCATTGTTGACAGGCACCCCGCCCCCCACTGCCCTGAGCACTTCAAAGATGCTTCCCCATTGTTTTCTGGCTTGCATGGTTTCTGGCAAGAAGTCTGCTGTCCCTCATGGTTCTGTTCCTCTGTCTACAATGTGTCATTTTTATCTGGTTGCCTCTAAGATCTCTTTTTATTACTGGTTTTCAGCAATTTGTTTACAATGTGCCTGGATGTGGCTTTCTCAGTGTTTACTCAAAACAGGCTTTATTTGGCTTCTTGGATCTGTGGGTTTCTAGTTTCCATCAAATTCAGAAAGCTTTTGGCCATTATTTCCTCAAAACAGGTTTTGTCCCTGCCTCTTTCTCTTTCTAGAACTCCAATTACACACAGGCTGGATGACTGGATATGATCCCACGGGTCACCACAGTTCTATTACTTTGTTTTTTAAGTCTTTTTTCTCTCTGCTCTAATTTGAATAGTTTCTATGGCTTCAAACTTGCTGATATTTAAATCTACAGTGTTTACTCTGCTGTGAATTCTATCCAGCATATTTTTCATTTCGGATATTAAATTTTCAACTCAAAGTTCCATTGTGACTTTTTTATATCTTTCATTTTGCTTCTTATTGTTTATTGCTCTTCCCTCTTGAATGTATGGAACATATTTTTAGTAGCTGTTTTAACATCCTTGTCTGCGAATTCCATCATCTCTGCCACATCTGGGTATTTTTCTACTGACTGATTTTTCCCCCTGGTTTTGGGTCTGAATTTTCTGTTTTTGCATGCATGGTTAATTTTGATTGAATGCCAGACACTGTGAATGTTCACTGTTGCTTTCTGGTTTTTGTGGTGCTCCTTTAAATGGTCTTGGATTTTATTCTGGTGTGCAGTTCTGAGTTATTTGGAATTAGTTAGACTCTTCCGAAGCCTTTTTATCAAGTGTCATTAGGGTGGGTCCAGAACAGACTTAGGCTAAAACTAACTTACCGCCATTATTCAGAAAATACTCATGAGGATTCTACTAATGCCCAGTGTATTCTAAGGTCTTTCCATCCTGACTGGTGTAAACAGAGACTATCCTAAGCCCTGTGTGAGCTCCAAGGATTGTTCTGCCTGCTCCTTTGGGCAGCTCTTTCCCCAGCCATCTGTCCTTCCCTCACATACATGCACACATCAGCCACGACCTGGTGGGGCCTCTCTGCAGCTCTCTCTGCCCCAGCTCTCTGCCCTCCAAGTCTTGCTAATTTGGCTTCCCTGAACTCCAAGCTCTCTCTCCTCCACTCAGTGAGACCACCTCTATTTCACTTCCCTTCCCTACAGTGAGCTGGTGCAGTCATGGGCCCTTGTTTGTCCCTTTCACTGTCTATTGTCCAGTGTGTGAGAGCTGTGCTTGGTACATTCCCTCCAGCTTTCTGGTCATTTACAGCAGGAAGGTAATTCCCATGCCTGTTACCCCACGCTGGCCAGAATCAGAGGTCCAAAACCAAAAGTCAGTAACATTTTCAGAAGAGGTTTTTGGTCTAACGTAGAGCTGATTTTTTTCCCCACATTTTAAATAGAACCCCTAAGATCCATTCTTCTCTACTGTCACTATCATTTCATGAAATAACAAAAAGAGTACTATCTCAGGATAAAGGGTATTTCTCCCCAAAGTAGGACAGCTGTGGGTCTTACACCAGTTTATAAACTCTCTGCAATTTCCTTATTTAACCACAGACTTGAACGTTTTTTCCTAGGCTGACACTGAAGACAATATTGATCAGAGATGATGGAGATACCATGCTTGGAATAGGAGTTAGGAATGTGGTTTATTATTATTAGGTGTGTGTATGTGAAGCAGAAACTGTGAGCATGACCTTCGCATGTGTCTTCCTGGCAGAATCAAGGGCAGATGTTCTGCTTCGGAAGCCAAAGTGACACAGGGACAGGTACTTGTCACCAAGACGCAGGGCAGCGATCTCTAAAGCGGGCTCCACACACCTCTAGGTGCCCCCAGGCCGGCACTTCATATCAATATCGTATTGCATTCTCAAAGGGATCCTGGAGCAGGTGGAAGGTGGCCCACTGCCATGAGAGGTGGAGCTAGGGTGAACCTGGGTCTGCCAAGCGTCAGGTCAAGGTGGTTCCCAAATACCAGCTGTTCACGTACCTCCCTCAAATGTTTGCCAAATCTCCGCAATACCCACCTGTTATTCACTTAATATGTTTCTTTAACATCATTTCTAAAAGTATCTAAATTTATTTTCAAAAGAAATTTACGTCACTGCCACCAATGAGAAATCAGTATCATTTGCTTTTTAAAGAAAACCCTCAGGGACCCATGAAAATAATACACTATGATTAACTTCTAGCCAGATGCTCCTGCTTTCCTGGGACTTTCTCATTCTTCATTAAAAAGAGAGACCGGCAACTTCCGGAGAGGTATTAGAGTCATATTAATACCTAACTGAGACTTTCTCTTACATATAATTGGAAATTTTGAAAAAGATTCTGCAGCGCCCAGTTAAATTTGGCTGAAAGAACACACGCCATTTTTCTCTGCCCTTTTAACAAGAACAGAACTAGAGCAGAGGCAGAGACGGCACACGCCCACCAGGAGCAGTGGGGGTCAGAGGTGGACACTGTCCGATGGAAGACGAAAACCAAGTGGAGAGAAGGCTGGGGGGGTCCCAGTGATGGAGAGCAGAGTTGAGGAGCCTGAGCGAGACGGAGGCCCTGTTCAAATAGAGAACTTGCCACTGGCTCACGAAGTGAAGACCCCAGGAGTCCCCGAGGGTGGGAGTGTGGGCTAAGATGGGGAGCAAGAGCCCTGGTTGGACCCCCGTGCCCTTTCCTTTCCACCCCCAATCGGCTGAGACCGTCCTTCTCCCACCCTGGCAAAGGCAGGGGTTGTTCTTGAATTGGGGAACCCAGGCACAAGTCAAGATGACGGCTGGCTGCCTCAATCCATCAATCAACCACCAGGCTGCAGGCTGCCTGCCATGCCCAAGACCTGCACCCCCTCCTCCCACTCACTGGCGAGCAGCCTCTTCACCGGCAGATGGAAACCAGCGGACCCCCTCCAGAGAAATGGTCATCTGGGGAGCTGTGAGCACAGATACTGACTTTGGGAATCCTCCTGTGAAACAACTGGCTCCTGGGTCACTGTCCTCCTGGGAGGCCCTCACCAAGCCTGGCTTAATTCAGAGTAACGTGCCATCCTGCTCACACCCACTCTGAGAATGGAGGTCAGCCGTGGACCCCGGACACTGAGTGGAGACCCTCACAACAAAGACAGAGATCAAACCCAAAAGCTGGGAAAAAAGAAGAAGGCAGAAAGAAAAAAGAACTCTCAGGAAACAGAAAATGCAGGGAGGAGAAGAAAGCTCCAGAGGAGGCACCGTTAATAACTGTCCGGAAGGGAAAGACGGTGTATCGATGAAAGAAGAACAGGGTGCCGTAAGAAAGGAAGAATGATTCCAATAATAAGAAAGAAATCTTGGAAATTTAAAACATATTCGTAAAACAAAACCAAAAATATCATGGAAGAGTAGGAAGAAATTGTTTGAGGAAATTTCCCAGAAAGTTGAACAGCTAAAGAGAAAGAGATAGATTGAGAGATTAAAAATGGGGAGAAGAGGTACGAGAATAAAAGGACCAACCCAAAAGGCCCAGGACCTGACCAGTAGAAGTTACGGAACACACAAGACGGAGGCAAAATAGGACTATTTTAAATTAAAAGTACAGTAAAAGAAAATTTCCCATAAGTGAGGGGCAGGAATCGTCATGATGAAAGACACTGCCAAGTTCCCAGGCAGCTCCTAGAAGAGACCCACACTGCAGCCTCACACCATGAGATTTCAGAAGGGAGGGGGCCTAGAAGTTTCCAGACACATGAAACACGTCACAGAGGATCAGGAATCAGGTGGCATCTGTTTTTCAATGGCAACCCCAATACCCTTTAACATTTGGAGGGAAATTATTTCAAACCCAGTATTCTGTAGTCAGACAAGTTATCGAGTGTAAGGGCAGAATAAGGACATTTCCAGACACCCAAGTTCTTAAAAACTTACCCACCGTGCACTGTTTCCCAAGAAGCTAGGAAGGGAAGGCGAACACCAAGATAAGGCAAGATGTGAGACGCGGAGAAACAGTGCTCCCAGCTGTGGCCGAGGGTGGACAGAAGCGTGGGAGGAAACCGCCTCAAACAGTTGGACCATCACCTATCCGCAGGGCTTACCACGTGGAGAGAATCTGAGGGTTGAGATAGATGGATTGGAGAAGAAACAGGGGACCAGACGCAGAAAACTAAGCTTGTAGGAGAGAAGCGTCTATTAACCCCAGAGAAAACAAAAGGTTGTTGCAGAAAAGAAATGTGACTCTAGCACGTCGTGCAGCCTGATGGGAACGTCACTGACACTGTCCATAACGCTTCACACGCTAAATACTGCTTTAACCGAGGGGCACCATTTAGCTCCGTGAGGATGGGGAGGTGGAAGAGGCTGCAGGCGGCGCAGGGTGGGGAGCTGTGCAAGAGAGATAAAGGGTGTTTAAAATGTGAAAGATCACGAAGTAGCAATAAAAGCAAAATACTTAGAGTTAGTGAAAAATAATCAGAAGAAACAACTAACAGAGAGAAGTGTGAGCCCGTCTGGGAAAGAGGGTTTGAGGTGGGAAGAGAGGCAGGGAATGGTCTTCAGTGGAAAATAACGTCCTGTTGGACTCTCAATACCATGTGGACGGAGAGCTTTGGGGGGCAATTACGTTGAAAAACAAAGAGACAGGAAAAGAATGGAAAGGGACTGAGTTTCACACGACGGCCATCACCTTCCCAAATCAAGTTTGCCTTGTCTGGCCTGCAAGGACCATCTAAGGGGTCTTGACTTTCCTCTCCGTGAACTTTGTACGTGGTGAGCTGGCCAGTGGGCACTGTCGCCGGGCTTCCTCTGGTTTCTGAAGCAGACCTGGAGCCCACCAAGAGGAAAGTCCCTTCCCCCAAGGGTGACAAGGACCAGGAGAGCCACCGGCACCACCAAGCGGTCCCCCCTAGAGAAGAGTCTCAATTTGGACACAAATGACAAGTGGGGCAACGCAGTCTGTATGGGGAGGGGCCGTCCCGAACACTGTGGGGTGCTGAGCAGCACCCCTCCTCCCACGAGACGCCAGGAGCGCCCCCCTCAGCTGCAACGTCAGAGTTGTCTCCAGACACTGCCACGTATCCCCTCGGGACAGAGACGCCAGATTCAGCAAATAAAAATATAGGACACCCAGTCCAATTTGTATTTCAGATAAGCAATAAATAATTTCTAGTATAAGTATGTCCCAAGCAATATTTGGGATATACTCATACTGTTTAAAAACCCTATTTGTTCGTCTAAAATTCCAGAATTCATATTTAGCCAGGCATGCTGTATTTTACCTGACACCCCTACCTGGTGGGCAAACGTGCCCCTGGTTAAGACGCGCAGCTCTGGAACAAGTCTTTCAACTCTTCTCCTGGCACATCTCCATTTGTAAATAATTTTGTCCGCTTGTTTATAAGGCGTACACACGTGCTATCTGATCACTATATTGGCCAAACTGCTCAACACATATACACAGTGAAATTTTAAAAGAATGGCATTCAAAAGTCCATAGAAGTTTTAATATTTTCTTCTCACACCCAAGGGTCGCCCTTATTCAGCCCATTTGAGAAGGCACGTGTGAACCCACCTGAGACTGGAGGAGCATGACCTCCAGGGGCCACCTGCTGACCCCCTGGGGGTTTCAGGAAAACCGCTGCCCTGTGACACGGACCTTCACGCTGGGATAGGACCACCGTTACCAGCCCTGATTCCTCATCATTCACGTGCCTGTTGATGCAGCAAGTGCTCACAGGGCCGCATGTGCCGAGGGCTGTGTCCCAGGCTCCAGACCCGCAGACCCTCTGCAGAGCGGAGGGGTGACCTCCTGGATGCAGGACAGACCGTAAATACTAAATACATCCCGGCGGGGCCGTGTGCCGTGGAGAGAAGTCAGGAGGGAACAGGGACAGAGGTGTTCGAGGAGGTGGCCTTGGGGCAGAGCCCGAGTGGAGGGCGGAGCCGGGCAGCCCGGAGGGGTCTGGGCAGAAGGTCCCGGGGCGGCAGCCAGGATGCCAGCCCCAGGCGGGAGGAGGACGGGTCTCTGAGGGGGCGCAGGACCTCTCTGACTGCTTTCTGGAGAACAGACTATAGGGTGAGGGGACGGGGAGACCCATGAGCAAGCCTTGGCCGTGGTCCAGGTGAGAGAGGAGGGCTTGGGCTGGCAGCAAGTGATGGAGGTGATGGCAAGCTTCCGCATCTCTCTTAATAAAGGCGCCACAGGACCTGCTAGGTGACTGCATGTGGGCGCGAGCGCGCGGTCCAGGATGACTCGAAGGTTCTCGGCCGAGAAGGTGGAAACGAGGCACTGCCTGTAGAGCTCAGGAGAGCTCGTGGGAGGAGCCAGATGGGGCGGGGGCCGAGGCTGGGATGGGAGGACAGCGACGGTGAATGGTTTTCCAGAAAGGATGGCTCACCATGTATGAGCCACCTTCCTGCACCACAGAAAATCAAACAGACGTGCTTCTGAAGGTGACCTGCAGGCTGGCCAGGCCAAAGATGGATTAAGGTCGGTTGCCCTCGTCGCTGATCTCTTGTGGTCGTGCTGGGGAGTGAACAAGGACGGAAGGGGTGTGCTGAGTCCACGGGCAGAGACGGAGCACAGGGCACTGGCGGCTGCTGTTCCTGGGAACCGTAACGACAACCGCACGACGGGCGGGCGGCTGGCAAGCCCCTTCCCACAGTGACCTCGGCCTCCATCCTCACAACAGCCCCGAGCGGCATTATCACCCCCAGCGAACAGCAAAGGAAATGAGGCAAGAGCGGGGAAGGAACGTGCCCAAGGTCACCCAGCGAGCTGGCGGCTGAACTGAGACCGGGACTCGGGCCCCGGCTCCCAGCCGGTGCTCCCCGCACCCCACCCGAGACCATGGAAGCCCATGGGAAGATGCTCAACGCACCAGTCCTGAGGGGAACACAAACCAAAACCCCGGCGAGGGGCCACTGCACACCCACCAGGATGGCCAGGCTCACGGACACGGACAACCAGGACATGGGAACTCCTGGGCGTGGCAGTGGGCGTGCCTTGGGGTGCAGCCACTTTGCAATGTGTTCTGGTGGTTTCTCATGTTACATCTATCTCACCGTACAACCCAGAAATCCCGACGAATACACACAGAGCGCCGACTGGACGCTGGGGAGAGACAGGCAGAGACGCCAACCCGAGTGCAAGGGCTCCTGAGCGCTCTAAGCGCGGCCCCGAGAACCAGCATTGCCCAGACGTCTGCGGCAGGTGGATGCATGCGTCTGTATCACGGAAGACCAGCCAGCAGTCACGAGGAGCACAGGACTAATGCCTGTGACAAGGTGGCCGTCGGATGCCTTGCGACCAGTGAAAGAAGACAGACCCCAAGGGCAGGTCCGGTCATTCCGCTTCAGGGACGTTCCAGAAAAGGCAAAACTGATCCCCAGTGACAGAAATCAGATGGGGGCTGCCAGGGGCTGGCGACGGGAAGGGTCGGCTACAAAGGGGATTCTGGGGGGTGACGGGGTGGTGACGGGAGAATTCTGTATGTTGACTGTGGTGGTGATGCAACTGGACGCATTTGTCCTCACTCAGAACAGCACAGTGAGAGGGGTGGATTTTAGTGATGTCGATTATATCCCAATAAACCTGGCTTAAACAACAACACACGTCAGACCACGTCCATCTCCTGCTGCAGACATGTCGGCATCTTTTCGTTACTCTTGGGATACGGCGCACGCTCCTCTCCTCAGCCTCTTCACCCGCCTCCCAGCCGCCCCTCCCGCAGGTCTTCCCGGTCCTCAGGGACCCTGCACACTCTGTTCCCCGCCCTGCCCACACCCTTCCTTCTCCAGCTGCAGACCCTCGTCCCACCACCTGCCGGAGGAGGCGCCTGTCTTGCGCTCAGGACTCTTTCCCTCCATCGCGAGCGGCAATCACATTCCCGCTTAGCTGTCTGCCTGGCAGGTATCCGTCTCCCCACGAAGGACACACGCAATGCCTCTTTCTCAACACTGATGCCCGGCCCTTGTTACAGCTCGTCACACAGTAGGTGTTCAATAAAAGTTACTGAATCAGAGAATGAATGAGCGAACAACTAAGTTCTGGAGACAAGAAACACACGAAGTGACTTCCCTACACCCCATTTCTTTGGCAAAAGAAAACTCTATCAAAAAGGACGCAGGGCAAGGTAACACAGCCACCCCTTGGGCCATCGCGGATCAGCGGCGGGGACAAGTGACCAGCCCTACCTGTCGCTGCGGCAGGTCTCCAGATTCACGGCTCAGAGCTTGCTGTCAGCCTGAAAAACAGAAGGGAAGAAAACAGTTAATAGCTTTGCTGAAGTCTAGGCTTTCCCAGCTGCCTGGCTTTGCTCAGCCTAAAATCAGCAGAAAATTTCAGCCAAGTCTGGTGCCTGCTTCACCACCAGAGCTTCTGAGTTTCGGACCAATCATCAGTCTTCTGAAGTCGAGGTTCTATTAAGGCTTGGCTCAAACAACAGGGTCAGTAAGAGGCTTATAAAAAAGATTTGAAAGGCTCTCCGCGCACCAATTAGCTCTTACAAAACTGTACTTTGATGAGCACCGTGCAGATGAATCAGCTCCACGTGGCTCCCTTTCCCTGGAAACACCCTCGGGCCTGAGAATTAAAGCTGGCGGTTGGGAGAGGTGAGGCCGGGGAGGGGAATCTTTGGGGCCCGACTGCTTCACAAGTTTTGCCAGATTCCTAGCGGAGGGAGGGGGTAAATAGTTGAGGACATCTGGCTGATATAAAAACACGGCTGGATTCATCCTTCCTCGAAGCAAATATTATTCTCATTAAAACATAATCAAATCATCTTTGGGGAAGAGCCGTCGTGGAGGAGGGCAGCACAGAGAAGCCCCTCTGGTTACATGCAGCCGCGCTCAGCGGCTGGGCTGGAGTAGGGAGGCCCAGGCACCGCCCTCCCACCCCCTCCCGCCCCCCAGCCTGGTCCCGGCCCAGCATGGCTCCCTCCACCGGCTGGTGAGACTCTTGACCAGGGTCCTGGCTCCTCCCTTCCAGTTGGGTCTCTGGGACAGGACACTGCCTTCCCAATTCTCATCCAGGTCCGGAGCGGGAGGTCTCAACACGGAGACATCCCACAGCGAGAGGGCAAGCTGTGCGTTGCTTGGTCGAATGCCAGCATCAAGGTTGTGTGAATTTGGTAGACGTGGTTACCACCTACAATCAGCCAGCTCCCAGTAAGGGAGATTACTCTTCGTAAGGTGGGTTGGCCCCATTCAACCAGTTGGAGCTCTTAGGAGCCAAAAGTGAGGTTTCCCAGAGAAGAAAAAAATTCTGCCTTGTGACTATAACAGACACCCTGCCAGGGTTTCCAGCCTGTTGACCTGCCCTACAGATTTTGGACTTGTCAACCCCCAATCCTTAAAATAAAAATAAATTTCTCTCTCTCTGCAGATAGATAGATTAGATAGATAATTGACAGATAGATGATAGATACCCTCTTGGTCCCGTGTCTCTGGAGAACCCTGGCTGATACACAGAGAAAACAAAGATCTGTCAGTCCCCCAAGGCTAGCCCTTGAAAACTCCTCACCCAGGTGGCAGTACAGACTGGTAGCTAAAAACGCTGACTCTTGGTTTATATGAAGTTCTGCAACAGGCAAAACTAATCAATGATGGAAAGATTAGGACACTGGCCGCCTCATTGGGGTGCAGGCAAGGACTGACTGGGGTGGGGGCACTTTCTGGGGGGATGGGAAATTCCACGTGCTGATAAGGGAGGGGTTTACAGGTGTCTGCTTACGTTAAAACTCAGCGAACGGTACACCTAAGGTTTGTGCATTTCACTGCACGGAAAGTTTACGTAAAAACATCAATACTGAACTCTAGCTGGTGAAATGTGAGCCCAAGTGTTAAGGGGTGAAGCGTACTGGAGTCTGCGGTGGCTGTTTGAAATGCGCACAAAAATAAGACGGATCCACAGATGCAGAGAGGGATGGAGAGCTGGATCACCAGCTAATAAAGTGAATGCAGCTCGACGCTAATGGTGGGATCAGGTGGTGGGTTATGTGGGTGTTCGTGATAAAATCAGGTCGACTTCCCTGTGTGTGTGAATGGTGGGGCCGGCCTGTCTGCGGCGAGTCCTTAACTGTGCTGAACGCCAGCTGCAGAACTGACCGGCGTCTTCACCTCTGCGCCTCTTTTCCCCCAAATAAAAATGCTGAGCAATGACAGCACCTGTTTTCAGGGCTGTGTGAAGGTTAAAAGGTGATGTGCTCAGAGCACGCGGCCAGCACCGGCACGACAGCAGGCGCTCAGCGTCCCCAGCCGTTCTTAGCAGCCGTTTCTGCTTGCAACGCTAGGAACCAAGAGGCTGAGATGTGACTTGCTAGACGGCCCGAAGTCCTGAACCTCGGACGCTTCTGAACACCGGACTCCTGAGTGCGCACCGCGCTGAGACGGGGACAGGACAGGGAGTAACATCCTCATTCCATGACCTTCAACCAGCATCAGGGGACATCATGCTGGAGGCTCGTGGGGACCAGGATTAACAAGCTACGGTCACCTGAGGCAGCGTAAGCCAAGGGCCTGGGGAGCCCGGACCGGCAGGAGCGTGTGCTACCGTGACAGGCGGTGGGAAGCCTCCTGGGGGAGTTATGCAAGGTGGGTAGGACTTCAGCGGATGGACGTGGTCCCAGACTGGATAAAAGATGCCCGGTGATGCAAGGTTCTGGTTCTGCATTCCATGTGGGTACAGAATATAAATACACTTGATTTTAAAATGTGGACCTCGTCAGAAGATTCTTCCGCTGGTCCAGAACATTCCACAGTGAAATGACAGCACTGTTCCCAAAGACCCCCGTTCCAGGACCACAGCGTGTGACTCCGCTGGTCCTCCTACGCTTTTGCAGGGAAACATGTCGGCATCCTTCCGTGAGCGACTCTGCTCTGTGATCACTGTGCTTCACTAAAAGCTTCCCGAAGTGAAGTTTTCTGGCACGACATTCATTGAAAAATTTAAGTTCCCAGTGGGTTTTGAATAAAATGCACCCCAAATGTAAAGGGCTTGTTTAACAATTAAATGCCACTGTGGGCCACTTTATTTACTAAGGACCCGGCAGCTCTGAGCCCGACGGATGAGGGTGGCAGTGAGCACAGGGGGAAGGACGACTGCCCGGCTGAACTTGCTTTTGCTTTTCAATTCAGCATCAGCCGCATCACACCGGTTTTGCGGTCCAGTCGCTCCGCTTCTTACTTGTGAACTGCGCGAGCCTCAGCGTCTCTCGCGATGGGGAGGATTTTCTGACGCAGTTATCGCTTGCTGGGTAGCACTGTCAATTCCAAGCATATTTCTGCTCCATAGACATCTCAGTTTGGCAAAATCTTGTTTTCAGCATGATGTGTGTTCCGCCAGAATTTGAATTTGTATTATCACTGCAAAAATAAATTACTGTACCTTCAACGTTGAACTTTTAAACTGGATCCGAGAAAGCCTCTGCACTGTTTCCTATGCGGCCCGCTGCCCTGTCGGCTGGCGGCGTGGGGCTCCTCGTGTCCCACAGGCCACTGGTGGGGACGGCACAACAGCCAGAAACCAGAGGCTGGCAGGGCAGCAGGCTCTACACGTTAAAAATAAATTCATTTTTTAAATCTTTAAATCCTAGCTAGATTCTCTTGCCACCCAAATCTCCGGCCTGATGTTTGCTGTCTTTGCTTCAAAGGGAGATTAGTGAATGTTAGAGACACGACTAGTTAGTGCCTGACCGAGTCTCCCTCCTGGTCACACTGCTGTCCGTGACCAGGGACAGAGAACGCCGGGCTTGCGTCTGGGACAAGAGAGCTTTTGCACAATGGGAGACGTGAAACATCCCCTAGAATATGGCAAATAATTTTAAATTATAGGAAGAATGTTAAGATAAATATTTAGAGGCTCTGAAGGAATGCAGCTCTGTTTCGAAGGAAAATGAAACACTGGAAAAACAGGCTCAACTGCTGTTTTCATTTCCAGAAGCTGCGTCGGATGCAAGAACCACGTGGGGGAGACGTTCTCCCCGCTCCCCGCACCCCAGACCGTGGCCCCACGGTCCTGATTCACCCTCTCCTTTCGCAGTCTCTCTCCGGCCCCCCTTCCAGGCGCTGGCGCTCTGCAGAGGGTGGAGGCCAGTAAACCGGCCTGTTGCCCAGGAGCTCCGAGAACAGTGGGGTGGACACCCACGCCCCTCACCCAACAGGCACCCCTGTGCCCGTGTGGGGACGGCCCGCCCCTCCTTCCGCAAGTGTCCGCAGGGCGTGTCCGGAGAGGGTGAGTGCCCAGCCCAGCGTCACACTGGAAAGCGCGGCACCCTTCCCCTCGGCCCCAGCCCAGGCCATCCAGGGCAGCCCAAGGACCAGGCCTCCCAACAGGCAGGGCGGGGGAGCACAGCACCTGCAGAGGAGCGGGCACGGCCACGTGGACGCACCACCAGGACTGGCTCCCAGGGCTGGGGTGGGAGGCAGAAGAGGGCCACGCGTCTTAGCCTGAAGGAGGGAGGAGCCGGACGCCGCTGAGTGGCTGACAGAGGTGCTGGAAAAGTCCCTCCTGGCAGAGGGAGGGCGGGGTCCCAGCGAGCAGAGGTCCTGGGGTCCCCACTGGCCACCAGCACTCAGCAGTGGCCAGGATGGCCAGTCCCTGCCCTTGTGGGGACGTACAGTCACATACTAACGCTGCAGACACGGGGGCTGCGGGGGAAGAAGGCGTGAGCCGGCGAGACCCGCTCCATCTCTGTGTCGGGGGGCTCTGGTCGGGGAGGGCTGCCCACAGGGAGGATCTGGGCATTTCTTCAGTAGTCCCACTTCGGACCAAATCAGACTTCCCGACGGCACCCACCCGCCGAGGCACTGCCGATCCCCGAGAAGGTCTGCGTGGCATGGTCACCGACAGCAGGTTTGGGGGACCTCGGGAGGGGGAGGCCTGAGAGATGGGCACTGCCCACCCTTGAGGGGACAGCACTGCCCTTGACGGGAATGCCAGAGGTTGTAGGGGACAAGTCTCGACCAGCCCATGAGCAGCAGCTGAGATGGTAGAGTCCCAGCAGGACACAATCTACGGATTTTGCCAGGATTTTGTACAGGAAGTGGAATTTGGGGCGAACAGGACGCCTGGAGTAAAGAAGCAGCCCAGAGGCACGATGTGAGTCGTGAAACGATGAGCCACCATCACGCACCCAAGCTCGCAGGTGCTCCATCGATCCTGGGGTGGAAAACATGCTGGTAGAAAGAGTATCCAAACGCCAGGCCCTCCGGACACACCACGGGTGGTGGTCTTTGCTTCATCCCCCAGCCCACGGCATAGCGACACGAGTGTGGCCCTGAGCTGGAGGTGGCCGCGGACGACAGCTGTGTGCCGGCTGCCTGGTGCCCGGCACGCTTCACGGGGGATTCAAGGAGCCGGAGGATAAGCCAGCCCCGCAGGGGAAGGAGAGCCCCCCACAGCCGCTCTGCGGGCAACGGGGGCCCAGCAGGAAAATCTGGGCCCGGCGGCCTCCCTGGAAAACATTGTCTGCGGCCATGTTTTCTCTGAGGCTTTGTTGCTTTGTTACCAAGCAAGGACGCTCTGTTCCAACTCCCTACCCCTCACCTAAGATCATCGCCCATCTTTGTGAAAAGTCAGAGTAATTCTTTCCATCCCCGCTGGCCAGGTCACGCTGGCATGGCAACGAGACAGGCTGGGAGGAGGGAAGCGTTACCCCCAAGCTCAGCAGTGGCCACGCTGCCCCCTCCCTCCCAGCCTGTGCCTCTTGCGGGGTGAACGCCTGGCTCCTGCGTCCACATCATCACCGACGCTCTGAGTGCCTGCTGGGTGCCAGGCCATGTGCGAAGGCTCCTCGGGGGAACTGATCACTGAACCTTCGTGACGGCAGTATGACGCAGGCGTTAATCTTTATCCTGAGCTTAAGACTAAAATCTGACCCTCTAAACCCTCATGAGTATGGTCATTTTGGTTTTCAACAAGGGTGCCAAGACCACTCAATAAGAAAAGGACAGGACTTCCCTGGTGGCGCAGTGGTTGAGAATCCGCCTGCCAGTGCAGGGGACACGGGTTTGATGCCTGGTCCAGGAAGATCCCACATGCCGCGGAGCAACTAAGCCCGTGCGCCACAACTACTGAGCCTGCGCTCTGGAGCCCACGTGCCACAACTACCGAAGCCCGCGCGCCTAGAGCCCGTGCTCCGCCGCAAGAGAAGCCACCGCAATGAGAAGCCTGCGCCCCCTAACAAAGAGTAGCCCCTGCTCGCCGCAACTAGAGAAAGCCCATGCACAGCAACGAAGACCCAATGCAGCCAAAAATAAATAAACAAATAAATTTATAAAAAATAAGAAAAGGACAATCTTTTCAACAAATGGTGCTGACAACTGGACACCCACATGCAAAAGAATGAAGCTGGACCCCTACAAAACAGCATATGCAAAAATTAACTCTAAAAGGCTCAAAGACCTAAATGTAAGAGCTAAAGCTGTAAGTTGTAGAAGAAAGTAAAGGTGTGAAGCTTCGTGACCTTGGATTAGACAATGGTTTCTTGGATGTGACACCAAAAGCACAGCAATAAAACAAAAAAATAGGTAACCTGTACTTAACCAAAATTAAAAATTCTGTGACGGGAAAGGACATCATCAAGAAAGAGAAAAGACACAGAATGAGAGAAAATACTTGTAAGTCACATACCTGATAAAGGACTTGTATCTAAAATAAAGAACTCCTAAAATTCAACAATAAAAAGACAAACAACATATACAAATGGGCAATAAGCATGTGAAGAAGATGCCCACCATCATTAGCTTTCAGGGAAATGCCGTGAGATACCACATCACATTCACTATAATGGCTCTAATCAAAAAGACAGAGGGCTTCCCTGGTGGCGTGGTGGTTAAGAATCCGCCTGCTTGGGCTTCCCTGGTGGCACAGTGGTTGAGAATCTGCCTGCCAATGCAGGGGACACAGGTTCGAGCCCTGGTCTGGGAGGATCCCACATGCCGCGGAGCAGCTGGGCCCGTGAGCCACAATTGCTGAGCCTGCGCGTCTGGAGCCTGTGCTCCGCAACAAGAGAGGCCGCGATAGTGAGAGGCCCGCGCACCACGATGAAGAGTGGCCCCCGCTTGCTGCAACTAGAGAAAGCCCTCGCACAGAAACGAAGACCCAACACAGCCATAAATAAATAAATAAATAAATAAATTAATTAATTAAAACAAACAAAAAAACAAGTTCCATAAAAAGAATCCACCTGCTTGCCTGCCAATGCAGGGGACATGGGTTCGAGCCCTGGTCTGGGAAGATCCCACATGCCACGGAGCAGCTGGGCCCGTGGGCCACAATTACTGAGCCTGCACGTCTGGAGCCTGTGCTCCGCAACAAGAGAGGCCGCGATAGTGAGAGGCCCGCGCACCGCGATGAAGAGTGGCCCCCGCTTGCCACAACTAGAGAAAGCCCTCGCACAGAAATGAAGACCCAACGCAGCCATAAATAAATAAATAAAAACAAATTAAAAAAAAAAAAAAAGAATCCACCTGCCAATGCAGGGGACACGGGTTCAAGTCCTGGTCTGGGAAGATCCCACATGCTGCGGGACAACTAAGCCCACGTGCCACAACTACTGAAGCCCGTGCGCCTAGAGCCCGTGCTCCACAACAAGAGAGGCCACCGCAATGAGAAGCCTGCACACTGCAACGAAGAGTAGCCCCCGCTCGCAGCAACTAGAGAAAGCCTGCACGCAGCAATGAAGACCCAATGCAGCCAAAGATAAATACATATATTTTTTAAATGCTTTAAAAAAAAAAAGACAGAGAACCAGAGTGTTGATGAGGATGGGGGGAAACTGGAACCCTCAAGCATTGCTTGCAGGGATGTAACAAGGTGCAGCTGCCATGTCTGGGAGCCCCTCAAAAGGTTAGACATGGAGCTACCATACGACCCAGCAATTCCACTCCTGGGCACATACACAAGAGAAGTGAAAACACGACCACACCAAAAATATGTGTTTATAGCAGCATTATTCTTAATAGGCGAATAACAGAAACAATCAAAATGACCACCAAATTAATGGATAAGCAAAATGTGGCCAATCCGTACACTGGAATATCATTCAGCCATACAAAGGAATGAAGCTCTGACACAGGCTAAACATGGTGAACCTTGAAAACATCATGCTAAGTGAATGATGCCAGACACAAAAGACCACATATTATATGATTCCATTTATGTGAAATGTCCAAAATAGGCAAGCGTAGATTCATGGTTGCTAGGGGCAGGGAGAGAGAGAAATGTGGGGAGACTGCTAATGGGGACAAGGTTTCTTTTCGGGGTGACCAAATAGTTCTGAAATTGATTGTGGTGATGGCTGCACAATTCTGTAAACATACTAAAAACTGTTTAATTGGACACTTTAAATAGGTGAGTTGTACAGTACATGAATTACTTCTCAATAAAGCTATGTTAAGAACAACTGAGGCCCAGGGCAGTAATCAACGGACCACGTTCCACATAAAGGGCAGAGGCAAGACTTGAACTCAGGCCCTTCAGGTCAAAGCTCTTCACTGCCGGCTCTGTCACCTCCTCCGGACTTACACCTTCACATAGGTTTCCCCTAAGCCTGGATTTCCTCATCACCAGTCATCTAGCCCCACGTGCTCCTCAAAGCATGGTCCCTGAGCCAGCAACACCAGCACCACCTGGGAGCCTGGGAGCAATGCAGAATCTCAGGCCCCGCCCCAGACGTGCCGGTCAGCATCTGCATTTTCACTAGATCCACGGGGAATTCGTGTCTACATTAAGGCGCTGCGATTGTATCCCTGAGGCTGGCTGCTTCACCCCTCCCGTGTGAGCGGGAGACATCTGGCTGAAGAAAGCAGAGGAGGCCTCCTTGCCTCAGGAGAAAGAGGCGGTTGCTGCCACTGTTCTGAGGCCAGAAGGAGCGACTCATGAGGGTGGAGCAGGAGCCCTGGAGACAGGCTGCCTGTCCTACACGTGCGCCGTAGGGGTTACAGCCACAGAGACTCTGGGGCACTGTGTTGGAGGGAACTTTAAAAATCACTGCGTCAGCTTCCCATCTCCTCCTGGAGACACTCTCAGTATCCTCAGTGGGGTCATCCACATCCCACGAGGTAAGCGCTACCTCACCTGCCGCCTTGCTGCACTGTTAAGCAGGACCAGTCATTTTGGAACTCAATCCCTGATCAGGCAGCAGTGACAGGGGTATGCCTAACACTCTAGCTGCCTGCCAGAAACTGAGATGAATCCTCTCATGGAGGAAGATGACATTGTCCTAGGCCTTGAGTTATCTCTGTATTTTTTCATGTACAATATCCAGCACATAATCAAAAATAATATGACATATAAGGAGATGGGACAACATGATCAAAAATCAAGAGAGGGCTTCTCTGGTGGCGCAGTGGTTGAGAATCCGCCTGCCGATGCAGGGGACACGGGTTCGAGCCCTGGTCTGGGAAGATCCCATGTGCCACGGAGCAACTAGGCCCGTGAGCCACAACTACTGAGCCTGCGCGTCTGGAGCCTGTGCTCCGCAACAAGAGAGGCCATGATAGTGAGAGGCCCGCGCACCGTGATGAAGAGTGGCCCCTGCTTGCCGCAACTGGAGAAAGCCCTCGCACAGAAACGAAGACCCAACACAGCCAAAAATAAATAAATAAATAATAATTAAGAAAGCAACTTAAAAAAAAAAAAATCTCTGGTACTGTTTTCTCATTTGTCTAACAAGTATAGCAATGCCTTCTATGTTAAAAAAAAAAAAATCAAGAGAAACAACAGACAATAGAAACAGAGCCATGGATTATGGAAATGGGATCATCAGAATATGAACTTCTAATAATCCCTTAAAATACTCAAGAAAATGAAAGACAAGATTAAGAATTTTGGTATAGTGGAAACTATAATAAGGAGTCAAAAAAAAAGTTCTAGAACTGAGAAATATAATAACTGGAATTTAGAACTTAATAGATTATGTCTAACTGAAGAAAGAATTAGTAAACTGGAAGATAAATCAAAGAAATTCTGCAGATGAAAATAATAACTTTTTAGCTATTCTGGTGAAAGTATATTGGTACTCGCTGTGGTTTACATCTGCATTTCCCTAACGACTGATGATATTGAGCACCTTTTCATATGCTTATTGGCCATCTGAAGATTTTTAAATGAAGGGCCTATTCTAAACTTTTGTGTATTTAAAAAATTAGGTTATTTCTCTTTTTTACAAATACTAATATTTATTAGAGTTTGACAACTCCTAGATACATATTTTAATTTCTATGGTAATTTAAAAGAATAAGAAAGGTATTTATAACTATCAAACTAACAAAGGGGGGTATAACATAATAAAAATAATTATTTTAAAAAGGCGAGAAAGGAGAGAAAAAATGACACTGAATAATCAAGACAAATAAAAAACACACAGAGCAACAGTCAGCTCTACCCACCACCAGAGCCTCCCATCAAGCCTCTTAGATAGCCTCAACCACCAGAGGGCAGACAACAGAAGCAAGAAAAACTATAATCCTGCAGCCTGTGGACCAAAAACCACAGTTACAGAAAGATAGAGAAGATGAAAAGGCAGAGGGCTATGTACCAGATGAAGGAACAAGAAAAAACCCCAGAAAAACAACTAAATGAAGTGGAGACAGGCAACCTTCCAGAAAAAGAATTCAGAATAATGATAGTGAAGATGATCCAGGACCTCGGAATAAGAATGGAGGCAAAGATTAAGAAGGTGCAAGAAATGATTAACAAAGACCTAGAAGAATTAAAGAACAAACAAACAGAGATGACCAATACAATAACTGAAATGAAAACTACACTAGAAGGAATCAATAGCAGAATAACTGAGGCAGAAGAACGGATAAGTGACCTGGAAGACAGAATGGTGGAATTCGCTGCTGCGGAACAGACTAAAGAAAAAAGAATAAAAAGAAATGAAGACAGCCTAAGAGACCTCTGGGACAACATTAAACGCAACAACATTCGCATTATAGGGGTCCCAGAAGGAGAAGAGAGAGAGAAAGGACCAGAGAAAATATTTGAAGAGATTATAGTCGAAAACTTCCCTAACATGGGAAAGGAAATAGCCACCCAAGTCCAGGAAGCGCAGAGAGTCCCATACAGGATAAACCCAAGGAGAAACACGCCGAGACACATAGTAATCAAAGTGGCAAAAATTAAAGACAAAGAAAAATTATTGAAAGCAGCAAGGGAAAAACGACAAATAACATACAAGGGAACTCCCATAAGGTTAACAGCTGATTTCTCAGCAGAAACTCTGCAAGCCAGAAGGGAGTGGCATGATATACTTAAAGTGATGAAAGGGAAGAACCTACAACCAAGATTACTCTACCCGGCAAGGATCTCATTTAGATTTGATGGAGAAATCAAAAGCTTTACACACAAGCAAAAGCTAAGAGAATTCAGCACCACCAAACCAGCTCTACAACAAATGCTAAAGGAACTTCTCTAAGTGGGAAACACAAGAGAAGAAAAGGACCTACAAAAACAAACCCAAAACAATTAAGAAAATGGTCATAGGAACATACATATCGATAATTACCTTAAACGTGAATGGATTAAATGCCCCAACCAAAAGACACAGACTGGCTGAATGGATACAAAAACAAGACTCATATATATGCTGTCTACAAGAGACCCACTTTAGACCTAGGGACACATACAGACTGAAAGTGAGGGGATGGAAAAAGATATTCCATGCAAATGGAAATCAAAAGAAAGCTGGAGTAGCTATACTCATATCAGATAAAATAGACTTTAAAATAAAGAATGTTACAAGAGACAAGGAAGGACACTACATAATGATCCAGGAATCAATCCAAGAAGAAGATATAACAATTATAAATATATATGCACCCAACATAGGAGCACCTCGATACATAAGGCAACTGCTAACAGCTATAAAAGAGGAAATCGACAGTAACACAATAATAGTGGGGGACTTTAACACCCCACTTACACCAATGGACAGATCATCCAAAATGAAAATAAATAAGGAAACAGAAGCTTTAAATGACACAATAGACCAGATAGATTTAATTGATATATATAGGACATTCCATCCAAAAACAGCAGATTACACGTTCTTCTCAAGTGCGCACAGAACATTCTCCAGGATAGATCACATCTTGGGTCACAAATCAAGCCTCAGTAAATTTAAGAAAATTGAAATCATATCAAGCATCTTTTCTGACCACAACGCTATGAGATTAGAAATGAATTACAGGGAAAAAAACGTAAAAAGGACAAACACATGGAGGCTAAACAATACGTTACTAAATAACCAAGAGATCACTGAAGAAATCAAAGAGGAAATAAAAAAATACCTAGAGACAAATGACAATGAAAACACGACGACCCAAAACCTATGGGATGCAGCAAAAGCGGTTCTAAGAGGGAAGTTTATAGCTATACAAGCCTACCTAAAGAAACAAGAAAAATCTCAAGTAAACAATCTAACCTTACACCTAAAGAAACTAGAGAAAGAAGAACAAACAAAACCCAAAGTTAGCAGAAGGAAAGAAATCATAAAGATCAGAGCAGAAATAAATGAAATAGAAACAAAGAAAACAATAGCAAAGATCAATAAAACTAAAAGTTGGTTCTTTGAGAAGATAAACAAAATTGATAAGCCATTAGCCAGACTCATCAAGAAAAAGAGGGAGAGGACTCAAATCAATAAAATCAGAAATGAAAAAGGAGAAGTTACAACAGACACCGCAGAAATACAAAGCATCCTAAGAGACTACTACAAGCAACTTTATGCCAATAAAATGGACAACCTGGAAGAAATGGACAAATTCTTAGAAAGGTATAACCTTCCAAGACTGAATCAGGAAGAAACAGAAAATATGAACAGACCAATCACAAGTAATGAAATTGAAACTGTGATTAAAAATCTTCCAACAAACAAAAGTCCAGGACCAGATGGCTTCACAGGTGAATTCTATCAAACATTTAGAGAAGAGCTAACACCCATCCTTCTCAAACTCTTCCAAAAAATTGCAGAGGAAGGAACACTCCCAAACTCATTCTATGAGGCCACCATCACCCTGATACCAAAACCAGACAAAGACACTACAAAAAAAGAAAATTACAGACCAATATCACTGATGAATATAGATGCAAAAATCCTCAACAAAATACTAGCAAACAGAATCCAACAACACATTAAAAGGCTCATACACCACGATCAAGTGGGATTTATCCCAGGGATGCAAGGATTCTTCAATATACGCAAATCAATCAATGTGATACACCATATTAACAAATTGAAGAATAAAAACCATATGATCATCTCAATAGATGCAGAAAAAGCTTTTGACAAAATTCAACACCCATTTACGATAAAAACTCTCCAGAAAGTGGGCATAGAGGGAACCTACCTCAACATAATAAAGGCCATATATGACAAACCCACAGCAAACATCATTCTCAATGGTGAAAAACTGAAAGCATTTCCTCTAAGATCAGGAACGAGACAAGGATGTCCACTCTCACCACTATTATTCAACATAGTTCTGGAAGTCTTAGCCACAGCAATCAGAGAAGAAAAAGAAATAAAAGGAATACAAATTGGAAAAGAAGAAGTAAAACTGTCACTGTTTGTGGATGACATGATACTATACATAGAGAATCCTAAAACTGCCACCAGAAAACTGCTAGAGCTAATTAGTGAATATGGTAAAGTTGCAGGATACAAAATTAATGCACAGAAATCTCTTGCATTCTTATACACTAATGATGAAAAATCTGAAAGAGAAATTATGGAAACACTCCCATTTACCATTGCAACAAAAAGAATAAAATACCTAGGAATAAACCTACCTAGGGAGACAAAAGACCTGTATGCAGAAAACTATAAGACACTGATGAAAGAAATTAAAGATGATACCAACAGATGGAGAGATAGACCATGTTCTTGGATTGGAAGAATCAACATTGTGAAAATGAGTATACTACCCAAAGCAATCTACAGATTCAATGCAATCCCTATCAAATTACCAATGGCATTTTTTACGGAGCTAGAACAAATCATCTTAAAATTTGTATGGAGACACAAAAGACCCCGAATAGCCAAAGCAGTCTTGAGGCAAAAAAATGGAGCTGGAGGAATCAGACTCCCTGACTTCAGACTATACTACAAAGCTACAGTAATCAAGACAGTATGGTACTGGCACAAAAACAGAAACATAGATCAATGGAATAAGATAGAAAGCCCAGAGATTAACCCACGCACCTATGGTCAACTAATCTATGACAAAGGAGGCAAAGATATACAATGGAGAAAAGACAGTCTCTTCAATAAGTGGTGCTGGGAAAACTGGACAGCTACATGTAAAAGAATGAAATTAGAATACTCCCTAACACCATACACAAAAATAAACTCAAAATGGATTAGAGACCTAAATATAAGGATGGACACTATAAAACTCCTAGAGGAAAACATAGGAAGAACACTCTTTGACATAAATCACAGCAAGATCTTTTTTGATCCACCTCCTAGAGTAATGGAAATAAAAACAAAAATAAACAAGTGGGACCTAATGAAACTTCAAAGCTTTTGCACAGCAAAGGAAACCATAAACAAGACGAAAAGACAACCCTCAGAATGGGAGAAAATATTTGCAAATGAATCAACGGACAAAGGATTAATCTCCAAAATATATAAACAGCTCATTCAGCTCAATATCAAAGAAACAAACAACCCAATCCAAAAATGCGCAGAAGACCTAAATAGACATTTCTCCAAAGAAGACATACAGACGGCCACGAAGCACATGAAAAGATGCTCAACATCACTAATTATTAGAGAAATGCAAATCAAAACTACAATGAGGTATCACCTCACTCCTGTTAGAATGGGCATCATCAGAAAATCTACAAACAACAAATGCTGGAGAGGGTGTGGAGAAAAGGGAACCCTCTTGCACTGTTGGTGGGAATGTAAATTGATACAGCCACTATGGAGAACAATATGGAGGTTCCTTAAAAAACTAAAAATAGAATTACCATATGACCCAGCAATCCCACTACTGGGCATATACCCAGAGAAAACCGTAATTCAAAAAGACACATGCACCCGAATGTTCATTGCAGCACTATTTACAATAGCCAGGTCATGGAAGCAACCTAAATGCCCATCAACAGACGAATGGATAAAGAAGTTGTGGTACATATATACAATGGAATATTACTCAGCCATAAAAAGGAACGAAATTGAGTCATTTGTTGAGACGTGGATGGATCTAGAGACTGTCATACAGAGTGAAGTAAGTCAGAAAGAGAAAAACAAATATCGTATATTAATGCATGTATGCGGAACCTAGAAAAATGGTACAGATGAGCCAGTTTGCAGGGCAGAAGTTGAGACACAGATGTAGAGAATGGACATATGGACACCAAGGGGGGAAAACTGCAGTGAGGTGGGGATGGTGGTGTGCTGAATTGGGCGATTGGGATTGACATGTATACACTGATGTGTATAAAACTGATGCCTAATAAGAACCTGCAGTATAAAAAAACAAACAAAACAACTAATACTAAACTTTCATTGGGTTATTTGTATGGAAATATGTTAATATAAATGTTTCAGACATTACATGAAATTTCTAAAAATCTTATATTTGTATTTGTATGGAAATATGTATGGAAATATGTTAATATAAATGTTTCAGACATTACATGAAATTTCTAAAAATCGTATATTTGTATCTGTATGGAAATATGTATGGAAATATGTTAATATAAATGTTTCAGACATTACATGAAATTTCTAAAAATCTTATATGTTCTGGTATAATGTTATAAGTAATAATCCTAGTTACTACTTTAAAATGTATATCTCAGAAATAACTAATTTTCTTGTCAACTGCATTATTATGAACTTTCATCAAATCTTTAACCATGGTCATTTTTAAGTCTTTTGTCATTTACAGACAGTTCTGGGTGTTCTCTGATGATTTTGCAAATATGTTCCTATAAAAGGGTTTCATCTTCAAGAAATTCATGGAAAAGACTCTGACAAGTACAGGTTTCTGGTAACTGACTGTACTGCTGAACTGAATGAATAAGCATTTTCAGAACTCTAATGAAAAACTGATGAACTCATAAAAGTGCTAACAAAAGATCAAGATGAAAAAAAAAATTAATTACATGGGACTGAGTGAACTGATGAGGATGAGTATAATTTTTGTGACTTTCTGTCTGAATTTAAAAAAAAAAAAAAATCCCACAAGGACTCAGAGGCAAAGAATATACAAATCAATTTTCACTGCAAAGTAAAGGAGCTGTTACAGTGGAGGATTACTGGACTGAATGTCAATATTATGACATAGTATGAGTGTGTTTCATGTTTGGTAATTGCAATCATTGTTGCTTTGGTTGTGGTCATCCATGTACAATGCTTGGTGTCAGTCTATTTATCTCTTGTAAAAATAAAATACAGTGTGTGTGTGTGAAAAAAAAAATGCAGGCAAACACTGGAAGACCTTGAAAAAGTCAAAAAAAAAAAAAAAAAACACACAGTAACTTAGATAGATTGGAATGTTAGATGAACTCTCCAATATATTAATCAGCACGTTAAATGTAAACAGACTAAATGCTCAAATTGAAAGATAAAGATGGTATCTTTTATCAATAGGAAAATGTAACTTTTCATCCAAATAAATGACTTTCTTGGAAGCATGTTTTTTTGTCTTTGTCTATCTCCTACTGTCACTACACAGGGAGAAAGAAGCAACCTGCAAATCTGCTCTCATTTAGCTGGAAACATCTGATAATTATTGCTGATAGACTGTTTTGGTTTGCTACTAAAAAGTTAGTTCATTCTGCTAGACAAACTCCCTTTCTAAAAGAAAGGTTATCACTTCTACTTGTCAAGATCCTTTAAATAATGTGTTTTTAAAATCAGATCTGACATCCTTGCAGTTTCTCTTTACAATTCTCACATCTTAGTCCATCCTTGCCTCTAGAATATTGGTTAATGTCTCAAGTTCTGCCTAGGTTTGAGTCCTGACATTTACAGGACTCAGCTCAGGTTGAACAATTCATTTCATCCCCCTGGACCTCAGTTTCCTCATCTGTAAAATGGGATAATGGTCCCTACCTCAAAGGGTTGTTGAGTGGATTAAATAAGCAAAAGCACACGTCTCACATAATGAACACAGAACAAATGACAGCTGTTATTATTACCATAACATGAGGATTCTATTAGTGCTACTCTCCCATCCCCTTCTTGATCTGGTCAGTTCCTCCCGATCCTCCGTCAAGGCTCAATTCAGAAACTACTGGGACTTCCCTGGTGGTCCAGCGGTTAGGACTTCATGCTTTCACTGCAGGGGGCACGGGTTCAACCCCTGGTCAGGGAACTAAGATCCCACAAGCCATGTGGCTTGGCCAAAAAAAAAAAAATTAGAAACTGCTCCTGTGAGCCCTGTCCCAGCCAATCAAGTCACCTCACAAACACACAAATGTGCAGCTCTGACTACCACAGTCCTGTGCTGCAGACAGGTGTTTAGATGAATTTAACTCACCCCACACTGGAAACAAAAGACCCACGAGGGTAGGAAAGGGATGATATTCTTTCCTCCTCCCTGACTCAATGCCATGGAGTCACATCTTACACGTGAGATTTTAAAGTCAAGTCACAGCTGTGTGGTCAAAGTGTCCCCTGGCACACGAGTTGGGTGTACACAACCCTGATGCCAGGTCTTGCCCTCCAAAGGTGGAGACCCACGGGGCCAGGCAAAGGACGGACCCAGAGGAAAGTCTACAAGCTGACGTGTGGACCTTCGAGCTGTTCCCCTTTGGAGGGGACCGGCCAGCCCCAAGAAGCAACAGCGGCAGTGGCGGGAAATGGTTCGGGGATGAGAAGCCCAGTGTCCTGCTCACCAGCAAGACTTACGCCATCCGTTCCCACGCATCTTCCCCGTCCTATGGCACAGGAACAGGTGTGGAGCTCGTGGTGAGGCTGGAAAGACGCAGAGCTGTGTCCTACAACGGGGTAAGTTCCCAGCTGGGACTCACCTGTGTGTATGCCTGGCGGAGGCCGTGGTGCAGGTGGCCACGGAGCGCTACTGTGTGTCGGGCATGGGGCGACCCTGAAGGCACAGGACGGGTCAGACGGTCTGTTTCTTCCAGTACATTCCACTGTCTTCCTTGAAAACCAGTGGGGAGTGGACGTTTCAGGGGAGGGGTCTCTCCACCCTTCACCCCTAACATGCGGCAGGGGCTCGTCCACGTCTGTGGTTCACGGGAGCGGATGAGGAAAGGGAAGAACAGAACCCCACAAAGGGAGGTCCCAGGAGCACACGTGCCAGCCTCCTGCGTGCTCGGGGTCTGACCTCGCTCTGAGAACATCGAGGTCAGACATGGTCCCCGGAAGCCTCTTCCACGTCCGCACAGGCAGCAAGGCCGCTCTGCTCCATCCACCCATCCGCGGTGCCCCGAGCCACCCTCCGTCAGCCCCCGCGCTCCATTGTCACACTCCGGACCCTGCTCTGTCCCTAGACGGTGCCCCATGGCAGGCGCCCACATTTTAGGCGCTCTCCTTCCTTCCCTCAAGCAGGACCCCGAGCAGGGCCCGCGGCATCCCCTAGGCCCGGGGCCAACGGCACAGGTGAGGCAGGGAGGCCTCCCCTTTGACACAGGCCCCCGGGTCTCCCACACGTCCAGCCCAATGGCCCGACAAGGTCAGACTGACCCTCCCGGAGAGGCACCCAGACCGGGGAGGGACAGGAGTCGTGTCTGCAAGCCCGCAGACCACCTGCGCTGCGGAAAACGCACCCCGTGGAGGGGCAGGCGGCCCCCCCTTCTCTCGGCATCAGAGCTGCCACTAAGCAAAGTAGAGCCAGGAGGGGCCAGGTGAGCCCGTCAGATTAACAAGGGTCAGAAGGGACTTTAACACACAGCATCGGCCAAAGTACAGACCACCTTGAAAGTGGGCATCTGAATGCCAACGTTTAAAGGGCACCTGGATGCAGCAACTGCACTCCTAGGTGTGTGGGTACAGGCATTGCTGGAAACCTAGACCGACCTGATTACATCCAAGGGGGCTCAAGGGAAAGGTTTCGGCCAAGGGTGCAAGCTCCAGCCTCCCGTCCCACACCCGCCACGACGGCGAGAGACGTCCCGCCTGGGGAAGGCTGGTGTGGCCGAGCTGGCCCAGTGCCCTGTGCCCTCGCCCGGGTTCCGGAACGGCCCCTGGTCGGCTGGCGCACAGGCAGCCTCTGCACGTGGGTCGGTGGGAGCCCCAGAACGAAGCCCCTCTGGTGGGAGGGCCTGGACTCCCTCACGCTCCCCAGCCCAGGCAGGCTGTTGGTCTGGCCACAGATAACCGGCTGGGAGAGGGGACCTGGGCACCCACAGCGCCGGGTGCCTCCCCAGCAAGAAAGACAGAGGAAACGGCATTTGGAGCAAATCCGCTTGACAGAAACTTGCCCCGGGTCCAAAATCATCAGTGAAAACCCAAATGGTTTAAGTCTGGCAACTCATCAGATGGCCGTTTGTGTAGGAAATGTGCAGCGAATGTCCACAGCAAGGCCCTGTTCCCAGCGCTGCGTGCAGATCTCTAGAACCTCAGGATTCCCAGAAAGCGGCAGCCTCTCTGGAAGTGAAGTTGTTTTCAAGGAAGGGAAGGGATTTACCAATTGCTAAGCAGTCTGGCATTTTAAAAACATCCAAAAACTGAAAAAAATCCATCCAGAGACCCAGGTCGACGTTAATTGTTTTTTCCTGTTAGCAAGGACAGTCGGGATAAAGCATCTGGAGGGTGCCCAGCTCCCGGTGACTCCGTCGGGGCTGGCATCAGCCACGGGCCGGGAGCAGACCAGCTGGCAGATCCCAGCTCACCGGCGCTTAGGGGGCCAGGCCGCCACCAGCCGTGCACATCCCGTCTCTGGGGCAGCGGAAGCCCATAGCTGCCCAGGCCCCATTGGCACCGGGAGGGGGAAACACCGTCGAGGGGACAGGACCCTCAGAGACCCTGTGGGGACTGGAGAGCCGGCCCACGAGGCTGTACATCAGCTCTAGAGCAAAGCAGTGCCTGGTGGGGAATTTTAGCCAAATGGTTTTTTTTTTTCACCACATTAAAAAATGAGATTTTCCTTGTGCTGTACTTTTCAGAATTGTTTTTCCATCAAGGCCTGAGCCGCCCGCCCTCCCCTGCCCGAATTCAAGTGGCCGCACAGAGCACGTCCGCGGTTTGCTGAAGGACGATCCCAGTGAAGGATGAGGGTCCTTCGGGTCGGCGCCAGTGACCACACGGAGGACACTCGGGCTCTGGAGCGACAGACACGGTGAGGACAAATGACCTCAGCAGAGGCAGGTTCCACCCGCAGCCCGGAGGAGGGGTCTTGTCCGGAGCCCGGTGTCCCCAGGGACCTTCCAACACTCCCAGACAGAGTGGGGCGCCCGCTCTGGAGCCGGTTCGAAGCAGGGCACTCTGTGGCCAGTCCTGCTTCATGGCTCCATCGGGGACACGCACACACTTGCGGTGTGTGCTCCGGTTCTGCGTTCTAAGTTGTTGCTAAGTAACCGAATAAATCAGGCGGAGAGACACCTGGCCCTTCTGGGCCGACCCAGGTTCCCTGAGCCAGTTCTAAGAACCACTCTAGAGGGTGGGGAAAAAACAGATCTCTCTCTCTCCTTCACTGTCTTCTTTTTGTTGTTGGATGATAAGAAATCTCCAGACTAATTTCCATCTCTTTTATAAACATCATGACAGTTAGTTGATTTTTTGCTCCATGAATTTTTTTTATCTTATTTAGGAAAAAAAAGCTGGCAGCGAGGCGCGGGTGACGTGTCCTCACTCGGCATGACCTGCAGTGTCAGCCGCAGGTGGCGGGTGCCGCGTCACCCAAGCGCCACGTCCAGGAGCACAGCTTTCACCGCGGGGTCTGCCCCCGACCGGACCGGCCGGCTGCTGCGTCGCTCTCTGGGTTCTGCGTGCCTCGCCCTGCAGGCGTCACTCTGAAGGACGCTGGTTCAGGGATGAAGCATCAGGTCTGTGCTCTGGGGATTCGTGAGCTGTGAGCGCTCTGTAAGCACTCTCCTCCCGCATCTGAAACCCACCCGCTGGCCGTGACCGCCTCCGCGGCTGTGGGACGCAGACCCTGAGCCTCTGCTCTCAGCACTTGCACTACGCCGTAGGGTGCGGTCCCGCGCTCCCTCGCAGAACCGGCATTTCTCCAGCGGGGCCGGCTTCACACTGTTGCTTAAATGTGGCTTCTACACAATTAACGCCCTCCCGTCCTCGCCCACCACAACCAACCTCCTGCTGCCCCTCTTGTCCCCGCTCTGCACTTGTGACAGCTCGTACGTAGCAGAGGGTCCTGCATCTGTGTGCGCCGGTTTGCCCCACACTGGACCCAAATCCACGGGGCGGCGGGGTCTGAGCTGAGCTGTGTGAACGCTCACCCAGGGGACGTCTGCTGAGGTGGGGTGAGGGGGAATCCCGGGCCCCGAGAGGCCCCAGGGGAGGCCAGGCCGGGCTCACAGCCCTGAAACCCACAGCAGTAAAACAGCTTCTGGGGCTGGGAGGCAGGAGGGGACGTGGCAAATTAGGAGTGAATTCTGGAAGGACTCCTCTGACAGGTGACAGGGAAGGTTTTCTCCCATGTCACAGAAAATGCTAATAACCGTCAGAGAAACCAAGAATCCAGCTCCGTCAAAAAATTAAAGTAGAATTTCCATATGATCCAGCAATTCCATTTCTGGGTACACACCCAGAAGAACAGAAAGCAGGGGGTCAAAGGGAGGTTTGTACACCCATGTTCACAGCAGCATTATTCACATCAGCCAAGAGGTGGAAGAACCCAAGGGTCCATCAGCGGATGATGACAAACAAAACGTGGTCCATCCACAACGTGGAATATTATTCGGCTTTAAAAAGGAAGGAAATCCTGACACGTGACAACGTGGATAAACCTTGAGGACATTATGCTAAGTGAAGTAAGCCAGTCGTAAAGGACAAATCCTGTAGGAGTCCACTTATATGGGGTCCCTGGAGTAGACAAATTCATAGAGACAAAACTAGCAGGGTAGGTGCCCAGGGCTGGGGGAGGGGGAGGGGAAGTGAGTGTTTGATGGGGACAGAGGGTCTTCTGGGGAAGATGAACAAGTTCTGTGCACAGTGGTGCTGGTGATGGTCGCACAACAACGTGAACGTACTTAGTACCTCAGAACTGCACGCTTAAAAATGGTTAGGACGGTAAATTTTATGGTATGTGTATTTTACTACAGTAAAAATGAATAAGTAAATAAACCAGGAGTCCAGACAGAGTCCTCCCCCAGAAGCCTGGTTCACCGGCCTCTCCTGGGGACTGCGGGCTCCAGACCCGGAAACCCACAGCTCCCACGTGGGCCCCACCCCGCTGTTATCAACCTGCTCACATGCAGGTCTGGGCAGGGGTTTTTGCTGTGCGGTCAGAGGACCACCTACCACAGAGGCGTCTGGGGCCAGTTTACAGTGCAGATTCCTGGGCACCGTTGCAGGCTCTGAATCGATCTCTGGGTGAAGGGGGTGCAACTACTTGTATTTTAGGAGGCCCCGCACACGGTTCTTGTGGCCACGTATATGTGAAAAGGCACAGAGGGCGGGTCTGTCGTTCAGCCAGAGGCTGCGGATCGCCCTGCAAAACACTGATTCACAAACCAAAACCCAGCGAAAAGCTCTGACTGAATTCCAGAGAGGAAAGCCACTTGAAATTGATTTTCACGAGCACGTCTTGTAATGTTTCACGGCCCCAGATCTCCACACTGTAATAACCTTTTTTAAAAGGTGTTAGTCTAGAGGTGACCCCCAAACAGCCAGGAATCGTGAGAATTTACAGAAGCAAGGAGTTTGTCCAGAGGGACCAATAAAACCCTGCCCTCTCACTTGCCGGGGAGGCGGCCCAGGCAGCGGGTGCAAAGCTGGGGCCCACAGAAGGCCCCGAAAATCCCAGCCCCCGCTGCCAGGACCACGTGCTGCTCCCGGGCTCCCACGGTGGCCCCAAGCCCCAGCTGCTCCCTGGGGAGTTTGCTGCCATGCTGTGAAGTGTGAGTTCTACCCCGATCAGAAGCGAGTCCACCCGGCATCCCGCCGGCAGGAGGGAGGCGACGGCGGTGGGCAGACAGCTGAGAAGTGGTCAGCCACCTGCAGCCAGCCTTGAGGGCCACGGCCAGCCCTGGGGACGCCGGCCAAGCAGGCAGCTCACCAAAGACAGTGTCCTTCCCTCCCTTGCAGAGCGCACACCACCCGGAAATCCCAGGCCCGGCCAGGAGCAGGCAGGCCCTGGGGGCCAACCCTGCGGCGGCGTGATGATGCCAGAGCTAGAACCAGGCCCAGGGGGAGGGGCCTGTCTGGTAGAGTGGGGCTGCAGTCACCCAGCCCGGGTGCCGCTCCAGAAGGCCACCCTCTCGGGCGTACTGTGCGCAGAAGAGAGCAGGGGCACCTCTGACAGCCCCTCGCCCAGGCCCCCGGAGACCAGCGGTGTGGAAGGCGGCTGGTACCCTCCTCTTCTGTCCAGGAAATGAATGGTTTTGGGGCCCACAGACGTGCCAGGGTTTGGGGGGCAGTAGGTACTTATCCACTGTGGAAGTGTCCCGGGCCTGCTGTCACAAGTGACCCTGAACTTGGCGGCTCAGAACTCCCATCTACGCTCGCACGCAGTCTGGGGCCGCAAGTCCTGAAATCGAGGCGCCGCAGGGCTGCCTCCTCGGCAGGCTCCGTGGGAGGGGCCTCCCTGCCCCCTTGCAACTCCCAGGGCCTCCGCAGCCTGCAGCCCGTGCTGCGGGGCCTCCAGCCTCCCTCCCGCAGGAGGCGGTCACAGGTGGCCCAGGAGGGCCTCCCCGCCCCGAGGTGCCACATCTCTGCGTTCTGCCGTGGGAGGCCACATCCCCAAAGGTTCCAGGGAGCAGGACGTGGGCACCGCTGGGGCCATTCCTCATCCGACCACCCAAGGCAGGGGTGCTTCTCTGAGCTTGGGACCTCCCTGGGGACACTAAACACAGCGGCCCACTGAACCGCCGCCGGAGCCCCGGCTACAGTTCGCCGCGGCTCGTCCCTCCAGCCCCTGACCGGCCCTCCCATCCTGGCGGCCCGTGAAATCTGCTCCATCGCTGCGCTCAAGGCTCCGCCCCCGAGACACAGCCTCTGGATGGCCCCTCTCCCACTCGCAGGGGCACTGCCTGGGCTGACGGCCGTCCCTTGCCTGTCCGGGAGGATGGGGAGGGGCGGTAGGAAATCACCTCCGTAAGCCAGCAGCATAAAAGGAGACCCCCACTCTGCAGGGGGCCAAGAGCTGCCCAGCCCAGGGCAGCGGCCAGGGAAGGGGGTGGAGAGCCCTACCGTCCCCCGACAACCACGGGGGCGCAGGAGGTGGACGGCACAGGCCTTCCCCAGCCTCTTCTCAGGCTCCAGTCGCCCAGCGGGGATTTGTGGCCCGCCGGGAACTTCCCAGCATCTCGGGCCACCTCCTGACAGCAGGGCCGAGAGTCCTGCTGCAAAGGCCCGTCAGGAGTCTCGCTCACAGCGCCCCGTGTCCTCCAGCACTCGCTCCACGTGGGGCGCCAGCCCTGCCTCGGTCTCCCCAGCATGTTCCCCGCGGCAGCGGCCGGGCCCTGGAGGCCCCCTGGGAGGGGAGGGTGCAGAGGCCTGGCCCGGCGCGCTGGCTCCGTCGGGCCCCTGGGGGACCCAGAGCGAGGAGTCAGGAGCAACTGTGGCCCCTCAGGCATCTGGGACATGAGGCCAGCGAGCCCCCTGCCCCAGCCTCTCCCAGGAGGACAGCGGGTCCCTGGTGCAGAGGGGCCGAGCACGAGGCCACAGGGGTCAGATGGCAAAGCACGTGCTGCCCGAGAAGCCAGGATCTCGGTGCGTTACTTTGGGAAGGGCACCTGGGATTTGCCTCCGAACAGCCCAGTGGGTGGGGAGCGGGGAGGGTGGGGTATGAGGGGGCTATGAGGGGGACACGAAGCTGGGTGGTGGGTGCACTTGTTCTGTGTGTGCGAGTTTGAATCTTACCCAAATCACTGCTTCCGTAACTGCAATCGGTTCGACTGAACATCAGGCTGCTCCCCTGCAACGTGACTCACCGCTGCCCCCGGGACTCGGGTCACTCAAGGTTTAAAAAATTCTGTACTTAATCTCTAAAAAGGCAACAATGGCATTTAACCGATGCCTGACGTGAGAGGCTCTAGCCCGAAATTTAGGGACATAGCCAGACAATAATATATAAAAAGTGCTGCAAAGTCCGCTATGTGGACTCCAGGTTTCATTACTTCAGCTTTGCCTTCTCATGAGAACAAGTGGGTTTTGCTGGGCCACACGGGCAAGCACAGAGGGCTCAGAAAACACATAGCTTAGAGCCTGGGATCAGAGGCAAAAATTAATCTAAAACACTTTCAATGCAGCACGTGCTACATCTGTGATCATATCTGTCCTTGAAAACAGGTAGAAAAATGAGCAAGAAAGGACTTGAAACGTAACAGAGAAATGGTCAGAGTAGGTGGAGGGATGAGAGAGATTCCACCTCCCTCTTCAGAGCCAGGCAGCTGGATTCATCACACATGATCCTTTATCTTCTCTCCGCCTCCCCAGGACATCAGAGAGCTAAGTTGACACCAAGTAAATATTTGGTCATATTTTATTCTACTTGCGGCCACACTGTGCGTGATTGTTGAAGCTACTCACGACCCAGTGGACAAACGGACACAGCTCACCTGGTAGCTCCCCACAGCCCCCCACGCAGGACCCGTCCTGGACCACCCCAGAGAGCACCCAGGCTATGCACCCAGGGGTCCAGCCTCCCCCGCCCAGAAGGTACTCCAGCCCAGGTGCACCGTCTGAGCTCCGTGGTCCGACTGTGGATCACCCACCCCTTGCCTTCTTCCAAATACCACTCCTCCTGACCCAAGGTGTTTGGAATCCTTCCCGGGAGCACAGGGCTTTCGTTCCACAATCACAAACCAAACGTAAAATGAGAATCAACCTACAGAAAGCAACACCTTGGCTTAAATTCTTACTAAAGTGTAAATGACTGATAGCCGACTCCTCAAGGCCCAACAGACAAAGTCTGGGCTTCTTTCTATTAAAGCCTTCAAGGCCTCCCCCACCCCTTCCCTCCCCATCTCTGCCATCTCACTCCTCCTGGGTGCAATCGCCTCTCCGTGCATCTCTCTCCCCAGATACACTGGTTCTGCTTCAAACACTTTGCTGTTTCTCCAGCGCCCGGCACATAGCTGGCTCCTGGTAAATGTTTGTGATGGAAAGAAGGGAGGCAGGGAGGGCGGGAGGCCCAGGGCCAGATGCTATCAGAGGCCTTGGGAAGAGTCAGGCGGCTAAAACACACACAGAAACAGCAGCGTCCTTGCTCTGGCTAAGGACACAGACTGTGTCACTGACCCCAAACTGTGCATAAGGAGGGCGGGGATCACATGCCAGCGCAGGTGTCACAGCTCAGGGACAGCTCCTGGGCCACTGGCGTGAGCGCCGCACGGTGGACCCCGGCTGCGGGGAGAGGCCTCGCGCTCCTGGCCGGCTCTGTGCTCCCCTCCCCTCCTAGCTCTTGGCAGCTCGGCGGGGCAGGGATATCTGCTGGGGTTCATTTGCATCCACTTTGGAACAAATGGATTTCTTCCATATTTATATCACAGAATAAACAGATTTTCCTGATCAAAGGCTGCCTGGGTCTGGAGACGATTACCAGGAGTGTTTTCCCAACTGAGTCACACTGCGCATTCGGAACACTAACCCTGTCTGTTTCCTTCACGTGATCCAGCTCGGTAACCGTCAGGATATTCCTGAAAGGAACAAGACTTCACACCCTTGGGGGCACGCACTCCCCGCCTGGAGAGCTAACGGAGCGCCCGGCTGGCAGAGTCAGAGCGAGCATGCCCACCGCCACCACGCACGCGCCCCCCACCACGTCCAGAAACAGCAGTCCACGAGGTAAAGAGCAGGGTCGCCCACCCTAGAAACAGGGGTGGAGCCTGGCCTGGCGACACCCGCCGGGTCATACGGCCTCAAGCGAAGGAGAAGATTTGAAGCCACGCCAGAGACCGCAGCCCTGCTATGGGTCACAGGGAGACGAGTGAGGCTGGTTTACAGAAATGTTCTGGGGACGCATTTCCATCAATAATGAGGGTGTGGGCACAGAGTCAGTGCACGGTGATTTGGGGGGACAAAAGGGAGGAGAGGAAGAGGGGCCTGGAAACCCAACCTCCATTCAGATGGGGAACTGCCGTTCACAGACGGGTAGAGGGATGGAATTCGGCCGTTCGCAAGCTGTTTCCCGGCACATCCCGGGAGCGGGAAGCGGGGACCACATGGCCTAGGGGAGGCTGGGCTACTGACACACCTGCCAGGACAGATGGCCGGCTGGGTCAGGGTGCCCCTCGGGCCTGACGGACACTGTCCCCACCCCTGGGCGGTGTCCCAGCCCCCAGCCCAGGTCTCTGACTCTCGATGCTGACTTCTTGTCACTTTCTAAGAAGGAGCCCTCAGGCTTTACCTTCCACATGCCCTCAGGCCATGTTTGTATTTCTTCTCCCGGAAAATGTCTTTTCGGGTCCTTGGCCCGTTATGGGTTAGTTTCATGTTATCTATAGAAGAGCTGGTCTGAATATATACATCAGATATCTGTGCGCCACACTTGATCTGAACATCTACGTCCGTATAAGCGTCCTGTTGCTGCTGTAACAAATTCACCAAACTTATTAAGACGACGGCAGCTGATTCTCTCACGGTTCTGGAAGGCAGACATCCAAAACGGGTCTCTCACTGGGCTGAAATCATGGTGTCACAGGGTTGGTTCCTTCTGGAGGCTCCAGGGGAGAATCCGTCTCCTTCCTTTTCCAGCTTCTGGAGGTGCTGCATTCCTTGGCTCATGGCCGTGTGCCAGCCTGACCTTCACTTCCATGGTCACATCTCCTTCTCTGACTCTGACCTTCCTCCCTCCCTCCTGTAAGGACACTGTGATGACACTGGGTCCACCCCGCTCCAGGATGACGTCATCTCAGGAGCCTTAACATCACCTCATCTGCAAAGCCCCTTTTGCCGCATGAGGTGACCTACCCATGGGTCCCGGGCATCGGGACACCGTTGTCTCTGGCGGCCGTTGCCCCGCCTATCCCCCTGCCTTCTCCACATGCTGCCAGCGTGTCCTCCTGGTCTGAACTTGCCTTGCAACGTCTCCTTTCATGTCTTTACTACACAACAGTTTAACTTTTTACATCATTGAATGTGTTCATCTTGTCCTTTATGGATTTGGGGTTTGGGGTAGCATGCCTTTCCTGCACCAGAATTATGAAAATACTGTATTTTTATTCTAATCCTTTTATATTTTGTTTTGATATTTTGCCATTTAATCCACATAGGCTTTATTTTGTACGTGAGGTAGGGCTCCAACTTTATTTTTTTCCAAAAGGTGGATTAATTGTACTAACAATACTTTTGAATGACCCTTTCCTCTGTTTGAAATGTTTCCAAATTCCTAAATTCTCATTTAAAGGGCCACATGCTAGGTTCTACTCATTTTCTAAATCCACTTACCTGTCTCTGCACCGTGCTTCTGAGTTAGCGTGGCCTCAGGTTGTATTTTAATAACGAGGAGGGCAAGGCCCCCGACTTTCCCCAACATCTTCTAATCGCCTCTCTCATATCCCATCTACGCATTGTTAATCCCAGGAGTTGTCACTGGACTTTCCCACTCTAGCCTCTGTTTTCTACACAGTTCTGTCTTCTTTTCCACACCTCTTTTCTTTGTCTCTCTTCTGTGTCTTCAGATCCTTCTTCCAATTAGCTACTTTTCTCACTGGCTTTGCTAGAGTTTTTTCAGTGTGACTTACCCAGTGAGTTCTTTTATTTTAAAGGATACATTTTTCATTTAAATAAGTTCTGCGGGTTGGTCTTTCATTCTGACTCCTTCCTTTATAGTTCATAATTTTAAATAAACATACTTATTTCATTTTGTTCTATTATTTCTAGTTGACAGAGTGCTAATCCTAGGTTGGTTAGTTATTCCTCACAGGAGTTCATTTCCTAGTATGGTTTTTCACTACATGCCCATCTCAGGCAGGAGTTGTTTTTTTTGAGGGTGTCGGGGGACCCTGCATTCACCAGCCCCCTGGTCCTGGCCTCCATTTTACCCAAAGTCTCATCTGCTTGATTCTGTGCCACAGAGACAGTATAAATGCAGTTCCCAGATACACAGGGAGTAAAGGTTTGGGCTTATTTTTCGGGGCAAACTTCCTGCTCTACTCAAATCCCTGGAAGCTTCTTGCTCACTGGGAAATCTGCTTGTCTATTATAAAGTATTAAACAATAGTTAGGGCTTCCCTGGTGGCGCAGTGGTTGAGAATCTGCCTGTCAATGCAGGGGACACGGGTTCGAGCCCTGGTCTGGGAAGATCCCACATGCCACGGAGCGACTAGGCCCGTGAGCCACAACTACTGAGCCTGCGCGTCTGGAGCCTGTGCTCCGCAACAAGAGAGGCCGCGACAGTGAAAGGCCCGCGCACTGCGATGAAGAGTGGCCCCCGCTCGCCGCAACTAGAGAAAGCCCTCGCACAGAAACGAAGACCCAACACAGCCATAAATAAATAAATAAATAAATAAATTTATAAAAAAAAAAAAAACAATAGTTACGTTTTATATAGCTCTCTCCACACCAAACTAATAAAAGTTGAGAAAAATTTTATAGACATAACTCATATCAAAATCAACTTTTGAATTTGAGTTCAAATCTGTGAAGAAAACTGTAGGCCTATATTCTCTGATTCTCAACTGTGTTTAATGGTTCTACCTTTTAATTTACGTGAATTGTTTCTCGCTAGCACTGAACTTGTGCAGAAGGGTGTTGGCAGCTCTCGTCACTTTTTTTTTAAAAGTGGGGGGGGAGGGCTTCCCTGGTGGCACAGTGGTTAAGAGTCTGCCTGCCAACGCAGGGGACACGGGTTCGAGCCCTGGTCTGGGAAGATCCCACATGCCACGGAGCAACTAGGCCCGTGAGCCACAACTACTGAGCCTGCGTGTCTGGAGCCTGTGCTCCGCAACGGGAGAGGCCGCGACAGTGAGAGGCCCGCGCACAGTGATGAAGAGTGGCCCCCGAGTGGCCCCCACTTGCCGCAACTAGAGAAAGCCCTCGCGCAGAAACGAAGACCCAACACAGCCAAAAATAAATAAATTAATTAATTAATTTAAAAAAAAAAGTGGGGGGGCCTCTTCCTCACTTCCGCAGGAAAAGGGCAAAGGTTTTCAATCCACTTTTGATGGTGCTGCAGCTCTCTGGCGCTTCGAGCTTCATGAGAGGCTGCATTGTTCACGCCAGCTCCCCTGCAACGCGCGTGGTTGTGGGTGCCCTGGTTGTGGGCGCCCTGATTATCAGGGAGAAGCAGACCCCCACCGAGGGAGCCAGGCCCCCAGCCAGGCGACGCCATACTGGGCAGGCAGCTCCCGCCAACAGGAGGCCTCCGGGTGGCCTCGGGGTGGCCCCCTCCCAGCTCCACCCCTCCTGGGGTGAATGCTCTGACGGTGTCACTGACAGCAGTCCGACCGGCCTCAAATTCTTCTCACCAGATGCCATCGGAGTGGGCTGGAGCCCCACTCAGAGCGGCCGGCAGGCAGCGGGGCCAAGAAATTCCTCAGCAGACATGCACTCGGGATAAGGAAGCTTTGGGAGGCGAAGGGGGGGGAGAGACGGGGATGTCACCCGGGAGCCGAGAAGGTCCCTCCGGAGCCCTGCCCTGAGGAAGGCCCACGGCCCGAACCCCAGCCAGCCACCTTCCACCTCCCACACGGGCGGGGGGGCCCTGGCCACCTGCACCTCCTCGAAGACACACCAGCCAAGCAGCTGTCAGGCCTGACCAAGGGAGCAGAGAGCCCCCCGGCGCAGAGGCGTGGCAGACCCCCGGGCCGGCAGAACGGAAGCCGGGGCAGCAGGCTTTGTAGGAATTACTTGGATTCCTGTCTGAATGTTAAATGGCCTCGCTCCGGATCTGGGACCCCACCTCCAGGGCCGGATCCTAAGGCATTAATGAGATGTTTACACAAAGATGGATAAATAAAGATACTCACCACCACGGGGTTTGTAGTAGAAAAAATCCGAATTACCTACACCCATCAATCAGGGATCTACTAAATAAATGCCGACGCATCCGAGAAGACCCCCTCTTTCTCCTTCACTCCATGCCCCAAGCCCACCCGGCACACAGGAGCCAGTTACTCTCCGTCAGGGTCTGCCGACAGCATGAACACACAGAGTGGGGTGGCCTTCCTGTGACGCCATCACCCCCAGATGCCCCAGGAGACCTGAGCTGGAACCGACCGCGGGGCTTTGTGCCCAGAGTGCCAACCGTGCCCCATCACCTCACAAAGCCCCCATCCGCCCCAGGTCATCTCCGTCCACGGGGTGTCTGCCGCGCGGGGCCCTGCCGACCTGCTGACGTGTCTTAATTCACTTAATCCTCCCTCACTGGGGCCGCCAGGCAGCCTTCCAACCTCACTTACAGAGAAACTTGGGCCGACAGGCTGGATGGTCACTTGTCAAGGACACCAGCAAGTCTCTGCTCCAGCCATTTCCATCTGTCCTGAAATTTGAATCCACTCTTGCAAGATAAAGGTTTGTCACCACCGAGAACATCCAAAGAAAGGAGATACGGACGCTTTAAACGATTCCAAAAATGCTTTGATAAGTGGCAGCTGAGCCGCGGTGGGTGAGCGTGTGGAATCCGGGGCCGACCTGCCGCCCTGCCTCGTGCAAGTCCTGACGAGTTTGTGAAACCGGGCGGACACAGCTCAGGAGGCCTGGAAACGATCCCAACGCCAGTCAGAGAGACGTCGCCGAGCTCAGCACGCAGCAGACCTGCGGGCGGCAGGCCTAAGCTGAGCCCGTTGGCCACAGCGCGGAGCTGCCATAGCCACCATCCGCGGTCCGGTTCTTTGGTTCGTATTTGCAGCCAGGAAGGGAGTGGAGCAGGGCAGGGAGGTGTCTGAGTGGCCCGCGGCTACTGGAACAAACAGCCTCGAACTTGGTGGCTTAAAGCCACACAAATCGATCCCCTGAAGTCAGGGGGCCGGAAGTCAGACCCAAGCCTCACGGAGCTCCGCCGAGGCGTCACGGGGCCGGTTCCCTCTGGAGGCTCCGGGGGCCGGGGAGGGTCTGCATTCTTGCCCCTTTTCAGCTTCCAGAGGCTCAGGGCCCCTCCCTCTGTCCTCAGAGCAGCAGCCCCCAGCCCCTCTCTGACCCTCACTCTGCTCCCGTGACCATACCTCCTCTCCTCTCAGACCTCCCACCTCCCCCGTAAGGGTCCTGTGGTGACACAGACCCCCCGGACACTCCATCTCAAGGTCCTCAACTTAGTCACGCCCGCAAAGACCTCACGGCGTATCCGCCGACTCTGGGGGTGTGTGGTCTGGTGATGGCCATCCCTGGGGGCCATCACCCTGCCAAGCACAGCAGCAGGACCTCCTGGGCCGGGCGCCGAGGGACGAGGCCAGTGCACAGGTGGCACCGCCCCGGGGCCCCACACAGAGCTGCCCGGCAGGCGCCGGTCCAGCCCCCACAGGTGCAGGGCTGAGATTCAGGCAGACCCAGCGCCCACGGCCACACGGCCAGGAAGCCTGAGTCTCCTCCCGACACGACGCCGCTGCCCCAACCGAACACCCTGGCGGGCCGCACCCTCGCGCGAGGCCGAGATGGGACTGGACCCCAACTTGCCCTCTGGCCGTGCTGTGACCATCGCCACCGCTAACCGCCGGCCCGGCTTCTGAAGCTCTTCAGATCCGTCCGGGAAGGGCAGACACACACACAGAGACACTAGATGTAACAGTCCCATTTGTGAAGCACCTGAGTGGTCACTGCTTTCAGTCCTGATTTCACAGAGAAAAACCCTCTGGGAAAGGCCACGCCATTCACTCAGGCTGCCAGGAACGGGGTGATGGAGGCCGCAGGCCGGCCGGGACCCCGCCTCTGTGTGAAGCGCACGGGTCGGCAGAGCACCGGGGAAGGAATGATGAGAGGCGGTGGCAGCGGTGGCCGCAGAGGCCCGAGGTCAGGGCCAGGCGAGGGCGGAGGGACCCCGGGGCCCCGAGAACCTCCTGGCTCTGAGCTGGGACGGGAAGCAGGCCGTGGTCCTGTGACATTACTGCAAGGGAGTGTGGGCTAGCTGAAGTCATCGGCAAGGCCGGTCCGCGGAGGGTAACTTCCAAAACGTGGCCGAGAGTGACTGAGAAGCATTGGAACTCCGGGCCACGATGCAAAGCAGATGGAGGGGCGGGACGTGTCCTCCCAGCTGACGGGGCCCCTCGGGGCCAAGGACAAGCACCACTGTCCTCAGCTCCCCGAGACGGATGGGGGACAGGCGCACGCTGCGTCCTGCCTGGCCCAGGCGTGCCATGTGGGGGCAGCTGGGGACACCCACCCCCAGGAGGTCACAGAGGTGAATCTGACCTCAGCTGTGTCCGGGGGGAGCACACGTGCCCGTCAGCAGTGGACAGGGCAACGGCTGGCCCCTGTCCCACGCGCCCCCCCTGGAGGGGGCGCCCACCGAGACGCCCAGCGGGGACGGCTCTGCCTCCTATTTCCGCTTTCCCACGCCCCGCCAGGCACAGCTGCCCCCAGCGCCCTGGCCCCGCCGAGCCCCGCCAGCCTCATCCCCCAGCATCTGCAGAACACTCGCGCCGGAGGGGGGAAATGTGAAACCACGCTTGCCCAAAAGCTAGAAGATCCGGGAAGGGGGTTAGGGAAGGGCTGCCCCCCCAGAGAGGGGAGGGCGGGGGGTACTAACCAGCCCCCGTCTGTGTCTGGACGGGTCGCGGGCTTAGCCAACACTCCAAGTCTTTGTTTTGTTTTGCTTTTCATTTTTTCAACAGTCTCTGGCAGAGAAAAGCGGTCATTTTTTAATTTATTCAGTGGGCGAGGATGACGTGTGTCAACTTTTCACTTTACAAAGACTCGACCCAGGATGGCCAGACAGCTCCCCCGCGAGCCCTGCCGCAACGCCCGTCGTGAAAACGCAAATTTGTTCAACACGACTGATGTATTAGGGAACAGTCTGAAGATAAGACAGATCGCCTGTTTTTCTCATGCACGATCTCGCCCTCCGGAAACACTGGGGAACTCGGACACCCCGCTGAACAGAGCCTGGAGGGAACACAGACGCACACACACAAGCCTGCGGCCCCTGCGCTGGGCACACCCACCTTCACCCCAGCCAGCCCCCCTGCACCTACGTCCCCTGCCAGCTCCCGTCTCTGCCAAGCGCAGGGTCACCACGGTGGCTATGCGTGCACCCACTGGACGTGGGAAATGGTGCCCTTTTCATGGGGTTCTCATCTTTACGTGTCACTGATGGAGTTTTGAGGGCTATGCCCCCGGCCCCATCTTTCCCGCAAGCCCTGTGGTTTTTATTGCGTGAATTTGCAGGACAGGGTGATTTTTAGGAATTCGTGTGTTATAGTACAGCAGAATCATCCATGTTACATGTGATGTGCAGTTTTTCCAGAGAACACCCTTGCCTCCTGCATGGATTTGCATCGTGTATGACCGTGAGGCAAGGACCAGACTGTGGCGAGCTGTAGAGCACGACACCCTCACCCGCACGCTTATAATAGTCCTTTTAAGTCTGACAAGCGATTTTCACTAAAAAGAAAGCTACAAAAATCTCCTCCTGCAGCATGACCTGGTCTTGAGTATAAGAATTCAGTTACCAAATTGGTAACTTTTTCAAATCAAGGACCAAAGAACTTAAGGATTCCCTCAGAATAACTTCAACGGCTGGTTAAGCAAACCCTTCAATGGAACAGGAATTGGTTTATCACCTGAATTCTAAGCACCAGCCATCAAACCAAGCAAGACTCTAGAGTGAGAAACAGGCACTTGGACGAGTGGATATAATACAACACAGCGCCCTCAATAGTAAGCACATGTCAGAGGCGGGGCCACCTCCCCTGCCGAGTCGCACATCGCGGCTCAGAGGAGGAAGGACCGAGAGCAACTGCGGGTGGTGGGGACCTCCCGCCCGCCAGACGCCACCCCCAGCTCATCCGAGGAGCTGGGGGAAGTCCCCAGACAGCCCGAGCTTGACCCCATCCGAAGGCGAGGGCTCCAAGGCTCAGAGAGGGTTGGTGACTTGTGCAAACGTGCACAGTGAGGGGCAGAGCCGGCTACGGACGCAGCTCGCACTGCCAGTGAGGTCTCCTCGGAAGACGTGCAGGCACCTCTGGATTGCTGGGGGAGTTTATACTCTATTGCTATATTACAAATTGTTTTCATTAACTGACTTTACTCATTCTCAGCTATTTAGATGACAGGCGTAGCACAGTGGGAGCTTCAGGAGCAGAGGTGTGTGTTTCACTTGTTCGTCTTGGTGCAAGGCCTCCAGTAAAGAGAAAGGCTCCCTCCATTCTTTACCCTGTTACCTTGTGGCCCTGAACGAAGCCTGAGCGCTGTCACAGCGGCAGTGACGCACCGACAGCAGACAGCCTGCTTGCTTTTACTGCCGCCCCCATCTCCCTGTCCCGGCCGCTGCATCCTCGCAGCCCAGGTGAGCAGAGCCGGGACCGAGTCATGGGAAGCGGGCAGCAAAGGCCCCTGAAAGGCCCTGGCAGGGGTCCTGGCCCCTCCCCGGGCAGCCCTGGGAATCCACGGTCCAGAGGGGCTTGCTCTACCTTGCGGAGGTGGTGAAGAAGTGCAGAGGGCAGACGTCACACCGGGGGCAGAGGGACACCTGGACAGGTGGGGGGAGAAATCCCTGCTCCGCTGGGAAAGGTCCTCTCGCCTGGGCTGACGGTTTTCACACCACAGAGGGAGCACCCCTGCTTAGAAGCTCAGGTTCCGCAGGTGGAGAGAACATTCCAGAGGAGCCAGGCCAGCTCGGGAAGTGGGGCAAGTGCAGCAGGAAAATGGGTGAGTTCCCAGAGCATTAATTTCATCGGAGGATTGGAGGTGAGAACAGGAGGTTAAACTGCTCAATTATTTTAAACATTAAATATGGCTCTATGGTGGGATTAAATGTAAAACTTCAAAGAAGTGCCATCCTACAGAGCGCTGCACCAGCCCGTACCCCTAATCGCCGTCAGGGTCGGCGCCCAGGCACGGGCTACAGTGACCTGATCCCCATGTGCAGACCCCGCTCCTTCCCAGGACACACACATCTTAGCATGGAATCGCAATTCATACAGACGAGCTTCCTGCTTACATGTTCTGGCACGTGTTTCCAAGGGAGGCATTTGGGAAGAAACTCTGATCTGCAGGGTCGGAAAGACCCCTTTAAGACCCATTTACCCTCTGGTAACTCAGGGGTAAGCGCTGCTTCCAGTAACAAAGTTTTCCTCCGAAACACAGCTCTGGTTGTCACCAAATCTCATCTTCTTCGTCTCTAGCACAGAATCCAAATCAAAAGGAGACCCACACCCACCATTAGCCTGAATCCATCTGAATCCCACACACAACTGTTTGGGGAGACAGGGTGACCTGTAGGCCCCTCCTACTGCAGCCCAGCACGTCCCATTTTTCATACTTCAGTCTTTCTAATCTAAACGCACAATTACTGCCACGTCTGAATACACCCTGTCCTATAGCTCACTTCTTATCTTTATTTGTAAGCCCCAATACAAGTATTGAGAAATCAAACTTGACACTGCCGTGGCAAATGAAAAAATCAGAATCAACTGACTACATAGAAAGTAACCATAAGAAACACTGAAAACAGGTGAAACAACTACATTCTAGCTGGATCCTGAGGTCCACGTGGCTTCATCACTGAAGTCTACCAGAAATTTAAGGAAAAAAAATAACATCAAAATCACACAAACTGGGACTTCCCTGGTGGCGCAATGGTTAAGAATCTGCCTGCCAATGCAGGGGACACAGGTTCGAGCCCTGGTCCGGGAAGCTCCCACATGCCGCGGAGCAACTGGGCCCGTGAGCCACAACTACTGAGCCTGAGCTCTAGAGCCCATGCTCCACAACAACAGAAGCCACGGCAATGAGAAGCCCGCGCACCACAACAAAGAGTAGCCCCCGCTCGCCACAACTAGAGAAAGCCCATGCACGGCAACGAAGACCCAACACAGCCAAAAATAAATTAATTAATTAATTTTAAAAAATCACACAAACTCATTAAGAAAATAAAGAGAGGGAATGATCTCTTATCCACATTATGAGGCCTGTTACTCTGATACCAAAACCAGACAAAGATATTACAAGGAAACAACAGGCCAAGACCCCTCATGAGCACAGACACAAAATTCCTTAGCAAAATATGAGCAAATCATCTCCAGCAACATATGAAAATGATAGCACATAATTACCAAGTGAGGTTTGTCCCAGGAATGCAAGGTTGGTTTTACATTTGAAAATCAATCAACAAAATTCCCCAATTCAAGCGGAAAAAAGGAGACAATAAGATCCTCTCAAAAGATGCAGTGAAAGCTTTTCACAAAACTGAGCAACGAATTACGATAAAAACTCCAAGCCAATCAGAGATAGAATAAAACCTCCTCAACCCGATAAAGGGCATCCATGTAAAATCCAGAGCACACACAGGCCTTAATGGTGAGATACTGGACTTTCCCCGCTAATGTGAGGTACAAGGCAAGGGTATCCGCTTGCCTCACTTCTATTTTAATGCTGGAGGTCCAGGCCAGAGCAGAAGGGCAGAAACAGACAACACGGGAACACAGGTTGGAAAGGAAGAAGTAAAACTTCTACTCTCATGAACAACAAGGTCCTACTGCACAGCACAGGGAACTATGTTCAGTCTCCTGTGATAAACCAGAATGGAAAAGAATATGAAAAGAATATAAAAAAATGTACACATATGTATAACTGAACTACTTTGCTGTACAGCAGAAATTAACACAACATTGTAAATCAACTATACTTCAATTAAAAAAACAAACTTCTATTCTTGGGCAACGTGAATGCCTACCTAGATAACCCCAAGGAATTAAAAAGAAGAAATGACTAGAACGAGAATTGAGCTGGGTCTCAGGATAAAGGTCAATACTGAACATAGGTTGCATTCCTCTGTATAAGCACAAGCAACTGGAAATTGAAGAAGAAACTTAAATATCACTTACAACTGAATCTTAAAATGCTCAGAGAAATGTTAACAAAATGCGTGCTAGACCTGACGATGAAAACTACCAAGCATTACTGAGAGAAGTTACAGGAGACCCAAGTAAAAGGAGAGGCGGACTATGTTATGTTCATGGACCAGGAAAGTCAATACAGCAAGATGGCAACTCTTCCCAAACTGGCCCATAGATTCAACCCGATCCCAGGCAAGGACAAGCAGGTTGTTTTCGTAGAAACTGACAGAGCAATCCTGAAGTTTAAAGGGAAATACAAAGGATCTGTAATAGCCAAAACAGCTTTGAAAAAGAAGAACAAATTCAGAAGATGGTATTTAAGGCACACTATGAAGCCACAATAACCAAGACAGGGTGGTTATTAGTTCAAAGACAGATATCGAGGTCAGAGGAAGAGACACAGAAATAGACCCACATGTAAATAGTCAATTCATGTTCATAAAGGTACCCAAGTAATTTGCGGGGGGCAAGGACAGTCTTTTCAACAAACAATGCTGACACAAGGGCATATCCATATGAAAAACAAATATGAATCTCAAACTTTACTTCAGACCATACACAAGAATTATCTTGAAATGGACCATAGATCTAAACATAAAAGCTAAATTAATAAAACTTCTGGATGAAAACATAAGAAAAATTATTCATGACCTTGGGATAGACAAATAGTCCTTGGAGAGGACACAAAAAAAGCATGAACCATAACAAAAATTGATAAGTTAAACATCATTAACTTCTGTTCTCCAAAAGATATTATTAAGAAAATGAGACAGCAAGGCCAAGACTGGGAGAAAAATATTCACAAAACACGTATCTCATCAAGGATTTCTGTCCAGACTACATACAAAACCTCTCAAAACTCAGTTAATAAGAAAAATATCCCAATAAAAAATGAATCAAAGATTAATGTAGACACTTCATCAAAGATTGCTGATAGGCTCATGAAAAAATGCTCAAAATCATTAGTCACTAGGAAAATGAAAATTAAAACCACTACGTGTACCACTACACACCTATTAGAATGGCTAAAAAAAGTTTAAAACGGCTGACAGTACCAAGGGCTAGCGAGGATGGGGGGCAATGAGGCATGCGGGTGATCGTGTGAGGGGCACCCTCTCTGGGCTCATGCAGGCCTGGCCGTGGGGGACACCGAGAGTGGGCACCTCACTCACTCCAGCCTCCTCCCAGCCCTGACACCTGAACTCGGGCACCTTGCTGGTCCAAGTGCACAGGGAACAGCCACGCTGGAAAACACCTGGGCAGTTGCTTATGAAGCTAAGCCTACACTAGTCTAAGACCGAGCAATTCCACTCCCAGGTACGAGCCCAGAAGATGAAAATGGCAAGTGCACGTGGAGGCTTGTACATGGAGGTTCACAGCACCTTTATTCATCACAGCCCCAAACCAGAACGAACCCAAATGTCCATCAACACGGGAACACACACACATCCAAACAACCCACCACTGCCGACAACGAAGGGGGATAAACCTCCGCTAAACAACACTACACGGGTAGATCTCAGCAACGTTACGCCGTGAACGAAGCCCGACGCACAAAAGGTACACACTGGATGGTTCCGTTTACATGAAATTCTAGCTAATCTGTGAGAGGAAGCAGGTCAGGTGGGGGCGATATGACTGGGCTGATGAAAGTGATTTATCTCGATTGTGATGTTGGTTACACACATGCATAAATTTGTCCAAACTCATCAACGTGTAAAATTCAAAAGATTAAAAGTATTTAACATGAAAAAATTAAAATTAAAACATTAGAATTTAAAAGGACTCAGGAGAATCTTGGAGGGTTCCCACTGGCCGAGGATGGATTTGAGCATCAAAAACATAAAGACTGCAGTAGATTAAAGCAAAGCAGCCTACGAACAACCCTGGTGTCACAACCACACTAAAACACACGCGTGGGTTTTGGAGGGTGCTGGTTCATCAGGATGAATGCTTGGTCTCCCCCTCCCTGCTTTACTTACCAACATGATCCTGTATGAAGCAGGAAAGTCCTTCTCCGTAAAGAACCATCGCTAAGACACGCAGAAGGAACGATAGACAGTCAATCCCTGACGCAGCCTCGGACACAGGCTCACTGACCCGCCGCTGAAGCCCCCGGCGGAAGGCAAGTAGGGGCTCTTCCAGTGGACCGAGGGGCCCCGATGTCCCAGCCCAGCGGGCAAATCCACGCTGAGGTTCGCTTTAAGGACTTGGGTAGCAGGAGTGGGGTGGGCCGGAGAGGGAGGAATTGATGAAACAAAATTGCAAAATGTGGATAATTAATTGGCAGGGGCAGTGGAGGATTCATTTATACTATTTATTTCTGTGTGGGATTGAAAAAAGGGAGGGAAACAGCTGGGATGGGGAAGAGAGGCCACTCCATCTCTTTACACATTTTAATGAAACTCTAGCAGCCAGTGGAATAAGGAAGAAGAGGCGTCTTTTGACAAAATAAAGCCTGAATTATAAAGAGTAAACTCGACCAAAGCCGGGACCTAGCATGTTAATATTTACATAGTTACATCAGAACTATGCAATTTGGTGTTGCAACTGCTTTGCCAATTAGGGATTAGGAAGGCAGGACTTGAAGGTTACCGAACAACAGACAAAATGATTTATTATGCTGAGGTCACTGGAATAAAGTATAGATATGCTTAACTATTTCTGGAATTTCACCTACTCACTCTCACACAGGCCCAGGGCCAGACTGGAGCAGACAAGCCAGCACCATGGTCCACAGCCAGACGGCAAAGGCCGTGCGGCCAAAGCCGAATTCCTTTCAAGGACGATTTCATTCCTCTGCTAATAATGTCCTTCTGAGTGTTAAATGCATTTGCCCATCCAATAACCATAATCAATAGTTTTGAAATTTTCAGCCTGTGTTGTGGCGTTGGATGCATCAGCTGAGGTTCTATCTTCTGTGTGACTCTGGACAAACCTCTCAAATTCTCTGAGTTTGTCTTTTCTTTTTTTTTTTAATCTTTGTACTAGGGTTAACCTCTTGGAGAGCTTTGATGCGGATGGGGGTCCTAGTGAGGGCGACACTTAGCACAGGCCCGTGCAGGACACGCAGCAGGCATCCGGCCCATGAGGCGCGGGGACAAAACATCCACACCTTATCATGGGGCTTTTCCAGGACCTCAAAAGGCAAACACCTGGGTCTGAGGTCCAGGAAAGCCCAGCCCAGGCTGAGGCCACGTGGGTGCCACGGGAGACCACGTGGGCACTTCGGCCTCTGTCACCCGGACAGGGGTCCCCGCCCCCAAAGCCCCTAGGAGACATGGCAGAGGTCCACCCTCCAGCTCCTCTGCCCCGTGCCTTCTGCCCGCCAGGAGCCAAGTGGAGAGGGTGCGTGGGAACCATCTGTCCTCGCCCATGAGGTCCACCGGAGCTGTGGTGACTCACGCTTTCTGGCAGACTGGACGCTACCAGCCCCGCCAGCCCAGCTGAGCGCTCTGCGGATGCAGCACGGCGCCTGCCCCGGTGGGGGGGGGGGGGGGGGCGGGTCTCGCCTCCACTTCGGGGTTCAGGCCTGGGACACCCAGCCTCCTGCCACTGATGAGTTTTCAGGTGACCCTAGTAACTGACATCGGGCCGCGTCCCCCAGCCGCATGAGGTTCAGGGGAGCCCCTCGGCTTCCCTTCCCAGCCCTGTAGCTAGTGACGCCTCCCGAAAGGGCCGATGACTTCACCCCATGAAACGGAAACAAAGCTCAGAGGCACGAATGCGTTTATCATCTGCCGTTCCCGTGACTCGCACGAGGCAGAGGAAGGGGCCTGGAGCCCCTTGTCGAGCCCTGGAGAGAGCGCATGTCCACAGGCACCGCCAAGGAAGGACGGCCCCGGGCCTGCTCCACACCCTCGAGGACGGGGCTCGTCACCCACGTGGAGCCAGCTCTGCCGGTGGCTTCTCCCTCCAGAACCCCGTGTGGACGTGGGGGGCTCCGCAGCTCTGTCGGTGGGAGAGCCAGGCCCCCGGCGCCGTGAGCGGCCTCCCCAGAAGGGAGCCAAACTGCGAGCGACTTGGTCAGGACAGGCAAACCAGGCGGGCTCCCCCACGGTGCTCGGAACAGGCTGCGGGCGTGCACACCCCTCACGCACGGCCAGCTGCCTCCCCTCGCCCGCGCCCACTCTGACGTGTCCCAACTAACAAAGACCAGGGCTTGGGGAGTGGGGCGAAGCCTGCTTCCTCAAAGCGCTCCGCACGTGGGGGGAGGCGCTGGGAGCAGCGCACCTGCCCTGACATCCAGGCCCGCTGGCCGGCCAGCAGCTGCCCTGGCGGGTGGAGGCCGCCGGGCAGAGGACAGCTCCCGCGCCTGCGCCTCCAGCTCCACGGCGCCCCCCCCGCCACCGTGGATGGCATCCAGGCCCGGGCCCTGGTCCTGGCCCTGGCCCCCGGCAGTAGCAGGCGTCATGAATCTCTGCACACCGCGGGAGGGACTCTGCCAGAAACTTGGGTGTCTGGTTGCTTTGAGCAATTGGCTTGGAAAGGGAACCAGTGAACAAGAAAAAAAAAGGTGATTGCCAGCAGCCGGAGGGCATTCTCGCTATGCGCCACAGTGATAACGCACTGCGGGCGCCCGTGTGCCCGGCTTCGGGGCCAAGGGAACTTGCTCTGAAGGAGGACTGGGGTGGGGGTGCGGGGAGACAGGAGACAGGGCGGTAAGTTTTAACGGCTCCAGCCGAGCCAAGAGCTGACATGAAAGCACGGCTGTACCGCGCCCCCCAAGCCCCCCGAGCCCCCCGGCTTCTACAAACCTGATGCACATAAGCCTCTGCAGAGCCTTTCCTCCCTCCGTCTCTTTCCTTTTCACTCAGGACAACGTGGGGGCTGGGGGAACGTCATTACCATTCAACAGTTACCAGGGTCAGGAAACCTGCAAAGGCTCTGAAATGGAGAAAGTCCCGTCTGCCTCTCCGCCCTCACTGCCAGTGACGCTGCCAGCCCTGTGCCCGCAAGGGGGTGATCACGGCGCAGGGACTCTGGTCCACAGAGAGGCAGGTGCAGCAGCGGACGGCTCAGCCCACGTGTAAACCCGCAGACGTTCCTCACTGGTGCCTGCGTGTGGCGTTCTCTGAAACCTCTGAAACATGGGCGACATCTCCCTGTTTCCCTCATTGTTAACGAGTTACATAAAATCTCTGACATGCGTGCATTTTGTACTGTTTACAGTCCGAATTTTATCTTCTTTTTGAAATGATCCTTTTCCACTGGGGTCTCACTGCCAGGAAACGGCCGGGTGTGGCTGCGAGCCCAGATCAGCCCACTCGGCACAGAAGAAAACAGGACAGTGAACCTATCTGGTGCACCGATAATGGGCCGAACATCTGTGTTTCATTTACTCCGCACTCTTCAGACGAGGAAGCTGATGTTCAGCTTTACACAGAGATTAAGTGGAAAGTGAACCGAATGCAGACGGTGCTCTTCAGTCCATGACCGGCCCCGAAGCGGGCCCTCCGCCCCGCACGGCCGAACCCTGGGGCCTCCCTGCTGTCCCTTCCTGTGGCGGCTGGCGTGAGGCCCTAGCCCCAAGGCCTTCACCCCTCTGAGCCCGGCTGCGAACGGCCCTTGAGGAAAGTCCAAAGGCCTGAAGCACCGCCCAAGCCTCTGGAGAAGCCCCCCCACGCCCCCGCATACCCCGGAAGAAACACAGCACCTCTGAAAGCTCTAAGGCAACTTTTTAACACAGAGGTGCTGGTAACAGCCATCCACAGAGAAAAACATGTCTACAGGCGTGACTGTCGAGAAAAGAAAGACAGGAGGGAGGGAGGGAGGGAGGGAGGCCGGCCTCTCGCGGCCATTTGTCCATGGCCTGGGGATCTGGCTCCTGGTCTGCGGCAGAAACACACTGAGACTTTAGTTATTAGAACCCATCCTGCATTCTCGAAAAAGTCCCAAACTTTAGTGCTATAAACATCACCTAGGGGCGTGGCTTAGAATGCAGATTCCCAGTGCTGCCCTTAGGGATTCAGGATCTGACCTTCTCCGGGGGGCCCAGCAATCTGTATTTTCGATGAGCAGGCCCCGTCGTCTCTGAATCAGCCTAACCGGGGGCCCATCTGCCGTCCCCAGGACGGATAAAGAACTCCATGACCTTGGGTGGGAAAAAACTACATCTTCATTTAATGAACTGGAGCGTTTCCTTCAAGTGCAAACGTCGGCCTCGACGTGCGGGAGGACCTGCGGCACCTGGGCCTCTGCTGCCGGCGGGGTCGTCCGTGCTCAGCACTGCACCCAGGTCCAGGAGCCGCTGGGCGGCCACGCAGCTCTGCGAGGAGCTCACGCCTCCCTCGCCGGATTTGCTTTGTCGGGAATCTGTCCCACGATGGAGCTGGGCCCCGCTGTACGTCCAGAAGAGAGTTTTTATTTCACACGTTTAGAAGTCTTTACTCCGAGATGGGGTCCATGGCACCCGGGGGTTAGGGGCTCTGGTCTGAGCCAGGACCACCCGCAGCACAGCCGGGGAACGAAACTCCTGGGTGAGGGAACGGAAACCCCCCCGGGGGCTGCCGCTGGTACAGGTGCAGGGCGGTGCCCCTCCCCGACAGGAACGTGGCAGCACAGCGATGGGAGGGGTGGGAGCCGGCCCTGAACATGTGCTGTGTCCCTCTTCCTCTCATCCGGACCACTGTCTCTCAATCGTGATGCTGGGACAGGCGACCAGGTAACAAGACGCCATCCACAAAGGCCGGGTGCTCCTTAGAGAGAAGGAGATGCTCACCTTCGATCAGGGTGCAAAGGAGGGCAGAGGCCGCTGCACCCCAACCCACAGCCTGTCAGAGCCTGTCGGTGGGAGACTAGGGCCCAGAGAGGTCAAGGGGCTTCCTGGAGGTCACACAGCAGGAAGTTTCAAAGCTGGGCCTCTAACCAGGTTTCAGGCCCCCGAGTGTGCTGCCTCCCCCTTCACTAAGCGGCCTCCCGTCCACAGCAGGACAAGCGCAGAGCCTGCGGGACAGCCTCTGGGCTCACGGGGGCTTCCCTCCCTCTGACACCTGGCGGTGCTCCCGACGGACAGCGCTTGTCGAGGCTGGGAGACCGCTCCGGTGGCCAAGGACCCACAGGCACCGCTGCGCTCTCGGGCCAGACCGGCTCCGCACTCTCTTGGCCTCCGCTGCCCGAGGAGCCCGGCCTCAGCACAGCCCATGCCCCGGGCCGGGTCAACACTCGGGGAGGACAGTGGGCTGCACCCCGCCGAGGGCTTCCCGGCTGAGCCACCGCTGCTCAGACACACCTCACCGCAGCCACCCTCCACGAGTGGAGCTGGGTGACCCGGGTGGACCCAGACTCGTCCGCACTGAGGAAGGAGGGTGACGAAGACCCCCAGGACGTGAGGCAGCCGGTCCAGCCGTGGGGACTGGGCCTCCAGAAGCCGCATCTGGAGCGTGTGGCCTCCAGAAGCAGTGTCAGGTTCAAATCCCCGCTCTGCCACGCACTGGCTGTGTGACCTGGGGCCAGCGGCTTCACCCCTCTGCAACTCCGCTCTGCCTTCTGTGTCTGGCACACAGGAGGTGCTCAGTAAGTACCTGCTGGCTGGACAGAGTGCACACGTCGATGGCAACAGCCACAAATGTAACTGAACTACACAACCTTCAAAATGCTCCCCCTCCCAGCCCGCCTGACAACTTGGTAGGTTACTCACCCACTCCCAAGGCTCGGAGAGACAGGCTTCCCCTGGAGCTCAGCAGGGTCAAGGCCTTCCCGGGAAAGTCCCGCCTTCCCTGGGGTCCGATCAGCCTGAGTCCCCAGAGCCTCCCCGTGACTCAGGCGCCGGCTGTTCAGAGGACTTAGTCACTTCCCCAAGTTAAAAAGATTAAAGGGACAAAATAAGAATTCGTGGTGCTTTTTCTTCGATTCTCCCCTTCTTTAAAACGTTTAATTTCTTTCTTTCTTTGTTTTTCTTTTTTTGGCCATGCTGCATGGCATGGAGGATCTTAGTTCCCTGACCAGGGATCAAACTGGTGCCACCTGCAGTGGAAGCGCGGAGTCTTAACCATTGGACCGCCAAGAAAGTCCCTAAAATGTTTAATTTTTAAATGATGATAAATTCACAGGAAATTGGAAAGAAATGTGCAGGAGGTCCCGTACCCCCTTCCCCATTCCCATCTTCCCCGCAGTAACATCCTGCACAGGCGGAGGAGGGCATCAGAGCTGCCAGACCAGGAGGTCCGTACAGTCCTCATGCGTATTCAGGTCCTGCCAGCTCTACGAGCACATGTGTGCACGTGTGTGCACGTGTGTGCGTGTGAGCAGCTCTCCACTCACAGAGCTCGTTCCTTTTTATTGCCGACTAGTTTTCCATGGTGGTGAAGGACATCACAGTGGTTTCCAGTTTGGGGCTGTTAGAAATACAGCTGCAGTGACTGTTCTCGTGGGAAGATAGGTCTTCATTTCTCTGGGATAAGTGCCCCCAGAGTGTCATTGCCGGGTTGCTTGTTGAGTTTTAGAAGAAAGCGCAAAACCGTTTTTTCCAAGAGCTGCACCGTGTTGCATGCCCCCAGCGACAGACGAGACCCACCTTCTCTGCATCTTCCCGGCACTTGGTGTTATCACTGCTTGGACTGTAGCCGTGCTGGCAGGTGTGTGGTGGTATCTCACTGTGGTTTTCATTTGCATTTCCCCAACAGCTAATGACGTTGAACATCTTTTCATGCCCTATTTGCCACCCGTATCTCTCTTTGATGAAGTGTCTGTTCATGTCTTTTGCCCATTTTCTAACTGGGTTGTTTTTTACTGTTGGCTTTTGCGAGTTCTCTATGTTCTAGACCCAAGTCCTTTGTCAGCTCCGTGGTTTGCAACTGTCTTCCCCTAGCCTGGATCTCGTCTGTCCGTCTTCTCCACAGAGTCTGTCACTAAGCTGAAGCTTTTCATTTTGATCAAGCCCAGTTTATGGGTGTCAGTACATTTCTGACAACCCTTGGAGGGGCTGTGCTTTGCATGTCAGGTCTAAGAACTCTCTGCCTGGCCCAGGTCCTGAAGATTTTCTCCTATGTTTCTTTTTTCTAAAGTTTTGTCCTTTTCTGTTTTACATTCAAGTCCACGACCCAACTTGCGCTTACTTTAGTATGAGGTGCACGGTAGCTGGATGTCCAGCTGCTCCGGCACCAGTTGGTGAAAAGGCCGTGGTCCCTCTGCGGAGTGGCCTTTGCACTTTTATTGCCGGTCAGCTGGGCACGTCTGAGTGGGTCTGTTTCTGGGCCTTCTGTTCTGCCCCATTTTCTGTCCTCTATCCCTCCACTGACGCCACCCTGTCTTGATGGCTGCAGCTCTGTAGGTAAGTGTTAGCAACAGGTAGAGTAGTTCTTCCCACTTTAAAAATCTAGGTTCTTTGCCTTTCCACATAAATTTTAGAATAAATTTGTCCATGTCTACCAAAATCCATGCTGGGTTTTTACTTTCTCCTTTTTAAAAATAAGCATTTGCAATGATCTACATTCATGCAGGCATGTTTGCAAATCCCTGGCCAACGGTGCCCCAAACATTTTCCCAAAGTCTCAGTAAATGTGAACGCAACGTCCTTGGCCACCAGTGTTTACCACTTAGTAAGTGGCCTCCTGGGTGGCCCTCCTTTGGGCCAGTGTCCCCTGTCCCCTTGAGCTGGCCCCTCCCCCAGCAGATTCGCAAAACCAGGAACCTCTCCCAGCAGCGTGGCTGGTCCTGGGAGGAGCAGGTAGCAGGCTGGGAGGAAGCATTCCTTAGAAAAGTGGCTGGCCACCTGTGCTGCAGCAGTGTTCTGAGGGCTGTGAACGGCCAGCCTCACCCAGGGCTCCTGAGCCAGGAGGGCGGGGCAGGGCCCGAGAATCTGCATTTCCCAGGTGATGCCACTGCTGGCCTGGGGGCCCCACTTTGAGAACGCCTGCATTACATGATAGACTGCTGTTGCATTTTTAAGTAAAGACTGTATCGTTCATATTATTTAAAGGAAGGGTGGAGAAGTGAGGAAAATGCTTTCTTGCAAAATAAGTCTAATTTTAATCATATGTTGGCGACTCATAGAATCTTCCCTGAAGGAAAAATCACAGAGTGCAGGACACGTAACGTGAAAGCAGCTGTCGCATGTCACACGTGTGGCAGGACTCAAGTCACACGCACGGAGGGCTCTGTGGTATCAGTCCATGCATTCTCCTGTCGTCCACTCAGGGCTGGAAGGTTACCTGTTCCCCGAGCTGAGCCGGGTCGGAGCCGGGGACAGCCAGGCCCTTCTTACAGGAACAACTACGCACTACCTGTGTGGCATGATAACGCCCCAGAGACGTCAGGTCTTCGTCCCAGAACCTGTGATGTGACCCCACCTGGAGAAAGGGACTCTGTGGGTGTGATTGAGCTGAGGATCTTAAAGTGGGGAGATGACCCTGATTATCCGACTGGACCCTGAGTGCAGTCACAGGTGTCCTTAGAGATTTGGCACAGAGCCAGGGAAGAGGCCAGGTGACTACTGAGGCAGAGGCTGGAGTGATCCGACCACAAGCCCAGGACGCCTGAGCCACCAGAAGCTGAAAAGGCCGGAGGGACCCCGCACCCCCGGAGCTGCCAGCGGGAGCGCGGCCCTGCGACACCTCGATTCCAGCCCTGTGAAGGTGATCTGGGGTTTCTGGTCCTAGAGCTGTGAGAGGGCACGCTTGCTGCTGTAACTCCCCAGGTCCAGGGCGATTTGCCACAGCTGCCCCAGGACACTCACACCGCGTGTGGGCACCTGCATGTCTTATTTAATCCTTACGAGAGGCCGGTGAGGTGGCAGAGACCTCGGTCACCATTCGGCACAGGAGAAAACCTCTTTCTCTAAGCTCAGTCAAGTAACTGGCCCACAAACCCCAGCCTGCCTCCAGAGCCCCCCCGCCCCGCTACCCCCCACTTTCACCCACGTGCCCAGGGCCAAATTCCCCTCCCGCAGAGCAGAGCTCCCCAGGCTGCTCTTGGGCCACCACTTCTGTGGCCACAAGCCCATGCTAGGACATCCCCACCCAGGAGGGCAGATGCTATGAACTCAGCCTGTCCTAGAGTTTACCCCCAAGGCCTACAGCAGCTAGGGACCACGTCTTCAAGGAGGAAGCAAAATGAGAAGATGTCTTTTGGAGACAGTTGTCGTGCTCAGGGCATCTTTATTATACTGGGGCCACCAGACACTGGACCAGAGAATAGACAGGAAGGGGTATCAGTTAGGATGGAGCAGAAGTCCAGTGGCAGAACGGGGCCCGATGCCATCAGGGACCCAATTCCTCTCTTGCCACTCCACCATCCTTAGCGTGTGGCTTTTGTCTTCATGACACAAGATGGCTGCTGCACCTCTGAGCATCACATCTGCCTTCCAGACAGGAGGGGGAAGGGTAAACAGTGCTCGCAGGCTGAGTCTGTCCCTTCTAAGCAGGAAACTCATTGCTTCCCTAAAAGCCTTATGAGGAACACTCGGCTACCATCTCCTTGACCTGAGCTGCCACATGACCAGCCCTAACCACAAGGGAGCCTTGGAAGTATTTTTAACGGAGCCCACTGTCACCCCAGACAAGTCAGGGCTAAATCAGGAAGGGAGGAGAGAAGGGATGATGGCGTGTGCCAGAAAGCCCTGACCACACGGCTGCACGCGGGGCCATCAGTGGTTTAGACGCCAGCCTCTCTCAGGAGGTGACTGCCCCACCCGCCGGGACTCACGTGATTAGCACATCATGCTCTGTGTTCTTAAAGATCCTTATAACGTTTTTTCTGATTATGAAAATAATATATATTCACTGTAGATAAATTAGAAACTACAATGACGCATAAAAATAACCCAACCCCCCAGGAATAAATACTGGGACCATCTGGGGCTTGCGCACTCCCATTTGCCACCTTTGCACACTGCTATTTTAAGTGTGGCTTCGACTGAGTCATGCCCTAAACACAAGAAAAGGCAGTGAGGTCGAAACAAGTTTGCGGTTTCAGGTAAGATAATCCCGTCTTCATCCGGGATCCACCATCTGCTGACCCCGTGACCTTGGACAGCGTTTTGTTTTTTTATCTCTGGTGGCGTCTGTGTCCTCACCTGCAGAACAAGGACCAGGTATGGTGAAAAGCATAAACAGCGCGGGTCAAAGCCCTTGGAACAGGCGCATGGAGTCGATGGCAGTGCCAGTGCAGGTCAAGGGGGGCCCGCTTATCCTCCAAATGGTAAACTGGGATTTAGCTTTTTTGTTCGGTAGATTTGATTTTTCCAAGTGTATGAGGCTCGTGCAGATAGCTAAGACCCTTATCGGAACCGGTGCACAAATCCCTCCCCCAAAGCAGGAAGGGGTCTCTTCTTGGCTGTACGTTTGTGCCCCCAAATCCAGATCCCTGCCGCAGCGGACAAGCTGAAGCCCAGAGCCCTCTTCCGGCCGTGCCCTCTGTCCCCCCTGACAGCCCAGGAGGGGTGCGCCCTGCCCAGCAGCCTCGAGGCCCAGGGCCCCAGGAGCTCAGTCCAAGCCTCACGTTCAGCGACCCAGCTGCTCGCCACTCTTCTCCCCACTTGCAGGTGGGGGCCAGGCTGGGCCCCGCTGTCGGGAAGGGGCACTTCTTTGGTGTCACCCAGACAATCAGGGGCAGTGGGGTCCGCGTCGCAAGGCACAAGCCCGGCACGGAGCCCGCCGTCCGCCCCCCAGCCCTGTGGCCGAGCAGGAATGCCCTCACAGCAGGTCCCCACGTTCCTGGGGAGGCCAGAACCTCTGCCCAGGGGACCGCGGCGGCTGCGCAGAGCAAACGCATCCCTCGCTCATCCTGTCGCGGCCCCGCCTCGCCTCGCCCTTCACCCAGCAGACACAGTGGGGGCGGGGGGGGGGGCGGCCCACAGGGCTGGCCCTGGACGCGTCCCAAGAGCGGCCCTTTGCTGACCGCTTACAATAGGTCGGAGGCCACGACAGCCCTGCTGTATGGAGAAAACCGAGGGCCCGAGGTCATAGTGCAGCGTCCCACCAACACGCTGGGCTTCAAACCCAGCTTCCCAGACGCCTGGTCCCCTCTCCTCGCCTAGGGCATCGCCAATCCCGGGGAACCTGGCCACGCCACGACCAGCTGCCATGGGAACCGGCTCTAAGTAAAAAGAGCGTCTCTCAAGGTCCCCAAAGGCAGCAGCACCGCCAGCCCCACTGCAGGAGGTGGTCTGATGTGCGGGCGGCAACAGGCCGTTTGCTTCCCGGTTCCCTGCAGCTCCTTGGACCCCAGTGTCTCTCCTGGGGCCCCAGAGAGGCCAAGACAGGCGAGCACGTGAGACACAGGCCTACCTCTCCATCATGGCTGTACCAAGGTTGTCGAGAGGTTGGCACCTGCCCGGTGGGTCCTTCCCAGCTCACCTGGGCCCCTCATGAATAACACACTCAGGGTGAGCTCGCCAGGAAAGCCCAACCTGCACAGCTACCTATCCTGGTTGAAGGCCTCGGAGGGTCCACCTCGCTCGAGACCCACTGCTCTGATGCCCACCTCTGACGAAGCAGCTGTCTCTCCTGGAGGAGGTATTTGCCATGAGAGGCTTTTAACAGCCACATGAGGATTCTTAGCTGGCAGCTGCCGCTCACAATAGGAGAACATCTTTTCCACGCTGGTTGGCACGGAGGCAAAGGGACAACAGCCTGAAGAGAGCCCAGGAGGCCGGGCGCCAGGCTGGGTGACCTCGAGCAAGTCAGGTCCTGCAGGTGGAATCGCTCGTTCGTGACACAGACCCTGTGAGCAACCTGCGTCAGAACCACCTGGGGACACCCAGGGACACTCCCGGAGCGTCCTTCCCAGAACCAGAGGTTGAGAACCCAGGGGCTGGGGGAGCCCCCAGTTCAGCCCAACCGTGAACCAGAGGGGGCTCTCCAAGTGTGGACCCTGGACCAGCGGCAGCAGTGCCTCCTGGGAACGTGTGAGAGATGCAGGTTCCCAGGCCCGCCCGGGCCTGCTGAATCACACACCCCGCGCTGTTTTACCCCTGCCCTCCCCATGGGTTCTGGTAAGTGGCATCGCACTGGGTCATTCCAGAAGGGGCTGGAGTTGGACGTCCTGTGAAAGCCACTTCCCACCCTAAAACGTTAATGTTCCATGCGGTTTCTTCCTTGGAGGGTTTGCATTTCATAGCTGAGCAGTGAGGACAAAACAGGATTGTAAACAGGGGATCCAGGCCATGTGGTGTGTGCCTCAGGGACAATGTTTTTATAGCAGAGGGTTTTCTCAATTCGCCCCACGTGGGTGGCCACTGCTCGGGACACCTGCTCACACCCACCAGATGTTCGCAGGTAAGACGTGAACTCGCCGATGGAGCCCCCGTCCCGGGGGCTGGAATGGAACGCAACACCCACGTGGCCTGACGGGCCCAACGTCAGAGGCTTAGTCCCCAGCCTCGTATGAGGACCCCATGGTTATGCCCGGCCCACCCGGACGATTCACGAAACGCTCCATCTCCGTTCCCTGACGCAACCACACCTGCAAAGTCCTTCCGCCGTGTCGGGTCACATATCCGCCCTTCTGGGGATCAGGATGGGGGTGTCTTGGGGGCCACCTTCCAGCCCCTCACAGTCACCTCATCTCAAAACAGAAAGCCATAACCCGCCCTCATGGGCCTAAGAAGGCAGAGGCACGCGGGACACGCACCCGCCCGTGGGCCTGGCGAGGTCCACGTGGCAGGGGCGGCAGGGACCACGCTGAGGTCACCCTGCCACATGGAGAGCGGCAGCCACCTGGGGTCCCCTCTCCTGGCTGGCAGCGACCCCCTCGCCCCTGACTGCACAGGATAAACACCTCCCAGGCACTTAACCGGGACGGGAGCAGCCTCAGGCCAGCCTTGCCCACCTGCCTGCACGCCGCAGAGCAAAGGAAACCATGGGCGAGGAAGAGGTGGGGTGACACCCCAAGACAACCTCGTCAGCCCAGACAGGGACAGACTGACCACACCCTCCCCGCTCTGGTCACATTTGCTATCTGGGTTGCTTTTTAAGGGGAAAAGCTGACCTTTCAAGAGAAACGAATTAGGCCAATAAAGGAGACGCATAATTAAGGGGACACTGAAGGAAAGCGCTGGGACCTGGTGGCGAGCATCCAGACACCTGACCCCCCGAGATGGTACACGGGCTCCTCCTCCGGCCTCATCCGTGGGCGTCTGCTGTACCCCCTGTCCCTCCGTTGGAGGAATACTCCTCAGGAGCCCCATCTGCCAAGGACTGTCCGTTAATTACGAGCAGGGGAGGCACCGGGGGCAGGACGGAGCGGGGACGGGCTCGTAACGCCTCTGCAACGCGCTGACCTCAGAGGTGCGGGGCATGTGATGGGGGCTGGAAGCCGGCCCAGCGCTGGCGCCCATCCACGCCGCTCCCTCCGCGGGGACCCACCGGCCAAGAAGGAAACGCGCTGTGCTGGCCCAAACGTTGCCAGATGTGGTGAGGCAAGAGATTCTGGTTATTAAATCCTCGATTACTCAGAGGGGGATGACCTGGAAGATGACTTCCTCATGGACTCCCGAAACCAGCCTGCTGGGCCTGGGCCCAGACTCCGCCTTCCTGAAACTTGGCCTGGTCCGCGCAGCTGGGCCTGAGGACGTGTCCTTCCGTCCACACACACACGGGCTGGTGTAAACACTTGCCTTCTGAGTGTGCCCGGCCCTGGCTTCCAGGATCCAGGCTTCTCCCTTCCAACCAAATCTGCACCAACCAGAAGCCACCACACAGCTCACTGTCACCCCTTCCCCAGCCCACGGCAGACATCATCAATCAATCACCAAAATTCCAAAGCCAGGGCTTTGGAATCCTTTACAACACAGTGCTTCAGGCAGGTCCTCAATACTCTGTCCACCTGAAATGACACATATTCACTTATCTTGCCTGAGATGGCTGTTTGCTTTCAAATACACACCTCATACACTATTTTGAAAATGTCCCCCAGGGTCTCCCGGAAATGGCTTTTACACTTGCAACGGTGGAAATTCCCCTTCACGTCCAAGTGGTGAGGGAAGCCAGCAGGGTCCCACGCGTTTATGGTGAAAGGTGTCTGGGCTGCTGGCTTAGCAAATCTGGCCACAGGCAGCCAGGGGTCCACAGCCTTCTGTGTTTATTTGTCATGACATGGAGAACAGGGCAGAACATAGAATCTCCACGAGAAACGTGAAGCAGTGCCCTGGATGAAGCCCGAGCCTCCCCCCGAGTCTTTGGACGCCTTCGGAGGCTCTGGCGGGAAAGGCTGGGGTCTCACCTAGAGACCCAGGCTGCCACGGGGATGCACCTTGAAGATGTGATGCTGAGGGAGGAGGCCAGACACAAAGGCCAAATATTATCTGATTCCGTTCAGGGTAAACGTCCCGACCGGCAAATCCACAGAGACACTGAGAGGGTCAGGGGCTGCCAGGGGCTCAGGAGATGGGGTGACTGCTGGCGGGAACGGGGCTTCCGCTCGGGGTGACGAACATGTTCTGCAATTGTTATGGTGAGGGCTGCGCCACTCCACGAACACACTAGAAACCACAGAATTGGACTCTTTAAATGAGTGAACTGAATGGTACGTGAGTTACAGCTCAAGAAATCTGCTGTGTTTTCTTTAAGATCACATCTGGGAGGCAGATGACCCCTCTCCGCACAGCCAGGTTGCCGGGGGGCTCAGAGCTTCCGGCCAGGTGGCCTTGGCAAGCGCCTTAACTGCGCTGAGGTCCAGCTTCTGTGACCATAAAATGAGGTTAAGATAACTCACCCCGCTCGTCTATGGGGACTCACGTGAGGATGAAACACCACGACAGCAACGGCCTGGCGCGCAGGAGACAGGAAAGCCGGTCGCTCGGGAGCAGGCCTGATCCCAGAGCCAGAGCTAAGGGGCCGCTCTGACCACTCCTGAGGGATGTGCCCACCCCTCGCCCACCTGGGAGGCAGGGCCCACAGCTCCCACGGGGTGAGAGCCGCTCCCTGCAGGAGAACGGGAAGCAGACGCCCACACCCATCCACAAGGCCCACCTGGCGCGTGTGCAGGGCGCCCAGCGAGGAGGGTCTCAAGCGGGTCCCGGGAGGGAGGCGGGGCTGGCTCCGGCAGCCTCGGGTAAGGGAGGACTCAGCAGGTTGGGGGAGCAACAGAGTGGGACCTGCACCCACGTGCCCCCCGTCACCAGCTAAGGAGTGAGGGGCCTGGCGGAGGGGACAGAGTCCAGCCAAACCTGCTGCCCTGCTGCCCGCAGGCAGACGCGGTAGCACCCGAGGCCGGTGCTCGGGGTGGAGGAACTGCAGACTCTGGAGACGGAGCCTCATGACCTCCCCGGCTGTCCGGGCCCAGGTCTGGGGAGGCGGACGAGGGCCCTTTCTACCTACAGGGCCCTCTGCACTCTGGCGACTTGGGACACCGTTGCCAGGAAAATCAGAACCGTGAAGTAAGCACTCGCCCTGGACCCTGGCAGTCTTCCCCCTTGAAAACTCACGTCATGGGACTCAAAACCCAGGGGACAGATCCCAGCAGGCAGCGGTGGGGACAAACACACTCGGCTCCCGGCAGCTAACACGTCAGCCGCAAGTGCCCGGGGCTTGGGCTCACCCGCCCAGCACCTCATTTCTGTCTTTTCAGCTTAAACCGAACTCCCGGCCTGGAGGGACCCTCTTCTTGGAGTCCAAGCCGGGAAGATGATGGAGGTGCCCGACAGCTGACATTTCCAAATCTGGAAGCCTGACCACCGCCAGGTTCAGACCCGACGGGAGCCCAGGGCATCAGAAGGCCCCAAGTTCCCACCCCATCCTCAGCGGGGCGGGAAATCCTGCCCATGTTTTCAACAATCAAGAAGCCGTCCCCGCCGTCTCTGCTACCACTCAGGACGCGGGGAGACTGAGTTGCCACCACATGGCAAGGGCTTCCCGAGATTCTACGTCACGTCAGATTCTTGCACAAAGCAAAGTAACACTTCAGGAGAAGCAACCTCTGAGGCTGGTCTCTGGCCAACCTCATCCATCTCCCTTCCTGTTCTGCCACTTGAGCCCCTCCCAGAAATCCCGCTAACAATCCAGGGCCTTCTCCTCTGTGACAGCATTTAGCGGATACAGGGCCCTATGGAAGCACACGCGGTACGTGGCAGAAGGGCCAAGAAATGCTTCCTAGCAGCTCGCGTTTCCATCTGTTTCCCCACTAGGTCACATCAGTGCTGAGTTCATATCATCATTCTGGGCTCTCTGAATTACCTACTAGTAGATGGTAGACATAGATCTAACCCCGTTAACTGTTGGATTTTAAACACACACACACCAAGTTTTCACATCGTAAGAGGCCTCCAGCTGGGCCTCACCTTCTGCCTAGCGGGGGTTTTCTAGGGTAGCACTCGGGTGTAACGGAGAATAACAAAGGAAGGGGCGAACGACTTCAGCACAAAACATAGGACTTATTATCGGAACCCTGGGATTAATATTTCTGCCACTCACTAGGTATGTGTCCTTGGTCAAGATCCTCAACCTCAATTTCCTCATTTGAAAATGGTAGTTGCAAAATCAAATAAGATAAGAAAAAATAAAAGCACAACACACAAGGCCTTTGGGAAGCTGTCTATTATTATCAGTGTTACTATGTTGTTATTACCATTACCATCCCAGCTCTGCAGGCAACAGGATTGCCAAGTCTCATCTTTCATCTTTCCTTTACCATTTAACAGGTGGGCTTTTGTATTTTAATTTAAAAACAAACAAATAAAAGAAACCAGAACCCATGGGGGGCTGCCATCCTTCATTGCTACGAAGGCCCGAGAGTGAGGGCGGTGGGTGCATCTGCACGTGTGGACGAAGCCTCCCGGGGTGTTTCAGAAAGTCTATGCACAGAAACTGCGACTGTCACTTTTGCTGGTGGCCTGACCATATAATGGGAAACAGACACATCAAAGCACCAGGAGGCGACCTGCTTTGAAACTTGCTCAAGTGAAACCGTTATGAAGAGACTGGTGGCCCCATGTCTGGTAAAATGGCTTGTTACCCACAGTGCAGGCTTGTGACAGGTTATATGCAACCACGAGCCCCCCATTCCGCCCGTGGTGGGTCGGGGGACCCAGCCCTGTCTCCACACTTGCTCAGAACAGCCATAATGAGATGCACATTGAGCAGAAAGTGTCGCTAATCAGGCCTGTTTGCGGCACATCCGAGCCTGGGTGGTGAGACAGAAGACTGTCACCGGGGACATATCACAGAAAAAAAAAAAAGAATAAATCGGGCAAAGAATAGAAGGCCCGAAGTGAAGGAGGGAGACCCTGACTGCGCCCTCAGAGCAGAGACCGCAGACAGATCTCTACGCGCCAAACGAATCTGCCTCTGGGCTCTGGCTTTCGGTCCAGCACTTGAATTGTCAACAGGAAAGCAGAATGCTTTGTTTTGCCATAAAGACGTTTCCAGACTGCATTTGTTGTCACGACTTGGTTGCAAGTCTGAATGCATTAATAAGAAGAAGACACAGCCAGCCCTATCACCAGCACATCCCACCTCCTAATGAAAGCACTTCATCTCACACCCCGCTGCCAGCCGGCGGGGACCCAGAGGGCCTGCACTTACCCCGGAGGCGGCCGTGGCACGTCTGCCGCGTGTCCTGCGGGTGGCGTGTGACGGGAAGGCTGTTGACGTGTCCTCCCCTACTCCGCGGGCCCAGGTGCCTGCGGAAACCGCAGGGTGGCTGGCGCTGCTTCGCCCTCAGCTGGGAAGTCTCAAGTTCCGGGCGGTCTGGGATTCCCTCTCCCCTCGCACACACTTAACCCTGCTCGTGCCTGCCGAGGCGCGGCTGGAAGAAACCCAGTCTCGTGTGCTCCCGGACGAAGGAGCGGCGCCTGGTCCCCGGCTGGCTTCCCTCCTGCTTCTCCTTCGTAAACTGAACACATGTGCAAGGAGCCGGAAGATGCTTCTCCGCAGAGCGGGCCCGCTTCTTAACCCTCCGGACCGCTTCCCCGGGCAGCGAGGGCGCACCTGCCGGCAGGGATTTCTGGAGACGTCCACCCCGGGGCTACCAGCCCGCAGGTCTCTGAGGGGGCTGCCTTTGGCCGGGCTCCTTTGGGGGGCTTCCCTCAGAGCATGGAGCGGCTCAGACCCACCCGCAGGCTCGGGAGGCTGGTGGGCGCGGGGGGCGGGGGGGCGGAGAAGCATGGCCGGGCGGATACCAGCCTCCCCGCTGGTTCCCCTCGCATGCTCAGCGGTCACGCTCCTTCCGGGACCGGCGTCCTCGTCCAGCAGCCGTTCACAGCACCCACACGCACACACCAGTGACCCCGGGGTGGGGAGGGGGGCTGTACGTGCCCGTGGGGGGTAGGGTCGCCTTTCCTCCGAGATGCGCCCCTGAGGTGCCCATTTTGTACTCCCACCACGGCGCCCTCAACTCTCGTGAGCCCCCGGGGAAACAGAGCCCGAGAGCTTAACACGGCCATTGTTGATGTTGACCCGAAGCGGGTCCTGAAGCCCCACCACCCGCCAGGCTGGGAGTCCACGGCCGAGGCAGGAACGGGAGCCGGCAGCGACCCCCTGAGCGCCAGCGGCCGGGGAGGGAGAGAAGTCCCCGCCCCTGAGGGCCCCCAGCCCCGCTCACGCACGCATGGCACGCACGCTCACGCACGCCCCCACACGTGCCCACGCACACGCTCACGCACGCCCCCACACGTGCACACGCACACGCTCACGCACGTCCCCACGCACACGCTCACGCACGCCCGCACACGTGCCCACGCACACGCTCACGCACGCCCGCACACGTGCACACGCTCACGCACGTCCCCACGCACACGCACGTCCCCACGCACACGCTCACGCACGCCCCCACACGTCCCCACGCACACGCTCACGCACGTCCCCACGCACACGCTCACGCACGCCCCCACACGTGCACACGCTCACGCACGTCCCCACGCACACGCTCATGCACGAACCCACGCTCACGCACGTCCCCACACACGTGCCCACGCACACACAGGCGCTCAGGTCCTCCCTCCCGGTCTGACCACGTGGACCTTGGGAGGCCCTTGTTATTATGCTCCCCGGTCACACGAGGGTCACGTGATCCTCCCAAAGGGTCTCAGGAATCCTCCCTCTTTACTAAGACCCCTTCAGGAAGGACCCTCAGTAGCCATTAGATGGGGACCCTGAAAAGACGTGTCCCCGATCTTGGTTCAGATTCCTGGTTCCAGAATTCAGCTGATGCCCCAAGAGCTCCAGTCCACAGGGGACATCCCTGGGGTCTCCTTCAGTGGCTCCCCCTGAAGTGGCTCCTGCTCCCACGTGGAAGAAAGGGGTGAGACCGCCCTGAGCACGCACACCGTGGTGGAGAGGCAGCGGCGTGTAGGGGCCCTGTTGGGCTGCCTCCTGCAGGCCTGCAAGGCCTGTGCTTGCCCAGCCTTAAGACCAAAGAAGGAGCCCGGAGTCGGTGACAGAGAAGGTCCTGGAGCAACACCCCACCGAGTGCGGTGGAGAGTGGGCAGGACGATGTGGCAGCCACCCTCCGGCGGGGAAGGGGAGGTTACCAGTTACAGGGGAGTTGCCACCAGGTGGGCTCATTAGTTACCAGGGAAACCAGCGGAGGGGCACGAGGCCCCTCTCCTCCCCTTGATGAGAATAATCACCAGCTGGCCTGGGGCAAGTATGTAGAAAGGTCAGTCAGGTGCTTCGGGTGTAGGGGAAGCAGGCGCGGGACATGCAGGTCCATACAGGTCGGACCCTGACTCTGCAGCCAGCTGCCTGGGTTCAAATCTGATTCCACCACTTACTGGCTGTGCTGCTTGAGGCAAGTTGCTTAACCTCTCTGAGCTTCAGTGTGCAAATCCGCAAAATTCAGATGATAATAGTACCTCTCTAGTGGGGATGGTGTTCAGGATTAAATGACTTTTAACACATGTAACATTCTCAGAGGTGCTATTACTAGAAATCAAAGGAGAGATTCTACCATCCCCTGGTCCTGACACAGGGCTCCTGGGAAGCCCTGTAGTTCCAGCACATAAGAGCAGGCCCCAGGCAGTGAATCTGCCGACACGTATCTGCAGCCCTGAAAATGCTGTGAACCTCTAGGGCAGTCACTCCGTGGGCACTCCTCTATGGAAGAATTGCCAGCTCCAGGACACATGTTACAAGAATGCTGACTAACTGGAAACGAAAGGCCCCCACATAGGGGGCTGGTAAATTAGGAAACATAATGACACGGGTTAGCATGCAGCTCACGGGGTGATGCTTGAGGGGCTGCTACCTTGTGGGCTTTATATCTGAATATATATTTTTAGATATAATTTAATAGGTTTAATAGATATTAATATATATATTTAGAATTCTATCTAGAATAGACAAAATAAGATCTCCAGGATGGAGGGCCAATGCATTAAAATAAAATGATTAGAGGGGGCTTCCCTGGTGGCGCAGTGGTTGAGAATCTTCCTGCTAATGCAGGGGACACGGGTTCGCGCCCTGGTCTGGGAAGATCCCACATGCCACGGAGCAACTGGGCCGGTGAGCCACAACTACTGAGCCTGCGCGTCTGGAGCCTGTGCTCCGCAACAAGAGAGGCCACGATAGTGAGAGGCCCGCGCACCGCGATGACGAGTGGCCCCCGCTTGCCGCAACTAGAGAAAGTCCTAGCACAGAAACGAAGACCCAATATAGCAATCAATCAATCAGTAAAAAATCTTTTAAATAAATAAATAAATAAATAAATAAATAAAATGATTAGAATTTTTAAATCATCTTAACTGATGTCTAAGACATTAAATGCTGAATCGGGGAGGTGGGGGAGGGTGGAGAAAAGAAGAATGAATAAACTAAAATACCCCCAGACTTTAATCTTGGACTTTTCTACAATGAGCAGGACTGCTTCTATAATCAGGAAACAGACATTTGCAAAACAAAAAGCCAACCCTGACCTCTCCCTCCTGTTGTCACAGGCTCTTCCTTTGAAATGTCTCTCTCGTTGCTCCCACTTTTCTGTTTCTGCTCTTCTCTGCCTGACCAAGCCACCTCCCTCCTCCAAAAGGCCACCCGCTGTCCCCTGCCTGGTCTGCAGGCCCGCAGCATCCTGGCCCGCTGTCACGCTCACCACCTAGGGTCTGCTGGTGTTCTTGCCCGACTTGCAGATGGGAGCCGAGGCTCCCAGAGGCTAAGTGACCTGCCCAAGTCACCCAGCTAACAGGTGGCAGGGCTGGGACTTGAGCCCAAGCCCTTGGCCTGTGAGGTGAGGAACTCCCCCGTGGGGACCAGGGCGAAGGTGCGGAGTCCCACGTGGGGCTTCCCTTTTGGGGCTTGTCTGGGAGTTGCCCTTGGGGGTGGTGGCCTTGCAATCCATGTCACGGTCATCCCGGCCTCCCCATCATCACAGGGAGCATCTGGGGGCAAGTCTGCACCGCCCTGCAGAGGAGCAGGGGACGCGGGCCCTAAACCAGTAAGGGAACATCACAGGCGTCCAGGAGTGGTGCGTCTGGGCAGAGAAGCCCAACACGGCGGCTATTTCAGGGTGAGTGTCCAGGGAAGGCCCCTCTGAGGAAGGGGCGGGAGGGACCTGGGGCGGAGCCGGCCGAGTGAGGGACCTGGTCAGGTTGGCGAGGCACCTGGCTGGGCTGCTGTCCACCCGTCATTCAATCAAACGCTCACCTGGGGGCTGGGGTGAAGGCACCTGCGGGATGTGGGTAGCCTCTGCCATCAGCCGACTTTAGGTGAAGGAGATCCCCCTCCGTGATGTGCGGGGGGCCTCGGCCACTAGGCTAAAAGCCTTTTGGAGAAATTGGAGGTTTCCTCGAGGAAGAAGAAATCCCGCCTTTGGGCCACAGCGTCAGCTCCTGGCTGTTCCCAGGTGCCAGCCCCACAGCCGTCTGCACCCAGCCCTGTAAGAAATCTTTCTGCATAAAAATGTCCTACGACTTCTGTCCCTGGTAGAACCCTGCCCAGTACGAGACCGAACCGGTCACTGAGTGTCAGCTGTCTGAAGGGACCTCATGAGTTAGTAAAACGTGGACGTCCCCGTAGCGCCTGCTTCCTAATGAGTTTCGTACAGTCGGGCAGCTGTGCTCCAGGCAGGTAGAGCCTCCGTGGTCGTTTACAGAGTCAGTGAACTAGGCTGTCTGTGGCCACTTCTATTTAAAGAGCCCAGCTGGGCAACCTGCCCTCCGCGCAGTATTTCCTGGGCCACTTTTTCCTGTGGCAAAATGCGATTAAACATAAACCATCTCAGTTTAGACCACTGTGTCCAGAAAAACCATTTCCTAAGATGTGGACTGCCTGATGTGTTGGAGTCTCCTTTTTAAACCAAGTGCTTGCTCTGTGTTGTAAACAAGGCCTGAAAACACTTTTAAGCATCAACGTGGCTGATGTGAACCAGCGGTTTCAGCCGCGGCTGCATTCAGAACGCCCGGGTAGGTCTGAGCTTCCTGGCACCCGATGTGTCCCAGACGCTGAGCCAGTGTCAGGCTGGGGCCGGCACCGGGGGCTTCGAGCTCCCCCCGCTTCTCCCAATGCATGGCGGAGGCTGAGTGCCTCTGGTCTACCCACAAGAGCTCTGATTTAGGCATTTCAGAGGAAGGCTTTTCCTTCGTGGGGCAGACACAGGCTCGCCCCCTGCTAACAGCTTGCCGAGCTTTGGGGAGGAGCCGAGACCCAAACCTGGCCTCCCACGTGGTGAAACTGCTAGTCTGGTTGTCACGTGAGGGTGTGCCCTGCTTGCGGCCCTGCGGGTTGGAGTGGACCCTCCGAGCAGGTCACTGATGCTGATGGGAGTACAGTTACCCCAGGATGACTAAGAAGGGACCTGGGCAGGAAAATGAGATGGTTTTGTCTGTCCCGGGTGTATCCCCACGTCTAGGTTCTGTGCAGGTCTGGGTGCTTGTTCCAGCCACACCCCCTACTGTGTAATTAGTCACCCCCAAACTCAGTGGCTTCTCTCACACCGTCGGTCGGCCAGGCCTCTGGGGAGGGCTTGGCTGGGCGGTCTTCACTTGGGCTGTGACATGCAGTTGTGGTCCTGTGTCAGCCGGGGCTATGGCCTCATCTGAAGGCTGGACTAGGGCGGGAGGGGCACTTCCAAGGTGGCTCCATCACACGGCCTTGCTCTTGGTACGTTGGTGCTCTTGGCCAGAGACCTGGGTTTCTGCAAGTGGCCCTCTCCGTGGAGCTGCCTGAGTGTCACGACACGGTGGCTGCCGCCATCCAAGAGGCCGAGGCGGAGGCTGCAGTGCCTTTTACAGCCTCAGAAGTCAACCCCATCAGCTCCGCCATATGCTATTGGCCACGTGGACCAGCCCTGATTTGATGCGGGAAGGTGAGGCTGCCCGACCGCCACAGTGCTGTCTGAGAGAGAGGGTTCAGAGCAAAGCAATGGGAGGGTCCAGGGAATCAGACTAATCAACCTGAAAGTGACCAACTCAGATAGGAGGGTGATCAGCATTAAATCATGGAAGGTGGGCTGACGGTGAGCTTACAGGAAGAGCCAAACTCACAATCTATGGGCCAAAGTCTTAGCCCTCCCACTTCCCGTCCGGGGCTGTGACCATCAAAATGGGGACGGTGGCGGTGCCTGACCCCCTTCTACACCCACCTGTTAGGAGTTCGAAGGAGCAACAGAAGGAATAATGAAGTGCCAAAGAGTGATGCCGTTGTCATTCGCAGCTTTACTGTGATGTAATTCACATGCTGTGCGTTTCACCAACACGAAGCCCGTGATTCAGTGGTTTGGGTCTGCCGTCACCACGACAGACTCATGAGGCCTTTTGACACTTGAGAGGGTATTTTCGGGCCCTGAAGAGAAATGCCAGTCAGTGTGGCTAGTTCAGCAGGGAACTCCTTGCCCCTGGAGGTACTAGGAACCATGAAGTTCAGGCTGAAGAGGACCTCGGTGGGAAGAGAGGTCTGGACGCCTCAGGGCCGAGCCACCTGTGCGTGGATATCACCAGAGAATCCGCTTCGCTCCCGTGATGCTGGCGTGAAGCCTGGTGGCCTGTCCCGAGTCAGCACCACAGTCAGAACCTGCTTCCTGAATCCAGCGCCGAGTTCACGGGCCGACATCCCTACCCACATTCTCTGGCTCTGTGGGGAGAGGGTCCCAGCGGCCGGTGGCATAATTCCGCCCTCCCCTCCTGCAGAGGCTTCCCAGCCCCTGCAGCTCACCCTGGGACCCATCCAGCCCCGCAGGGTGGGGAGCTTGTGGGTGTAATGTCGCCCCCCGATCCGACCCTCCTTTCCTTTGTGCTTCTGGCTCCAGCCAGGCCGTCCTGCAGCCAAACCTGGGACAAGGGGTGGGTGGGTCCTACAGGCCAGAGCACCGGCGGGAGATGGTGGCGCAGCCCCGCAAGCTGGCCGGGCGCCTGCACAAAGGAAACGGGCACTGACCGTGTGACTTTCCTACCGATCGACCACATTCGGTGAGAGTCAGGGTGCGGCTCTGGCGGCCCAGGGAAAAGGGACGTAAACACTGGCTGACGGTACATGTGGATTCGGACTCACTTCTCCCGGCCCCTTTCCTCGATCCTTGGCAAGTCCAACAAGCAGAAGGCCCCGTGGGCCCCCGAGCCAGGTCACGGGGTGTGCTCCAGAGTGGAGAGCTGGGGGCTCCATCGTGACCCCAGGAAACAGCAAGTCCCAGCCACCCCGGACGCAGGTCAGGGGGTCACCGCACTGACCACTGGCCTGCCCTGGCCTAAGTGCAAGCTGTTTCGCCAAAACACTCCCTCCTCCCCTCCCCGGCTGCAGCCTGAGAACACCTGCCTCGCCCTCTGCCCCCTGGCCCTCAGTCGGGAGCCAAGAATTCCGTGACAGACGCCCAAGCCGTAGTTCACAGAATCACTCCCCACCACTGGACACGGAGGCCTGCTCAACCTTCTGCCAAGGTCAGGAGCTGCTGCAGAAATCTGCTAGGAGGGCCTCGAGGACGGACTCTCTTCTGAGTTCTGCCCCGGTCCAGGTTTCCCGCTGAGCCCAGGCTGCTCCATCCATCAGATCACAGCCTCGAGGGACAGCTTCCTAAGGCCCACAGAACCCTGCCAAGGACCGAGTGAGGAGCTCTGTGCATCAATAAACTGAACACACGGCCCGCCTGGCAGGGGAAGTGAGCCGGCAATGGGGAAACATCATGAGATAAACACGGATATAAATGTGAGTGAGTGCATTTGTGCGAGGCTGTCTGTGAGTGTGGACCTGCGTCTGTACAAGTCCTAGTTCTGTCCACTGAGAGGGCTGGCAACTGTGACACCCCAGCGCCCAGATCATGGTTTCTAAACACCAGCTTCCACTGACAGTGGCCGGGACTCCTTGGAGAGATGGCCGATTCCAACCTGGGCAGGAAAACACCAGATGCTCCTGGAACATCTTGAAACACCAGACGGCCAGGAAGCCGTCCAGGGCCCCCGGGGTCCCCAACGTGCTTGGAGCCAGCTTGACAGGGTGCCCTGACAGTGACAGACTACCCCCTGTTGAAGAAAATTGTAATTCATGTGCTTATACTCAGATGAATAGACACGTAAGTGGAAGTCAGAGGAAGCACGGGATGTTTGTGTAGCTTTAAAGTGCTTTCCTACAAAACAGTTACTTACAATAAAGAGCGAAGGAGTAACTCTGCAGGGGAGGCTGATGCCGTTCGCATGGCCAGTAAAGGGATGAACCGAACCACCCCCCTCCGCCTGTGCGTGGAGCTCATCCGCCCTCCTCGGGTGTGGGGCTGACCCGTCCACAGGCCCAGCTCTGCTCGTCCCTCCACCGGCCTCTCCTGACCCGAACCGAGCCCTCCTGACCGTCCACCTCCTGCTCTGCTGCCCGAGGCCTCACACCGGACGAGGGCCCAGGCTGGAGGGACTGCAGGGCCTCCGGTCCGTGGGGGCGGGGTAGGGGGGTGGTCAGCAAGGAGGGCCCCCAGGACCATGGGTCTGAGCAAGGCCCCGAGGGACAGGCGTGTCCCAGCGCCCAGAGCACCTACAGGGGGCCCCGGGCCTGGTCCGTCCACCGCCCGCTCCTCCACGGACGCTGAGTGCAGGCACCAGGGTGAGAGGGCGCCCCTCCACGGTGCCTCTGCCCTCTTGCCCGTGCTCCACTGCCACCCCGTCGTCCCCGCCGAGGAAAGAAGGGCTGCCCCGTGGTAGGAAGCCAGCTGCGCCCAAAGGGGTTCCCGGCCTTGCGGGGGAAACGGGGGCCTCCAGGGCTTTCTGGTCTCCCACCCCGCCCCCTTTTGCTCACAATAACTCCCGCACCTGACGTCCCAGGTCCCGCCTCCACCCACTAGATGCCAGTAGCACGCCCGCCCCCAAGCTGCAACCCCCCAGCATTTTCAGACATTGACCAGCATCTCCTGCGGGGTCAGGATCACCCTGTTGAGAAACTCGGTTTCCTCCTATACCCACCCTTGTCCCCTCTGTTCGCTGGCAAGGCTCTGGCACCTGTGGCTTGTGGTTGAAACGACTCCACCAGCCCCGCGTGAGCCAGGGAGGCTGGGATGGGGGCTCCCGCAGGCACTCGAGCGGTCCCGGTCCTAAGGGGCCTGGTCCCAGCTGGAGAAAGCAGCACGAGAATAAAGCAAACTGTACTGGGTGCACGAGATATCCATCTGCAGGGCTCGTGATAAACTCCAGCAAAGACCAAACACAGGCCTGCAGTCAGCTACACCCACGGCACTGAGATCATCCTTGAAAACAGCAAGGCCGGGGGGAGCGGGGCCGCGATAAGCCGGGTCCAGGCTCAGGGGTCCTGGAGCTGCCCCGGGCCTTGCGGCCTGGCCAGCAGGAGGTCCTCACTAGGCAGGCCGCCCGCGGGTGGGCGGAGAGGGCCTGGGACTCCAAGGAGCGGCCTTGCCTCACACCCACCAGCCTGGCCGGGAGCCAGGGCCCCTGTGTGGTCACACCCGGAGGTCCTCTCAGGGAGCAGGGCCAGCACGGTCCTCCAGGGGAGAGTGCACAGGGAACGAGCTGAAGGCCAGCCTCGCCGCCCGCATCCCAGGCCAGAGCCCTCAGCCCTCCCTCTGGGCTCTTCAGCCACCAGCTCCCTCGAATCGGGGAGCTGGTGACTAGACGGAGAATAAATCCAGGTTTTGTGAGGCCAAGAGCTTACGCAACTTTGGGGAGTCCTTTTCAGGAAAAGCAGTACAAAGTCACGGACACCCGACCGGCACAGCGGTGAACACTTGGTTCCTGCTCTGCCGGTGCCGCAGTGGTGGCGGCATCCCCGCGTCACCACCGGGTGCATTGGGCCCGGGGGCGCTCAGACTCCCCCTGGGCGCCGCCCCTATCTACACCCAGGACAGCTAGCGGTGCTCAGTTCTACTAGAAGAGACAGCAAACCCGTCAACACACCCCACTAAACCCAGACGCTCCGTATCCCCCGCCTGCTGCCCCGGGACAGGCCTCAGACGAGCCGGAGCCACTGCAGCGCCCGTGCCAGGAGGGCAGGGGTGATGGGGGGTGGCGCGCACCGGTGGTCATAACCAAATACACCTACGACGTCACCGTGCAAACTTTACGGAAGGTCACGGCCATGGCAGTGCATGGCGAGGGCCCCTCCCCGGGCCTCAGGAGGCTGGAACTGGGGTGGGGGTAGGGAGTCCCAGTGGGCACCTCCCAGGGTCAGGCAGGGGCTCAGGTCCAGCCGGGCAGCAGGGGCGTCTGCAGCCAGTCCTCCCGGCTCTGCCCACTTGGGCTGGCAGCCTGGTTCCGGGGTGGCACTAAGCAGCCGAGTCCCACGGAAACCTCAGACCGCCATCCAGCGGTGCCGGCAAGCCAGGCCGCCCACCCTCCCCCACTCCCGGCTTCCTCTGGGCATCACGGCCCCTCGGCCCTCTGCCCGTCCTCCCAACGAGAGGGCAGCTGACCTAGAAACCCAGCCTGGGCGTATGGGTCCTACGCCTCATGGAACGAACCCAGTGGTAAAGCAACACGACAAGGACAGTCACAACCACTGCCTGGCAGCTGTGCCCACAGCAGTGACCCTCACTCCTGGCATCTGCCGGCGCGGCGGCTGGACACCCTCTGCCTCGCCTTCTCCTCCCGGCAACCGAGGAAGAGGAGCCAGGTCTGAGCCGGAAACGCTCGGATCCGCGGTTCTCTGGGCCAATCTCACTCCTTGTAGAGCCAGCCAGTGGCCGCTCACTCCCCCAGGGCCGCGGCATGTGGGTTTTCAGGGAGGGAGCAGCGAGGGCAGGTGGACGGCAGGCTCTGTGTGATGTGGCACCGTCCTAGAAAGTGGGCAGCGTGGGTGAGTGGTTTGATGCCGTTAGAGGGGGAACCAGAACCTGACCCATTTCCGCATTTTCTGGCAGAGGAAATGGACAGAGAAGAGGCGCGGCTCGCACAGGCCCTGCTCAGTCTGTTATTCCATCCGACTGGTAGGGCGGCCGCCGACTCCTTCCCCTAAACCAGCTGCTGGCCGCTGCCCCCAGCTCCACTCTGGAGGGTCGCCAGCCTTCTCAAAAGCCCCTGGGCACCTGGCACGCGTCCCCTACTCGGGGCGGGGGGTGGCGGTCACCGAGAAACCTCAAGGCTGACCGACCAGCCCTGCGCCCGAGCAGGGGGTGCTAGGGGCTCTGCTCTGACCCCTCCTCCCGGCGCCCACGGTCAAGGACAGGAACAGGCTTCCCGAGTTGGCCACCTCTGGACGCAGCGGGAGGAGCTCCCCCCAGCTCGTGTGTGTGTGGAGCTGGGCCCTTCATTACCCTCCGCCTGGCACAGTCCGGAAAGCAGAACCCAGGACAGGGTTACGGCCCGGTGACTTCAAATGGCTGGGCCGCGTGGGGTGGCGGGGAACAGACCCTTCTGAAAACGAGACTCACTGGGGGGATGAGAGGAGGCCCATCCAGGTGAGGAGGGGTCCCAGCTCTGAGCCCACCCAGGCCAGGCCAGAGCGGCAGCCTCCAAACTTCCTGACATGTTCATTTGTGCTGCAACCAGAGGATGTGTGTGGGAGGGAACGGGAGCGGCCGGGGTTGGGCTGAGGGGACACTTTCAAGGAAGGTACGTGCTCCCCGAGCCACAGCCACACCAGACCACGCGCTGACGCCAGACCACGTACAGCCCACCTCAGGAGACCAGGACAGCCGGCCAAAGGACTAACCCTCCGGGAGGCCCTGGGAAAGCAGGTTGGGGTACGGGGCATGGGGAGGGGGGCCAGGATGTGGGGCGGTGAGAGGCGGGGGTCAGGTCAGGGGCCGGTGCTCCCCGGGCCTGCTTCCTCCTCGCCTGGCTGAGATGGTGGGTGATTTTAATGCACAGTCAGGATTCCGTGGGATGCAGCACAGAGAGCGCTCAGCACATCTGAGGCTCAGAGGCTGAGTCCCGGTGGCTGACCTGACCCCAAGGTCACCTCCAGTGCGGAGCCCCACGCAGACACTGAGAGTGTGGGTTTCTAGCTGTGCTCCGACACTTGCTTGGCGGTGACCCCTGTGCTCGCCTCCCTTGATGAAACAGTGAGGCTCTGCCAGCAGAGTGAGGGCGGGAGGAGCTGGAACAGGCTGGGGAGGGGAGAGTGGGCTCGCCAGGCAGAATCACGCGTCCCCTGGGAAGCGCAGGGTCCTCCCCCGCTCATCTGTGCAGGTAGGCGAACACTGGGATTTTCTGTGTGGGCTTTTGCTAGATGAGTAAGAGTTCAAGCAGGTTGAGGAGGGAAGGGAGGGCGTGAGGGGCGAGGCGGTCAGCGGGTTATGGCTCCTCACTGGCTCCCGACTGGGTGAAGGATTCCTGGGCTCAGGATGCCAGGGGAGGGGGCCAAAGCCCAGCAGACTCCAGGGCCAGGGCCACAGGGCGCCTTGTGACCCACCAATGGGGACAGGTCTCCCTCAGGAGGTTCGTGATTTTCCCCCATAAACATCATATGCATCTTTAATTGGATTTATTTCTTGATATTTTATATTATTTTACGGCTACTTTAATGAAGGTTTTTTAAAGTTTCATTTTTATGTGACTGCTGATGGAATGTAGAAATGCAGTAACACTCTGTACAGTAAGTCCCCTACCTACAAAGCTTCAAGTTGTGAACTTTCAAAGACGCAAACATGCCCCTGTATGCCAGCTGTTGTACCGTACTACTGTACTTTTCAAGGTACTGTACTGTAAGATTAAAAATCTTTTATTTTTTGTGCTTGTTTTTTATGTACTATTTGTGTGAAAAGTATTATAAACCTATTACAGTACAGTATTATGTAGCCAATTGTGTTAGTTGGGTACCTAGGCTGATTTGTTGTACTTATGAACGCGCTCTCAGAAGGGAACTCGTTCTTATGTAGGGACTTACTGTAAATTGGTTTTGACCCCAAACCTTGCTAAGCTCTCTAACAGTTGTGATAACCTGTCTTTGGAAATTGTTTGGAATTTTCTAGAACACAACGGCATCACCTCAAATAATGACAGCTTTGTCTCTCCCTTTCCACTCCTGAAGCCTTGAACAGTTTCCTTCTCTCCCACGGCTTGGAAGGCCTTCAGCTCAACGCTGAACCAAGTTCCTGGGGTCAACGGTGAGCCTGTTGCCGGCTGGCCGGGCTTTGTGGAAAGCCTTGATCAAGGTGAGGAAGTTCCCTCTTATTTCTAGAATGCTGCCTTTTTTTTTCTTTTTTTTTTTTAACATTTTGAATAGAGGCTGAATTTTTTTTCAAAGGCTGGCTCTGCTTCTGTGGAGCTAATCGTGTGACTTTCCCCCTTAATCTCTAAATGTGTTGCGTCACAAACCAGGCTGCACTCCTGAGCTAAACACACATGGGCACCAAGAAAACCTGAAGGATTTATTGTGTTCATGCTTGTGAATTCATGTATTTAGTTTAGGGAGCTCAGCCCGGTTCCCAGAAATAAAATAAAACCTCAAGCCCGATGTGTTTCTCGGTACCCGCAAGTCAGGCAGCGAATGATCTCCTGTCTGTACTTTGCATTGCCAGATTTGATTTGCTAATATTTTGCATAGAATTTTTTTTCTCTGAGTAAGATTGGTCTGTAATTTTCTGTCCCTACTTATCTTCTTAAGTTTTGATGCCAAAGATATATGAGCCTCATAAAGTGAGCTGGGAAATGTTCCGTCTCTGTTTTCTGAAGGAGCTTGAGAAAGGGTGGGATAAGTCCTTCTTTGAGTGTTTGGTACACCATTCTTCATTTTGACTATTCTCTTCTACCCTATTTTCCAGTTCACCAATGATCTCAGCTCTGCCTAATCTGCCATGATACCTACATCCTGAATTCGCAATTTTGATTATTCTATGAAAGTTGTACAGTGACGCTTTTGTACTTTGAGAAAGTTTTCAGGTCACTGTTTAAATTCTCAGTATTTCTCTCTCTGAACATCGTAAGCAGATTGTTTGAAAGCCTGGGATGAGTCCAACACCCGTGGTCTGCTGTTTATGTTGGTTTCGTCTGTGCTGCTTTCTCTCTCGTTTGCCTGCTTATTCCTGATTGTGTGCTGGGTAGTGAGTGTGTACAACTGCTTGTGGACTGAATTCCATGCTATCTTCCTTTCACAAGGATCGTGTTTGCTTCACCCGGCAGTGGGGACACAGCAGTGCAAGACCTCAGCAGCCCAGCGTCTGTACCCCAAGAGGAGCCCCCGTCCTGTGCCCCCTTCTTTCTTGCCTTCTTTCAGAGCCATTGGGTACTTTTCCTCACAGCAACTTCCCCCCATTAGTCTGGAAGCTATAGATACTGTTCCTAGTCTTTTAAGGGATAAGGAAGGACAACTTAATGGCCTGAAGCCCAAACTACTAGTTCCCTACCATCTTCCTGAATACTCCCTTCATCACACGCTACTTCTTTGTTTTTCTTTGTAAGCCTCACAGACATTACTTTCTCCTACGTGGCCGATTTTCTGGACAACTCACATTTACCACTTTCTCTGTGCTTCCTTCCTCCCCGAATCTCAGATCCTCCGTCTGGCACCACCTGCCTTCTGCCAGAAGCATAGCTTTTAAGATGTTTTAGTGCGGGCCTACCGGCAGCAAACTTTGGCCCTTTGTGTGTCTTATTTAGAAAGAAGAAGAAGAAAAAAAAAAGCTTTTAGGGTGAAGAGTGACAAGGAAAGCATACAAATCACGGCACACCTTCCCACAGCGCCAGCGCACCCAGGTTAAGACACGCAGAGATGCCAGCCCCCCGCCCACCCGCCTCACCACTGCCTCTTCCTCCCTGGATAATTCTAACGCCAGGGAGGAAGGAGGCTCGCCCTGCCCCCTCTTGAAATGGGCATAAACGGGGTCACAGTCCTGCCTCTGGCCCCACCCATCGGTGTGACGGCAGGACTCCATCCACTCCCACGGCTGTTGGCGTCCCGTGGGAAGGGCAAGCCAGAGGAGGCACCCGCGCTGCTGTGAAGGGTGCGGCGCCTGGAGGGGCTGCTGGACCACCCGCCGGGCGAGCTCTCCCCAGTAGGAAGTCTGCGCGCTTCCGCCCAGCCCCGCCCACGCCTCGCGGGAGGCCCCACCCGCACACCCCTCAAGGTCGTTAGTCTTTCGAATCTTGGTGATTCTGGAGCCATCTCATGGTGGTTTTGACTTGACCAGTGGAAAACTCTGTCATACGTTCGTTGGCCATTTGGAGGTCCTCTTGCTGTGGTCTGTTCATGCGCGCATGTCTTTTGCCTTTCTTCGGGGGAGTAGCATGGGGGCAAAACTCACTAATCATTAAATAATTCGGCAGCAGTGAATGAATGACCGTTATAAACCCCGCTTCTGAAAATGATCAGATGGTTTCCTTCCTCCACCCCGTCCCTCCTCCCCTGTCTCCCTAGGGGCACCCGCGCTTTGTCCATTTCAACATGGACTTGTCTGTCTTTATTCCCTTCCTGGTAATAAGAAACCTTATTATCTTACAGGTCCAGATATATGTCCTTTACTGGCTAGAAGGGCGGCAAACACCTACCCCGCTCTGTGGCTGCTGGGGTCAAGGTTATGCTGCTCACACAACAAGATGGAACATGAGCCTCTGTGTTTGTTCTGTGCAAGAGTTTATAAAGACTGCTGTTCTTCCGTAAACATCTCCAAGCACTTAACAGTGAAGTCATCTGCGCCTGGAATTTTTCTTGTGACAAGTTTTTAAGTTATAGATAAGATTTCATAAGCATAGGCGCTATTAAGAGCGCCATCAGGAGGGGGCAGTATAGGAGTTCCCAGCGCTCATCCCCTCCCAGGAATGTCCCTTTGAACAACCATCCACATGTGAAAATGCTTCCCAAGAGCTAAGGACTCCAGGTGAGGGATTACAGCACGTGGGCGGAGCACAGAAATAGGACAAGACACAATGAGGAGGGTAGAAAAGACAGTTTCACATCACCCGTCCCCACCTCCCCTCCCCCAGGCATAGGCTGTCCAGCAGAGACACACCCTCCCCACTGGGGAGGGCCAGTGACATGAGCGCCCAACTTCACCCCGGACCCTAGCACCCGCAGGTGGCTGCAGACACACAAAAGACACACAAAAGGGAACTAATACATCCAAAAAAACCAAATCTTTATAAAAAAGAAAGGGAACTAATGAAACTCCAACGAATGACACCAAAAAATGGAGGTCTATGAAATGTCTGACAGAGAATTCAGAAAAATCCTCTTAAAGAAATTTAGTGAGCTACAAGAAAATACAAATAGACAACTAAATGGAATTAGTAAAACAATGCATGAACAAAATGAGAAGTTCAACAAAGAAACAGAGGACAAACACACACCACCCCTCCACCCCCAGAAACCCTAAAGTTTAAGAATACAGTGACTTAAATGAAGAATCTGATAGAGAGGTCCAACAGCACAAAGAATCTGTGAACCAGAAGGCAGCCCACTTGAAATCATCCAGCCAGAGGCGCAAAAAGAAAAAAAGAATGAAAAAGAGTGAAGAAAACATGTGTGAACTATAGGACACCGTTAAAAGAAATAATGGGTACAATACTGGAATCCCAGAAGGAGAGAAATAATGGCCGGAACTTCCCGAAGCTGGAGGGGAGATTTAGACCTCCAAGTTCCTAAAGCTCATAGATCCCCCTAAAATTTCAACCCAAAACTATCTTCTCCAGGACACAGTACAATAGAACTGTGTAAAATGAAAGCCAAGGGGAGAGTTTTAAAAGCAGCAGGAGAAAAAAAAATTCCTCACATACAAGGGAAGCCCCATGAGGCTATTAGTGGGTTTCTCGGCAGAAGCTGTGCAGGCCAGTGGGATGATATATTAGAAGTGCTGCCAACAAAGAACACCCAGTACAGCCGTCCTTCCGAAATGAAGGGGAAATAAAGTCTTTTCTGAAGAAATAAAAGCTGAGGGAGCTCCTCACCACTGGACCTGCCTTACAAGAAATGCTTTAAAGAGCTCTTCATGCTGAAATGAAAGGATGCTAATCAGTAACATAAAAGCACATGAAACTATAAAACACACCAGCAAAGGTAAGTATATAGTCAAACTGAGAATACTCTAACACTGTAGTATGGTGGTGTGTTAATCACTTAACTCTAGTATAAAAGTTAAAGGACCAAAGTATTAAAAATGACCTATAGCTACAATAAATTTGTCAATGGATACACAAGGTAAAAAGGTGTAAATTGTGACATCAAAAAGATAAAATGGGAGGGTTAAAGGGTAGAGTTTTTGTATATGGTCAAAGTTGGTGTCAGCTTTAAAAGGACTGTTGTTAAACCTACAGGGGATACACAAAGATGAAGAAAACGGAATCAAAGCACACAGTATAGAAATCATCAATTCACAAAGGAAGACAGCAAGAAAGGAACAAGGGAACTACAAAACAGTAAGAAAACAATAAGATGGCATTAGTAATTCTTCATTTATCAATAATAACTCTAAATGCAAATGGATTAATTCTCCAATCAAAAGTCACAGAGTGGCTGAACAATAAAAAAACAAGACTCAAATGTATGTTGTCTAACAAGAGACTCACTTCAGCTTTGAGGACACACACAGGCTCAAAGTGAAGGGATGGAAACGATATTACACACAAACAGGGAACAAAAGACAGCAGGGGTAACTATACTTACATTTTTAAAAAGTTTTGACTTTGAGTCAAAACTGTAACAAGAGACAAATAAGGTCATTATATAACGATAAAAGGGTCAATTCATCCATTTATCAAAAGGATATAACAATTGTAAACGTATACAGTGCTCATGGTGCTGATATTTTAAAAAGATAAAATTGACAAACGTTTAGCTAAACCAACTAAGAAAAAAAAGAAGATTCAAATAAATAAAATCAGAAATATAAGAGGAAACATCCAAGTGACACCACAGAAATACAAGGGATCGTAAAAGACTACTATGAACAATTACACACCAACAAACTGGATAACCTAGAAGAAATGGATAAATTCCTAGAAACATACAACCTACCAAGGCTGAATCACGAAGAAATAGAAAACCTGAACACACCAATACAAGTAAAGAGATTGAGTCAGTAATCAAAAACCTCCCAACACAGAGAAGCCCAGGACCAGATGGCTTCACTGGTGAACTCTACCAAACATGTAAAGAAAAATTAATGTCAATCCTTCTCAAACGCTTCCAAAAAATTGAAGAAGGAATATTCCCAAACTCATTTGCAAGGCCAGCATTACCCTCATACCAAAGCCAAAGATACCACAAGGAGAGAAAACTACAGACCAATATCTCTGATGAATATGGTTGCAAAATTCTCAACAAAATTCTAACAAACCAAATTCACCAGCACATGAAAAGGGCCATACACCATGACAGTGATCCCTGGGAGGCAAGGATGGTTCAACATACACAAACCTATAAATGTAATACACCATATTAAGAGAATACAGATAAAAATCATACCATCTCAATAGATGCAGAAAAAGCATTTGAAAACTAAAATATCCTTTCACAATAAAAACTCTCAACAAATAGTTATAAAAGGAACACACTTCAACATAATAAAAGCCATATATGACAAACCCACAGCTAACATCATACTCAATGGTGTAAAGTTGAAAGTGTTTCCTTTAAGATCAGGAATAGGACAAGACAAGGGTGCCCACTCTCACCATTTCTCCTCGATCTAGTATTGGAGGTTCCAGTCAGAACAATTAGGCTAGGGGAGAAAAAAAAAAAAGACATCCAAGTCAGAAAGGAATAAGTTAGTCTCTGCCTGCAGATAATATGATCTTATATATAGAAAATCCTAAAGGCGCCACCAAAAAACTGTTAAAACTAATAAACAATTACAGGATACAAAATTACAAAATTACAGGATACAAAATTAACATACAAAAATCAGTTGTTTCTGTTTCTGTACACTAACAATGAACTATCTGAAACAGAAACAAATAAAACAATCTCAATTACAATAGCATCAAAAACAATAACTTATTTAGGAATAAATTTAACTAAGTAAATGAAAGATCTGTACATTGAAAAATTATAAGACATTGATGAAAGAAACTCAAGACACAAACAATTGGAAAAATATCCTGTGTACATGGATTGGAAAAATATGGTTAAAATGTCTATACTACACAAAGCCATCTACAGCTTCAATGCAATCCCTATCAAAATTCCAATGGCATTTTTCACAGAAATAGAAAAAACAATCCTGAAATTCTTATGGAACCACAAAAGACCCGAATAGCCAAAGCATATTTGAGAAAGAAGAACAAAGCTGGAGGTATCACACTTCCTGATTTCAAACTGTATCACGAAGCTATAGTAATCTAAACAGTATGGTACTGCCATAAAAACAGACACAGACCAACGAAAGAAAATCAAGATCCCAGAAATCAACCCACACATATACGGTCAACTTATATTTAACAAGGGAACCAAGAATATTCAATGGGGAAAAAACAGTGTCCTCAATACATGGCGCTGGGAAAACTGGATAATAACATGTAAAAGAACAAAATTGGACCCCTATCTTACACAACTCACAAAAATTAACTCAAGGGCTTCCCTGGTGGTGCAGTGGTTGAGAATCTGCCTGCCAGTGCAGGGGACACGGGTTCGAGCCCTGGTCTGGGAAGATCCCACATGCCGCGGAGCACCTGGGCCCGTGAGCCACAACTACTGAGCCTGCGCATCTGGAGCCTGTGCTCCGCAACAAGAGAGGCCGCGATAGTGAGAGGCCCACGCACCGCGATGAAGAGTGGCCCCCGCTTGCCACAACTGGAGAAAGCCCTCGCATAGAAACGAAGACCCAACATAGCTAAAAATAAATAAATAAATAAATTTATTAAAAAAAAACAACAAAAACCAAAAATTAACTCAAAAGGGATTTAAGACTTAAACGTGAGACCTGAAACCATAAAACTCCTAAAAGAAAAGAGAAAAAGCTCCTTGACATTGGTCTTGGCAACAGTTTTTTGGATATGACACCTAAAGCACAAGCAACGAAAGCAAAAATAAACAAGTGAGGCTACATCTAACTAAAACGCTTTTGCACAGCAAAAGAAATAATCAACAAAGTAAAAATGCAACCTACAGAAGGGAGAAAATATCTGCAGACCATCCATCTGATAAGGGGCTAATATACAAAATATATAAGGAATTCACATAACAGCGAAAAAACAAATAAATCAATGGGAAAATGGGCAAAGGACTGGAATAGATACTTTTCCGAAGAAGACACACATATGGCCAACAGGCACGTAAAAAGAGGCTCAACATCGCTAATTATTAGGGAAGTGCAAATCAGAACCACAATGAGCTATTCCTTCACACCTATCAGAACAGCTATTATGAAAAAGACAGAAAATAATAAGTGCTGGCGAGGATGTGGAGAAAAGGGAATCTTTGTGCACTGTTGGTGGGAATGTAAATTGGCACAGCCGTGATGGGAAACAGTATGGAGAGTCCTCAAAAAAATTAAAAATAGAGCTACCATATGATAAAGCAATTCCAATTCTGGGAATATATCTTAAGGAAATATAAATTTTTCTCTAAGCACAGCTTTCGATGTATTCCACGAGTTTTATATGTCGACCTGTCGTATTTAATTGTCAATTAGAAATACTTTTCCACTCTGATCTCCTGTTTGACCTTCTTCCTGGTCTGGTGTGTGGGTGACTTGAATAAAGTTCAAAAGAGCAGGTGGGAAGAACAGAAAGCGTGCCCCGTGACCGCCACATGCTGTGTTCTACACGTCGATTAGGTCAAGTGCACTAATCATGCCGTCTGGACATCCCACACCTTACTGACTTTTTTTTCTGTGCTGTGTTTCCTAAACGTCTGTTATAAATATTGACTTTGATGCCTGACAATTGTACAGCATCCTGACCCTTTCTCTCCAGGGCAAGGAAAGGGGGCTTTACGACGATTTAGCTCCTTTCCTGCCTGCCCCAACCTGCAGAGCGATGTTTTCCAACACTGTATTGTGGGGCAGTTTACGTGGAGTACTAGATACACCTCCTCGTTGTTGTATTTGCTCCCCACCCCCAACCTTCTGCTCTCAGACTCTCCTCCTGGGTCCATATTCCTGCTCTTGAAGAAAATGTCTTACAGCTTCCTTTATAGGATGGAATCGTCTGCAGGTGACACCTTCATTTTTGTTCCTGTTTTTTTAAATGTTGCCCAATTCTTTATTCTTAATAATCTTGAGATATAATTTATATCCCCAAAACTTCACCCCTTCGAGTGTGCAATTCACTGACTTCTAGTGAATCTATAGAGTTGTGCCAACAGCACCACTAATTCCAGAACATCTTCATCCTCTCCAGAAGAATCCGCATTTGCAGTATCAGTCACTCCCTACCTCCCCTCCCCCAGCCCAGGCCACCGCTCATCTGCTCTCCGTCTCTATGGATTTGCCCGTTCCGGACGTTTCATATAAATAGAACCACATAGTATGTGGGCTATTGGGTCTGGCTTCTCTCATTCAGCACGTGTTCAAGGTTCATCCACCTTGTAGCCTGTGTCAGTGCTTCCTTCCTTTTACGGCTGAGTTATAAGGCTGCTGTGTTGGTGGACCCCATTTTGTAGGCTGTTCCCAGTCTCCGGCTATCGTGAAAAGTGCCGCTATGAATGTTCGTGTGCACATTTACGTGTGGACATACGGTTTCAATTCTCCTGGGTGTACACCTCAGAGCAGAGCTCTGGGCCAGATGCCAACTGTCACCGGCGTTCTTGAACAGCTATTCTACTAAAGACCCGATTCCGTGTAGAGCGTTTTTCCCTCAACGCCTCTGCTTCTGATGTTCCCTCCCCCCATGAGGGTGGTCCGTCCTTCCTCTCTGGCTGCTTCTGGATTATGCCTGTCTTCGACGTTCTGCGTGTGTCCAGGCATGGCTTCCTCTGTATTTCTACGTGAGATCTGTTCTGCTTCCCCAGTCCTTTACGTGTCATCTTCCTTCTATTCTCTCCTTCTGGGATTCCAGACACACGTTAATTAGACCGTCAATATGGCATGCTCCTTCGGACACGACTTTCTCTAAGGAGCCCCCAGAGCTGGGACTTTCTGGGGCTGGAAGAGGCCATGCCATTCAACAGCGCAGCTTACTTGTGGGAGCGCCCCAATTCTGAAGGCTCACGCTGCCTCGAGGGACACGGCGCCTGGAGACACTCCATCGTGCAGCCCCCTGCACCCCAGGCCCCATCACGGGACTGCCAGGACAGCCACGCCCCTTCCTCTGGAAGGGCCCACACAGCTACATCAGGGCCGCCACAGGCCCAGGGGCCATCTCCTAAGAGGAAACAACATGACGGTTGCTGTGGTCATAAATACATTTTATTCCATTAGAAATGCACAATCACAGTGCTGACAACATCCCCCTAGAAAAGTAGGTAAGCAACGTTTCCATCAAAATTGTTAGTCTTCTTTTGCAAATACCTATTCTCATTACGCTGAACAGAGCACACAGCAAAAGGCTTCTGCTACTCCACTTTTTTTTCAATTTTGTTTTTTGTTATAAACACCATAGCAAATTAAAAAAGCTGTTTGAACAGAGAAAAATATCGTAGTTCTTGATTTCCCGCGTGTACTTAACGCAACCGCGCTGTGCTTCCTGCTCCTTCCCCGGACACGGCGGGGTGATCGAAAGAAACAGGGTCTTCGGGCGGGGGCTGCAGGGGCTACCGTCGTCTTTATTTACCGGCGCGCTCTTCCCGAGGATGAGGCACTCGGATGCACTCGGGCAGAACGTGTGCGGGCCCCCTCCCGTGCGAAGCCGAGGGACGGGTGCGTGTGAACGGTGCGGGTGACGGCGACCAGCGCTGAGCGGTGGCTCTGGCCCGGGCCCTGTCTGTCCGGTGGCCGTCCCCTCACTGGATCTGGATGGCCCCATGCTCCAGCTGCATCTCGGACTGCAGGGTGGGCTGCAGGGCGTCGGCCGCCTGCAAGAGGGGAGAGGGGGCTTTCTATCAAAGGGCCCAGTGTGCGCGTCCAGGCCGCTCCCTGGTCACGGACACCAGCGGTTTTCAGGCACAGAGTAAACACACACCCGAGCTGGAGGGTGGGGCTGGGGGCCCGAGTGTCGCCCCTGCTCTGGGAGACGATGCTCCCGGCAGCTGTGACAGATCCAGGGCCATGGTCCGTCTCTGCGGGGCCCTGTCTTGGCCCCTGCTCACCCCCACCTACCCACCGCCTCCCACACGTGCCCCTCAGCTCCCGCCACCAGCACTGCGTTCCCATTCCCACTGGGCGTGCACTCCAAGTGGTCAGCATAGTCACAGTTTTAAAGTAGTTTAAAGGAAAAAAACACAGTCTTGGAATAAGTCACTGACCAGCCATCTCAGCCACCAAGAATGGGCTCCCAGATGGAGATCACTTGGGGGGTGTTTCAGACTCCCCTAAGCCGCTGGTCAAAGGCAACATCAGACTCTCAGAGGTGGGCTCCGCGGCTCCCCTGAGGACCTGTAGCAGGAGGGGCCCGGGGCGGTGGTGGTGGGGGGGTGGCACGGTGCGTGGAGGAGGAGGTGGAGAAAGCCACACAGCGGAGGCAGAGCCACACAGCGGAGGCAGAGTCCCAGGCGGGGCCAGCGCTCCGCCTACGACTGCAGCTCAAGGGGCCGTTTGCGGAGGCAACACGGCATTTTCGTAGCGGGGGGGTGGGGTGGGGTGGTGGGAGCGGTTCCCCACCCATCTGAGGACTCAGCACAGGCCTCCTCCGCGCCGTCCCGAGGCCACGAGAGGGGCTGGGCTGGGCTGGAGGGACGACACAGACATGGACCTTCTGGAAAAGGGAATGGACTGGCGCGCGCTGGCAGCTGCAGGGGGGGCGCTCCAGCCCTGCCACAGGCTGCGGGGGCCCCTCCCCTTGAAGATCTGGAAGAGGCGGCTCTGAGCCCAGGCACCCGGGATGGTGGGGCAAGGGCAGGGGGTGGGGCTGGGCTGGGCACTCGGGAGGCCCACACTCTGATGGGAAGCCCTGCCCTTCCCCCTCGTCCTCAATACGCGGCAGGAGACCGGGGCCCCAGGCAGGAGCGGAACACAGCGCGGCGGCGCCAGCACAGACGGGGCGCCCTCTCCCCGGCCCGTGGCTGCTCCAGGGAACGGGCCCACCCCTCACGCAGCCGCGGGGGCTCGCGGGGCTCGGGGGCCTCGGGAGCCAGACCCGTCCTTCCCCAGGCACCAGGTGAGGAGTACAACCCCGTTCTGAGCAGCAAACTCTGGAAGGAAACCCACAGGAGGGCGGGAGGCCTCCTGCTAATGAAGAGACCATCGGGAGACCCGTCCCCATGCATGAGGCGGGCGGGGGCCCAGGGAGGAGGCTGGGCCCTGGGGACCGAGCCCTTCTGCGGGGAAGACACCCCGGGAAGTGCACATGTCCCCCTCCGATCTACTGCTCTGTGTCCTACGTAGTCCCCAAGACCTGCAGGGTGTGACTGGAGACCAAGACACTGGCGGGAAGTCAGGCGCTGGGAGCTCAGTGGACATGGCTCCCCTCGACAGTGACACCCACACGAAGACCACAGACCTGGGCCAGGAAGACCCGCCACATGACACGCACCCCAGATTCAAGGCACACATTCTGAGTACCCCCGTGCGTGTGAAGCAGCAATGACATGGGCGTCAGACCCGCCCAGCTCGGACGGAGCCCCGGGGTCCTTCTTTAGGGCAGATGTCCCTCGCACCACATCAATAAGCTCGTCCACACCCCCACCCCAAGTTCTGTGGGCTCTCTGTCGGCCTCATGCCCTCTCGGTCACTCTCCAGAGTGGCACATGCCTCTCTGATCACCGCTGCACAAAAGCACAAGTGTCCAGGCCGCGGCTGCTGCCCACGTGGCACAGTGGACAGGTCTGGGGAGAGCAGGGGGCTGCGCCTTCTCCAGGACACACGTTCCAAAACTCTGGGCCAGGTGGGGACTTGTTGTGAACCAGGGTTAAGTCCCCGCAGGACCGCTGATCACCCAGCCAGACACCTGGTCACCAGGGCCACCTTGGGCCACCTGCCTGGCCCTGCTGAGCCACGTTCCTCAGCAACTACCAGCGGGGACAGGACACGACACCTAGCACGGCGAAGAGCGGAGGCCGGGAGGGGAGGGGGACCGCGTGGAAACTCGGGGCTTTAATTCTAAGCGTCAAGGCCGACGGCATGATACGCGCACCTCATCAGTGCTGGGCAGAGGAGGGGGTCCAGGGAGGAGGCAGAGAGGGGCCAACAGGCTGAGGTCACAGCGATGAGAGCCCCCCGCCCAGAGGCGCTCAGCAGTGAGTCAGTGAGTCAAGCCCACAGCCCGAGGTTTGAGGGCACCGTGTCACCCTGGCCCCAGCAGCCTGAGCTGCTCCAAGGGCACCCTCTCCGGACCGTGCCCTGACAGACCTTGATCACACTGCCCCCAAACAGGCTCAGGCACGAGCACGGGGGCCCATGCCTGGCTCCCCCATACCCAGGGGAGGCCACAGTGGTCGCCTGACCAAGCACACTCACTGGGGCCGAAGGTGCGAACGCTTCGAACATCTCGAGCAGCAGCCCCCACGCCGACCTGACGGCTCAGAAACTGTCCAGATGGAGCCCAAGCGCTGCTTTTCTGGGGCTCCCGGGAGAGCGCCAACCGCGAGCAGCGCGGGAAGAGGACCGCAGCCCAGCGCGGCACAGCTCGGCCCACCAGAGGCTGCCACGGGGGAAAAGGGCAGAGGCCACAGGCAAGGGTTGCAAACTGACTGCCCGTGGCCAGCAGGCGCGCAGACCCTGGGCCGGCCCTGCCCCAGCCCGAGGAACGAAGAGGTCTCAGGTACACTTAATTTGGCCTCTAAATTTATAGGTAAACATTTGCATGAGACAAGAGTATCTCAAGAAATGGTTTAAGGCTGGTATCTGGGCCAAGAAGTAACCTCTCACCTTTACACTTTCAGGCACTTACAAGACACGGAGTCCCAAGCGAGCGCCTACGTCCACACCATGCACCTCTCATGGATCACTTACCTTCCTCGCGGGAGAAGGCCCAAGGCAGAAATGCCCAAGCGTGTTCACTACCTGCAGGAGGCCCGGGCCCCGTCCACTTCCCAAAGGGAGGACCCACCTGGGCTGCAGCGGTGTGGTCGGTCACCGGTGCCAGCTGCACGTACTGGACCTGGATGTCGCTGCCCTGGAGCGGCGAGCCGTCCACCCCTGTGGCAGCAGGGTCCGAAGAAGCCACGGCTATCAGCTGGGCCCCCTGCAGCACCTGCAGACACAGAGCAGAACCGCGTCAGCACAGCCGGCGCCGGGGGAGGCCGCCCCGTCCTACCTGGACCGCGGGGCGGGGCACCTGCTGACAAGGGTGTGGCGTGTGGGTGTGCCGTGTGGACGTGCACGGCGGGACCAGGCCGCTCCACTGCATCTGCAAGTCGCCTCCCTCAAACATCCAAGTGCTGGACACAGAGAGGGGCGTTTAGGCCCTACAGGAAAAAATACCCAAAGAGTGAACTGAACGCAGGGACGTGGCCAAGTGCGGGTCTGAGATGGAACAGGAGCTAGAGCACCTGGAGACCTTCCCAGAGTCACCGCTTTCTCAGGTTCATGGAAAGGGGAGCCTGAGGGCAGCCAGGAGGACAGGCAGACGGCGGCAGGGCCTCGACCCTGGGGCAAGCAAGACACATTCACTCGAGCGTCGGGGAGGAGCGGCCCCCAGACAGTGGGCCACTGATCGAGTCTGAGAAACAAGCAGAAATGTGCATGTCAGTCACAAGACCCCAGGCTCCAGAGGGAGTCGAGAAGGGCTCTGGGTGTGAAGAGGAGACACAAGCTGGAGGGTGAGGCCCAGATCCCAGGGGAGGATCCGACTTGCCTCCAAGGAGACAAATCACGGATCATGGACCCCCGTCCTGCACACCAGGAACCCCACTTGGACTGTGCCTGGAGGGAGGGACAGATGAGGCCCCCGTGACGGGCTCTGGGTGATGCCATCACTCACGAGCGCCCACACCAGGCCCACCGCGCCCTCCAATAGGCAGGCAGGCGGACTGGTGCCTCGAGGCCCCACAGGGAGGATGGCGAGCGGCCGGGGGGCTCCGAGGCTCTGCATTCACGGGGGTGAGCTGCCATGAGCCGTGGGGCTTTGACTTGGGGCTGCACTCCCACCCCCTCAAATTACATGCCCACGGCACCACCTCCTGGGGGCGCTCGTCAGCTGCCCTCGGCGGGGCAGCCGTAGTCACACTTCCTGACCAGCCCACGGCCTCCCACACGGGGTCAGAGCTGAGGATGCTGAAAATACAGTCTGCGGTTTCAAACGTGATTCTAGTTTTTGATGAGCTAAAGTTCTATTTCTTTAATAATGAATCCATCAGTGGAAAAAAACAGGAAAATTCGATTTTCAGGATAAAAGACGGAAGTCCTAACTGGTTTTCCTCTTGTGTCTTCAGAAGCCATCTGCAAACACAGTTTCACACCTCGCAGCGGCCAGCTCTGCTGGGCAGAGTGACGGCCAGAGACGGGTATGTCCCAATCCCGGGCCCCGGGCCGTGTGCCCTGACAGCAAGGGCACTTTACAGACGGGACTGAGCCGGGGATCAAGGTGGGGACAGCGTCCTGAAGCATCTGGTGGCCCCGTGTCACACAGGCGGCTCAGAAAGCAGAGAATCTTCCCACATAACAAAGCGCGGACACCACGCTGATCTGGAAGATGGAGCAGGGGCCACCAGCCAAGGAATGCAGCACCTCTGTCTCCCCGGGATTCTCCAGAGGGAACCAGCCCTGTGACCCCTAAGCTTCAGCCAGCAAGGCCCATGCGGGACTCATGGCCTCCAGACTGTGAGAGGACACACTTGTGCATACTCCACCACGTGTGGTCACGTGTCCCCGCAGCCACAGCCCACGCAGACGGCCACGCTCATCTCCTTGGCTTCCTCCTTCCGGGCGGGAACCGGCTTCTAGGTCCCCAAAGAGCTGACCTGACAACAACGGCTCTCTGTAAAACACCACTCTGTCCTGTATTAACTGTTTGTACTAATGAGTTCACAAGAGGTTTTTAAAAATTGGAGAAAACTGACGTCCCCTCTATTATTCATTTTCTCTTCCCCAGAACTTATCCACCACCAGATCATTCGTGGTCAGAAGTAAGACACGGGCCTGCCCAGTTCTGCAGCTCTGCCACCCCGTCGCCAGGGAGCAGCCACGCCCTGGACCCCGTGGGGACGAGCAGCCTTGGGCAGCAGCCGGTGTGGCCCCAGCAGGGCAGAGGGCAGCGGGGCTCAGGGGCCACCCACACTCAAAGCCCAGCGCCCCCTCCCCAGGAGGCCAGGAGCGCCTCCGCTGGGGTTCAGTCACCCTCGTGGCTTTTTACGGAAGCACAGCATGTCCCAGGAGGGCCTCCGGCCCACACACTCCCAGCAGGGACAGGAAGTCAAAGGGTCCAAGCTGGGAAGCCAGCAGGACCTGAAGACAGGGGGACGGGAAGCTGAGTCTAGCCATTTTCCCACAAAGAGCAAAAAGTCAAAAGCCCACCCCAAATCACACAGCCACAACACGTTTCCTTACTCTGAGCAAACCGAACAGACGGGCCTGTTCCGACTCTTACAAGCTACGTGTCAGGACGAGGGCCCCTGGGGGTGACCTCCACGGGGGCGGCTCTGCCAGCTGGGCCGGCAGTCCCCCACCCCAGGCGCGCCCACTCCCCACTGGCCCGCGCCCCAGCCTCCTGCTCAGCCGTCCAGCCTGCTGGACCACCGCCCACTCTCCACCGCTGGCCTCCCCTCCCCTGAGGACGGGGCCGGCGGCGGGGACCAGGGACTCCCGCGCCCTCGGGCCCCTCTGAGCCCTGGCTGCCTCGGTCACCGTGCACCTGACTCCAGACTCAGCCATCCCACGCAACGGGAACATGAGCTCCATGATGACACGGGTGGGAGGGGTCTCTTCTGTTCACTGCCAGATCCCCAGCGTCCAGCAGTGTACCTAACGCTCAGTAACTATTTCTGAAATAAGTGAAGATCACGCTGATGTTGATGAGGAAAGAGGACGAGGAACAGGAGGGGAGTGGAGCGGAGCTGGTCCCGTAGCGCAACATTCAGAAGCGTGTCCGCATGCCCTTCGCCCTGGCTCTCTTGTGGTCCGCTCTGCCCCAAGCCTGGTAGTTCTGGGGGAACTTAAGAGACTCAAACGAAAAGCTTTCAGAAGAAAACAGGAGGAAGGAGGGGTTAAGCGTTAAGGAGAGACCTTGTCAGCTGGAGGATACGGGCTGTTTAGGATGCCTTTCTCGCCAAGAGTGACAGCTCTGGAGCCGTGAGCCGGGGAGAGGCAGGAAGAAACACACAAGCCAGGCTCACGGCCCGCCTGCTCCGTCCACCCACCTGGGGCCTCGGGACCAGACGCAAGGCCAAGCCCCTGGCACCCTGTGAAGAGACGCATGCACATCCCCAGCCGGGCCCTGGAAAGGCAAGGTCAGTCTAGGGCATCTGGATCCCCAGGCTGGTCCTGCATCAAAGCCGGACACCGAGAACCCAAGGAGCGGGTACGCACATGTGTTCTGCAACCTCAAAGCACCAGCCGAAGGCCGGCCCGGCACAGCACGGAGGGCTCAGGCAGTCATCCGCTCATGGTGGGCGGGGAGGGGGGGGCGCGGGGCAGGGCGCAGACACGTTACACTGCGAGATTACAGCGAGTAGCTGACGGAGGTAGACGGAACTTACCGGCGAGTCTGAACGTACGAAACGGACGTTGGCTTTTTCTCCGAGTCTGAATCTAGCCATGTAAACCATCTCGAGTTAACTAAGATGTCTCTAATGACCGAACCCCAGCGAGCGGCTGGCCTTCGCCGGACACTCCCCAGCAGCCGCTGCCCACGCGCGCGGAGACCCCACGCTGCCCCCTCAGTTAAGGACCTCCTGCGTGCGAGGCACCGTGGGCAGGACGCGACCCCCAGGAGCCGAGATTCTGGAACAATCCCCGGGCTGTGAAGGGAAGTGACTGCTTCTCAGGACGAGCAGAGGAGAACTGGCTGGCGTCCAGATACTCAGCTGGGGGGACCTGGGCCCGTTAGAAGGGGGACAGGAATGCCCGGGGCCGGCAAGGGAGAGAGCCGGGGGAGGTGCCGGAGGAGAGCGCCACTGAGGGCTGAGGCCGGGGACACAAGCTGTGAGGCGGTAACCAGTGCTCCCCCGTGCCAACCCCACCCCCGCCTGCAGGTCCTGGACTCGACTACACATGTTAACTATTACAACGTCGTCACAGTTTTGTCACTGTTGTACACGGTGAATTTAAAGTCAAATCTAAGACTATCTTTTGAGGAAACTTACGAAATCATGGAACTTCTTTCCGAGCTCTGCCTGCCCTCTGGTTTTGGGGATGAGCCACCCCTCCCTACAAATGGAAGGTGTGCTGCGGTACCTACGAGTGATCTTCTTCCTCTCCGCATTCTCAGTAAAGTGACTTTTCACGTGATCTGCACAGCTGATTAAATCTTAAGAATTACAGTGTCAGAAACCCCGGAATCTAAACATGCAGCGTTTATAATAAGGAAGGTAGGCCCATTACCAGCTTGGCGGGTAAATGAAACATAGAAGAATATTCTCAACAGGGAATTCTTTCAAAATGCCATGCCCTTTAAACGTTTCCACCCTGGTTTGGTCTTGATAAGCGATTCAGGAATGGGTTGAACACCTAGCGCTGAGCGAGCACGAGCACGGACAGGAGGGAAAGACCTTCCGGGCCTTTCGATATCACCCCCACCCTCCAGGCGCCGCCCTCCCCCGCTCCCCCCAGAAAAGTGCAGGGAGGGGGTCTGCTCTTCAGGTGGGGCGGCAAGGACAGCCAAGGGGGACAAGCGTCTCCATGGAAAACGGGGCTCCGACTCCAGTGGGCAGGAAGGGGCCCGCTTCTCACGTGGCACTCGCACGAGGGCACCGCCAGGCTGGGAGAGGCTGGCGGTGACACGGCCTCCAGGGCTGCTCCACCCACCAAAGCCGCCTCGCTCATCCGCGGTTTCAGTTACCCGCGGTCAACCGCGTCTGAAAATATTAAATGGGAAATTCCAGAAATAAACAAGTCCTAAGGTTTGGCTCGCGCGCTGTTCTGAGCACTGTGATGAAATCCCGTCCTGACCTTTGTCCTGCGTGTCCCGCCCGTGAGCCACTTAGCAGCATCTAGCTTATCGGCTCCACTGTCTTGGGATCACAGGGCTTGTGCTCAAGACACCCTTCTGTTACTTCGCAATGGCCCCGAAGCACAAGAACAGTGATTCTGGCCATCTGGATGTTCTCTTACTGTGCCTAATTTGTAGAATAAACTTCATCATAGATGTGTACGTACAGGAAAACCCTAGTACAGGTCTGGTGTCACCCGTGGTTTCAGGCGTCCTCTGGGGGTCCTGGAACACATCCCCCGCAGACAAGGAGGCACGACTGCGGCGCCTTCCTGCAGCCTTGGGAAGGCACCACCGGGGCCTCGCCTGGCTTCCCTCCACAGCGGCACACGGGCCCCGGGGGCCTCCGCACTCGGGTGGGAGGGTCACACGGGCCCCCGCTGTGGGCCCCTGCGCCAGGCGCCTGTCCCGGGTGACCGGCGGGTACCCGGATGGGACAAACAGCTTGCTCGGTGAAGCCGTCCTGGACACGGACCCAGAGCAAAGCCCTGTTGGGCTTTGGTGGACGGGGAGAGCGGCCCCCACGAGGAGGCCCGGCTGCCCTATCCGCCTCCAACTCCGGCTTAAGAATATGTCTTCTCAAAACCGGACGAAGCTTGGATGCGAGAACGGCCGTGAGAAGGAGTCAGAAGGCCGGCTCTGCAGTGCCCCGCCCGCCCCCCCACCGGCCCCCGCTGCTCAGGGCAGGAGCGACCCCCCCAGCACCCAGAGCTGGGGCATCGCAGGGCAGCCAGCAGCACAGCCGGCAGGGACAACCCCACAAAGGACAACCCGAAGGGCCTCTCCCGAGGGGGGGCAGGAGCAGACGCTCTGGGGGCAGGACGCTTCTCCTGAGGGGAAAACGAGCGAGCGAAGCCAGGACAAATAAAAAGAGCTCCGCGGGCCAACCTCACGGGCGCCCTCGGCGGGGCCACCGCGCAGCTCTTGACACACACAGTCAGGCTGACCTGGATCTTAGCCGGTGACAAGGACTCCCGCTGCGCAGAGCAGCAGGACCCCTGCGGCACCCGAGGCCGCTGGACGCCCGCCGGGGGCCTCGCTCTGGCGGGGGGACGGGGGCGGCCCCAGAACGAGCACAGAGTCAGCTTGCGGCCAGAGGTCCTGCCGGACAGCGAGGGCCTGGCTCACCTGGCTCCCCCTTCTCCCGACCACGAGCCGCGGCACCTTCCTGCTTCCTGCTCGTTTCTGTCTGCAGCCTTTTCCCAACAGGCGGTGGGGGGCAGAAACAACTATCTAACTGGAAGCAGCGAGCTCCCAGGACAGTAGCCAGAAGCAGCGCCTCCGGGCTTCCCAGGGCAGCTGCCCGCGGCTGGACCGGGCGAGGGAGCCGGCGGGGCCGCGCTGCCTCGGAGAGACACGCATGCGCGGACGCGGGTGCAGCCCGCGCCACCTGGCCGGCCTCGGTCACAGGCTTCCCTGGCATGTTTCTGAAGCAGAGCCCATTATTTTCAGACCAAAGAAAAATGGCACAGTGTCCGAATCTGAAGCAGCCGACTAAGGGAATCCTGGATCTACAAGCGCTGTTTCTCTGGAGTGCACACATCTGGTTTTTCTCTATATTCTGCCAGTTCTGAAACGCTGTCTGATACCCAACTGAGATAATGCAAAACTGGTGCAAAGCCTAAAATAAATGCAAGGAGCCCAAGGACTTTCCAGTAATACTTAGAAACAAAACTCTCAATCCAACCAAGAATCCACCCAGACACACACACACACACACACACAAAACACCAAGCAAAAAACCCTCATGCACCCACAAGACAGGCATTGAGCACAGCTTAATTAAGTGTGTGGCCAGGAGAAGGACGAGACCCTCACACCTGAGGCCTCCGGGAGAAGCCAAGGTCACTGACCTGTGTCTGCATTTCCGCTTGAACCCAGCTGGTTACGGTAATGCACCCAACCAGTGGACTTTTCCAAACCTGGATGTTAATTCAAAGAGCAGCTTCCCCCACGACAGAAAGATGAGGAGGTGAGAGGAAGATGCCGCAAGCCGCCAACCGGCCAGGAGACCCCGCGACACAAAATCTATTTTGTACATTTGTACAGCAAACGCCAGAAACAACCAACCATTCTTAAGCCTCTAAACCCAGGGACAGGAATGCTAATCTGCTTCCTTGGATCCCACTTGGAGTTCCTGCCCACGAGGGGGACGGCCAGACACAAGCACAACTGGCAAGGAACCCCAGAACACAACAGAACCGGACCGAACAGCGCTCCCCAGGTGTTCCTGGAGCCCTCAGCGCGAGGCCTGGCCTGCAGACTCCTCACAGGACTCAGGGCTCCAGCCAATGGATGCAACGTTTTAGAAAAGCATGCTACGGCCAGGCCAGCAAGCTGGCGCTTCCAGAGCTGACAGGCCAGCAGTCAGGAGCCAGATTTACAGCTCGGGGCGGTGGCTCCCGTCAACACAAGCGGCTTCTGCCCTCTGCTCTGTTCCTCCTTCCAGCATCGGGCATGAGCCTCAGTCACAATCCGGAAGAAAGGAAAACAAAGCCTAAAAATATGATAAAGCAAAAGCGGAAGTCTGGAGATGCGTGGTCTTCAGCTCATCATTCCAGAGAGGGCGGCGCTCCTGGGAACAGATCTTAGCCATGTGTCTTTAAGACTTCCAGTCGAGTGAGGTGGGGGTGAGGGGGAGTGGAATAACTCAGCCAGAGTCAAATCCAGGGCCTCCACTTGCCCGTGGGCTCCAGGCCTCTGGCTTCTAGAAGGGTCAGGTGGGGGTGGGTAGGGAGCGGGTAAGACAGCACTGGAAGAACAAAAAAGGTGTTAATTATGCATGTAAGTGACCTGTCCTGTCCCGGGGAAGGAAGAGGGTGCCCAGCCATCACCCTCACGGCGGCAAGGAGCTGAAACGCCAAAACGTGGACACAGACGCTGCAGCTGCCGCGACCAAGAAGCAGAGCGCAGGCCGGGGTCGGGCTCAGGCCGGCCTCCCTCCCTGCTCCCCACCCCCGACTGTGTGCTCGACTCCCACTGTTTCTTTATTTAATTTGGAAAACTCACCCTACAGAACCACAAAAATTATCGTCGTGTTCACTGTGATGGGATGAAAGAAAGAACTTCCAAAAAGAGATGACGCAATTTTCCTACTGAGCTCCAGTCAGCAGGGAGCATTTAACAAAGGACCCACCATGCAAAAGGCCGCTGGGACCCAACTCCACCCCGGGGCCGTGTCCTCCCCAGGAGCCTGCCCGCCTGAGGCTACGTCTCAGAACAGTCCATGCTGATGTGAGGCACATGAGATTACTGTGTGGTCAAGAAGGTATATGGGACCAAACAGCCCAAATCCCCTTTCTGCATCCACAGCAGAGCTGCCACAGGTCCCAAATCCTTCCTGGGAACAGACAGGGTGCTCTGGACTGAGTGTCGAAGCCCTGATTCCCTGAGTGATGGGGCGCGGGTGCGGAGGTGGGGCCTTCAGGAGGTATTAGGGTTGGATGAGGCCACGAGTGTGAGGCCCCTACGAGGGGTCAGTGCCCTTCTAGGAGGGGGAGAGACACAGGACCCCGCCCACAGGCACACCAAGGAAACCATGTGGGGACATAACCAGCAAGAGGGTCCTCGCCAGAACCCGACCGCAAGGCACCGTGGTGTCGGGCTTCCGGCCTCCAGAACCATGGGGCACACATCTGCCATTTCTGCCCCGTCCATGGTACCCGATTACAGCCGCCCAACCCAGACAGGGGGAGACAGGAGACAAACATCCCGGCCCCTCCCTGCGCCCTGCAGAGGGGAGCTTGGGGCTGCGCTCTGAGGCAGGTGTGCCATCCGCAAACATGCCCAGGCTCACAAAGAGAAGCTCCGTTCGTGTGTGACAAGTGCTCGTCTACACCGCACGCCGTGCTCAAGGGTCAACTGACGGACACCAGGAGTCAGAAACGGTGCAAACGTTTAACTTCGGGTGTAAAGAATGCCTTCCAACTTCCTCTAAGTGAAAAGACACCTGAAAGCAACCCTCCACGCTCAGCCAATAGGAGCCTGCCTCGGGGGAGGGCACGTCCACACTTCACTTTACAGTGCATTCCGCAGCGTAGCCAGTAGCCAGCGCGGGGCTGTGTTGATGACGCTGTCCCGCGTGCACTGGAAACGAGACACCACCACCACGTGTGACCGCTAACGAGAGGGGGCTGGATGGCTGGACGGCGGGGAGTCTCACAGATCCCGCCCCACAGCTGCGGGCCCCAGCTGCACCCCCGGAGAGGAAGCACCCAGCCACTGGGCTCCCTCCGCCACGCTCCCTCACTGGGTAAGCCCAGGGAAGCCAGTGGACGAGGGGGCCTGGGGAGGACGGAGCCAGGAGAGCCCAGCTCCCACAAGAGAGCGGCCGACACCAGGGATATGTGTCTGCACCTGCCCGGCCGCACACGGGGGAAAGAGGGCATTGAGGGCTGCCGGCGTCAGGGTCACATGACCGCCAGGGCCAGTGGGTTTGCGTGGGAGCAGCAGGACAGGCCGGGGTCCTGGGGCCTCAGCCCAAGAGCTGCAGTGCTGGGCACTGGGCACAGATGGCCTCTTGTCTGTTATCGTGAGTGGCCAGGGAGGAAGCTGAGACTCAGAGGGTAACTTACGTGCCCAGGACCACGAGCCAGAAAGAAAACCACCAAACAGAAGAGGCTCTGAAGGCGGCTGTTCCGACTCCCTCCAGGCTGCCCCAGTACAGCGCGAGGCCAGATCCGGTCACGTGGGACGGGGGCGCGTTAGAAAGAGTCAAAGAAGGGCCACACAGCAAATCAGACAAGAAGAAACCTCAAAAGCGTCATTTGACTTTAGAAATCAATTCCCTGTAAAATATAAGGAAGAGCCGCACTCTCCACCTCTCCCCATCAGCCTCCGTGATGAAAAGGCTTTGAGCCCTTCGTCCCATCTCCTTGCCAAACACCTGCCCATCTGGCATCATCCGCCTGGGGGGATCCATCTTCCGGCTCTGGGGGCTCCGGGGAGCTCAACTCAGGTGCCGGGGGAGCGCCGCCCTAAATGGAAGATAATTCTCTCAAAAAGACCCACCTGGCAGTTACATCACAAAGACCTACTTTTAAGGAGCCCCGCTTTCCCTCCTGTTCACCGTGCCCGGTTTACCGGAGTGCCCCCCGTCCCCTCAGAGCCTGGTCTAGACAGCTGACGGCCGCGGCCGCGCGTGTGGCCTGGGAGGCACCTGTCTCCCCCTCCGCGCCCGCCCTCGCTAGGTAAAGCATCTGCTAGCAGGCGGGGCGGCTGTCACTGGGCTGGTGGCCCACGCCGCCCCCTTTCTAGAGGGCTCCGCTCCAAAGTTGGCCATCCACACCAATGTGCATCTTTCGCCGCAGGAAGGCCACCATCAGAGTCTGGGCCGACCTTCACCGGTCAGCACGGGGGGCGTGTCTACAGAGCAAGGGGACAACATGGGAACGTTACGTGGGCACGGGGCTGAAAGCAGCAGCTCAGCGGGCAGCTCTGAAGCCGGGTTGGGGCCACCCGAGGAGCTGTCTGCTCGTTTTACTTTGGCGTCAGCAAGAAACATTGCCCGGATTCTTGAAATCAGTGACTGTATTTGCCTACACACGAAAATAATTCTAGATTCGTTTTCTACCCTGAATGCCTGTCACGCTCAGCGAGCCTATCGGTTCAAGGGTCCTTCAGTCCCTCCCTCCCTCTTCCTCTCTCACACGCCTGACAGGGGTGCCAGGTGCTACCCTCTCTCTCCAGTCCAAGCCCAGTGGCACGTCACACGGATTTCATTTCATTAGGGGGTCGTAAGTCCTCAGAAGAGACGTAAAGAAAGACGGGAGCGGAGTTTGCCAGCACACCTGCAAACGTCCCCCTCAGCCCCTGTGGGAGAGGAAACTCAGCGTGAAGGGACGCCGTCCCGATTCCTCGGGATCTTCTTCACCCCAACTCGACCTCTGCTCTGGAGCTGCATGGAGCCCGAACATGAGCATGGCACCGGTCCTGCCTGGGGGGGGGGGGGGTCAAATGTCCGAACACAACGCCCACGGGGCCCAGGCTGGGGGCCCGACCGCGTCCTCCAACTCTGCCAGGAATTCCAGCCCCGCCGGAGCAGCGGCCTGAGCCCACACCCGGGCGCCCTGATCAGACCGGGCCTGTGATTTCTAGACGAAAGATTCCTCACGAACACACAATGAAGCCAACGGTCACCCTGAAGTGCACCCTCACAGGGAGTAAAAGCGGGAGATGACATTGTGCTTGAAAGGTCTGTCTTCTGCAGTAACTCTGCTGAGTGGCTCAAGGGCTCACTCGTGTCCCAGCCCCGTGAGAGCTCTCACACCACAGGCCCGTCTGCAGGCCCCGGCCCCCCGGCTCAGCTTCCTGCAACTTCCACCACATCCTCCTGAGACCTCCAAGCCCTGGAGACCCGTGGCGCCGGGAGAGCCCAGCGCCAACTCCGGCACCCCACCCGCCCAGATCCACTGTCTAAACTCAGACGCCTCACCCGGTGCAGCGACTCCCCTCTGGGCTGCAACCACCTGAGTCCACACATGACCCCACCAAGAGCACGCAGAGCGAGCCTCCAGTCTCTACAACATGGACGGCCAGAGCTCCTGGGGCTTGCTCGGGGAAAAGCCGGGGCCTGGGCAGAAGAGGAGGGAAACGTCCCCACGGGTACTTTCCATCCCCTATTTCTCTGACTGTAAGGGAGTGAACCATCTGGAAAAATGGCCAGCACTTCACGGGGCAGCCCCATTACAGGGCTGGCCCTCCACCCACCCTCCTCCACAGCTAGAAATCCAGAAAGTAAATTCCTGGTGCAGGAGTGGTAACTCGGTTCCTTCCAACAGACAGCAGCTGCCCTGACGGCGTCTGGAGTACAGTTGCTGGGGCACTTAGCTGCTCTGCACCGTCACCCAAACGGCAGGGACACTGGTCCAGCACCAGGCATGGGCTCCACTGCCCGCTGCACACACGCCCTTCACGGAAAACACAGACAGTGACAGAAAAGCTTCAGGAGAGCCCAGAGCAATCACCAAACCTTCCTTATGCAGAAGAAGTTCTACAACTTAGGCCTCACTAAAAAGAAATTTGGAATTAGTCAGAGTCACAATTTTTCAGCCTACTGAGCTGTAAGGTTTAAGTAAGTACTCCTCTGGACATTTCCAAGTTATTACTCATGACTAAAATCATCAGTGAACATATGCTACATTTTAAAAGGCTTAAAAATAAAAGTGTATCAAAATGCTTTCAACTCACATGCATATCTTACAGTTAACTAATGCTAATCTGAAATAATTACTATTGTATTCATTCATCAACAAGGAATCACTGAGTACTGACAACTGATACTACACTGGGTACTGTGAAGAACGGAAATGAACAAAATTTGGATCTAATAGCATTAAAGCTATTTAACTTAACATTTTAAACATATATTTGAAAATGATGAAATTGATCAAAAACGATTCTCGAATTTTAAGGCCTGTCACTCCTCCCTTGACCGTCTGGAGTCAAAGCCTTTGAGGTGGGGCTTGACCAAAGGGGCTCAGGGCCGTGGGCGATGTGTCCGAACAATCGGAAGGGCCTTTGGGGTTTTCTTGTAAAGCTACTCAGCCTCAACTGACATGAGCCTCCAAAGACATCGTGACTCCAATGACCTACAATACTGGAACCATACACGTAAGTAACCACGTGGTGCAACTTCTTCTAAAAACACCATTACAATATCCTTCCCAGCCCAAACCTCTGTCAACCTCCTCCTGGCCTTGTCCGACAGGAAACCGTCTTGTTTGTCACCAGCTCCAGGGACAAATGACAGGCCTGGACTGCCATGCCAGTGTCACTAACTGGTCATCCTCAGCCACACCTCCCATGGGCCCAGGAGGTGGCGAACAGTGAGTCCTGGGAGTCGGGTGCCCCCCCGGCAGCCCCACCCCCGCTGGGGACCAGGATTCCCGAGGAACGGAGCCGGCAGCAGGAGACGCCGCCGGGTCCCGACGGGGCCAGCTGCCCCGGGCAGGGCGACAGCCTGCAGCGCCACGCTCGGCTCCCACGGCCGGGCGTCAGGAGACACGCCATTGTTTCTGAGACTCTTCTAGGGTATTTTGGGGAACCACTCAACACCAGACTCCCTTCACATCCGGCCTTTTCTCATTTAAACGATATTTTCCACCATTTCTGGTAGAGAAGACTTTTCCATGAGGGATTAATTCCCTGAGCTACCTAGGTTCTCCAAGATGTGTGTCTGTGTTTTGGAAGGAACGTATTTTCTTGAAGGGAACATTTTTATTAGAAGTGAAGTGACAGTGTGAGGGCTTCCCTGGTGGCGCAGTGGTTAAGAATCCGCCTGCCAATGCAGGGGACACGGGTTCGAGCCCTGGTCTGGGAAGATCCCACATGCCGCGGAGCCTAACTAAGCCTGTGCGCCACAACTACTGAGCCTGCGCTCTAGAGCCCGCGAGCCACAACTACTGAGCCCACGTGCCACAACTACTGAAGCCTGCGTACTTAGAGCCCGTACTCTGCAACAAGAGAAGCCACCGCAATGAGAAGCCTGCGCACAGCAACGAAGAGTAGCCCCTGCTCGCCGCAACTAGAGAAAGCCCGCGCGCAGCAACGAAGACCCAACGCAGCCAAAAATAAAAATATAAATAAATAAATAAATTAAAAAAAAAAAAAAAAGAAGTGAAGTGACAGTGTGTACCATCTGCAAGGCTGAGACTGCTCTCCTGGCGTGCAGACCACTAAAAGTGGACTAGAGCCCCTGGGAATGGCAGACACTGTTTCACTGCTACAGATAAAGGCACCCTACACACACACCACACACACGCACGCACACACACACACACACACACACAGCCCTTCTTCTCATCCACCCCAAAAAAGGCCTACACTCCAAAAACGTCCTACACATAAAATGTTGGATACTTCCCATCTCTTCTAATCTTTTTCCCAGCTGGGTTTATAATGCCTCATTTTATGGAAAAAGTTCCGAGAGCTACTGAAATTTACTTTTAAGCAAAGTATCAGGATGGACACAAATGCCAAAGAACTCGAGAGAGGTTTAAGAGTCTCGAGAATGCCAGGGCTGTTTAGTTAGATACTGGTGAAGTTATCTCACAGATGCAGGATGAGAGTAACCTGGACACATCACCGTGTTGCCTTTTTTTAACACGTGACCCATGCATGTGTGTGTTTCTGTGTGTGTGTGTGTGTGTGTGTGTGTGTGTGTGGCATATTCATTATTGCAGAGACGGGCTTTGCCAGAACACACACAACTCCCAGGTTTCCAAGTGTCCTGACGTCGTTCAGCCTACAGACAGACAGACAACTTTTTTCATACACATCTTAGATGACGTTAACCACAACTGTAAAAAAATAAAAATAAAAATCTACCAAAATCTAGTTGAAACAGTACTAAACCATTTCGTGATTCACAATGTAAGCAACATGACTAAAGCTCCAGTCTTTAAAGATTCCCCATATGGCTGAAAATCTCCCAACTATGGAGAAAAAATTGACCCAGATTCAGATGTTCCAACAGACACGATATTGCCTGGCAATGGCGCTGGGACCAAGTGAGCGTTCACATCTCACTAGATCTGAATCGCCTGGATCCACATGCCCTCCGGAGGCAGCTCTGTGAATCTTCACGGCTCTGCTCCACACCTGAGTGCCTACTGAATGCACGGTGCGACAGGCAAGGAACAGCGCGTGGATCTGCCCCTTACCTTTCTCACACACTCCTAGCTTAAGTTACCTCCCCCAATAAAACTCCTAAGGGCCAGGCAGAGGGAGCTCTGTCACTTTGGTCTCCACAGAATGAGGCAGAGAAGACAGATCACAGCTCACAATCATCAAAACTCGCTTGATCCCTTGATGGTGGTGATGGTGGTGTAGGGGGAGGTGATGGTGGTGGAGGTGACAGTGGCTGTGCAGTCCTGGTGGTGGAGGTGACAACAGTAGTGATGACAGTGGAGGGGAAGGTGACAGTGGCTGTGATGTCCTGGTGGTGGCGGTGACTACAGCAGTGATGACAGTGGAGGGGGAGGTGACAGTGGCTGTGCAGTCCTGGTGGTGGAGGCGACAACAGTAGTGAGGACAATGGAGGGGGAGGTGACAGTGGCTGTGCAGTCCTGGTGGTGGCGGTGACAACAGCAGTGATGACAGTGGAGGTGGAGGTGACAGTGGCTGTGCAGTCCTGGTGGTGGCAGTGACAACAGCAGTGATGACAGTGGAGGTGGAGGTGACAGTGGCTGTGATGTCCTGGTGGTGGCGGTGACAACAGCAGTGATGACAGTGGAGGGGGAGGTGACAGTGGCTGTGCAGTCCTGGTGGAGGCGACAACAGTAGTGAGGACAATGGAGGTGGAGGTGACGGTGGCTGTGCAGTCCTGGTGGTGGCAGTGACAACAGCAGTGATGACAGTGGAGGTGGAGGTGACAGTGGCTGTGATGTCCTGGTGGTGGCGGTGACAACAGCAGTGATGACAGTGGAGGGGGAGGTGACAGTGGCTGTGCAGTCCTGGTGGTGGCGGTGACAACAGTAGTGAGGACAGTGGAGGGGGAGGTGACAGTGGCTGTGCAGTCCTGGTGGTGGAGGCGACAACAGCAGTGATGACAATGGAGGTGGAGGTGACAGTGGCTGTGCAGTCCTGGAGGTGGCGGTGACAACAGCAGTGATGACAGTGGAGGGGGAGGTGACAGTGGCTGTGCAGTCCTGGTGGTGGCAGTGACAACAGCAGTGATGACAGTGGAGGTGGAGGTGACAGTGGCTGTGCAGTCCTGGTGGTGGCGGTGACAACAGCAGTGATGACAGTGGAGGTGGAGGTGACAGTGGCTGTGATGTCCTGGTGGTGGCGGTGACAACAGTAGTGATGACAGTGGAGGGGGAGGTGACAGTGGCTGTGCAGTCCTGGTGGTGGCGGTGACAACAGCAGTGATGACAGTGGAGGTGGAGGTGACAGTGGCTGTGCAGTCCTGGTGGTGGAGGCGACAACAGCAGTGATGACAGTGGAGGGGGAGGTGACAGTGGCTGTGCAGTCCTGGTGGTGGCGGTGACAACAGCAGTGATGACAGTGGAGGTGGAGGTGACAGTGGCTGTGCAGTCCTGGTGGTGGAGGCGACAACAGCAGTGATGACAGTGGAGGTGGAGGTGACAGTGGCTGTGATGTCCTGGTGGTGGCGGTGACAACAGTAGTGATGACAGTGGAGGGGGAGGTGACAGTGGCTGTGCAGTCCTGGTGGTGGAGGCGACAACAGCAGTGATGACAGTGGAGGTGGAGGTGACAGTGGCTGTGCAGTCCTGGTGGTGGAAGTGACAACAGCAGTGATGACAGTGGAGGGGGAGGTGACAGTGGCTGTGATGTCCTGGTGGTGGAGGTGACAACAGCAGTGATGACCGTGTTCTAGAGACCTGGAGCCAAGGCGGGGGCTTGAGGACTCATATGAGAATTGGGGGCTGCATCCATCCTGGACTTGACCTCCCCGCACAACCCTGGAAGAGTCACTGCCTACTGTCCCCACGTGTAACGGGGAATAACATCCCCTAGTTCACATCATCAACAGCAACACAAGAGGGGCTGGGATGTCGGAGGGGGCACACGTCCAGCTCCAGAAAGGGACACCGGCCCCGTGGACAGCGGGCTGGCTCCTCCCATGGCTGTGGCACCAGGGGTGGCCCTGCCGCCCATGGGTCACCCACACATGGTGGGGAGGCCGGAGCATGACACTGGAGGTGCAGGGGGGCCCAGCCTCCTCCTCCTGGGTTGTGTTCTGACCTTTAGTGACAACTCAGTATTAACTAAAACAAAGGTGCCAGCGCCCTCCCAGGAACGGGCCTGCCCTCGGGTGCTGACGAGCCCTGGAAACAGAGGCGCTGCAGACACGGTGGCCAGGGGACCTCGCGGTCAGCAAGCAGCAGCTGCTGCTTATCCCAAGACAGCCTGCTCGGGAGCACTGCTTCTTAGTCACACGAATAAATGTTGCGGTCTTTGCTTTGTTTTCTTAAACTCCCCCAAAACCAAGATGAACAGAATGCAAAACTTAGAAATCGTATAAATCTAGATTTTAAAAATCTCAATTCTTTAAATGCAGAAAAGGACATTTTAAGACTGCTCTAACAGTTCAACAAAAATTTAACAATACACAATAATCATAAAAAATGCACCCAACTTTTACCATCAGCCAAGCTGACCCAATGAAGCACACAGTAAGTGTCAAGTTTCTCGATGCAGATTTTATGCCACTCGGGTGGGTGGGCTGCGATCTCGATGCCAGCACTGACAGACTAACCCCCAGCCCACCAGCCTGAGCGGGGAGGCTCATTTCCGGGGCTCGTGGTGCGTGATTCACCCAGTAACCGTCTCCATGGAAATCCACCGGGCTGCTCCGGGCACTCAAGCAGGCCCCTGCCTCCCCGTGAAGGACACGGGCCCTGCCCTTCAGGAGCTCACGGTCAAGCCACACCGGGCCCAGAATGGATGCCGAGAGATGTCACATCCCTCTTTGCCAGCAACATCCTCTGGATTCAGACCAGGGCGTGGACATCCCACACCGCCCTCAGGAGCGTGGTCACCATGGGGCCTGCATGTCTGCACCCCAGCTCTCAAAAGCTGGTGACATCTGCCCCGTGGACCCTGCTACCGCGCTGTGAGGCCCTGGGCCACTGGGGGAGCCTTCATGGAGAACCGAGGGGCTGGGGGGACAGCCCAGCTCCAGGCCCGGGAGGGATCCCCTGGACAGGGCAGCCCCGAGCCTCCAGACGACCCGGTGACATGACGTGGAGCAGAACCACCTCCCTCCCACTGGGCCCAACGAACCCCGAATGGTGAAGGGTAATAATTTTTATTTATTTTTTATTTATTTGTTTTTGGCTGTGTTGGGTCTTCGTTGCTGTGCACAGGCTTTCTCTAGTTGTGGCGAGTAGGGGCTACTCTTCGTTGCGGTGCGCAGGCTTCTCATTGCGGTGTCTTGTCTAGCACGGGCTCTAGGCGCGCAAGCTTCAGTAGTTGTGGCATGCGGGCTCAGTAGTTGTGGCTCGAGGGCTCTAGAGCGCAGGCTCAGTAGTTGTGGCGTGCGGGATTCAGTAGTTGTGGCACACGGGCTCAGTAGTTGTGGCGCACGGGCTTAGTTGCTCCGCGGCATGTGGGATCTTCCCGGACCAGGGCTCGAACCCGTGTCCCCTGCATTGGCAGGTGGATTCTTAACCACTGCGCCACCAGGGAAGCCCCAAGGATAATAACTGATTGTCTTCTCTGGCCCCAAATTCGGCGGTGGGGGCGGGGGTCGTCCAGCAAGAGACGGCTGCAACAAGATGCCGACTAGCCCAGCAGCGCAGGGACGTGCCCCAGTGCTCACTGTCCCACAACAAAGCGCGTGATTCCCGGCATGCGTTCGTCTACACAGCTGAAGGGTGACTGGTTCAGGACTGGCTCTAGCCGGAGCAGATTCAGAGCCAGGTGCCTCTGTGCCACAAGGCCAGCGCCAACGCGGGTCCCCAATCCTACGGTCTCACTGCCGGCTGCTGCCCCCAAACACGACCGAGCCGAGATGAGCCACTCACCCGGCTTCCCTTGAACTCACGCACGCTGAGCAGCTCAGACACTCAAAGCAGAACAGTCAGGAGATGGAGCAGGGGCAGTGCCTCGTCTGTGTCACTGCATGTGTCCCCTCGGAATCTTCCTGAACCACCCAGATGAACCCAACGCGGGGATCACACTCGTGGATGTGACGGACACGCTCGGCCCCATACCCGCTCCCTCCTCAGCAGTGGTCTCCACTTGAGGGGCCAGACGTGAAGCTCTAAGTGAAATAACACACTTCGACGCCTCAGGCAACCCGACCCCCAAGAAAACAGTGACCTTTAGAGAAGTGAGAGGGAAAGAATAAAGCACACACACACGTCCCAGGAGACATGTGGCTTTGATATGAAGTGCCTGTGACCCCACAGAGCCCCGCCACAGAGCAGGGCCTGCCCGGACCCACACCTGCCTCCTGCCAGGAGGATGCCCTCCGCTTCCCCACCACGATCTGCCTCCTGGAAGCCAATGTGACACGGAGAGCATTTCCAGAACAAACGTCCTCTTTCGGCCACTTCTTTCCTCCAATTCTCAGAGCTCACCTCCCGTGTAACATCTATACTTCCAGATTTAGTTCTACAACTGCACTGCCACCTCCGAAACTGAGTAAGATTATTTTGCTTTTCCTCCAACTGATTAGAGAAATCAGAAAGATTATTTTGAGTTGGCTAAATCTTCAACCACATCAAATTCATCAGAACCAAAGCCTGTACCTCTTGCTGTCTAAACTGAATACCCAGATATTCCCTATAAAGCCTTGGCCACGTTTGTACCCAGACTTCACCATGCAAATTCAGAGCCCACTGTTTGAGTCGCGGGTGATTTCTGAGAAGCCAGGAGGTGCTGTGCTTCCGTGGGAGCCAGCCCCCGTCTGAGAGCATCACCCTCAGCCTTCCCCGCCCTTCCTAAGGGTCGGATCCCTGAAGGCCCAGCACCTGCTGCGGCCAGCACCTGGGGACCCTGCTGACTGGGGTCAAATTCAGACAGTTACTGACAGTACACAGTCCTGCGGTGTGAAGAGAAAGCACCCGAAACTGTCATGCATTACTGCAAAGTCACCCAGCCCCGGCCGTGAGCGGCTGAAGCAGGACAGAACCCGTCGCGGTGCTTTAAGGGCCTGGGAGTGAGCAGAAACCCTCTGTGGACAAGACAGCACAGCGGTGGGAAAGGCGGGTGTCTGGGACGGGCAGGGAGGCTCTGCCACGCGCCCAGGCACAACATCAGATGGGAACGCCCCCTGCACGTGGTGGGGCTGTCCCACACCCCACCCTGCTGCCCACGCACGGCCAGGAGTCGGGAGGGAAACGGTGAGGCCGCCTCTCGAGGCCCGAAGGCAGACTCACACCCGCAGTGCACCTCCAAGCTCTAAGGAGGGCGGACAGACCTGGAGCCAGAGCCAGGTTTACCTGGCCCACCGGTGAGCTGGGACGAGTGAACGCCGGCCGGGGAGCAGTGGCCCCAGCTCGGGGTGTCCCCTCTCTCCCCCAGACGGGAACCCCTCCTCACCGGGAAAAGCTCCTCCGGGAACTGCAGGGTGGGGATAGCAGCTCAGCAAGCCCCCACTGGGGTCCAAGGCCCAGTGTGTGCTGGCTGGACTCACAGAGGCCCCACTTTGGAGGCTCAAATTCAAGCCTTGACGGTTGAAAGCAGCCCCATGATCCGATTCCCCAGCGACGAGCCCGACTGAAGCGACCGCTCCGCCCACAAGCTCTGGGGCCTGCCTGCCAGCCAACAGCGCAGGAGGCTCACAGCACCGTGCCCGCAGCCAGGCCCCCGCTGCCCACACGCTCACAACGGCGGGCGGACGTGTCCGCTCCTCTCGAAGAGCAGCACCTTTCTGCTTGAACACAGACCCTCACTGTCCCCCCAAGACAGCCTGCATTTCGAGGGGCAGAACATCAGGCCAGCACAGCCCCGGAGGCAACCAGACTCCAGGCGTGAAAGGCAAACTGTTATGTGACTGAAGTCGAGGATTTACGGACAATGCGAGGAAAGGTCTCAGCAGAAGGACAGACACTGTGCTAAAGGGACACAAGGCACAATTTACTGCTCCCTAAACATGTTTTTAATCACATCAATCTTAATTAATGCACCAAACCAGGTCAACTTCTAATCCCGTATAATTCATTTAAAAAATTTTAAATATCTTGCTAAGGTTAAAAATGTCCACATAACCTCACAAACATCTCTAACGTATAAAACGGCAAAGCCAAGAAAGCACGTGTTGCCAGAGTGAACCCGACATGAACCTCGCGTGCGGCCTTGCTGACCGATGGAACCCTCTGGGGACTGTTCTGTCCGCACTCGGCCAACTCGACGTCCGGGTCAGGGAGAGGCATCTCAGCATCCGACCATGACTGTCACCCCACTGGCAGGGACAGGGTGAGAAGTGCGACTGGGACATTTTTCCAGTGACCGGAACCTGTGCTCTCAGCCCAACTGGAGCTTCACCTCCAACCCCCATGCTCTCCTCTCCGCCACCCTCACCCCTCCACCCCGGGTTTGAGTGCCTAGCCTCACAGGGCCTACCTGGGGCTTGGGGGGCCCCTCAACCCTTAATCTGCTCCAACAGACGCAAGCGGTAGATCGCGGTATGTGAGGCCCAACGTGGGTGGCAGGGCCCACGTTGCAGTGTGGAGAAGGCCGCCCTCCCGCTGGCAGAGGCTGGCTCGACGCCCCTGCGCTGCTCCCCGCTGTAACCGACCCTCCAGGACAGGGCTGCTCTCCCTACGCCTTCCCCGAAAGCACAGCGGAAAGGCAGGCAAACACAGCTGCCTGGAAGCGACATCCCTCCCCAGGGTCACCTTGGGCCGCCTCACCAGCAGCAGGAGCAGAGACAACCAGAAGCACAACTCTGGGAAATCAGAGGTTTTGTTTCAATGCTCAAGTGACAAAGGGTCTCCAGCTTTCCTGACCTGGAGTAAAAGCCCTGAGAAGGATGCTAAAGAAGAGGTTTAACTAAGGTTAAAACTCAGTGCAGCTTTTAAAATTCTGCAATTCTTTGGCTTTTTGGCTCTTTGCCAAGGCAGCTATTTTTATATATTAATACTGCTTTAGGACTTTGATTAAAACCTCATGACTGCGTTCAAGATGACACTTTAAACAAAGAAACTCCAGCTTGGACGTCACACTCGTCCCAAGGCGCTCCGAGGGCTCAACGGGAAACCCTCGGGGCGTGATGGCGTTTGGTTTCGAGTCCAGCAACGCACACCCTGCGTGACCGTTTGTGGCAGACACGAGGCCCGCGTCGAGGACGTGGGAAGTGCACACAGTGTGCCAGAGGGGAGCGTGCACTCGGCTCTGAGAATAACGTCTGTGATTATCTCGATAGTGACTGAGCTCCATGTTCATGATTCCTAAATTACGTTTTATAAAAAGGGAAGATCCTCCAGACTCCCTTTCATAATTATTCAGGTTATAAACATCTCTAACAGAAACTCTTCATGAGGACGTGAAAATGTCAATCCTCGAATTCACCAGCAATTTCACTCCATCTTAGAAGCAAATTGCCCCTAGAACGCCTCAGCCGGGCGCTTCACTCTGTAGACAGTTCACATCAGGTGAGCTCAATGAGGGTTTCAGGGTCTTTTTCTCAGGACCAGAAAAAAAGGCAGTGGTTGGAGTTTGACAGCAATGAACGGGAACGAAACCTGCCTTATTCTAACAGACAGCTGCTGCACAACAGCCCAGCGCCCCGCCGTCCACATGCCCCATCCCCGTGTGTCTCCGTGTGTCCCCGGGGCCAACGCTCCCGCTCCTGCCACGCTGGGATCCACCGCAGGTGAGCACTTACCTGCCCATCTTGTCCCACGTGGTGTATCTGTAGATTGCCCTGCAAAATGGATGAATAAGAGTGTGATCAAGGACAACAGCTTCAAGATGCACGAGACAGAGGCAGGAACATCCCCAGGCCATTAGTGAAAACCAGCAAAACCATTAACATCAATTCCAACATCGGTCCCTTGTAGCCATAAAAATCCCAAACTATCAATAATTAAGCTGAGTTTACAGGTGCTATTTTTTCTTAAAAAAACAAACAAAACAAACCAGTTAAAAAAACATTGTACCCATCCCCCAACCCTGACCCCCAAATGGAAATGTTTTTCTTCTAACTCTTCACTTTGAAACAATCTCAGACTCACAAGAAGAACCAAAGTAGTACAGAGAGGTCCTGCGTCCCATCACCCAGCTTCCCCTCTGGGACACCTGACACATCATGGGGCATTATGGCAACCACGAAATTAATGGGATGTAATGCAATTAACCAGACTACAGGCCTACTGAGATCTCACCAGCTGGAAATTCATTTTCATTTGTTTAAAAAAAATAATAGTTGTTTTAAGTCTGGTAGGCGCTGCTAAATGTCTCTTTACAGATATCCTCATTTTGACAAAATAACTACCTAATTTTTAAGTGAACAAAGTAAGGTTTCATTGTGATGAGAAGACTAATTGCGTATTGTAACTTTTTACAAAGTAATCATTACACTATCAGCAATTTTTTCTAATTCAGTGCATTCAATTCCTAATGGAAGCAAAACAGAAAAAAAACCCCACTGGATTATACAGAGGAGGAATTCGGTTAAGAAAACTTAAAAAAAAAAAAAGGGCAAAATTGATACCAAAAGTTGAAATTCAAGAAGTATTCTAATGAATTTTTAGCAGAAACAATATGAAAGCGGATGTGCATTGATTTCTCCTTTTCCAACCCTAACCATTTTCCTTCCTTTCAAGGGCCCCCAGCAAGGCAGGCAGCAAGGCCGGCGTGCCGGTTGACGGGCGGCCCTCTGTGGGCGTGGCCTCCCCCCCACCCGTGCCTGGAGAAGGGAAGCCCCCCGGCCCCCAGGGGGCGTCTGCGCTTAGCTTGCTGCCCACTCCCCCCGCCCCCCGCCGACATGCTGCTCTGTGTGAGCTCACAGACGCCCACCCCCGCCCGCTGGCCCCGCAGGAGGCAGGGGGAAGCCCACTCCTCAGCTGCGGTCAGGCCTCCCGGGACCTGCCCCCCACCCCCGTGCGCTGCTCCCCTTCACCGCTCCCCCGCCCCCGCTAGCCTCCCCACCCCCCGGGCACCCACCCGGCCGTGCGCCCCACCTTCCCATGGACACACCTGTCCCGTCATCTGACGACTCACAGGGATTTGTCCAGCTCGGAGCCGTCCCCTCAGAACCCGCCCGCCTCTTCCCTCCGACTGTGGGGCTGGGGGCTGGGGGCTGGGACTGAGAGGTCGGGGGCACTGACGTCACCCACTTAAGGAAAGCAGCCCGGTGCGCGGCTGGAACACGAGGAGCCAGCAGGCACCCCTAAACGAGTCCCAGGCTTCCCGGAGGACTCTCCTGAGACCCGGGGGCCAACAGCCCCTGGCGCTGGCAGATGCCCGAGGCTGGAAGCAAGCCCGGCCCTCAGCTCCGCCCACATGGCACACGGTGGGGGGGGGGGGGGGCGTGGTATCCAGGGCGCACTGCTCCCAGGCGGGGCCAAGGTGCAGGAAGCCACGCCCCAATCTGCGGGCTGAAGCCCTGCGCCCCAGGCCCCGACCCGCCTTCGGAGGGTCAAGCTGACCTTCACACACCAAGCCCCCTGGGCAGGTACGAGTGCAGCCAGGAAGGCCTCCTGCCTCTGTCCTTACCGTGGAGTAACAGTAAAAGGACACCAGTGGGAAGAGGCCGGGATGGCGGGACGGCAGGCGGTCGAGGCTGAGTCAGAAAAAGCTGCGCCGAAGGCTCACAGGACCTTCACGGGCTCTCTCACCAGAGTCCCACCTCCCTCAAGTCCTGCACTGGCCCCACGAGGACAAGTGAGGCCACAGTCTCAAGGGCGGCCCCCTCGTGCTCCTCCCATCCCTGGGGCTGCAGAGGGCACTTCAGCCAGGAGCAAAAGCCTCCATATAGCAAGTGTTCACCAAGAAACCCAGATGGGGCCACGGTGCAGCAAGGGCAGGAAGGTGTGGAGGGCAGGCAGGGCCTCGGGTTGGTGCCCCAGGAAGCGGGAAGCAGGCGGTCTCTGCTGGACACCTGTGTCATCTGGGGATGCCCAGTTGTCCACCGCACTGGACAAAGGTCAGAGTGCAGAGGGCCTGTGGGCACAGAGCGGGCCCTGGGCTGGCAGCCAGACTCACCTCACTGTCCTGCGTGATCTGCACCTGCTCCCCTTGAGGCACCTGGGCGATGTGGAGGTGGCCCTGTGGGATCCGCAGAAGAGAAGACACCAAGAAGCATCAGAGGAAACAAGAAACGCTCTCCGAAACGTCTGTTCCTGATTCTCCACTCGCCGTTCAAGAAAAGACAGCTAAGGCCTGAGTGGCCAGTATCACACAGGCATGGTGTGAGCTTACTAAACACCCTCTTGAAGTTCTACTTTAAGGACATAACACAGAATACTCTGCAGTAATTCTTAGAGGGGCAATGAGGCCTAGGAAAAATCTGTTAAATCTTTAAATGTTACTAAACAGGCAAATTTAAGAATGTGAAGGTCATACAGGAAAAAGGAGAAACCACAATTTTCCAGAAAACTAAACTGACAAGTTTTTTGTTTTTTGTTTTTTAAATTGTACTATCAACTCAGAGGGACCAGGAACCTCATGGACTTTTGGACAGGGTCCCTAGTGACCTGGGGGTGCTGGAGGCTACACAGCAGCATGACTAGGAGGGTGGGGGGCAGCTGTACACGTGTCTACACGGAAAACACGTCAGCCAACGCTTTTTAAAGCAAAGAAACACGTGGCGATTTAAACAGCTGAAGTAAACAGTAAACGTGGTTCCAAAGTATCAGACTCCAACTAAAATGCATTTGTGTTTGTAGATACAGGCAGACAAATAATTCCTGTAAATCTTAACTTAGCTCAATGAAATGAATATCCATTATCTTATTTAAAATTCTACCTTAATCAAAATGGACCTGAAAATAAACTACTGTTGAATTTTCTATTGCTTTCATTTGACTACATCTATGTAAACCCTGTACCACAGTTATCTATTCTGGAATTCTTTCAAAGAGCTTCCTTACTAACGAGATCAGAGTAACTGCTTTTGTGACTGTCAGCTAAACAAAGAATCACTGTTCATAACTGCTCCGTCTCCCCTGGAAGAAGAAGGACTCTTCACAGTCCTCCTCAGCGCTCTCGGGAAGCCCTCCCTTTCCAGACGGCGTGCTGAGTGCAGCAGCAAACCAAGGCCGCCTGGGTCAGAACCGGGTCTCCAGGAGGTAGCCCTGCGACGAGGCCCACGGCGAGGAGGCTGGGTGACTAAAGCATCCCAGGATCCCCTGGAAGTTCCTGCCCCGCTCTCCCACGAAGGGTCGGGAGGAACGTCCACCTGGGCCGGCAGCGCACAAGGGCGACTCATCACACAATCGAAGGAAACTACACAATGACTAAGGCCACCAGCTCTCTCCGCTGGCCCCAGAATGAAGTTATTCTTCTCCCCTCAGTAAAGGGTGCCCATGCTTCTGAACGGAGAAAATATCTATGATACATCTCGATGTCTCCCAGGAGGACAGGCAGAGCGCACAGGCAGGGGAGCCGCGAGGGGCCGGCAGAGAGGTCTACGAGACGTAGGAGGCCTACCTTAACTATTTCTACTTGGACCCCATCCCAAGGTGTCAGCGGGATCCAGAAGTGCAGGGAAAGCTGGTCGTGGCGCCCCTCCCCCCGCTTCCCAGCCGTGCCCTCCCCTTCCACTCGCAAAGGCAAACTGGCGAGAAGTACATACTACTTGGACCTGCCCGTCCTCCCCGATCTGGTGGATCTGGACCTGCTGCGCGTTGGCCAGGGCGTAGTGCAGGGCCTGAGGCGGGGGCTGCTGCAGCTCACTGGCGGGCGGCGGCGTGCTCATCATGGTCTCTGCGGGGAGATGCACACGAGCCTGAGCTGCCAGCCTGGGGCCGAGCCCACCTCTGCCTCCCTCTCTGCCCAGCCACGCTGCCCCCAGAGATGAAGGGAGAGCCTTCGTTCCTGGACTTCCAGTGTGCAGCGTCGTGAGCCACAGCTGTTAGACAGCGGGGCTTTCCCACCTGTAGTCAGCGTCTAAAGACCCGATGACCCGCAGACACAGACGGTTCCCACCCACTACGTAAGTAACTGAAGCTCCTCAGATGTAGCGACAAAAATGGAAAACGAAAAACAGGAACAAAGTGCATACTAAACTCTGTGTCAGACCAGCGCAAGGTAGGTCCATGGATAATTAAACTAACTTGGGGGGGGGGGGGGAGGGACTTCCCCGATGGCGCAATGGTCAAGAATCCGCCTGCCAATGCAGGGGACACGGGTTCGAGCCCTGGCCCGGGAAGATTCCCACATGCCGTGGAGCAACTAAGCCCTTGAGCCACAACTACTGAGCCTGCGCTCTAGAGCCCAGGAGCCACAGCTACGGAGCCCACGTGCCTAGAGCCCATGCTCCGCAACAAGAGACGCCACCGCAATGAGAAGCCCGCGCACCGCAACGAAGAGTAGCCCTCGCTCGCCACAACTAGAGAAAGCCCGCGCACAGCAACGAAGACCCAACGCGGCCAAAAGTAAATAAACAGACAAACAAACAAAAAACTAACTTGGGAGAAAAGCTCCATCCACTCAATTAAAGGAACACTTCCAATAAAAGTTTACTTTCCATGTTTAACCCAGAATGAGATACGTTTGTTTTCACGTGTTGTGTATTACTTTTAACTGTAATACTATCTCAATCAGAAGAATTTTCTTAGACACTTAGAACATTAGGACTCAGAAAAAAAATTTTTTTTAATTTTCAATGTATATACATATTTTTGTTCTAAAGAATGGATTACTCAAAAAGACTTATAAAGATAAAAACATATTACATTAGAATGAAATTCTGTGAGAAGTAGAATGCTGATATGAATGGAAAGAGGAAAAAGATATAAAATGTCTGATTCTTGAAGAAAAGAATTTTCATGCATTTTTTAATAGCTTAATGGTGGGTAACAAATTGACATGGTATAGATTCCACTGGCTGCCTTTTAAAAAGTTACAATAAAACAGTGTTAAGATGTTAATCCTTACAAAATTCAAGTTATTGAATTTACCACGTCATCAATAGCTCCCTCTAATTACACAATGTGAAGACCAATTTAAATCTATGTTTTACAATCAATACTGATATCAAAGTGCAGTGCAAAAATTGCATCTGTTACTTGCTTGTGGTCAAGAATAATCCAAGAGATACGGCAAGTGGCCCCAGGCAAGGACTCACGCCGAGGGAGGACCACGGCCCCCGGCAGTGACACGGAAAGGGCAGCCCCTCAAAGGCCTCGCCCCACTGGCCGCGCTCCCCCATGTCCAGAGAGACACACAGTCAGGAGCTGGTTCTCTGCGACCCTAACGTTCTGGGCCCTACACGGGTGCTCCCCAGTGAGAGCTGTGGGGAAAAGCGCTGGGGGCGGAGGTTCACGCAGTAAAACGCAGCCACCTTAAACTCAAGCACATATGAAAGTTCACGCGGTGTGGCCAGACAGCAGTGTGAGATACAAACGTTTTAATAAACTGATATTTTAAAAATCCCTTGAAAACCAGTGATGTTGTGGTCTGTGTTCAAATTGGCAGTACTAATTCAGCTTTAAATACACCAGCCTCGGCTCAGAATCTCCCTTGTAGCATTTGTCTGCTGATACTTCAAAAGAGAACATGACAACTCCAGCTGGAATTACTACCAATTCCAAATTAACGGAATCCTGGCTAAATTACATGTTCCTGGATTATGTCTGTCACCAGAATAGCCTTAAGGACCAGATTCGCTGGGTCAGGCCACGAGTCCGCAGGAAGAACAAGGACGACATCCCAGAGGCCCTTTAATCAAGCACCCTGTGCTGTATCGAGTTTGGGCCAAGTAGGCAGTGCGTTAAAGTAGAAGAATATCCAGTCAACAGAAAGTTACAGAACAACGTACTTCCAAAAGAGTTTGATAAAAGAAGAACATGGTCCGTGTTTCCCTCAAAACTCCCAGGGCTCCAGCGCCCGAGGAGGGGCCGCCCTCTGGCTTCCAGCGGACCGCCCGAGAGCAGTCCAGACCCGTCCCAGAGCCCGGAACTCGCCCCTCGTGCTTCCCAGACACACAGCACCTGAGGCAAAGCGGGTGCGACGGTGTCGGCCTCCCTCAAGTGCTCCTTAAAAAGGTGCACCTTGACCCCCGCCCCGACGCGGTGCCCCCTGCTGCACAACCCAGGCACAGAGACCGGGTGGGCGGAGGCAGCAAGGTGCCAGGTGGCACCACGGCGTCCGTCCTCCGAGGCCCAGAAGGCAGCTGGCCCATCAGGACGACACAGAGGGCCCCCTGCTCCTGAGAAAGCACCCATCACTCTGGCCATGGACGGTGCTGCTGGAGCCTGCGGACCTTCCCAAGCCACTGGGGCCGGCCAGAGTCCATTCTGAGACACACGTCCTGAGGCTCAGCACCTGCCCGGCCACGGCACTGAAGAGCCCCTCATGGTGGCCATTCGCCACCCGCAAGAGGCCACGGGACCAACAGCAGCACTGAGAGTTGCTCAGACCCACAGCCTGGGGACCTCCCTGGTGGTGCAGTGGTTAAGAATCCGCCTGCCAACTAAACCCGTGCGCCACAACTACTGAAGCCCGCGCACCTAGAGCCCGTGCTCTGCAGCAAGAGAAGCCACCGCAATGAGAAGCCCATGCACCGCAACGAAGAGTAGCCCCCGCTCGCCTCAACTAGAGAAAGCCCACGCACAGCAACGAAGACCCAACGCGGCCAAAAAGAAAAAGAAAAACAAAACCAAAACCAAACCCACAGCCTCTTAGGAGGAACCCTGACTGCTTATGGACAGAAAAACAGAGGAACTGAAGACACATGACTACCATTAAACTGAATTACTGTCATTCAACTGAAAGAAACACTAATAACTGGAAGAAAAACAAACAACAAGTGAGAGAGGGTAAAGACAAAGCATGACATCACCAGTCCGTGATGGAGATCAGACCTGAGGGGCAAAGGCCACCTGAGTCCCCAACCACAAGGTCAGAAGCGGATGCAAGGTGGCCGGCCCAGCAGCCCAAGCACAGCTTCAGGACCCAGCGCCCTCCTGCTCCAACGTGGTCCGGACAGGCTCGGGGCCTCACGCAGGTGCTGGCTGGCAACGCCGAGCCTCAGACCACCGCCCGGAGGCAGGATCTGAACTGAACACGATCCCGAGCGGCCCGCCTGCAAGTCAGCTCGTCACGTGTCCCGGGCACCTCCAGAGGTGGGGACGCGGGTTCCACAGCCCGCCTCATCTGATGGGGACCGGCACTGAGCACGGCCGTGCTGGCCAGGCGGCCCCGGGGTAAGACGGCAGATCCCCGGCCACGATGAAACCTGCATCCCTGGAGCCACAGCCCCCACGCCTACCCTCTTAGGACCACAGAGCCAGTCCGGTTCGGCAAGGAGCCACCCCCAGCGGGCCCCCAACTGCTACCTAAGTTCCCATGACAGAATCCTGGTGGTGACAGAAAGGCCAGACTCCTCACTGAGAGACTCTTCAATGCAGGCCCCGCACAGAAGCTCTGCTCGGGGCATGACCTGTCTGGCCCACGAGAGTCGGCCACCCCCAGCTTGCATGATTCACATGGCAAGTTAAGGCCAAGTGTCCGATAACCACCAAACCACCGAGGAAAACCGCTTCCTGCGGTCTGGCTCAGAAAGATTCATAAACCTGCGAGGACTCCAGGTGACCTGGTTTGTCACCGCAGCGTTTCCAGAACGAGAGTTCCGCCCACCCTGCCCACTGCTGCCCCTGAATCCCGGTCCCGCCCCCGGTCAGGGCTCAGGTCCTGAGAGCCACTGGCAAGGGAGCGCCTGCAGGAGTTAAAAACCATTTCCGTTACAACGTTTTGAGACATCTTCGGTGACAAGCGATGCTGGTCTCCTTGTCACTCCTGGCGAACTTTCCCAGCTGTCCTTTCAATGCCTGAAAAGAAAGCCTAAGAGCTTCCCGTTATCTTGAGGATGAGTATAACCGAGGCTGCGTCCTCACCACGGCAGTAACGAGCACGACTTAGGCTTCACCCCAGCCTTCACCTGCAGGCGCCACGCAGATGGTGACAGTGACAGCGAGCCAGCGACGTGCTGACCCCCCAGGCAGAGGGAGCAGCGCTCAGGGCGGCGTCCGAGGTGGTCCTGGCCCGGCTCCTGCCGCTACAGCTGAGCCCAGGATGCCCTCCACCTAGACAACTGCCACGCAAGCCTCTCGGGGTCCGGCCGAGGCTCCCCGCCTCTCACAGGGCACGTGCGGGCACAGAACCATGGTTCTCGCACTGACCGCCCCCGGGGCCACCTGCCTGGGCCGCCCCGCGTCGTACCTGAGGCGCCGTACGAGGACGAGGACGGGGTTCTCCTGGAGAAGCTCTTGACGGCCAGGCTCTGGCCTCGCTGTTTTCGCCGCCAGGCCGTCCGACACTTGGAGTCGATGCTCTGTTTGATTCGATACCAGTCGGATTCCGTGATTCCAAATTTATAGAAGAGGTGACCTGCAAGAACACACCCGAGGGGAGGCTCTGTGAGGCGCGGGCCTTCCACGCGGCCGGCGGTCAGGGCGCAGCGCCAACAGGAAGCGTGACGGGCGAGAGCCGCCTCAGGCCTACCTGTCGGGTGCAATGATCGCTTTTCATTTATTCAGCCTTAACCTATCTGACGTGATCCACCCCCACCAGATGGAGTCGGGCAACAAGCTGGAGGTGAGGGTTCCCACAAGCGTCCTGGAGGCCCTGCGCCCCAACTGTCCACCCTGGTTTCACGCGCGGCCTCTCAGGTCCTGAGGCCGAGACAGGACGCCAGCTCGTTCCTCCTTGCTCGCGCCTGCCTGGCTGCCTCCTTCCCTCCTCTCAAGTCTCGGCTCCCGCGTGAGCTCAGGACCCTCCCCTCAACCAGCCCACTTCACCCCAGGGTCCTCCCACCGCCACCCCTGTCCCGGCGCTCTAACACTTTAGAGAACTTAGATACTGATGGCGTTTACTCCGCCTCCCCCACAAACACAGGGATCTTTGCTCTCCTCATCCACGCCTGCCGAGAGCCCAGAATGTCCAGGCACATGACAGATGCTTACGCATTTGTTGTCTAAATGCTGGTTACAACTCATCTGAAGACTTTCTTCCACTGCTACTTGAGTCTGAGGCTTGCGGAACTTCCCTTGCCTCTCCATCTGCCTCCCTCCATCAGAATGAAACTCCCTAAGGGCGGACATAATCCACTCCCTGGGGCCCCCACCGCACGCCCAGCCCAGCCAAGTGGGCATCACCTCCACTGAACTGCTGGCCGCAGAGGGCGGAGCAGCCCTCTGGCACCCACGCTGTCCGCCTCTGCGTTACGGCGAGCTCTCAGTGCGTGATGTGGGCATCTGAGACCCCTTACCAGCAAGGAGGAAACCGGGTGGCAAATGGAGACCCCTCCCTGCCAGCCTGCCCACCTCTCACTGGACCACTTCACCTCTTCCTTGTGCTGAATCAACAGGGAGTAATGGTCAGGAACACAGGAACCACAAAAAATACTTTTCAACAGGGTGACCTCCTTTCTAGCTGGTCATGAAGCTTCGCAGATTAACGGGAAAATAAATGGATGAAATTCAAAAATTTAATAATAAAAAGATTCAGCTGGAAAACTTGCTGTTTTGGCTACGAAGAGCATCCAGTTTGGAGTGTCTGCTGAGAGATCATTTGAGGCCCAATCCCTAAACTCTGCTCTGTGGAGAGCACAGACCCTAGGAATAATCAAAACAAAGGAAGTCTTTGTTTTCTTAACTACTGTATTAAGTTTCTTTTGTCTTGGAAAGACACTTAACTTTTTTGTGAACCTAAGCCTAAGGCATTTTTGACTCCAAACAGAATGACAACCAAAATGTCTGTCACCTTGATAAAAAGAAATTGAGTTAAGGAGGGGCAGGGTTTACAGGATCAGAGAGAAGATGAACTGCAAGGTGACGTCTCAGCCCCACTTTGTCCTCCTGCAGAAAAGGAAGCACATAAGGAGGTGGCACCTCTTTGCTGGTTTTCAGGTCATCTCTAAACTAACTGGAGTCATCGCAATATTTACTGAGCCGGCTCAGTACCGGCTCCATGCCGGGTACGGCTCTAGATGCAGGCTGGGGCTCCCAAAGTTCCCGCCAGTTACCCACTTGAGTGACAAGAGAACCCAACTACCAAGTGTAGTTACCACAGAACTCAAATACTGACTGAGCCCAACTATGAGAACAAGAACCGTATAGTCACAAGGGGACCCGACCACTAAGTACAGCTGTACAGTCACAGGAGGAGCCAACTACCCACTACAGCTACAGAGGAGCCCAAATACAGGCAAAGAAGTGGTGACCACACGTATCCAACCACCTCATTAGGTACCTGCTCCAATAAAGAAGGGCACCCTGCAGACCACCCTCAGATCCGCTCATGCCTTCCCACACAAGAAAAACACCTTCCGAATGCCTCTAGGGATTAATGAGATCATGCAAAATTCCAAAGCTTGTTAGTAATAGAAGAGAATAAATACAACACACACGTGGGCACACAAACGTAAGAAATGAGCGAAAACATTAATACTTAAATTCAACTTTGTAAAAACCAATCTGCCAGTTCAAAACCTGGCTTACATCCTTCGAAGAAAAAAACGTACATTCGTAGAGTTCTGCATTAGCCATTTTAAAATTCTTCTAAGACATCTTATTACATAGTTCCTTCCAACAGTGACTCAAGACTCCAGCTCGATGGCCAATGCCCCCGTGAAGGCTGCCAGGAAACACTAAGGAAGGCGCCAGCAGCACCAATGCCTCCCCCACCGAGAGCGTGGTGCAGGAGGGCACAGGGGGCTCGGCTCCGCCCCAGGAGCCTCACGGGTGGGCTTCCTCTGACTTTGCTAAAGGCGTTCAACTTTTCTGCCAGCCTTGAGCAACCTCAGCTGAGTGAAAGGAGGAGGAACCTCTTACAATGAGTGATAAAAAGATTACTTTGAATTAACTGGTATTTCACACTTGCTGAAGCATTTTATCTCCAGTCATTTGATGCTCCTAAGAAAACCTCCTGAAGTAAGAGGTCAATCTCCTCACTTCAGCTCCAAACCGAGTTATCAGTGAGGAGTGAGAACCAGCCTTAAAATTCCGGCCTCCGGCGCCCACCCAAGTGGAGAAGAAACGGCCACAGAAAGCCCAGCAGCGCCTCCCTCTGCCCGGACAGCAGGGGGCGCCCGGCCGGACGCTCGGGAGCCGGGGAGGAGGTGGCGGCACCCCCCCGCCCCGCGGCCTGGACACGGTCTCCTCCGCAGACGAGCCACGTAGCCCCCCAGCAGCCCGGGGAGACGAAGCGGCGGGCAGGCCCTGCGCTGCTCCCAAGTGCTGCCCGGGCGCCCCCCGAAGATCTGAGCGGGGTCCCGTCCCTGCTGGCCACCTCCCCCTTTCCAGAACGCCCATCGCTGACACTGGTGGTTCCCGGCTCTCATGTGAGCCCCACGAGGGGGCTTGTAATCCTGTGTCCTTGGGGAGGGGCGTGGGGTGGGCTTATCGGTCACAAAGGAATGAAAACCAGGGCACTGCTAACATAGCCTCAAGTTCCAGGGAGAGGGAAGTAGAAACCTGAGCGCTGGCAACTGACTTCTTCAAGTGACGGTCTCAGCTCCCGTGTGGGCACCGCGGGGTCCAGCGTCCCGGCCACAGAGCCAGGCTGGCCCCCTCTCCCCACACAGGGGAGCCCCATGCGCTGGGCACGGCGCCGTGAGTGACGCCGCTCCTCGGTGCATGAGGAGAGCCCGGGGGCCGCGGTCGGCCGCTCCAAGGTGACTGTGAGCCGGGGCGCCCACTCGCCTCCGTTCTCACAGGCTCCGCCCCGCCACCAGCCCACAATGACCACGACTTCCTCCCAGCTCCCAGAGACACATGCTGGGCCCAGAGGAGCCTGATCGCCCAGGTTCCAAAGAACCCAGGCCCTGCGTACTGTGCTGAAGTGTCCCCCAGAATTCATGTCCGTTCCAGGACCTGGGAGCGTGACCTCCCTTGGACACAGGGTCCCTGCAGACGTGATTAAGTAACTGCAGATGCAGTTACACTGGAGTGCAGTGCGCTCTAAGTGCAGGATGACTGCTGCCCTCAGGAGGAGAGGAGACACACAGACGCACACAGGAGCAGACGGCCGCGTGACGACGGCCACGGAGACTGGAGCTACGCTGCTACAGCCCACGAAGGCCACAAGCTGTGGGCCTCCGCCAGAGGCAAGACACACTCATCCGCAGCCCTGGGAGGCAGCGTGGCCCTGCCGGCGCCGTGGCCTCAGCCTCGTGGCCCCAGACCCGGACAGGGCACCGTGTTGTCGGCGGAGCTCGGTACGGCAGCCCCGGGCCACTCAGGCAGCCCGCCGCACGCGAGTGAAGCCCCGGCAGCAGCACCGTCTGCCCCGGGGGACTGACCCGACGACAGTCCTCCGTGGACACGTGAGTCCTCCATCTGCGCCCAAGCTGCTGGGGGGCTCGTGGGATCTCAGCACGTCGGCGCCCCGCTCACGGACGTCCTCAAGGACCTGCCGACGCTGGGGAGCGCGCCCACCTCACCTCTGGTCTCATCAGATCAGCCAGGCGTGTCCCGCAGCCTAAGCAGACGCCTATGCGACCCACCGGTAAAAACCCTAAGAACTAAGGCTATAACATTCTCAATTCGAGGGGGAAAAAGGCAACTGCTACATTCTTAGGTCATATGCCTTATGAAAGCACGGCCAATTTTTTTAAAGTTACAATAATGATCTACTTTTGCACAGAGCACACAAGCTACACGGCTGCTTATCCAAATTTCTGGGAGGCCCGTCAACCCTTGGGAACCCTGAAGAAGGTGGCATACCGCACGACTTCTCTCTCCCTCAGTAACTTTGTTCCCTTGCTAGAAGAAGTGCCTATGTGTTTCAAAATGCTGATTTTTTTCCCTTAAAAAAGAAAGGGAGGAAAATACTTCTGACAATCAGAAAAGAGAAATGTTAAGTCCAGCCTTGTCCACAGCAAGGTGGGCATGGCTGGTGGTGGCAAATGTACATTCTCTGGGTCAGGAATTCCTCTATTTTAAGGACACCCACAGGCTTCCCCTGCCTGAAAAAGAAACTGTAGGGACTTCCCTGGCGGTCCAGTGGTTAAGATTCCGCGCTTCCAATGCAAAAGGCATGGGTTCGATCACTGGCTGGGGACCTAAGATCCCACATGCTGCACAGCGAGACCAAAAACTCAGAAAAAAAAAAAAAGAAAAGAAAAAACTGTACGCTAAATGTACAGGGCGATTTGGGCTGCTTACACACAGCAGCTGTCCGCACGGCTCCCAGCCAGCCCCCAGACACCCCCCCACCATTCTCCCAGGCACAGGAGCCTCCGAGAGAACACAGGCAGGCCGGCCTCGCACCAAAACACTCTCCAGCCCACCGCTGGCTCCACTGTAAGCACGACCACCCGGCTTGTAACTCAGAAGCTCGGGGCAGTAAACCTACCACCCGCTGCCTAGAGAACCGGTGACCCCTGCAACACGCAGCAGCCATGGCGGCCCCCAGGTGACCCTCAGGCCAAGCCTGACATCCCGGCTCATGTTTCCAGAAGCCCTGGCATCAGCCGGCGCGCTGTGAGGGTCCCGGCTGGCACCGTGCTCTAGAGCGGGGACGCTGCCTGCCATGAAAGCAACATTCTTTTGGAACACGGTCACGCCCATCGGTCCGCGTTGTGAGAACGGCTGCTTTCAGAGCCAGGTAGGCACAACCCAGGCCTCACAAAGCCTAGAACACGGACGGCAAAGTCCTTACGCATCTGTCAGTTGGCCCGGGCTCTGCCCACCGTGCCCGGCTTTCTTCCCCTCCGAGGGCTGACCTCAGCGTGTCCCACGGGTGGGTTCTCAGGAGCCACCCCACATGATTCCCAGGCTCCGAGACACACACGGGGACTCGGAATGGCCGGGGCCATGAGCTGGGGACCAGGAGGACGAGCCCCCTGGGGTGAGGCAGGGACCAGACGCCCTGCTGAGTACCTGTCAGGAAAACCTGCAGCCAGACCACACCCCAGCTTCCACCAAGGTCGGCGTGCAGACGCAGGAAAGACCTCTCCGCCCTGTGCGTGAAGGCTCCTGGAGAGCTCCTCTCCCTGCTTCTCACCGCCCCTCACCCAAAGGCCCGGGGATCGCCATCAGAGCTCTGTGTGAGCAACGAGCTCCCCCGGGCAGGATGGCACCCCTTCTCTATTGTGAGATGGTGAACTCTGGGTAACCTGTTTTCCATTCTGTCTTGCTAACTTAGATTTAAATTTCACGCCAGCCGCAGCGGCTCTCCAGCACCAGGTTTTTCAGACGTGGCCACCTAACCCTTCTGCTGGAAGCCTACTTGCTTCTTTCGTGTCTTTGTCGTAAGCCGTGTCGAACACCTTCTGGGTCGGGCGGGCTCTCAGGTGAGATCAGGCCAGCAGGTGCTGGCGAGAAGGAAGCGGGCAGGCCGCACCCCTTCCAGCTGTCGCCTGGACGATGCCGCCACGACCGACTCCAGCCTGCGCCACCCTCACAGCACGCGGGGGGTCCAGCTCAGCGTGACGAGGTCCCCGGCCACCACCAGCGAGCGCAGCCCAGAACCCCAGCCCTCTGGGACAGGGACGAGGCGGGTGGCCTGCCTGTGCCCCTGGGAAGCCCGGGAGAGGCCGCTGTCAACGGAGGGCGGGGAAGGCTCGGCTCTACCCCTCCTCCCTCCTCGAGGGCGGCCCCAGGTCAGGGGAGGCCAGGGTCTGAAAGGCCCCCACTCCCCGGTGTCTTTGCCGCAGGCCAGGCCCTGGGCAGCCCTTCCTAAAGGAAACGTTCAATCCACAAACTCCTCTCCTGGCTCCGTGACCAGATCCGACCCAGAGCCCCCTCCCCCTGACAGCATGGCAGCATGGGTCCCGCCCCGCTGCACCCACCGCCAGCGGAGCCTTCCCACGAGGGACGGGGGTGGCAGCAGACACAGGCGGCCGCACTTACAGCGGATGCCGTAGATGGTCAGGGGGTCGAGCTGCTTCTTGCCGTGCTTGCCCTGGCCCGAGAGGTTGGAGACGGCCTGCACCTCGCGGTGGAAGAGGTAGTCCAGCAGCGTGAGCGCCATCTTCTCGGCGGTGCGGCAGTTGGTGCTGATGTGCAGCATATCGGAGGGGATGATGGCACAGCGCACCCGCATCTCGGGGTTGTTCTCGTCCCCCAGCCACGTCCCGTTCGGGTAGTCCTCTGCAAGAGAGAGGGGTCTCGGTGAGCTCCAGCGACTCCCCCCGCTCTCTCTACCTCCAGCGAGGCAGCCCGGGGCGTTCACAGGACAGGCAGTGGGCCCACAGAGAGAAAGAGGGCAGCTGGCGCTCCTCCCGCCCAGGCAGAGAGGCGGGAGACCCCCTGTCTGCAAGCCCACCGGCACCCCGCCGGCTCCGTCTGGGATGAGGGACGATTTCGGAGGCACAGAGTGGGCACTGGGCTTCCCGGCTACATCCTGACCAAGTGGGCCAGTGCCCCCCGCCCAGCCTCCCTCTCTGTCACAGCCTGCCAGGAGCTGCAGGATTGACCCTGTGTGTGAAAGGGCTTGACGGTTGTCAAACAAACATCAACTTTAAAAAGCCTTATCCTTTGGCAAAAGGAAACTCCACTTATGATCACAAATCAAGAGAACTCTTGACTCTGCTTGGACACCTGGCCGCTTTCCAAACGCTCCCTTCTGATCCTAACGTGGAGGCAAGTTAAGGTGTGAGAGGCGGCCCCTGAAAGCACCAGCGCTGGGGCGGGGGTGGGGGGTGGCGGCGATAAGGGGGAGAGTTAGAACCTCTAAGAGGGACCCAGCTTCCTGCGGAGGCCAGCGGGCCTTTAAGTCGTGTCCCAGCCAGGGTCATCACTGTTTTAAGATTTCTCAGGCGATTTGTTTTGAAATGTCCTGATATTTACATTCTGGCCTCTATGCGCAAAGAAGGCCTCACAGAGGGCAGCCAGCCCCGCCTGGCTTTGCCGCAGGCCTGGAGCAGAGCACGAGGCCCAGAGGCCAGCCGGTCTGTGACTCGCACCCCCTGCCCTGCCACGCCACAGGCAGCGGCTCCCAGCCGGGCTCCTGAGTCACACGACGTCCTCCGACGCCAGGCGAGGCTCTGCAACCCCATCAGGACGACCGCGTCACCACTGGGCCGGGGCGGCCTCTGGAAGGGCCGGGGAGGCTGAGCTCCTGACTTTAGCTAAGGACAGAGAACAAATCACAAACCTGATTTTTGGAACTCGGAATAAGAGATAGGTCAGAAGAATCATTTCTCAGGAACACGGATGGTTTAGAAGTGAAGAGGGAGAGCTACGAGCACAGGCTCGGATACGTGCAGTTTTCTCGCCGGCAGCCACCTGTTACGTTTACCTGCCTACAGGAAAGCTAGTGGACACGTGATCTAAACGTGGATGGGAAGCGACTTCTAGAGGCGCTCTCAGTCACCCCTGGAATGCCAAGAAGGCTCCAACTCCTGGGGAGTTTATTAGTTTACCTACAGATACTGGGCAACTCTATGCCTGGCACTGGGTCTAGTGCTCAGGATCTAAACCCTCAGCGAGTGTAGAATCACAGGCTTAATTACACCAAACAGAGTGGAAGGACCACCCTCCCTCCACCTGCGGCCATCAAGCCACGAAGCAAGTAGAGGGAGGGACAGGGAGGGGAGTGGGAGGGGAGGGGAGGGGCAGGCCGCTGCGGGAGGGGCGCCGTGTGGGGCACAAGGACAGTGGGCTGCGGGCTCCACCCCAACCGCCACGGGGCCAGAGAGCCTTGCGCTTTTCTCAGGAACAAGTATCATGAATTCTACAAGGCCGGCTCCCGCGTTTAGATAATACCTTTAAAGCAAAGTAAACGCTGGGCAGGAGCTCAGCATCCTTTTCCAAACCGTGAGTCAACGTCTCATCAAAGTGACGCTGAGCGTGCGTGGAGGTGGCGGGATGGCCGTTCCGTCCAAGAGGGAGGCTGGCTCGGCTTCTCCACCACTGACTCCAACTGAGAGCCGGCTTCCCCAGGGGCTGCCCGCACACGCGCCCCCTCCTCGGCTCCCCAGCCCCGGAAGCACCCTCTTCGCCAGGGCCCTCGCACATGCACCACGACAGAACCAGAGGCTGCGGGGCTGGGGGTTGGGGGGCAGGGACAGAGTCCTGCCAGCCCCCAGCAAGGGGCCTCGTCTCTCTGGCCGGGGCAAGGAGCGCCCCACCTGTCCAAGCCCCAGACCTGGCCCTACTGCTCCAACAGCGATGCACCAGAGAAAGGGCCACCCTCCTTGCAGATGCCACCCGGGACAGCCTCAGCCTCCCAGCTCCAGCGACAACCGAGAAAGGCGGGGCCACACCACGCCGTCCCACGCACACAGCGGGGGGCACACATGGGTAAAGGCAGACACTGTCAAACTGATCCAGGAGGAATGAACAAAAAAGCGACCTCATCTATTAAACTTAATTCTTAGGAAGGCAAAACACCACGTTAAATGAATGAAAAAGTTCACAAAGGAAAGCCAAGCCTCATTTTTACGTAAAGAATAATCATCCTCAGACTGATCAGAAACTCCCCAGTCTTCATGGATGATCTCTGCGAGCTGTGCTGCAGACGAGAACATGGAAAGGGCCGGACGGGCTCAGTGAGGAAGCGACCGGCTGGCCACCGTGAGCGGGAGGGGGCGCGTAGCCACTGGGACGGGCTCCGCGGGCCCGCGAGGGCTGTTTCCTCGCCCAGCTCCCCGCTGACACGTGGCCACGGACGAACGCCCAGCCCCAGAGCTGGCAGACGGGCCTCCAGGAGTATTACCAGGACATTCTGGAGGAGGAAAGATGGCATTTTAAATTCCTACAGGAGATATTATTTCAGGGAATACTGCTCCCCCCAAAAAATAAATTAGTCTAAAAATTAACTATTTTCCCTCCCTATCACTCCAGAAAATAATGGCTTAAACATCTCTGGTAACATAGGGAACTGTCCAGAAAGTTTCTTTCAAACACCTCAAAATGTTGGAAGGCATTTTATAACCTGTCTACAACCTAACTTCCTTCATGCTGTGAGTCTCAGGTGTGTGTGGTCATCTGACCAGCAAGAAGCCCGAGCTAGGCAGACAAGAAACACAGCCTGGGCTTCCCTGGTGGCGCAGTGGTTGAGAATCCGCCTGCTAATGCAGGGGACACGGGTTCGAGCCCTGGTCTGGGAAGATCCCACGTGCCGCGGAGCAACTGGGCCCGTGAGCCACAACTACTGAGCCTGCGCGTCTGGAGCCTGTGCCCCGTGACGGGAGGGGCCGCGATAGTGAAAGGCCCGCGCACCGCGATGAAGAGTGGCCCCCGCTTGCCGCAACTACAGAAAGCCCTCGCATGAACCGAAGACCCAACACAGCCAAAAATAAAAAAATAAAATAAATAAATAAAGTAGCTATAAAAAAGAAAGTATTTAAAAAAAAAAAAAAAAAAAAAAGAAACACAGCCTGCAGCACGTCTGACCGACACAGCCACTGCCGTGGGAACGGGGGCCCCTCCGGGGGCAGGGAGGACCAGGGCTGCACGGCCTCCATCGAGGCACTCCCAGGAGACGGCAGCACCTCCGCGCTCCCTGGCCCCGACGCTCGGGCGCACAATCCTCACCCAGGTGCGCGGGCCGCACCTGCTGACTCAGCCCCAAGGCGCCTCTGACCGGACCCGAGCCCAGCCTGGGCCCAGCTTCCCACCAGTGACAATGAACCATGTCTTTTAAATATAAAACAAGACGGAGCACCTGCCCACATAAATATTTGAGAAATTTGAGAAATTCGCCTTTTGACAATTCAGAAAGGATATATTTATTTTACTAAAATAGCTTGGTCCAGTTTTGGCATCTGAAACAATAGATTCTAGTGGCTTTATTTAAAAACTACCAGTTGGGTTATAAGAAAAATAAACTTGCTTTCTATTCCAATCATTTAAATCTTTAATTAAATTAACTGACACTGCTAAAAAACCTATTCAAAGAAAAACCTTCAGCAGTAGCTTGAACTTTCTTACCAAACAGTTCAGAATACAAATATTTCTTTTGAGGGTCTATTTTAGTTCTAGGAAAATGAAAGGAACAGGAGAAAGCCCCAAGATGAAAAGGATGACCACAGTCTCAGGGTCGCCAACTTGACATAGAGAAAAAGCAGCTGCCTGTGTCATGCCTCCCCTGCTCCCCACCCGCTGACACGCATGCATACATACATGTGTGTATACGGAATACACACGTGCGTACATGCACGCACACACACGCACAGGCACACGTCCCGAGGTAGTTGATGCACACACCAGCACGCCCACTGACACCAGGGAGCCTTGGTTCCGAGCCACTCGGCTGGGTCCGGGCCTAGGCGTGGGCGTCCCTCTCTCCCAAGTATGGAGCTAATCGCGTGGGGCAAAGACAAGACAGTATCTACTCCGCGCCTCCTACGTGCCAGGACGTCACATGCCTTACCGCAACTCAGGACTCTGAGAAAACGCGGCGCAAGGCGTCACCACTCCTCCAAAGCAAAGGGCGCACTGCGAGCCCTCCGACAGCAGTCTGCACGCCCTGCACGCGTCTCGTGCAGGCTGGGAGGTCACCAGGCCCTCCAGATGCCACCCCGGAACCACGCCCAACCCAGCGGCCGGGCTCTCTCCAAAGACGCCGGTGTTCCGTCCAGGGGGCCCCAGAAGCCTCTGAGTCCTGTGCGGGCAGCTGTGATGGAGGGAAGGGCCCCCAGGATGGGCCACTCGGACCCTTGCTGCCTCGGCTCCCAGACGCCCCGGGCGCCGGTCCCCCTCAGCGGTCACTCACAACAGGCTCGGTCTCTGCGGCCAGGAGAGGGGACCACCAGGGAGGCGTTTCAGTCTCCACCCAAGGGATGGTGACGACGCAGGCTCTGGGGTGAACGGGGTGTCCACACACAGCCCATGGGTCACATGAGGTCAGGTCCTCGAGGCCGGCTCCAGCACCTCCGGGCCAGCCTCCGAGGACACCTCGTGCCCCCGAGCAGGGATCAGGCTGAGTTTCCATCGGGCTTTTATAAAGGCTGCCCAAGCTGGTTACGAACTTCTCCACATGTGAGGTGCGGGCTGGGGGTCGGGGGGACCAAGTGGCCCCGGGAAGGGGCTCAAGGAGGCTTTCCAGAGCAGGCCCTGTGGGCCGCCTCCCAGCATGGATCACACTCCGTCCTTAGAAGCTGTCGCCTGTTTCTGAGCCCTTCTGAATTAAGGTGTTTACACCCTGACTGGGAGCCTCGTTCAAGGGTGACACCTGCAGTGAATCGGTAACACTCCAACCAACCACAGAACCTGACAGCTTGCCTTCCTGGCTTTAGACACAGTAAACTGTGTGCCTGTAGCCCAAGCACCTCTGCTTCTTTGGGACTGACGTGACATCTTTAAGCTACGGACAGACTGACAATTTGGGGTTTTTAAACTGGGAATTCGAAAGGGTTAGGTTACACACAGGATAATGCTGTAGGGAAAGGGAAAACACAACGTCTCCGGCACTGCAGCCGATTCCGTCCCCCCGAGGCTGGGCCCATCCCACAGAACCACGTGGCCACACCTCAGACGGACGGAGCCCAGCCTCTTCCGGGGAGTCCCGCCCGCTGAGCACAGTCATCATGAGCTCAACTGCGACGACAGCGGGTGTCCAAGGAACTTGGCAGGAAGAGCGGGAGCGCTGGGCAGAGACCGGGTGTCCCTATGCTGGGTCCCACGTGCCGACCCGAGACTCGGCGAGGGACGCTGTGACGCCACCCCCCAGCCACTCTTCTCTGATCTGGGACCAGCGACCATTCACTACGGGGTCCTGCACAGAGACCCACTGACGCTGTTACACTAATCCTCTTCCGTAACCCTGCTCTTGTCAGCAGCCAACTTATGGCGGCTGCTGAAATGCGTTTTAGTGTTACCAAATACACAAAGAATTTATGCAGCGACTTCCCTGGCCGTCCAGTCGTTAAGACTTTGCCTTCCAATGTAGGGGGTGCAGGTACGATCTCTGGTCGGGGAGCTAAGATCCCACATGCCTTGCGGCCAAAAAACCAAAACATAAAACAAAACCAATGTTGTAACAAATTCAATAAAGACTTTAAAAATGGTCCCCATCAAAACAAAGCTTTAAAAAAAAAAAGAATTTGTGTTAAGAAAAGTTCATGTAAAATAAATTATGTGAACAAATTCTCAAGAAATGTTTCTGGCTAAATTTCCTCCTCAGCACACGTACAGCTGCAGTTTCGTGAACACAGCTATTTGTACTGATCTTGTTTCGTAGCCCACAGCCCAGCAACACCCCGGAGAAGATGCCCCGGGGTGCCCCCTGCTGTGCCTGACAACCCTCCCAAATCACCTGCTCCTCCCAGACTTTATCTCCCTGCCCTGCCCCCCACCCCAGCACATCACAAATATGTGCGTATAAATCATTTCACTGACTCGGGGCTTTGTAACATACACAAGGCTGATTTCTGACAATAATTCAATTATAACAGAAGTACTTCCCTATTAAAGGCAAGTACCAAACATTTTACATGCAGGATTAGTCAAGTTCTGTAAGAATTATCAAATGCATAAACAGCAGGAATTTAAAAACTCTTTATTAAGAATCTAACTAAATCCCTTCATTAATGAACAGATCCCATTTTTGGTCCATTTTGGCTTATTTGTTTCTCTGACTCAGTTCACCAGCTTAATCTTTGAACGATGAACCCCCACACACTTTCAGTACTTACCAAAGGTCGGGGTAAACGAAGACCTTGTGCCAGGGAAGAGAAGGGCAAGAGCTAAGAAAGAAGCCTACGGCTCACTGCTTCCCACAGTCAGCGTTTCTCTGATCCAAATGGAGGTGGTGCCGTGACAGCCAGAACTGCCGATTAACGCACGGGTAAATCCCCTGGCACCTCTGCAGTATAATAAAGATCTGCTAGGGGACGGCATGCCAATTCGTGCAGACAATGCGGACTTCTTAAGAAATAGCCATTCTGAAACTCTGTGGTTCTCTGCAATCAGGCACAGAAATACTTTCATAAGAAGAGAAGAACATCTGTCTACGTGCAGCCCTGGGCTCTTATCAGGAAGCAAGATGACTGCACCTAAGGCCGAGCCTCCAGCCCTCCAGCGCCTACATCTTACCCCCATTTCTCTGATAGGAACTAGCTGACTGGACGCTCCCCAGTCGAGCAAGCTATTCTGGTCCCAGGAGGACGCAGGAGGGAAGCAGCGAATCCGACTCTCAGTGCTGCATAAATGTCACAGGATGTTGGCCACATGACGCCACTACAGGCCAGTGCGAGACGTTCGCAGATTAGCTCTTTTGCCCACATTTACGTGCACACACCGGCGGTCTCTGTTCCATCTTCCCAAACCCCGTGCCAACCGAGGTAGCTCAACCTGACATTCTCAGGACAGAGAACTGCGGGGTGGGGGCGGGGGGTGGGGAGGGACACCTTCCCGAGGACAGTGGCAGCAAGCTTGCACTCAGACACACAGAAAACCTGTACTTTTTCCCTACAGATCTTAATACTAATAAGCTCAAATTTTGACCCCTTTTTGTAAGCTCACATTAGAGTCAGTCTGCAGCCCCCCCTGAAATATATTTCACATTAATCAGATCACATTAGGGAATACAAACTTAAAAGATGACATTTTTTGTTCTTATGATAACCCCAGACTCCCCCCAAATTATCCAATGTCATGTTTCAGAGCTGAGGCCGTTTAAACCAAACAAACTAGGCCTAAAGTACACAGCCAGACCTACAGGAGTATTTACCCAAAATCCACATGGAAAAAGAATAAGAACAATTAGCTTTCTCTGCAATTGTTGCAGATGTAATTTTCATTCGATATCCACTAAGATGAAGTCAGGAGCACCCCTCTTTTCCTCAAGTCTAATGAGTAAAGAGACTAGCTGCCCTGACCCAGCAATTCCACTCCCAGGTATCAGCCCAAGAAAAATGAAAACATACACAAAAACCTACCCATAAACGTTCAGAGCAGCACTGTTTGTGACAGTCAGAAAGTGGGAACAACGCCAGCGTCCATCGATGGGTGACGGATAAACAAAGTGTGGCCTATCTACACACTTAGACGGGCCGCCATCTGGCCATAAAGAGGAATGAAGGACTGGTGCACGTACAAAGGGAGGGCACCACGTGCTTCCACTCGTATGAAACGTCCACAACAGGCAACCCCACAGACAGGAAGCAGATCAGAGGTGGCAGGGCTGGAGGCCGGAGCATGGGGGTACTGCTGTGGCGTCTCTTTGGGGTGGTAAAAATACCCTGCAATTAGATAGGGGTGACATGCACGCTCTGTGAATGGACTAAAGCCCACCGGCACGTCTGCTTTAAAATGGTCAGTTTTATGGAATGGAAATTAGACCTCAATTTTTTTTCTAAGTTGCCCAATTTGCTTTTTCTCTGTGCCCTGCTGTGCCATCTCAACCCTAGCAACTTTTGTTAGAGGTGAATGACGTTTTAAGGAAAATGTTTTCAATGCTTCAGATGTGGTAACAAGTCTAACGGGAAAATCTTCGTAGAAAAATCTATACTGTGCTCTTAGGAAAAATCAATGACTCAGACGGAGAAGCAGAAACACCTCTCCGCCCTTCCTAGTTAACAAATTATAGGCTTGAGGACTCGGTGACACGATGGTACATCTGCCCGAGTTCCCTCCTCTCTCTCCGCGCTGTTTTGGGAAACATCGACTCGGCCCTCGAGAGAAGGACAAAGCTGCCAGGCGGCAGGAACCCTCTGGAGGGCATGCCAGGCCGCCACCCGGACCCAGAGCCAGGTGAGAGTGGACCCCAGACCCAGCAGGAGAGAGGACGCTCCCCCTATATCACAGTGGGCAGGGGCAGCGTGGACTCAACCTGGACGTGCAGCCCCTCTGAGTCTGCGTGAGGCCCTCGTCAGAGACACAGGACAGAGCTGTGGTCAGACAGGTGAGCCGACCGACAGCTCTCAAGTTACAGCTGTCCATCATCACAAAGCCTCCAGAACCAGATTCAATAAGCAAAACTGACTGAAAACGATTATGTAAATCTGTATTAACGTGGAGAGATTTCTACTATGCAATGGGGAAAAGCGAGTTACAAAATCGTAAACCTAGCGTGTATGTTAACGTAGAAAAAGCCCAGAAGATTTCTAGAGATCTCTGGATGACGAATGTCTCCGGTTACTTGTACTGTCTTTGTCATTTTCATATCTTATCATCTTTCAAAAACAACATATATTACTTTTCTAAAAAGCAGGGAAAAAAATTACAGCTGACCCCAGAACAATGTGGGGGGTTTCGACCCTCCATGTGGTCAGGGATCCACACGTAACTGCTAGTGGGCCCCCCGTGAACGCAGCGCCCCCATATTCACGGCCCCCCGTGTGCAGACCGTACAACGCTGTCACATCTACTAGTGAACAGGCCACGTGTCACGGACCCGCGCAGTCTCAGCCCGAGTTGCTCAGGAGCCGCGGCACACCCGTTACCGTCCACGCGGAGGAGAGGAGCAGCGTCGAGGACGCACCTTCCGAGTTCAGGGTGATGAGGGTGACGTTGCTGCCGATGCTCTGACTTCCTGACTGTCCACAGTTGGAGACAGAGTCGCTGGCCTCGGACCCGCTCTCCCCGTCCTCATTGTGGCTGTCCTCCTGACCGGGCACCTTCACCACGATGGTGTTCTGCCGACGCCCGGGCACCGCGCTGCGCGGGAAACAGAGACACCAGCGGTGTGGTGAGAGCAGCACAGCAACACGCAGAGACGGTTCTGTACCCCGACGTTCTCCCCTTCACGTCTCAGAGAAGCTACCCCTGCACGCGCGCTGGGCCACCAGCCTTCCCTCAGCTCTTTCTACTCAGATTAATAGCAGGAAACAGTCTGTGGCTCCAAGAAACTGTATGAAACTTGAAACGTTTAAAAAAATGTTTACATCACAAAAGAAGTGAAATCACAACTCGCTGTGACCCAAGGCCTAGAACGCTGTCTTCTGATCAGGGAGGTGACCCTACAAAATGCTGACGTCTGACTCAGGGTGAGATTGAGGCCGTGTCCAAGGAAAGGCTGAGTGAGAGAAAGTATGTCTGCAGACCCAGACTGACTGCACCGATCCACTCCGTCCCGAGAGGTGTCCTGGAAATGACCCGGCCTGTGAAGACGCAGCTCTCGCTCCCAACTAGCCCGCCGACAGAAACCACTCGAGCGGGTTAAAAAAGCCAGTCGAGGATCTCCTGGGGGGTAGTCTTACCACCACAGGGGACCCTGACACAGAACAGTAAGACGCTGCCAGGAAACCAGAACACCCGCCAGCTCCAAAAAGTGCTCCATTACCTGGAGACACGCGATCGCCTTCTGAACGACCTTTTCGACTTCCTTCGAGACGCTGCCGCGCACGGGGAAGGGGAGGTAGCGCGAGGTCCCTGCTTGCCGAGGCAAACCCTGGGGGGCTCCATCCTGGGGGCTGGACCTCGCTAAACGCTCCAGACCTGGCCACGACTCCGCCCTCGTGGGCACGAGGCACACGGACCCTCTGCTGCTCTGCCGGCCCACGGCCTCGGCCCGGAGCGTCCACGGCCGGGCTCCTGGGGGTCTGGGGCCCTGGGGAACCCGGGCTACAGCCAGGAAGAAGCGGGACCGGCTGCAGGAGGGCCTGTGAGACTCGCCGGGAAGCAGCGCGGTGAGGCCGACGCTGGCGGGGCGCCAGCACACGAGAGGTGACGGTGCCCTCCACGCACTCCCGCCTCTGACCCAGGATACAGGTAAAGCGTCTCCAAAGAAAAAGGAGTGGAAAAGGCACCACCTCGAAACACCTCCACCACTTCGCCAACCAGAGGGGGCGTCGCCGACCCGACATGCTCGGACAGACAGACAGACAGACAGACAGATGGGAGTGAGGTGAGAGAATGGGATCCGCGGACCGTGGTGAGCACACAGGGCACCTCCCGCCAGCACACGCGGCAGTGGACACAGGCCGGGCCGTCCTCCCCAGACCCTGGCCACGGAGAACCCCGGGCCAAACGACACGGGCGCCCCAGGACGCCGCCCTGTCCCCGGGGCCCCGGCAGTGGCAGTGAGAGGTGGGGTGTCGTGCTACTGACTTGCTAATGATATTTTCCAGGGGATCCGGCGCCCTGCCGCTCAGGGGGTCTTCCATCTTGGCTACAACGGCGTTCTGCCGATCACTGTTCAGAATTACTGTAGTCTGGGGGACGACGCTAGGGAACAAAAGAATCACAGAAAAAAGAAGACCTTAACACGACAGCGTTCATTGTCAGAGCACAGAGTCATCAAAAGTCAGCGCCCACGCCCCGAGCTCCAGAGGGGAGGCCCCGGCAGGGCTGCGCAACGTGCACAAGTGACACCGGGCAAGGGCGAGCCGGGGGTGGGCTTCTTAATGGAGAGTGTCTAGTTCTGCTCCTTGCTGGCACTGTCAGGAGAGCCGGGTTAGGAATATTTACATCTTTACGGAGAAGAGACGGAGGTGTCACAGCTGTCACTGTGCAAGGTTTCTGAAGGAGCAGGTCTGCATGAAAAACAGCTTGAGACTTACTGCATCCGAGCGAATTCCCATCTGAAATCTAGGCTTTCGTGACCACTGTGCTTATCAGTTCCGTCCCAGGATGTGAGTGTCATGCACAGAAAGGGGCGAACACCTGCGGAGGGGCTGCGGGGCAACCGCCGGGCACTGACCTCTGGGTTCTGCTGGGCCAGTGCAGGAACCACAGCCAAGGGTCCGGGGACTTTGCTTCGAAGGGAAAGATGCTACAAAAGAATTGTGCCCCACCGGGGGCTCTTCCCGGAGGGAGACGTGTGTTTATTAATTTTTTTATTTTTTGAGACACGTGTTTAAACACGCAGGAGCCAACGGCTCGTCTCTAGGCACAACAGTCGTCGAGATTTTTTGCTCATTAACCTTCCAGCCCTCAGCGCTTCCCGCCGTGCTTTGTGCAGAAAGAACAGGCACTCGAGATGTACAGCAGTGTTACCTGAGAGCAATGTCATGCCTGGATCTCACTCTCCAAAAACCAACTCGCGGAAACCCTGATTTTACAGGAGGAAAGCTCATGAACCCAAAAGCACCCATGAGAACCCAGCCCCCCGTCCCAGCCACACCCTGTTAAATGTCCCCAAAATCAGAGGCACAAATGGCACCGTTTCATGCTGAAGTGAATGGCAGGACCACAGGGTATTTTCCTAAAATAGAAGCATAATCACCTGTATTCCACTCAAAGGCATTATCATTTTCTCAGCCGTGCTACTTAATCATCAGTGACACCTGAAATAACCCACCAAATCCTGACCACCTACCCACAGGTCAGGCACCACAAGTGACCAGGTGGCCTCTGACTTGGTACCGAGGTCACACACAGGGTACCCACACAAAGGCGTTCCCTCTCACCCCGATAGGACATCACGATGGACATGAGCACATTCAAGGTCTGAGATGTCTGCCGGAAATAAACAGGTTAAAATGGATTCATGCCAACATCCGGCAAAGTCGTTAGACTGAACATACCTCTGTTTCCTAAAGGACCTTAAGATCAAGGAAATGCTGGTCTGAGACAACCAGCTTCAAGCTGGAGCACAGGGAGCCTCGGGACGCCCGACCGTCGGGGGTCCCTGGGTGTACAGACCCCGCAGGGCCTCAATTCCCAGATGCCCTCCTTCCAGAACGTTCTATGTCCTAAAGATGATGCCCCAGGAGAGCACCTCTGGCCAATGTGGTTGTTCCCTTTCACAAAGCCTCCCCGCAATCATATTCAGGCACGCCGTCCATCCAGACGTAAGACAGCAGGCGCTCTGCGGGGGTCACTCCTTACCACTCGCCTCTAACGAAGCGCACGGAGGACCTACTTAGTGTTTCAGCTCACAGATCATCAAAGTAATCTGTGATGACAGACCACTAAGATTGCTGGCACACACCTGCAAGAAATGAGGACCTCCTTCATCTCCCACATATTTATCTATGTAAACAAAGTTTCTCAGAACTTCAAACTATAAAAACTGAAAACAGAAATGGAACCAACATTGAACCCTGCGTCATTTTAAGCGATAGATTACTCATAACCCTCCAGAGATTCAGGAATTAACTAACACTAAAGCCCCATCCATCTCAAGGGGAAATTCACAATACTGCATTGTTAAGAGTTAACTATAAACTGGTAATAATTTACCCTGTTTTGTTCAACTGTGTACTAAGAACCGTAATGAGACCTCAATCCAGAAGAGCTTTTTTTTTTTAACCCTCCAGGCCTCACGGTTACAGGAAATACATTTTCCAGCTTCAATTTCTATCCGTATTTCTGTTGCAAAGGAGTGTACCAGCCTGGTTGACAGGATAAAATTTTGTGAAGGAAATGAAATGGGAATGAAAGTTCAAAAAGCAAAAGGGACGATGTAAAATTGGACTGTCCAAAGCTTATTCATCAGGGGATTTTTTTTAATGGATGACGGTATTTAGATTATAACGGAAACATTTAAGTGGGCAATGAATCTGTTTTTAAATACCAATACTAATATTACAGAAAATACACCTTTCCACTAATGCGATTACGTCAACCTCAAATTGTACAACTTAATGTTTTGTTTTTCAAAAATTATGGAACATCCACATCACATTAAGAAGACAGCAGTAGTCACCCTGAGCGTCCGTGCGGAGCAACTGTCACAGCACGTCAGGGTCCTGCCGAGGCCGAATCACAGCCCCAGGTACCCAGTCAGACGCGACTCTGAGTGCTGCTGGGAAGGGGCTCTGCAGATGTGATAGAAAGTCCCAGTTGGTTGATGTTAAATTACTCGAGAGGCAGATCACCCTGGGTGGGCCTGGCCTGATCGGGTGAGAGCTTTAAAAGGCAGTTTAGGGGCTTCCCTGGCGGTCCAGTGGTTAGGACTCTGCGCTTCCACTGCAGGGGGCACAGGATCAACCCCGGGTTGGGGAACTAAGATCTCACATGCTGTGTGACACGGCCAAACTAAATAAATAAATTAAATATTTAAAAAAATAATAATAAAAGGCAGCTTAGGCTTCCCCTGATCTTGGAGACTCCAAACGGCTCTTGCCCATGGGGTGCCACCTGGTGACGGTGCCCCCTGCCTGTCCACCTGCCACACAGGCTGCACACGTGCTCGGCTGCCTCCACAGCCGTGTGAGCCAATTCCGCGTGGGAAGCCCCTTAGAGTGGGTGCTGGCTGTCCCCACACACACCCCTCCCACCGGTCCTGCTCCCCTGGGAATCCCGTGTAAGCTGCAGCGTGACACCGAGGGCGGGAAAGCGACACTGGGGCCCTGCTGGCACCGACCCCAGGCCTCGTTCAGATCGCACCAGTCTCCACGTGTGCCTGTCGTGCTGCCCCCCAGACACGCCCACCCTCCCTCCCCGGCGCGTCCCCGCACCCACTAACCTGCTCCCCGTCTACCGCTCGGACGCTCGGAGGATGTCACAGAGATGGGAGCATAGGGCGTGTGACCTCGGAGACGCCTCTGCTGACACCTCCCAGGCGGCCAGGCCCGAGCATGTGCCTAGGGGCACACTCGCATGTTTAACCTTTCACCCAGACGGGGGCTTTCGGGGTGTTTGCAGGTTTGGTTATTACAAACAAAGCTGCCATGGACATTCGTGTGGAGGTTCTGTGTGAACATGAGTTTCCATTTCTCTGGGATAAGTGCCCAGGAATGTGCTTCCTGCGCCACACGGTGAGGACATTTTAACTTCGAGAAATCCTTCCGATCTGTTTCCAGAGCTGCTGCCCCGTCTTACACGCCTACCAGCAGCGGCGAGAGGCCCGGGGTCTCCGCGCCCCGCTGGCATCTGGAGGGGTCCCTGTTGTGTCTAGCTGTCTCCTAGCCTCGTTTCCCTTGCTGAGCGTCTTTTCACGTGCTTACTCACCATCCACGTCTCCTCTCTGGTAAAATAGCTGTTTCTGTTTTCTGCCAACTTTCGAATTGGATTGTTTGACTTTTCACTGTTGAGTTTTGAGAGGTCTTTATTCTAGACATTCCACTAGTCCTTTATCAGCTATGTGGTTTGCAAACAGCTTCTCCTGGTCGGTAGCTTGTCTTTTCAGCTCCTAACAGGTCTTTAAAGGACAGTACGTTTTTAATCTTGATTGAGTCCACTTTCTCTTTTATGTTTCGTGGACAGTGCTTTTGGTGTGACTGTCTCAGAAGCCTCTGCCTCGCCCCAGGTCCCAAAGGTTTTCTCCTGTGTCTTCATCCCAAAGTTTTACAGTTTTACATTTTATGTTGCAATCTGTGATCCATTTTAAATCAATTGCTGTTCAAGGTGTGAGGTTTCCACCGAGGTTCATTTCTTTCATTTTGCCTGTGGAAACTGCTCCCGCCCCATTTGTTCAAAAAGCTGTCCTTCCTCCATCAAACTGCTTTTGCACCTTTGTCAAAATCTAGCCGGCATATTTGTGTGGGTCTATTTCTGGGCTCTCTATTCAGTTCCACTCATCAATTTATCTATTCCTCGGTCATTCTGGTTTTTAAAACTTTATGTGCTCAGTTCATTCTTTCACAATCTTAAACCATTATCTGTAACCTTTACTTAGAACTGAATGTCAGTTTTCAAAGTTCCTGTTAAATAAAAACTTAACCAAAAGGGAAAAGGGCAATGCCTAGACCTACAGACCATCCTGACTGTTTTAATTCTAAGATGAGGCTAATGTGCGAGCTGAACACTCCTGCCTAATTCTAAGATTATGCTAGTTACACACAGCTGAACACTCCTGCCTAAGTACATTATCATTCACAAGTAAAGCACACCCTACAGCTTGTGACCTGTGACCCCGTGCCGAGGGCTGCCCGCCCCGGCAGACAGTGACCGCGAGCGCAGGGCCCCCACCACCTCCGCGGAGCAGTCACGCGGGGGCCGCCCCCCTCAGGCAGGACTGCCCCAGGGCCCCGCGTGCAACAAAGCCTCAAAGCTGGAGCGGGCACCGTGGTACCTTCCCCGCGCAGACAGCCAACAGCCCGTGCAAGATCACACAGCTACTCAGTGGCAAAGGCAGGTTTGAGCCCAAAGTCCTCAAGTGGCAGAGCCAAAGTTCTTTACCAAAGTCAGTGAAGCCGGACCTGCACCCCACGACTCCCTGAGCGTCAGAATCTCCTGGGGAAGCGAGGGCCTGCCCGGAGAGCCTGGACTTCTCTTTTTTTAACAATTCCCCCAGGTGATCCTGATGGGTGCCCCTGGTTTAAAACAACACCAAGCACAAAATCCCCGCCCACTGCTCCCAGTAGCACCAGCTTCCCCCAGAGCCCACCCGGTCCAGCCCACTGTGCGACGTGACCTTCCGTCTGCTTTGTTCAGTGATGCGTCCCGGCTGCGCAGATGAGCGCCCAGGACACCGGCAAGCCTGTGTGTTCAAGGAGCAGCCTCAGATCTGAGGGGCAGCCTCGGGCTCACTCGGCTGGTCCATACGGTGAAAACCAAGAACAGAGCAGGCGCCCATAGACGCGAGGCCCAGAGCACAGCCCAGGATGCCGTCTACACTCGGGGCAACCTGCGTCCTGAGGGCTGACTGGGTGCGCCCAGCAGGCACCACGAGGCTGGCTGATGTCGGACGCTCGGGGAATGATGAGGGTTAGTGTTAGTGAGTTCTCACCCTCCCGGGGTCGCTGAAGATCAAGGAACACTAAGCACTCACACGCGTCATCCCCTCACAGCAACCCTCGCTTACGATTTTCATTCTCCTTTGACTGATGAAGAAACTGATGCTTAGAAAGAGTAGAATCTGCCCAAGGTCTCATCACGTACAGGTGACGCAGCCTGGATTCAAAACCAAGAATCTCTCATGCCCTTTGCCACTTGTCGGTGGAGAACAGGAATAATCCTATTTCAACTACTGCTACCACTTACCCTTTCAGTGCTGGGGATTTTAATGGTTTTATTTTGATGGATTTAAAACCAAATATCTTCAGCTTTCAGAGCTGTCCTGGGAAACATTTTCCAAGTTCACTTACAAAGTGGCCTTCAACTTCCCCTCAGTTTCAGGAAACTGCTTTGTGAGTAGGTCAGAACGCCCTGTGCTGCTGTCCTAAAACACCGACTCTTCTGCCCCTTGCTCATCAGTCCCACCATGTGACCATGGTTTGAATGGACACCGAGGCTGCCATCAGTGAACCAGCGGCCACGGGCGTGGCTCAGGGCGGGCGGGGGCAGGTCAGGCATGGGGTCAAACCCCACCAGCACTCCTTACGCTCCCTGGCGGAACGGGGTCCCTTGGGAAAAATCAGGTCTGTCCAAGCAGCACAGTCACCCCTTATTTCCAGTTTCCAAGGAGCAAGAAGAACATCCACAAGCGCTGACTGTGAGTTCTCTGAGCAAAAGCTCATCCGGGAGAGGAGACCCGCCACCACCCACAGCAACGCGCCATGGACACCAAGATGCTCTAGGGCTGGGGCCGGGCTGGCGCGTCCCGAGCGTCCACAAGTGGGCGTCCACACAGGCTGGGGGCACTGCCGTCTTAGGAGAAACTTCTAACCTTCCCAAGACAAGCCTAGGCGACTTAAAATGCCCAAAGGCGAGGCTGCGCGGCGGGGGGGCGGGGCCACGGTGTCTGCACCAACTCCCAGCCGGCAAAGCCAGCCTCCAGTGTGACCTGCGACCGCAACTGCGCACAGCACCGCGGTTCACAAGGAGCTGCCGCCTGCAGCCTGTTGTGAAAGGGACGCTCACGTACTGAGGTATGGGCATCACTCTGGCCCACACCTGCGTCAGCTGGACTTTGCGGCCTAGCGGACACTCACTGTACATATGCTTTAACCACTAAAGAAAAGGCCACAGTGCTCAGAAGCAGAGAGTGTCCATGCGAAAATACCACGAAATGCCCCCTCCCTGGGAGGCCGGTGCTGCTCCTCCTTCCACGGTAAGCGCCCCTTCCCAGGGGCCAAGGCCACGCCGGCTCGCTGTGCGCAGGCTGGTCTGTCCCGCGGGAACCCTGAAGCAGTGCGTGTGTCCCTGACCTGTCTGATGCTCCCTGTTCTGACAAGATATGAAACTGTGCTGAAAACCCTGCTTCTCTGGAGCAGTCTTCTGTGCTATAGTCCTTAGTTTCACTCACGAAAAACTCTTCTCTGTTCATATTATAGATTGTTTATTGATTATTTTCGTCAACACGTGAGTGAGGCAGTCAAGTCGGACATTATTTCTGCTCACACAGTGATGCCCAGGTTTTGTTTTCTGTGGTGGGGGAGGAGTTCCAGCCGAATATTAAAAAGTGTGTGGGGCTTCCCTGGTGGCGCAGTGGTTAAGAATCCGCCTGCCAATGCAGGGGACACGGGTTCGAGCCCTGGTCCGGGAAGATCCCACATGCCGCGGAGCAACTAAGCCCGTGTGCCACAACTACTGAGCCTGCGCTCTAGAGCCCGCGAGCCACAACTACTGAGCCTGCGCGTCACAACTACTGAGCCTGCGTGCCACAACTACTGAGCCTGCGAGCCACAACTACTGAGCCCACATGCCACAACGACTGAAGCCCACGCACCTACAGCCCGTGCTCCGCAACGAGAGAAACCACCGCAGTGAGAAGCCTGCGCACTGCAATGAAGGGGAGCCCCCACTCGCCACAACTAGAGAAAGTCCACGTGCAGCAATGAAGACACAACGCAACCAAAAATAAATAAATAAAATAAATCTTAAACAATAAATAAATACAAAAATAAAAATAAAAAGTGTGTGAAAGTGTTTGCCTTCCTCTCTCCTACCACTGAGCCTCACTACAGTATATCTGCTGACACTGATCCTTCTGCAATTCAAAATTGTCACTCATCCAGCTCAGTTTGGGAAGTGTGTATAATATTAATTTTCTGAGTTTCATGTAACCCTCTACTGACAGAAGCAAGCTCGCAAGAATCTCAAGTAATCCTCTTTTCTGCTTATGAGAATATGCCAGCAGGAGGGTAAGGCACATATCCTTGGCTTTCCACTTATAGTCCTGCCTCACATACAAGAACCGGGGTCCTAGTAAAATACGAAATTGTGTCCCACGTATTGTACTTACAAAAAGAAATTTTTTAACTTTTTTACCAGGATCCTAGAGTTTCAATAAGAGTAAAAAAAAGAGGGGTCGGGGGGACACTCCTCAGTTAAACAATAAAACCAGATGCCCCGAGGTCTTCACACCTGAGAGGCAGGTAGGCTGGGGTCCACCATGACCCCCTGCCCCCTTTCATAGGTGCACCTGTTCTGGGAGACGCCGCACAGCCAGGCTCCATTTCCGGGTGCCTTCCACGCAAAGGTAGCCCCGGGACAAGTGCTCACGCATCCCAGAGGCCTTAGGGGGTAGGATGGAGGGCACGGGGCCTCAGATCCCTGCGGGCAGAGCAGTGGGAGGACCAGAAATGCGACTCGGCACCAAGAACATGAGCAGGAGGCACAAGTCTCAGGGGTCCTGGGCTGTGGCAGTTCACGTAATCCAGCCAACACCCGAGCATCTAAACAGTCACTAACACTTGTCTTAAAGGGTTTATTTCTCTAGCTTGCAGGTTAAAGATTAAAAAGTCATAAAAACCAGGATCCAAAAAAATACTCTTAGGGATAAGAATAAATTAGCATTAAAACTTTGTTTCCAATATCAAAGGGGATGAGCAAAATACAGTGTAAAACCAATTCCCCCAAAATAACCAACTGCACCAGAGACATGGGGTAACCTGCTGCCACGAACGTCAAACCCCAGCTGCCTGGAGCCAACAGGGCCCAGAAGGCGTGGGATCCAACCCGCCCCCACCCCACAGAAGCCACAGCGCCCAGGACAGGACTCTGCAAGGGCGAAGCCACAGCCCCGAGCCAGCGGAAGGGCCGTGCGTCCCTTCTTCGCCTTCCCGAGGAGCTGCAGAGACGCCTGCTCACAGAAAGGCAGGCCTGGCACTGGGGGACGCCCCGGGCAGCCAGACCCTGGCGCCCACAGCTCCGACCCCAACGAAAGGAGAGAGGGCGCCTCGAGGACTGGGCAAGGGACGTCTTGCACAGCCCGAAAGGAAGCACTCGAACCAAACAAAAGACCCACAAGGTGGGGGGGGGGGGTGTCAAAGGCCACGGGAGCCCCCGAAGAGCACTCCCGCCGGCCACAGCTGGAGCAGCGTGAGCCCCAGCGTCCGCCCTGAGCCCAGTGCCTGAGGGGCGGACGCTCCCCGGGAGGCAGAGCGCGACCGCGGCTCCCTGAGCGGGGCTGGCGCAGGGCCCGGGGAGGACAGCGCCTGCGCAGAGGCCAGGCCTGCCGCCGCTCAGCCCCGGGACCCGCCTCCACACCACACGGGCCACGCCGCGCTGCACCCCAGCAGAGGCGGTGGGAGGCCTTCACCTCTGCGACCGCCCTCCCCAAGCCACCAGGGGCACCCCACGAGACACCTGACCAGCGCACCCCAAAAAGCCATACAGACAAGGGGCTGAGTAAGTGCCACAGGCCAGGAGCCCGCGGAGACTCAGCAACTGAATGTCACGTGGGCCTACAGTGAAGAGAGAATATTATACAAATAAACTCCAGAGTTTCAACAAACAGGAAATCTCCTGAGGGACACAAATCAAACAACACCGCCTCAAGAAGTTCCACGTTTATTAAAGTTCTGTATTTATTAAGGAGACTGAATTCATAATTAAAACCTAGGCCAGATGTCTGCACTGGCAAACTCTACCAGATAGTTAAGGAAGAAATGAAACTAATCCTATAGAAACACTTTGAGAAAACAGACGATGGGGCTTCCCTGATGGCACAGTGGTTAAGAATCCACCTGCCAATGCAGGGGACACGGGTTCGAGCCCTGGTCCTGGAAGATCCCACATGCCTCAGAGCAACTAAGCCTGTGTGCCGAAACTACTGAGCCTGCACTCTAGGGCCTGTGAGCCACAACTACTGAGCCCACGTGCCACAACTACTGAAGCCCGCGTGCCTAGAGCCCATGCTCTGCAACAGGAGAAGCCACCGCAATGAGAAGCCCGTGCACCACAACGAAGAGTAGCCCCCGCTCGCCGCAACTAGAGAAAGCCCAGGCGCAGCAACGAAGACCCAACGCAGCCAAAAATAAATAAATTAATTAATTAATTAATTACTTTTTTAAAAAAAACGGACAATGAGCTCACCTTCTGAGGCGAGCATTATCCTGATAACAAAACAGATAAAGACACGTCAAGAAAGAAAACTACAGACTAATACAGTCCATGAACAGAGATGCAAAAATCCTCAACCAGATATTAGCCATCACTCCAAAAACATAAAAAGGTACTACCCTATGATCAAGTCAGGTTTTATTACGACAGAAATGCAAGGCTGCTTTAGTATCCAAAATCAATCAGTATAATTCACCGTAGAAACAGAATCAAGAAGAAAAACCAGGGCTTCCCTGGTGGCGCAGTGGTTGATAATCTGCCTGCCAATGCAGGGGACACGGGTTCGAGCCCTGGTCTGGGAAGATCCCACATGCCGCGGAGCAACTAGGCCCGTGAGCCACAACTACTGAGCCTGCGCGTCTGGAGCCCGTGCTCAGCAACAAGAGAGGCCGCGATAGTGAGAGGCCCGCGCACCGCGATGAAGAGTGGCCCCCGCTCGCCGCAACTAGAGGAAGCCCTCGCACAGAAACGAAGACCCAACACAGCCATAAATAAATAAATTAATTAATTAAAAAAAAAAAAAAGAAGAAGAAAAACCAAATGTCATCTCAAGTAGGTACATAAAAAGCATGTAAAAATTCAATGCCTGCTCAGGACAAAAACTCTCACAAAATAAGGAATCTAAGGGAAATTCTTCAACCAGATAAAGAGCAGCCATGAAAAATTTACAGCTAACATCACACTTAAGGGTGAAAGGTTGGATGCTTTCACTCAAAGACCAGAAATAAGGTAAAAATATTTTTTAAAAAGTATACACTGAAATGGAGATCCTAGCCAGTGCAGCAAAGTAAGAAAAGGTACAGAACTTTGAGAGGAAGTAAAACTTTTTTAAAACCCTACTGAAAAGCTACTAAAACAAGTGAATTTAGAAATAATTCAGAATAAAGGTCAGCAGAGAAAAGTCTACTGTATTTCTATATACTACCAATGAACATGCAGAAGTTAAAATTTAAAACACAATACCATGTATCAGAGCATCTAAAAGGGTGAAGTACTTAGAGATAAATTTAACAAATGCACGTAAGAGATTTACAATGAAAACTGTAAGACACTGCTGAGAGGGACTGAAGACCTGCGAATACGGAGAGGTGTACCTCGTGCGTGGGTCAGAAGACTCAGTGGTGTTAGGATGGCAGTTCTCTCCAAGTGGGTCTTCAGAGTCAGCACAACCCCAATCATGAGGCATGAGTTATCCTAAAACTAGCGAGGTACTCCAAATTATGAGAATGTGCATGATCTATTAAAACTTTTGACTATATCTGCTTCGGTGATTAGACTGTATCTCTAATCTGTAGTCATGAGGTTAACAATCCCCTAAATGGTATGTATGTAAACTGTATGTTTTCTTTGATCGGTAGCCCTGACATGTACAGGGTATCAGGATTAGGCCACCAGAAATGTGCAGCTGTGAAAGGTAACCAACACCAGTCAGGAAAAGAAGTCATATGTACACAAAATTAAACAGAAATCGCAAAATTCAAAATTCGATAAGGAAAGGATGAAACAAATCCCTCATGGCTAAAACCAAACCATTTCTTCACAATTCAAACAACCCTATCCTGTCACAGTCCAAAGCCTATGAAATGCTGTACTTTTGGCCTTAAACTCTGAACGATATGACCACCCGGAGACTCTGGGGCTGCACTGCCAGAACCGAGACGCCCAGGAGGAGGCCCCTCTTTACCCAGGAGCCATGAGGGCTCAAAAAACCAGAACAGCCTTTCCACAAACATCCATCAACATTCTTTTTTTTTTAAAGACCCTCTGGGAAATAAAACAAAGAATCAGCAATCAGCATATTAGAGGGAATTTAAATAATTTAATAATTTAAATAATTTTTTGATCAAATAGTTCAATTCTCTGTGGGTGGATAACCAGCTTAGAGGAAAAGAAAGAAGAAAACTTTCCCCTTACATGTAAACTTTCATCTTACATGACACATGTCTCTGAAAGAAAAACTTTAAAAGAAATCACTTTTTTTTTTTTTTTCAGTTTTGAGTATTAAAAGAAGCCTCTCGGGGGCTTCCCTGGTGGCGCGGTGGTTAAGAATCCGCCTGCCAATGCAGGGGACACGGGTTCAAACCCTGGTCCGGGAAGATCCCACATGCCACGGAGCAACCAAGCCCGTGCGCCACAACTACCGAGCCTGTGCTCTAGAGCCCGCGAGCCACAACTACTGAGCCTGTGCGCCTAGAGCCCGTGCTGCACAACAAGAGAAGCCACCACAGTGAGAAGCCCGCGCACCACAACGAAGAGTAGCCCCCGCTCGCCGCAACTAGAGAAAAGACCACACACAGCAACAAAGAACCAATGCAGCCAAAAATAAATAAATAAAATAAATAAATTTATTAAAAAAAAAAAAAAAGAAGCCTCTCGGGACTTTGCTGGTGGTCCAATGGGTAAGACTCCGCGCTCCCAATGCAGGGGGCCCGGGTTCAATCCCTGGTCGGGGAACTAGATCCCACATGCATGCCACAACTAAGAGTCCACATGCCGCAAGGAAGAAGCCCGCATGCCACAACTAAGAAGCCCACACACTGCAACTAAGAGCCCTCGTGCCGCAATTAAAAGATCCCACATGCCTCAACGAAGACCTGTGTGCTGCAACTAAGACCCGGCACAGCCAAAATAAATAAATAAATAAATAAATAAATAAATATTAAGGAGGGAAAAAAAGAAGCCTCTGATGCATTACAATTGTTTTAAAATTATAGGAACACACTAAAGCTTTAAAAGAAATGTTTAAGCTTTTACATCTAAAAATTTGTTACATGTCAATAATATCTCAATAAATAAACCATTTGTACATTAAAAAATAAAGAAAAGAGGGACTTCCCTGGTGGTCCAGTGGTTAAGAATCTGCCTTCCAGTGTAGGGGACGTGGGTTTGATCCCTGGTTGGGGAACTAAGATCCCACGTGCTGCAGGGCAACTACTGAGCCCGCATGCTCTGGAGCCCATGCGCCACAATTAGAGAGCCCACGCACCACAACTACTGAGCCCACGCGCTCTGGAGCCCATGTGCCACAACTAGAGAGAAGCCCGCATGCCGCAATGAAGAGCCCGCACGCCACAACTAAGACTAGAAAAATAAATAAATATTAAAATATATATATATATATAAAACAAAAAAAAGAATAAAAATCAATTGCTTTTAAAAGAAACACAGGGTTTCCCTGGTGGCGCAGTGCTTAAGAGTCCGCCTGCCAATGCAGGGGACACGGGTTCGAGCCCTGGTCTGGGAAGATCCCACATGCCGCGGAGCGACTAAGCCCGTGCGCCACAACTACTGAGCCTGCGCTCAAGAGCCCGCGAGCCACAACGACTGAAGCCCGCGCGCCTAGAGCCGGTGCTCCGCAACGGGAGAGGCCGCCGCAATGAGAGGCCCGCGCACCGCAACAAAGAGTAGACCCTGCTCGCTGCAACTGGAGAAAGCCCGCGCCCAGCAACGAAGACCCGACTCAGCCAAAAATAAAAATAAATAAATAAAAGAAACACAAGCATTTTTCTAGTTAATCAGTATGTTCAGTTCATGAAAACGAACAAACCTGAACCAGCTGGCTTTGCGTCACTCTCAGTAATCTGGCTCCACAGGACCCCGCTGGGCAGCAGGGACAGCTCCCTGGGCCCCCACACTGCACATGGGCACTCGCACTGGCCTCCCAGAGGGCATCTACCAGGACAGCAACCCAGGTGGACCTGCACCCCAGGCTCAGCTCGGTCCTGCCTACTGCCCGTCCTTCAAGTGGCTGTGCCTGGCCTCAAGAAGCTCAGAAAACGGGGTTTTACATTAATCATATAAACGTCCCTGTCCACACACTTGATCCCGTCACGCCACACAATTCAATGGAGGCCATTCCTGAAATGCTCACGAGGGCACTTAAAGGGTGAGCTGCCAGGTACTGAGTTGTGCAGCTCGTCACAGAAAGCTTCGGTGCCTGCCCCTTCCAATGCCAGCGCGACACAGCTTTAGGGTTGAAACCTCACGTCGCTACACCTAGGATCACAATGAGGCAAAATCCCAATTTACGGCACACTCACAAGGAGGAAAAAAAGCACCCACCTAAAAGAATTCAAGTCCATTTTTCTTTTTCCCAAGTAGAACACTATTGCTGAATGAAACCCCATCCAAGTAACCTTACAAACATGTTTATTACAATGATTAAGCTTTAGCATCAAAGAAAAAGGTTTTCTTTCTTTCTTTCTCTTCTGTTTTCTTGAATTTATTTAAAGGATCTCATTCAGGCGTAGAATCTGAAAAATCTGGATCCAAAATGCCAAATAGGGTTGGCAGCAGTCCACTGCCTTCTGTGCTCTGGGAATTCAAGAGAATAAATAAATAATTCTCAGAGCTGATAGCAAAGTCTAGTCCAGGCCAGTTTTAATTAGCAATAACCCACAGGCGAGTGGATTTTGGTGCGTCCCACAGCTGCAGGGCTGCTCTGGGCCAGGTGCGGCCTCTCCGAGTGGAGGGGTCAGGGACGCTGCAGTGGACGACAACTCACCCACCATCCAGGGTCCTCGTCACAGCCGACAAGCCCCTCAGGGTCGTCCTCGTTTGTCCTGGGAGATGACAGACTTCCCAACAACACTCACAGCCAGTGCCAAGTGGCCTAAGGAATCTTAAGTTATTTTTTAAAGCACATGATCCGGATATAAAATAATCTGGGGTTTATATGCTTCTAACTGTTAAATTTTAAGTATCTGAGGTACAAAGTACTTGTAGAAGTACTTTATTACTCAGAATGTTAACCAATTTTTCATTGTTTTTTGGAGACTTCCTTTTCTGTGTTCTACAACCCACACTTAAGACACACATTTCTCATTTACTTATGTGTTTATAAATTAGTCATTTTCTAATTTAAATATACACTTTTTTCATTGATATACTAGGATTGAATTCTTGACCTTTACTTCTCCCCAAATTTTCTTGTTAACAGCTTTCAATTACTGGCAATTTTTATTTCTCATTTTTAGAACATTCATGGAGGGAAATGCCAGATTTAGTATCCTCTTTGAAAATAATTCATAAACAACCTATTCTAAACTATATCTAAGAAAGCGAAGGAATGACCTTTCCTTCTATTAATCTAACATTAACTTGTATAAGTAATGGTTTTATTAACGATAGTAATAAATCTGCTGCCAACATACAATAAGTGTATTCTATAATGGGTTGATTTTATGTCACAATACGACCCTTTAAAACCAGAAAAGCTAACTGAGTTGGATTAACTAGATTATACATCTGAGTGTGTATTAGGAAACTTTACTCTGATCTCACCACTTGTCAATGCACACGGAGGTCTCTCCACGATGACAGCTTCTCCCCAGTGGAGGAAAGCACTCTGGGGTTCCTGACCGGGAGAGTCGCTAACACGCCCCCACGAGCCCCGCCCTCACCGGAATGCTGGAGAGAGAAGGGGCCTCCCTTCAGTCTGGAAGTGCCTTCCCCCAGGCAGCCAGCAGCGCCATCGTCAGGCGGGACGTGGCCCGCGAGTCAGGCCGCGCTCAGCAGCAGGCCGGGCGTGGCCATGGCAGGTCCGTCACGGGCATACAGGGGAGGCCAGGGCTGGTGGCCCCTGCAGACCTGCCCTTCTCCCCCATCCTCCTTCTGAAGACGGGCAGACTGGAAACAGTACAACTCTGTGACTCAGCCCCGTCACCCCATGGTGTCAAACGAGGGCAACCTGCCCGCCGAGGCCCTGACACTCAGGGAAGCCCCAAACGAGCGGCCTCGGGGTCCAAGCACAGCTGCAGAGCCACCTGCAGCCCCGAGGACTCGTCCTCGTCGCCCGACCTCATGGAACGGCCACAAACCACCGACAGTGGAGTCTGAGCGGCACGCCCCTGGGTCCTGACCTCTTCCCGACAAAGTGACACACCTCCAGGAGAGCCATCCTTACTCAGGGCAGGAAGCCTGTCTCACTCTCGCCTCACCTCTCAGAGCAACAGTCCTCGAGGGCAGGGCCCGGGGGCGCACTTGGTTATACCTGAGACCCCACGGGTTTAGCGGGCAGAGCCAAGGAGGCTGACAGCCTTCCAGGCATGAGACAGCCTCCCCGACAGAAACCTTTCCCACACAGATCTCAAAGGCCCCGTTCACGTGAGTGAACAACATGCTTCTCACTCTCTGAGCCCGGAATCTTACTCCATTCTACACTCATACACAAAGTATTTTTGGATAGTTTCAATATAAGGTGAATTTTCCCGGAATTTCACTATTGTTCGAGTCTAGAAAAAACTACACTTTGATTTATGTGAAACTTCATCAAGAACTGCTCATTTTGCAATATTCTACCACCAACTGGTATCTGAGTCCCAGGGTGACAGCCCTCCCAGTTGCCAGCTCTAACATGGGAGGTTGGGTCCTATTCACTAACTCCTTATGTAGTTCCCCCAGCCTTTTCCATATCAAAATATATGTTATTTTATTACACATGACCATCCTTTTATTTCTCCTTACATTAATTAAGACATTACATTAGTTTTTTAATTACATTTTCTAAACATTGCATTTTAGGGTATGAGGGCATTACAAAAAAATTATTCTTTAAAAAAGGCACTGGCTGGGACTTCCCTGGTGGCGCAGTGGTTAATACTCTGCGCTCCCAATGCAGGGGGCCAGGGTTCGATCCCTGGTCAGGGAACTAGATCCCACATGCATGCCGCAACTAACAGTTTGCATGCCGCAACTAAGAGTTTGCATGCCACAACTAAGGAGCCCGCCTGCTGCAACTAAGACCCAGCACAACCAAATAAATAAATAAATAAATAAATGGACAACCAGCTTCTTTAAAAAAAAAAAAAAGGTACTGGTCCTGGTAGGTCTGAGCCTCACTGCCCGCAGACAGGACACACTCCACAAATGTTCCCTGGGAGAAAAGATACGGCTGACCCGTCAGGACAAGGTATAAACACAGGGTGAATCACCATGGACCAACAGGCCTTCCCTTTGGGGACAGAGACCCCTGGGGTCCCCCACCCCGGCTGGAGAGCAGCTTTCGGGGCCACGCAGGGTCTCCAACACCCCAGGACACTTCTGAGAGTTAACGGAGGCCCACACTGCAGGCGTCATCCACGGCTGTCCCAGGCAGACCAGGACAGGCAGCCACCTTGACACGAGGCACATACTCGAGCACCCTCCTCAAGCCCACGTGCCCCGGGGCACACGCGGGCGGACCTGCAGACGGGCAGCAGCCTGGCCGTGGCCCCCCCTCCTCTGAGCCCCACCGCCCTCCTCCGCAGACACACGGGAGAGAGGCAGCAGTCGGCCCAGAGAGCCGCGACAAGCCCCTCGGTAAAAGCCCCGCGCTCTCGTCAAGCGCAAAGACAACTGTTGTCACCGTCACAGTGAGACTTCCTCGTAGCCCGCCGTGGGCAAGGATAAAAACCCCAACGGGGCTGATGGAAGGAGCCGCCCACGACCTGAGCTTCCGCTCATCTCAGCAGAGCCCCTGACGGTGCCCCGGACCAAGGACAGGAAAACAGGTCAGAGACAGACACACCCTTCCCATCGGCCCACACTCTCCAGAAGCTTCGATTCAAACGGCACCTGAACTACTACACGTCACTACAGTTAGGCTCTAGATAGAAAAACAAAATACAGGCACAATAAAAACTACAGACACGAATGCAAAGTTTGATATACTCAAGTGAAATGTATAAAAAGCTACCTATGAAGAAAAAAATCTCTCAAGACTAGCCAGGTGGAACAGAAAAAAAAGAGAAGAAACGAACGTACAGCTTCAAAGCTCCAGTGGGCCAGTTCCAAAGAAGAGAGGCACCAGCCTGGCTTATGTCAAAAAGAAACGGTGAGGACGACCCCAGCCACCCCGCAGAGGCCCCGTGTTTCTGTCCAGTCTGACTAGGATCCCGCCCTGAAAGCGCCGAGGGGCCCGGGCCCGGGAAGGAGGTTCTTACCATCGCACTTTGTTGCAGGTCTGGGTGGCGCCGAGAGGAGAGCCCGCCACCATGGGCACCTGGATGGGGCTGTGCTGCTTATTGGTGACCAGATCCAGTTTCTCTTCCAGTGATTTACATGTGGCCTCCAGAGCCTGCAGCTTCGCTTCAATGCTATCCAATCGCAAGCAGATTGTCTGGTTAATGGAATACAGGAATGACTGCAAGTGAAAAAAAAGAAAGCTTCAGGAAGGGCATCCTGAACTCCAAGGAGACAATTCCAAGGAACATCAGGCAGCTATTTCCCAGACTCAGCTGTGTCTATTCCCACAGAACAATCCCCGCACTTCAGCTCATTAGTTATAAGCCAGAAGCATTTCACTAAACAAGCTCGACCTTGTGCACTCACAACGTGACTACTTAATCGGGCCCTTACTTCTGTGTAGTTGCGGTTCCTAGTTACACTTAAGTCCGTATAACACAAGATGTAAGTGGACGTTACGACGCAAGTTTCTATTAATCAGTAAACTTACACATAAAACTAGTCAAATTCTACAATGAAAACAGATTACATCCAACATCAAAACGGCCCGGAAACCCGCCTGCTCATGTTACGCTCCCCTGAGCCCCACCCCCAAGGAGAAATGTGGCGATGACGCTCCCGCGCGTGGGAGCAGCACGCCTGCCACCTAGTGGCCACAGAAAGAGCAGCCTCGCCTTCCACTGCTGCCACCCAAGTCCCGCCGACCACAGGGACGTGCGTGGCTCCAAAGGCAAGGAACGGCTCAGACAAACACCGGACAGGAAGCTCGCCCCCTCCCACGGCGGCCACTCCTGCCCTGAGTCGGCAGGGACACAGAGGGAAGCAGGCTGCTCCCCTCAGTGGCCTCACCAGCTGATACTGGGACACGGGCGCCAGCCAGGAGCAAGGCCCTGGAGCGTCCAGCCGCCCAGTTCAGCAGTGAGAGGGCAGGGGAGGCGGCAGCCGAAAAGAGTGAAGAGTTCGTATTTCACCTTTTCTCTCTCCTTTTCTGCCCTTGACTTCAAAGGGAAAAATGCCCAGAGTGCCAGTCACATCAGCAGGAAGGGGACAGACCGCGGAGAGCAGACGGGCACAGGGGCCATTCAGAGCAGACCGGGACCCCAGCGCACGGCGGCACGGAGGCCGGCCCCTCTGCCCACTAGCCGCGGCAGACCCACTCCGGCGGCCGCTCCCCTTCCTCATGGGAGGTGACCCCCACAGCTAGAGCCACGTGGTCCATCACACCGTGCGGCTGGAATCAAGGCCCGGGAGGCGAGGAAAATGGATACTCTTATTCAGTGCTTTTAACAGACTGAGCTGATCTTTTGAAGAGTTTAAACGCATCTAACTGCCCGGTCTGTACGTCAGTAAGGGCAGCAGTCGGGTAAATAAAACCCACACACTGTCCAACAACCTGCTGTGTCTCAAGCAATCACCCCCCTGACAAGTCCCATCGCGGGAGAGCTAACACATATGCGAGAGGGTGAAATCCCACGTCCTCCGCTGACTCCCCCCAGGAGGACGGGCCGTGGAGGCACGGCAGACCGTGAGAGGGCCATGTGGAGACACAGCATTGATGGCCCATCCCCTGAGAGCGACATCGAGGCAGCGCCCGAGGCCCACCCTGACCTAAGACGTCGTGACAACCACTAGCCGCTGGCTGAAGTCTTGAGATACAATCACCGATGACCCCATTATTTTTTATAATTTGAAGACATCAACCATGTGGCTCCCAAATTCCCTAAACACAGTGAAACCTCACTGTCTTAATTCTGAATTAGAAGTGATTCTGCCTGGAGTTTGGACGAACATCACTGTTATACACTAATAACACAACTTCACAAATTAATAAAACAAAGAAAGGCAGAGAATAGTACTTTTAAATAAGTCTTCTATATACAAGGGATATTAACCAAAAATCATCCAAATCTATTCCTTTTAAAGAGCTCTGAGCAACCTAAATGTCCATCGACAGATGAATGGATAAAGAAGATGTGGCACACATATACAATGGAATATTAGCCATAAAAGGAAACGAAATTGAGTTATCTGTAGTGAGGTGGATGGACCTAGAGTCTGGCATACAGAGTGAAGTCAGTCAGAAAGAGAAAAACAAATACTGTATGCTAACGCATATATATGGAATCTAAAAAAAAAAATGGTTCTGATGAACCTAGTGGCAGGGCAGGAATAGAGACACAGACATAGAGAATGGACTTGAGGACACAGGGAGGGGGAAGCTGGGGCGAATTCCGAGAGTGGCATGGACATATATACACTACCGAATGTAAAATGGATAGCTAGTGGGAAGCAGCCGCATAGCACAGGGAGATCAGCTCGGTGCTTTGTGACCACCTAGAGGGGTGGGATAGGGAGGGTGGGAGGGAGGGAGATGCAAGAGGGAAGAGATATGGGGATATATGTATATGTATAGCTGATTCACTTTGTTATAAAGCAGAAACTAACACAGCATTGTGAAGCAATTATACTCCAATAAAGACATATTAAAAAATAAAGTTAAATTAACCAATTTAAAGTGAAAAAAAATAAAATAAAGAGCTCTGGCAATCTGGTGAGCACACTTTTCCCAGCACAGGAGTGCTGGGTTCAAGCCGGGGCCCGAGGCCCTGCTCACCGACCAGGGGACGGGGCTGAGGCAGGGCCGCTTTCACTGCACCTTATCCACGTCTGACTGCTGTGCTGTTTACCACACACGCCTCTTTTGTGATAAAATTATAACTGCATTTTATTTTAAGACATAATGTGGGGTTACTGAAGCAGCAGCCCTCTATCCATTAGTATGAAATAGAAATTTAACTGAATGTGTCTTTATACCACCCCACGTATCTTTACGCTCACGCTGCTTCTCCTTGTTAAAAAGGTGAGCCGGATGTTTCTAACCACAGGGTACAGGAGAAGTCGCTTAGGTTCTCTGCACTGCTGTCCTAACTTCTCACAGGTGCTGGTGTTTATCTCTGTGGCTCTGCGAACTGCAGACCAGACAAGCAAACCCAAGAAGCAGCCATCACCCACGACTGACTCAGCGGTTTCCCAGAACCCATCCAGCAAACTTTAAAATTGAGGTGACTTAAACGATAGGCACAAAAGTGCTTCATCACTAGTAGAAAATATTCGCCACAGGAATTGTGCACTTTCCCTCTGTGCACAATAGGTCCACGGGTCTACGAAGGAAGAGGCCTCATGTGGCAGCGATCCCAATTAAACAATGTGATTCTTCGAGGGAAAACGTCATAACTTTATGCATTTGTGGGGGGTTGAACAGTGACTCCCAGAAATCATACGTCTACATCCTCACCCCCAGAACTTACAAATGTGGCCTTTCTTGGAAACAGGATCTTTCCAAATGTAATCAAGTTAAGATGAGGTCATCCTAGGTTAGGGTGGCCCTAAATCCAATGAGACTGCCTTTATAAGAGACCGAAAAGGAGAGACACAGACACGGAGGAGAGACCACGTGAAGACGGAGGCAGATACTAGAGGGACGCGGCCACAAGGCAAGGGACGCCTGGGGCCCCCAGGAGCTGAAAGAGGCAGGAGGGACCCTCCCCCAGAGCCTCTGCAGGGAACTCAGCCCTGGTAACATCCTGATTTCAGACTTCTGGCCTCCAGGACTGCGAGAGAATAAATTTCTGTTGTTTTAAGCACTCCCCACTCCACCCCGCATTGTGATAATTTGTTATGGTAGCCCCACATAAGATACAAACAAAAACATACGTTAATATTTTTACCTTTATAGAAGGGTCCTGGCAATTGATCTCTAGTCGCTGGCGTTTCAAAGCTGGTTCATCTTCGTCTGTCACTACGTGATTCTCCAGTACAACTGAAAATTAAAGGCAGAGACAAAAAAAACTTTAATACAAAAGGTTTCACATAGCTGTTTAATATTAAGATAGTAAACAGTTCTGACACCTTAAGTATAAAGGTGTCACCTTAAGGTTAAATGAGAAATGGCACAACCTGCTTCATATTTTACTTTTTACAGATTTAACTTAAAATTCTCAGTCAGGCAGAAAATAGGATCTCTCCCTAATCTCAAGAAAAACTGAGATACCGGATAAATTTTTTCGCTAATGTGCCACTGAGGTGACCCCAACACCAAGACTGCAGGCTTCTCACTCAATGCTCTATCCAGCTACCCTTTTCTGATAGAATCCAATCGCTAATAATGATTTCTTTCCGACTTTAAAATAAAGTCTTGTCAGCCGGCCACCTCATTCCAAAATCAAAGCCACTCTCTGAATATTACATTTTCTGAGGTGCTGGTCATCAAACTCGTCTCAAACGCAACACGCTAAGTTACAGGGAAAGCTGTTCCCCCCGGCCAGTGTGGCTGAAATCAAGGTCTCCCACCAGCACCTTCCAAGGGGTCTTCAGGGCTTCTCCTCGGATGAGCAACTCGGCCCAAGTTCAAGGCCGGCACAACATGGTCCCAAGCCCGGTGCCTTTACACCTGTATGTGCCAGGTGATTCGTCTCAAAACTCTAAACTCTTTACGCTGAACAGACCTGCGACTCTAACGAGAACCTGTCAGGGGTCCCAGGCGAGACCAGTAAGCTGGTTTCCAGAGGTAAGTTGTCACCCAAAGCTCTACCTCGCAGAAACCAGCCACGGGCCAACGATGCCAGAAGCATCCTGCTTACCAGAGGGCTCTGCATCGTACACTGTGTCTCCACACCTCAAACACCTCCATAAAATGTGTGGGAATGAGTTCTCATTAAGGTAAAAAAGGAAAAATCCGTGGCTACAAGTGCAAAACACAGGTTCTCAGAACCTTCATCGAAGCCTACCTACTCCCACTGGACGCTGGTAATTAAGAAAGGACTGGGAGGACGGGGGGACTCCAGCAACCGCTAGTCTAATCCCTTTAACTTGCTGAAATCCAGTCCAGAGAGGTTAAGCGACTTGACCAGGGTCACACAGCTGGCTTCCTGTAACTACAGGAAGAAGACTCCAAGCCCTTGGCAGAGCAAAGCACCTCAAGGCTGTAAGCAAAGGGCAGCGGAGCAGATGAGGGAAAGGAGGCACAGCCCGTGGCGGTGACAGGGGCACACACCTGGGTTCCGGCGCTCACTTTCTACGGGCCGCGGGGCTGCTAGTTTACTTTCTTCTTGGTCCTTTTTTACTTTGTTTTTTATCGCTCTGCATGCATTACTTTTAAAATTAGACAAAAGAACTCAATGTTCATTTTAAAGCCATCACGATCACCTGGAATGACAGGCCCGATGAAATTTACAATCGTATGTGTGTGCAGATGGGCAAAGAGACTGCAGCCGTGTGGTGAGTGCGTGCAAAGTCACAAGAACCTAAGCATTTTGATTTTAAATGGAAATCAGAAAAAAAACGGAAGGACATACATGCCAACAATTTAGAAGCAGTTTTATCACTAGGATTATGGGAAACTTTTATTTCTTCTACTTGCTTGACTATACGTTTAAGTTTTACAAAGTTCACCTTTTAGAAATGAGGAAAAAATCATCTCAATCTTAAACCCACTCAGGACAAACGTGTGGGATGCAGCACAGTGCTTGCCGGTGCTGGGGGAGTCCTCTGGGGCCAGAGATGGCCGGCCTCCTGTCTACGAAGGCCTCAGGGGGCCCCGCGCACAGTAGGTGTTCATTACACAGCCACAGCTATACTTCCCAGTTAGTTAAGGAGCCCACACGGAACACCACCAGGGTCAGAAGTGACTTCTCTAATCCTTCTTTGGACTGTAATCTACAGAGAGAGAATTTAATTGGGAAGTAAACTGTCAGAATTTTAATAGTTCTAAAAATGCTTAAAATTTATATAACTGGAACATTTTTCTTTTACAGCATTGCAGTGTGAGTGTTTTCTAAAGAAACTGTCATCCACCCACCAAAATATGAACAGTTGTTTTTAAAATTGTGATGTACAGTGACAGTGTTGCTTTTTTTTTTAGTTCACTGGTTTCTGAGGTGCGGTGCTAAATGAGGTCAAGCCTTCACATTCTCGCTCTAAACAAACTGGTTCACTTTTACAGAGAAAACTGGGGTTAAACAGCTACCTTCAGATGCCCTGACTTGGCTCAAGGATCTGGCAGGTCTTGATCCTGCCAGTTACCAGGTGATAGTGCTTCTTATGAACAAATCAGAGGCAAAATGACAAAAACTGACTAAAGAATAGCATTCGTGAAAGGGTGCCCCAATCTCTTTGTGACTGCTTGTTCAATCCCAAAATCATGTGCTACCCACCCTTCCATACATAACTAATTTCCCAGTGAAGCTTTTTCAACTAACACAGCAAAGAGATCATACAAGATAGACATCGTCACACTTTCTTATGAGATTTCTAAAAATTCTCTTTTCTGTGGGGAAAAAAGTTAGCATTTCAACTCTACTATTCCAGAAAGAATAACCAGACAACCAAAACACTATGTGATTTAATTGGGTACGCTTGTTATTTCAAACTTAACAGAAATATAAAACACATTAAACTTTATATAAAAAAAAAGGAGGACCCTTACTAAGAAATCCTTTTATAAAATAAAGTGCTAACAAAGTATTTCATAGGTGAAGTAGCTCAAGATGAAGTTCTTGAAATTTAGGGTTTCCCTTATAAAGTGTCTAATATCTAGTTAAAGTTCCAAAGTAGATGGGTGCCTTTAAAGTCACTAAGGAAAATTACCAGCCCTGGCAAAAGGGCAGGAAAGTCACCTCACAGAATAATCGGATAAAGCCTGTCTTACCAAAACTCTGAACATACACAGCGGTTCTGCTTCTGGGAACTTACCCTACAAAACTATCTGCTGCAATACGCAGCAAGGACCTTTGTAGCAGGATGTACTTAAAAGAAAAACAGTGCAAACGATGTGAACAGCGTCCCCGGGGAAGAGGTGGATGAAGGAGGGAGCACCTCGCAGGTGTCCACGCGCAGGGCAGACTGTGCACAGCAGCGGAAGAGGCCCAGACGTGACCACAGGGGGCTTTAACGGGGAGTCAGGGGAGCGGGGGGCGGGGCAGGAAGAGGGGCCGGGGCTGGACAGCCACGTGCGGTGCAGAGGTGGGCCGAGGGGAGGCGCAGGGACCACCGGGATGGGCACGGGGCTGACAGAGCTCACGCGCTCTGGTCCGGGTTTTTCATACAGGGCACGCACCGCTTCTTCTCTCGCTTTACTGAAGGGAGAGGAAACTTGTGGAAGCGCTTTGGGGGGGAGCGCCGGCTCCCTACTGCCCGGCCCCCTACTGCCCGGCCCCCTACTGCCCGGCTCCTTACTGCCCGGCCCCCTACTGCCCGCGCCCTGTACCTGGGTGGTCGGGACTCAGCTCCTCCACGGCGATCTGCACCACATCCGCCAGGTCCTGTTCTGACATCATCCAGGACGAGAGGAGAGTGGCCGGTCAATGGGCAGGAATCAGACTCACGAAGCACAGGGTTTCTGTCACCTAAAAACAAAAGCCAGGACAGCGGAGAGGGAGATGAACGATCGTGACCTTGAAATGCTGGAAACTGCTAGCCATGATCTGTATCCAAGAGGACACCAGAAGCCTGTGGGTTTTTTAAATATAGGGTTCTTCTTGCCCCAAACCACCAAAAGGTTAGTGCCCTTTGAGAACTGAGAAATGGCCCCCAAACATTTCTCACTGCCTCTGTCCTTCAGCACAAGACTAGTCCCCACCTCGTCAGTCCACTCCCACACCCCGTCCTAAGTCACCTTCCTAAGACAGCTAGGACACATCACCCCAAGCCAGATGTCCCGGGTCCCCTTCTTGCCCACGGAACACGTCCTGTCCCTCGCCTGCCCCTGCCAGCTCTCAGATCCACTAGACACACCACACCCCGGAAACCATCGAAAACATACCTCCCGAATTTTACCCAAACGGACCCTTCCGCCAAGGCTGTCCCCCCGCCCCATTTCCACTCCTTGCAGCGCCCTCCCCTCAGGCAGGCAGAGAGCGGCAGCTCCTGGGAGGACTGAGCCCAGCACCAGCCCCCTGCCCCAGCCCGGAGCCTGTCCGCCACCACCCTGCCGCCGCCAAGATGGCACCACATCTGCAACGCAGTGCGTTCCTTTCTTCCTGATCCTCAAACACTCTGATTAGACCTAGACACACCGTCTCCAAAACAGAAATGAGGCCACGTCTCTCCAAATACGACCTATCAACACAGTGGTCTAAATGCAGTACTTGCAAACAGGGTGCCTGGAGATCAGGAATCAATGCCACCGTAATACTTTTATCATTCTACACTTTATATTTTAATTACCTATAAACAAATATTTATGAAAGAAGTAATCTATCTTCCCCAACTGGACTGCACGTTCCCTGAGGGCAGACAGTGGGCACCCAACTCTACAGCACAGCGCCTGCCTCGTATGTGCCCACCATCCTGAGGCACACCCCACCCCCACTGTGCCCACGCAGGGCAGCTGAATTAAGAGGTTCAGATCACCTAGTCTCAACCAGGAGTCTACTGACAGCTCCTTTAAATGGCTAAGTTCCAAAGGCATAAAATTAAATTTGCAGGTTCCACACATGTTCTTAAATCCTATAAATCCAGATTTAAATTCTACAGCTTAAACGGTAGCAAGCTCCAGAATTTCTTAGGGACAACCATTTGCAGGAGAAGAAGCCAAGCTCCTGCCTTAAATTTCCCTTCACAGAACGAATGCAACACTTTCATGTAGGTGCAATCCATCAAATGGCCAAGGTGTGTTACCGCCATTTAGACACCTCACGTGAGACTGAGGAAAGCACGAAAGCACCAAATGTCCCTTCCAGAGCAGACGCCGATGACAAACAACTGGGGGGTTGGGGGGGGGGGCAAGGGACCGCAGAGGTACTGCCGCCGAACCCTTTAGAAGTCCAACTAGGGAGGGATGGCAGGGACAGAGATTTTTAATCTCTCAAATGAGGACAGCGAACCCAGGTCAAGGTCGGTAACAAGCTGAGAGATCGGGTGTTTCCTAAAGAACCCCAAAGCATGAGCAAGTGGGCAAACCACTGACAGCACGAGGTCCTCAAGGGAGCAGCAAGGAGGAAGCAGAGGTCCGAGAGAAGGAAAAAACGGGTCTGCTTGGGAACAGTGGCTGAACCCAGGAGGTGAGCACCACTGGGGGCAGACAAACACCAGGGCAACATTCTGGACCACAGACTCACAAAGACTACTCATCCAAAGCTCCCTCCTGCGCTAAATACACTGGAAAGAAATGACTAGAATAGAATACGAAGCGTACAGGACAGGGAGAATGAGAGTCTAATTACAGGGGGGAGAGGAAAACAGCCAGGAGAGCGCAAGAAAACAGCTACCACATTTTTTACAACTTTCTAAAAACAACAGAAAATAGAGCTCTAGGACACAGAAATTAGAAAAACTATTCTAAATCTAGCCTTCCTTCCATATATCCAGGAAAATCAATTCCATAGAAAATTAACAACAGAAAATATTGAGGTCAAATCTCATGCCAAGGTGACACCTATTAAAAGCGAATAGGAGCAAAGTAGCATCACTACAGACAGTGAAAGCATGCTAGAAAGACATGTCCCTAAGAGATGAAAACTCTCTCCTAATATTTCAAAACAAACTAATATTCATGAAGGAAATTATATAAGGTATCACTAACCATAAACCAGCATTAGAAAAACTCAGAAATGAGGGGGGGAAACTCAGAAAAGATTACAAATAAAAGGAAAATAATTTTGGAAATGAAGGCTAAACTAGAAGGAATCCAAGAGCAAGTAAATACAATAAATTACACCGTAAGAAAAACAAAATGGGGCTTCCCTGGTGGCACAGTGGTTAGGAATCCGCCTGCCAATTCAGGGGACGCGGGTTCGAGCTCTGGTCCAGGAAGATCCCACATGCCGCGGAGCAACTAAGCCCATGCACCATAACTACTGAGCTTGCGCTCTAGAGCCTGTGAGCCACAACTAGTGAGCCTGCGAGCCACAACTACGGAAGCCCACATGCCTGGAGCCCGTGCTCCGCAACAAGAGAAGCCACCGCAATGAGAAGCCCACACACCGCAACAAAGAGCAGACCCCGCTCACCGCAACTAGAGAAAGCCCGCGTGCAGCAACGAAGACCCAATGCAGCCAAAAATAAATAAAATAAAATAAATAAATTTATTTTTTAAAAAATGAAATGAAAGAAAAAAGTTGAAGAAAAAGTAGCAAAGAGGATACAACATATGTTTAATAGGGGATTCTACAAAGAAAACCAAAGGAAAGCAATGAAATGGAATACTACAAGCAAATCCGAAAAAACTATTCAGAAATGAGGAGAAAACATTTGAAACTACGTATGAAAAAGACACACCATAAACTTGGGGCAGGGCAGGCAGAACAACCAATACCAAGACACATTCTAGTAAAATTATTTGAAGAAAAAAAGAAAAATTATTTTAGACATCTAGACAAAAATACTGGACACCTTAAAATGGTGGGGGGCGGGGCAGATTATCAAACTACAGCAGAAGGACGGAGACTCACACACACAAGACACTGGAGGAAAGTAACGGGAGCCTTTACATCCAGACAAAGTGAGCTTCAGGTACACAGGTAGCCACTTGTGCCAACATACAGCACTCAGACAACAGCGCTCCCACAAACCCTTCCTGAAGAAACTGCTGGAAAACAAGATTCAGAAAACCAAGACCACTTGGAGACGCAACATGTGAACTGGTCAGTGGTGAGCAGTCTACGTTTACGGGGAGGACTGAGACTAAAGGAGAAAGCACAGTATGCAACGGCTCTGTGCTCTGACAACGGAGATACAATTTACCCGCTTAAAAATGGGGAGAAAAATTGGGAGAACACACACACAACAAATTTTAACAATTTTAACAATCACACTGAGTGGTGGTGTTGGAATTCCCTCTGAGAATTTTCCATGCGCAAATGAGGATCTACAGGATATTCCAATTCTGTCACTCCCGATGTCCTGACAAGCAGATCCAGAGGTCGGGCAGAAGAGGTCTCGGGGCTGCAGATTTGACTCGGGGCACGTATTGGAATTGGAGGTATGAACTCAGGCGTGTGTGCAGAATCCAGTAGCTGAATCCAGTAGCACTGTGGCTCCCTACAGCCTACACTGTGAAATACCGCCTCTCACCAAGAGATGAGGGCTTCTTGGAGAAATGGCTAATTCCACGTCTGAGGCAAGGAATATGCAAGATAACATCCTGTCATCCCAGACGTAGGGAAGCGATCAAAGACATCAGGGCTGTATCAAAAGGACTCAGAAACCAACTCAAAGATGCTCCTCCTGGCCGAAGGTGGGAAAAAATGACCCTCAACAAGGATAACGTCAATGGGCTGAAAGAGAAATACTTTTAAATTCATTAAACGGGGCGGGGGAGGGGCGTCAAAAAGGCCCCTATAAATTAAAGGAGACTTCAATGACAACAACAAACAGGCAAAACTATGATTTTCTCTATTTGTATTATATTTAATAAAAAGGTTTTTCTTAAGGCAAAATTCAAACAAAGTGGAAAATACTTGTTACACATGCACCAAAGAGCTAATTTCCTTTCACAGCAACAGAAAAAAGACCAATAAACCTAATCAAAAGGAGCACAAGAATGAGAGTAAATTCTCAGGGGAAAAAAGTCACAAAGCTTTTAAACATGAGAAGACACAACCTCTCGCGTGTTTTTTAAAATGCAAATTTCAACCAGACGCTCAGTGTGACAGGCGTGCTGGAGGCCTGTCAGGACGTGGGCGCTCTTTTGCACGTTTGATGGGAGCTTAGCTCTGAAGACCAATAGGCAACAGGCATCAAAGTGCTGCTGCCCGGCCCTGACCTTCCCACCAAGGAATCCGCCCAGCAGAGGGAGTCACATGTGTGTGCAAATGTCTGCCCACCAGAGAAACAAAACAATCAGGGCGTTGCTTTTAGCAGCAAAAGAATGGATGAGGCAACCTGAATGCTGTTTCAAAAACACAAGTCTGGCACGGCTGAACAATGAGAGACTCGGCAACGGTCTAGAACAGGGGTCCCCAACCCCCGGGCCACGGACCGGTACCGGTCTGTGGCCTGTCAGGAACTGGGCCGCACAGCAGGAGGTGAGCGGCGGGCGAGCGAGTGAAGCTTCATCTGCCGCCCCCCATCACTCCCCATCACTCACATCACCGCCTGAGCCATTCCCCCCACCATCTGTGGAAAAACTTGTCTTCCATGAAACCGGTCCCTGGTGCCAAGAAGGTTGGGGACTGCTGGTCTAGAAGAACCAGTCAGAGCTCTCTAAGGAACGACTCCCGAGATGCAGTATTACACGAACATAAATGGGGCAGAATGTGTACAGCACACTTTATTTTAAAAAAATATGCGGGGCATGCACAGACTACCCCTGGGGCACAAAGATGAAAGGAAATTATATTTGCCTTGTTTTAATCATGTACATTTATCAGCTTTTCAAAAGTAAAAATACTTTTTAAAAATGGTCAGACAACTAAATATTGAGGCGTCCACCGTGAGGAAATCCTCACTCCCGACCTCCCTCATATGCAGTACGACTCTCAGCCCTGGCACCCGTTCAGCCTCACCCGCAGCCCCAGGACTCAGAGGCAGGCGGGACCTACAGCTGGGAGGGCCCACCAGGCCTACCGGGGTTTATTCTAAACCTGGGTCCTCTGAAGGTGACCTCTGAGCAGATTAACTGTGGTTGGTACAAAGACCAAAGTCACTCATGCCATAACTCGGTCTTTTTTCCCAACTAAGAACCAAAGCAAGGATTATTAAAGGGGCACAGTGAACTCCTTCATGAAGGCAGTGGTCCTCAGTTAGATAATACCACCCTACCCACCTTTGAATTGATGGATTTAAAACGTTTTAGGGTCACACACTGCTTTCAGGATCTACTTTTTAAAAAATTACAGCTCCTTTTCCAGGAAAAAAGCACAGACACAGCTCTGCCAAGTTTCAGAGCCTCATAATTACCAGAGACTGCTGGCTGCCTACCCCAGTACCTGCTCTCCCTGATGCTCAGTGTTACAAGAATCCGAATTCACAGGGCACGGGGCCACCAGAGAGCAGAGCCTCTCCTGCAGCACGCTGTGGCCACGTGACCCACTCTGGCCAATGGGGTGTGAGCGCAGACGCAGTGCGGGGCAGCTCCTGGACCCTTCCGCCTTCACCCTTCCTCCTTCTTGCCCTCCTGCTGCTGGCCTCCCGGACTGCCTGCCTCGGACTTCCTTATACCAAAGGAAAATCACCAACCACCTGCTCTAAAAACAACACATTTTGGAATCTGCAGCATGCAGCCAGGCTTAACCTCCGTGACTCACCTTGAAGCCCATTCATGATGGCCCTGGGGCCACACGTCCCAGGTTAAATACCTGTCTCTCACAAATGGCTGGTGGAAAGTTCTCAGGTGCCCAACTCAAGCTTTTCCTGATTTCTAGAAGCTCCGTGAGTGACTTAAGAAAATACTCCGAGCTCACCATAAAATCCTGAATCCTACCCTCTTCCAAATGAGGACACCACACAATTATCCAAGCTGTTTACTCAAAATGATTCTACTGCCAGGATAAAGAGTCATTTAAAATTCTGCTAACAGTGAACGTTTGAACAGAAAAAATTAGGGCAACAAGCCCAAGAAAACTGGAACAGAACGATGCATGCGGTTGCCAGTTTGGCAAATGAAATCTGCCATTTCTCAGAAGTCCTGGAGATAGTCCAGTCTTAATATCACAAAGCAGCGGGACTGCAATTACTGTTCAATAACGTCTCTGAACAGCAACGACTACAAGCTTGTGAAGAGAGCATCTTCCAGGGTGCGGGTGGAAAAGAGCCCACCAACTAAAATCAACAACCCAAGTGCTCAGTCTCAGGGGACTGGTAAAGTAAATGACATGAGACACCACAGTCATTCACGTGAATGGAAAGGTCTCCAGAACACAATACTAACAGAAAGGAGTGTAAGAGGAAAACTGCATGTATGTGTAGTCACGTGTCCGTGTGTAGTCACGTGTCCGTGTATGCAAATGCACACGAGATGCTCTGGAATGATACACACTGAACCAAGGTGACACAGGAGGGAAAAGGTACAGATAAAACAAGCTGACCTTCATCCTTTATACTTCTGGACTGTTGAGCTTTCTTTTTTTTTTTTATTTTCGGCTGCGTTGCGTCTTCGTTGCTGTGTGCGGGCTTCCTCTAGTTGTGGCAAGCAGGGGCTACTCTTCGTTGTGGTGTGTGGGCTTCTCACTGCGATGGCTTCTCTTGTTGCGGAGCACGGGCTCTAGGTGCGCGGGCTTCAGTAGATGTGGCACACAGGCTCAGTAGTTGTGGCTCGCGGGCTCTAGAGCGCAGGCTCAGTAGTTGTGGTGCATGGGCTTGGATGCCCCGCGGCATGTGGGATCTTCCCGGACCAGGGCTCGAACCTGTGTCCCCTGTATTGGCAGGCAGATTCTTAACCATTGCACCACCAGGAAAGCCCCCGGACTGTTGAGCTTTCTATAAGTACATATTACTTACTTACTGTGCTTATTATTATAGAGATTGTTTTTCTAAAACAGAGCAATAAGTACACAGATGAGGCCAAGCACGTCAAATCTGGATAAAAATTAGGGAGCCTTCTTCAACCCTGCCTTAAATCTACCTCCCAGCCTACGGCGTGTGGGCATCCACAGCCGTGACCACTCGCGCAGGTGCGCCCTGCCGAGCCCTGCCCTGCGATGCCCCTTCTGCTGGACCACGGGTCAGACTATCCCCTCGCCCTGCGGCTCAGCGCTGGACCTCTTCTCGTCCACACTGAAATACCATCTATCTGCCGAGGCTCACAATCCACTTCACCTCCGACCTCTCCCAGGAACTCCAGATCTACGTGACAACCAGCCTCCAGGCCAACTCCCCTGAGTGTCTAGTCTCAACGTGAAGGAACCCAAACTGGACCCGTCCCTCTCCACAACCAGCCGACACCTCCAGACTTCCCACCCCAGGTGCTCAGGCCAGAACCTTTGGGCCTTGGTTCTCCTCTCTCATCCGACCTGTAGGCAGAATCTCCCGCTGTCCTCACTCTGGCCTTGTCATCGCACATCTGGACCCACGCACTGGCCCCCACCTGGGTCTCCCTGCTCTGCCTTTGCCCCAGAATTACTGCCAATGTTTAAAAACGGGATCATGTTAAAGCCCATCTCAGCATCACTGTCTGCTCAAAGCCCACTGAAGGTTCCCCAGTCATTCAAGGTGCGTGCCTGGCGCCCAGCACCAGCCAGCCTCTCTCCGCACCCCTCAGGCTCCCCTTGCGACTCCTCAGTCCGCCACCTAAGGAGGCCGCCCCAGCTGGGCAGGCACACGCCAGCTCAGCCCTCACCCTCCGAAGTCCACCTGCCCCTCGGCCAGCCACTCCTCACCCGTCACACCCACCACCAGCACCCACGTCCCTGCTGCCCTTTCCTGCTTTATCACAAAGCCATTATATCTAACCTACGACACAGGCTAAATACCCATCTTGTTTAGCATCTGTCTCCCCTGCTGGAAGACGAGCTCCACTGAGCCGGAACGCTCACCATCTTGCTCACTGCCCGGCTTGGGGCCTGGCACACCATGCACGTCCATGCCGCGGGTCTAGTGGGAGAGCCCAAGGGAGAGTCACCCCCCAGCGCAGAACTATGAAGGGCCGCACATCTGCTGACAAACCGTGCAGGAAGGGTGGCAGAGTTCTCTACGTCTGTGTTTTGATTTCAATAAGGACTGTACCATAATTAAGTCACATATCTGTTTAGCTTACAACTGTGAACTTCATGCAAATGACATGTTAGGTTTAACAGTGAAAATACAAGCTGCTCAGGGGTTGTCAGCAACAGACACGAGCAGCTGTTCATCAGCAGAAACACAGAACTATGTAAATATGTTATTTTTCTGTATTAAAAAGAAGTGTTGAAATAAAAAAAAAAACACAGAACTGCACATTTAGTTTTAATTTTGCTAATTTTTAAATATTTCGGACACCCATAAAATAAAACCAAAACGCCACTGAAACAGGAAAAAAAGAAAAGCTACTGTAATCGAGCACACGACTGAACTTCAGCAGACATCACCAGGCAAAGCCCCCTGTGCCCACCCTGGGATTTTCTCAGTCACCACCAGAACGACATCACACGGGTCATCTCATTGGGGATGTCACAACATATGGGGTTTTTAGGGCAGACACTCTGCACAGAGCTGTTTCTCCCATCAGCCCTTGAACAAGTGCCCCACTGAACCTGTCTGCAGGAGGCTGTCCCTGGGAGGCGCACACTACAGCCACTGTGTGACCTCCGACTCTGCTCTACCAGAACTACTTCCCAGCCGTCAGATCCCTGCAGGCGACCCGTGTAAAGAGACGCGGCCCAGGTGCCGTGACGTCATGGGTGGAAGCGGGGGCGCGCCTAGCTCACCGTGGAGGGGCCTCGGGAGTAGGCCATGCCAGGCTGACCTCCCTTTACAGATGCCAAATACACGGACTGAAGACAGTCCTCGGAGGGGCAGGAGCGGCCCCGATGAGTACAAGAGACAGAAGACCCTGAAGACAAGTCTCGGAGAGCAATCACTCAGGAGACAGTGGGAACCGCCAGCACCCAGGCCCAACGGCAGCCCCGCCCCCCCAGGCCCCGGTGCCCCAGCCACCGCCCCGCCTCTGGCACCGGCTTCACGTCCACCTGAGCAGCAAGGACAAGTCCACACACCGTGAAGACCAGAGCGGTAACCTCCACCCCCAGCAGGAAGTGGCCCAGTGGTGCCCAGTTAAAAAGCTCAACTTCCAGAAACAGGGCACCTCCAAGAAAATAAAGATCATTCCATTCAGTCAGATCCATCTGGATATAGATGTAGTAATAAAATTAATTAAACGCCAGTATGAAGTAAGCAAAGAAATCAACTTTTATTAAACTGAGACATGGGAACAAGACTCAGCTTACTGATTTTCCCCAAGTCAGTGTGGGGTGGCAGGGGGATACTCAAAGGACAAATAGGGAAGAAAGAGAAAACGTGACTATAAATGACCAGCCAGGTACTAGATCATCGGGAAGCAGTGATTCTTAGGAAAATCCAGGCCACACTGTTTCTTCTTCAAAACAGCCCCCCTAAAAATGTTTAAGTTTGAAATTAGGAGAAGAAGGTCAAACTAGCCTCAGATGGCAGGTCCTTCCCCTCTATAGTTAACACGTTTGATTAAACTGGCCACTTTTATTCACCTTTTCCAAAATATATAAACCTCCTCAAATACAAACCACCAATGCAGGAAAGAGAACTGGCTGACTTTAAACTGATCCCACAGCACCGCTGTCTTACTTCAAGACACACTGGTCTCAGGACCCCCTTCCCCATCTGAAAGTTAGTGAGCTTGTACTCGTGGACGTGTATCTATCAATATCACCATCTCTGATATTAGAACAGAAAATGTGTGAATACTTTATTCATTTAAAAATCACAAAAACCCATACATTACAATATTAACATACAAAACTTTTTTTACTAAAGATAACTACTAGAGGGGCTTCCCTGGTGGTGCAGTGGTTGAGAATCTGCCTGCCAGTGGAGGGGACACGGGTTCGATCCCTGGCCCGGGAAGATCCCACATGCCGTGGATTAACTAAGCCCGTGCGCCACAACTACTGAGCCTGTGCTCTAGAGCCCGTGCGCCACAACTACTGAAGCCCGCGCGCCACAACTACTGAAGCCCGTGTGCCACAACTACTGAGCCTGTGCTCTAGAGCCCGTGCGCCACAACTACTGAAGCCCACGCGCCTAGAGCTCACAAGCCACAACTATGGAGCCTCTGCTCTACAGCCCGCGAGCCACAGCTACTGAGCCCGCGTGCCGCGACTACTGAAGCCCGTGCCACGTGCTCCACAACAAGAGAAGCCACGATAATGAGAAGCCCGCACACCGCAAGGAAGAGTAGCCCCAGCTTGCCACAACTAGAGAAAGCCCGCGTGCAGCAACGAAGACCCAACACGGCCAAAAATAAAAACAAATTAATTAATTAGTTAATTAATTTAAAAAAAATAACTACTAGAGTTTCCAAAACAACAGCAGCAAAATCTTAGCAAGAAGAGAGACATAGTTTTGCATTTTTACAAATCTCTTTAATGTCAGACTTACTGGAAAACAACTGGGTTCTCATATCTATTACTGCATGAAAAAGAGGGCAGTGCATCTGAACAGCCCGTTCAGATAACTGTGGATATTCCTCTGTAATACAACACCAAACCTCAACAAGGGCTTTATTTCTCCCCAAAGGTGAGCTGCAATGTGGAATCTAAAACTGTACTGCTGAACTTTTTGTTACTTTATCACTTTAAAATCTGTCTTTAAATGGACATTTACCCGGGTCTGATTTGGTCATTTGGAAAATACTGGTTCAGTGAGTTATGCAGACCTTCCGAATGTTGTTCATTACAGATTACCTAAAGCATCACATTCCTTAACATCAGCACTGATCTCATCAGAAAAGTCCTGGGGAATTCCCTGGCGGTACAGTAGTTAAGACTCAGTGCTTCCACTGCGGGGGCACGGGTTCGATCCCTGCTCAGGGAACTAGGATCCCGCATGCCGCGCGGCGCAGCCAAAAAAGTAAATTAATTAATTAATTTTAAAAAAAGAAAAAGAAAAGTCTTGAAGTATTAGGAAGCTGCCAGGTTCACAGTGGCAGATACAAGCTTTCTGAAATTCCAATTCCACTTGGAAGTACAAATTTTACCACTGGCAATAGTGTTAGCTGCTTTCCTTGCAGTGACAGGCTAACTCTGTCCGTTTAGTAAGAAATGCTGGTAACGTGTCAATTATTCCGTTATGGTGGTCCATGAGAAAAAGCGGCCAGTTCAGCTAGCAACCCAAGTAACTGCAGAAGGGCCCGTCTTCCAGGCAACCTCCCAACTCCAAAACGCAGAAGTGCTTTCCACACACTTCCTGTTTTGTTACACAGAGTATTAAAAAGGGGTGTACTCAGGGCTGAGATTTAACAAAATGAATGATTTTTACTGCTGCATCAAGGACATTCTTAGATGAGAATGGCTTTTCTGAATTGCACGGCAGTAAAGAATCCAGCAACAATGGTAGCTCGGGGACTCGGTCCAAATGTCAACAGGCAAAAAGAGGCAAATGACCTCTTGACAATCATGAAAACTATTCTGACCACAAATACCCACTGGGAATGTCTACAGGACATCCCTGGGGTCTGTGGACCACGATGGCAACCACCGCCTTCAGGAATTATATCTCTAGAAAGAAAGCATAAGAACCACATGCACATTAAAACAAATTTCAGATAATGTCTGCTATAAAACAGAAATCATACAAGCAATTAAAAGCAACTTTTACTTGATTTACCAACTGCCAACGATAAATGTAAATACATTGCAGAGGCCTGCATATATCTCGCAATAAAAGTTCTAGTTTCTACATAGATAATGCCCATATTTTAATTCTTCTCTGGTAGCTCCTAAATTGCTTACACTGTGAAGTATTATTCTGATAACATAAAATACTAAATCTGCCAAAGATGCAGGACTATAATAATGTACGGGGACTGTAGGCTTAAACACCTTAACCTTATTTCCTAGTTCTGTGACAAGCCTTAATGAGTGTCTGTGGACTACTTATACAATTAATATCAATGATCTTATTGCATTTATTCATACATTCTTCAAAAAACAACCCCCGGGTCCTGTGCTAGACACACGCTGAAGGGAGCAGAGCTAGCCCTGCCCACGAGACACTTACTAAGGCAGTAAGTCGGAGAAGTGACACTGGGGGTATCCTGGGATCGACTGCCCGCCAGGGCCGAGGGTGGACACCGGTGGGGGGCTGCAGCAGCCGCCTGGCCAGGAGGATCAGGGCACGCTGCCCAGAACCGGCGGAGAGCTGAGCAGTCAGAGGAGGAAGGAAGGGGTCAGAGATGCTGGTCTACCGGCCAGACTCTTGAAAAGTCCACGGCATGAAACAAACTGGCAGAGGCTGCGGAGACCTGCCGATGTAGGGAGGCCCAGGGGCGGGACAGGGGAGAGGCAGCCACAAAGAATCCCAGGGGAAACCTGAGTATGGACCGTATCTTCAGTGACACGGAGTCACTGCTCCTGTTTGTAGGTGCAGTTATGTAAAACAATGCCCTTGCTCCCGGGACACGAGTGCTCAAGCACTTAGGGGTGAAATGAGGTGACCTCTGCAACTTACTATCAAATGCAGGAAAAAACAGAAACGACGCAATGTGTCAGAACGTCGCCCCGTTGCGCACCCAGATGCAGGGTGTATACCTGTGTGTCCATCGGGCCCCTCTAGGAAGTGCCCCCTAGATTCCAGCGAGGAGGCAGACAGGATCACGGATTCAGTCAACAGCTCAGGTGAGCTCGGAGAGCCAGCGCCCTGGAGGAGGACACCATCCCGGGCACGGCCACGTACGACATAATGGTGGAAAAACAGCCTGTACCATCTCTGCTACGTACCTGCAAATCTCAGGCGATTGCAAAATAACTGTTTTAGAAAAAACAAAAATAATAAAACCCTCCAATCCACTCTGCCGCCCGCCAGCTGCCATCACGTCCCTCCAGAGCCAAACTCCTAGAGCACATTCTGGAACCCTCACCCACACCCGTCCGCAAACACCATCCCTTCCCACACCCTTCAGGACCCCAAACAAAACACTGGTTTCCAAACTCACCGTCGGACTGGACAAGAGCCCTGTGAACGATTCCCACCGGCCTCCCCGCTCAGCACTTCTCCTCGCTCAGAGCACCCTGGGGTCCTCCTCCTCCCCGGGGTTCACCCCTGGCCCCACCTACGCTGGGCCCTCCAGCGGCACCGCGTCTGAGCCTCACGCCGCGGCACCCGGAGCCCCTTCGGGGAACCAGAGCCCAGAAGCACGTGTCCCGGGGGCGCACGGCAGGCCCTTACAGGGAGTGACACCCACACCCCCAAATCACCACTGCCGCCCGGACCCCTCACCAGTGCTTTCCCTGGTCCAGTATGTCAAACCACACTATGGCCATTTGACAATAAAATCCGCTCCCACACTTCCAAAGCCGAACTCTGCCCCCATCCCTACTCTTTCCCGAGAGTACCGCTCAAGGAGATCCCACCAACCCCCCCAGAAAGAACCCTGCAACTCCTCTTTTAACTCTCTCTGCTGTCACCCCCAGTATCCGACCATCACCAGGCCCGGGGGCCTGCTCCTTCCCACCCGACTCCTCTCTTCCTCCTCCCCCACTGCACCTGTGCCGCTGGGCTCTGCTTCCTTGAACCCGTGAACCGGCTTCCCTGTCCCTGCCTCCAGTCCCTGGCGATTAGGCGTCATCTCTCTGTAACCCACCCTAAGGTGGAATCCACGGATCTGTCCCTTCGTCCCTCCCAAAGCCACACATGGTGAGGCGGGAAGCCAATTCCCTCCCATCCATCCTGCAGATGAGTTCCAGGCTCATACCTCCCAAAGGGCTGTCGTCACAGCGCCCGGCTTGGCATCACATCTAAACTCTATCTGCATTTCAGGCCTCTCCCAGTCCGGCTCCTGCCTACCTAGATACGACCTCATTTTACTCACTCACTCAACAAATGCCTTCTAGACCAAGGGTTGGCCCCGTGGACCATTTCCAACCCTCCACCTGTACAGCCCATGAACCAAATCAAAAGAAGAACAGTACTCCCTGACATGAAATTACATTAAACTCAAACGTCAGTGTTCACAAATAAAGTTTTATTGGAACACAGCCGCAACCAGCTGTCTGCACACTGGCTGAGGCTGCTCGGGGGCTGTCACGGCTTGTCCAGTGACTGACAGCCTCACTGTAATGTAAAAACCTCTGCTCTGTGCGCTGGATCATCACGCCACAAACACCCTGCTGGGCACATGGAAGTGACCCGTAAATCCTGAGCAAGTGAATAAAGAAACGACCTTGAGGTTCATGTGCTCCGTAAGCACAGATTCTCCTGAACTAGTCACAGGCCTGGCAGCTCCTTCAATCCTTCAGCTACAGGGACAGAAGAGATCTTGGTTCTAATCATCTTCCCGTTAAAAAAAAAAAAAAGGTAAAACATGCAACATTTGGAGACTACAGGCAATGCTCTCTCCTACACTTCACTTGTTGCTGTGTTTTTTACAGTTAACATGGAAAACACTCAGACGTGAGGACAAATTAGATGACAGGTCAATTTTTTTACCTCCACAGAAGAATGTTATGTCGCAAAGAGCCACAACACATCATGCTGAATTCAGGGTGAAATTTAAAATTTTTAAAGTCATTTTCCCACTGACATGTGCCCATATAAGAAATACTGGCCCTAAAATTATAAGAATTCAAACTCAACATTGCAAACTGTCTAAAACCATCTGATAGAATTTAAAATTGTCAATAAAATATCACTGAATATCAAATAATCTGCCAAACTTACAACACTCTATAGCAACAGAATCTACCACAATTTACTTTCTGAGAAGCGCAGGAGAAAAGTCACCTCCCTGGAGAGAACAAGAGGCTGTCTTAAGCCTGATGACTGCCAAGGGCGGCTGCCGGGCCAGCTGTGTGGAGTTCACACTGGAGGATTCTTCACAGTAGAAACACACATTTATCAAGGGTCCTTGCGTTTCTAACAAGTGTATACTTTACAACCATGCCCAAGCTTTTAACTAGCAAGTTGTACTATTTAAATCACCTCTAAGCTCCTGTCCAGTTCTCAAATTCTAAGATTCTGTGACGTAAGTTTATCACAGACAAAACTCTGACTACATGCAAATTTCTATCAATTAAATCTGCCCCATATAAACTGGTAAGCATAAAAAGATACAGGGCCTGGTGGGTGAAGCTGATGATAATAACAGTAATTATAGGAGCTACCATTCATTGGATCCTAAACACATATTAGCATTATTTCACTGAGTCTTCACAACCTTGGATGTAGGTGCATCCCCGTTTTACAGAGATAGGCCCATCCCCTTACCATGAATATTTATTAAGGCAATATGAGACCGGAGAGCAGGTGGGGTGGCGGGGGTGGGGTGGGGGGGTAGGCATGGGGAGCAGGGCCCGGTCACTTGGTAACTCACTTTGTGTTGGGCTAACGAACCCCACTGTCATCCATCACCACATGTTCCCTTTGCCTCCCCTGAGAGCAGGGCTGTGCACCCACCCATCCTTCAGCTCCCTCCAGAAACTGAAATCCGTTTATCACTCACCTGCCCCTCCTGTTTATTCCCATGAACTGCAAAGCTTGGGGAGGAGGGTGGTCAGCCGTCCAGGGTAAGGATGCCAGTGTCCTAATCTTTTTCCACCTTGAAATTTTACAGAAACCAAATAATACTAACAATCATGTGCCAAAATGTTAAGGAAAGCTGTAATCCTAGCCAGGAACATTAAAAAAAGACGATGAACACCCAGCTTGAGCAGTCATTAAAACAAGTAACGAGGACAGGTGACAGATGCAGGGACCACTCCAGAGGTTTCTGACGCACAACTGACATCAGGCAAACACAGCCCCTCAGAGGCAGGGCCCATAACGAAGGAGAACAAAGTAATCTGATCTACAACAGAAAATGGACAAAAGTGTAGGGAGCCCGTCAAGGACGAGTCGCAGATGCTGGCTGACCCATGCACGGTGCTGGCATGGCTCGGTGGTGGCAGACACAGCCCACGCCACTGTCACCTCGGGGGCCAAGGAGCCAAGTTCACAGTCTCCATTTTACTCAAGATCATAATTCTCAATGTCTAATTAAAACTTAGTCATGGGGACTTCCCTGGTGGCACAGTGGTTAAGAAACCACCTGCCAGTGCAGGGGACACAGGTTGAAGCCCTGGTCCGGGAAGATCCCACATGCCGTGGAGCAACTAAGCCCATGCGCCACAACTACTGAGCCTGCGCTCTAGAGCCTGTGAGCCACAACTACTGAGCCTGCACACCACAACTACTGAGCCCACGTGCCACAACTACTGAAGCCCGCGCTCCTAGAGCCCATGCTCCACAACAAGAGAAGCCACCGCAGTGAGAAGCCCGCGCACTGCAACGAAGAGTAGCCCCCGCTCGCCACAACTAGAGAAAGCCGGCGCGCAGCAACGAAGACCCAACGCAGCCAAAAATAAAGAAATTAATTAATTAATTAATTTTTTAAAAAACAAAAAAAAGTCATGGAAAACAACACCCTAAAGATTAGAAACTGCACTTAGAACCCCAAAATTACTGGGCCTGATGTAAGACTGATGAAAAGTTCATGCCATTAAAATGTCCATGTAAAGCATGTATTTATAAAGATACTTTAACCTTTTCAAAGCCGCATGCATAGTCAAATGCCTTAATCAGACCAGAATGCCTCCCTCTTACTGCTCCAGAAGCCCAGGAAGCCGGTCTGAAACGTGACGAGGACTCTGAACTTCAGGCTGCAAATGGGCGAGGAGGCCCAAGCACCAAGAACGCCGTGTGCCAAGGGTCTCACACATGCTCAGACGTGCGCCCCACGCCACCGCGGCAGGGAAGCCGTGCGTGTCTGTCCTCCACGCAGAGCAGGCACTGCCAAGTCTGCCCCAAAGCCAAGCAGCCCCAACACTGGTTTGAGCTGCACAGGTCCACCGATACGCCGATTTTTTTCAACAGTAAATATTTCGGTACTGCACGAGCTGCAGCTGGTTGAACCGAGGATGCAGAACCACGGATACAGAGGGCTGACTACAAGTTCTATTCAGATCTTCCACTACGTGCAGGGTTGGTGCCCCTACCCCCCACATTGTTTAAGGGTCAACTGTACTTTGGTAAATAAATGGGTCCAGCACTGAACAGCAGAAGCCCTTAGAAAATAACCCTTACCCAGCCCAACAGGACTATGTAGATTGGAGAGTGACCTTAAAGAACTTTTTATAAATTTAGCAAATGACACCACGTAAGGTCATACTCATTTCTGACCCACAGCTCTAGCACATCATAATCCCACCGCATCCACACGTGTAACCAATGATCTGGGCAGACTTTAAAAACAGCCCGGCATTCTGCCTCTTACCTCTACTGCCAATCTTTCCCTTCCCTCTCCCAAACAGAATAGCAGAAGGAAATGATTATGCAAAGTGATTGCTGTCAACAATAAATATGCAGACTTTTGATGTCGCTAAACTTGTAATTTGTAAGGAGTATGGTGTCTAATTTATGATCATGTCGGTAAGGGCAAATGTTCTTAGGGAAAAATACATCCAAAGTTAATAAAGGAGTCCCTTTTTGTTTTGCTAAAAATGGACGTTATTGGGATAATTAATAAAATCTGAACTAGATCTGATGCTTAGATAACACAGCTGCATCAATGATAGATTCCTAATTTTGAAAACTGTACTGTGGTTATATAAGAGAAGGTCCTTGTTAATAGGAAACAGCCATTTAAGTGTTTAAGGTTAAAGGGACTTCAAACTGTTCAGGAAAAAATAATAGAAAAATATACACACACACAAACACAGAGAGTTGCAGAGAAGAGAAAGGATAAAGCAAATATAAAATATTGGCATCTGAGACTCTAGGATAAGCCTACACCATAATTCTTTGTACTATTCTTGCAACTTCGAAGCCTGAAAAAACCCAAATCCAATTCCTATGAAGAGATGTTGAGGCTATTCTTCCAAAGAACAGCAGTGAGGACGGACAGATGCATTCTCATCTGAAGGTGCTTCGCTGATGCCAATTATACTTCGTGCACATTTTCCCAAAATACACCCTGCAGATCACCCCAGGCTCCCCAAGTCAGCAGTGAGGAGCACGGCTGCTGGAGGTGGCGCGGCCTGTGGGAAAGGGGCCCAGCGGGAGCGCTCCTCACCACCGGCTCACTCTCGCTGAATTCCCCTGCTTGACTTCTTTCCCCAACTCGCATGAGCACTTGCAGTCTCGAGTCACACACTACGGTCTGAGGGGCAGGTCCAGCCAGCGGTTAGTTTTTGTAGATAAGTTTTATTGGAAAACAGCCACGTCTATTCTGGCTTCTCCAAGGGCAGAGTTGAGTGGTTGGGACAGACCCCCAAAGCGAAAAATGTCTACTCATATAGCCCTTGACACAAAGTTTGTTGACTTCTGCCCTACAGCCGAGCGTTTAACCACATCAGTGGCATCTCCAGACTCTAGAAACGGCCTGGAGACTGAGACAGGGGAAAAAGAAACAGGAACTTTTGTTGAAGGGCAGTGATCGTGGCCTCCTGAGAGGTGCTCCAGGATGGGCTGGCTCTGCCTGCTCCACCTCCTGTTGGCCGGAAAGAGTGATTTCTGCTTCAGATTATAGTGGATCCACAGAAATCCCAAAGAGGCAAAGCAGGCTTCCTGAGCTCTTGAATGATCCCTGGAGAACTCGTGAAGCAAGTTGAATTGAGTGTTTTTTGTTTGTTTTGGCTGCACTGGGTATTCGTTGCTGCGCGCGGGCTTTCTCTACTTGCGGCGAGCAGGGGCTACTCTTCATTGCGGTGCGCGGGCTTCTCATTGTGGTGGCTTCTCTTGTCGTGGAGCACGGGCTCTAGGCGCGTGGGCTTCAGTAGTTGTGGCATGCAGGCTCAGTTGTTGTCGCTCGCGGCCTCTAGCGCGCAGGCTCAGTAGTTGTGGCACACGGGCTTAGTTGCTCCGCGGCATGTGGGATCTTCCCGGACCAGGGCTCGAACCCGTGTCCCCTGCATTGGCAGGCACACTCTTACCAGGGAAGCCCTGAGTGTTTTATTAACAGCTACGCACAGAGGGAACCCCAGGCAGTACACGTTTGTTTTCATCTTACTGCACCCCCTTCAGCTTTCTTTCTCCCAACACAGTAGGACTGCATTTTATACAAATCTGAATTATGCAAATTTAAGTTATACAAATGTAAAATAATGTAATAAATATTAAAGTCACTTCACAAAAATCGTGAAATTAGTTGAATCCTGCAAATCTTAAAAATCCACAAAATGTTTAATTTCAAAACTAGAAAGCCAGTTAACAGCAAACTATGTTTGCCCACTGACAGCTGCAGCAATTCTTCACTGGTAAACAGGATGCCCCGCGTTCTTTGTCAGATTCAGTCAAAATCATGGGTGGAGCGAATGACTTGGCGTCTCCAGGGAAGCTCCCAGCATGAAAGGCAGCTTAACGCAGCACCCTGCTCCTGAGGCCCACCCCTGGCTCCAGCCCACCAGTTCACAGGACAGGTCCCGTCCTGCCATCCACCTGCCCACGCAAGTGCAGGGCCACTCTTGGTGGTGACAGCTGGAACCGCAGCCTGAGTCATCCCGCCCCCCGACCCAGGAAGATCAAGGTGCCCGGGGGCTCTGACCACACTCAAGGGACACACAGTTCACACGAACAAGGAAATGCCAGCAGCACACGCACCAAGTTTTCACTGCCAGCTTTATCCAAACCCATTGCTACTTTAGAAAGGTTTAACTTTGCTTCAAGTCATTTGATGACTTTCCACCTTGAAGAAAAAGGAAAAATCACTAGAGACCAGAAGCAGCATTCTTTGCAGCACAGAACGTAAATCTTTATTACAAAAGGTTTGTCAGTACAGGGCTCTGCCCAAAGCCGCTCAGCGCAGTCCCGGCTTCCTGACACCACTCCGCCCGCCCCATCCCTACCTGGGCCCTCCCTGCCAACTCACTTTCTCCTTCAGAGCATTACCTGGGCTCATTTACTCTAAATGCTAACACAGAAGGACTTAGGGCAAGGAAAGGGTAGTCAGCTTCCACAGACACTCCATCCCACCTATCTACCTTTTCAGTGATGTAATAAAACTTATTCTCATCTCTTCACCTTCTCTGGACTTTTCTGGTGGATGTTATTCTTCCATCACTTGTGCATTGTCAGCAATCCGACCTTATGGGTCACCAGTCATCACCACCACCATCCCCCCTCCCCAGCATGAGGGTCCTTATAAAGACAAAGCAAATCTTACTGTCCACCCCACCACAGAGGCAGATGATCCAAAACATTTAATCAAATCGGACAGTTCTTGGCTATGGGTAGATGTGAAAGATGCAGAGAATTTAATTCAAAATAGGAATCAATTTCACGTGACTTCCACAATGCTTCGGGTGTACTCTCTGCTAGTGGCTTAGGAAGTTAAGGTTTCCATCACGTTTTAATTCAAGAATACCCACAGGTTTCAAGCAACGGCAGGCTCTGGGTGGTCATCCCAAGCTCAGCTTCCTCTTAGACTTAGTCTGCAGCATTACGATGAGGGCGTGCACTGGGGGGGTGGCAAGGGGTCAGGAGCGATCCCCCTGCTCCCTGCCCTCTAGAACTGAAGACAGCCCCCTCTCTTCCCAGGAGGCAGCCCGGGCACAGCCCTGGATAGTGGACAGACAGAGTCAAAGGCAAGGCAGATGGCATAAAATGAGATCATTAGCTAAAGCTCTAGTTTTTAACTGGTTTCACAACCTACACAAAAGTGAGAAACCTAAGGGTTAAGTACTTTTAAAACTACTCAGAAAGGCAGGGATGACGCTAGGATTCTAAATCTTCTGTGAGGAGTTAAATGAGCTCCAGGTACTATCCTGGAACAACAAAACAAGTGTAACTTTTTAAGAGCAAATTTCAACCATGTGATGCCGCCCCCCACCCCCCCAGCGGCTCTCAAATTTGCCAAAAATGAACATTTCAGAATGGTTCAGGGCAATTCCAGTGAACAATTCATTATGCGATTGTTTTTATGACCATCATATATGTGAAGTCAGGGAACACAATAACGACCTTTATTTCCCTCTCGTAAAGGGAGGACTTTTTACAGCTTTTTCTAAGACATTCTCGTTGAGAACTTTAATACATATTTTCCCCCAGAAGTCTTTTCTTCAAAATGAGAAAATGCTTACTTTTTCCAGGTTTAAATAGCTCAAGTGGTAAAGTTACATGGACATTTTAAAGTCAGTCTGGCATTGTCGTGTAATATGTATACTTAACTGCACAGCTAAAGTTTTCAGAATTTACAGCGTAGATGAAGGTCATAAGGAAAAACTAAGGCTAGTAAGCTGTAAGTGGTGTTATCAATAAGCCATTTATGCAAACTCACCTAGACCCTGTGCCAGGGATACCCATTTACCAATCCACCAAACAAGGCTTGTGGTTCTTTATCTCTTTTCTCCTTGTCAACCATCTAGCACAGGAAGTATTTCTTCAGCAAAGTGCATATGCTACACCTGGCAGTCCTTTAAAGTGCAAATTCTGAATCTTCCCCTATCTTTCAACACCTGGGGTACTTCTGAGGCGCACTAGTCAAGATTTTGGCACATGTGCCTCAACTTGGGTTTCGTCATGGTTAGACTTTGGGTATGCATTTCTGTCTCAGTGCATATCAAGAAACATGATATCATTATGTCTTATTACTGGTGATGCTGAGATGCTATCTGCCAGGTTTTTCCACTGTGAAGTTACTATTTTTCCTTTGTAATTTATAAACATCTTGGGAGAGATACTTTGGGGCTGTGTAAATATCACAGATTGGAAGAGACTTAAGGAGACATGACAACTAAATGCAGAGAGGGATCCTGGATTAGCTCCTGAAACAGAAAAAAGACATTAGTGGAAAACTGATGAAGTTCAGCAAGGTCTGCAGTTCAATTAACAGTACTGTGACGATGTTAATTTTCTGATTTTTATAAGAATATTTGATAATCTAAGACGTCAGCATTAAAGGAAGTGGGTGACGGGCAGAGGGAAGCTCTCTAAACTATTTTTGCAATTTTTCTTTAAGTCTAAAGTTCCTTCAAAAGGAAAAGTTTACTGGAACCTCCCTGGTGGCACAGTGGTTAAGAATCCACCTGCCAAAGCAAGGGACACAGGTTCGATCCCTGGTCCAGGAAAATCCCACATGCCACGGAGCAACTAAGCCCATGCACCACAACCACTGAGCCTGTGCACCACAACTACTGAGCCTGTGCGTCACAACTACTGAGCCCGTGCACCACAACTACTGAGCCCGTGCGCCTAGAGCCCGTGATCCGCCAAAAGAGAAGCCACCGCAATGAGAAGCCCACGCACTGCAACGAAGAGCAGCCCCCACTCGCCGCAACTAGAGAAAGCCCGCGCACAGCAACGAAGACCCAAAGCAGCCAAAAATAAACAAATAAAAAATAAATAAATTTTTTTAAAAAGGAAAAGTTTACAAAGCTCCAGATTCGGATTCCGTATGTTGGACAGGGCCTGAGAGTCTGCTTTTCTCTCAAAAGCCCAGTGATGGGGACGCTTGTGGTCCTTGCTGTGGACCACTCCACTAGCAAGGCCCTGGAAAACACAACTGACGTATTTCACTACTCACAACTTTCAAAGGACAATCAAGTAAAATGCATGAAGATTACACTTTGAGCACTGTAATCACTGCTTACCTAGAGGTGAGCCTTAAACTTTGGCCCAGTGACACAGAGAGCAGCTCACTGCAGAGTCTAAAATCACACTCCTTGCTCTAACACCGTCTGTGCCTCGCCTTCCCCAGACGAGCCTGGCACCCTGCAAGGCTGCGGAGCCAGAACGGCCAGCAGGAACGCACACCACCCGCCCACAACGGCAACGCGGAGGCGGCCATGGGGGCCGTGATCTGGCCATCCATCCCACTGCTGGTGGGCAACCATCACCAAGGCCACTGGGAGGCAGGAGAGCAGAGCAATGAGAACAGACTCTGGACTACCTACTCACAGAAAGCGACTGGCCCCACAGGTGAGCTCTGCTCATCCCATTAAAATGACTTTTAATATGGTATAATAAACCCACAAGAAAGAATATAAGACAATAGGCAAGAGATTTTGCAAATTTCTGGCAGACCAAGAGGATTTAATGGGGGGAAAAGGAAATAGCAACCTGGAGCACACAGGAGTGGATACAACCAAAGGAGGGCTCTAAGCCTGTGGAAGGCGAGGACCCCATACCCCGGCTCCTCAGTCGAGGGCGAGGGCTGTGGCCGCCCACAGAAGTCAGATCCCTATACAGAAAAGCTGCACTACGGCCCTCCCTACACCAAGTGGAGCAGCCCCAAATCAAAGGGGTCTTCCTTACGCTGAAAGGCCCAGAGAAAATCTGCCTTCTGGCATTTGAGGTCCCAGCACAATAAAAAGTTCCCAAACACCCGAAGGGAAACCCGCACATTTTCAAAATCAGCCCCACAGGGGACTTCCCTGGCGTTCCAGTGGTTAGGACCCCACGCTTTGACTACAGTGGGCCCAGGGTTCAGTTCCTGGTTGGGGAACTAAGATCCCTCAGGCCGTGCGAATGTGGCCAAAAAAACACAAAAAATCAGCCCCACAGACTCAGATTTCTCTGCCTGCTTCCTCTTGCCTTAGACAACAATTACCAATACTTGAAGAGTACTTGCCATACAAAGTAAGAAGCCAATCTTTTTAAAAAGAAGAAAACAACAAGTGGCACTTGAGGAAACAAGAAATCAGAGAACAAGGGAAGTGAAAAAATCCTTAACAGTATCCCCAAAGTCAAGGAAATAACGCATTCATCAGACAATACGTTATTACGAAAAAAAGAACAAGTAAGCCCTTAGAACTTAAAACGTTGTAGAAATAAAAAATTTTAAATAGGACTGGAAGATAAATGGAAGCCCTATCCCAGCAACAAGAATAAAACGACACAGGAAGAGGATAAAGACAGGAGATTCAGAGAGTTAATCCAAGATGTCCATCATCAAACTAGCAGGAACTCCTAAAACAGAAGCATAAAAGCAGACCAGAAGAAATTCTCAAATGACACAAGAGAATTTCAAATTCCAGAGCTGAAGGACACGTCCCCAAAGTCAAAGAGCATTCATGGTGGGACTCGACATTGTTTTGGCATTCTAGAAATGGCTGAACACCACAGAGGATCCTCACGAGTTACCCAAAAGGAATAAGGCTCCTTGGCGGAAAGTTTTCATTGAAATAAAGAAAGCCAAGATTAAAACATGAGACCTGAAGAAACTCAGATGTAGAGTAAAAGAAAACATCAGGATGATACCTGGGCTGGTCTAAAGAGTCATCAGTCCAGATGAGAAAAAGGACAGAGGGCTGGCTGGGGAAGGGCAAGGTCGGAGAGATCCAACACCATCCTTGAGAATTTAAAACGAGGTAAAGAATCAATGGGAACAGAAAGTGCAAAGAAAAAGAAAGGCCATCACAAACAATAGGAAAAAAAAAAAAAGCTGTATAGAGGGGAAATGGATTAGCTGGCTGTGAAGCAGTATTTGCTCAGCAGGGATAGAAGAGGTGAGATAAGATACGAAAAGCTAACTCATCCTATCGTACCAGCAAGTCAAGAATGTATAAAACCAATACAATGCCAGCTTATTATTTAGAGCTACGGAGAACTTCCTCAAGAAACAACAAAAAGATATCAAAGAATTTGAGGAGTGGAACTGAGAAGTGGGGCAGGGGGCTGTTGCTTCTCACCTTAAGTTTTCCACTGACGTTTTACTGGGTACGATTCTTTATTAAAATATCAAGTATGTGTGCAGCTTTTTAAGAACACGGACTTCAGACAGATCGCGTTCAAACCTGGCTGTGTGTCCCGGGCAAGCCCCTTACCCTCCGTGAGCCTCGGTCACCTCCCTGTCCACCTGACTGGACCGCCGTGATGAGAAACGCTGCAAACGCTCGGCAGGCCCGGCCGCAGCACAGGACCCACACATGGCAGCCGTTTGCTAAAAATCAACGCCAGTGGTGACAGAATCCCACGTCCCACAAACACACACTTATTTTAATTGCCAGACAAAGGAGAACTGGAGCTGAATCCACGGAGTTAAAGTTACGGGCGGTTCAGGCGTTCCGAGCACCGAGTAGTAGTCCCCACGGCCGTCCCCCTCACTCGGGCCCGCCCCGCGTGAACCTGCCGCCTCCCGCACTTCCGCTCCGCAGCCGCTGTCCCCGCGCCCGCAGCCTCCGGCTTCCCGGGGCCTCTCGGCCCGGAGGGGCTGCACCGCAGCAGCAGCAGCGCGACCCCGCCCCGCCCGCCCCGCGGCCGGACGCCGCTTGTGAGGGGCAGGTCCCGGAGGGGAGGCCCGCGCCGGCGGGGCGGTGGGAGGGGCGGCCGGAGCCGGGCGCTGAGGTGCGGCTGGCCGGCGGCTGACAGGGCTGACGCGGGGGCGCCCAGGGCGGCGGGCCGTCGGGGCCGGTCCCCGCGTCGGGGGGGCGGGGGCGGCGGCGCGGGCGCGGCGGCCGGAGGAGGGCGCAGGGAGGAGGGAGGAGGGGAGATCTCGCTCTCGCTCTCGCTCTCGCCCCGCGGGAAGGGGGAGGTGGAGACGCGACCGGCTGCGGGAGCTGCAATTACCGTGTGGGCTGCGGAATTCTCGTGGTGTTTGTCGAGGAGATGCGATAATGGCGTCCGTCCTCGCGAGAGAAGCCGCCGCTCTGCGCAGGCGCTGCGAATCCCTCCCCGCGGCCCTCCGCCTTGCACCTTCTGCGCAGGCTCCCTGGGCGGGCGCGCCGGCCGAGGGGCGGGGCACAGGGGAGGGGCCTGCCGCTCGGGGCCGCCCGCGCGCCCTTCGCTGGCGCTGGTGACCGCCGGGCATGCGCACGCGTCCTGCTCCCGCGCCACAGTTTAGGCCCCTAGGCTTCTTTCTTCCCGCGTCGCGCGCTCGGGTTCCTCGCTAGCCCCTGAGAAGTCGCATCGCTGGACCGTTGGAGGAATTTGCATTTTCTTTGAGGCCTAATGAATACGAATTAGCTCCCCGACGACTACATATCCCGGAGGGCCCTGCGCGAGCTTCGAGCAGTGCATTCTGGGACTCGTGGTTCCTGCGTCTGCACCAAGCCTGCCGGTACTTGTGGTCCCTCCGCCCTCCGGTCGCCCGACTGCGCCCTTGCATGGAATGGTGGGACTTGTAGTTCAGATGCCGCGGTCGGCTGCTCCCGGCGAGGCTCCAGCTACTGCTCTGGCCGTGTTCCCCCGAGTAACAGCGGGTGCTCAGGGGTCCCTAGGGCCGTCACAGGCTCGAGGGCACAGTCCTGGAAAAATATATATTAATTACACGTGATGTATATTTTATATGTAATTGATGTTAGTTATGTATCGTGTATAATATAGGGACTATTATATATGAAAAACATAGTATGAATTTGGCTGTATTTATAGAGCATAAAAGTGCGTTTGTGGGTACTCGTAGGAAAAAAATTCCCAAACTATAGCCAGTTCCCAGAAATGTTATTCCTGCTTACTGGTATTGCTGGGATTACCACTGCTTTTTCATTTTTCTTCTTTATACTCGCCTCTGTTTTCTGAGTTGTTTACAACGAGCTAAAATTCATTTGATCCTCCAAACACGAAACGGTGGAGCTATTTTCATTCGGAAAGGAAAACGCTGTACCGTTAGTTTCCTGCCCACTTCTCTTTCGCCAATAATAACACTGTACTCAGGGCAGTAACCAGCTGTGCGGCCTTGGGCAACCTTGTTGCGTTAGGGGCTCTTCAAGAAATAGCCCTCGGGGGTCTCCTGAGACTGGTCACTGGATTCCTCTGCAGGAAAAGTGCCCTAAAGAAATTCCAAAGAACCACAAAAGGTCAGCGCTGGGAAGATCCTGATAATGAAATGAGATCTGTCCTGTTCAGAGGTGAGGAAGAGTTCAAAGAGATTGGAAACATTGCTCAGCAAGGTTACATAGCTGGGAAGAGATGAAAGCGGGGTCTGGAAGCCAAAGCACCTGGGTCTGGAGTCCAGAGTCCGTTTGCAGTGGGAAAAGGGTTTCTGAAGCCAGCCACAAAAGTCCCGGGAGAGCCGTGCTTTCTAGCCCCACCTCTGTCTCAATTACAACCAGTCTGAACACATAACTCTAAAATTCTTGACAAGGGTTCATGAATATCTGACTAGAAAGCAGATGAATGTAGGGTGATATTTTTCATACTATTTCAGAATATCACCAAGTCCTCATCTGCAGCTCCCTTCCAGGCATGGGTTTGCCTGCTCCTTCCTTTCCAGGCCACTGCTAAGTCATCCGAAGTCATTTTTAAGCTGATCAAAATGACAGTTGTGCTTAGGCTGGAGTGCTTGACTTCTCTTTTCTGTTTTTGATGTTTCAGGTTTATTTACTTTTCACTTTGCTGCCCAGGAAGCTCAAATAGACGAAGGTGTGCAGTATTGACAGCTGATTAACCATGGTTTAAAAAAAATTAAATAGCTAGAAATTAGCGAAGACAACTGCCTACCAATGAAAGTTGACTTCCCTACCACAGGGGACTCTTCTCCTTGCCATCAGTCCTTACAAGAATCCAATCCAGGGAATTCCCCGGTGGTCCAGTGGTTAGGACTCCACACTTTCACTGCTGAGGGCCAGGGTTCCATCCCTGGTCGGGGAACTAAGATCCCATGAGCCACACAGCGCAGCCAAAAATATATATATATAAAGAATCCAATCCAAGTTCCTGGAGTTAACTAGGCTGAAGTCACATCACTGGGGGCTTTATGGAAAGAGAGGGAGGTGCACCCTGGCCTGGATGGCACCAGACATGGGGGACCACGTGGATGTGCGTGCACCAGGCGTTTGCAAAGATCTCCAAGGCCCCTTCTTCAAAACCGTGCAGAGCCCACTTCAGGCACACCCTGGAATCCTTAGAAGGTCCTGTTCCTGAAGATGCACCAGCATGGAGAACAGTGAGTTATTTGTGAAGCCCTCAGTTGCCCAGGAAAAGCCTAGAAAACAGTATAACTCCATAGACCAGGGCTGTGAGAGCAGGCCTGACGTGGGCTTGGAGTCCAAGCTCCCTGTGGCAAGTTGGCCGTCTCCTCTGGGAACTGGCGTTTCAGACTCAGAGCTCATGAGGATATTGGGAGGATTCGATGAAGCAGAGTTTGTAAAGGATTTAGCGGAGGGTCTAACTCAGGAAATGATCATATTACCGTGTGTTGAATTACCTTGCCTTGGCCAGGCACATCTTATAATCCCTTTTCATTGTGAAGAACATGAATTTCAGAGAGGTTAAGCAACGCACCCAGGGTCACACAGCCATGGCAGTACTAGAGCTTTGAGGAGGAAGGTCGTGAGCTATGGTGGGAAAGGTACTTAGGATGTGGGATATGCGGGTCCTTGTTGGCCAGGGGACAAGTTTTCTTTCCATCCTAAAATAACGGGAAGCTTTTACAAGGTGTGGGGCAAGGGTGGATATGATGAGATTTGCATTTTCAAAACTCACTCTGGCGGGAGTGTTGGAAAATGAGTTGGGGATGGGGAGGAGGGGTCCTGAGTGCACTTGGGGAGAGCAGTCGAGGCTGTGGTAGGGGTTCAGGCAAGAGACGGTGGAGACCTGAACCAGGGTGGTCACAGTGGAGACGGAGAGGCGGGGGGACCGAATCAGGAGATTCCAAGGGGTGACGTCAACGGGACAGGAGCACGAATCCGATCCTGGGACAGGGGTGAGGGAGGGGGGCCTCCGGATGCCTCCTGGGCCTGCAGATGTGAGACTGGGTGGACGGATATGCTGTTCCCTGAGCCTGCACTGAACAGTGCCTCTTTGTGCCTGGTCCCCCCAGGGGACCTCTCGTGTAGCTCCTCCCCCATCCCGGACACCTGGAAGAGACCTGGTTTGGGGGTGAACCGGAGTCCTGGGGACAGAGCTCAGAGGATGATTCAGGGGGAGTGGGAAGGCGCAGGAGCCAGGACCCCCTGTAGCCCCACCGCTGCTGGCGAGGATTCCACCCAGGCCAGGACAGACCACTGCCGCGCGTTCTGGGCCATCGAGAATTTTAAGGAAGTGCCATCAGTAAAAATTCACCTAGTGTAGAATTAACCATTAACCATTTTAAGGTGCACAATTCAGTGGCACCAGGTGCATTCACGATGTTGTGCAACCAGCACTGCCTCGTTCCCTAACGTTTTCATCACCCTTTACCCGTCATTGCCCTTCCTTCCTCCCCCCTCCCCCCAGCTCCTGGCAACTGTCTGTCTGCATATGTGCCTGTTCTGAACATTTCATTTCGCATCCGTGGCATCACACGATATGTGGCCTTTTGTGACTGGCTTCCTCCCCTTAGTGTGATGTGTTTTCACGGTTTATCCATGTTGTAGCGTGTGTCAGCATTTTGCTCCTTTTTTTTTTTTAATTACTAAATTTTATTTTTTAGACAAGTTTTCAGTTCACAGCAAAATTGAGCAAAAAAGTATAGATTTCCCACATACCCTCTGGCACCTCCCCAACTTACCCCGCATCAACATCACCTCTCGACCCAGAGTGGTGCATTTGTTACAACCGATGACCCTGCACTGACACGCCACCATCACCCCGGTCCAAAGTCTACATTAGGACTCACTCTTGGTGTTGAACATTCTGTGGGTTTGGACAAATGTGTAATGACGTGTATGCACCTTTACAGTCTCCTGCAGAGTAGTTTCACTGCCCTAAAAATCCTGCGCTCCACCTGGCCACCCCTCCCTCCCCCCAACCCCTGGCCACCACTGATCTTTTCACTGTCTCCATAGTTTTGCCTTTTCCAGAATGTCACAGACTTGGAATCATACAGTCTGTAGCCTTTTCAGATTGGCTTCTGTCACTTAGCCATATGCATTTAAGATTCCTCCGTGTCTTTTCATGGCTCAACGGATCATTTCTTTTAAACACTGAATAATATTCCACTGCCTGGATGTTTATTTCACAGTTTATTCATCCCTTCACCTACTGAAGGGCATCTTGGTTGCTTCCAAGTTTCAGTAGTTATGAATAAAGCTGCTGTAAACACCCATGTGCAGGTTAGTATGTGGACATAAGTTTTCAAACCCTTTGAGTAAATCCCAAGGGGCCCAACTGCTAGCTCATACGATAAGAGGATGGTTAGTTTTGTAAGAAACTGCCCAACCGTCTTCCAAAGTGGCTGCACCACTTTGCATTCTGACCAGCAATGAATGAGAGTTCCTGTTTCCTCACGCCCTCGCCAGCGTTTGGTGTCGTCAGTTTCTGGATTTGGGCCATTCTAATAGGTGTGTAGTGGAATCGCATTGTTGTCTCATTGTTCCCTGATGACACAGGAAGTGGAGCATCTTTGCAGATGCTTGTTTGCCGTCTGTCTGTCTTTGGTGAGGGGTCTGTTCAGGTCTTTGGCCCATTTTTAAATCATGTTGTTTGTTTTCTTAGTGTTGAGTTTAAGGGTTCTTTGTATATTTTGGATAACAGTTCTTTATCCGGTGCGTCTTTTGCAAATATTTTCTCCTTCTATGACTTGTCTTCTCCTTTTCTTGACAATGTTTTTCACAGAGTAAAAGTTTTAAATTTTATTGGAGTCCTGTTTATCAATTATTTCTTTCATGGATCATGTCTTTGATGTTGTATCTAAAAAGTCATTGGCAAGCCAAAGGTCATCTAGGTTTTCTCCTATGTTGTCTTCTAGGAATTTTACGGTTTTGAATTTGCATTTAGGTCTGTGGTCCATTTTGAGTTAATTTTTTTTTTTTTAAAGCTACTGTTACCTACTTTATTTATTTATTTATTTATGGCTGTGTTGGGTCTTCATTTCTGTGCGAGGGCCCTCTTTAGTTGCGGCAAGCGGGGGCCACTCTTCATTGCGGTGCGCGGGCCTCTCACTGTCGCGGCCTCTCCCGTTGCGGAGCACAGGCTCCAGACGCGCAGGCTCAGTATTTGTGGCTCACGGGCCTAGTTGCTCTGCGGCATGTGGGATCTTCCCAGACCAGGGCTCGAACCCGTGTCCCCTGCATTGGCAGGCAGATTCTCAACCACTGCGCCACCAGGGAAGCCCCTTGAGTTAATTTTTATGACAGGTATAAGGTCTGTGTCTAGACTGACATTTTTTTTCATGTAGACATCCAGTTGTTCCATCACCATTTGAGCACTGCCTCTGCCACTTCCTAGCAAGGGGACTTAGTCATGTCACTGCTCTCAGCTTTGGTTACATCATCTGTAAGATGGAAACTAAGGTAGGACCCTTTGGAATACAGAAAAAAAAAATTAAATGAACTTAATAAAAGGAACTTACTGATTCACATAAGTGAAAAGTTTGGAAGTGGACTTCAGGGTATAGGAACAGGAATTGCTTGGCTGAAGCAGTGTCACTTTCTCTGCATGTGTCTGTGTCTGTCTCTTTCTGTCTCTGTCTCTCCCTCCCCACCCCTCCCAGCTCTGGGCTCAATTTTCTCTCCATTCTTGGGCAGGATCTCAAAAAGTGTTCCCAGCAACTGCAAATAGTGCATATGTGAGCAGTTTCATAATCCCCAGGGAGAGTCAGTGCTTCTCTCCCCGTAACCGCAGCAATTCCCAGGGCTAACACTGGCCAGCTCAGGTTCCCTGTGAACCACTTTCCCTCCAATTGGCCAAGCCTCAGGTACATGGTGGGGGAGGGGGGGGCGGTTGGCTGGTTGGGGAGAGGGAGTGTCCCAGGGAAAACTCAGGTGCCGTTACCAAAGGAGAGGGACCAGGCGTGGGGCAGACATCACAGCATTTGCCCCAACACAAGCCTCCCTGGGCTCTTGTGAGACCCAGAGGAGCATCGGAGCGTGAGCTGTGACGTTGACACTGGCGTCTGTCTAGCGGAGCAGAGGCTCTTTTCTCCCAGCAGCTGTTGAGTCACACTTCCCAGAAAAAGAGGCTGAGTGCGTCTCAGGGCAGGAGGAGGAACCGATTCCCTTGGGCTCCCAGGCAGCCCTGATTCATGGCTTTTCATTTGTCCCAGGACGCAGTGCAGTGAACCCAGGCAGGTGATGACCGTCAGGACAGCACTGCTGGTTTGACGTCCATGTAAAGACAAAATTTCAGCTACAAAGCATCCCCTCAGGCTCTTCAGATCGGGAATCAGCAGATCCATAAAATCAATAAAAGTGTATGCCGAAAATCATGGTATAAAAAATCCAGTGGAGGAGCCAAAGAAATTACTGTGAATAACACATGTAGAAACTTCCGTGCATTTTCAAGATTTTTGCCCAGTGTGAGTTTTTCTTTCTTTCTTTCTTTCCTTCTTTCCTCCTTTCTTTCTTTTTCTTTATTTTTTTTTTCTTACTAGAATAGAATTTTTTTATGAATAGCATATGTATCTTTTGGGATCTTAAAGTACTTTGGAGAGCATTTGGTTGCATTTAGGAGTGAATTTGAATTTCTATCATATAAGAATAAAGCACTGGGAGTTCCCTGGTGGTCCAGTGGTTAAGACTCCGCACTCCCACTGCAAGGGGCGTGGGTTCGATCGATCCCTGGTCTGGGGACTAAGATCCCACATGCTGTGTGGTGCAGCCAAAAAGAAAATAGAAAGAAAAAAAGAAGAATAAAGCATTATTTGAAAAGAGTAATGCCAAGAAATTTGAAGGGTCTTATAGAAAGGTGGGCTCCAAACTTTTTTGATCACACACTCATTTCAGCAAAAAGATTTTGAGTCTGCCCCTCCGACGCATGTGTATTTATGTATGAATTAGGTCCGTGTATCAGATACTAATGTACTGTGTACTCTATGAAACATGTGAAAAATAGAAATTATAAAAGGTGAGAGAGGAAATAAAAATAGAAATTCCAGTCTTTTCTTCCTGCCCTTTGATGGATGTGACTGGGGAGGCCTAGCAAGTCCAAAATCTGATGGGGTGGGTCAGCGAGCTGGGGACCCAGGAAAGTGGTTCGGGGCCCAAAGGCAGAATGCCTGCTTGCCCAGGGGGAATCAGTCTTTGTTCTGTTAAAGCTTTCAACTGATTGGACGAGGACCATGCATTACGGCAGGTAATCTACTTTACTCAAAGTCCACCGATTTCCGTGTTAATCACATCCAAAAAAAAGCACCTATCCTGAAACATCCAGAATAACGTTTGACCCAGTATCTGGGCACCACGGTGCAGCCAAGCTGACACAAAATTCACCTTCACAAATCCACATGAGGAACTTGCAGTTCCCGAAGAGAATTGCAGGTCATGTGAAGCTCACTAATTACTGAGTGTTGTATGGGCAAAAGGAGACAGTCAAAAATTAGAAGATATTGAGTTGGATGAAATGAGGCTCTGTGGCTCACAATATAAGGTGAGTGGGTGAGAGCAGGACGTAGCACAATCTCTTGGGCAAGCAGCAACGCATGCATTGGCAGCGTCCGTGCATTTCTCCTTCGACCCACAGACATCAAGCCCAGGAATTCCATGCAGAGATGTTCAGTGCAGTGTTATTTATAAGACAAAAAAAAGTCCATCTGTAGGGGGAGTGATTTGATAAATTATGGTATGTCTCTTAATGAAATACTGTGTTAAAAAAAAAAGCTATATACACTGATGGAGAAAATTATTCGTGACCATTATTGATAACCATATATATGTGTATTTTCTACAAGAAACTGCTATCAGCAGTTCACTCTAGGAAAGACAGAATTTTCACTTTTGAAGCCCTTGAAATGTTTTCCATAACACGCATGTATACGGCTTTTATATGGTTTTTTTTGTTTGTTTGTTTTTTAATTTTATTTATTTATTTTTGGCTGCGTTGCATCTTTGTTGCTGCGCACGGGCTTTCTCTAGTTGCTGCGAGCGGGGGCTACTCTTCCTTGTGGTGCGCGGGCTTCTCATTGCGGTGGCTTCTCTTGTTGCGGAGCACGGGCTCTAGGCACGTGGGCTTCAGTAGTTGTGGCACATGGGCTCAGTAGTTGTGGCTCACGGGCTCTAGAGTGCAGACTCAGTAGTTGTGGTGCACGGGCTTAGTTGCTCCGCAGCATGTGGGATCTTCCCAGACCAGGGCTCGAACCCGTGTACCCTGCGTTGGCAGGCAGATTCTTAACCACTGTGCCACCAGGGAAGCCCTTATATTTTTTTTAACGGCAGAGAGTTCAGCTCCTACTGTAACAGCAATTGAATTGATGTCTGAGCCAGCCATGAGGATGTCTGGGACGAGCTGGGTTGGTGGCACTTTCTAAGTGAAGCAGGGCCCTGCCATGTGGCTGCAGGGAGCAGGGAGACCCCAGACCCACAGAGACAGCCAGTGAGGTGGTCTACCTAAAGTAAGGAAGCTGAAGGCAGCAGGGCAGCCAGCCGACAGTGCTGAGGACACACCCCTAAGAGCCAAGGGGGTCCTTGGGGTGTCAGCTGATGGACTTGTGATGCCAGGACATTCTCCTTCAGGGCTCAGCCAGCACCTGCAACTTGGCGCTCTGCAGGGGGTAATGGAAGTGGTACCATCTAAGCGCTTTCTTTGCATCAGTTCATTACAACTGATAATGAACACGACAACATAACAGAGTACGTGCTAGTAGTTCCCTACTTTACAGATGAGGAAACCGAGGCAAAAGTCAGTGAATGAAAGAATGAATGAATGAATGAATGAAGCCACCCAAGGGCTGGTACATTTCTAAAATGACTCCATGGGAAGAAAAGCGTATATATTTCAGAGTTGGTTTTTGTGGCTTGCAACCCAGGCAATCAAACTCACAGGCCCATCAGAGAATTGGAAGGAAGTTGCAGACCAAACTGTGCGTCCGATCAATGGGATTCTCGGGCCCTCGAGAGCCCACAAGTAGGCTCAGTGTTCAGGACCCCTGTCCTGTGGGGTTTCCAGATCTAAGAATCCAGGATTCCAGGATCAATTATGCTACCCCTACTCCCTTGATGCTTATACTTTCAACCTCCCCGCCCCCAAATTTACACACCTTTCCATCCGAACACTGATGTCTCCATTTCACAGGTAGAAAGTCTCTGGGGGAATAAACTGCTGTATAGTCCAAAGCAAGTGTTTTGTTATCTGGCATCTGCAAATATTACAAGCTGTGTAGCTAAGGTGACCATCTAATTTATGGTCCAAATGTGGATATTTTGTGCACGAAAGGGGCACATTCATATTAATGCTGAGGCAGGCGGCAAAGCCTAGGAGTATCCCGGGCCAACCAGGACACCCTACTTTGGGCAGAACGAATTCCTATCAGATGGTGTCTGTTTTGTGGAGAGGTGACGGCTGCTTCCCAGGAGCCCTTGGCAGAAGAGCCACTTGCTCCCCTGTAGGTACACACAGTGTGGCTCCGTGCCTGGTCTTGAGTGCCCCAAGGCTGGAGGGCTGCGCAGCCCTGAGCCAGGGTCACGCCCAAGATCAGGGACTTTGCTCTGGTCTGTTTGCTCCTGTCTGCTCCCTGGCCTGGCAGCAAGCTCTCTGCAAGCTCCCCTCACTCCCTGGTACCCTCCCTCACTCTGCTGTTTACCAGGTCAAAGCACAGTGACCCGAGGGACTGGCCACAGTGAGGGCCCTTGTCCCAGTGCACCCACCCCTAAGCCAAACCCCATGTAATCCAAGAAGCCGGGTTGAAATTTAACCATCCGGGCTTTGGATGAGTTTTTACAGAAGAGGTGTGTCCACCCCACTCCTCGGTTGTCTAGATTGAAGTGAGGGCAGATAGTGGGGAAAACCTCCCTCTGGTTATTGGGTCCCCGGGGAACAGAAGCAAATGCTCAGGCTCCTGGGGTCAGGCAGGAGTCATCCGAAATCCTCAGGTCTCTCCGTCCTGGTCAAGCAGATGTGGGGGACCCTCCGCAGTCACCCACTGAGGCTGGAGCGATGGTGCTCTCAGGGTCCCTGTGTACAGAGAAAGAGGAATGATGCTTGTAAGTAGAGCCTCCAGTTTCCCCAGATGCAATTTGATGTTTGTCTCATTTTATGGTGTCTTTCAAAATGGGAGACGGTCTGGAGCCAGACAGCTTGGCTTCAGATTTCCACATTGTCTTTCCCATGGGAGACGTGGGCCAGTCCTTAACCTCAGATTCACAGGGCCATCAGGAAGGCGAGATGCTCGGAGCAAGGCAGGTAGCAAGGGCCCCCCCAGGACGAGCTGTTATTACAGCCCCCATGGAACAAGCCATGCTGCCAGTCATTAGGGCTCCAAACACCAGCAGAGAGCATCTCAGCAAACATGGTAACTAGGTCGGCAGCCAGCTCCGTCCAGAGACTGCCCTGTGTCAGCCTTGTCCCGGTGGTGGTGTCCTTTGTGCTCTGTGCCCTTGGACTCATCCCGCCCTCTCTCTGGGCCTCAGATTCTTCCTCTGTCAGATACAGGGGCTGCATGGACAGCTAAGTTCACCTCTGACGTCAGTATTCCACACTTGCCAGGTTTCGGTGGTTGGAAGAGCCTGGGCTTCGGAGCCAGTCTCCAGGGGGGTGTGCACTGGTGACTTTTGTCAGAGGTGAGAGCTGGTGGGTTGCTTCACTTCCCCAAGCCTCAGTCTCCTCGTCTGTAAAATGGGGTGATGAAATGCCACACAGGGGCACCTGAAGATGAAACGACGTGAGCACAAAGCCTGGCACACACCGGGCTCTCGGCAAACACTCTTATCTCTTCCCAATTAATCCGTTGGTCCACACCTGAGGCTGATGCCAAAATCCCCGTCTTTCCGCTGTTCTAAGCCTCTCATTTCATGCTCCTACCAGCGCTGTGTGATAAGTACCATTGTGATCCGCCTTTTACAGGTGATGTAACTGAGGCTCAGAGAGGTTAAGAAACTTGCCGAGGGGCACACAGCCACAGAGTGGTGGGGCCAGGACTCCGGTCCACATGGCCTGATGCTCTTCATGGTCACGGAGTTTAAAGGAGGGGACAGGTGCTGAGAGACAGTTGTGAAGACGTCCACAGTTAAGTGAAGAAAACCGAGGTGAAGACCCACGTTGTACTGAGCAGTACTTTTGCTTTTTTTTGAAAACTCTGCGTATGTTTCTGTGAGCTTGGAGGAAAGCGCCAGAAGGCTGTGCTCTAAACCAGCCAGAGGCAGCTGCCTCTGGGAATCGGGGTGCGCGGGTCTTTCTACATGAGTGCAGACCCTTCTCTATGGTTTGAAACTTGCAAGGGGTCTGGGTGGGGCCTGAGGTTCTGCATTTCTAGCAGGCCCCCGGGGGGCTGCTGGTCCGCGGACCCCACCTTGAGTGCTGGGTAACTGGAAGATCGGGGGTTGGGAGCGACAAGGCTTCTATTCCAGACCCTTCCAGGCAGGGTCTGCTGTGGATCCTGGGGCTTTGGTTTCCTCCTCTCCGAGACCTGTAGCAGCCCCCCAGTCCACAGTCCTCCACCGCCTGCCTCGCCGGGGCTGGGCTGGACCCCCAGGCATGACTCCCTGTGACCATGCTGTGACAATGACCACAGATCAGAACCAGCTCGGCGCAGCGCAAGGCCAAAGCCAGCTGAGCTGCGTTCCCGGCGGGAAGGAATCGGTTCCTGGGCGTGGTCCGCGGAGGAGGTGACGCGAGGGCCCCGCCCACCGGGGGCGGCGTTAAGAGGCGGAGGGTCTGGTGGCCCCAGGCTCCACGCTGGGCCAGGTTCCCCAGTGCTGGCTCCTCTGGGACCGCGTTTGCAGGTTTCTGCCTCCCCCTCTGAGGCTGCAACGGCGCCCACGCACCATCAGGGTCTCCTCTTCCCTCTCTCTGCCCCCAGTGCACGCCTTCTGGAAGGGCCCGGCCTCCGTGCCAGGGGGCGCCCGGCAGTCCCCCATCAACATCCGCTGGAAGGACAGCGTCTACGACCCCCGGCTGAAGCCCCTCAGGGTCTCCTACGACTCGGCCGCCTGCCTCTACGTCTGGAACACCGGCTACCTCTTCCAGGTGGAATTCGACGACTCCGCCGAGGGGTCAGGTGAGCCTGAGCTGGGGTCGGGGCCCTTTCCTCCTGTCACTCCCGAGAGTGGGTCACGGGGTCAGCAGAGAAGCGGACGAGGCACGGAGAACGGCCGAGGCTGGCGGTGGGGACGGGCAGAGTGATGTTCACCTTAAAGCTGGTGATGCCGACCAGCTACGTCACACGTCACTGGGGACAAAACTCTGAACGGTGAGGGCCTCCCTGGGGGGTTACATTCCAGGGACTGGAAGGCAGAAACAGTGAGCTAAGAAAACGTACACTGCACTCAGAGGGGAAAAGCAGAGTGGGGTAGAGGAGAGAGTCTCCGAGGTGAGGAGGCCTGGAAGGAACGGAGGAAGGATGGTGGCCGGGCGTCCGGAGCCCGGGAGCCTCGCTGGTGCTCGCTCAGAGTGAGACGGGGCAGTGACCTGGCTGATGTCCAGCTGCTACAGGAGGAGGAGGGGAGGGGAAAGTGGGGAGTAGGGACGAGCAGGAGGCTGTCTGGGGGTGTTGCCAGTGGTGGAGGGCTGCAGGGCAGGTGGGCAGGGAGGCGGGTCCCAGCGTCCTGCCAAGGGCTGTACACGCACCATCTCATTAAAGCCTCACTGGTGGGAACCCTCACCAGTGCTGGGTGGATACTCTACAGGTTTGGGAAGTTTCCTTCCACTTCTATTTTACGTGTGGGGGCTGGCTGCCGGATTCCATCTGGTGTTTTTTCAACTTTTTCTGTTCTGCCTCTGAGAGTCGGGAATTTGCAATGGGCGGAGGGTGCCTGCGTGACCAGCCCCCACTGAGAAGCTTGGGCACCGAGTCTCCTATGGGCAACCCTGGTGGGCTGCACTCCACACGTGTTGTCACAGCTCGTTGCTGGATTTCAGGGCGTCCCTTGTGACGCCACCAGAGAGGACTCTGGAAACCTGGTCTCCTCCAGACACTACCTCTGCCTCTGCTGACGTTGCTTGCATCCTTTCGCCGTGATAGGTCTTGGCTGTGCGTGTGACTATACGCCGAGTCCTGGGAGGTCTTGGCCGTGCGTGTGACTATACGCCGAGTCCTGGGAGGTCTTGGCCGTGCGTGTGACTATACGCCGAGTCCTGGGAGGTCTTGGCCGTGCGTGTGACTATACGCCGAGTCCTGGGAGGTCTTGGCCGTGCGTGTGACTATACGCCGAGTCCTGGGAGGTCTTGGCCGTGCGTGTGACTATACGCCGAGTCCTGGGAGGTCTTGGCCGTGCGTGTGACTATACGCCGAGTCCTGGGAGGTCTTGGCCGTGCGTGTGACTATACGCCGAGTCCTGGGAGGTGTCCTAGGGAACCACAGAACCTGGGGACGCCAGACACAGCCCCCAAGCCCAGGTCCTCTCCAGGCCGGCCCTCGGTCCACTTCCTCCCATACGTGCAGTCGTCTCGTTCACTAACCCATCGCCCCAGTGAGGATGTAAACTGCACGAGGGCGGGATCACTCCTACTGGACGCCGCAGGTGCTCGGTAAACTGGTGGATGAATAATGAATGTAAAGTTAAAGGTATAAAGGAGTCAGGCAGAGGGACTGGACAGCAACTGAGGCCCAGCCTGACCCGCCCCAACTCTGATGGACCAATGGCTGCAGCACGGCATGAGAGCCCTTTTTCCCTGTGCCAGGCCCTGTGAGGTGCTTCACGCACACCGTGGCTCAGAGTTTCCAGGGGTCTCTTTCCTCATCTCACAGGTGAGAAGGAGCCCGTGTTTCCTGAGCACAGCCTACATGCCTGGAATGGCTCTCACAGTATCCGTCAGGGTTGCTTCTCATGTAGGGCTTGCCAAAGGCAAGTGGATAGGGACCCCACCTCTGGCCGACGCAAACCAAAGCACCTTCTTGGAAGTATAAGATTACCTCAAAGAAGAGAAGGGAAAGTTGGATGTTAACCAGATCTTTTTTTTTTTTTTTTAAGATTTATTTATTTATTTATTTATTTATTTATTTATTTATTTTTGGCTGCGTCGGGTCTAAGTTGTGGCACGTGGGATCGTTTGGCGCGCGGGCTTCTCTCTAGTTGGGGCGTGCGGGTTTTTCTCTCTGTAGTTGTGGCGTGCAGGCTCCAGGGCGTTTGGGCTCTGTGGTTTGCAGCATGTGGGCTGTAGCTGAGGCTCCTGAGCTCAGTAGTTGTGGCGCGTGGGCTTAGTTGCCCCTCAACATGTGGGATCTTAGTTCCCTGACCAGGGATCAAACCCACGTCCCCTGCATTGTAAGGTGGACTCTTTACCACTGGGCCATCAGGGAAGCCCCTAACCACATCTTTAAAAGCACAGGGACCAGGCCAGCTCAGGGATCTGGGGAGCAGAGGTTTATGCATTTATTTACTTAGCGTGCCAACTTTTTTTCTGCCTTTGTTGGTCTGTTCCAAGCCCAAATTCCCAAGGAGCGACTAAAATTGTCCTTTCAGGTTTAATACGGTTTGTATTAATTTTTTTTAAATTTTACGCAGCAATTTTGAAAGATTGAATAAAGAATAATAGTTCCTGAACTTTTAATTGGTTGGCTAATAGTTGTGTGAATATACTAGTCATTTTGAGAAAAACAGATTTGGACGTAGATGAGTTCCTATCGAATCTATACTCTTCCTATATAATTTTTATGTGTAGTCATGGGTCTTACAGACATTGTTACCGAATGCAAGTTCATGTGCCCGACGGACAATGAGGCCAAACGGTACCAAAATGTCGGAGTTTGGAGCAGAAAAAGGTTTATTGCAGGGCCAGGCAAGGAGACAGGTGGCTCGTGCCCCTCAAAAAACCCCAAACTCCCTGAAGAGTTTCAGCACAGCATGTTTAAAGGTCAGGTAAGGGAGGGGCGTCCCAGGGGATGTGATCAGCTTGTGCACAATTTTCTGATTGGTTGATGGCTCCGGGAGGTCCCGGGCCTATGTGCTCAGGATCATCAGTTAGTTAATTTCTTCCTCATTTAGTGGTGGTTTTTAGCATCTGAAAAACTCAGGAAATATGCATGAGATACTATTATCTGGGTACTTCAGAGAGGAGGTATAGCAGAGGATCTAGGGGAGGGGTCTGTCCCGGGAAGGCCCCATAGGGTCCTTCTCGGTTACAGTATCTCTATAACAAGTTCGTTTTCCTTTAAGTCATAAAATGTGAAAAACTTCGAAGGTTACTTTGGACTTTTGTATGTGTATGGTTAAGATACGTTTGACAAACGAATTCAGAGCCCCAGGGGAAGAGGACTGGTGGCTGAGCTTGGAGTCACCCTGCCCTTCGTCGGCGGAACACCCAGCACCCTGACCAAGATCCTCACCAAGATCACACGCCCAGGGACGTGTTGGTCCAGGGGAAATCGTGGCGCCGTTTCTAGAAGGGGGAAGGTATGCTGGACAGACAGACATGCAAACACCCCCTTTCAAAAGAGCCCCTGGCTGGATGAACAACAGCACGGCACAGACAGATGCCGCTCTGGAGGGTATGAGCAGCCTCATTCTTTTCTTTTTTTTTAAAGATTTATTTTATTATTTATTTATTTATTTATTTTTGCCTGCGTCGGGTCTTAGTTGTGGCACGTGGGCTCTTTCGTTGCGGCGCGTGGGCTTCTCTCTAGTGGTGACGTGTGGGTTTTCTCTTCTCTAGTTGAGGTGCGTAGGCTCCAGGGAACGTGGGCTCTGTAGTTTGCGGCACACAGGCTCTCTAGTTGAGGCGCTCGGGCTCAGTAGTTGAGGCGAGTGGGCTTGGTTGCCCCAAGGCATGTGGGATCTTAGTTCCCTGACCAGGGATTGAACCCGCGTCCCCTGCATTGGAAGGCAGATGCTTTACCACTGGACACCAGGGAAGTCCCCATCCTCATTCTATGTAAGGAGGAACGGAGGCTGCAGGTGGGGCGGGGGGAGTGACGGTGGGGGGTGGGCAGAGGGAGGTCTGGTTCAGGCCCAACTCCTGCTGATTCTAAAGCCCACGTCGCATCACTGCGTCAACCGTGTACTGACACGTCCAGGCACAGCTGGGTCAGAATCCTCCCTCTTGCGGCTCTGCCTCCTTCTGGGGGGATTTGTTCCAGGCGGGGGCTTCCCAAATGGGGCGACAAGGGCGGGCTGCAGCATGGGCCCACTTCCCAGTAGGGCGGCACTAAGGGCAGTGCCTCTGTCCCCACGATCGCCGCATTGGCCCCAGGCTGATGGTCGTTGCCCAGCTTCGGTCACTCGTGTGGGGTGAGGCCATCACAGTGACTGTGAGGGATGAGCCCGCCTGGAGCAGGAGAGGACCGAGAGGGGAGGACCCCAGGGCTACGGTCCCCAGAAGAGAGGCACACTCCCCATGCTCTCCTGGGAGCTCCCACCTGGCGGTTGAACCTGAGCTGACCCCGGCATCCCCCCATCCCGGTCGTTTTCAAATTCAAGGCCTTTGCGCCCTGTTGCAGCCAGGCCTCTGTGCTGACCAGGTCCTGACCCCCGCTGTTTGGCTCCTCCAGCACGTTCTCAGTCGGGTTCCAAGGGCCCCTCCCCGCCCTGCCACAGACCCGACGAATTCTCTGGGTGTCTCTCCCTGGCCATATAAATTATTTGGATAATCCCCCTGCGGCTCACGTCCACTCAGGCCAATCTGGTTTTACTTTACTTGTCATTTTCTGCAAAGCCCAGTTTCCTTTCTTTCTCTCCTGCTCAGTTTCACATGCTCCGCCCCCACCCACGCCCATCTCCAGCCTCTAGCCACCTCTGTTCAGATTCTCTGTCTTCTTTGTTCACCTCCAATGGAAATTGGAAGGTGCCGGGAGCAAAGGAAATGGAAAATGCAGCTGAAAGACAGGAAGAACTAAGAAAAAGTTTTGCAGTAAGAAAATGAGACTCATGAGACACTCCCAAAATTTTTTTTTTTTAAATTCTTCGACAGAAACGGAAAGCCTCGGCAGCAGGAGGGGAAGTGAGTGGAGAAGGTGCACGGTGCAGAAGTAACTTTGCACAGTATGTGATCACTTTGGTCAGGTCACACCAATAGGTGCGCGCAGGAACGCCGAGCAAACCAGATCCGGGGGCTGAGGACATTAGGGTTCCAGCGGGTGAGGGATAGGAGAGCTCAGAGGTCAAGGCCGGTCAGCAAGAACGATGATGAATAACAGAGGTGAAGGCAGCGGCTCTTTCCAAGGAATGTGAGACTGAAGGCCAGGGAAGGAAGGGCTGGCAGAGGGGACGAAGCAAGAAGGAACATAGCGCCGGCTCCAAGCGGACCCCGTGGTCACACCCCGCAAACCCCTCACAGGCGAGGCCCCCTTGTTCCAGCGCCCGAGCGATCCTTTTCCTAAGGAGTGACAATGCCGCTTCCACCCGATGGGCAGTGTAGGTGCAGAAAGTGGGGTGGAAGGTCAAGGGCCAAAGGCCACAGATAGATGCCGCTGCTCCTTTTCGCTGAACCAGGTCCTAGGTTACCACTAGCAGTGATATCGTTACTGCTGCCAGGTGCTATTGAGTGCCCGTTACGTGACAAACCAATGTGCAAATCAGGGTACACTTTTGAAGGCATTTCATTCTCACAGTAACCCCAAGAGACGGGTAAATATGCCCATACATGGGAAGAGGACATCCGTGTCCAACATTCAAATCAGGGCTGTTTCCAAATCCCACTCCCTCCCCGCCATCCACAGAAAAGAAAAGAAGCCGGGAGTCCGTGTCTTGCTGGCACTTAGGGCCTGAGTCCCAGGAGCTCAGATGCCCAGCTGTTGCTCCTCCCGCCCACTTAGCCGCGTGGCCTGAGTGAGCCGCCTTCCCTGCTAGACCCTCCTCCTCTGGGGGCAGCTCATCTTCCTCCTGAAGGGCTCAGGGGGCGGGGAGGACGGCATGGTGGTCAGGGCCCAGCTCTGCAGCAGAAGGAGCTTATCAGCCAGGTAGTATAAGCTCGTTCCCTAACCTCTCTGACCCTCAGTCTCCTCCTCTGTCCACTGAGGTCGGACACCCGCCCGGAGGGAGGATTAGAAGAGGCCCGTGGGAAGCACTAACCTCCGAGCCAGGAGAAGTGAGCGTTTCACCCGTGATAGCTTAGCTTCACCTGCTGGGGCTCCGCCCAAATAAGACCAGAACAAGGCACAGCTGTGCCCCTCTCGGGCCTCCCACTGGAGGGAACAGAGCGCCGGCCAGGCCCGGCCCAGCTGCCTCTGACTACGGAGGACTCTGTGGTTGGTGACCGCATCCATCGGCCGAAGGAGGAAACATGGAAACTCCAAGCCTGGAGCTGTGAGCAGCCTTCCCGAAGGGTCACTCACTCTCAAGGACCCAAGTGGGCACAGAGGTCACGGGCCTGCTAAGGCTCCTTCCAACACCAAAGTGGATTTTAAGCCGTTTGTAAAGGGGGGCCAATAATGGCCTTTCATCCTCTAAATGACGACTAATAAGGATGCCCAGCGCCACCGGGGCAGGGTCCTGAGCCTGAGCTTCACGGAGTCGGCAGCGGGTGTACACAGCAGGGCCCGGTGAGCGGCCTTTGCTCCTGGAGTGAACGCGTAACTGCAGGTCAGTACGATTTTAAAGTTCACAGACTTCACGTCCATCAGTTGGGGAATCTTCACCCAAGAAAACTGACTCCAGCACGAAAGCCAAAAGGGAGACGCCGGAAGAGTTTGGGGGTCCCTGCTGGAAAGGCAGGCTGGAGATGGGGCCGGGAGGTGGGTCGTGAATGTGGCAGCAGAACTGCTTTGCCATCTCCCAGGACCCTGCATCATCCCACGCAGGGCCCAGGGCCAAGGGTACTCTTCCCCCACGGGTCAGGCGGGGGGCCTGCAGTGGGCGTGAGCTGGTGCCTCCCAGACAATGCAAGGGGGTGGCGGGGGGGGGGTGCATTCCGGGAGGGAGTCCTATGCTGTCAGGAAGGTGACTGTGGCCACTCGGTCCACATTTGTTTCCTGGGACAGTTATTTTTCACTGCAAATTCGTTCACTGGCATTCTGGTTCCTAAAACTGTATACTTTCCATCTTCATTCCTTGTATATCCGCTGTTTCTTCCCTCAGGTTCTGGGCGTGGGTATTTTGGGGGGCAGAGGTGTGATTTTGGAGGTTGGGTGGAGTGGTTCCCCTCACCCAATCTGTGGAAATGATAATCCCCACCCAGGAAAACACTCCTCCCCCGACGTCCCGTGAATCCATGTCAGTCCCTCCCAACCGCACACACCAGCCAGGCCAAGGTCACCAGTGCATCCCTTCCGTCTCTTCCTCCTCCCCCACTGCTCTCCCCGCCCCCCATCTTTCCCTCTTCCCTTCTTTGTTCCCAGGGCCCCCAGCCCCACTCCCATCGCACCTTCCCTCCCCCGGCCTGGCCTCGATTGCTGCTACCTTAGGGACACAGGGTCCTCGTGACTAGCCCGGCAGCCTCCCTCTCCTCCTCCCTCTCTGCATCTCCCTAAACCACCAGCTCCTCTGCCTCGGAAAGGGGGCTCCCAGTCTTGTGGGGCAAGCCTGAGGCCCGTCTGGTGGCAACACACCCCTACCACTCCTGGGGGCTCATCAGCGTCGTGGGCAGCTGTCTGAAGAAACACCCCACTTACCGGCATCGGTTGGGAGGTGGAAGGTGGACACTTGTAGGACCGTGTGACATCCCTACCCGCTGTCACACCCAGTGTGGTGACCCCGTTCTCCCTCCGTCCATTGCCAGGAGTGCCCCTCACCACTGCTTCCGCAAAACCACCCAGGAATTAGCCGTTCCTGCTCCATGCAAGGAGCTAGGCTTGTAAATCTGCAATACAGCCGCGCAGTAAGCACTCGCTGTGCCTGGTGGCGCGTTAGGTCCCAGGACCTCCCCAGACACAGTCTCTGCTCGCAAGGAGATCTCAAGTCAGGAAATGCGGGAAAAGGTGCGTTGAAGGATAAACTACGTCAAGGACGGGGATGCAAGTGTCGCCCCCAGACCCCACCTCTCTAGGCAGACATCCATTTCTAAAGACTGGAACATTCAAAGTCTGCTGACGAAGGCTCCCCTACGTGGCCACTGCCGGCACCTACCCCTTTGCCCTCCGACCCGTCTCCCTGCCGACCTTACGCTCCCGCCACTGGGAGCCTTCGCAGGTCCAACACAGTGGCCCGCTCTGTCCCTCCAGCCCTCTCTGCCTGTTGTCCCTTCCCGCCTACAGCCGGCCCTCCTCTTCGCTCTTACGGCTCAGCTGAACCCCGACTTCCTCGGGGAGGCCCTCTCTGATGCCCCGCACCCCTCAGATCCCCCTAGAGCACCCTGTCCTTGCCCACATGTCCACGACTCACTGCCTGCCTGCCCCTGGGCAGTCCATACTCCAGGAGGGGCAGGGCTGCCCTCTGTCACCCCCTCCACGTCCAACACTTAAGCCGAGGCTGTGGCACATTGTACGAACTCAAGTGAATATTTGTTGAATGAATGCATGATTTTTCCTTTTTACGCTTTGTGGCTGGCCGAGCCCCTTCTAAAGGACACTCTCTTAAGATACATTTATCCCTCAAAGTCTTTACGTGCAGGTCCTATCTTGGGAGTAATAGTGGCTATTTCCGGTGACTGCAGATCTCTGCTTGGATGATGAGATGGTGATCGTGATGTAATAACCACCAGAATACGGTCATAATAACAGAAGGTTTTACCGCTGGTTGAGCTCCTCCGGGGTGCCAGGGGCTGTGCTAGGGAGGGTTCGGTAAGCGCTACTGTATCTGATGCTCGCCACGTTCTGACGGGGGTGGGGGCGTCATTATCATTTTACAGACGTCAGGTCTGAGGTCCAGAGAGATAGGACCACTGTGTGGGACCCGCTGCCTGAAACCAGGGGCTGTGCTCACGTTTGCCTGGCTTCAAACCCAGAGCCGATGTGTGGTGGTCCCAGAGGTTAGGTCCCCAAGAGCGATCTCACCTCCCTCATTTCTGGATTTTGGGGTACTGGGGGCGGGGTCGTGCCCCTCAGGCACCACCAGTGCGCTGGCCGCCAGCTGTGGCTCCCACTTTCCTGGAGAGAATGGCAAAGACCTCCCTAATCCAGAGAACGCACGGAGAGCCTTTGCCCTTGTGCGTGGAGTGTCGGAGGGAACGTTAGTTAAATCCTGGAGGGGCACCGAGAACAGGCTGCTCCTCAGCACCATCGAGTTATTTGCAGTTTTGATTAATTAGAACATGTCAAACTGCTCTTGGACTTATTTTAAGCCTAAAAACAACCATGCCTGCCAACAGCCTGCTTATCCTGGTCAAAGCACCAAACTACAAATTGACGGCTGTTATCAGCGGCTGTTGTGAGAACAGAGACAGTAGGATCTGGGCTTGGAGCCAGCCTCCAACATCTTTGTCCTCAGGGATGCAATTCCCCAGTTACGTCTTGACACACCTGCTCCCGGAGACTGCCAGGGGGATGCATGGCCTCCGGTCTGTGAACAGCCCTGCAGATGGCAGAGTCTGGGGTCTGGCGGGCTAAAGGCCCCCTTGTCACAAATTGGGCTTGCCTGTTTTCTTTTTCTTTCTTTTTTTTAAACGTTAATTAATTAATTAATATATTTTTTTCTTTTTGGCTGCTTTGGGTCTTCGTTGCTGTGCACGGGCTTTCTCTAGTTGCAGTGAGCGGGGGCTACTCTTTGTTGTGGTGCGCGGGCTTCTCACTGCGGTGGCTTCTCTTGTTGGGGAGCACGGGCTCTAGGCGTGCAGGCTTCAGTAGTTGTGGCATGCGGGCTCAGTAGTTGTGGCTCGCGGGCTATAGAGTGCGGGCTCAGTAGTTGTGGCTCACGGGCTTAGTTGCTCCGCGGCATGTGGGATCTTCCCGGACCAGGGCTCGAACCCGTGTCCCCTGCATTGGCAGGTGAATTCTTAACCACTGCGCCACCAGGGAAGCCCCACACCTGTTTTCTTGAAGGGAATTACTCTGACACTGTCTGGTCATTATGAAAAGTCACTGAGATTATTTTATCCAGGGCAGCCGCCTTCAACTGGGTTCCTAACTTTCCTGGCAGGAAAAGAGGAGCGTTTGGCTTGAACCCTGCCACGAAAGTCGAGGGGCTGGACCCAAGCAGGCCTGGGGTGGAGTCGCTGGGGGACCTGGGGCAGGTGATTGACTCCTCTGAGCCTCAGTTTCCTCATCTCAAGATTGGGCCAGTAGTAGCTGCTTGCAGGGTCACTGTGAGGAGAGGTCACTGGGGAAGGTAGCGTGCTTTGCACGATGCCCAGCGTGTAGCGGGCGCTGGGTGAACGCTGGCTTGTCAGTTAGTGCACTCAGAGCTCGTGCTGACTGTCCACCAGGCGCTGGCGATCACGGCGCTGACAGATGTGGGTGCACAGCGCCCAGGACGCAGGAGATGCTGACGACGGATGAGACCCCCTTACTCATCCCATCGCAGAGATGTGCCATGGCTGCCGGCTTTCGTCCTTTGGGTGCTTCCAGAATACCGGGCATTCTGCTGAGAACTTTGCATTTAATCCTGGCAACGTCCCATGGAGTAGGTGCTAGGATCCTCCCCATTTTACAGGCGGGGAAACTGAGGCTGGGAACAGTTTAGTAACCGGACCGAGATCGCCGCGTTTGGAGGCGATGGCGCCAGCACCGACCCAGAGCGCACCCCCGACCACCTGCAGAAACGGGGCACTGTTTTCCGGTTTTTCAGCAGAGACGCTGGCACTCGGCTAGTGGCTGTCTTTGCCCATCCATCTAATTTTAGAGACGTCGTTCCAGAGAGTCTTCCGTCCCTGACTTGAAAGATGCTCGAGGTGTACAAGTCTGACACCCGAGCTTGTACTCAAGCAGCTCCTGCACAGTTGATGCTGTTTGTCTCCTGAAATGCATTTGAAGGAGGGAGGCTGAGGGCATCACAGTGCCCGGTTCCGGGTGCACCGCCGACCGGCCGCAGGGCGCCCCTGCAGCCCAGCCCGTGGCACCAGGGCTCCTCTGGCCATGCCTGCCCTCCCTCTTCGCTTCCCTCCTGAGATGCTCGTGCCGTGCTTTCCTCCGTATCTGCATCTGCAGGTCACAGAGCTGGCGAGGGGCAGCAGCCTGCAGGGTTTGCTGTGAGTTTGCTTGGTCCCAGCTCGGGGTGGCCCCCGCCCGCTTACAGACGACCAGGTGTCAGCCTGCAGTCGGGAAGGAGAGGCCCCACCGAGGGGAACGTTCCTCCCTGCAGGCCCGATTCCAAAGCTGACCTCTGTCCACATTCTCTTCCTTAGACAGGCAGCCTTCTTTGGGAAGCAGGCAGGAGGGAGTCACCCTGCGAGAGGTTGCTCCTTGGAGAATTCTGGGGGCAGCTGGATGCGGGGAGAGCGTGGGGCCCTGGTCCCTGGGCTCCAGGCCTGCCCTGAGGGTGACCCTGGGAAAGTCTTCACCTGCCGGAGCCGGGGGCGATGCTCGTGCCCGGCCCCCTCCCCTCCCCTGCTCTCTGTTGGTGGCCACCGTTGGGAGTGGTTTTTCTACGAGGTTATTTTTGGCGGGGTCTGCCCGACACCCAGCTCGTGGTGGGTTTTTGCCTCGTGCACTTGGTGTCGCTCTTTCTGGAGACCTTATGTGGGGTCTACACATCAGAGTCCTCAGATGCTTGAGCTGGGAGGGACCACCAGGACCACCTAGCTAGGAATCCTTTCTTCGTTATTACGTGAAGGAGCCGAGTCCCTGAAGGATTACATGGCGTGTGGTCACCACCAGCATTGTCTTCACCGTCTGACTGCACTTTATGAGGCCCTCCTGCCAGCACTGCTCATTTCACAGGTGGGACAGCTGAGGCTCTGAGAGGCTGATCCACTTGCTCGAGGTCACACAGCAAACGCATTAGTCAGTGCATTTGGGCAGCTCCAGGTGTCTGCTGGCCAGGGCTCCCCACTCCCCTTCCACCATGATGCAAAGTGCCAGACAGAAGTGGCACAAAGATCACACTGCTGGTGCTTCAAGCTTTTGTAATTTCCTCAGATGATGTTTTGTACTCGAGGCACGGGTTTGGGCGTCAGACCTGGCTTCGAATCCTAGCTCCTGTGCCCGGGATTACCGACAACCTCTTTAACCTCTCTTAATAAATTAAAAAACAACACAAAACTACAGAGGTCAGTAGGCTCATGTATCCTCACCCCTCAAAGGAAAACAATCACCCCCTTGTATTTTCAGCCACAGAAAATCCAGTAAAGTCTTGTAATTTGAACCCAACAGGGAGGTTTTCTATCCATCTCAGCCTCTTCCCTGCAGAATGGCTCCTCCACACCCGTGGACTCAGGCTTCGTGATTTACTCTGTTTTTTTATACTTGCGGGGGGATGAGATACTTCTGTGTATGTTTCTAAAGTGAGATATAACTTGTGGGTGTTCAGGAGAATAAAGCCATAGAGCCTCATGACGAGATGCCCGTAACGACGTTCTAGACCAACGCTTTCAAGTGAAGACAGACAGCAAGAAGCTTCATGACTCGATCGAGGGCAGAATAATGGACTGAATCTGTTTTTCCAGTTTATAGTTCAGTACTTTCTGCTACCAGGACCTTCAATGGCAAAAACAAAGCAGAAGCACCCCTACCAGTCATATTTGACACTTTCAGCAGCATCTATCACGTCACTAAATGTTGTCCCTGCTTTTGCCGCATGGAGGAGCTGATGCAGGCAACGCCCGCCCCTCCCCCCACCCCGGGAACTCACGCCATCGCCGTGCCCGTGTCCTCCAGACCTGTCCGAGGATCCCAGCGTCTCACTACGCTCACCTCAAATACAGGCGGATGTCCAACCGTTACCATTACGTGTGTCGCACTTGGTGGTGGAAATCTGTTAGCAAAGTGCAGCTGAAGCCCGGAAGACCGGCTAAACCCTGTGCATCAGAGCCCCCCGGGAGCTCATTCAAATGCAGGCTCCCAGCCGTGGCCCTGGACCTCTTGGGACAGCACCCATGATCCCACAGTTCAGAGCAGATGCCGCCATGACAGATGCTCAGGGGTGATGAACTTGTGTGCATCACGCTAACAGCTCTTGGGGATGCCTCACCAGGAATTCAGGGTGACTTAGAAAGTGGTCATATAGTGAGGCTAGGCCGAGCAGGGGCTGCCTGCAGATCAGCCCTGGTGGAAAAGGTTACACCTTATTTTTTTTTAAATATTTATATATATTTTTAATTTGGTTGCGCCAGGTCTTTTCTGCAGCAGGCGGACTCCTTAGTTGCAGCACACGGGCTCCTTAGTTGCAGCATGTGAACTCTTAGTTGCAGCATGCATGTGGGATCTAGTTCCCTGACCAGGGATTGAACCCGGGCCCCCTGCATTGGGAGTGCGAAGTCTTAACCACTGCGCCACCAGGGAAGTCCCCAAAATGTAGCACCTCATATCTCAGAATTTGTTTATTTAAACATCTTGCTCATTACATATTAGCTCATGAAATTATTTGGTGATAGAATTTTATCTGCTCTTCTTTCATTTGAAAGACATCTCTTTTTTCTTTTCTTTCTTTTTTTTTTTTTAATTAAAGGAAAGTCTGGAAATCTTATAGGACTGGCATGGCACGCATCTCCAAAATGGTTTTTCTTTGCCTTTTTGCTGCCTGCGATTGGCTGAGGCCCCAACTGCCACCAGGTGGCAGCACTGGCATCTGCATCACTCAGGTGTTTCCTGTGAGCTGCTGGGGGCCCGCCGGGACCAGGTGATGGGGCCAGGTGACAGGGCAGACAAGGTCCCACGTTTCAGTTTGTGGTTTCAGCAGAACATCAGTCTCTTGAGAGCAAAATCGAGTAACCCCAATGTAGTCAATGTCACAGCAACCCCACAGTCTAGCAACTAGACTAACACACCATTTCCACTGTTTCACCTTCCAGGAATTAGTGGTGGCCCCTTGGAAAACCACTACAGACTAAAGCAGTTCCACTTCCACTGGGGAGCAGTGAACGAGTGGGGCTCAGAGCACACGGTGGACGATCACGTGTACCCGGCGGAGGTTCGTAGCAGCCCATGTGTGGGGACTTCCCATGTGCCAGGTTCGATGTCGGGTGATCAAGCATCCCAGTCGCTCAGAATGGATTCCCTGGGACGCGGGACTCTCAGTGCTCAAACCAGAACTGTTGGCCACCCCACGCATTCAACCTCACGACTATCCTAAGGGGAGGGTACTGTTAGCCCTTTCAGTGAACGGGAGAAGAGACAGGTTCTGAGTGGTATTGTAACTTGCCGAAGTCCGACAGCTGGGGTTTAGGAGCAGAGTCTGTGCCCTTAGCTCTTGCTCAGCCACGCGCTTGCTGCTGGTCGACGAGAGGCGAGAAACTTCCTGTCCTTCGAGGCGTTCAAGATCTTATACTGAGAATGAAAAATCTTTACAATAGAAATTAACTTCTTAAAACAAAGTGATATTTGCAACATTCCAAAACGGGAGTCAGTAAAGAAAAGGAGTAGAGATAAAGGTCAGGAATTGGGTTTTGGTGGTTATGGGGTGGTAAGTGGCGCCTTACTGGTGTCCCCCAATATTTTATTGTGAAACGTTTCCAACTTACCAAAAAAATGAAAGAACTGTATAGTGAGAACCCGTGAGGTTACCCCCCAGATCCTGTGATTGACATGTGCCAAATTCACTCTATTGCACCTCTGTCCACCCACCAGCCACCTGGATTTTACATGTATTTCAAGTTCTGGACTGTTCTCGTCACCGTTGTTACGGAAGTAATACTAAGGTTAAAATAGACCCGGAGTCCAGTCAAACCAGAAAGTGAAAATCACTGCGATCACACAGCCGGAGGTGGCCTCTGGGGACAGCTGATAATTAGGGAGTTCCATTAATTGTTATAATTACACACATTTTTACAAATATGACAAAAATGAAGGAACAGCGGCTTGCTTTTGGTAAACCTCACTCCTCTGAGTAACTGTACCTCGGTTTCTAGTGAGCAGCTCTTTCAGTAAAGGAGTCTGTTGCAGTTCGCTCGTTTAGCAGCAGGAGCAGAGCTTGGGACCCACCAGCGGCTGTCCGTGAGCCAGGTGGCCGGGAGCTGCTGGGCCGTCCTGGCCGTGCTTCCGGCCCATGTTGGGGCGGGCCTTTTCCTGTGGGGTTGGGGAGGCCGGGCCAGCCCCACAGGTGGGGTCCATGAAGGAGGAAGGCTGTGGGCGGGACCTCAGGCCCAGCTGTCCCTATTTCTGGAAGACCACGCGTGACAGTGGGTGGGGGGCCGAGGTGAGCTACAGGAGGGCAGGGGGAGGCCACGCCACCCTCACGGTCCCTGGTGTGCGTGGCCAGGAACATTGGGACTTGTTGGCAGCAAGGTGCCACCTGGAGCCACGTGGACCCGCACCCCTGGCAGGGCCGCCCTGGCCCTGGAGTCCAGCAGCCGCGTGGGGGAGGGTCTTGTTGACCACGAGAGGCTGCAGCACTTTCTGGGCCGAGTCCTTGTGGACTCAGGGCCTGGGCCACCGTTCAGAAAGGCCTCCACCGCCACGCATGCTGGAGCAGGAAATGCGGACAGACACCCAGGCCCCTTCCTGGTTCTGAGCCGCACGCAGCATCGGCCCACGTGCCCTCACACAGAACCCAGGGGTCCTGCTTCTGCCTCTTACTCACCGGGGCCCAGGAAAGCCCGTTCCCCCAGCCTGTTTCCCCGCCGTTGTGATGCTGACTTGGGACTTAGGAAAACCAACGGACGGTGTGCGAAGAAAGGACATAGGTGAAGTGCAGAGGAGGGTGACAGATGTAGAAAAATGCCATTTGGGGGGCGTACTTACGTTCAAAATGATCCATTGTCTATCTGAAACTCAGATTTAACTGAGAGTCCTATATCTGATCTGGCAACCCTCATTCAAGGCTATCTGAGCAGTAGCGAACAATCCAACCACCCATTTCTGTTTGACAAAGTTAAAGCGAGCCTCCCTTCTCTCCCCCTGGCAATGCCGAGGCCCTGCTTTCTGGGCTTTGAGCGAGCTTTGGCTGGGGGAACCGTGGGCTGCAGCCGTGGATTCATTGAAAGCCTAAATCGGGCACATGTCAGCCGCACAGAGGGAGGAGGGCCGGGCTAACCTCTCTCGGCTACGCGGTGATGGAGGGAATTCTCTTCTTCTGGGTTCCAGCTGCATCTAGTTCACTGGAACGCTGTGAAATACCAAAACTACACAGAAGCCGTGATGGGAGAGGACGGCTTGGCGGTGGTGGGCGTGTTTTTAAAGGTAAGCTTGCTGGGGTGCAGCTCTCCTAGTCAGATCTGCTCTCTGAACAAGGTCCGCTTAGAGTGACCTGTGCTTGTCACCCTGTCCCCTGCCCTGTCACGTGACCGCTCGGCGTGCCGCGCTGTGCAGCTGGGGGCCCGCCACGAGGCGCTGCAGAAGCTGGTGGCAGTCTTGCCGGACATAAAGCACAAGGTAAGCTACGTGTTTTGAAATCAACATAATTAGAAAAGCGACATTGCTTAGAGTAATGACTACTTTGCCAAAAAAATAACCAAAAAAAGGAACCAGTTGGGTGGAGAGAGCGTTGCAGAGAGGGTCTGAGTCCAGTTCTGGAACTGGGACTCACTGGAGCTGATTCCAGCTGTGTCTCGAGTTGGCTCACCGACTTGGAGGTGTTCCTGCTATTCTCGGGCCCTCCCTCCTCGGCGTAATGGGGTTTCCCAACATTCAGCCATTCAGGCAGCATCTTGAAGGTTTTTGCCTGTCTACCCACCTGTGGTACTATTAGTTACTTAGTATTTTTTATGAAATTGATCCACTTTTTAAAAATCTTTAGCCTTGTCCCAGGCAACAACATCCATTAGCAATAATGTTTGTTTTAAAACCAATTGAAACGTGGACTTCCCTGGTGGCACAATGGTTAAGAATCCACCTGCCAATGCAGGGGACACGAGTTCAAGCCCCAGTCCTGGAAGATCCCACATGCCATGGAGCAACTAAGCCCGTGTGCCACAGCTACTGAGCCTGCGCTCTAGAGCCTGCAAGCCACAGCTACTGAGCCCGTGTGCTGCAACTACTGAAGCCCATGTGCCTAGAGCCCATGCTCCACAAGAGAAGCCACCGCAATGAGAAGGCCGCGCACCGCAACGAAGAGTAGCCCCCGCTCCCCGCAGCTAGAGAAAGCCCGCACGCAGCAACGAAGACCCAACGCAGCCAAAAATAAATAAATAAATAAATAAAGTTTAAAAGAATAATAAAAAAAATGAAACCAATTGAAATAAATTCTCAACTATCGACATTTAAGAATGTCCACCGGCAAGCCACCTGGCATCCTTAGGGTCAGCCCCATCCTGGGAGAACAGGGAGGCGGGGCAAGGGGTCCTGCAGACGCACCCATCCTGCCCAGCTCGCCTGCACACTTGGCTGCACTCAGCGTAGCTCCGAAAGACAGCAAGGCCAGCAAGGTAGCTTTTCTCCAGTATCAGCTGAGAGAGGGCTTTGATGGAGAAATGGAAATTCCTGAAAACTGCAGTTTATTTGTTCAGCACCAAACAAAAGAATTCCGAGGGAAGGAGTCACCCGTGGTCCTTGGACGTGGGGACGGGTGGGTCTCCGACCTGTGTTAACAATGGCGAGAGCGGCTCCAGATGGGAGATGGGGGCCAGCCCTTCCTCGGCATTTTCACAGGGGCTGTTTGATCTGTGTGGCGCCCTCCCCTTGATGGTGACCTCCTGGGACCAGACCAGATCACCCCCCGCTGCCCCGTCTGCCAGCTCAGGAACTCAGCAAGGTCGAGGCACTGAGAGCATCCATCTCCTCCCTGGTCCGCAGCCAGAGTAAACCTGGACGTTTCCCCGGCGGCATCCACCCCCTCAGGGCATGGTCTCCACCACTGGGTGGGAGAGAAAGACCTGCTATGAGGTGCTATGTGCTAAGGGGTCTGTTTGCTTCCCCGAAGGCTCTGGGCAAATGTGCAGGAGAAACGGTGTTGGCAGGGGATGGAGGAAGCCGCTGGGCCCAGTTCTGGTCCTGATTCTCCTCCCTGGGCCTCAGTTTCCTCACCTGAAAGATAAGAGTTAGAATCTTAAGTGAGAAAGGCCCCGCCTCAGAGGGCAGGGGTCTGTGTCTCATGGGTTGGGAGGGTGATCGGCTCAAGTCATTAGTCACAGTCTGTGCTCCTTCCTGGGTTCCCCCGATGTCTGGGTTGATTTTTTAAGTTTTCAGCCTTAGGAGGCACCTCTGTGGTGTCCAGCTCTGTGGGATGGGACAGACATCCCGTAGCATCTGGGTTTGCCGCCATCTATAATCACGTGGCTTTCGGAAGTTCTTATCTTTCTTTCTTTATCATGAAACAGACATAAAGGCTGGTTCTGAAAATCCAAGGTAAGAGCCTCAGAGGGCGTCTGGCACGTCAGTGCCTATGGGGCTGGGGTCTGGGGGGACGAGGGGGATTTATCTGTCACTGCACACCCGCAGGTACTTTCTGCATCTTGTCCCATGTGCATATGTGACCTGTGTCCTTCAAGAATTGACTAGACCACACGGTGGAATATTACTCAGCCATATAAAGGAATGAAGCTCTGACACCTGCTACAACAGAGATGGCTTTTGAAGACATCATTCTGAGTGAAAGAAGCCAGATGCAAAATTCTCCGTATTACATGATTCCATTTCTAGGAAATGTCCAGAATGGGCAGATCAGTGGGGCCTGTGGCGGGGTGAGGGCAGGTGGGCAGGTTAGGGGGAATGACAGCTAAAGAGTGTTTACTGGGGCTCTTTTCTTCTGGAGTTCTGTTTTGAGGTAACGAACATGTTCTAGAGTCGACTGTGCTGAGGGTTCGCGTGTCCGTCTGTGAATATACGAACAGCCATAGAATCGTCCACTTTACGTGGGTGGGCGCTACACTTTGGGAATCGTGTTTCAGTCATGCCTTTGTAAGCCGTCAACTAGACATTGGTTACAAGGTGGAGCCCGGCACAAGGTGCTTGGCGACCATCTGTCAGAGCGAGTCAGTTTACCCCTTCCAGCTGCCAGAAGCTTAAACACCACCTCCCCATGGCTGAGCGGTGAGTCAGCACCCGGGGACAAGCCGTCAGTGGCTCCTTGCTTTTGCCTTTGAGGGCCGGGGGGAGGGACACCCACCAGCAGGGAGCCTCGTTCCTCGGGGCCCCGAGGACAGGTGCCTCGTGCTGGCTGTCCTCCCAGCCTGCCCAGCACGCAGCCGGGCCCCTGGTTCAGGCTCCGCTCCGGCTGGGCACTGGTTGGTATCCCGTTCCTCCCAGGGCCGCCCCCTCAGCCTTCCACCTCACTCACTTCACGGGGGGCGGGGGGCGGCCACCGTCCTGGGCCTGTCAACCCGAGGGACCCCGAGGAGCCTTTCCCCTCCGAGCAGAGGCTGCCCCGGAGCTTTGCTTCCAACGAGGCAGAGAGCAGCCGAGAGGCCCTGCTTTCTCTCCACAGCGTCCAGACAGCAGCCCCCTAGCCCCTGCCTCTGCCGCTGGGTTTCTTCAGGGGTCCCCAGCCCTGGGCAGAAGCAGGGTGTCCCCGTCTCCCCCCTCCCATCTCTCTCTTTTTTTTTTTATAAATTTATTAATTTATTATTTATTTTTTGGCTGTGTTGGGTCTTTGTTGCTGTGCCTGGGTTTTCTCTAGTTGTGGCGAGAGGGGGCTACTCTTCATCGCGGTGCACGGGCTTCTCATTGCGGTGGCTTCTCTTGTTGTGGAGCACGGGCTGTAGGTGTTTGGGCTTCAGGAGTTGTGGCTCACGGGCTCTAGAGCGCAGGCTCAGTAGTTGTGGCGCACGGGCTTAGTTGCTCCGCGGCATGTGGGATCTTCCCGGACCGGGGCTCGAACCCGTGTCCCCTGCATTGGCAGGCGGATTCTTAACCACTGCGCCACCAGGGAACCACCCCCTCCCATCTCTTTTAATCACTTCCGCGTCTCATGTGCTCATTCCAGCCCTGCAGCCTCTGTACTGATCCCCCAGCCCATCAGGCCAGACCCTGCCTCAGGGCCTTTGCACTGGCCACTGCTTCGGAGAAATCTCCTCCCCTTGACCCTCTCCATGTCTTTGTTCAGACGTCACCTTCTCAAGGAGGCCTTCTGGGCCACCCCTCCTAAAACACCAGCCTATACTCCCCACGTCTCTTATTTCACTGCCCTACCTTATTCTTCCCCATCACATTTATCGCTGTGTAAACTACTAGATGTTTTACTTACTTGTTCTGTGTGCCGTCTGCTCTCCTCCAATAAAAGTGAGTTCCACGAAAGCGGGTAGTTTGTCTCTCCTGTAGCCCCAGCACCTAAGATAGAGTCGGGTTTACTGTGGGTGCTCAAGAATAGCTCTGAGTGAGTGAGTGATGGTGGGACCCCATCAGGGTCATTAGGAACTCAGAGGCAGGTTTCTCCCTATGCTTTTCTAGAGCATGGAAACCAAGCAAACATGGATTCTGAACATGGGGCTCCCAAGCAGGACACGTGCTGATAGAGCAGCCTGGAGAGCTGGGCTGACCCAGTCCATCAATCCCACCCCTCGCTGATGAGAAGGAAAATTCTGGCACGAGTCAGGGACTTCAGCCAGTGCAGGGCGTCCCCCTGCGCGTTTGTAATTGCCATGGCTCTCACGTTGGGGAGGTCTGCCAAAGAGAGGATCAGCTGTCTTAAAAGTGTAACGTTTTCTGGTGCAACCGCTATGGAAAACAGTCTGGTGGTCCCTCAAAAAATTAAACATAGAATTACCATGGGATCCAGCGTTTCTACTTCTGGGTATATCCCCCAAATCATTAAAAGCAGGGTCTCGAAGAGATGTTTGTACACCCATGTTCATAGCAGCTTTATTCACAACAGCCAAGAGGTGGAAGCCGCCCAAGTGTCCATCGATGGATGATGGATAAACTAAATGTGGTCCATCCACACAGTGGAATATTACTCAGTCTTAAAAAGGGGGGAAATTCTGACATAGGCTACAACATGGAGGGACCTTGAGGTTATTGTGCTGAGTGAGATAAGCCAGTCACAAAAGGACAAATCCTGTATTATTCCATTTATACGAGGTCTCTAGAGGAGTTAGATTCATACAGACAGAAAGTAGAAGGGTGGGTGCTGGGGGCCGGGGGGAGGAGATGGGGAGCTGGTGTTTAATGGGGACAGAGTCTCAGTTTGGAAAGATGAGAAAATTCTGGAGACGGATGTGGTGATGGTTGCACAACAATGTGAAGGTACTTATCACCACTGAACTGTACATTTAAAAATGGTTAAAATGGTAAATTTTATGCTGTGTATGTTATTTGACATCAGCTTTTAAAAGTGTGATATTTTCACAGCCAAGGTATACAAAAATGAGTAGCCTTAAAAGAAAAACTACAAGCCTGCGGTGGGCATCTCTGCTCAGCGTGGAAGGGCCGCATTCTCTTGTTACGGTTTCCAAATGTGACAACCGCGACCACAGCCTTTATCTCAGAGACATGCTCCCCTCCAGGCCACATCGCTGAGATAAAGCCCAGTGTGGTGCCCCCCTCCCCGGCCTCCTCCACCCACCTGAGAGCCTGCGGTCTCCTCCCCCAGGACGCGCGGGCGGCCCTGGGCCCCTTCCAGCCCTCCTGCCTGCTGCCCGCCTGCCGGGACTACTGGACGTATCCGGGCTCCCTGACCACGCCTCCGCTCTCTGAGTCGGTCACCTGGATCATCCACAAGAAGCCCACTGAGGTGGCTCAGGACCAGGTGAGTGGCGCCTGTATCCAACGCACAGAACTGCATGGGAATCCCTCCGGTTTGGTGGTTTCACTAAGATAGTGCGAGCAAGCATCCTAGAGTTTCGTGCTTTGGTGCGTTTTAGATGTTCCTGCACAAGAAGAATCTTCCAGTTGAAACAGGAGCTCTTGGGGAGTGAACAGAAGTTCCCCATATCACAGGTCTTCTTCTGACCTTGAGATATTGGTGGTGAGAGGGAGACAGAGACAGAGAGAAACAGGGAGACAGAGACAGAGAGACAGAGAGAATCAGAGAGACAGAGATAGAGACAGACAGAGACACAGAGACAGGGAGGGAAGGCAGGCTGAGGGGAGGGAACTGAGGGGGGACAGTTATATTTAGCACCTTCTAATCTTAGTGGTCAGCCTCAGGCATGGAGAGTCTCCCTGATGAAAAATGCTTGGACGAGGCCAGTACTTGCTCTTTGGTCTTCGTTGGGGTAAAGCAACTTTAAAGAACAGAAGTGACATTATAATTGGGACATGGGTCCTTGCCCATATTGGGACCTCCGTGGGTGTTTTAGGTGAATAAATTAACTAAGAAAGGGATGTCATAGATGAATGCTGGAGAGCCGTGAAAGAAGTGGGGTCACTGAGGGAGAAGAGAAGCTTTTAGAATCTGTTCCGCTTCTTTGGCTGATAGAACAGTAGGAAGTCAAGACCGCAGAGGGTTTTCTCTCACGCTGTGCTAAGAAGTTATGGAACTATAAGTGCCCAGAGAAAATTCCAGAAGGATTGTATTAGCTATTGCTACAAAATGCTGCATAACAAACCACCCCAAAGCTCAATGACTAATAATAAACACTTATTTTCCTGCTCAAGGGTCTCTGGGAGCTGGGAGAATCTGTTTTAGGCCATGGTTAGGGGTTGGGTTGGGTCCAGTGTCTCTCATGCTTCTTGGACCAGTGGCCACCCAGGGCTGGATCTCATGGCATGTGACAGAAATGCAAAAGACAAGCCAAACCACACATGCACATTTACAGCGTCTGCTTGCATCACGCCCGCTCACATCCTGTTGGCCAAAGTAAGTTATGATGGCCAGGCCAATGCCAGTGGGGCAGGGAGGAGGTGAGTGTCTATTTGCTGAGCAATGCCCTAAGCTGTCACACAGATGTGCACCTAAAAGTTAACCCTGGTTGTCCCATGGTCATAGGTCTGCAGTGGTTCTTATTTTCTTTCTCATCCTTATTTAAATATTCTATTTTTTCTAAAATAAGTAGATATTACTTATATACTTTTTAAAAAGTTAAAGTATCTTTTTCTCTGGAAATCTCCAGAATCTGGAGAAAGTCTGTCTAGGGCACAGTTTAGGGATGACAGATATGCAGCAAGCATGCTCCACTCTCCCATCCTCTGCCCAGGACAGACATTTCTAATCGATCACAGCAGCATTCATCACCTCGCCTTCAGCTCTATGTTTTCTGAGGGCTCTTGATGAGTCCTTGGAAGTCCTTCCAGCCTTTCGATTCTGTGAAACAGCCTCTAATTTTATTTTATTTTATTTTTTTAAATAAATTTCTTTGTTTTATTTATTTATTTTTGGCTGCATTGGGTCCTTGTTGCTGCATGTGGGCTTTCTCTAGTTGCGGCAAGTGGGGCTACTCTTCGTTGCAGTGCACGGGCTTCTCATTACAGTGGCTTCTCTTGTTGCAGAGCATGGGCTGTAGGCACGTGGGCCTCAGTAGTTATGGCACGCAGGCTCAGTAGTTGTGACGCACAGGCCTAGCTGCTCCACGGCATGTGGGATCCTCCCAGACCAGGGCTCAAACCTGTGTCCCCTGAATTGGCAGGCGGATTTCCAACCACTGCGCCACCAGGGAAGTCCCCAGCCTCTAATTTTAAAGTCATGGGATGGGGCTTCCCTGGTGGCGCAGTGGTTAAGAATCCTCCTGCCAATTCAGGGGACATGGGTTAGAGCCCTGGTCTGGGACGATACCACATGCCGCGGAGCAGCTAGGCCCGTGCGCCACAGCTCCTGAGCCTGCACTCTAGAGCCTGCGAGCCACAACTACTGAAGCCCGTGTGCCTAGAGCCCGTGCTCCACAACAAGAGAAGCCACTGCAATGAGAAGCCCGCACACCGCAACTAGAGAAAGCCCGCATGCAGCAACGAAGACCCAATACAGCCAAAAATAAATAAAATAAATAAATTTTAAAAATAAAATAAAGTCATGGGATGACGCTATTTGTTTTGGAAGGCTGAAGGTGGAACGTGGGTGCACATCACCCACCCTTCCCCCAAACCAGAATTGTTACAGAAGTGGTTGAAAATAGCCCTTGCCGGGACTTCCCTGGTGGCACAGTGGTTAAGAATCCGCCTGCCAATGCAGGGGACACGGGTTTGAGCCCTGGTCCGGGAAGATCCCACATGCCGTGGAGCAACTAAGCCCGTGCACAACTACTGAGCCTGCGCTCTAAAGCCCGCGAGCCACAACTACTGAGCCTGTGTGCCACAACTACTGAAGCCCACGCGCCTAGAGCCCGTGCTCCACCACAAGAGAAGCCACCGCCATGAGAAGCCCGCGCACTGCAAGGAAGAGTAGCCCCCACGTACCGCAACTAGAGAAAGCCCGTGTGCAACAACGAAGACCCAATGCAGCCAAAAATGAAAATAAATAAATTAATTTTTTAAAAAGACTTAAAAAAAACCCATTAATTTAATTTTAAAAAAAGAAAAGAAAATGGCTCTTGTCACCAAGACCCCTCTGTCACTCAACAAACGCATAATAAACACTCATTAGATGTCAGATGTTGCAGCAGGAGAGGGTGGGCGAGCAGGAGGGATGGAGGGGTGACACAGAGCAGTGACCATAGTCTCTGCGCACTGCTACCCGGCAGGAAAATAGAAACGTAAGTCAATAGTTTTAAGGCAGAGTGGTGAGTGAGTATTACACAAAAATGCAGAGCAGAGCCCCCACCCCTCCCAGGGGGCTGGGGAGGTAGTGTGTGCACCCCCTGGACGGCAGGGACAGGCCTGCCAAGCAGGCTTTTCTGGGAGTCAAGAAGTGGTGAAAGCAGGTGCGCACGAGTGGGCACACCACGCCTGAGTGCCTGGAAAAGCAGGCAGCACACCCTACACAACTCTGGGGGCTCCCCCTCAGCCACGCGGACCTGACCTGCTCAACAGGTGGCCACCATGCAGATGTAATCCCAGTTCTGTGTTAAGTGTGAGAGCTGTTCTCACAGAGCACGTAGTATATTCCGAGAACAGATGTGATGATACGTGAAAAATGGTCTCTTAGTTCCTGGAGTGCAAAGTGCATCAAATGTTACGTTAGCATTTATAGTATATAAACTAGTTATCTATTGCTGTATAACAGATAGCTGCAAAATGTAGTGACTTAATAAAACAATAATCATTTATTATCTCTCAGGGTTGCTGTGGGTCAGAATTCAGGTGGTTCTGGCTGAGGATCTATCTCTTGTGGAGTTGCAGCCGGATGTCAGCTGCAGTTATCTGAAAGCTGGGGCTGGAGGATTCATTCCCAACGTGGCTGGCAAGTTGTGCTGGCTGTTGGCTGGGAGCCTCAGTTGCTCTCCATGTGGGCCTCTCCAGAGGGCTGCTTCTGAGTCATTGCAGCATGGCGGCTGCCTTCCCCAGAGCAGGTTGTCCAGGAGGCCAAGGTGGAAGCTGCCATGCCTTTTCTGACCCAGATTGGGGTCACCTCCACCATGTTGCATTGGTCATACAGGGCCATCCCTGATTCAGGGATGGGAGGGGACCACACACGACACGAGGGACACGGGACCTGGTTCACGCCCTAGCTGCACCCAGATTACTCTGCTTGCTCTCCGTTCCAGCTGGCCGCGTTTCGCTCGCTCATGTTTTCTGCACTTGGTGAAGAAGAGAAGACGATGGTGAACAACTACCGCCCACTTCAGCCCCTGATGAAGCGGGAGGTCCGTTCATCCTTCCAGCCACTGAAGATGGTGCAGGATCCTAAATTCACTACATCCAAGCTAACGGGTAGAACTGACTTTAACAAGAGAAAGTGTTGTTTCCCAGGCTTCGTGTTCTGATCGTATGTAACCTCTGAAATTAAAAATAGAGAAAGAGGTCACGATTTTAGTCAATGTACTTTGCAGTTGCAAGGAAAAGAATCACTTCAAAGAAGCTTAAGCAGGAATCCCCCTGTGGTCCAGTGGGTAAGACTCTGCGCTCCCAATACGGGGGGCCTGGGTTCGATCCCTGGTGGGGGAACTAGATCCCACATGCATGCTGCACTAAGAGTCTGTCTGCATGCCGCAACTAAAGATCCCACATGCCACAGCGAAGATCCTGAGTGCCGCAACTAAGACCTGGTGCAGCCAAAATAAATAAACAAATAAATAAATATTAAAAAAAGAAGAAGAAGCTTAAGCACAATAGGGGATGGAAATCTGGGACACGGAATATCTCAAGGGACCCACAGCAGTGCACAGACCTTAGGGGCCGAGTGAACTCCACTGACCGGGGTCATCCACCCAGCCCTCTCTCAGGTCCCTGGTGTCCTCTCTCCAGACAGCCACGCCCTGGCAACACAGAGACTGGGACTAACGTCTTTTCTTCCCAATTACAAATTCCTGGTGTATCAGTGTCCTGGGGCTGCTGTAAAATGACCACAAACTGGGGGTGGGGGGGAAACAGCAGAATGTATCTTCCTTCCCACAGTTCTGAGACTGGAAGTCTGAGACCAGGTGCCAGCACGGCTGGGTTCTGGGAGGGTCTCTCTTGGCTCTTTGCTGTGTCCTCGAGTGGCCTTTTTTTGGTGCATGCACACAGAGAGAGTTCTCTCCCTTCCCCTTCTTATAAGGCCACCAATCCTATTGGATTAGGACCCCACCCTTATGACCTCACTTAACCTTAATTCCTAAAAACCCCATCTCCAAAGACAGCCACAGTGGGGTCTTCGAGCTTCAACATGTGAATTGGGGAGGGGGACACAATTCAGCCCATAACAGCCACAAACTGGGGAGCTTAAAACAACAGAAATTTATTGAATCACAGTCTGGAGGCCAGAAATCCAAATTCGAGGTGTCAGCAGGGCTGCTTCCTTCCGGAGTCATTCTCCAGGGGAGAATCTGTTTCCTTGCCTTTTCCAGCTTCCAGAGGCATCTGATTTCTTGGCTGGTGGGCCCTCCCTCCATCTTCAAGGCCAAGGAGTTTTCCAAAGTGGTTGCTCAGGACATGCTACCATTTAACTATGGTCATTCTGGGGGGTGTGTAATGGTTTCTCACTGCGGGGTCTTTTTAATTGTGGTAAAATACACATAACATAAAATTACCATCTTAACCACAGCTCAGTGGTATAAAGTGCATTCACACTGTGTTGATACCATCCCCACCATCCGCCTCCAGAACCTTCTCACCTTAAACTGTCCCCATTAAACACTAACACCCCATTTCCTCCCCCCTGCCCCCAGTCCTTGGCATCTACCATCCTACTTTCTGTCTCTAAGATTTTGACTGCTCTAGGAAGCAAACATAAATGGCACCAGGCAGTATTTGCCTTTTTGTGACGGGCTTATTTCACTGAGCATAATGTCCTCAAGTTTCATCCATGTGGTAGCAGGTGTCAGAATTTCCTCCCCTTTTAAGGCTGAATAATATCCTAATTGATGATGGTATTTTTATTTTCATAGCATTAAACACATTCCCCTCTGGTAGAGATGCAGCTCTGCAAACAATCACGTCATCTTCCAACATTAACTGACTGTCAGATAAACACGGAAAAAACAGCCCAGAAAAGAAAGCAAATACTCATCTGCCTACCAAGGTACAGTGATAAACTCCATTTCTTTTGGGGAGATAAAGAATAAACAGACTTATTGTAGTCCACAAAAAACATCTAAGACCAAAGGGACCCTATATTACGGATGTGGTTTATTTTGACAGAGGTTTATAGGGGTTTTTTTTCCAATCACAGGACTTCCTGTGGTATCAACAATTTACTGTCCGGCTTTGGGCTTTTCAATGTTCTGGCACCTACTACAGAGAAAGCAATCCTAAACTTCCTTATACACGTTTTTCCTGAAAAAGTACAACTGCTCACCAGTGCCCATCAAATGATAATGCTGACCAAACTCAGCACAACAAGCTTTAATGTCGGCTTACACGGGACACAGAGTCAAACAGGAGCGTTTGGGAGCATTGGTGACTGGTTTGAGCACAGCTGCCCCAGCTGGAGCAGAGCACTGGGTGGGTGGGTGACTGCAGCCACTGCAGACCCATGGGATCCAGGAGGGAAGGAGACACTTTAAAGTTTGGTTTGGAGCCCAAATTGTTTCTTGTCGTTTGGGAAAATGTAGCCAGTCTTGAGTCTCAAGTGAAGTGGGCTTTAGCCCATAGGTAGTTTCCTGCAGCCACCAGAACAAATGGCCACAAATTAGGGCCCTCTTGCCTCCCTCTCATAAGGACCCTGTGAGGATACTGGGCAACCCCCAGATCCCCGCAGGATCATTTCCCATCTCGAGATGCTTAACTTAATCATACCTGCAAAGTCCCTTTGCCGTGTGAGGCCACACATCCACAGGTCACGGGATCAGGATGTGGACACTCTCTCTGATGGTTCTAGAACTCCACCGTCCCCCAGGGCAGCCCTTGGACACACGTGGCCATCGCGCACTTGAACTGTGTTCAGTGCAATGGAGGGACTGAATTTTCTTTCTTTTTTCTTTTTCTTGAATTTTATTTTACTTATTTTATTTTTTTTATACAGCAGGTTCTTATTAGTTCTCTATTTTATACATATTAGTGTATACATGTCAAGCCCAATCTGCCAATTCATCACACCACCACCACCCTCCCCCACTTTCCCCACTTGGTGTCCATACATTTGTTCTCTACATCTGTGTCTCTATTTCTGCCTTGCAAACCGATTCATCTGTACCATTTTTGTAGATTCCACATATATGCGTTAATATACGATATTTGTTTTTCTCTTTCTTCACTCTGTATGACAGTCTCTAGGTCCATCCATGTCTCTACAAATGACCCAATTTCGTTCCTTTTTATGGCTGAGTAATATTCCATTGTATATATGTACCACATCTTCTTTATCCTTTCATCTGTCGATGGGCATTTAGGTTGCTTACATGACCTGGCTATTGTAAATAGTGCTGAAATGAACACTGGGGTGCATGTGTCTTTTTGAATTATGGTTTTCTCTAGGTATATGCCCAGTAGTGGGATTGCTGGGTAATATGGTAATTCTACTTTTCATTTTTTAAGGAACCTCCATACTGTTCTCCATAGTGGCTGTATCAGTTTACATTCCCACCAACAGTGCAAGAGGGTTCCCTTTTCTCCACACCCTCTCCAGCATTTGTTGTTTGTAGATTTTCTGATGATGCCCATTCTAACTGGTGTGAGGTGATACCTCATTGTAGTTTTGATTTGCATTTATCTAATAATTAGTGATGTTGAGCAGCTTTTCATGTGCCTCTTGGCCATCTGTATGTTTCCTTTGGAGAAATGTCTATTTAGGTCTTCTGCCCATTTTTTAAAATTAATTAATTGATTGATGGATTGATTGATTGATTTTTGGCTGCATTGGGTCTTTGTTGCTGTGCGCAGGCTTTTTCTAGTTGCGGTGAGTGGGGGCTGCTCTTCGTTGCGGTGCGTGGGCTTCTCATTGCGGTGGCTTCTCTTGTTGCGGAGCATGGGCTCTAGGCACGTGGGCTCCAGTAGTTGTGGCTCACGGGCTCTAGAGCGCAGGCTCGGTAGTTGTGGCACACGGGCTTAGTTGCTCCGTGGCATGTGGGATCCTCCCGGACCAGAGCTCAAACCCGTGTCCCCTGCATTGGCAGGCAGACTCCCAACAACTGTGCCACCAGGGAAGTCCCTCCTGCCCATTTTTTGATGAGGTTGTTCGTTTTTTTAATTCTGAGCTGCGTAAGCTGTTTATATATTTTGGAGATTAATCCTTTGTCCGTTGATTTGTTTGCAAATATTTTCTCCCATTCTGAGGGTTGTCTTTTTGTCTTGTTTTTAATTTTCTTTGCTGTGCAAAAGCTTTTAAGTTTCATTAGGTCCCATTTGTTTATTTTTATTTCCATTACTCTAGGGGGTGGCTCAAAAAAGATCTTGCTGTGATTTATGTCAAAGGGCGTTCTTCCTATGTTTTATAGTGTCCAGTCTTACATTTAGGTCTTTAATCCATTTTGAGTTTATTTTTGTGTAAGGTGCTAGGGAGTGATCTAATTTCATTCTTTTACATGTAGCTGTCCAGTTTTCCCAGCACCACTTATTGAAGTGACTGTCTTTTTTCCATTGTATATCCTTGCCTCCCTTATCAAAGATAAGGTGACCATATGTGTGTGGGTTTATCTCTGGGCTTTCTATCCTGTTCCACTGATCTATATTTCTGTTTTTGTACCAGTACCATATTGTCTTGATTACTGTAGCTTTGTAGTATAGTCTGAAGTCAGGGAGTCTGATTTCTCCAGCTCCGTTTTTTCCCTCAAGATTGCTTTGGCTATTTGGGGTCTTTTGAGTCTCCATACAAATTTTAAGATTTTTTTGTTCTAGTTCTGTAAAAAATGCCATTGGTAATTTGATAGGGATTGCATTGAATCTGTAGATTGCTTTGGGTAGTATAGACATTTTCACAATATTGATTCTTCCAATCCAAGAACATGGTATATCTCTCCATCTGTTTGTGTCATCTTTGATTTCTTTCATCAGTGTCTTATAGTTCTCTGAGTACGGGTCTTTTACCGCCTTAAGTAGGTTTATTCCTAGGTATTTTATTCTTTTTTTTGCAATGGTGAATGGGATTGTTTCCTTAATTTCTCTTTCTGATCTTTCATTGTTAGTATATAGGAATGCAAGAGATTTCTGTGCATTAATTTTGTATCCTGGAACTTTTCTGAATTCATTGATGAGCTCTAGTAGTTTTCTGGTGGCATCTTTAGGATTCTCTATGTATAGTATCATGTCATCTGCAAACAGTGACAGTTTTACTTCTCCTTTTCCAATTTGTATTCCTTTTATTTCTTTTTCTTCTCTGATTGCCGTGGCTAGGACTTCCAAAACCATGTTGAATAAGAGTGGCGAAAGGGGGCATCCTTGTCTTGTTCCTGATCTTAGAGGAAATGGTTTCAGTTTTTCACCATTGAGAATGATGTTAGCTGTGGGTTTGTCATCTATGACCTATGGCCTTTATTATGTTGAGGTAGTTTCCCTCTATGCCCACTTTCTGGAGAGTTTTTATCATTAATGGGTGTTGAATTTTGTCAAAAGCTTTTTCTGCATCTATTGAGATGATCATATGGTTTTTATTCTTCAATTTGTTAATATGGTGTATCACATTGATTGATTTGCGTATATTGAAGAATCCTTGCATCCCTGGGATAATTTCCACTTGATCATGGTGTATGATACTTTTAATGTGTTGTTGGATTATGTTTGGTAGTATTTTGTTGAGGATTTTTGCATCTATATTCATCAGTGATATTGGTCGGTAATTTTCTTTTTTTGTGACATCTTTGTCTGGTTTTGGTATCAGGTGGCCTCACGGAATGAGTTTGGGAGTGTTCCTTCCTGTGCAATTTTTTGGAAGAGTTTGACAAGGATGGGTGTTAGCTCTTCTCTAAATGTTTGATAGAATTCAACTGTGAACCCATCTGGTCCTGGACTTTTGTTGGAAGATTTTTTTTTTTAATTAATTAATTTATTTATTTATTTTTGGCTGTGTTGGGTCTTCGTTTCTGTGCGAGGGTTTTCTCCAGTTGTGGCAAGTGGGGGCCACTCTTCATCACGGTGCGCGGGCCTCTCACTATCATGGCCTCCCTTGTTGCGGAGCACAGGCTCCAGACGCGCAGGCTCAGTAGTTGTGGCTCACGGGCCCAGTCGCTCTGCGGCATGTGGGATCTTCCCAGACCAGGGCTCGAACCCGTGTCCCCTGCACTGGCAGGCAGATTCTCAACCACTGCACCACCAGGGAAGCCCTGTTGGAAGATTTTTAATCACAGTTTCAATTTCATTACTTGCGATTGGTTTGTTCATATTTTCTATTTTTTCCTGGTTCAGTCTTGGAAGGTTATACCTTTCTAAGAATTTGTCCATTTCTTCCAGGTCGGAGGGACTGAATTTTCATTGCGTGTAAGTTTAACTAAAGTTGAAACGTCACATGTGGCAGGCCAGCGGCCAGCAAGCTGGATGCGTAGGTCTCTGTCTTGACCTGGTGTGAATGGGTTTGTGCGTTTGTAAACGCATGGCGTGAACTCAATACTAATGCACTTTACACACTCTCGGGGTGTACACTGCACCCCAGTTTACAGAAAACACATTGCTGTCCCCTTGGGAGCTGAGGTTTCCAAGGCTCTTCTGGGAGGAGGTGGTGCACGGCGGGGAAGCGCCAGGACTCGCTGCCGGGCTGCAGGGGCCGCAGAAGGATGGACCAGGGACGTCGGGTCACTGAGTGGCAGCCCGGCAAGCAGCCCTCCGCTCACATCCTTCCTCAGCTACCCAGGGCATCACGGAGTCACTGCCGCCAGCTAACCGGCGCCACCAGGAAAGGCGGACTCTGTTTACTGAGGCGGGATACGGGTGATCCGTTCTCAGCCAAGATGGTTTAAAACAAACGTGTTTCATCTCTTACAAGGATCAAGTTCAGTGGTGATGCTGCTGAAATCGGATTGACTTAAGGAGTCAAAACAGATGCTGAGGACTTCCCTGGTGGCGCAGTGGTTGAGAATCTGCCTGCCAATGCAGGGGACACGGGTTCGAGCCCTGATCTGGGAAGATCCCACATGCTGCGGAGTAACTAGGCCCGTGAGCCACAACTACTGAGCCTGCACATCTGGAGCCTGTGCTCCGCAACAAGAGAGGCCGCGATAGTGAGAGGCCCGCGCACCGCGATGAAGAGTGGCCCCCACTTGCTGCAACTAGAGAAAGCCCTTGCACAGAAACGAAGACCCAACACAGCCATAAATAAATAAACAAATAAATAAAAAATGTTTTTAAAAAATCAATTGACCATAATTTAAAAAAAAAAAAAAAAAACAACAGATGCTGAAAACGGAACAAAAGCATAAAGGATATGTTTCTGTCCATCTTCTGAGCTGACGTCCCTGCTCAGTTATAACCGATAACTCGGAGGTGTTTACCCAGCAACAGGGCTACTGCCACCGGTATCAGTGACACGGTGAGGCCGCGTTCCCGGGCCGGGCCTGGGCTGAGTTTTCTCATGGACATTCAGCCGTCCTCAACCCCGCTGCACCTGGAGCCACACAGGGGCCTGGCCCTGCCCGCCCAAAGCCTGTGGTTCCCAGGGTCTGAGGAACGGTGTTTTTAAAAAGCTCCCCGGCGACTGGATTGTGTGGGTGGGGATGAGGCCCCAGGCACCCCATTTATATTTGTTGTAACAAGCTCTGTGAAAGTTTTGTGGGGTCACCCCCAGGTTTTAATGGGGAAACTGGGCTCGCTGGAGAGGTGGGAGCAGGAAAGGCAGAGCCAGCAAGAAGCCCACCTGGATTGCAGGCCATCCTCCGGGGCCCGTGCAGCCTTTGCTCCTTCCTCTGTGATGTGTGCAGTTGAAGACAAGTTGTAGCCTCAGGGCGAAAACCCAAAGTCCTGAACTTTACACTTGAGTGAGAAATCTTACCGTATAAGGACCTGCAGTTGTACTTTGATGAAAACTCCGCCCCAAAGGCACCTGCTCAGACGTCCTTCAGCTTGTGAGGGTGGTGTTCCCAGCTATGGAAGGAAGGACAGTATTGATAATTGGAGGGGGGTCTCTGGGTTGGGACTTGGGGGAGGGGGAGAAAGCAGCCACGTGTCAACTGTGCACAGGCCGTCCATTTCCACAGGGACTTCGGGACAGAGAAAGGCCAGTGTCCGGAGGGGCCTTGCAGGAGGAGAAAGGACCGCAGGGCCCTGAGCCGGACCCCACCCGCCCCACGGTGACATCCTGTCCCAACAAGAGCCCCAAGAGCAAGCAGGTGATTCCATCTCCTCTTTCATGTCGATGGAGGGCCTTCCTCTGTGTGCACAGAAGTCTTTGTCTCGCGGTAGATGTTCTGCTTTGTAGGTTATTTTTGATATCTGGCGTTAGCCCTGGGACACCGAGATTCTCCCGGGAACCACACGGAGCCCGGGCAGAGAAACCACAAACACACGGAGAGGAAAGACGTTGATCTCGGCCCTCAAAGCCACGGTACAGAAAACAAACACAGGCGCTGCCACTCCCCATCCTGAGGGCCGTTGGGTCTGCGGGACCTGTCCCTGTGACTGCAGTTTAGGAGTGTGCTGTGGAATTCCTGGCCAGCCTTTAAACTTCAAAGCTTCTCCCTTTGCTTTTATGTTATTTTCTCGTTGTGCAAAAGTACAGATGTGGGCGCCTGCCCATACCCTCTCTGTTGTCTGTTCTGTGCCAACCAGGAATCCGGCCCCTTCCCACCCCGGCATTCCCCACGGCCATCCCTGGAGGCCTGGACACCCCACTCTCCCACCTGCCTGACATCTGTTTCTCCTCCTCTCCCGGGACACCCGCTCCCTGGGAGCCCCCAGACTGCACCTGGTGCACAGCTGTACCCCAGCAATAGCAGAGTTCCTCGTTCTACAGGGCTTGTCCCTCCTGCCAAGAGGCCTCCTCAGAGCTAAGGCCAGCCTCAGGGAGTCCCCCAGTGCTCCCTGCCCCTTACTCCCGCGTGCAAGGGGTCAGTGGGTCCCGTTGGTGGCACTCCTCCGTGCCACACGTCCATCTTCCATTCTCCGCGTTCTCACTGCCCCCAGCTCGCCCCATCTCCAGCCAGAATGATATCGCCAGCCCTCTGGTTTCACCACTTCCTTCCAGCATCTCCCCGTCCCCACCTAATGCATTCTTCTCTTAGCAGTGCAGAGATTTGCGCGGGGAATGTCAACTTGACCATTCTGCTTCCCTGTGCAAAACCGAGCTTTCCACTAAACTTGGAATTAAGCACCAGCTTCTTCCTGCGCGATCTGGACCCCCAAGCTCCCTTCCCGTGGAACTCTGCACTCAGGTCCCCACCCCAGCTTGGGTTGCTGTGCCCTGTCTATCGGCACGGGCACCACCCATGACCCCCCCCCCCGCGACGGCCTCTGCTGGGGGGCACAGCCTCTGACCCCACCGGGTCTGGGTCTGGGCACCCATTGCTGTCATCATGCTGTTACCTCGTTCACCACTGGTTTCCCCCCAAGGGTGGTGTCCTCACCTATTTGCTTGCTCACAGCACTGAATAAATATCCTTTCGGTGGAAACTGCCCGAGGTGCTCTAGCTCCTGAAGCCGGGTGCTACTGGCCGTCCCCCGTCAGCTATGTGCGCTGCCTCCGTACCCTTGACGTGCTGACCCCTCCTGGGGATGCCCTTCCCCCTCCAGCTCTGCTCCTAAACTTCTTTCCATCATCCAGTCTCAGCCCAAAGCCTCCTCTCCTGTGATACTTTCCTCCCATCACCCAGCCCTCTGTGCTGTGCCCCTCCTGCCCATGTGTGTTTTCAGACGTATCCCATGTTCTCAGGTGCTTACAGGTCACGCACAGGCCATGGGTCCTCAGACGTTTTGTTCTTCCAAAGTTAGCGATCATGACATGTTAGCTGAGTAGATGGAAGAAAGCTAAGGTGTTAGATGCTTCAGGTAACATAATCAGAAATTCACCTCCAATCAGAGAATCTGATGCCTATAATTTGAGAAGTCCAGAGAAAGAAGCAAAGTGCAGCAGGTGTGGATCTGCATGGGGCAGGTGTGGAGCGGGCATGGTTCACCATGGAGAAGCAGGGGGCAGCCACAGGGTACGGCCCTCACGACAGGAGGTTAATAAAGAGTTAACAATATCCTCCCAGACATTTCTTTTATTTGTTTGTTTATTTATTTATTTACTTACTTACTTGGCTGCGTTGGGTCTTAGTTGCGGCATGTGGGATCTTTGTTGTGGCACGTGGGATCTTTCATTGTGGCTCGGGACTTCCCTAGTGGCATAGTGGTTAAGAATCCACCTGCCAATGCAGGGGACACGGGTTTGAGCCCTGGTCCAGGAAGATCCCACATGCCGAGGAGCAGCTAAGCCTGTGCACCACAACTACTGAGCCTGTGCTCTAGAGCCCACAAGCCACAACTACTGAGCCCGCATGCCACAACTACTGAGCCTGCGCTCTAGAGCCCATGAGCCACAACTACTGAGCCTGCGCTCTAGAGCCCATGAGCCACAACTACTGAGCCTGCGCTCTAGAGCCCATGAGCCACAACTACTGAGCCTGCGCTCTAGAGCCAATGAGCCACAACTACTGAAGCCCACACGCCCAGAGCCCGTGCTCCACAACAAGAGAAGCCACCGCAGTGAGAAGCCCGTGCACCACAACAGAGAGTAGCCCCCGCTCACCTCAACTAGAGAAAGCCCGCGCACAGCAACGAAGACCCAAGGCAGCCAAAAATAATAAATAAATAAATAAATTTTTAAAAATAATAAAACAAAATAAAATACTTTCACTGCGGCTCGCGGGCTCTTTGTTGCAGTGTGTGGGCTTCTCTCTAGTGGAGGTGTGTGGGCTCAGTAGCTGCGGTGCGCAGGCTTAGTTGCTCCGCGACACGTGGGATCTTAATTCCCTGACCAGGGATCAAACCCGTGTCCCTTGCATTGGAAGGCAGACTCTTAACCACTGGACCACCAGCGAAGTCCCCTCCCAGACATTTCTGAAATACACAATTGAACTCTCAGCTCCTGAAATCTGCCTCTGCAGCTCTGACCTCCCATCCCTACCCTGGTGTATGTGGTGTCTTCCCGTCAGCCTCTGTGCCAGGAGCTGGGAGGAAGGACAAAGTAGCCCAGGTGAGCAGCTCTGAAAACTCTGGCGGCAAAGAGCACAGGTCCCTCCAGACTCAACAGAATTATAAGAGCTGCTTCGACCCCGGCACTGCTTAGCGTGGCATGTGGGATGCAGGCTCAGCCCTCCTCGCTGTCGGGGGCAAGTCCAACGTGAGAGGCAGCTCGTCCCCAAGTTTCCTAACACACAGGTTGGGTCACACCTTGGAGGCTCAGCAGTACGAATGCCTGGCTCCCACGTCTGTGGAAATGTTCACATGTACGTCAACAGGAAAGAAAGATCCTCTGATTCCGCCATCCTTAAGATACGTTCACTACCTGCTGCATTGAAGATAAAAGCTGTATATTTTTTCAGTGTCGAGATTATTCTCTGTCAGAATTTCCTGTGTCAGTTTGCGAGTTTCTGTGTTTGTTTTGTTTTGTTTCTTTACTGGCATTGAAATAAGGAAATTATTTTTAAGCAAAGTGAAATCTTCTGATCCTTTTTACTGAATTCTGGAAATTCAGAGGGGGCCACCCTACGGGTGTGCTAGGTCCCTGAACACATAAACACAAATCAAAGGTGTGGACATCAAAAACAGGCATGACACTCAGGCTCCACTTGCCATAGTCTTTGGTTTGTTTCATAATTTCATAATGAAACACACAGCTTCACTCCAATTTGACATCACTGTTTATCGAACACCTCCTGCCAGCGTGTACCGGTTAGTGTGCAAGACAACTGGGGCAAATCAGTGACCGAAACAACAAAGCAGCTCAGGCCCTGGGCCCCGTGATGTCCACATCAGCAGGGGAGATGGTCCAGAGACGGCAGGTGTAGCAAGCAAGTGGGAGATAAGCTACAGGTGAGCGGGGCTCCAGAAAAAGCAAAGTGTGGGCAGGGAGCCAAGTGACCAGTCAAGGTGGGCCTCACTGAGGAGTTAACCTCTGAGCAAAGACTTGCAGGAGGTGAGGGGGTGGGCCGTGCAGACAGTAGGGATGGTTCTGGAAGGTTCAGGAGCGGCAGAGAGACCCGCGTGGTTGGGATGAAGTGCTCGAGGGGCAAAGTGGCAGGAGAAGAGGTCAGAGACCTGCTCAGAGGAGCCACATCCAGAGTGGGCCTGTGGGTCACATGCAGGTGGGAGCTTTGCTCCGAGGGGTGTGAGGACAGCTGCAGGACAGGGGTATGTCTCAGTCAGATTCTCACATTGGAGAGACGCGGGGTGACGGGCAAACCCTAGGCAGAACCCAGCCGGCAGCAGTGGTGAGAAGTGTTGGATGTGGGACACAGTTGCATTGTGATTTCCAGCCATACTGGCTGGGGGTGAGAGAGAAAGTGGGGTGTCAGGATAAGGCCAAGGGGTTTGGTGCAAACAGCTTGGAGGACAGAGTTGCCCTCGGCTGACCTGGAAGGCCGGGGGCAGAGAAGCTCTCAGGAACGCATGGAGAAAGCTGATCAAGGCTAAAGACCTCCCACTACCTGCAGTTCTGACTTTCTTTGGTCATTTTAAGTTGTGAGAGCTACATTTTTAGCCTTAGCCTTTTTGTTTTTCCATTTCCCACTCATTTCTGGAAACTAAAGGGGCAAAATGTGGTAAAGCAGAGGCGTATGCTGAGTGGGGGAAGATTCTCAGACCCTCGGCCAGCAGGGCAGCCCCGTGGGCTGCATGGGAGCCCAGGCTGCTTCGGGGTGACACGTGTGACGCCCCCAAAATGGACTGCTCGGCGGTCGGGCGCAGGGAGCAGGGTCTCATCCCGGGGCCTGAGGGAGCTGTCCAGCCGCATGGGCGTGGGGGGCAGAGACAGCTGAGAGCTTCCCATCACTGTGTCCACTCGGGATGGAACTAGGGACGGGGTCAGAACAGATCATGCCGGAGCCCCTGGGCGAGACCCAGTCCTCGCCCGCCCGAGCTGGTCACCAGCAGCTGGCTGAGCGCTCTAAGCCACCTCATCCCCCCACCCTTCACTCCAAATGTCCCTCCCGGAGGTGGCCATTCTGAGGAGGGAGGGACCCTGGGTCCTGAGGACCTGCAGGCTCACATCAGCATCTGCGGGACCCCCGTGGGGCTCCTGGCAGGACAGCATCCCACCTGCTCTCCCTCCTCCCAGACACAAGCTGGTTCTCCAGGGCAGCTGCTGCTGGCTCTGCGTCCGCCTCACCTCACCTCACTCGGGAAAGGCCGGGCTCTCCGCGGAGCTGGCGGCGCAGGGATGCAGGGGTTAAGGGAGAGACTCGGGGGGGTGCTGTGTACTGGCCAGGCGGGCCCTCCCCGCACCTGGCACGGAGTCACGGAACAGTGAGGTCCAAGGCGGGGCCCACACGTGGAAAGATTTCCACCTTTTGTAACATCTCACAGAGTGGGTTGGGGCCACCAAGACAACGTTCCACAAACTGGGGGCTTTAAACATCTGAAATCTATCCTCCCAGGGTCTGGAGGCCTGAAGTCCGGCGTCAGGACCGAGCTCCCCCTACAGCCTGCAGGGGAGGGTCCTTCCTGCCTCTTCCAGCTCTGGTGTCATCGGTGGCCTTGGCTTTTGGCCACATCTGCCCAACCTCTGCCCTCCACCGGGCCTGGGTGTCTGTCTTCCTATGGCCGTTTCTTATGGGGGCACCAGCCATCCTGGGTTGGGGGCCACCCCGCTCCACGATGACCCCATCTCAACTCATTGTAGCTGCAGCAGCCCTATTTCCAAAGGAGGTCACATTCTGAGGCTGTGGGGTTAGGACTTCAGCATCCTGCTTTGGGGGGACACACTTTAACCGGTAACAGTGGGATAGGGCAGCAGTGCTTCCCAAACGAGCCCACGCAGGGAGGTGCACGACGAGAACAGAGGTGCTGATTGCATTTTATCCGCGTGGAGAAATCAGACTCAGACCAAAGTCCAGCAAGCAGTCCTCTGGCTGGTCAACCCAGGTGTCTGGAGTAAAGCCCAGGAGGACCCTGAGTCCCACACCCATACCTATGGGGGTAGGACCTGCACGAGTGACCAGGCCCTAACAAGAGGCTGCCGCTCGTCGCGGGATGGTCACGGCCGGGCCGCTGGAACCACCGTTCTCTCCATGTCTCCTCTGACACGTGGTCCAGCTCAGCCTCTGCTGGGAGTGTCGAGGGTGGGATCTGGGCACTCAGCTGGCCAGTCCGCTGGCCCACTTTCTGGCTGCACCCTCACACCAGCCCACCAGCTGCAGCTCTGTCAGGAACGGGGGCTTCACCCTGCTCCTCCCACGGAGTCTCCGGAAGCTGAGTGGTGTCCCTCCCCCGAGCCCCATTAGCCACAGAGGCAGAGGCGGGATTTGAACCCAGGGCCTCGGACTGTAGGCCTGCATGCTTTTTTTAGGTAAAAATTCACATAATATGAAGTTAACCACCAACCATTCTAAAGTGGACAATTCGGTGGCGTTCAGGGCATTCGCATTGCTGTGCAACCCTCACCATTGTCTAGTTCCGAGACATTTCATCCCCCAAACGTGGTCCCTGCTACCACCCACTCCCCATCCCTCTCCCCCAGCCCCGCAACCACTAACGTGCTTTCTGTCTCTCCAGGTTCACCTTTTCCTGGACGTTTCGTATAAAGGGAACCAGACGCTACCATGCATCGAGCCCTTTCACGGAGCATAGGGTTTTCACAGTTCATCCATGTCGTGGTGTGTGTCGCTGCCCCCTCTTTATGGCTGAATGACAGTCCCTTGTGTGCGTGGGCCACATGTGTTCACCCATCTACCCACTGACGGGCAGGCCTGAACTCTCAAGCCCCGCTTCCCACTACAGTATCGCTCCTCCGGAATCGTCAACGAGCAGGGCCCGCTTCCTGAGCACATGGACGAGGCCAAGCCCGCGGAAGGCGGAACCCTCACAGCGGCCTGTCACGAGCCCGGAGCCCGAAACCCAGGCAAACTCTTATTTTTCTTGTTTTTACTTAACGGAGCCCTCCGTGGAAAATCTAGCCCTAAGACCTCTAGTTTTGCTTCTACCATTTCTCAGAAATCCCCAGGCGTTGGTTCTACCCAGAGTTACAGAGTCAATCACCATGTCCACCATAGGCACTTCAGAAAATCGGGCGACCTCGCTGAGCATCTGAAGGGAGCTGAAAAGCCTGTGCAGGGAAGTCACGTGTCCTGCCGTCCACAAGGATGGGGGGTTTCCAATGAGGGAAGTGAAACTGCCAGGAGCCACAAAGCGAGCTAAGGCAGGTGGCCTGGTTGGCTGAGAGGGAGGCCATAGCATCGCAGCTGCGATTAAAGGCCCACCGTGGGTCTGAGCCCGGGCTGACCACTCACTGAACTCACTGCCTGTCTTATCCCTCCAGCCACAGTCGGGGGTCTAGCCATGGCTGATGCAATAATTAAATGACATAAAACATCTTCGAGTCCTGGTCCGGGCTCAGCAGTCAATGTGATGGCGATGCACACACCTGCTCGGAAAACAGAACTGAACTTTGGGGATTGCTATGGGCGGGCCCACCTTTTCAAGCACGCAGGCAGGAAAAGAAATAACAGCCGGGCACCATGAAAGCACGGCCTTTAAAAACAAATGTCCAGAAGAAGAAAAGACACTTGCTGTGTGAAAAGAACACAAACGTTTGTTCCACACGACTGAGAACAAACACAGTATCGCAGCCACCTGAAGCGGGGGAAGCTTCCACATCAGTGAAGGTTTTACCGGGTACATTTTTTTTTTCCGGGAAAAAGAATGAGTTCAAAAGGAGAGCCAGGGGGCTTCCCTGGTGGCGCAGTGGTTAAGAATCCGCCTGCCAATGCAGGGGACACGGGTTCGAGCCCTGGTCCGGGAAGATCCCACATGCCGCGGAGCAACTAAGCCCGTGCGCCACAACTACTGAGCCTGCGCTCTAGAGCCAGCGAGCCACAGCTACTGAGCCCGCACGCCTAGAGCCTGTGCTCCGCAACAAGAGAAGCCAGGGCAATAAGAAGCCCACGCACCGCAACGAAGACACAACGCAGCCAAAACTAAATAAATTAATTAAAAAAAAAAAAAAAAAGGAGAGCCAGGACCTAATAGGACTATACATACTTCAGGCCATCACCCTTGGATTCTTCGGAGGGATCAAAACCACAGACCTTGCGCGGTAAGAAGGCCGAGATTGCAACAGCATGCAAAGAACTGTCTTATTTACCCACTTCCCAACTTTCTGCCTCTTCACCAACGAGACAGAAGGATGACACAGGTCAACCTAGGCGTGTACAACCGCACCCTGTCGGGGAGGGCAGTGTGCTCACTCTCTACTCTGCCGCTGCCTGAGAGGTTGCACACGCCTTGTCTCACTTAAACCTCAAACAACGTAAGAAAGAAGTACTATTACTTCCCCCTGTGTTGCAGATGTGGAAGCCAAGGCTTGGGTTGACCCCACCAGAGCTTCCTTCTGGAGCCTGGGCCACCAGCCCCTCTGCGTGATGCGAGTCAGTGCAGTTCTGCACTGGCTGCTGTTACCATTTTGGTGTAAATTTCTTCAATTTTCCAGCCATTTTATAGACACTATTACTACTACTAGGGGCTGCTATTTATCAAGTTGTTTTTTTGGGGGGTAGACACTGATCTGAGTGCTTTACGTATATTAGTTCATTTGTAGTAGGTACTATTATTCCCATTGTATAGAAAGTGAAACTGAGGCCCAGAGCGGGGTAGGGTTTGCCCAAGTTCCTTCAGCTGGTATGCAGCGGGGCCCAGGTGGGAACTCAGGCAGTCTGACTCTCAAGCCCGTGGTTTATACTGCTGCCATGAAATTCCCCTCCCATCTCCTTTTCCCCAGTTTTACTGACATATAACCTTGCGTTAGTTTCAGATGTATGACATAATGATTTGATATTTGTTTATATTGCTATATGATTGCCACAAAACGTTCGGTTCTCATCCATGACCTCACATACCTACAATTTTTTTTCTTGTCATAAGAACTTTTAAGATCTAATCTCTTAGCAAAATATACAGTACAGTGTTATTAACTATGGTTCCCATGCTGCATATTAGACCCCCCAGGTCTTACTCACCTTATAACTGAGAGTTTGTACCTTTTGTCCACCTTCACCCATTTCCCCACCCCCCTCCCCGTTTTCTGCAGCCCACATTTTTCCATCAGGAATCTGAAAAAAATCACTGAAGGTTTGGAGGTAACAGAACACAGTTCAGAGAGCGTGCAGAAAAAGCTTCAAGGCAGCTCCTACATTGGCCCAGCGTCCAGCCTACCTTCCTGTGATGGGCTTCTCTCTCTCAAGATTGGAACCAGAGCCGCTGAGCCTCCAAACAGGAGAAAGAGGCTTCCCCAAAGGGGTCATAAATGACACAACTTTTAAGAAATTACTGGTTAGCACTGGAAGGAGTGCCGCAGAGTGAGCGGATTGAACCTGCCTCGGACAAAAAGCTCCTTTGTCATTCTACCACTAGATGGTGCTCCTAGCTAAGATTTTAGAGAGATTTCCAGTAAGGCGTTTTACTGTTTCATTTAACTTGCATCAGGGAATTCTGAGATACACACATACGTGTACGTATACATATACACACATGTATAAGTATGTATATATACATATATATATATATTTCAAAGCAAGTTTGCCCTTGGAAATCTAGTACGGTATCATATGAAAACCAAGCAGAAACCGACAGTGGTGGTGTCTCTGCTGTGGGATGGTGGAGACACCCCTGCGGTGTTATCACCTTCCAGCTATTAAGTCTCCTGCAGCTTCCCAGGAGCCCCCATGGGAGGCACCAACAGTCCATGTGCATGTTCCGTTCCTTCCGCCTCCCTTGTTAATTCTCACTCTAGGAAAGCTGGATTGGAGTGTCCTGGTTCCTTCCGACCGGCTCTCTGGCCCCTTAGGGCCCTTGGCTTATCACGGTTGTTAATTTTACACTCTTGTGTGCAATTATTGATTGCTTCTCTGTGTCTGGAGGAGGTACTCACTGCCACTTGCCTGGAGCCCGGTGCAGTGGCCGGCACCTGCCGGTGTCAGCTGCAGGAATACAGGGTGGAGGTGTTTGGGACCTCTCCTTAGAGCATTGCCAAATAACTACCATCCTCGTGAAAGCAAAATACATCCTGAGATGTACTTAGTGGTAAATAAACCACAAGAAGAGGGGTGGCAGAACGACCAGAAGTATACCATGGAGGTTCAGGGTACTGGTCAGACAAGTTCCATTGCTCTGCTAAGCCTCAGTTTCCTCGTGCATAGAAACAACTGCACCTCCTCTATTAGATAAGGCTTTGCACGCGGAGGGCTCAGCACAGCGCCTGATAAAGGCTCAGGAAGTTTGCTCAGCCCTTGGTCATCTGGTCTCTGCCAAGCAGCACCCTCGGAAAGGACAGTGGGAAGAACAAGAGCAGAGAGATTATTTCTGATTCCCCCTAAGCCACCAACTTAGACATCTTGCAAGCTAATATTTGTGTTGTGTGACCTTCCAGCTGCCAAGATTTCATTTGGTTGGAACACTGCAGATGAAGAGCTGGCCTCTTAAGTGGGGGTTGATTGGGGGGGACGTGGAAGGTCCAAATGACATGCCTTGGCTAAACTTGCCTGCGATGGGATTCTAAATTCTGTGCACATGTCAGCTTAATCAGGTAGTAGTTCTGATTCTTTCCTGCTTCCAGGCCTGGGGTGACTGATCATCCTGCATTCCCCATTCTGACCCCTAGTTACTTGGCCACCCCTCCTATCCAGGAGCCCCTGGAGTTCTTTAAGTCTAAAGCCCCTTCACCCTGCAGCCTGCCTTTGGATTTTCCAGGTAGATTGGGGGGAGGGGGTTCTCACGGTGCTCCTTCAGGGAACCCCCATTTTGTCAATTTAACGGAGCTTCTGCAGATTCCTGGTTTCCCAGAGTCTGTGTTGCTACCTCTCAAATCTGTGAGCCCCCGAATGCTGCTCTTTGGCAAGGAGGTTCCCCTTGGGATAAAATGAGAATTTCTGAGCCCAGGAATGAGTTCCGATGTGGCCTCAGCGCTTCCCTCTTCTCTGAGATCGCACTCCTTCAGCCTGGGATTCAGGACCTCAGGCCCTCTAACCCCCCCCCCCCCCCCAGGAGAGGTGGTTCCGATCATCTTAATACTTATCAAGTCCCCAGGGTGAGCAGACGGTGACGGATCCTACCACCCCGGGGCTGGGCGCCCGCCAGCGGAACAAGTGTGCCTTCTGTGAGCCCCAAAGGCGCCCCAAATCCCATCCATCCTGTGCTGTGGCCCCAGGTCGGCCCTGCTGCACCGCCCGCTCCCACACGAGCAGCGTGGCCCCCAGTGCGCGCTCGGGGCCGCCGCGGGAGGGGGGCGGGGGCGACGAGGGAGCTAGCTAGGAGAGCAAGGAGCCCAGCGTTCCACGTGCGCGGGGCGGAGCTGGGATCCCCCGGAACCACGTGGGGTCCGGACCGCCCGCCATGCTCCGCGGGACACCGCGCGCTCCACGTGCGCGTGGCGGGGCCGGCCGGTGCTTCTCAACAGAGGCGGGGACCGAACCCCAGCCAGGCGAGTAAACGGCGGCGGGCAGGGCAGGGCAGGCGGCGCGGGCAGGGGGCGGGGCCTGGCGGGCGGGGCCGGCAGCGTCCTATAAAAGGCGCAGCGCGGAGCCGGTTAACGTAGCGGCCACGCCGGCAAAGCGGCTTCTGGCCGTTGGGAGTCGAGCGCCCCGTGACCGGCCCTGTCCGGCTCTGCCCTGCGCGGCCGGCGCGGCAGCATGGCGGGCTCGGGCCCGAAGCGGCGCGGGGCCGCGGCCCCCGCGGCGGCCGAGGAGGAGGAGCGGCAGGCGCGGGAGCGGATGCTGGCGGCGCGGCGCGCGGACTGCGCGGAGGGCGAGGGTGTGACCCTGAAGCGCAGCATCACGCTGCTCAATGGCGTGGCCATCATCGTGGGCACCATCATCGGCTCGGGCATCTTCGTGACGCCCACCGGCGTGCTCAAGGAGGCGGGCTCGCCGGGGCTGGCGCTGGTGGTTTGGGCCGTGTGCGGCGTGTTCTCCATCGTGGGCGCGCTTTGCTACGCAGAGCTCGGCACCACCATCACCAAGTCGGGCGGCGACTACGCCTACATGCTCGAGGTCTACGGCTCGCTGCCCGCCTTTCTCAAGCTCTGGATCGAGCTGCTCATCATCCGGCCCTCCTCGCAGTACATCGTGGCGCTCGTCTTCGCCACCTACTTGCTCAAGCCGCTCTTCCCCACCTGCCCGGTGCCCGAGGAGGCCGCCAAGCTCGTGGCCTGCCTCTGCGTGCGTGAGTATCGGCCCCGGGACCCCGGCGGGCGGACGGGGTGGGGGGCGCCGAGCCGAGGTCGCCGCGCGCCCGCGTCCCGGGCCCTTCCCCGCACTCCTGGACCATCCCCACATCCCGCGGCCCCGGGCCGACCCCGCAGTTTTAGACTGAGGGCACTAGCCCCAGAACCCACGTGCGTTTCATTCATTCGCTTCCTCACCGCCTTGGGAATTCTGCGGGCAGCAGGGTCCCCGCCCAGAACCTCTGGCCAGAACTAACCTTCCCACTTAGTCCATCCAGAGCCCTTGGAGCTGAAGCAATCTCCTTACTTTCTTGCGAGGCACCCACGTGGAGTGCCTGAAAAGCCAACTTCCTGTCTATTTGAGTTCCCAAAGGGTTACTCTTTATCAAGAGAGAAATTGTAGTTTAAAAAGGAAAATACCATAAAAAACCCACACCTCATTCAAACCAGCTAATCAGGAAAGGCTGACTCATACAAAAGCAATAGTAAGAAGGTTCTGTGTGGGCAGTGAGTGAGCTGCTCGTGTAGGCAGCAGCGTTGAGTCCCCTGAAGGTTGTCTAGTGAGTTGTAAAAGAGAGGTGCTTGGCTGAGGCTTAAATGTGTGCCGGGTGGCTTTGGGGTCCCAAGTTGTGCTGAAATACAGCCATTGGGTACAGTCCAAATGTTGGTGGATAAGGTCCCAGTATGTTGGTGGAGGAGGTCCTGGTACGTTTGGTGGGCTGTTTTCTGGTGGGATTTCAGGAAAAAAATAAAATCATTTGTACCAAAAGCCACGTAATTTTCTTTGCTTTTTGGCTGCTGCAGTTTTACTCCTACCCCTTGGCAAACATCTAAGGAGGCTGGCAAGATGGAAGTGTCCTGCTTTCAGAGCTGCCACCTGATTTGAGGCTCTGTCTGCATCTTGACGGTGCACAGAAGTGCAGAGCCAACAGGGCTGGTTTGTGGTTTCTGTCCGAGCCCCAAGCCTCAGGGGACTGTGCCCATCATCCCTCGGAGGGGCTCTGACCAGCAGTACATGCTGATTGCTCTTGGGATTCTGGAGCGTGGGGACCAGCTTCCTGCCTAAGCTCACTGCGTGGTGGTGGTAGTATTGAGGGGCTTTCAGAACTCTGAGGCACGCTCTGGGAAGTGGTGACCCCAGGAGATCTGAGACCCTGACAGAGCAACTACTTTGGGGGAGGGGGGCGTTTTGCCTTTGGGGGGGAGCCTCAGCGATGAGGATCTCCGCTTATAAAAACCTTTGGTCCAAATGTAGGAATAGTCACAGCAACAGTCGATCTGCCTGAGGACGGGGGAACCTGTGGCTTCTGGTGGGCTTCTCAGACGATGCTTTGGGCTGAGTAAGGAAAAGCCTCAATTAAAGAATTTTAATTGTGCGATTTTCATCATTGCTAGATTTTATTTAATGTTTCGGCCCAGGACGTAATGACATAATACTGCCTTTAAAGGGCCCACTTTCTAGTCTTGGAAAATGGATCCCTTACTTTCTTAAACTTTTGGGTTTAAGCAGGTAAAGGCTCGGGATGGATTCTGGAGGGGCTGTGGTGGGTACACCCTCACCAGGACTCCAGTCACCAGCGTGGAGGGTCACATGAACAGCACCTCTTTTGGTGTGAGGTAGGGTGACGTTGTTCATGTGTCCATCAGCCATTCTCAGCTCTTTTCCTCTGAACCACCCATGTGAGTGTGTTGTGTGTGTGCGTGTGTGTGTGTGTGTGTGTGTGTGTTGCTTTTTCTGATGGAAAGGAGGTTTTCAGTAACAAAAAGGGATACGTTGTCTGCAGGAGTGAGCACTTGTCTAGAGCCTGCTGTGTCTAGAGGGGGACGTGGGCCTGTCCGAGGCTGGCGGAACTCGGAGCCGCTGGCACGGGCTGCTCTCATGGGCACGGAGAAAGGTTATGGCCATCCAGGGAGGGGGCCTGCTCTTCGGGTTGTCTGAGAAGGCAGCAAAAAGCCACAGAAAGTTTCTGAGTGTTGTTCGATTATTGCACACAGGCTGGGTTCTAGAACCTCTCCTCGAGAGGAGAAAGGGCCTTCTGCATCGCGTGCTTCCTGAGCCCCTCCCCGCAGGGGGCACGTGCACCCCTGGCCCAGCAGCCCGCGCTGGTGCTTCATGAACGGCCCCAGGGCCTGCTCTTTGGACAGTGTATCGTGGGTTCTGGAGCCACGTTCGTCTCGGTTTTGCTAGTTGATCTTTCCTGTGCCCTGGTCTCGCCCCAGGACAGCTCCTTTCTGCTTATTGCGACTCAGGTTAGCTTTGTTGCTTAGAATGATCCCACTGACAGTATAAATGGGGGGAGGGGAGGAGTCCCTTTTCTGGTAGGTCTGACAAAATGGGGCCCTTTCATGGCGTGGCCCTGGTGTTTCCATGTGTTTAATGAGTCATGAAGGTGAGAGAGAGACACGAGCTCCGTAACTCCTTGCCGATGGCCCTGGGAGTTTGGCGTGAGTCTAGGTTTGCACGGGTTATTTATCACTTAGCGAAAACTTGGTAGCGTTTGTTTGAGATTCCGGTGACACTGGGTTTTATCTTTGCGGCAGAAGTCACTCGGGAGAGGTGAGGTTCTCGCCTGGCCGGGTTTTCGTCTGCAATTTCTCTAGCCTTCCTGGCCGCCTCTGTCTGTGATGGGTCCAGTGGGATCTGGAGAGGCTGGACGAGGCATACACAGAGAGGAGCTGCCCAGGGCAGGTACCTGGGAGCCATTGTGGTTCAGAAACAGCTGCGACCTAACTGAGTCCTTTATCTCGTGGAGAAGCTCCTAGGAGAAGGGGTCTGAACAGGCTCCCATCTCCCTCTGCTGGATCGGGGCCTGTCTGAGTTGTTGTGGTCACTCCTGCCCAGGACACGTAGGTGTCAGGGAAGTGGCCGCGGACCTGGTCTCCCGCCCTTCTCTCTCCCTCTCCCACTGGGGAGGACGGCCACCTGGACCCCCTAGTTGTCATGCACATCATCCATCCATCTTGTAGAACCTGGCAGGTCTGCTGGTGGCCAAGAGTGGGACGCTGCGTCCCCTTCCAGCTTGGTGGCCCTTGGTGCGGCCTGGAAAGCACTTCCTTCCTGCCTTCTCACAGGGGACAGACCGGGTTGCCAAGGCTCCCCTAGAGTGAGCTGCCCCCGCCCCCCAGTGTCACCCTTACTCGGGCAAACCTGTGTGGAGTGGGGGCAGGGGGTCCTCAGCTGTCGTTCCTCTGGGGACCCGTGACCTGAGATGTTTTCCGCTGGTGTCAGGTAAAGAGCCTGCGTTCTGCACGTGGACAGACCCGGGTTCTGATTTGAGAAATTCGCAGGACCTCCCAGCCTCAGTTTCCGCGTCTGTGACATGGGGGTTCATGGTGGGTGTTTGTGAGGACCCTCGGCCACTGCATGTCTAACGAGCATGGCACCCAGGGACCCCAGTCACACAGTGGCTGTGATTGTTCTCAGCGGTGTCCTCCTTCTGGCGTTCGCCCTTGACCTTCTGAGCCACCCTGCAAACTGCTCTCCTCCCCTCTATTAGTGGAAAGAAGGAAGGAGAGCATTAGAGAGGAGGAGGGAAGGCCAGCGTCTCCCCGTCTGGGGCCGAGCTGAGCTGCCCATCGCACAGGTGGCACCGCGGCCCTGCCTGGGGGGCGGTCCCGCCCAGGGCTGGGGCACAGCTGTCCCCCGCAAGGGAGGGTGCAGATGAGGCAGGGGTTTGGTGGCTGGGGTGAGCCGTGGCCAGCTGGCCCCAGGCTAAGTTGGTCGGTTGGGGTCATGAGACGAAGGGGGTGGGGTGTGGCAGCACACCCTCTCCCCCAGGCTTCCTGGCGTGGCCCCCCTCCTGGCATGTCCACCGCTGTGTCCCCGGGCCTCACAGGCCTGTCACAGCGAGACCGGCACACAGCCCGAGCCCGGCTCAGGGTGTCTGGACGCCTGCCAGCCGCCCGGCCTGAGCCCCTCGCCACGTGAAGCAGAGGCTTCTGGGTGTTTCCAAGGAGCTGGCAACCCCAGAATCGCGAGCTGTGAGCTGAGTGTAGACGACAGCATGGTAATTAGCCCTGAAATCCGACTTCCTGGGCCAGACATGAAAGCGCTCCCGCCCGGGTCACGGGGCGTGGCGGGTGCTTCACAGAGCGCATGACTGAGGGAGGGCATTGCTGACCCTTTTCCCCTGGGTCACGGACCCCTTTGATGATCCCGTGGAACGTGCAGACCCTGGTCAGAGGTGTCCACCCTGCTGGTTCACCCCAGACTCGCGGTGAGAGCTTCCCAGAGCCCCGGGGCCCCGTCCGGGTTGGGAGCCTCCCCCGCCCCCCGAGAGCGGTGCCCCCGTCACGGCATAAATGGCCCAGCCTTGGAAATCAGTGTCATCACCCCCACTTTACAGCCTTCTCCTCCGGAGCCGCCTCTGTCATCTGGCGTGGGGACACGGCCGTGTCCGTGCTGAGGAATCAGGCGTCCGGGACAGTGTCGGTCGCCACGTCCAGGCGCCCGGTCGTCAGGGGCGCACGCTAGTGGGTCTGAGGTGTGTGTGTGCCCTGGGCTCTCCGGGGGGCACTGCCCCCGCGCTGTGGGGAGTCAGACCCCTTATAGGGAGCCATCTAGAAAAACCTCCCTCTTCCTCTCAGAACTTTGCAGACCGGCTTCCAGGGCAGGGTAGCTGACAGCTGCGCCAGGGGCCATGGGCCCTGTCCTGTGCCCACGCTGGCCTCCAGTTCCGGTCCTCTCCTTCGGTGGTTCACAGCAGGTGCCGGGGGCCGGGGGGCACGTGATTCCACACCCCCAGTCAGTCAGGGTGACCTTCCGGGGCCCTGGTCTGGATGAGTGGCTGGGGGAGCTGCCCAGAGCACACCTGTCCCCACCAACGGGCTTTGCGCTGTCCTCTCCCCCCAGCAGGACCACTGCCCAGTCCAGCAGCTTCTTGGCTCCATGGCTGGGGGCCCATGTACATCCTGGCAGGAGTTCCCCACCCGGCTCTTTCCTCAGTGCTGGCAGGATCCTGAATTCTTGCTTGGGAGGGTGGGCTGACCGGGCAGCCGGAGGGAGGGGTGTGGTTTTACCCCCAGGCCTGTCCGTCCAGACCTGCCTTCAGGCAGGGGCATTCTCTGGGCGGCGCCACCCTCCCCCGGGGGGTGTGCCTGCTCCTGAAGCCTCCAGCACCAATCTGGAGAACACTGGGAACCCAATCTGCCCTCTGAGTCACCCTGACCTTGGCTGCTGGCTGGCAGCCTGATGTCTGTGAGTCGCCCCGAGCAGAGCCAGTACAGAACCGAGGCCTCTGCCCAGAGACGTGGGCCCGTGGCCCACTGTAACCCCGTGGCCACCCAGCGATTTGTCCCTGTCCACGTGGGCTGCCCAAGGCCGGTACGGCATTCAGCCCTCGGCATGGACGCTGGCTGCAGGGCTGTGTCCTCACCTGGTCCCTTTCTAGGGCGCCCTGTCAGCCTGAGTCAGCTGGAAGGCCTGCGAGGGCCCTGGCTCCGTCTCTCCGGCTGCGTGACCCGGGGCCTGGGTGCTGGGCCTCTCGGGGCCCGTGTGTCAGAGCCTGGAGGAGGGCGGGGCGGTCACGTTGTGCCTGCAGAGGGTGTGTGATTTGCCGGCCCATCACGGCAAGGGTCTGGTGTTGGAGGGACTGTCCAGGAACGCAGCACGACAGAGCAGGTGAGCCTGGCACAGCGGCAGGTGGAGGGACCCTGGCTGGGCACCCCACACAGCAGCAACCGCGTGTTACCAGCCGTCGTGTCAGACCCCTTCAGAGCTGAGGGAAAGGACAAGGCGGGGGTGGGGTGAGGGCAGCCGGGAGGGGCGTGGGGAGAGAAGATTCCCCAGGCGGCCTGTTCCAGGAGGGGCTGACAGCTCGGGCTGAGGAGCCGAGTTCAGGGGTCTGGGCGGGGAGGGAAGGTCACCAGAGTCCGGTTATGAGCACTTATTCCTGGGTCGGGGGGTTGGGGGGCCGGCTCACCTGCTGAGGCACAGAGGGTCGTCGAGGATCCACGTCTGGCCTCATCCCAGGTGACCAGGGCTTGCCCTCTGGCCGTGTGGGGAGGGACTCTCAGCCCGGGCTGTTGTCCAGGGTCGTAGGGTTCTGAAGTCAGCCCTGCCAGGCCCCCCCACCACCGAGACAGCCTGCTTCTGTGCCCCGCACCCAGCCGTCCCCTCCCCTCCAAGGGTGTCAGTAGACATGTGTTCGTGGTGGGTGGGGCCCTGTGGGACTTGCCCTGGTTGGTGGGTCTCTTCCCTGGCTGCACCTTGGACCACGTGGTTGGGAGGACTGACGCCCCGGCCCTCACAGGCAGAGCCAGGTCTGTAATAGTGCACACAGTGTGTGCTGGGGGAGCGGGGGGTGGAGCCTGTCACGGGCAGCCAGGGTTGAAGACCCCAGTCGAGTGGCCAAAACATGGGAGTGGGACTTAGGAGGCCTGGGTGTCCTCACCCTACTCCCCTGGTTACTACTGTGTGACTTCCGGCAAGTCAGACAACCTCTCTGAGCTCCATTGACCCCAACTAGCAAATGAGGGGGCTGGGTGGATGCTGCAGTGTCCTCTCACCCTCAGGTGCTGCAGCAGGTTTGGTGGGGGGGGTATTCCAGACCACAGACGTGCGATCCAGGGATGGAGACTAACCGCGGAGCCCCCTGCACACACAGCCTCGGCCATCCTCAGCTCGTTTTCACTCGGCAGGCGTGCCAGTCGGCGTGTCTGCATGTTAAAACGCACCCGTGGGGCCAGCAGCATTATTCCTGTTTAGCTGATGAGGAAACAGAGGCTCAGACCCGCTGAGTAACCTGCCCAAGGTCACGCAGCATGTTAGAAATCAGGGCCAACTTGGAGGGGGGCTCCCTCCTATGGGTCCTGGCTGTCCTTGGGGCCGGGGTTGGAGGCGGGGGGACTTTTGGGAATCTCTGTATTCTGCAGGGCTCTGCTTCAGAAGAACCCAAAAAAGTGAGACTTGCGGGGTTTCTGCTAACCTCAGGGCTTGGGTGTCAGCAGATCTCAGAGTGGACTGAATCTGCTTTTTTCTGGTGTGTTTTGTTTATTATTATTATTTTTAATTTATTTTTGTTTTGGATGTGTTGCTGTGCAGGAGCTACTCTTCGTTGCGGTGCGCGGGCTTCTCACTGCGGTGGCTTCTCTTGTTGAGGAGCACGGGCTCTAGGCATGTGGGCTCCCAGGAGTTGTGGCACGCGGGCTCAGTAGTTGTGGCTCGCGGGCTCTAGAGCGCAGGCTCAGTAGTCGTGGCTCACGGGCTTAGTTGCTCCGTGGCATGTGGGATCTTCCCAGGCTAGGGATCGAACCCGTGTCCCCTGCCTTGGCAGGCAGACTCCCAACCACTGCGCCACCAGGGAAGTCCTGGTGTGTTTTGACATGAAGTGTCAGCCCTGTTCCTGATATGTGCTGAGACCCCCACCACCAAGCAGGGGGAGCTCTGTGGCCAGGCGTCACCCAGCCCCAGTTAAAAATGGAAAACGTGAAACACGTTCCAGGGCTGGTCGCATTTGAAAATGTGACTCCGCCTGTTAGCAATTCTTTTTTGCAGGAAATTAGTGGCTCGACAAGGGCTGGGGTGTTTGAGGGGCATCGTCCCAGCTGGACTGAGGTTTCGCGTCCGTTTGCTCCTGCGGCCGCTGCCTCTCTCTGTGGAGATCAGACTCTGGAATTGGAGCCCTTGGTCCCACCTGAGCGGCCCCTGCCCCTGAGAATTCCTTCATTTTCTTTCAGTTTTCCAGACTCTCTGGAGGCTCCGATCTGGAGTGGCCGGTGGTGGGGTCCTGGGTGGGTCAGGAGCCGGACTGTCACCCTGAGTGGGCTCTGTTTTTGAGCGCGCCTGGAAGCGAGGTCGACGTTCTCAGATGTTTGGGGTACAGTTGGGTCCTGTGCGTGCACCCTCTTAGAGCCAGTAAAGGTGAATTACACGTCGTGAAGTCACCCACTGGTTCTCCCTGAACCGTCAGAAATGCAGGTTCTCGGGCCTGCCCAGTCAGGTGCTCTGGGTTGCGGGGACCTGTTTTACGAGGTCCTCAGGGACTCTGATACGCTCCGGGGTGGGAGACCTATCTGTTATTAGGAGGCAGCAGAGTTAGGGCAGGAAGGGAAGATGCTGGGTGGGGGAGGCACAGGCCTTCCTGGGGGCCAGGCCTGGGATGGAGGGGGCTCTCCTCAAGCCCAGTGGATATCTGGGTGTCCAGGACCAGAGCAGAGGGCCCGATGCACCGAGCACCCACTGTGAGCCCTGGGTCCCCGTGTGCTGGGCGGATTTGGACAGTAGAGTAAAGGCAGGACAAGAACGCCAGAGCGACTGGATGCTTTGTCGGTGGTCACCCCCGCTGCTGGCCACTCTCCCAGCCACCTGGGTCACGCAAGCCCAGGGTTTCACTGGCCACAGTCGAGGAGCCTCGGCCCACCTGCAGCCAGGGCTCCGGGTCCAGGTGCCCAGCGAGTGCTGCCGTTTGGCGGGTGGAGGCTCCGGGCGGCGGGTGGGCTGGCTGCCTGGGCCCAGGGCTCGTCCGGCCTCAGTCGGGGGTCAGCTGCTGCCCCGAGAGACCGGCTGGCCCGGCTTCCTGCAACACGCCCAGCCTGCCAGCCACTTCCTCTCCTGTCCCGGGGGCCGCCGGGGCCCGGCCAGCAGAGCTGCGGGTAAAACAGTGCTCCTCTGCCTGGCGTCTTGGCCCCTCTCACCTGCGTGGGGTGGCAGTTACTGCTGGGCCTCAGACTGTCTTTGCCTCGAGTATTGGCCCTTTTTATTAAGCGTCCTAAAGCCACGTGCAGAAAGCACCTTTTTCAGAGACTCATTTGAGGACGCCACTGGCGGCTTAGTAGGACTCACTTGGTAGTGAGGTTCTAGGCTCTGGGGCTCTGACCCGTGGACCCTGCATGAAACCCAAGTGATACCTGCACTCCCCTTTCCATCCTGGGGGGACGGTCCCTACAGACACTGGGCCAGGGACGAGGGAGGGTCCACGGCTGCGACCCCATCAGAGACGTGGGGACAGTAGATGGGTTTTCTGACGAGTGGGGGGCCAGCCATTCCCCGGATGCTTTGGTTTCAGATGGTTCTGTTGGCCTCGGTCATGACCTTGTCTGGTGTGTTTGTCCTCGAGTCAGCGGAGGGGGTGAGGGTGAGGGGACCCCCGGGAGTGCCGAGGGCACTGAGTGATGGAGAGCATGCGGCAGGTGCTCATACTTTGCCCTTGTTGCCAGGATTGTTGAAGATTTTGTTACCGGCATGCACAAAATCCAGGGACAGCCCTGGTCACTGGGCCTGATAAATCCCATCAGGGTGTTACCCTCTGTCAGAGAGGGAAATGGATTTGGGTGTGTGGTTTTTTTTGTTTTTTGTTTTTAACTTTAAAAATTTTTTATTTTATTTTCGAGTATAGTTGATTAACAATGTTGTGTTAGTTTCAGGTGTACAGCAAAGTGATTCAGTTATACACATACACGTATCTATTCTTTTTCAAATGCTTTTCCCGTTTAGGTTGTTACAGAATATTGAGCAGAGGGGCTTCCCTGGTGGTCCAGTGGTTAAGACTCCGTGCTTCCAATGCAGGGGGTGCAGGTTCGGGGAACTAAGATTTGGGTGTGTTTTTTGTATTCTGTTTTGTTTTGTTTTGGTGTTTTTAAATGAAAACAGGCCCCCTTGCATTTCAAGCCCTCCCTTGTGAGTGAGCCAGCCAGCCGGCTGCGCAGCGTGTACCGGGGGCTGGGAGGCTGGCTCGCAGCGGCTGACAGCTGACAGCAGCCTATGTGTGAAGAGTTACCATCGGGAGGTGGACCCTGGGGCCTGGAGAGTGAGATAACCGGTCGGTCAGGCCGGGGTGAGAGGTCACGCCAGGCGAGGCTGGGCGGGAGCCTTTGGGAGCTGCTCAGATAAGCGCCCTCCCGGAGGCTGGTGGCACCCATACGCTGGTGGGCGGAGCAGTGCCAGTTTCCCGCCGGCCACCCTGTGCTCAGGGTCTGGGAGGGTCCCGGAGGCGCTACCCAAGGGGGTCCTGAGAAATAACAGATGGGGGAGCTGCCGTGCGTCCCCGAGCCCGTGGGCCAGCCCCTGTCCTCGGCCCGGGTGGCCCCCTGGGCACGTGTGGCCCTTGTGGTCTGCAGACAGGACTCTGAACTCAAGCCACCTGGTCGGCCAGGCCGCAGCTGGAGTTGGCGCTCATGGCCCGGCTCTAAGTGTGACCAGCTGTCCCCAGGGCCACGGGGTGAGAGCAGCCCAGGAGGCCAGCCAAGGGGTTCTCCCTCCCCCACTGGGCAGCACTTCCTGCTGCCTCGGACACGAGGGTAGGGTACAGGTGGAGCCCCTGGGGTGGGGGGGGTGGACCAGGGTGTGAGTGCGAGTTCGTGGGTCCGTTGGCAGAGGGACGGTGACTTTGCAGAGGGTGGCGGGCCCTCCAGCACAGCCCCGGGGCCCCTGGCTCACTTGCGAGGTTGAGCTGGGGCGCCCCTGCAGGCCAGCCGGGTGGCCGTGTCACAGCAGGACGAGGGCAGGACAGGCACAGCCCTGAAGGGCGGGCTTCCCGCTTGGCCTGTGGGACCAGCCGCCAGGCCCCGCCTGCGCCCGCCTTCTGCCCGCAGCCCGCTGCCGCTCCTCTCCGGAGGCCGCCGGGCTCTATCTCCCCAGCCCCAGCTGTTGCGGGGTGCTTATCTGGGGGGTGCTGGCACGGGGAACCCCGACGGGGCCGGCTGCCAGTGGGGTGACCTCCCGCCAGTGTGCTGGCCTCACTCAGCAGCCCGCCTGCGGGTGCCCTGGGGTAGACTGCCCTCCCCCTGCCACGCAGCAGGCCCTTGTGTGACACCCGGAGCGTCTTGTGTCCCTGTCACCCCCCTCCATCCCGCGGGTGTGGAAGCTGAGGCTCTGAAGAGTCAGGCACCTTGTCCGGGTGATGGGGCCTAAAACCAGTGTAGCCGAGAGGCGAATCCAGCCTCCCAGCACTGCTTTCCTTAAGGCTAAGAGACACGGGTCCTAGTGAATCCCCTTATTTACTTCAGATTCTACTTCATTTCAGAGTTTTTTAGAAAGGACGCTAGGGAGGTTAATAAAGCGTTTGTTTACTCATCAGGTGAAGTCAGTGGACATTAAAGTTTCAACATATGTTTCAGTTCTTCCTTCTATAAAAGAAGTGAATATTACAAAGTCCGCTTTGTTCTGGGATCCAGCCCGTTCCCCTCCCTACTGCAGACGGCCAGCCCGGCCTCGCCCGTCCACTCTCTGACACGGAGCTGAGCTCGTGGAGCAATACCCTCTGTCCACAGGGGCTCGGACGCCTGCCGGGGGGGCTCCGCTCCGCACAGGCAGGGTGGCACCCTGTGTTCCTGAAGGGGAGGCCCTTGGGGCGGTAGAGGAGGGGCCCTGGGCCTCGGTCCGTCCCGCCCCCAGTGACCACCGCCGTGGGACAGCCCTGGGGCTGGGGCTCTGGGCCAGCCACACCCCCTTACTGGATCCTCCGAGCCCTTATCTGTGAGGTGGGGAGAGGTGCCCCTGCTCCCCTGGGAGTGCAGACCCCAAATGGGGTGAGTCAAACCAGGTGAGTCGTGCAGCGGTGGCAGTGAAGGCAGCTGGGCGGGGCTGGCGGCGGGAAGAGCCACCTCCCCGTGTGTGGCTTGGCCACGGCTCTCCCCACTTCCTGCCCGGTATGAATGGAGGGGTGTGATGCAATCTGTCAGCCTCTTGGCGCATCCGGAAAGGAAGGCCTCAGGGCTGTCACATTCCCCATAATGTGCGACTGTCCCAGAAAAGCCCCCTCCCCGCCTTACTGTGCACAGGCTCCCTGGGGCCGGTGGTGGGAAAAAACCTGGGTTGCCCTCCAAGGCCCCCTCACCCTGGGTCCCAGCCACGTGGCAGGTCGCAGCAGCCTGGATGCCCCCGCCCCCGCCCTGGCGGTGGGAGATCAGACGGGCCTCAGAGATCTGGGTCTGCCCCTAGCACCATGTACAGGGGTCCTCTCTGAGCCTCTGTTTCCTCTTCTGTGCTGGGAATGGCAGTGCTGACGCACTTAATACGGGACAGCTGTCTCCGCGTTGGTCCCGAGGGCCTGGACTGAGAGTGTGTCCACCCCAGGGCCACACGGTGAAGGTCACTGGTGCTGTTTGTCCCTTGCACACGTCGGCCCCCTCACCTGAGCCCGGGCTCAGCTCCTGCTGCTGGAGATGGCTTCAGTGCTGTGACATGGATACTTTGTCCCCACGTTCTCACGGCCTCGTGTAAGCCCCACCACCCTGAGGCAGCTCATTTTACCACGAGCCTCTGACAGGCGCGGACTCGGCCAGGGTCCCCACGAGTGAGGGCCACTCCAGGTCCAGGTCCATTTGTGACAGCTCTTTGCCTTCATGTCTGGTCTGGGAACATCTGAGGGTTTCAGTTTAGGAGTAGCAGCCAAAAGCAACGGGTTTTGAAACAGTTTTCAACCTGAACTTTCTGAGGGCATAGCAAACAGTCTTGGTCAGCTGCTGCATCAGCCAGGCTTAGAGCAACAAAGAGAAAGTGACAGGGGAGGGTGGTATTTGGGTATCAGTTAATTTCCGGAAGAGATAAGCGTGGGCGGGGTGCAGTGTGGGCCAGCTGTCCTATCCACAGCTCAGGGGGCCATTTCCTGTTTTTCTTACACCTGAACTGTCAGGTCTCATGTAGTTAATTAGCCTGGATTTATTTCTTTGCGGCCTTTCTCTCACATTGTAAAAGTACATGTAATTGATTCAGCTGGGAAGAAGCCACGTGGCATCTGCCAGCCCGGGGTTGGTTCTGTCTGGAGCAGAAGCCGGGTGCAGACTTTCTCACCCACCGCAGCCCTTGGGAAAAGCCAGTGTGTGCGGGGCATGGTGGACAGACGCCCTTCCCTTGGGTGCAGGCTGTGCTGGTTAATGTTTGACCGCCAGCCTGCCGAGAATAAAAGGCCCCACTTGTGCCCCGGCCATCTCCCTGGGTAGCTGGCGTCAGCAGTGGCGTGGGCACCGGAGCGCTGGCCTCACGGCGTGCGTGTTTCCACGTGGGACTCGGCGGAGAGGTAGGACTCAGAGTAGGAAGGCACGGGTGTGGAGTGTTGGTTAGTTGCCTTTGTTTTAATCTAATTTTGTTTTGTGGTGAGTTTGCAGAGTGGCTGCTCGCGAGGTCCCTGAACACTAAGCGCTGCCTCTACCTCTGCTCAGGACGTGGAGGGGTCTCCCTGGGGTCCCAGGCGGGGCCTGCGTATGTCGGCGCATTTGGGGAGCCTGGCTTAGCTGCCCCCCCGTGTCCCCCCCCGCCTTAGTGGTGACTGGCGTGGAGTTTGGGTCTTTAGTATCTGCTGTGACACCAGCCGCAGAGCTGGTGCTTGTTTGCTCTTCTCACCACTGGGACCCTGGGCTGTGCATCTCCTTCAGCCCCCGTGGACCCCCCCCCCCGCCGAGCTTGTCAGGCTGACGCTGCGCCCCCTGTGTCCCTGTGGGATCCTACGAGGACCCTCTGAAGAGAGGGTTCCCACCTTGAGAAGTTAGGGTGCCTGTGGGAGAGCCTGACACTTGTGCTAAAGTTTCAGGTGGGAGCAGCAAGGTGACTGAGCACCCCCCCCCACCGAGATGGCAGCTTGTGCGTTCAACCTGCTCTGAGCGCAGCGCCCTCCTCGAGGGCTCCTGCGGGAGGGACTCAGGTGGCGGTGGGGTGTTGAAATTCATTCATTAGGACAAAAAGGCCTTTTTGGCAGCCTGGGGGGCACCTGGGCCCACAGCTCTCTCTCAGCCTGTGACTTCGGGGCTGGGGTTCTCCCCGCCGGCCCCTCTGCCCGCGTTTCCGCGGGACTCACTCGCTGCCCCTGTCTCCACAGTACTGCTCACGACCGTCAACTGTTACAGCGTGAAGGCCGCCACCCGTGTCCAGGACGCCTTCGCCGCGGCCAAACTCCTGGCGCTGGCCTTGATCATCCTACTCGGCTTCATCCAGATCGGGAAGGGTGAGTGCAGCCCCTGGGGTTTCCCGGCTGTCCCGGGAGGCCCTGCTGAGCCTGGGGGGTGTGCGGGGAGGGGGAGGGGTCCCCATCTCTGAGCGCCTGACCCCAGATCCACCGCCTTAGCTAACGGGTGTCGCTGGAGTCGGCGCGTCACGCGGTCCCAGGAGAAGCACTGACGCTGAGTTAGGCGGGCTGAACATCACCCGGCAGGTCGTCCGTCCCAGAGCAGCGGGAGAAATGGGTCTGCCACGCAGAGGCCGCTGTCCTGCCTGCACGGGGCGGGCATGGTGGTGACCGGGGTGGGCGGTGGTTCGTGGGGAGAGCTTGGCGATGTGCCTGCTGCATTAGGAGCACAGCCGAGAGGTGCTGTTGCCAGTGCCGCCGGATCTTCCACACGGGAACGTGCCCCCAGCCCCCAGCAGGGTCCCCATGCCCTGTGGATGGCTGGCCGCCATGCCGACCCCTCCCATGATGGGCGCTGACGCAGCGGCGTTTGGTGGCAGTGTGTCTTCCTGCTGGGCCACATTCTCGTGAGTGTGCCGCCAAGTTTATGCTGTGGGCGGGTGGAGTCTCCCCGTTTCTGGCTACTGAGAGGGATGCTGTCGGGAACATTCTCGGGGGTGTCTTTTGGTGAACGGAGGTACTGGCTTCTCCAGGACGGCTGGATGGCAGGCCACGGTAGCCCTCTGCGTGGCTGCCACAGATCTGTGGTCTCGTAGGGGCTGAGGTCACCGTAAGGACACAGAGTAACACCACCTCCACCCCCGTAGCCCCGTGTGTCAGGGAGCGGGGAGACCAGCCTCTGTGTCGCCTGGCTTCCTGGGATCTCAGGTTCCAGCATCTTCCTAAAGACAAGACTTTGTCTGGAGGACGCTGGCCGGGATGGGTTCTGGGTACCAGGAGTGCTGACGGGAGCACTAAGGGAGCTGAGGGACCCCCTGCCATGGAGAGCTTATAGGTGGAAACCAGTGGGTAGGAGGAAAAATCCATCCTGCACCCACCAGACAGTCTAGCTGGGAAGCACGTCAATGTCGTTTGAAGAGGACTTGCTGGTGAAGGTTTTGCTTGGCTGGTGTGATTAGATACAGGCTGATGAAGAATGTAGGGGGACCGGAGTTTTGTAAAAACAAATTTCAGCAGGGATAGCAAAGAGCCTTTGTTCAGCTTGAATACATAACGTGTTTATAATTCTATTGCCATCGAAAACGTCCTCCCCCAAAGCCATTCCTTTCTGAACCTGGGAGGCACTGCAGCAGTGTCTGCAAAATTCCTGTCCGCTGGTTTCCCTCTCAGATGGATGCCCTCCCTTGTAGAGGACACTTTGTGAAAACAACCCTTTCGCCACGAGAGTCGCCTGACTTCCCCCTTGGGCGGCTGCCCCAAGGATCCCATGCTGAATGTTGGCAGAAGGGCCGGGACCCCTCTGGCAGGGGCTCAGCGTGATGGTGCCCAGATTGGCCACGAGCCACGATGCATCTGGGGGACATGACCCGCATCTCACAGACCGGCCCACGCGCCGTCTCTGTCCTTTACCAGTGCCTGGCCCCGCCTGGCCTGTCTGGCGCCCAGAGGGGCCTGGGGGCTGCAGAAGGGGCTGGGGCGTGGGGCCCGGCAGGTCCAGGTTCCAGGCCTCTGTGGCCTCGTCCTCGTCGCCAGTGAGACTCGTGGGCAGGCCTGCCCAGCTTCCTGTCCTCCTTCACCAGAACTTTCTGAGGCCCCGGGTGTGGCTCTGTGCTGAGACCCAGTTGAGGACTCGGCCCTGCCGTCTAGGGCTCGCGCTGTGTCTGGTGTGCGGACATCAGACACGTGCGCAGGAGACTCGCAGGTGGGCAGGCAGGGCTCGTCCCTGAGCAGGAGGGCCCTTCTGAGGGCCAGAGGGCCGGCTGGATGAAGGCTCAGAGTTGGTGTGACCGGGGCTGGCTCTGCAGGGCCCGGGAGGGGCTCAGGTGGCCCCGAGGCCGGGGGAGTCATGCATGCGGGGCCTGGCACCACGCGAGGCCTCTGGATTTCCCCCCAGCCTTCTCAGGAGGGGGGCACTGAAATCAGGCCGGCCTTTCAGATCCCAGTGGCCACGAAGTGTGGGTGGGGGAGGCTTGGCCACGGGCGGCCACAGAGAAGCAGGCCCAGCGCGTGGTGTGGAGGGGAGCCCCAAGGACCAGGGCTGATTGACAACGGTGGGCAGAGGGCACTTCGTGCCCGCTTTTGTCCTTTTACTTCTGTCTGTCGGCCCTTTACCTACAACACCCAGCAGGCCCACGGCCCAAGGTCAGGCTGTTCCAAGACGGGAGGGTGGGAGTGGGGAAGGCTCGTCCCTTGAGCCCCGGCCCCTCCTGGAGGACACACAATGGGACCGTTGTGGTCTTGCTCGGCTGTGTCCTCCGGTGGGCGGGCCCCCGGCGTCTTCTGGAGCGTTTGGAGCAGCTGGCGTCACCCTGCAGATAAAGGGTGCCCCCTGGGGGAGCTCACGGGAGGGGGAACCTGCAGGCCCGGCCCCGGGCCCTGGCCTCCGTGGCAGCTCCTGAGAGATTACCTGGCGCTGAGACATGGGCCCCTGTGTCCAGGAGACCTGGGCGTGGAGGTTCCTGGACCCTGTGCTGATCATCTGTGTCCGGGCACTGCCATGGAGTGACCTAGGGCAGGGGTGGCAGGGGTCCACCTGGGCCGAAGGGGGTCCTGGCAGTGGGGAGGCCCCGGTGGAGCTGTGAAGGCCAGCGTGCCCCCAGGGCCGGGACTCGGCTGGGAGTCACTTGACAGTGAGTGTTTAGTTCTTAGGTTAGTGGGTCCCCAGGGCACAGAGCAGTGGTGGCCCGACCCTGCCTGGCTTGTAGCAGAGTCGGGGTCCAATCAAGACCCCACCAGGCCTGTGACGATGGGCACTGTGTGTGGGGACGAGAGCTCCCTCGAGGGACGGCCCACCCTGCGTCCCGCCCCAGGGTGGTGTCCGGAGCTGGTGGAGGAGGCCCTGGGCAGCCCAGCCAGGTGGCCAGAGCGCTGGGGGGCAGGGAGGAGACCCTGGTCCTGGGAGGGTCTGGGTCTCAGCAGGGCCCTTCGCCTGCTGGAGCCTGGGTGTCCTCATGTGTGACGTGGCCGCAGCGGCCGCAGCAGCCGCAGGCCTTGGTGGCCGCCTGAAACTGCCTTCAGGGTGTGGGCAGGCAGCTCGGGCGGCCTGTGAACAGGGCTGCTGTCCTCACAGGGAGGGGAGACATTTGGGGGGCTCCCGGGCTCGGCCTCCCCTAGTGCAGGACTTAGGGTACCTGTGATGGAGGCCGTCTCAGAGGGGCTCAGGGTCATGCCAGGACCGCAGGATGCTGTAATGGGGCCACGTGGCTGGGGTTCAGTTCTCCCCATGGTCACCTGTGCCCCAGGAGACAGGGGCCGGGGCCAAGGCCAAGGGGGAGGGCAGGCCGGTCCGCTCCTCACCGAATGCCCGGAGCAGCAGGTCACGCGGCAGACACGGGCACCCCTCGGCCACCGTGGGAGGACTTTGACGCGGGTGGCTCTTTCCTCTGGGCGCTCTTTGTTCTTAATTGAGACCTTTCCGTCGGCCTGCGTGGCTCTGTGCAGATTCCGAGTCCAGAGTCATCACAGATCGGAAGTCACATGCTTTGCTTGTGCCACCCTCGGGGATGAAATCAAAGGCCTGGAAGTTGGCTCTCTCCCCCTGGCGACCTTGCTCACCCGTGCCCTGGGTGGTCAGCTGCTCGGACGGGGCCGCAGCAGGACGGGGGCGGCAGCCGCACAGCCCTGTGCTGGACACACTTAGTGCCCGGGGGTCTCTGCCGCCTGTGCAGCGCAGAGAGGGTCCTTTGAGGCCTGAAGCTGATCTTGAGGTCCCGGGGCCGCTCCTCCAGTTTAAAAGACGGGCGACACCGGAGACAGATGCTGGCCACGGTGAATGGGCACCATCACCACCCGCCCCGAGGCAGAGCGGAGAATAGGCACCAGACACCGTGTGCTCAGCCCGGGGTGGGGAGACGGGAGAGAGGGACCCGCGGCAAGCCAGCTGTGGGATGCAGCCTCCCAAGGGTGCCCGGTCTCTGGGTGGAGCAGGAGACCCGCTAAGGGCAGGGGTCATACAGAGCTGATCTCAGATGGGGCTTAGTCCCACGGCCAAGCCACCTGCTCGCTTGGCCCGTGATGGTGAGGCGGGATCCAAGGCCACGGCTGTTGCATGTCCTGATCATGACTTCATCACTGTGAAGGCACAGTGGAGACAGGGAGTGTCCTGGGGCAGCCGCAGCGCAGGACACAGGCCAGGGGCTTAGAACAACAGCAGCTACCCCCTCACAGTCTTGGGGCTGGCAGTCCAGAATCAGGGCCGAGCTCCCTCTGAAACCTGGAGGGAGCAGCCTCCCTGCCTCTTCCAGCTCCAGTGGTTCCCGGGCTCGTGGCTGCATCACTCTGCCTCTGTCCTCATGTGGCCCCCGTGTCTCTGTGTCTTATAAGGACGCCCTTGGGGAATTAGGGCCCACCCTAGTCCACGGTCTCAGCCTTGAGATCCTTGCCTTGATTACATCTGCAAAGATCCTTTTCCAGAGCAGGTCACCTTCTGAGGTTCCAGGGGGACATGAACATTGGGGGGACCCTGTTCAGTGTGCTCCATCACATACACGACCATTATGTGGAACCCCAGAGGGTTAAGGAGGGACCGGGTGGAAGGTTCCTGCACAGTGGACAACCCCCCACCCTGGTTTGGGAAATGACTTTCTCACAGTCGTCGTCACCATCCTGGGAGGAGTGCCCGTGGGCAGTGGCAGGAGGGAAAGCACTGGGCAGGGCGTGGCCTGGTCACCCTGAGGCTCTGGGATTTTTCCAGCTTGCCCCCAGCTGCCATCTCCAGACTGGGCATTGACAGACTGCGGGTTCCCATGCCCGGGCCCAGGCCAAGCCCTGGTGAGTGTGACATAAGCCCAGCGGGATCTTGGGGGGGACGCAGACACCATGAGGAGCCCTTGTCCTCTGATTCAGAGAGGCTGGCACATCCCCCGGGGCTCCTGGTCCTGTCCCCACGTGCACAGCTCCTCTGAGAGTGGGGTGCCCTGCGCCCCCGGGTCGAGGGTTGCCATGGCTCTGTCTGCATGACGCAGGGGTCTGGGCTGCTTTCCCTGAAATCGGCTCCCTGGGGCCTTGTGAACACTCCCACCCCGGTCACCCTGGTTCCCGAGGCTGCCAGAGGGCCCAGGATGTGGCTCTGCTCTAGCTTTCACCTTCCCGTGGCCCTCTGAGACGGGCAGACCCTATGAAGCGGCCTCGGGGCCTGCCTGCACCGCGGGTGAGCCCAGGGGCGGGACCCACCCCAGGTGGCACCACCTTCTGTGTGAGCAGCAAGTTAGAGGCGGCTTTGGGGCCTGCCGAGAAGCCCCAGAGACGGGGTGGCCCAGGGGACTCCGTTAAACTGTGGGTCCTGGGGTTCCCACACCCCCGGCCCCTGCGGGAGGGCCTGCACTCCCCCATCTGTCCATCGTGATGACTTTCCTGCCTGCCTGCCTTCTGTGGGCCTGGGGGCCCCATGAGGACAGAGCCGGAGTGGGGAGCTCGGCGGTCATGGGTGGGGGCGGGGTGTTAATGAGGTCATCCATCCCATGTCTGGCCGGCACCTGGAGCTCTGTGCTTTTAACAAAGATGGCGTCCCGGTTTGGGGTCCGTGGGGGGGACGGCCAAGCACACGAGCCAGGCACCTGCCAGCACCGTCTATAGCGGGATCCCGCCGGCGCCGTCGGTTGTGGTGGCCGCCTCGTGTGTTGCCGGGTGTTCACATCACCCAGACTCCACCCACTGGGTGACGCCCCCAGCCGTGACAATCCCAAGTGTCTCCCATCACCGCATGTCCCCTGGTTGCTGGGGCCGGTGGGTGGCCGAGACCACCACGCGGGGTCTGGGATCTGGCCTGATCTGCCCTCCCAGGGGGGTTTCCTTGTGTGTCCCCTGCAGTGGCCGCCAGGCACTGAGCGGCTGCGGACACACGTCATTCCATGAGGGTGTGGCTGCCTCCCTTGCTTCTTGCTGCTCTGGAGACTGCCAGGCGGGTGCCGCGCACGCCCCCCAGCTCTCCAGACCTCTGCGGGCCCACCTGCTGTGAGGGCTCCAGCCCCAACAGGATGCCCGGGTGGCGCGGGCAGGCGGAGCCGCTGTCCCCGGGCGGGCTCCCCTGAGCCGTGCCTGTCCTGGGGGTCCCGGGGCCAAGTGCGCGCAGAGCCAGCAGGCCCGGCGCCCGTGGAGAGGAGGGCAGAGCTCGGCCAGCGTTTGGTCGGGTGCCCGGCCAGGCTGCGGGTCTGGTCCAGGTGGCCCTCCAGCTCAGACGGAGGCTCGACAGACCCAGGAGTTCTGCCGAGGGGGCCCACGTGTGCACCCAATGCGGGCGGCTGGCTGTGGGCAGGAGGGAGGGGACAGGGAGGGGCTGCACAGAGGGACTCGCAGTGGCGGATCAGGGCCCAGAGCAGCCAAGTTCCTGGCGGAGCCCCCCTCAGCCTCCCCCCACCGTGCCAGGAGGGGAGCAGGGGCTGTGCTGGCCTCTGTGCACCTGGGTGCCCACTCTCCTCCAGGGGATTCGGGCGCTTTGTAGACAGGGAATGAGGCCCCGGATAGCCAAGAGAGCTCCCAGCAGGGTGGCCCGGCCACACCTGTCCTACCGAGGCCCCCAGTGGAGCCCATGAGAGTCTTCAGTCTGCGTTGGGGCCAGAGCAGCTAGTATTTTCTTGGGGTTTCAGAGGCTGCAAAGTCACTCTGTAAATCCAGGAAGTAACCGTTCTGCAGCAGGAATTCCATCCACTGTCTCAGGGCGATGACGCGTTTACATCAGGACTCCGAGCTGTTAGCCCAGAGCCCCTTGATGAAAACATAGAGGCTTCCCAGGCCTCAGGGCTGAAAACGGTGGTTCTGTAACCCCAGCCTGTATTTCAAGCCTTGAATTTTATTCTCAGCAAGAGCATAGGCCGTACTCCTGCATAGCCGTGTCTCTAGCCCACACGTGCACGTGCGTGTATCCATGGTGCATGCACATGCACCCACGTGTGTACAGTGTCACTAATTCAGGATCATGCTTGAGGTGGGAGCCAGGTTTTTTTTAATAAATTTATTTATTTATCTTTGGCTGCGTTGGGTTTTCATTGCTGTGTGCGGGCTTTCTTTTAGCTGTGGCGAGCGGGGGCTACTCTTCATTGCGGTGCGCGGGCTTCTCATTGCGGTGGCTCCTCTTGTTGCGGAGCACGGGCTCTAGGCGCGCGGGCTTCAGTAGTTGTGGCTCCCGGCCTCTAGAGCTCAGGCTCAGTAGTTGCGGCGCACGGGCTTAGTTGCTCCGCGGCATGTGGGATCTTCCCGGACCAGGGCTCGAACCCGTGTCCCCTGCATTGGCAGGCGGATTCTTAACCACTGAACCACCAGGGAAGTCCTGGGAGCCAGTTTTAATGGCTGCACCAAGATCTATCTTCCAGCGTATGCGAAAAGCAGTTCCCCTTGAAGCATAAGCAGGAGATCGAAGTATGTCCTGATGGGGAAATGGTGCAGATTGAGGAGAAAATCACAAGTGCATTACTTGTAAGGAGCCCTTGCTGTGAAAGGCCTTTAGTGTTACAGAGTAGTTTTAAGACGCTGACTGGCAGCAGCAACACCCTGTAGGGGTGCGGGGTGTTCTGGAGACCTGGGGTAGTGGGGGCAGTCTGGGGGGCTCCCCCAGACCCTCGGGAGCAGCCGCAGCGTCCGCGAGCGGCGGGGTGCTCAGGATGCCCGACCCGGGCCCGTGGGCAGGTGGCCTGAGCCTCAGCTTCCCCAACTTGTGGGACAGATGCCCCTCCCCCTCCTCACAGACGTAAAGGAAGGCACATTCCAGAACATTCCATGGGGAGCAGCCAAGCTCTGGGTGCTGTGCTGAGGTGCCCTGTCCTGAGCCGGCTCTCTGCACTGCCCCCGCCCACCAGCCTGCTGACCACCCTGTGACCAGGCGGTCTCAGAACCCGGGCCTCCAACACAGATCCACGTGTGGGTGGCAGGCTGGGTGCGGTGCCAGCCTCCCTGGAGCCTTTTCTCATCACGAGACCGTGGCCTCATCTGGGGAGCGGAAGGGACCTCCTGCGTCCCAAGTCCTTCTCCCAGCTCAGGCCTGAGCACAGCTGCAGGGCCGAGTGCAGGCACCCAGAGCGCCGGGACCCAGAAAGGAGCCTAGGGTCCCTCCCCTCCCCCCGCGGTGTTTGCCAGAGGAAATCGGTGCTGCCTTGAAGTGCAGGCTTTGACTGGGTAGAACGACGGGGTTGTATGGGAGCCTCCCTGCCGTGGGTCCGCTTTTCGCCCTCCTCATACCATCACCCTGTTGTGTTCCTGGGGTGACCAAGGCCATCGCCCTTGTGGAAGGCGTGGCGTCCTCCATCCCCCCATCCCCCAAGGGACCTGCAGATCCTCCAGCCATGGGCGGCAGTGACCCATGTAGCAGCCCCGGGGTCACATCTCAGCCTGGTCCCTCGGGTCCTGGACCACGTGCTTCTCAGCAGAACGGGGCACAGACCCTCACATCCGGAGCCATGGGGCCCGTGTCACGGCCGCACCCAGAGCTGGGGAGCCAGGAACTAAAACCCTGTGGAGTCTGGCCGACCCCCTGCCCGTGCCTGTCGACACCTGGCTGTCAGGCTGGTCCTTCCTTATGGAGCGAGTCTTTCTGGGCCTGGGTGTTATGGGGCCATTTCACAGATGGTGTAACAGCCTCAGAAAGGGCCAGACACTGTCCTAGTAGCCAGGGACCCTTCTAAGGCCCCCATGTTTCACGCCTACCATACTGGGTTGAGTGGTGGCCGCCAAAACATGTCCAATGGAATCGGTGGATGTGGCCTTATTTAGGAAAAGGGTCTCTATAGGTGTAATTAAGGAAAGAATGGAGCTGAGATCATCCTGGGTTGGGGGGCCCTAAGTCCAATGACAGGTGTCCTTTTGGGACACACAAGAGGAGCCGCAGCAGAGGTGCCAGTGAAGGCAGGGGCAGAGGTTGGAGCGATATGGCCACAAGCCCAGGACGCTTGCGGCCATTCAGGGTGGAAACGGTCAGCAGAGAAGCTGACCCCCTTGTGTCCAAGAGCCCAGTACGTCCATCTGGGTTAGGGAACAGAGCTGAGCCCACCGTCCCTCACCAGCTGCAGCCCCTCGGGTGCAGCCGTGTCCTGGGGCGGGTCCAGGTCGTCTTCGGGAGCTCGTGTGCCCAGACGAGAAGTCTGGCTTACACTTCGCAGCTCTGGGCTCCCAGCGCTAAGGGGGAGAGTGGAGACGCAACCCAGGTGCCCTGACTGGACCGCATCTCGGGGGCTGCAGGGAGCGTCCTCTGAGGCGCCCAGCGCGCTGCAGCCCAGGCAAGGCAGACCCGCCCCGGTGCCCGCCCGTCCCAGGCATCTTGTCCCTCAGGCACAGGTGGGCGCTGGGTGTCCACCCGGCCGGGGGTCTGCAGAGCTGCCCTCCCCCTCTTGAGTGGGCGGGGCCAGGGGCCACAGACCTAGCAGAACCGAGTTCACCCTACCTGCCTGCCGCGGCCCCTGGGAGTCTGGTGGCTCACAGGTGCATTTAATCTGTTGCATTTTTGTCTATTACTGTATTTTGATCCAGGAACATTTCGGAACTTGCGGCTTGGCCTCCGTGCCGCGATCCCTAACCCAGAATCCCTATCTGTCTGTTTGGCCCCTGCCAGGTAACGTGTCCAATCTGGACCCCAAGTCCTCGTTTGAAGGCACCAAAGTGGACGTGGGGAACATTGTGCTGGCGCTGTACAGCGGCCTCTTTGCCTACGGGGGATGGTAGGTTCTAGAACATCTGGGCCCTGGGGCACACGTGCTGGGCCCCAAAGTGTCCAGAAATCCATACCTCTCGGCCATCCACGGGTGATTCTACGGGGCAGGGGCAGGAAACCCCGTGCTTCCCGAGGAAGCACAGAGGGGCCCTCATAGCAGTGCTGTTCTCGGCTCGTGTCCTGCCCCCGAGAGCGGGGCCCCGAGATAAACCTCTGCTGACACCTCAGGACCGGTGCTGCTTCCCAGGGGGAATGGCGCTGGGGAGGGGCAGGACCATCGCCATCTCAGGAGGCGCCCCCATGCCCCCAGCTGCTCACCAGGAGGGACCTGGGGGTGTGGGCGTCCCCTCTCCACTGGCCCAGGGCAACCAGGACGGACTCCCCATGGAACCTGCATTCTTTCTTTCCGATGACTGCGGGAGGAACGTATAATAAAAGTTTGCTCTCTCAATTCTAGGAATTACTTGAATTTTGTCACAGAGGAGATGATTAATCCCTACAGGTATGTATGTGAACAGAGACGCGTGTTTTTATCATTTTCACATGAGAGAAGGAAGAAGCCTGGTTCTGTCCAAGAGCCCATCCTTGGGCTCAGCCCAGCCCCTGACAAAAGCAGTGCACGGCCTTCCAGGAGGGCCCCTGGGGTCAGGATCATGGGGGCCGTGTGATCTGGAAGAAGATTCGTCCTCAGAATGGGCAGGAAACCCATTTCACAGATGGGGGCGTGCAGGCCAGCAGGGTTGAGTCGCTGGCCCAGGTTTGCACAGCTGCCCTGCCCCAAGCGCCACCTTCCAGCCACTTGCTGGTCACGTGCCGCTTCCCCCACAGCGAGGGACGGGCCCGGCCCCGTCCTGGGCTTCATTTTGGTGATGTGCCCGCCCGGTCCTTGCAGAAACCTGCCCCTGGCCATCATCATCTCCCTCCCCATCGTCACCCTGGTGTACGTGCTGACGAACCTGGCCTACTTCACCACGCTGTCCCCTGAGCAGATGCTCACGTCGGAGGCCGTGGCTGTGGTAAGACGCCACCTGCCGCTCAGAGCCGGCCGCGGCCCTCCAAGCCCACGATGAGGAGCAGGCCGGGCCCCTCGTCTGCACACGGCGCTCCTACTCAGAGGGGTTGAGCTCGTGCTTTACCGAGCCTGCCAGCGGGTGCAGGGTGCTGGCTGTATGTGGGGACCACGGGGGGCTTTAGCAGCGCTGGTGCCCAGGCCACCCTGGACAGTTTTAAGTTCGCACGTCTGTGGTGGTCCCAGTGACGGTCGCTCTTAGAGCCGAGGGGCTGAGTCCATTACGGACCTCCAGCCCCACCTCAGAGGCCTGCCCCGCCTTCCGAATAAATACTGAGCCCTCGGGGAGGGGACTGTGTGGGGGCCAGCCCGGGGGTGGGGGGCGGTGAGGAGCATGCGGAGGGGCCACGCGGACGGCCAGGTGGGGCAGTCGGGGCGTCACGGGGCAGGGCTCACGCTCAGCGTCCGTCTAGGACTTCGGGAACTACCACCTGGGCGTCATGTCCTGGATCATCCCCGTCTTCGTGGGCCTGTCCTGCTTTGGCTCCGTCAACGGGTCCCTCTTCACGTCTTCCAGGTGAGCCCGGCCAGGGCCGCCCTCGGTCCCTCAGGCGCTGGCGGCAGAGCGGTGGGGCGGGCGGGGCTGCCGCGTGGGGAGCCGCTACACGTGGCTTTCTCACGTGCGCTCGGAGAGTTCTATTTTTTGTTACTTTGAGTAATAACATAGCTGTCAAAACATTCAAGTGACACAGAAATAACCCACGTTCCTGCCCAGAGGTGACACAACTGCTGTGTCCGTCCAGGCTCTCTCGTGGGTTCATGTCAACCCTGCGGGGGGCTGGAGGTGACAGGGCCCCTTGCCAGCTGGGTCCGTGAGGGACACCGAGGCCCACGGCAGGGAGCCCAGCCCTCAGCAGAGGCCCCCTCCGCGCCCCACCTGCCTGGGTCCCTCGGCCGAGGCCGACCGCCTTCCCCTCTGTCCGCAGGCTGTTCTTCGTGGGGGCCAGGGAGGGCCACCTGCCCTCCATCCTCTCCATGATCCACCCGCGGCTGCTGACGCCCGTGCCCTCGCTCGTGTTCACGGTGAGTCCCCGCCCTCCGTGGGGCGGGGGTCACTGGCAGGGCGAGGTGGAGGGTGGGCGTGTCCCTCGGGGATCCATGTCCCTCGGGGATTGTCGGGGGCTCTGCAGAGGGAGTCCGGGGAGCGGCCACACCGTCCCGGCTCTGCCTAGTGTCACCAGGCTGCGGACCGGAGGCCGGCGGGGAGATGCAGACGGGCTATATCGCAAAGTGTTTCTCCACATCCTGCTCTTCGCCACACGCTCCCCTGAACTCTAAAGGGCGCTGGATAGTTTTTTGTTTCTCGTTCCAAAATTAATACGTGGTGGTTATAAAAAAAAAAGAGAGAGAAACAAGCAAAAACAACCTGGAGGCATGTGAAGCCAAACCTCCCCCCCCAGGGTAGCGTGTGGCCTCTGACCCCTCCTTGAAATCCGTCAGCGCTTTCCTTTGCTGTGAGGGTCTGCGTGTCCTACAGACCACGTGTTCCTTTAAGACGGGAGTGGGCGCGTGCGGGCAACGTGCCCGCCGGATGTGTCCCGGCACCGGCAGTGGCTCACGGCCCGTCCCTGTGCTTGCAGTGCCTCATGACCCTGCTGTACGCCTTCTCCAAAGACATATTCTCCGTCATCAACTTCTTCAGCTTCTTCAACTGGCTCTGTGTGGCCCTGGCCATCATTGGGATGATCTGGCTCCGCTACCAGAAGCCAGATCTGGAGCGGCCCATCAAGGTGAGGGTCCGCGCGGTCCCCACGCGTGCCCGGGCAGCCAGCGTCCCTGGGTGGGCCTCCGTCCCCTCTGCACACCGGGGCTCAGGGCGCCCTTCTCCAAGGGCCCTGGGGAGAACCAAGCAGATCAGTGCGTGAACAGCTTCTGATCTAGACGGGGGCCTTGAGTTCTGTTGATGACTGTTTGATTCTAGGTGCTGGGGTTCATCAAAGGACACGATAGACACCCCCCCCCCCCAGCCCCTAATCCTCCTAGAGCTTATCTTCTAGCGAAAGGAGAGGAGCAGAAGTAAGAAGCTTGCAGCACGGGGCGGCCGGGGTGGCCAGGAGCAGACTGCACGTGGGCGGAGGGGAGGGGCCTCACCTTGTCTGGGGAGGGGCGTGTGTCCTGACTTTCCCCTGAGTGATTGGAGGCTTTTCGGGACCAGGCTGCCCACCGTGCCCCCGGCCTGAGGTCGGCTCTCTGTGTCCTCATAAACAGTACTGGGCGCAGCTGCCCGAGGGCGACCTCGTTTCTCCAAAAAGGGGGTCACAGCCCTGCTGGGGAGGCCTGGGGAGCACGTCAGCTGTGCCCCCGGCAGTCGTGTCGGAGTGAGAGGGCAGAGCCCGTGGCGTGGCGGCTGGCGACCGGCAGCTCCTGCCCCTCCTCCAGTCCTGGTGGCGTGTGGCCAGCAGCTGGCACCTGTCCACGGGCCCCTTGCCCACCTCGCCCACCGAGCAGTCCTGCAGTGCCAGCCAGGACGGACCCTCGCTCAGCCCGGGGTCTCTTGCCAAGGTGTAGGCAGAGGGCGGGTCCCGGGTGCGGGCAGGCCGCCTGGCAGGAGGCACGGTGGATGCAGACGGGACCGGTGTCCCTGGGGCCTTGGCTGCGCTGTGGGTGCCCCTGTGGCGCCTCTTCCGGGCCCTGTGTGGGCGGGGCTGTCTGCCAGGCAGCCCCGCGGCCTGCGCTCCAGTCCATCCGCAAGGGCTCTGAGGGGGTGGGCGCCCCTTGCCTGTTAGCGGGCGGCCACGGCCTTCCCAGAGGCGTTGCCCCAACCCCGGGAGACCGTGGTGAGGGGCGGGGCCAGGGTCCCGCCCTGTGATGTGGGAAGCCTGGTTGGTCCAGCTCACCCGCCAGCACCAGCTGGGCTTTGGGTAATTACCGCCCAGCGCCGGCTGCTGAGGTGGGTGAACGGAGAACAAGGTGGGGTCCCGGTTCTCAAGAGGCCAGCACGACTCAGGGGAACCTCGGGGCCTAGTAAACCCTAGAGACGCTGCACAGCAAGTGTGGCAGCCCGGGGGGGTCGGGCCCTTTTGGATCTGGGAGGATCAGCTGGGCGCAGGTCTGTCTGGGTGGGGGGGGTCCGTGGGAGGGGCTGGGTGGGCCCAAGGGCGAGGCCGGCTCTGGCGGGGGCACAGGGAGGACGCCGTGCTCCCAGGGGTGGCCAGGACACGACAGGTGTAGGACAGGAGGAGACGTCCAGCGCCCGGTGTCAGCTGCGTCCCCTTCCCAGGTTCACCTGGCCCTCCCGGTGCTGTTCATCCTGGCCTGCCTGTTCCTGATCGCCGTCTCCTTTTGGAAGACCCCCGTGGAGTGCGGCATCGGCTTCACCATCATCCTCAGTGGCCTGCCTGTCTACTTCCTCGGGGTCTGGTGGAGAAACAAGCCCAAGTGGCTGCTCCAGGGCATCTGTGAGTACCTCGCCCCGGCCAGACCTCCTCCACCCGCCCTGGGGTCTGCCCCGCCCACCTGGGGTCTGCCCCACCCACCTGGGGTCTGCCCCGCCCACCTGGGGTCTGCCCCGCCCACCTGGCCGTGCTGCCCTGACCTTACCGCACTGGCCCGGAGCGACGCGCGGCAGGCGGGGGTCGGGGTCGGGACGTGTGAGGCCCTGGCCGAGCAGACCGAGCTGGGCGTGTCTGGTGGTGACCTAGCCTGCATATTTCAGGGTAAGGCGCTCAGCTGCACACCAGCTAATCTCAGAACAAGGGATTCCAGAAAACCAGGCTGCTCTTGCCAAGTAACGAAATCCCCATCTGCCGCCAGCTTAAACCCAGCCGGCTGAGGAGAGAAAACAGGATCTGCGCTGTGGCCACAGGGCTCATTTACAAGCCTGGTTCAGCACCCTGTGCTGAGACCGCTGTTAGTGTGACAGGCTCCTGCATGGGCTTCAAAATCCCCAGGGTAGCCGTCCCAGAATTCTGATGGGCACCTGCCCGGGGCCCAGGACGCTGTCCGTCATTTTGCTGGAACTTTGCCTCCAGCCCGGACTGTAGTCCCTGTTAAAGAGCTGTCAGAACACACCAAGGGCCTAGAGCAGGGCCCCTCCATTCTGAAATCGCCCCCTAGTGATGCCCGCGAAGGCTCTGTGGGTGATGGGCTCACCTGGGCGCCAGCACACCCGCCCTCTCCAGCCCCTCTGAGGACCGCGGTGGGCATGCTGGCTGCCGGTCCTGGAAGTCTGCCAGGCGGTGGCCCAGGTGTGGTGTCACAGCCCTCCAGCAGCGGGGCCACCATCTAGTTAACGTCTCTCCATGGTCCTGGGGTCTGAACCGGGATGAGGGGTGGAGCCAGCACCCGCCTGTTGCTGTGATCCTTGGCGTCACCTCCCTGAGTAACGTAACTCTCAGGAGGCCTGCAGGTGCGGTGTGCGCACGGGCACACACACAAATTGGGAGGTTCCACATAAATTTCTGGCTTTCTGGCTTCTCTTACAACCTTGGGACGCATCACGACGGGGCGGGGTGAGCCCACGTCCCTCGCTGCCCTGACCCCCCAGGCACAGGACCACAGGACCCCCGAGTAACTCCGCTCTTCTCCTGGCAGTTTCCACGACGGTCCTTTGCCAGAAGCTCATGCATGTGGTTCCCCAGGAGACGTAAGCGACAAGATCTGAGAAGCTGCCGGAAAGAAAACGCAGAGATTGTTTTAAACCACCCACCCCTTAGAAAGCGACTCCGGTCCCATCATCCAGGCAGCTCAGCTGGGGGCCCCCACTGTCCCTCCCCCGGGGTGGCGGCCGGGCCACTGTGAACCCTGGTACGAATTCAGTCCCAGAAGACGGATGTCTGTGGATACCTCTCAAGCATGGAGGCGGGAACGTTGGACCGAGGAGGCTGCGGGCTTCCTGCCGAATCGGGCCTTCTCCCTTCTCACCTTTGTGTATTTGTACTTTTTTTTAACTTTATTTTATTTTTTTTGGCTGCACTGTGCGCCATGTCGGATCTTAGTTCCCCGAGCAGGGATCGAACCTGTGCCCCCTCCATTGGGAGCACCGAGTCTTAACCACTGGACCGCCAGGGAAGTCCCTTTATTATTTTTGTTTTAACTTAATCTTGGGTCGCGTCGACGCCACCAAGATGATTATTTTTTAAAGAAACGTGAGGGGGTCTTTTCTCCCCTAATGCCACCCGTAGCACGATGTGCCTCAGAGGGACCAGATCCTGTCGCCAGAGTCTGGCACGTCTCCGAGAATGGAGGGGTTCTGAGAACCCCCTGGCAGAGTTCCGGGCTCGGCCTCGCCCTCTGGACGGTGGCCTGGACACACGCGCTTCGGCTTTGCCGTTTCTCTGTTATTGTAGATGTAGTGACTTTTGTGAAACTAACCCACGTGCTCACGTCTCGTTGCCTTAAAGACCTGCGCTAGCTCCCTTCCCAACCCCCAAAAAGAAAGAACATCTCAATGAAAGGCTTGTAGAAGGAAAGGCCTTGGGCTGATCAACAGTGGTGCCCTGGTGCCTGCCACGGGCAGGGGGATCCGAGCGGAAGTCGGGGGCAGCTGGGAGACCCTGGACCTCCCACCAGGACGTGCAGATCGGGGCCAGTTTTGGGGCTAGACCCTGTCACTCAGGACAGCTTTGGGCTCCTGACTGTACATCCCTCCCTGGACGCCAGCCTGAGCAAAGGCCAGAGGATTCCGGCAGCTCCTGTGGTGGGCAAGTGGGCAGCGCTGTTTCAGGTCTGTTCTGCATCGGTTTTGGAGCCAAGCTCTAGCCCTTTCAAAGCTTCACAGTTGAAATCTGGAAGCAGACGCCGTGACCCCTCATGGGCTTCTCCTCTGTGTTCCTGCAAGGCAGCTCTCCCGGGCCTCGAGGGCTGGACAGCAGCCCTGCCAGCTATCTGGGGCTGGCTCTCCGCTCCTGGCCGAGGCACTGCTGTCCCCTCCCTTGTCACCTGTCCCAGGCTCGGGGAGCTGGAGTCCAGCCCTCAGCACTCTGACTGCACCTGCTCCGGAGGCCACCTGACTCTCAGGCGGTCTGGCTCCCGCTGAGACCAGCATGGCACGCCCACCCTCCCCTCCGGAGAGGCTGTGCTCGCAGGCTTTTGTTTTTGTGGTTCCCATAGCATTTTCCCCAGGGGAGGCAGCCGAGGCCCAGAAGCTCCTCTGGCCTGGCCACCGGCTGGCTTTGCTGTGCTGTCACCGTCCACAGAGTCAGCTTGGGGAGCGGCGTCATCCAAGGTCAGATCGGCTCCCTCCAGGCCCTTCTGAGGCGCTGGCGGCTCTGCCTTGGCCTCTGCCCCCTGACCTTCCCACCAGGGGGAGGGTGAGCCTAGCCCTCGGGCACTGAGCCTCACTGCTCAGCCGTAGCCGTTCCCCAGGGGCCACGTGAGCGCCGAGTGGCCAGTCCATCCGCTGCCACCCACCTGGGCTCCGGGGCCCCGCGTGGTCCGACGGGCCCAGAGAGACCTGACAAGCAGCTTGTTGCGGGGGGCCAGGCTGGGCATTGAGGCTGAAACAGAGGTGGCCACGTGGCCACCCCTCCCTCTTCGTGCTGGTCAGGAGACCCCTGCCCACCTGTAGCTCCTGACATGTGAGGACCGACGTCCACAGAAGTCTCCTCACCAACTCAATTGTCCCGGGGCTGTAATCCACGCCTCTAGGGGCCCAGCTCAACGTCTGAAGGCAGAATGTCACCCAGGAAGTCAGAGGCCTGATTTTAGACTTTCTGTCTTGGGGCCTCAGTTTTCTCACCTGTAAATGGGGGCCACAGCTGCTGTACCACCTGCCTGGTGGGATTGTGCCCCTTCAGGAGGAGACCGTGGCCGTCGTAGCCACCGCAGCCCCTCGCACAGGTGGCGGGCAGGATGGTGCCTGGGGTGCACTGCCCACTGCCTTTCCGCGGTGGTCCAGCAGCCTCTGAGCAGATTTTGACCTCTTCCCTCCAGGGTGTCGGGACGACACTTAGGACACATCGTGGTCAGGCCACTGGCTCCAGATGTGACGTGGCAGAGTGCAGGGAGCCAGGTGTCCCTGTCCAGACTGCAGTGGCCTTCCCGCCATGTGCATCTTGGGGAAGTGGGCTGGTGCCTCCCCTGCAGGAGTGACGGGGTCCCTTTATGCACTGCAAGGGCAGAGGTAGCTCTGAAGCGTGGCTCTCCCCAGCCTGTGGGAAGGCAGGCTGGGGGGCCCAGGCTGTGATTCTTGGGGCTGTGGGGTCCCGTGCAGCCCAGGGCCCCGCCCCTGCCCGCCCCTTGGAAGGCAGGCGTGTCTGTGTTCTGGGGCAGAGACTCCGCTCCATCTGACCACGCTACTGACAAGTGTCCTGAGCGTTCACCTTTGTGGGTTATTTTTTTTTTTTTTTTAAGCCAAATTTTGGCGTAACGTGTGCAGCCGTTGTGCTTTGTTCCATCCTCATGTCTCGCTAGCGTAAGGGGTGCTGTCGGCACAGTGTTTATTTATTGTGGGAGCGGCGTACAGCCCTGCTCTGCGGGTCCCCGCCACGCCAGCCGCCCGCCACGATGTCACGCAGTGACGTGTGTGTGACTTCACGCCTCTCTCTCCTGCTAACCGCTAACCTGTTACACGCTTGGCTGGTTCGACATGGGGAGTTCTGTGTTTTGTGAGCGGTTTTTGTTTTTAAAGAAGAATTATAAGCACTGCTGATGGTTTTCTGTCTTGTATTCAGTGCCAGATTCTGGGTGTAGGGAGGTTCCTGGAGGTGCCTCCCCGGGGTTGGGGTGGGGGGAGGGGTTGATCATACACCTCCTTGCCCAGTTCGTTCGTTCATTCATTCATTCATTCATTCATTCGCCAGCAGCCTCCTCGAGGCCACAGGTGGGTGATCAGGGCCAAGGAGGAGGCAAGGGGGTGAGCGGGAATTTGGATCCACCTCTCAGGAAGGACGTTGAAGTTGGGACCGAGGAGAACAGGCCTGGCCTTGGGGCGACAGCCAGGCCGGGACCAGCGCCGGGTGGGGAGGAGGCACGGGCCGTCTTGGGGTCGGAGGGAAGGGACCAGCGTCCACAACAGCCCTGAGGGTTTGTCATCACAGCCTCAGGGTGGAGCAGGGCCCAGAGCCCTGCCAGCCCTCACTCGATGCCGGCAAACTCCATTCCTCGCGGGGCCTTGCGTGGCGGGACGTGGGTGTGCCGGGATGGGACGGGCGTCGCGGGGCGGCTGCCGCCTGAACCTCAGCGAGGGCAGGAGGCTCATCCACGGCAGCTGCCGAGCGAGCCCAGGCTGCCGGGACCAGGGGCCTTGAGTGCCACTGGGGAGGTTTCCACTCCAACCCGCGGGCTTGGGGCAAGGGAGTACCAGCCACGGGCCAGGTCCTGGTGCTGCCCCCAGCGGGTTGGGTGCCCAGGGTCCCTGAGCACCATGTAGCTTCGCTTTCTGCTGGAGAAAACCTGTTACTCCAGGGAGACCAGCTGAACAAAGTCCCAGGGGCAGCTCCATGAGATGCACAGACCGTGATGCATCGACTAGTGCGTTGAAAGTCCTACTTCCGTCTCCATGGGAGCAGGTGGGACACGTGAAAGGCCACTGGCATCCCGATCGTTCCTTGGCCCTCAACGAGTGTGCCTTTCACGGTCACTGATGGAAAAGGGTCTGGACACGAAAGGACAGGTCTCAAACCAACCGGAACAAACTGCCCCACACGTGTGGTCTGAGCGGAGCTGGCTGGTCAAGGTCCTCGGGGGCAGGAGCGGGGGCAGGAGGGGGCAAGAGAGAGAAATGTCTCCGGGTGGGGGGACCAGGGCACATTCGCCCAACAACCTACATCACTCAACCCTGTGCACGGAGAGAGCAGTTTGGAGAAGGTGGGATGCTGGCTGCTGGGGGAGCCCTCTTCTCGTACGTAGTCCCCGAATTCTTGGGAAATTGCCTGGGGAAGTGGCTGGTGGGGTCAGGCTGTCGGCAGCGAGGCAGAGACCTCGGACATCGCTGAGCCAGCCCTGCCTGTGGGGTTAGCCAGAACCACCATGAGGGCGTGGGATCTCGGCAGACTGGGGATGGGGGCCAGGCAAGCGGAACTGGATTCCAGGCAGAGTGGGAGGGGGCGGGGGTGACATCTGGGCCCAGTGGGAGAGCTCAGACACCCCGCGATGTCACGAGGACTCCGGGGAGGAAGCAGCGCCCCGTGGCGTTCCTGCCTCTGGACAGGACCCTTTTGTGCGTCGTATGCATGTGACCCTTCCCTGGCCTCCAAGGTGGTGAAGGGGGTGGCCCAAGGCCCAGGAGAGCAGCACATCCTCACCCCCAAAGGCGCCCTCTGCACTCGTGGGGCTGCCCCAGGCTAGCAACATCCCTTGGGGCCCCAGGACCCTTCACCCTCCTGCCAGAAACTGCTCCTCGATTTCTTCACGTGCCTGGCCACGCCACACAGGCCCCGAGCTGCACTCGTTACTTCTTGGGGTCCAGTCTGGCAAGACCCAGATCTTTGTCCTCCAGCCAAAGGGTGACTTAATCCTGCAAGTAGGAACTCAACGGTGATTAAACTTAAACGCCTAAATCACACCAACACCCCGGGTGATCAGATCTTCACAGAGCTTGTCTCTACCCGTTTCACCGGAGAACACTCTCTGGGTCAAAGAGGGGCACAGAAGGTTCCAGAAGCCCCTCTCCCTCATTGACCTCTGCGCAGGCTGGTCGAAGGATGGCATGTGGCCCCCAGCCGGGCTCTTACCCTCGCCCCCTCCCCGAAGGAGGGCTCTGGGGCCCAAAGTCGACGTGGGTCTGGCCCTCCCACCTCGTGGTCCCAACCTTTCCAAGCCCGGACAGGTAGTGGCCACCTGCGCTCTCTGGACCAGCCCGGCCCCTGAACTTGGGCATGGGGCAAGTCCAGGGCAAGGAGCCCTCAGGGCTGACTGGGTCTCCCCCCCACCCCCAGAGACTGCAGGCTGGGCCGCTCTTCATCTCGACGGGGTTCCACCTCATCGTCCCTCCTGCACAGCCGGCGACTCTGGTTCCTCCAGGGAGCGAACGTTTTCCCATTGCCAAGGGCCGCTGTGTCCCGGGCGGCCATGGGAGTGGGAGGGTGCCCCTGGGCGTGACTGCTCTCCCCGCCCGTCCCCCCTCTGGCTACCGTGACGGTCTCCAGGCTCTGATGGTGGTCTCGTGGGACAGCCCTGCCTGGTTCTCAAGGAGCCACGGGGGGCGGGGGGCTGAGTCCCCACTTGTTCCAGTAAAGCTGCTCCTGTTTTATTTCTGGGCTCGGTCCCTTGACTCGGGCTGCGAATCCCCCAGGGAAAGAATGTCACGTAGAAGCCAGATCTGGCCTGAGTAAGGAGGGATGTTGGAAAGGTCACTGCAGAGGGTCCCTGACCACAGGACGGGCAGTCGTCTCGGGGGAGCTGGGGGAGGGTTAGGGTCTCCTCCGCAGGGAGGGAAGGGGGCTGGAAAGGGCCGGGGCGGGGGTGGGGTGAGGGCGGCCGGGAGGGGCATGGGGAGAGAAGATCCCCCAGGCGGCCTGTTCCAGGAGGGGCTGTCACCTCTGGCTGAGGGGCTGAGTTCGGGGGTCTGGGCGGGGAGGGAAGGTCGCCAGACTCCAGTTATGAGCACTTATTCCTGGGTCGGGGGGGAAGCGTGGGTCCTTCGTGGGTCCGAGTCCGGCCTCGTCGCTGGGAGCCAGACAGTGTCCTCTGGTCTTCGGGGCGGGGGTGCTTGGCCTGGGCCCTTCTCCAGGATGGCGGCTTGGTGAAGTTCAACCCTGTCTACGTGAAGTCGGGGGTGTTTTCTCCTGTTGTACCTGGCATGCCGCCCCCCACCCCGGCCACCTCCCGCTGCCTCCTGCTGCCCGACACCCTTCACGGGCTGTGGGCAGGAGAGCCTGGCCTTGCCCTCCTCTGCTCACCACGAGCCCCCGGGTTATGGGAGCTGCCTGTCCCGTCGGGGAGAGAGAACCTCACCCGATAAGCCCGGGGCATGCAGGTTCCCAGGGCGATGGGTGTGCGGTGTTGAAGTCAGACTTGCGCGCCCACCGCAGGGAAGCAGGAAACAGGCGTTGAGGCCGCCTGATCTCTTAGAAACGTCGGCAAAGCAATAGGAAGCTGCTTATAAAGAAACTGGCTCAAGCCCACAATGGAGTCCAAGGCAGCCGTGAAGACCGACAGGGTGGTGAGAAGGTTCTGTGGTGCGGCTGCACAACGCTGGCGGAGGTACTAGAACCCGTTGGATGGTATGCTTTACCCGGGTGAATCGTTCAGTATGTGATTTATGTCTCCATAAAGCTGTTACCCCAAAAAAAGGAAGACAAAGACGGAAGCCTCGCCTTATAAACAGCGTGTACCACTAAGCAGGTACGGAATGGTGGACGTGGTACGCTACCATTTTTACAAAAAAGGGAAAAAAAAGAATATACAAGTGTATTTTCCTGAGTATGGAAGGTCTCTGGAAGGGTTCTGCAGAAGTCAGTAACTCCGGCTGTCTCCAGGGTGGGAGCTGGAGTACCCAGTGAAGGGGCAGGAAACATATTTTCATCTTGCGCCCTTTATACCTTTTGAATTTTGAATCCCATGGGTGATTTACACATTCACAGAAACAGTACTTTTAAATTAGCTTTTTAAAAACTCAGCGGGCTCTCTGGGGCGCTGGCACTGTTCTGTACTTAGATCTAGTCGGGTGGAAATTTATCCTGCTGCGCATGAAAGAGTCACATGCTTTTCTACACGCGTTTTTAAATGTGCACTGGACGCTTGGCTGCCTGGCCGTCACCTGGATCTTGCTGTGCACTTTTGATGTGCCCAGCAGACCCCAGGACCCCACCCATCTGACAGCCATAATGCAACGCCTACTGCATTTGAGACAAAGAGCCACCTCCATAGGACCTTGCACGTCTGCCCCTGGCTGCCCTTCCAAACTTTGTTGACCCACCCACGCCCTCCCTCTGCACCCCACCATGATGGCCGCCTCTCAGCGGCTGGGACGCTCCCAGGGCCTTTGCACGTGCTGCTTCCTCGTGGAACAGCTCACCTGCTGACTTCTCTGGACCCCTCACCCTCTGCGGGCAGAGCCCCTCCCTCTCTGGGCACTGGGATCCTGGGACCTCTCTCAGGTCCCAGGGGGTTTATTGGAATGTCCTGAGTTGCCTTTTGGCTTTTCCCTCGCTCACCTCTGAGAACATGTGGGCTGCTGGGGACTCCCAGGGACACTCAGATGGAAGCCAGAGAAGGGGGACGAGCTGCCCTGCGTCCTCCCGGACGTGAGCGTGCCGTGGGCCGTGAAGAGTCCCGGCCCGAAGCTCTCCAGCTATGAGAGTTTGAGCAACCTCCACCCCTGCCGAAGCCTCAGTTTTCCCACCTGTGAGGTGGGTGTAGGAGGTGGGGAGAGTTAAGGGAAGCAGCCTCACCCTCCCCGCCCCCAAGGCACACCCATGTCTGCCCAGGACCCTCCTTCCCTTCCTGGGACCCTGAGCCCACCACCGCTCCAGGGACAGTTGGGCCCACGGGCAAGCGCACGCCCGTCCAGCACGTGCTCCAGGAGCAGCCAGTGGCTCAGAGAGGCCCGAGGCCTGAGGGAGACGTGCTGGGCCTTCTGGGGAAAGTGCCAGGAAGAGGCGGTTTTCTTCCTCGGGTCATGGCTGAGCGCAGCGTGAGTTCTGGAGCCGCTACTTCTCTGGCCGGGGCCTGAGAAAGAGGCCGAGGAGTGGGGGAGAGGCTGCCAGAGGCACCCCTCCCCCAGATGGCGCTCCTCACGGCTTGCCCAGCTGGAGGCCCCCGACGGCAGGTGCCTGCCTGCCTGGGTCGGGCAGCTGGGACGGACGCTGTGGGGATTGGGCCCACCCTGCCAGGGTGGCTGCTGACCACCCTCAGCTGGGCCTCCCCGAGTTGCCCTTGGCCGGAGGGGGCCTCCTCACCCAGAGCTAACCCTGCCTCTGCAGGCGGCCAGCATCCAGTGACAGCTGGACACGTCCCCGGGTGTCCCCAGTTTGGGACTGCAAGCGAAAGCTCAGCCTCTCTGTACACGGGTACCAACTCAAATCTCAGGGACAGAGCTTTGGGTGAAGTAGGAAGGGACGGCTTTATTGCTTTGCCAGGCAAAGGGGGACGCAGCAGGCTCCTGCCTCGAAAAGCTATGCGTCCCAACCCGGGAGGATCTGATGAGGGTTTATAAGAAGGCTTCAGAGTGGGGTGCTGACAAGAAGAGGGGGTGCGCAGGGTCTCAGGTGGTCCATCTCCTAATCCTGATGAGCTTCTCTGGTCCCTTTAATCTCGCCTCAGGTGGTTTCCTGGCTACTCCTCCCTTGATTGCCAACTGTTCACATCTGCCCTTCGGAACTCAGGGAAGGTCATGGAGGCTGGAGTCTTGCCTACAAGAAACGGGGCCAAAAGGGCCTGCATACCCGGGATTCCCTCAGGGCCCCACTCGGTTTCAGGACAAGCCCGGGGCCTCCCCGCCCCTGAGCTCCCGTGGGGCGGGCTGGGGCCTCGGCCGTGACCCCGTGCAGCTCAGCGGGACCTGGAGCACCGCGGTAAGCCTGCCTCGGAGGTGCTGCTGGGAGCCCACCCAAGAGGGGCCGAGCCGGGCGGGGGCGGGGTCTCATCCTCCGGTACGTTCCTCCCTGTGCCGGTGAGCACTGGAGGAAACCTAGGGGACGCGGGGGCTGGTACCCCGGCTCACGGCCCGTCTCCGCCCCACAGTCACGGTGTCCTGGCATCTCTGCCCATTTCCGGAGCTCCGCAACAATGGAAGCCACGGCAATGAGAAGCCCGCAACGAAGAGTAGCCTCCGCTCGCCTGTCCATGCCTGCTTCTTTCTTTGGCTCCTTCCAAAGGGAAATCTGCACCTCTCGTCAAAAGTGAGGCGCTGGGGACCACACTGGAGACCTGGCCCGCGACAGCGTGTTTCTGCCGATGTCCTGACAGAGAGCACCGGGAGGCCCGCAGGCCAGGGCGCGGCGGGGAATCATTAATTCTGCCAAAAGGAACTAAACGTCTTGATCTCAATGATCTGGACCAGTTTAGTCCAGCTCTGTACACATTTTTCAGGACTCTGCAGGCGGCACAAATTCCATTCAGATAAATCTCCCTGGGGGCAGGTGTAAGTGAGTTCAACCCTTTTGGAAACGGTAAGGCAGCTTTTGCTAGAACCCATGACTCACTAATTCGCTTCTGGGTGTGCACCCAGCACACACTTTCAAGGTGTGTGCAAGGCCCAGGGCAAGTCTGGGAATGTTCCAGTCACCACAGCCCAGGCTGGGAACTGCCTGGGACTCCGTGAACCATCAAGGGAGAGATTGTGGTGAGGTCACACGTTGGGTAATAAACTGTGATGAGGATGATGGGCCAGCCATGCCCGACCTTGGCCACGTGGAGAAGGTCCACGAACCTCACGTTGGGTGAGAGAAGCCTGGACCGCGTGCCATCCCCATGTGACCCCATCCCAGAAAGTCCGAACTGGAGACACTTCGTGGAGATGCATGGCAAGCAGCTCTTTGTACCAGTGTCCCTGGGGTGCTGTCACAACTTAACACAACCCAGGGGCTTAAACAACAGGAATTTATCCCCTCGCAGTGCAGAGCCCTGAAGTTTACAATCAAGGTGTGGGCAGGGCCGTGATCCCTCCTGGGACGATGGAAGAGGGTCCTTCCTGCCTCTTCATCGAGGCTTCTGTCCTCACATGGCCTCTCCGTGTGTCTCTGAGTCTGTGTGCGTTTTCCCTTCTCTTACAAGGACACTCTCAGGGATTTAGGGCCCATCCTAATCCAGGATGAGCTCATCTTGAGATCCTTGCCTTAATTACATCTGCAATGTCCCTATTTCCAAGTAGGGTCCCATCCTGAGGCTCTGGGTGGACATGAATGGGGGGGGTGTCACCATCTAACCCACTAGAGATTCCGTGGGACTCTCCCTGTCTCCCGATGTGAATATCTCCAATCTTGGTCCGTGTAGAAGTCCCTGGTGTCTGGTAACGTGTCCACTGGTGGGACAGCGGGGCCCACCCACAGACTCGACCCAGATGGTAGTGTGCGTGGGTGACGGGGCAGGGGTGAAGCTGGGATCTCGGGAAACTTGACAACCACCCCATCTACACCAGAGTCTTTACACTGCGGAGGAAACGACCCTCCCTGCAAAGGGCAGTTAACGGGGAGCCAGGGGTGAAGCAGACAGACCAGTGGGGCCTCCCACCTCTGCTCCCCGCCCTCGCCCTGCAGCGTAACTGCCCCGGACAGTGAGGGCGAGGAGGCTGGGGGCCTGGAGCTGGGCCACCACGGCCTCCTGGCTCAGATGGCAGCCTCTCAGCCTCCATGTGTCCCCAACACAAGGGCCAACTCCCAGGGCCGCTGTGAGGATCGGCTGAGTCAGATCAACGTGGCTGACAGGTGTTGATGCCTGGGGACACCTGCTGGGTTTTGCGGTGCTGACCCTGCACCCCATGATATTCCGGCAGCTTCCATTTCTGGATTGGCATTGCTTACGTTAATAAGCATGAATTCAGGACCACAGACCCAGACAGAAACAGCCAGAGGCTGTCGGACCTCACAGCTGAGAGCACCTTTCCATGCTCTGCTCTTAGGACCAGGGCATCCATAGTAACGTGCTGCTTCCTGCCACGCTCAGTAGACCCCCTGGTAAACAAGGCCAACCTGCTGCCCAGCCTGGGAGCTCCCAGCAGGGGCTGGAAGAGGGGACTCAGCTGGGGGCTTCACTCGGCCCCAGACCTCCCTCACCTGTTACCACTCGGGTCGGTCACATGCCACATGCTCAGCTGGGCCTTTCCATACTGACTTTTTTTTTTTTTTGGCGGCACCTCGTGGCATGTGGGATCTTAGTTCCCCGAACAGGGATTGAACCGGCGCCCCCTACATCCAGACTGAGTTCTTTTTTTTTTTTTTTTTTAATATATATATTTATTTATTTGGCTGCGTTGGGTCTTTGTTGCTGCGCGTGGGCTTTCTCTAGTTGCGGCGAGCGGGGGCTACTCTTTGTTGCGGTGCGCGGGCTTCTCATTGCGGTGGCTTCTCTTGCTGTGGAGCACGGGTTCTAGGCGCGTGGGCTCAGTCGTTGTGGTGCACGGGCTCAGTCGTTGTGGCGCACGGGCATACTTGCTCCGCGGCACATGGGATCCTCCCAGGCCAGGGCTCGAACCCGTGTCCCCTGCATTGGCAGGCGGACTCTTAACCACTGCGCCACCAGGGAAGCCCCACCCTGACCTTTTTATCCCAGAGCCCAGCGCTCTTGTCCAGGTATGTTCCTAGTTTTGTCTCTGGAACAAGCACCTGAATGCAGAGTTCCACAAAAGGAGGACTCTCTCTACTGTTTCCTAATTTGCAACCCAGCGCTGGAACTGTGCCCGCGGATGCTGAACCGAGTGGCCCAGCTCTCTCCAGCCAGAGCTCCGTGGTGACAGGAAGTCAAACCCTGGTCTGAGGCTGGGGATCGGCCCCTGAGGAGGAGGAGCCCATCAGGTCACGCCCACCACTCCGTCCTGGTCTGTCCTGGTTTGTCGGGCCCAGGTGCCCCTCATCTGGGGAGAATCTCCACCTCCTTCAGGCAGCTTCCTCTCGAAGGGCTCAGACGGTCAGGGAATTCTGAGCCTTTGCCCTGGCCAGGCCAGGCGGAGCTGCGGCCTCCGGCTCGGAGAGTAAGACCCTCCGGGGACCCTCCAGGCAGCCGAACCGCAGCGGGCATCGCCAGCGTCCCCGCTGCTTCGAGGACCTGGCGCTAGAGGAGAGAGTCGGCCCCTCCAGCTCCAGCAGGAGGTTAGTGAGAGCGGGTGTGGCCACCGCCTTCCCTCCACGGCCACCGGGCTCCCAGCCTGTGGCTCTGCTTGCCCATTCAGCTCCCCCTCGGCTGCCGCTGCACCTGGGTTGGAGGGCGCCACGCAGGGACGGGCACCCTTGCTCTCCTGTGGGGTGCTGCTCTCCGGAGGGGCCTGCCCTCGGTGTCCCCAAGCTCTGAGCGGTCGTCACGGCTGCGTGGACGCGGCTGCCTCCGTGGCACCAAAAGGGTGAGGCTGTGCCTCTCAGAGGCAGCAGCGCCGTGAGTCACCACGCGGTGGAGGCACGTGGGCGCCGGGCCGTGGCCCCGGGGAGAGGGGCGCAGCAGCGCTGCTCCCGTGGGGACGTGAGAGGCTGGAGCAGCTCTCAGCATCAGCCTGGAGGCCTGTGGGGGACACAGGCCCTGAGACCACGCACCCACCAGGCCAGCAGCGGGGGTGGGCGGTGCCGCCTCGGTGTCCTGGGGCTCAGATGACCAGGAGCTGGGGGCTCAGACAACAGAAATCTATTCCCTCCAGGCCTGGAGGCCAGGAGTCTGAAATCAAGGGGTCGCAGGGCTGGGCGCCCTCCAGAGGCTCCGAGGAAGCGTCCCTCTTGCCTCTTCCAGCCCCTGGGGGCTCCAGGCGTCCCTGGCTTGTGGCCTCATCCCTCCAATCTCTGCTCCGTCTTCACGCGGCCTCCCCTCTGTGCGCACCTCAAATATAAGGATGCTACTCCTTGGATATAGGGCCACCCTAATCTCAGTTCACACCCCATCTAAACTTAGCAAATTATATCTGCAAGGACCCTATTTCCAAATCCGGTCACATCCATGTTTCCAGGTGGAGGTGAATTTTGGGGGGGGTCGCTGTTCCACCCACAGTGGGGTGGGTGTGTGTTAGCAGCTCCTGGCATGTCTGGCGTAGGTGGTCCCGACCGCTCCCTGGGGAGCCCCGGGTCAGTCCGAGCCCTGCAGGCCCTGGTGGAATCCAGCCCCCCACCGGCACCCCAGCCTCGTTGCTTCCGTGTGGGTGGGTTTTTCCAACGGGGACAGTTCTCCCGTCTGGCAGGAGGACTATGTGGGCGCCTACATTCGGAGGAGCCTGCAGACGGCTGTCACCTCACTGGTGTCAGGCGCGTTTGCGGGTGTCCGTGAGTCTCCGGAGAGAGAGAGTGACCTCAGGACATCTCTGTCAGGCTGGACACTGGCCGCCCTTTATATCTCCACTGTGAAGCCACATCACCGGGGGGAGGAGCTGGTCAGGGGAGGGCAGGAGGGGAAGCAACAAAGATGTCCAGGGGCCTGGGGGATGGGCCTGCTGCAAGTGGGAGGGAGGAGAGGGTCTCCAGCAAGCGCAGGGCCGGGGGCTCAGGTCCCTTCCTTCCTAGTTGAGTCTACTCCCTGTCCCCCTGGGGCCAGCACACTTGGCGGAGCACAAACGGCCCTCACCCTGGGGGGTATAGGGAGTTCCCTGGTGGCCTAGTGGTCAGGATTCCAGACTTTCACTGCCGTGGCCCAAGTTCCTGCAAGCTGCACGGCGCAGCCAAAAAAAAAAAATTGAGGTGTAATTCACATAACATAAAGTCAATCATTTTAAAGTCTACAGTTCATTGGCATTTAGTACATGCACAATGTTGTACAACCGGTACCTCTATCCAGTCCCAGAATATTTTTGGCACCCCAAAAGGAACCACCGTAGCCATTGGTAGTCATGCCCCGTCCCCCTCTCCTCCAATCCCTGCAACCACTGATGTGCTCTCTGTCTCTATGAATTTGCTGCTTCTGGACTTTTCATACACATGGAATCATAGAATATGTGGTCTTTTGTGATGGGCTTCCTTCACTCAGCATGATGCTGTCAAGGTTCACCCATGTTGTAGCTGTGTCAGTGTTCATTCTCTTTTATGGCCGAGTGATATTCCATTGTTTGGCTGGAGTACTATTGTTTGTCTTCCATCCGTCAGCGGATGGATGTCTGGGTTGTTTCCACTTTGCCACGGTGAACAATGCTCATTCGGAAGCCCGTTTTCATTTCTTTGGGGCACGCACCTGTGGGTGCAGGTTCTGGTCACCTGACTTTGCTCTGACCAGTGGTTTGGGGCCGGCTCTCATCCCTACCTCCCCAAGGCTCCCAGCTGCCCAGCCTGGAGGGGAAGGGGGCCTTGTTCCCACGCTTTGCTAGCCAGCTGCGCCAGGGAGTGAGGTGAAAGGCAGCCCTCCCAAAACGTGGCGGGTGCCTCTGCCCTCACCCGCCCCTTTGCAGCCCCTCCGGTGGCACTGAGAATGTCCCAGTTAGAACGCCTCGCAACTCTTGTGAGTTTCCTTTTTGGCCGACCTGCAGTTCCCATCCTTTGGCAAAACAGCCAAACCTGCTAGAATCGGTGGTGGGGGAAGAAATTTCTAGGTTCTTTTGGCTGGTCTAAGAATTAAATTGACATGACCTGCAAATCTAAGGTGGTGTTTTGTTTACGTTGGTTTTTTACAGTTACCTTCTGTTTACGGCTGGTTTTCCCTTTAAGTAAATAAAGTGAGTCAATTTAAAGAAACATAGTGAGAGGACAAGCGGCTGGGGAGAAAGTGAGATGGTTGGTTGAGTCGTGGGATGACCGGGGTCTGGGAAACCCCAGGAAATCAGTCCTATTGGACCAGGAGGTGGGAGACTGGCCCACTTGTGTTCAAATGTTGCGTTACGGTTCTCCCTCTCTCTCTCTCCCTCTCTCCCCCCCCCCCCCAACTCCCTCTCTCCCTCTCTCTCTTCCTCTCTCTCCCGCTCTCTCTCCTAGGGGAACAAAATTTGCCATCCCAAATGTCTCTGGCCTGCGAATTATTTCCAGCTGAGAACAACTAAGGCCCAAAAGACTCAGGAAGAGGCATTGATCTTCCGTCTTAGCTTGCTGAATTAGAATTTAGACAGAGGGCCTGTTTCAGGAATAGCATGGTCACCAGAGATTTCCACAAGGAATGAGGCCAGGTGTGGTGGGGAAACTCAGACTACAGTCCACTCTGTGTCCCGTTGTCTCTGCAGGCTCAGCAAACATTTGTTTACCAGACACGTGCTTTTCCATCTCCATGTGAATTCCCTCCCTCCCCTTTGAGGTCCCAAACCACGACCCCAACATCCTCATTTGTCTTTACCTGAAGGTGGTGTTTAAGGTGAGGGCTTCAGCCATTTTGGCAAGTTACTCAGTTTTTCTGGGTGATATTATGAAATTCTGTCTGATTTTTTCCTCTTAATCTGTCTCATGTCAATTTAGACCAGCCAGAAGAACCTAGAAGGTGTTACCGAACTGAAATTGGGTCCCCTCACCCGCTGTACAGCAAAGCCAATCTACTGACACCGGGTTGTGGTGAAGCAAAGTGTGGTGTTTATTTATTGATTGATTTTTCATAATTTTTATTGAAATATAGTTGATTTACCATATTGTGTTAGTTTCAGGTGGAAAGTACAGTGTTTATTTGCAGAGTGTCAAGCAAGGAGTACGGGCAGCTCGTGCTCAAAAGACCCAAACCCCTGATGGCTTTCAGGGAAGGGTTTTTAAAGGCAATATTTGGGGTGAGGGTTGCATCTTGTGGACTTGCCTCTGATGGGTTAGTGGTGAGGTGACAGGGTGGTGTCCCAGGAATCCCAGTCATCGGCCTTCTGGTTCCAACGGGGCTGGGGGTCTCAGCATATAGTCACCATCTTCCACCTGGGCGGGGGATTCTTAGTTTCTGCAGGACTTGAGGATATGCATCATATTATTATGTACATCCCTTGAGGAGGAGCTAGGGTTCTGTTTATTGTTTAGGCTCTCATTACTTTTCTTGCTTAACTGCTTTTCCTTTGTTCCTGTGTCCCCCCTACTTCCCTAATTAGTAACTGTTTGAGTCCGCTCTCTGGAACTCAGGGAAAGCCCAGGAGACTAAAGTCTTTTTTACAAATAAGAAATGGGGGACACAGAGGGGCTTTTGTACCCAGAGGGCCCCACAGGGCCCTGCTCATTTACACAGGGTAGAGGAACATTTCTTCTTCCTTGACACTCCCTCCTCTCTTCCTTCTGTTCCTTCTTTTTATTTATTTATTTTTTGGCCGCCCCGCGAGGCTTGCTGAACCCTCACCCTCGGTAGTGAAAGCGCAGAGTCCTAACCACTGGACCGCCAGGGAATTCCCTGTTCCTTCTTCTTTTTGTAAAATTACACATCACAAAGTACACCGTCTTCAGTGCATCACAGGATGAGTTGGGACAAACACATACACTGAGTAACCCAACTCCACATAAAGATACCGAACATCACTAAAAAGCCTTTTGAAAAACAGATTCTGGCTCAGCAGATCTTGGGTGCAGCGCAGAGGTCCTTAGTATAAAGGGTCCCTGGAGGGTGCTGTGGGGATCCAGTTGGGAGGTGCTCGTCTGGGGTCAGGATCCACAAGCCCAACCGTGGACTAGCCCCTGGGTCTCACCGTCTCCCACCCTCTCCTCACGTGCACACCGTGCTCTCAGCCCCGAGCCCCGGAGTGCAAATCCTCCAGCTGGTGGTGGTACAATCCATCACAGCCTGTTGGCCTGGACCACGTGGGGACTGCTGTCATTTGAGCAGGTGCAGTCACGGTCACTTAGGGCGCTGGGACCTGCCTCACCAGCACAGGGGCAGCTGATGGGGACCCACCGACTCCTTTCCCCCCACACACACTATTTTCAAATAATATGCATTAATATTCAAAAATCGGGAAACTTCACTTTAAAAAATAACCAAATTCCTAATTTTTTTGTCTCAAAAAAACCCTCAAAAAACCCAAGGATCTAGCAATGTCAGGCTGTCCGTCCCCAGGGACTGAAGTGGCTGGAGCACCCAGCAGCTGCCCTGGTATCTAACCATCACCTCTACCTGCCCACTCAACTCATTTCTCTTCCAGGTCTGGCCCCTAGAGACATGTGAGAGTTCAACTCCTGGACCATATAAAAACCATCCCTGAGAAAGCAGTAACCCACATAAGGCCACCACATCACAGGACCCCTGGAATAGGGTGACATGTGTCCTGGTCCAAACACCTCTCCTCCCTGGGGCCTGCCTGCAGCTGGCAGTACAAAGGGGCCATAGGTGTAAAGGCCCCAGAGAGAAACGGGGGAAGGTGGAATGTATTGATTGCTTTCACCCAGGATCATTTGCCAGGTGAGACTGGGATGGAGACTAAACTGTGTGAGCATCACCACCTCCCTTTTCTGTGCCAGTGACAGACATAAGCAGTGGATTACAGCTCTCTTTCTCTTGGAGCCAGGGTTTCCCAGTCTTGGCTATCGACATTTGGGGCTGAATCACTTTGTGGCTGGTGGCGGGGGAGGAGGGTGACCTATGCATTCATTGTAGGACGTTGAGGAGCATCCCTGACCTGGACCCACTGGAGGCCAGGAGCACCAGCGCGCCCCCCGCACCCCCTGCCGTGACAACCAAAAATATCTCCAGGCACTGCCAAGCGCCCCGCAGATGCCATTCAGGGATTGAGACAGGACCAGTTGTTTAGAGCTGGCCCAGGTGAAGGCTCTTTGCCGTCCTGGGGGGTGCGCGTGTCCTGGTTTGCATATCCGTGCTCTAGCACCGTGACTCCCTCCAGAACCTCGCTGCATCAGACCAACACGCAGATCCCACACTTGGCTCTGCAGCCCTGCCCTTCAGTGTGGAGCAGTGACTCAGAGACAGGTAAGGGCGGGCGCCTGTCAGAGCAGCTCCAAGGAGCGCTGGCCCCGTTACAGCCGCTCTGCAGTTCCATGGGGGCCGGCCAGGGCAGAGACGACGGAGGTGTTCTGTGGAGAAAGAAGCCCCCAGGGACACGTTCATCTCCTCGCATCAGTGAACCCGGGAGCCAGGTTAAGCCTCTGGCGGCCTCCCCGCCCCCTCCCCCTCGCGCAGAGGCTGGCTGCCGGCTGATGCAAGAGGCTCCGGGATTGCGCGGCTTCCTTCCCCAGAGCGGCGGTTCACGTGGGAAGTGCCAGTGAACACGGGCTGCTGCCGCGGTCGCGCGCACACGGAAAGCACAGGCGGGGGTGGCGCTGCCAGCGCTCTGCTCGGCGGGGAGCTGGAGGGGCCCGGCTGGAATCCTGCAAGAGGGGGACCACGGAGGGACCCTGCGTCCTCCTGGAGCCCTTACAAACGCTGTGGGCACAGAAGGGAGAAGGGGAAGTCAGAGCGACCGTGTGTGCGTCTCCCCAGGCACACCGTCAGGGATGGGGTGGCGGGGAGGGGCGATGTCCTCAAGAGGGACAGAAACGCCGGCTTCAGCAGCACTGGGGACTCTGGGCGAGGCTCAGATCCTGGGCGCAGAGGGGCTTTCTAGACGTGGGAGCATCGTGGCTGCAGAGAGAGGGGCCGGGTGGCCTCGACGCTGCCTCTGCACCGCAGGCACGCGCCTTTGCTTAGCTGTGTGTTGGGCGGGGAGCTCTGACGCCCGTTAGCTGTCCTCCGTGTCACCATTGCCCGAATGAAGAGAACCAGCCAATGGCAGGAGTTTGGGGGCTGTGCCCTTTGTCACAGGGGTTCACGGCCACCACACGAACTTTTGGGCCTGGATGCATCTGGGGGGACGGGGACGCGTCCTGTGCACCGTACGCTGTCGAGCAGCACCCCGGTCTCCGCCCCTAGATGCCACGGCACTGCCCATCCCCCCCAGTACTGACAATCAAAAATGCCCAGCGTCCTGGGGGTGCCAGCCTGGAGGCCCCGAGCACAGCCCAGGGAGCTGTCCTTTCCTCCTCTGCCCAGCGGCATGTCCCATCCCGTCCCTCAGCCCGCCACGTCCACATCGCCCTGTCCCTTGAGCTTCTTGGCCCTGGCCTCTCTGGAACCTGGCCTCCCTCTGCCTGGGCTCTGCTGCCCTCCTCGGGGCTGGGCTGCTGGGGGGAGGCTCCTGCCAGACGTCCACGGAAGGGGAAGCTGGCCCCCACGGCCTGATGTGAATACAGGCTCTTGGGCCCGCTGGGCTCATCTCGGTCCTCTCGGAGGTCTCCTGAGAGGCCCCCAGCACCTGCTCGGGTGTCTGGAACATGGACATCTCCCTCTCAAAAGTCAGATTTCCCTAGAAAGCGGAGAAGAGACGCTACGGCCTCTGTCCCGCGGCAGGCGTGGTGCTGGGGGCCCCGGGCGCCCCTTCCCTTCCTTCCCACCTGAGTGAACCATGGGTGTTAAAGAAAACATGACTCATCACACGTGCTAAAGATGGTGAGGCCGACTCAGGGCCGTCGCGTCGCGGTGGGTGTAGGGCCCCTGCAGTGGGGTTTGCAGGAGGGGAGAGCGCTTAACTCTGAATACAGCGTCAGCAAGCGGGGCATTACAGCCACGGAGAAGGTGGGGGTCACTGGATGGAAAAATTAATAGTAGGAAGCATCAGGGATGGATGAGGGAGACTCTGGCTAACCAGACCCAACAGGATTCTTGCTGAAGGCAGCCCAGGGGGTCCGACATCACCAGGGAGGGTGGGGATGAGGAGCTCGGGTGGTCAGAAATCAAAGGTGGGCGATTCTGGCTAAACCGACTTAGCAGGCTTCTTGCTGAGGACATGCCCAAGGATGAGGCCTCGTTGAAAAAGTGCTCAGAGGCGCCTGACTAGGGCTTGGTCCAGGGAGAGCCCCTGTCGCAGTGCGGTGGGCGTTTGTTACCTCTGTTATCATCACTACTCGGGAAGAAGTGGGACTCGGGGAGGCCGGGTCACTGGCTGCAGGCCCCCAGCGCTGGAGCTGGGCAGGCATATGAGGCCGGCAAGGCCACGCTGGGCCCAGACGTGTCCCCGTGAAATGTTGGCGTCCGGTGAGGGAGGGCCGGGGGGCCGGGTTTCCTCTCTCTGCCCCACACGCCCCCGCCATCAGGCCCCAAGATATGGAACACAGTGGACGACCCTTTTCCGGGTGGATGCCCCTTACTCGACCCCTTTAAGGGTTTCTCGGGGAGGCAGGTGAGGCTGAGGCCTTTCTCACCCTGGAGCGCTCCAAGCTGCTGCTCTCCCTTCAGTTCCACACCCGCAGGGCCCTGGCGGGACAGGCGGCCTCCAAGGAGGGCAGCCTAGGGACCGCCCTTGGAGATGAGGGCCCTGGAGGCGGGCAAGGGCAGGAGCAAGGACACTCCGAGGTGCCTGCAGTGGGTGGGGGAGCGGGGAGACGCAGCACCCAGCCTTTCAGGTCCAGGCAGAGCAGGCTGCATCACGACGCCAGGTGGCTCCGGGAAGCTGGGGTCGCCTGGGAAGAGGGCAGGGAGAGGCACACCCGCTTGCAGCAGATGCAGCCGAAGATTAGTGGGGCGGGGTGGCTACTGGGTTCCGGGTCGGGGCTCTTGTGCATCGTCCCCAGCAGCAAACTTCAAAAGGGCTCCCCTGGGGCTGGACAAGGCCGGGACAAGCAGTGACTACAGACCTGTGCCCGGGAGGTCGGGTCAAGTCCTGGCCCGTGGGCCGCAGGGCCTGGCCGACAGCCTCCCTGGCGCCCTCCTCCACGCTCTCCTGGCACCCGGGCCTGCCTCTGCCGGCACGTTCCTCCGGCTCCCTGTTCGGCTGAGCTCCCTGGCAGCCGGGATGGGCCAGGATGAGAAAGGGGCCCCGTGATGACTGAGGCACAGACGCAGTGGAGGTGTGATGGGGACAGTGGTGGAGCGCTCATCCGAAATGGACACTTCCCACCTCCTTCTTTTTTTTTTTTTTTTTAAGATTATTATTTTTTTCATGTGGACCATTTTTAAAGTCTTTATTGAATTTGTTGTTACAATATTGCTTCTGTTTTATGTTTTGGTTTTTTGGCCACAAGGCATGTGAGATCTCAGCTCCCCGACCAGGGATCGAACCTGCACCCACTGCATTGAAAGGTGTAGTCTTAACCACTGGACCACCAGGCAAGTCCCTTCCCACCTCCTTCTGTCTGTAGTGAGGCTTCTACTCGGGGCTGCCATGTACAGTGGCACAGACTGTACACTGCACAAAGGCACCCTGGCCTGGACTTCCTTCATCAGAGGACGGGGCACCTGCGTCTTTGTACAGAGATGCTGTCCACTTCCTAAGCCTCCTGTGGGACTGTGCCCACCCAGAGGGGGTCTTTTTAACAACACATCTCCCCAAGGGGAAGACTTTTGTGGTTCTCACCAAGCCACCTTCTCCAGCTATGGCCATGTAAAAAATCAGCCCCAAGGTTACTGGCTTAAGACAATTTATTAGGAGGGCTCCTGGCTCTGGGCAGTTGGGCTCAGTGGGTGGTTCCTGCTCAGGGTCTCACACAGCTGCAACCACGGGGCAGGTGGATCTAGTGTCCTCTCCCAGCTTCTTGGTCCTGCGCTGGCATGGCGGGACTTGCGGGGGCTGGGCGGGCATCTCTCTCTCCATGGGGCCTTCCAGAGGCTGGCAGTCTCACGGTGGTCGGACTTCTTACAGATCACTTCCTCCAGATTCTATTCATCCAGCAGCCGCGGAGCGCACCCACATTCAAGGAGAGGAGTTGTAGGCCCTACAGACTTTGCATGCCTATCTTAATCCACACTGTGCCACGTTGGGGTGGCAGCCCAAAGCAGGACCCAATACTAGGACCTGAAGGGACCTCAGAATGAGCAAAATCCCACCCCTTTCACAAGCCTCTAGCCTCGTCAGGCGGAGGAGCGCTCCTGGAGGGGCAGCCCAGATCACACGGGGATGTCGCTGTGCCAGGACAGGGTGTCCCGTGCAGGGGCTGGTGGCCCATGGCGGGGGTGGGAGGGTGGGGTCTTGAAACGTGAGGGGAGTTCTGTCCTGTCTTTAGATTCCACCTCTGTTCCATCAGCTGGGATGCACCAAGCCTCACAGCTTCCCAGGTGTTAAGGGCAGGGCTAGGAGCTGCCGCCGTGTGAACGGTGGGAAAGGGGGCTTCCTGGCAGAGGTGGTCGGAGCCTCGGGAACCCACGGAACTCAACTTGTGACGGTGGGAGCAGGGAGGGGCGCAAGGGAGAAGGAGGGAGGCTGGGAAGGAGGACCAACACCGGCCAAAGCAGGGAGGCCGGAGCCCTGGGGTCCAGGGCGCAAGCAGTTCCCTGGCTGGGGACGGACCCCGGCTTGCAACCTTGTTGTCCACCAGTCCCACCATGTTGTGCTGGAACTTGTCAGATTGAGAGGAAACGGCCGAGAGGACGTAGACTCTGTCCTGTCAGATGTTCGGCCCTCCTGGAGGGCGCCCCGGGCCGCCCCGAGGTGTCGGGGTGTGGAGGCACTGGCCCCTTGGATGGGGGTAGCCCTGGTCCACGGCTGGTCTAGGGGGCTTTCCGACAGGGCCATGCGGAGCCTGGGGGAGGGAGGTCCACACCCCGACAACCTGCTGAGGGGTGAACGCCCGAGTCACACCCATGGAATCAGCAGAAGTCCACCTGCCTTCTCCGGGCTTCTCTTGCAGGTGACCTGCAGCAGGCGGCCCGCTTGCTACGGCTATTTCCTGACCAGGCACCTCTAACCGGGGCTCCTGCGGCTCCTCGGCCTCCCCTCCAACCGCTGGTCACAGGAGCCACGGAGTTGGTAAGGCAGCCTGGGAGGTCTTCTTAGTCAAATGCTCTCTATTAGAAAGAAGAGGAGACAGAGGCCGAGAGAGGGGAAGGGTTCGTCTAAAAGCTACGGTTATAGCTCCTCTCGTGTTAACTTTAAGTTTGTTATAAACGCAAACACTACAGAAACCCAAAGTCCTCGGTGGTGACGTTCCCTCCCTCCCTCTCCATCCTCCTCCCCGTCGGGTCCTCAGAGGTAAACCTGGCTTCTCTCCCGGTAACATCTCCTCTGAGGGCTGGGGACGACAGCAGTCTGGCTCTTCTGCTGGGGGAAGCTGTGAAATTAAAGCGTCCTCCAAGCTCAGAATCATGCGTGCGCATGGGTAATTGTGCCTTTCAGAACAAGAGTGAGGCTTCTAGGGACAAGTTCCCTAAATAGCTGAGTATTGCCTCTCTTTTGAGTTTGGTTTGGTTTGGGTTTTTGAGAGCTGCTGTAACAAATTACCATAAACCGTGTGATTTAAAACAATAGGAATGGATTCTCTCACAGTCCTGGGGGCCAGAAGTCTGAAGTCCAGGTGTCAGCAGGTCTAAGCTCCCTCCAAATGCTCCAGAGTAGAGCCTTCTGTACTGGTCGGGTTTCTCCAGAGAAACAACCAACAGGATGGCTCCATGTACAGAAAGAGATTTATTCCAAGGAATTGCTCGTGTGATTGTGGAGGCTGACAGGTCCCAAGATCGGCACCCTGGACACCCAGGAGAGCTGTCATGTGGTCCCAGTCCAAAAGCCAGCACGCTTTAGACCCAGGAAGAACTGATGCTTCAGGTTCCAAAGGCAAGAGAAAACTGTTGTCCCAATTCAAAGGCCATCAGGCAGGAAGAATTCTCTCTTACTCAGTGGAGGGTTGGCCTTTTTGTTCTATTTAGGCCTTCAACTGATTGGACGAGGCCCACCCACATTATGGAGGGCAATCTGCTTACTCAGTCCACCAATCTACATATTTTTTTTTAAAATTTATTTTTGGCTGTGTTGGGTCTTCATTGCTGTGCGCGGACTTTCTCTAGTTGCAGTGAACGGGGGCTACTCTTCATTGCAGTGCGCAGGTTTCTCATTGCGGTGGCTTCTCTTGTTGCGGAGCACAGGCTCTAGGCATGCGCGCTTCAGTAGCTGTGGCTCGCAGGCTCTAGAGCACAGGCTCAGTAGTTGTGGCTCACGGGCTTAGTTGCTCCACGGCATGTGGGATCTTCCCGGACCAGGGCTCAAACCCGTGTCCCCTGCATTGGCAGGCAGGTTCTTAACCACTGCGCCACCAGGGAAGCCTCCACCAATCTACCTATTAATTTCATCCAAAACACCCTCAGAGAAACACTCAGAATAATGGTTGACCAAATTGCTGTGGCCCAGTCAAGGTGACACATAAAATTAATCTTCACACCTTTCCTGCCTCTTCCAGCTCCTGGGGGCTCCTGGTGTTCCTTGGCTTGTAGCTGCATCTCTCCAATGTCTGCCTCTGTCCTCACGTGACCATTGGAAGATCCAGTGTCTCTGCATCTCAAACTTCCCCCTTCTGCCTCTTTAAGGACACCAGTCACTGGAGTTTGTAACTTGATCACATCTGCAAAGACCCTGTTTGCAAATAAGGTCGCATCCCCAAGTACCAGGGGTTAGGACTATGGACATGCCTTTTTGGGGACACTAAATCCAGTGAGGGTGGGCCCTAGATCCAATCACTGGTGACCTTATATAAAGACACGTGAAGACACAGAGAGGAGGAGGCCTTGTGAAGAAGGACGGAGATTGGAGGGATGCAGGTATAAGCCCAGATGCCGAGGACCATCGGCCACCAGAGCTGGAAGGGTTAAGAACGGACCCTCTCCTAGAGCTTCTAGAGGGAGCACGGCCCCGATGACACCTTGATTCTGGGCTTCTGGCCTCCAGGACGGGGAGAGAATCAGCTTCTGTTGTTTCAAGCCCCCCAGTTTGTGGCAATTTGTTCTGGCGGCCCCAGGACACTCAGACACCCTGTTGGTTCCTATTTCTAATATGTTCCTTTTTCTTTCTTTTTTTAATTGTAGTATAGTTGATTTACAATATTGTGTTTCAGGTGTACAGCAAAATGATTGTTATATATATATATTCTTTTTCAGATTATTTTCCATTATAGGTTATTACAAGACGTTGAATATAGTTCCCTGTGCTCTACGTTAATTACTTGTTGCTTATGTATTTTATGTATGCCTAATATATTTCTGGTCCCTTTAATCTCTATGCCGACCTTGTTCGTTCTGCGTTTTCCTTGCCCATTCTGCGTTTTCCTTGCCATTTGTTTCTGTCTTGGGTTTATTGTGAAATCAGGCTAACCGGAAAGTATCTGACTTTTTTTTTTTAATTTTTATTTATTTTATTTATTATTTTTGGCTGCGTTGGGTCTTTGTTGCTGTGTGCGGGCTTTCTCTAGTTGTGGCGAGCGGGGGCTACTCTTCGTTGTGGTGCGCAGGCTTCTCATTGTGGTGGCTTCTCTTGTTATGGAGTACGGGCTCTAGGTGCGCGGGCTTCAGTAATTTTGGCATGTGTACTCAGTAGTTGTGGCTCATGGGCTCTAGAGCGTGGGCTCAGTAGTTGTGGCGCACGGGCTTAGCTGCTCCGCAGCATGTGGGATCTTCCCGGACCAGGGCTCGAACCCGTGTCCCCCTGCATTGGCAGGCGGATTCTTAACCACTGCGCCACCAGGGAAGTCCCAGTACCTGACTTTTTGACCAAAAGAACTAGAATCATCTTCTCTGATTATTTACGCACGTGGACAGCGGTTTCTTGGGGCAGCTAGACAGCAGAAGGGTGAAGGTGAAGAGACAGGCCGTGGAGGACCACCCTCCTGGGCCTTCACCATCACCCCTGCCCACTCCCCGAGCCCCACGGCTCTGACTCCGGCCCGGAGCTTCCCTGTCAACGCAGGGACCGACGGCTGCTGGTCAGCCAAGATCCCATCCCCTCCTGCCCGCCTGCCGTGGGACCCTCCGCTGTTCCTTCCTCTCTGTGCTCTGTGACGCAAAGCGTGTCAGCAAACCTGGGCACCTGGTGCTCAGCTTTCTCACCTCGACCACACCAGTGACCTCCTGCCATGTGTATTAGTTTCCCTTTGGTGTAATTACCACCAGTGTCGTGTCTTAACACACACAAATTTACTGTCTCACAGTTCTGAAGGTCAGGCGTTCAGTCTGGGTCTCACAGGGCTATAATCAGGGGGTCGCAGGGCTGGTTCCTCTAGAGGCTCCAGGGGAGGATCCTCTGCCTTTTCCAACTTCTAAAGGAGCCGCATTCCTTGGCTTGTGGCCCCGCGCCACTCCGACCTCTGCTTCTGTGCTCACCTCTCCTTCTCTGACTCTGACCTCCTGTCTCCGTGATACAGATCCTCGGGATGACATTGGGACCCTCGGACAACCCAGGGTTGTCTCACCTCAAGGTCCTTCACTTAATCCCAGCTGCAGAGCCCCTTTTGCCACGGGAGGCCGCACATCCACAGGTTCCTCCTGGGGTCAGGTCGTGGTCACCCTGCCCACCTCCCCAGCCTGCTGCCACCCCACAGTGGCCAGAGTGCCCTCTCTCCAGACGGCAGCCCCTTTCATGTCACAGCCCAGCTTACCATCCTCCTGCAGCTCCCCCTGGTGCTTAGAACAAAATCCAAACCCGTCCCTATGCCCACCGCCCGTAGGAGGTGGTCCTGTCCCCCCGCCAACCCCTCATCACAGCACAGCGGCCCCTGACACCCAAGTCACTCCAGCAGGGCCCGTCCTCAGGAGCCTTCCCGTCCCTGCCCTGAAGGAGGCCCCGTCCTGCCTATCATTCACCCATTTATCATTGTCCCAAACTACCTGTGGCTCCGTTCACCTGTTCCTGTCTGTCCTCCTCCGAGTGAGTTCCGTGAGAGCTGAGGCCCCTGTGTGCCCAGAGTGTGCCGACCACACTCACCAAATATTTGTAAAGCAACGAGGAATTCCAGCAGAGGCTAAAGCCGGCCCGTTGCCGGTCTTGGCACAGAGCATTGTCCAGTTCCTGGCCAGTTATTCAGACACACAAAGAGCTCTTGGCCTCGGCGGGGGAAGAACAGAAGGGGCAGTGTCCTGTGTAGAGGCTCAAGTCTCGGCCTCTGGGCGTTCATTGTGCCACTTCAGCAAATGAGGTTCCCTCCAACTGTAACAAAACGACACCAGGAGCGGAGATGCTGTGCTTCTCTCTTGTCCCCCCTTCCGCCCCCATCATCTGGGAACCTTGCTCGTTTGACCTCCACCCCCAAATCTGAGCTTGTCCTTGGCTACCGGCAGCAGAGAATAATATTTATTGGCGGGGTGCCACAGCTTGGCCGAGCTCTGTAACGAGGAGATAAATGACACCCACATCTTGGCAGTAGAGGGTGACTGGTCCCTCCGGGTGGGAGAGCCTTGGGGAGCCTGGAGGGTGGTGATTGTCAGAGACAAATGGCAGCCACGCCCGGGAGGCGGGCACGGCCAGGTCCCAGCACGTGTGCCATTCCTGCCCTCCGTCCCAGGGACCTTCACACAGTCTGGCGTGGTTGTTAATTACAGCGAGTTATACGATTATCTCCGGAGAATGCAATGTTGCATGATTTTGCCTAGGGCTGAAAAGATGTGTCCAACAGCCAAGTAGATGGAAGGCCAGTGAAGCAAAAGTCTTCTCTGGGTTAATAGAAATGGAAAACCTAATGTGAGTTTATTTTCATTTGCTCCCTCAGGGAGGAGCCCTCTGGTGTCCTAGAGACCCCCAAGGTGCCCGGCAAAGAGGCCAAAAGCAGACACCCAATGAGGAGGACTCGGCTTGCTTTACACGGGAGAAGGTCCAAGGTGCCCAAGAGGGTCGCACGGAGCCTTCAAGAGGCTGCGGGGCGGGGGCTGCTGTAGGAGTTTGCCATCAGAAGGCCCCCACCTACACCACCACTCATGGTGGGCATGTGGAACACATTTCACACAGGGAATTTCTGCATCCTTGTTAAGCCTCATTTGTATCACATGATGGACAGTTGAAACTGACTCGTGACCATCTCATGGACGGAGGGACCCTGCACATCAGCTGGTGCCTCATGGCCCACCCAGGACCACGGCCTCAGATGCTCGGGGCATGACCCGCTCCCCTCTCCTGGCCTTGTTTGTTGAAACCTGCAGGATCCTATGCGCTAATTCCCAAGGAATGAAATAGCCGGAGGGACCCTAGAATGCCGGACTCTCATTCCAGCGGATTAATGGCTCTCCCAATCCGATTGGACAAGTTTCAGAAGCTGCTTCCCTCCCACTTGACTCCCCTCCTGGTCTTTGGTTCCTCCTGCCTCCCAGGCAGGAGTCCTGGGTTGGAATAAGGGAAACTGCTGAATGCAGACTTGCGGGCCACGTAGAACACAAGCAAAGAGCGTGAGTGGCTCCTGGCACTGCACTTTGGTCCAAAGATCCACCAGTCTTTTTAAAATGAAATTGACAAACAATAGCTAGTTTGGCTTTGCCTTCTGTACTTGAGGCCCCTGGTAACTGGGCAAAACCCTGCCAAAGAACTGAGGTGACCCCAGAAGGAGCCAGCAGAAGGGGAGGCCGGGCAGGCCAGGCGTCAGAGTTGATGTGAGAGATCAGGGGCTGGTCTCAAGATGCCCAGACCGAGTTCCCACAGGCCCTGAGCAGTTGTTAGGCAGTCAGGGAAAGTGCAAGCCGCGTCCTGGTTTCCTCCTTACTTTCAACTCCTGCGGCATAAAATGTACTGAAGCCATTTCTTTGGGGATTAAAGGAAAGTGTTGGTTTTCTGAGAAGTTACAACATGTCCGAGCTCTCGCCCACACGTTACTTTGCACGCGCTGCTCTTCTCTGATAACACCTGGAAACTAAGCCCCTTTTCTCCCCCTGCTGCTCTGTCATCTCCATCCTCTGCATTTCTATTTATTTATTTATTTATTTATTTATTTTTTTTTTTTTTTTTGAGACGGGGTCTCGCTATGTTGCCCAGGCTGGAGTGCAGTGGCCATTCACAGGCGCGATCCCACTACTGATCAGCACGGGAGTTTTGACCTGCTCCGTTTCCGACCTGGGCCGGTTCACCCCTCCTTAGGCAACCTGGTGGTCCCCCGCTCCCGGGAGGTCACCATATTGATGCCGAACTTAGTGCGGACACCCGATCGGCATAGCGCACTACAGCCCAGAACTCCTGGGCTCAAGCGATCCTCCTGCCTCAGCCTCCCGAGTAGCTGGGACTACAGGCGCGCGCCACCGCGCCCGGCTGCATTTCTATTTAAATGTAGAATCAGCTGGTCAGTTTGCCTGCGCACAGGATGCCCTCTGGGATTTTGTTGGGTGGCACTGAATCTATAGATCAGTTTGGGACAAACGGACACCTTTCTGATGTTGAGTCTTCACTCAGTTATTCACATCTGTCCCTCCACCTACTCAGGGCTCCTTAAATTTCTCCTCAATGATACTTTGTGGTCTTCAGTGTTGAGGTCTTACACATCTTTTGTTCCATTTATTCATTGGCATTTGACATTTTTTTGATGCTCTTATAAATGGTAACTTTTTTTTTCCCCCAGGGGAAAGCACGAATGCAGTCTTCCACTACCACAAACTATGCAGTCGAGTTTCCCACATTTGGGGAAATTGCAGAGGTCAACACATCCGGAGTGCAATGGCTGAGGCTCACCCTGGGAAAACCACCTTCGTGATCATGGTCTCTCCCCTGCCAGTTAAGGATATAAATGGTAACTTTTGAAGATTTTTATTTTCTATTTGCTTGTTGCTGCTATATATATATTAAAAAAAAATTGTATGTTAATCTTGTATCCAGCAATCTGGCCACATTTAAGTGTTAATTCTAATCGATGATTGGTAAACTCTTTTGGATTTTCTACATTATGTTGTGTCTGAATAATGAGAACTTACTTTCTCCTTTCCCAAGGCTTATGCCTTTAATTTCTTTCTCCTGCTGTTTCACGCTGGCTGTGTTAAATGGATGGGGTGAGAAAGGATGTCACAGCTTTAGCTATTTCTTCCCCCTTCCCCCCATTAAAAAGCTTATGAAGGATTCTGGGAAGATTGCAGTAGTAACATAGTTTTTGGATATTCCAAGAGCCCCGCTTAAATACAGGTAGTACAACCAGATAGAAAAAGAAAAATTCCCGAGAGTGTACGGTGGAGTTTCCCAGAGGCCACGTGACACGCTACAGCCCAACAGATTAAATGTACAAGCAGATGTAAGAATCCAACTATCTTCTTCTTCTTTTTTTTAATTAAAGTGGTGGGTTTTGTTTTTTTGAGTTTTTTTTTTTTTTTTTTTTTTTTTCTGGCTACACCACGTGGCTTGCGGGAACTTAGTTCCCCGATCAGGGATCGAACCTATGCCCCCTGCAGTGGACGCTCAGAGTCCTAATCAGTGGACCGCCAGGGAAGTCCCAAGAATCCAACTGTCTTCTATTAATGCAGACATTAAGACATTTGCAACAACATGAAACAATGACACTCTTCTTACTAAATGTTGTGTTTTCAGAGATATAGTTACTTTTTATTAAACAAATTTTTTTATGTTAACATGTAATAGGATTATTACTGCCATTTTAAATGAATGAAGAAATATATCTTTAAAATAAAAAACATTCCATGGACAACATCTATAGCAAAACAAGGAGCTAAGGTGTTCCCACACAGCCTGGAGCCTCCGTGCGTGGGGTTGAGCCTCCGTAGGCCCAGACCGTGGGGTGCGGGGTCTGTGCGGAGAGGGCAGAGGGCAGTTACATGCTGAGTGTACGGCCCCCGAACGCCCACAGGTGCACCCTGCACAGCGCGGCAGCAGGCCAGGTTGACATCAGCAGATGAAGCTGGCAGAGGTGTGGCTGCTGGGATAGCGGGGTGAGTGCGGGGCAAGCTGGTCGTATCTGAAGGGGCTGGAATGGTCCAGGCCCTGTGAGCTCTCGAAATGGCCAAGCTGGGCCTCCTTCCAGGACAGAGCCCTACGTGGAGGGAAAACCGCAGGGCTGGGGTCAGAGTTGAGCAGGGCAGGGAGAATGGGGACAAATGAGGGGGAGGGTGGAGATGAAAGGGGAGCTGCTGCCATGCATGTTAAAATCACATGAGACCAACAGAAGAAGTGTGTCTGTGAAAGAGGAAAAGCCATTGAACCAGGCCTCCTGCTAAAAGCTCGTGAACATTACATTCACATAAAAAGCAACAGAAAGCGCTTCCCTGGTGGCACGGTGGTTAAGAGTCCACCTGCCAATGCAGGGGACATGGGTTCGAGCCCTGGCCCGGGAAGATCCCACATGCTGCCGGAGCAACTAAGCCCGTGCGCCACAACTACTGAGCCTGCGCTCTAGAGCCCGTGAGCTACAACTACTGAGCCTGGGCTCTAGAGCCCGTGAGCCGCAACTACTGAGCCCGTGTGCCACAACTACTGAAGCCCATGGGCCTAGAGCCTGTGCTCCGCAACAAGAGAAACCACCACAATGAGAAGCCCACGCACCGCAATGAAGAGCAGCCCCCCCTCGCCTCAACTAGAAAAAGCCCGTGAGCAACAATGAAGACCCAACGCAGCCAAAAATGAAATAAATAAATATATTAAAAAAAAAAAAGCAACAGAAAACTATCAAGGTCAAACCCCATACAAAGTTACTACAAGAAAAATGAGAATAAGCGGCAGAATGACATTCCTACAGAGAATGAGAAGACTTCAGAAGGAGGCATTGAAAAAAAGAGAAAAACTGAAACATGCTGTTTCAAAATAAGCTAAAAATATTTAGGACAATGATACAAAATATGAGAAAAACACCATTATAAGTCAATTTTTAAAACTCAGAAATGACAGACTCCAGAAAAGAATTAAAAGTAAAAGAAAAGGGGACTTCCCTGGTGGCACAGTGGTTAAGAATCCGCCTGCCAATGCAGGGGACACGGGTTCGAGCCCTGGTCCGGGAAAATCCCACATGCCGCGGAGCAACTAAGCCCGTGCGCCACAACTACTGAGCCTGCGCTCTAGAGCCCGTGAGCCACAACTACTGAAGCCTGCGTGCCTAGAGCCCGTGCTCCGCAACACGAGAAGCCACCACAATGAGAAGCCTTTGCACTGCAATGAAGAGTAGTCCCCTCTCGCTGCAACTACAGAAAGCCCACGCGCAGCAACAAAGACCCAAAGCAGCCAAAAATAAATAAATAAATAAATAAATAAACCCCCAAAAAAATTAAAGGAAAAGGGACGTCCCTGGCGGCCCAGTGGTTCAGATTCCGCGCTTCCACTGCAGGGGGCAGTGGTTTGATCCCTGGTCGGGAATTAAGATCCTGCGTGCCAAAAAAAGAAAAAAAAAAAGAAAAAATCATTTCCTAAGTGAAGACAAAATTAGAAGAAACACAAGAGTCAATAAACACCATAAATAATGCTTTAAGAGAAGTAGAAGGTGAGAAGGAGAAATGTTTTAAAATTCAAAAGGAAACAAAGAATGTGGGACAAATTCGTTGAGGGGTATTCTAATTCCATCCTCCCAGGTGTCCCGGAGACTCCTAGCGCCCTAGTGAGCTCACGGCGGGAATGGGGTCGGCCAAGCCACAGAGGCTGGCGTTTTAAACTATATATTTATATCTATAGATTCTTTCAGATTCTTTTCCCTTGTAGGTTATTACAAAATATTGAGTAGAGTTCCCTGTGCTATACAGTAGGTTCTTGTTGGTTATCTATTTTATATGTAGTAGTGTGTTGGCTTTTTAAAACAATAGCCTTTATTTTTTGGAGCAGTTATAGATTCACAGCAAAATCAAGCAGCAGGTCCAGAGCCCCCGCTCACCCTGCCCGGCATGGACTTCCTGTACCACGGTCCTGCACCTGGTACAGTCACCCAGGTTTATTCTCTCTCTAGGTTGGGGGTAACTTTTTTTTTTTTTTTTAATGAATTTATTTATTTATTTATTTTTATTTTTGGCTGCGTTGGTTCCTCGTTGCTGCACATGGGCTTTCTCTAGTTGCGGTGAGCGGGGGCTACTCTTTGTTGCGGTGCGCAGGCTTCTCATTGTGGTGGCTTCTCTTGTTGCAGAGCACGAGCTCTAGGCGCGTGGGCTCAGTAGTTGTGGCTCATGGGCTTCGTCGCTCCACAGCATGTGGGATCTTCCCGGACCAGGGCTCGAACCCGTGTCCCTGCATTGGCAGGCGGATTCTTAACCACTGCGCTACCAGGGAAGCCCTAGGTTGGGGGTAACATCTGAGGCCACTGCTGCATGGTAAGAGGGGGTGTGTTCTGGTATCACTGTCCTGAGTAGACGGAGGTGGAAGTGGATGTGGGGTGGCCATGGGGAACCAGGGAAAGGGACGGTCACTGAGCCAGGGGACAGCTGAGCAGGAGCCGGAGGGGCTGTAGTGGGTGTCACAGTGCTCCCGGCCCCTCCCAGTTACAGAAAGCTCCTGGGCCGAGGGGCCCCTGTAGCCCGGGGCTCGGGGCCTGGAGGAGGGCAGCAGATCCCTGGTCCTGGCTGCACGGCTGCAGCCCCAGTGGCTTTTCTTTGTGCTGTTCCTGGATGTTCCCAGATGTGCAAAATCAACCCAGGGGTATTCTGCAAGGCCAACACGGGGGGAAGGGGAAGGGGGAGGACTAATGTGGGCAGCGCATGTGGAGTGAACTGTAGTTCAGGCCGGCGGGGGAGCAGGGAGAGGGCACAACCGTGGGCACGGAGCTCACAGGTGGAGCCACTGCCCGGTGCGGGGCACAGGACCCAGCGCCTCAGCCTCACCCGCCCCCCCAAGCTCCGCCCTCCCAGGTGTGCAGGGGCCACGAGCTCTCCCAGCGCAAGATTGTTCGGAGGCCACCGCAGAAAGACCAGGGCCTGGGCAAGACACTGTCCACTTTCTCCAATTCTGGCCTGAAGGGCCGAGCGGCTCTGGGTGAGCGACTCAGAACTCTGGTCAGTTATGCGGCCCCGCAAGGTCATTGCAATTTTTACTGTGGTCACTGATTCAGAAAAGCACTGCTCCTCGGATCCCTGGTTTTGGCCTCGTTTGACAATCACATGAAATAAGGATTGTCCCATGGATGAAATCACTAACATTCCCAGCTCCCTGTGGCCGGCGGCCCCTGAGCAGGAGAAACAAGTAACTCAGTGTTCCCTTTGGTGCACGGTGGGGACATTTTGATCTTTGCATCCCTTACCTAGGGGTTTGTTGTGTTTTTCTGAGTGGAACCCCATGACCTTGGGCAGCTGGAGGAAGGTATCCTGGTTACCTGGTTACCGGGAGACCAGTGGTGGAGGAGGGCCCGGCCTCGGCAGGATTCTCTTACAGATTCCCTTCCTTTTTTTTTGAGTAAAGACCTCATCTCGCTGCATGGAAGTGAGTCTTAAATGATGTCCTCTGTCGGTGCTTCAGCTATGGGGTTCGGGGGAGACTCTGGGGATGGGAGGGCATCAGTGAAACACAGCACGAGGATCTGTGCTGTTCCAGGCATGGGTGGGGAAGGGGCAGAAAGGGCCACAGTCACAGGAGTGAGGGGGACTCTCCAAGTAATGGGACTCAAAAAAAGCTTTAATCCCTAATGCCACCCAAGATTCTAGACGATTCCCACCCCAGAGAACTCTGCATCTTCACAGCTCGTCAGTGCACAGTGCTGGGCAAAGCCCGGGGTATGTACTAAGTAGTGAATGACTGATGCTCAGAATCTCGAGAGCAAGGCCGCGGGAGCAGTGAGGAGGACAGAGGGTACCCCAGAGGGATGGAGGGCAGCCATTGTGGAGGCTGGCTGGGGAGAGGTCAAAGGAAGGTCTCCATCGTAGCCCAAAGACATTCCAGAGACAGCCGGACACTTCCACTCGGGGCGTGTTTTCTCCCAAGAGCAGCAGGTGGGGCCTCCTGGGTGGGAGCCACACCAGGTGGGCAGGGGCGCTGTGCGGTGCGCACTCTGAGAAGTGAGCTGCATCTAAGTGCAACGATCCTGAATGGGACCAGACAAAGGATATTAGTGGTGTCGACTTAAAAAAATATTCACAACCTAAAAGTTGAGAGTTACGCTTTATTTGGCGGGAATTTTTAGGACTTCAAGCCCAGGAGGCAGCATCGCAAGTAACCCTGAGAGAATTGCTCCCAGGAGGCGAGGGCAGGTAGAGCCAGATTATATAGAAGTTTTGCAACGAAAGGCAGGTAGTCTGAACGTCCAAAGATTATTGTTAATTAAAGGAAAACCAGATATCTCAAGTTAAAGGAATTTAGCGCTTTTCTATGTATGGGAAGATGCAAGAGTCTGGGCTCACTGAACCCATTCCTTTGATGTGCACCTCAGCTATCTGGGGCCAGTGTCCCCTGTTTTCACATCCTGAATTTCCCCAGGGCTCACCATAGGGAGTGGCTGCAAGCGCTGATGACTGTGGCATCCTTTGTTTACTGATATGGCAGAAGATACTCCACTTCTCAGTGGGGACACCAGCCAAGTCCAAATAACGACTGCAGTTTAGCTAATAGTCGTGTTCCCGTGTTGGTTTCTCCATTTTGACCGACTTACCATGTCCTGGAAGATGAACACACAAAAACTCAGAACTATCTTTGCAACTTTTTTGCAAATCTAAAAGTATTCCAAAGGAAAAAAAAAAAGTATCTGATTAAAAAAAAAAAAAAAAAGGAGCCAAAGGTGAAAGCAATAGTAAGGCGGGGGAGGGGAGAGGGCAGGTGTGGGGGCAGGTGCAGGGGTAGAGGGCGAGGCTGGAGAGCCCATTATAAACCCCGTGGAGAGAGCCGCGTGGGTCTGACTGCAGGAAGCACAGAGGTGGGTCGGCTCTTGTTCTTTCCGACACTTTGATGACAGAGATGACGGTGTTGAAGGTTGATTTTAAGAACAAACAGTTGGCCTCCCCATGAGCCCTTGGTACTGCTTTCCTCACCTGGCAGGCAGGAGGGAGGATTCTTGCTGTGCCCAGCAGTTGAGCAAACAGTAATTTACAGGTTTCCATAGACATCTGAAGACACTGGGTGACTGTGACGCCAGGGATGGCAAACAATCCTTTTCCCAGACATCACCCCCCCCCGCCCCCGCCCCCGTCATCTTTCCGGATTAGGAAAGCCTGGCCGACTCCTCTAGGGCCCCAGGGCTCCGGCTGTGCCTGCCCCGGTGTCCTATCTGAAGGCTGGCAGGCCTGGTCCTCCTTCGGTTCATCCTACAAAACGATCACAAAGCCTGCACCGAAACCCCTCTTAAAAACGCAGCTTCTGGGACTTCCCTGGCGGTCCAATGGTTAGGACTCTGAGCTTCCAATGCCAATGCCGGGGGCCCAGGTTCAATCCCTGTTTGGGGAACGAACATCCTGCAAACCACGCGGCACGGCCAAAAAAACCCTCGAAAAACCAAAAACCAACGCAGCTCCTAACACATTATGCATCAGGGAGGTAAGAGTTAGTTCGAAGAGCCACTTTTTTTTTTTTTTTTAACTTTTGGCTGCACTGGATCTTCTTTGTGGTGTGCAGGCTTCTCATTGTGATGGCTTCTCTTGTTGCAGAGCACGGGCTGTAGCACACGGGCTTCAGTAGTTGTGGCTCACGGGCTCCAGAGTACAGCCTCGGTAGTTGTGGCTCACGGGCCTAGTTGCTCCGCAGCATGTGGGATCTTCCCGGACCAGGAATCGAACCCGTGTCCCCTGCATTGGCAGGAGGATTCTTAACCACTGCGCCACCAGGGAAGCCCCGAAGAGCCACTTTTCCCAGCCTCCCGTCCCGGCCCCTCTTGGCCACCTGCCTGGGGACCAGCCAACCTCCAGTGTGACAGCGCAGGGGGCACGATCCGTGCCACGGAGAGCTGTGGGTGCTTCTACTTCCAATGCCGGGGAATTTCCTGCGGGCTCAGCCCTGGCAGTGGTGAGTCCCAGGCCCTCCTCCCGGAAGCCATGCGGGGATGATGCAAGGTCAGTGTCACATGGCCTGTGGCCGTCTGTGGGGAAAGGCTGACCTCTGGTGGCCAGCTCCCATATTGCTGCCTCCGTGCTTCTCCTGGCTTCTACGCTGTCTGCATCCCCCCATGGGAGCCTGGGGACACCAAGGCCTGTCTGTCCCGTCCCGGGTGACCCAGGCCCTCCCCACCCCACGGGCGTTTTCCTGGCTGGGGGTCATGAGGGTGTGTGGGGTAGGGTGAGCTCACCCCTCAGGCCCCTTTCTCCTTGTGCGGACTATGTCCACAGCCCCGTGGCCCTGGGCCTAACTCCCGGCTATGGGTTCTAGTGGTCCACTAGGACCATGGGGCTGCTCCTCAACCCTAAGGGAGCTCTGTCTGCTCTTGCTGAGCCCAGATCCCCCAGTCTGCGTCCTTCCGTCCTCGGCCCAGGAGAGGGTCCGGGCGGCTCTGTCTCAGCAAAAGCCAGAAGGGACTCAGCCTGCTCTGCCCTGGCCGCCCGGACCAAAGTGGCCTGATGCTAAGACAAAACAAGACACCCCCTCCTGCCTTGAAGAGTATTGTCACCAAGTCATTATTTTATCACCAAGTAATGCTGACAGCAGACCCTTCGATGCCTCCTCCATGTCAAGGGTCAGCAGTGGGGAGGGGTCAGGGCAGGGTCAGGATGCCCGGTTCACACAGTACCCGGTAATTTCTTTTTTTCTTTGGCCACACCATGCGGCACGTGGGATCTTAGCTCCCCGACCAGGGATCGAACCCGTGCCCCTTGCGGTGGAAGCGTGGAGTCTTAACCACTGCACTGCCAGGGAAGTCCCAGTACCTGGGAATTTTTAATGAGGTAAGTCTGGTGACCAGGTTTTCTCTCTCTTTTTTTCTTTTTTTGCTTGTTCTTTTATTATTATTATTAAACATATACTAATGTGAACATTTCCCATGTGCCTGCGGGTAGAGCCCCTGCTAGGCGGCCTAGCCTGTGACAGATGTTTCCTCATCTTTATTGCGGTATCTCAGAGGTATCCCAGGAAGACGGGGTCTTCTGCCAGCCAGGAAGCAACCATTAACGTCAAATGCACAGCAGCAGGTTGTAGTGACACCGTGAGCCTTGCATGCCACCCACTCGAGAGCCTGCAGTTTCATATCCGTGTCCCAGAGACAGCACCCCAAAAACCTACTTTCTGGGCGGTGGGCATTGGCTCCCGAGACCCCATCTGCTGTAGCACTGCTCTTACAGGCTTGCTACTTTTTTTGGATGAATCGAGGGTAACATTAAATACATTACTGTAGGGGAACAAAATTTGCAGGCCAGAGACACCCAAAATGTCTCTGGCCTGCAAATTATTTCAAGCTGAAAACAATCAAGACACCAAAAGACTCAGGAAAAAACTTTGACCTTCCTCCAGCTGCCCGAAGGATTTAGATAGAGGGCTTGTTCCCAGAATAGAGCTATCCCCTGATATGTCTGCAAAGAATATGGGCCAGCGGAGATCAGGGTCCACTCGGCGTCCCATTGTCTCTGCCCAGCCCAGCAAACAGATATTTACCAACATCTCCACGTGAATGACCTTCCTCCCCTGTGAAGTCCCAAACCACCGCCCTCACCATCCTCTTTTGTGTTTAGCTGAAAATGGTATTTAAGGCGAGGGTTTCGGCCATTTTGGTGAGTTACTCAGCTTTTCTGGATCTCTCCCATGTATGTGTTATTAAACTTTGATTTTTCTCCTGTTAATCTGTCCCATGCCAATCCAATTCATGGACCAGGCAGAAGAACCTAGAAGGGTAGAGGAAAAGTCTTCCCCGACATGACTCATGTAAAAATATGGCCCATGTCCTCACCAGCATTTGGTATTGTCAGTGTTCTGGGTTTTGGGCATTCTGATGGGTGTGTGGAGGTGTCTCCTGGCTGTTTTAACTTGCATTTCCCTGATGACATATGTGGAGCATCTGCAATCCTTATAAAATCACTAGTTAATGCTGTCATCCTAGAGAGAGGTTATCTGAGAGACTGGGAGGTAAGACATTTTGATGGGATGTTAAGGCCTCGGAGTGGAGTCCTACCTGGAAGGGTCCGGGTGGCAGAGGAGCATGAGGGCCTTGCACAGCTTCACAGCAATTTCACCGGCGTCACGATTTTGCCTTTGATCAGCTTCCACCCATTCCCGGGAATAACCTACTTTTTGTTTTAACTCTCAACGTTGACAGTGTTTCCGGGGCCCATCGAGGCAGAATTCCCCTCTGCCCACCCCAGGCCTTCCTTCTCAGGCCAGAGAGAAAAACACTAATGAAGGAAGGGGGGTGGGGGATGGTGAGAGAAAGAGAGAAAGAAGGGAGGAAGGGAGAGTAAGGAAAAAAAGTTGCCCGCCACTTCACTGCTACAAGGATCAAGCCTTTGGCCCCTGCAGTCGCCCACCAACAGTGAGGGGAATTCAGGATGGAAAAAAACAGGAAGCACTCTGTGCTTTGGATACAGACCCCTTAGATAGTGAAGTTACATATCTAAGGAAAAGTCTCAATGACCCCAGATTCTTGCATCTTCCCACACGTAGAAAAGCACACTAAAATCATTAACTTGAGATGGCCGTTCTTTGTGATTAGCAGTAATCTTTTCATGCTTGATTACATATTTTTCCCAGCAAAAAATTCCTATATATCCTGGCTTCTCCCTTACCTCTTCTGAGAGGGGTATAGTCCTCAGGAAGGTCCCCGAATAAACTTAACTGACAACTTTTACGCTGTGCCTTTTCCTTTCGGTCAAGAGAAGGGAGGAAGGAAGAACAGCCAGTGTGAGATAGGAATCGGGGTGAGAGCCTACACCAAACCCGTTACTGGGGATGTAGAGGATCAGAGTCTAAAAGTTTGCTATGAGAGGATGAAACCTGCAATCGAAGCTGCTTCTCAGGGAAGATAGGACAGGCATCTTATTCAAAATGTGTCGACTGTGCATTTATTCACCGGTCCTATGTTCCTCTAATAGATCTTTCTAGATCTTCATTTTTATCTCCCTTGAGTTTTGATTTCCAGTGTGTGTGGTTCTTAGTCTTTGGGAATGAATGATCCACATACAGGACATTATTGTGAAATATTTGACCAGCTCAAACATTCCCCTCCTCTGACCATGCTGGACAAACCTTCTCTGCATCAAGTCGTGCTGTCATTTGGGGGGTTTGATTCATTCACTGTTTATTCATAATCTATTAACATTTAGCAAACAGTACAACATTTTTGTCCTGGGGATACGAAGGTGAATAAGATACAGCCTGAGGGAGACTGACACCTAGCGGAGGAGAGACACAGCACATGGATTACTATAAAGCAATAAGCTCCTAGCGTATCCTAGCTCCTAGCGTATTCTGGGGACCATTCCAGGAAATGCATTAATGGGAAAATCTTGACTTACTTGGAAATCAGATAACATGAACATTATTCCTGGCATGCCTTTGAAATACTGGGCACCACTTAACCAATTCTCCAATCCAGTCTTTGAGTGCTCTCTAACAACGTAGAACTCTCAGGTTTTGATGTAGAAGAAGTCTTTGTTGCATTTCACATGTTTTATATTAATTGCATCATTCATGAATGATGCAGTTAACGGCCAAGGATAGGAGGATGTGGTTAGGTCTCTGCCCAGAACTTAGGTTTCAGAACTGCGATTCCGTGAAGGGTTAACACCTGGCCCCCTCCAGATGGCCTGAGGTCAGAGCCTCTCTGGAAGAGGCGGGAGAACAGCCCTTCTGGAGAATTAGAAAGTTTAGTGCCTGCGATCTACTTTCAAAGCCAGGCAGCTGGAATTTAAGGGGCCACGGCTATGAACCCTGAGCATAAGTTGTTGACTGTGAGATGATCAGGCTTGAAAACTGAGCTGGTTCCTGGGTCAGGCAGGATTAAAGGGCCAGATGCTCAAAACAGTGATATTATGGGGATTTTTAAAAATCAACTTAAAGAATCACCAATACCTCCAACTATTTGCGCAAGGAGTTTTACCTTTTTAAAAACAAATTTAACCTTAGGGACAGATTTGCAGTTTCGCACACTGCATGTTCTCTAGGCTGGTGCCTCGAAATCTGCGTGCAGGAAAGCTGGCTTTGGGCTGTGTTTGGGCAGGTTTAGGGGACACAGTGGCCGGGAAACAGATGAGCAGTTGCAGGCTCACAGGGCAGCATGCAAGGTCGTTGGCTTCATCACAACCTGTTCCCTGACTCGCTGTGATGTTACAGGTGCCTTTCGAGTTTGCAGTTAACATACCCAGCATGGCTCTGTCTTTTGTTGCATTTCCTGCACTATTATCTAGGTTTTGGTGTTTCTCCTCCCCAATTTTTGCATCTGATGACTTACAGAATGTCCTTGATCTTCATGTGATGGCTCTGAGATGGGTGATAAAGAAGATGGGGCAATGGCAAGAATGAAGAAGGCCCTGCACTTGTGAGCCAAGCAGATGAGTGAAACTACAACACAGATCTTTGCTTAAAATCAGTCAGCAGGAAATTCCTCCCCATGCTAAGCGTGGATGTGCGTGGGAGAGAAGAAATACAGGCTGTGCCTGTATTTTCCGAATTTTAGAAGTTAGTATATATTAATGACACACTGAAAAATACCATTTAAAGACTGAAGCAGTGCTGTAATATGGTAGACTAAGTTATCTGGACCAATCCTCCCATTCAAACTAGAAAATGATGGATAAATGTTGAAATGAGTCTTCTTAAAGGCATCAGAAGGGTAACAAGGAGTAAAGAATCACCAAATCGGAACCTAACGGGAAGTACATACAAAAAAAACCTGAGTAGAGGCTGGGCTCTGAGATGGCTTTTGCTTCCGGGCATGGGCAAGTGTTGCCATGTTTGACTTGGGTTTGACAGCCTCAAAGGGCAAGGAGAAAAGCTCAGCAAATCCAAGGCTGTCCTAGGCGGGAGCTACAGGGCCATTCCCTGCAGATGAAGCTGAGGTGCCGAGAGCTGTGCCTGAGGATGAGGGTGCAGCAGAAGTAAGCCTGCTGCCCAGAACCTCGGGAACAGAGAAGGTCACCCCAGTGCCGAGCGGGGTATGTGGGAAGGCAAGGTCCCTGAGATACTGTAACCACATCCAGGCTTTTCTTGGATTCTCAGCCTCAATTTACATCACCTGGGTTGTCCAAAAGAAACTTAAGACACTAATCTGGACTCAGGATGTCATGAGCTGGCAGTGTCCAAGGCTGTCTGGCAGAAGCAAAAGCAATTACCCTTGGGAAAAAGATGCTTTTGTTGAAATCTTTCGAAGGTTATTCACAAGCAGTTCTTCAAGGATACGAGCGGCGTCACTGCAGCACAAACTGATTAACATACATTCTTTAAGGACAAGACAAGCTTGAAAACATCTGCAGGGAACTGAAAGCTATAAAAGTGATCCAGCAGATTTGAGAAAAATTGAAGCTCTGAAAATTACTAATCATAATAAAAAATTATATGGACAAGTTAGACAGATGTGATGGGGCTGAGCAAACAATCCATGAACCAGCAGATAAAAGGAGGAATTATCTAGAATGCAGCACAGAGGGACAAACAGAGGGAAAACGGAGAAGAGAGGTTAACAGACCCAGGAGAAGAGAGAGACGAGGGGGCAACGGCATCCTCTGAAGAGAGGATGACAGAGAAATCCCGGACCTGTAAGGCCACCACACACAGCCTCACAAGGACCAGCAATTCCCAAGCAAAGTGAATACAAAGAAATAAATGTCTAAACGTATCTTAGTGAAACTGCAGGATAATGGAGATGAAGAAAAAAAAACGCAAAAGCAGGTGGAGAAAAAAAATTACTTTCCAGAAAGATCTTTAGAAAATCTCCAAATGTCTGGAAATGAAATAACACACTTCTAAGTAGCCCAAGGGTCAAAGAAGAAATCAAAAAGGGAATCAGGAAGTATCTTGAACTGAATGAAAATCAAAACAACATATTAAGATTTGTAGGATGCAGCTGAAGCAGAATTAAAGGGAAATGGAGAGCACTGACTTCTGAGATCTCTCAAATCAATGAATTGGATTAGAAATAAATAACAGAAAGATCTCCAAATGTTTGGAAATTAAACAGCACACTTTGACCCAAAAGAGGAGAAAGTTTTGCTTTCAGCCACGATGGAGCAGAGAGACTGGGTTTCCCCTTTCCCCTCACATGTCTATTAAACTGGACAAAATACATGAAACAAGGGTTTTGATGTCACTCCCTCCCTTGCCTTCCCTCTTCCCCTTCTCCCCCCATCCTCTCCTTCTGTACTTATTCCCTGCTTCATTTCACAGAGCATTTGAGGAATATCATCATGTTTATCTCATTAGAACAAAACCTCCTTGAAGCTGGTGGCTGGGTCTTCTGTTTTGTGTCTCATGTGTCCTGGTACAACATCCCCGCATTGTGGTAACCAATTAATGTTGTTAAATGAAATGATCGTCAGCCAGTTCAAAACCGTGACCCCACTTTGCAGCACAGAGAATCTCTTAAATTTGTATTTTGCTTTTTACTTTTCTAAGCTTTTAAAATTTCACTTGATTCTCTCAAGAGTTCTGTGTAGGGGGCTTCCCTGGTGGCGCAGTGGTTGAGAAATCTGCCTGCTAATGCAGGGGACACGGGTTCGAGCCCTGGTCTGGGAAGATCCCACATGCCGCGGAGCAACTAGGTCCGTGAGCCACAACTACTGAGCCTGTGTGTCTGGAGCCTGTGCTCCACAACAAGAGAGGCCGCGATAGTGAGAGGCCCGCGCACCACGATGAAGAGTGGCCCCTGCTCGCCACAACTAGAGAAAGCCCTTGCACAGAAACGAAGACCCAACACAGCCAAAAATAAATAAATTAATTAAAAAATAATAACAAATGTTCAAGTACAATTGGTGTCTTAAAAAAAAAAAGAGTTCTGTGTAGTAGGTGGGTGGGTTTAATATGATCACTTTCCAGGTGGGAAAGTACAAAGACCCACTGCATCTATAGCACACTTGGGAGATCTCTCCAATTACACTGATTATTTGTGGTGAGGGTAATTAGATGTTAGGTGTGTTGTTAATTTTTTCTCTTCTAGATTTCAACTGGAAGACAGCAGAGGGCGCCTGACCACACAAAAGGTACACTAAATGTTAACGATATATTAGATTTAAGATTATTCATTAAAGTTTCAAAAATGTGAATTTCACTAAAATAGGACCGTGTACTTAATCTTTCTACTATTTTAGGATTCTGATCTCATTTTAAATGTTCTCTTCTCCTTCTTTCTTGGTAATGAGAGTTTCAACCTCACGTAAATCACCATGACACTATTAATTCCAAGAGCCTTCCAACTGAGCTTCAAGATTCTTTCAGATAATAAAAGTATGAAATCCTGCATCTACCAGATCCTTCCAAATCTTCAGCAGGGAATAGGCTCCCCCTTCTGTAGCTCTTAAGAGGCGACCCCTGTAATGTGTTGCAGACAGATGCGCTGTGACTGAAGGGCCATCTTACTTCAAGTGTATTGCCTCCAGGTTACCTAATATTCTCAGAAAAGTATAAAAGGATTAGGCATGCTCTTAGTCATATTGCACTAGAGGGAAAGTAATGGTTTCTGAGGAGCACTAGTGAGGCTTTCGCCATTTGTAGCTCATTGTTGAAGGCGATTATGTCTGCAGGTTCAGGGGCCAGGTTCCTGTGAAATTCTGCAGCTCCCTTCCAATTGGCTTCTAGCTGGTTCTTTTCTCTATCATCTCACATGTTCTCCCATTCTCCTACAATCAGTGTTGGGGACGGCGGCAGCCTGAATCCTATTCCACCCCACCCCCACCCCCCGTAGTTCCCCAAATTTTCTTTTTCTTTTTTTTAAAGATTTAATTTTTAAATTTATTTTTGTCTATGTTGGGTCTTCGTTGCTGTGCGCGGGCTTTCTCTAGTTGTGGTGGGCGGGGCTACTCTTCGCTGTGGTGCGTGGGCTTTTCCTTGTGGTGGCTTCTCTTGTTTGTAGAGCACAGGCTCTAGGCGCACGGGCTTCAGTAGTTGTGGCTCACGGGCTCTAGATAGCAGGCTCAGTAGTTGTGGCACACGGGCTTAGTTTCTCCGCAGCATGTGGGATCTTCCCGGACCAGGGCTTGAACCCATGTCCACTTCGTTGGCAGGAGGATTCTTATCTACTGTGCCACCAGGGAAGCCCTATTTTTCTTCTGGAAGACTAGGCTAATGGACAAGGCTTGGAGTTGGCTGAAAAAGCATTCCTCCCTGGCTGCTAAGAGATTAGTAAATTGATTGGATCTAAGTTGATTTTGTTACCGACCAGGATTCTTGGACTCCTTAATCAATAGAAATTGATAAGAGGCCAGAGAAGAAATTCAGGCAAGGCTTTATTGGGACTTGTGCTGCAGCACGAGGGAGCGAAACCAAGTAGCAGGTTCCTTTGCTTGCTCCCTGATGGGGGATGGGGGTGGGGGGGGCGAGCTGGTACCTTACATGGGGTGAGGGCATGAGGCGCTCCACGGGTTGGTCTCCAGCAGTGGCTTTGGTGGTCTGCCCCCGCCCCCAACTTGGCGGTGCTGAGTAGAGGGATCATTTGCAGTACCCGTGCTTTGCTTCCTTACTCCTCAGAAGTGGCAGTTGGGTCTTTTGTCTTTTTGTATCTTGTTCATAGTTTGCCCCAACTGCCACATGCATGCAGTTATTTTTAATCCCTTAGTTTCTTTGTATTTTGTTTGGAGGCGATTTGTCCAGGTGCAAGCACTGCACCAAAAGGTCTCAGGTCCCAGCCTGTCACAATTTCTTTAAGGCTGAGCCTTGTGGTGGTTCACCCACAAAGTAGGAAAAGAGATTATTTCCTGATTTATGCTTTCCCTTTGCCAAATGTTTGCTTGTGCTTGTCCTTAATTTATCCTGTTTCCTTGATCACAAGCCCAAAGATGACATCTTCTAAGCAATGAGAAGCATTTTCACTCTGCTCTGTCCAAACCATAGCATTCCACGTTCTACGTGTGGTTTTTCCCGTTTACTAAATCGTTTGAGTCAAATGCTAGCGGGCGGTTTTGGCTTCCCAGACTTGGAACACTGACTGCTCTCCGAGGGGGTGTCATCAGCCCTGCTCGATCATGGAGAAACAAGTCCCCTCACACAGGACACTTAAGGAGTCACCTAGAAGGCGGACTGGCAGGGCTGTTTTTCTTGCTGAGCACAGTACCCTCAGCCCCTAACAATATCTGGCGCTCAGGGTCTGCGAATCCTTTAAGTGCATAAGCATCTCTATGGGGAGCGAAGCCACAGCAATCATTTGACTCGTACAAGGGTTCGCGCTGACAAAACGCGGCTCATTTACCGAGTCACCCAGCTGGGTCACTGTGCAATGTGCACGCACTAAGCAATATGCGTAAACACGGCAGACACTGAAGCCAACCTTCAGGCCCGGGCCCGGTGGCGGCGGGAACAACAGGCGTCGAGTCCCCGGGAGGAGGTCTCCGAGCTGAGGGCGGACGGCACGGGGACGGGGACGGGGCCCCACTGCTTCCAGGCGGACGCCACCCAGAGCCCGAGGCCCCCAAGCCCGTTTCCAAAGGCGGAGCACAACGAACCCGTAAAGCCTCCATCCCCCGGCCCAGGCCCGCCCACTCCGCCCACTCCGCCCCGCCCTTGGAAGCGCGCGGGGGGCGGACCGGAAGTGACGCGCTTTCTGCGCGCCGCCCAGCACGTATTTTTTGAGCGCTGCGCGCCGCTCGAGACTCACAGGCGTCCCGGCATCTTCTCTGACGCGGCGGGATGGGCAAGAAGGGCAAGAAAGAGAAGAAGGGCCGCGGGGCGGAAAAGACGGCCGCCAAGATGGAGAAGAAGGTGTCCAAGCGCTCGCGGAAGGAGGAGGTGAGCGGGGCCGGCGGGCGGGCTGGCCTCCTTCGTCCCGGGTCTCGTGCGTAGCCGGGCCCCCTGTGCTGGGTGCTGGGAGGGGCCGGGCTGAGCGGGCGCGCCTCTGCAAGCCTCAGTCCTTGGCTTTAAAAAGGGGTACGTGATCCTCACGGCAGCTCTGAGCAGTGAGCGTCCGTGGAATAAGTAAGTGGAACTGTGGGGCGTTCCAGAACAGTTCTCTGTGTCTCTCTCCGTCTCTGTCTCTCCCTCTCCCTCCCTACCCCTCTTACTCTCTCCCCCTCTTACTCTCTCCCCTTCTTTCTCTCTCTCTGTCTTTACAAGGGTCTACAAATGGATCAGTGCTGAACTTAGAGGAGAGCGCTCTGCTCTTACTTGACTGTTGCTCACGGGCTCCCTAACCCGGGGCGGTTTATAGGGGTTAATGAGTGTTTGCTGCGCGCCAGGCATTGTGCTCTCTGGGCTTTAATTCTTACAACCAATTGAGTTAGGTAACTTTGGCGTCCCCATCTGACAGGAAATCGGAAGCTAACAGGTTACGCGCAGCTCAGGGTCACACAGCTGTGAGGTGGCTTGGAGCTGGAATTTGACCGGATGTCCCTGATCCAGAGCTCTTGACCACATACGCTTGTCCCTTTTCTTCCTATGGCATTCGTGTTTCCAATTCCTCATCTGTCAAATAATGGGGTTGGGCCTTTCCCCTCCCTGTCTCCTGTCATTTTTTGGCAGGGGGACTAAGCAAGTGGTCGTGGGGGACAACTTGGAGTTCTGCCCAGTGCAGAACTCATGTCTCAGATACCTGGTTGACACCTGCACGAGGCTGTCACGCAGATTCCTCCCCTTCTACACTGTCCTATTGAAGCCCCATCTCTTCACCCTGCTGGGGAGACCTACATCACCTGGGCTCACTCCCCTCCAGCCACACAACTCTGTGCTGTGTCTCAGATATGCCACCTTCTTTCTGCACCTCAACCCCAAATACATTCTTCTACACTGGCTCCTTTTCACCTTTGAGCCTGTTGTCACCTTGGAGAGGCTTTCCCCGACTAGGCCGCCTGTGCTGCCAGACCTACCCTGTCCCAGCCCCTCAGCCCCATGAGTGTGACACTCAGCCGTTTGAGAAGTGCTGCCTTAGAGTGGTAGGAGGGAAGCTTACCTGGCTCCTGGACCTTGTTCTAATCTGGTGAGATTTGTTCAACGTGCGGGCATGGGGAGCGGCTACTGGATTAACTGGCAAGAAGTGGAGGAGGTGGGGGTTGAAACGAGTCACCCGACAGTCACCGAACCAAAGTTGGGTCCCCTCGCCTGCACGCAGCAAAGCCAACCTACAGACCCCGGGTTGTGGTGAGGGAAACTGCGGGGTTTATTGCAGGTGCTTGGTAAGGAGTCCAGGCAGCTGGTGCTCAAAAGACCCGACCTCCATGAAGGCTTTCAGGGAAGGTTTTTAAAGACAGGGTCAGGGAAGGAGTGCTGTGGGCTGTGTGATCAGCTTGTGGGCGTTCTTCTTGTTGGTTGGTGGTGAGGTCATCGGGAGTCAACATCATCAGCCTGTTTCCAGCCCGTCTGGGGTCTGCATTCCGGGGGCAGCACGCAGTTAACTTCTTCCACCTGGTGGGCGTTTCCGTATCTGCGAAACAGCTCAAAGGACGTGGCGCAGAGTATCATCTACAGCTGTTGAGGAGGAACTGAAGGTCCTTGACTTTAAGACCAAACTATTATTATTTTGTCTTTCTTGACTGTTTTTCTTCTTTCTGCATTTTCTCATTTCTCTGATTAAATTTATTCTTTGGAACTTGGGAAGGCCTAGGAGGCTAAAGTTTTTCTACAGACAAGGGGCAGGCAGAGGACATGTTGGCGGGGGGCGGGGGGGTGTGCGGTTTCCTGTCCCCGGAAGGCTTCATAGGGTCCTGCTCAGTTAACGACGGCAGAGCCTGTGCTCCTAGCTAAGGGGTCGACGAGGCCTGCTCCCAAGCAGAGACACCGTGGTCGTGCCTGCCCTCGCGTGGCGGGGTTTGATGCTTCCTGCCGGCCTAGCCAGGTGGGTGCCAGTGCCACTCGCCCCAGGACTGATACAGCAGCTCTCCCTCCAGGCCTGCTGCTGCCCGTCGCAGCCACACCTTCCTCCCACCTTGTTCCCGTCTTCCCTTCTGCCTTTAAGGAAGATAATTTCTCGGGTGAGTGACAGTGGGCTAGGAACTGTGAGCTTATTGAGGCTCCAACAGTCACTTCTCCACGCGGGTCTTCCTGTAAGGGTCCAGTGGGTCAGTAACTTGTCTTGAGTACCTAATTACACATAGGAGTAGCAGGATAGCGGATGTTTTTGTGGACTCCCGTGAAGGTGAAAATTGGTAGAGCCAGTTGGGTCCTAATTTGTCGATACCTAGAAAAGTGGAAGCTACAACCTAGCAGTTACACATCTAAAGGTTTACCTTGGAAAAATTACCCCCAGCTACACAAAGACAGGTACTAGAGCGGCCGTGGTAGTATTTCTTGTAAAAAAGAAAATTTTGGAGGTGACCCAGATGTTCGGCAGCAGCTGGATGGGTGGAGAAACCATATAGCTCTGCCACCGTGACAACGAACGGGTTCAGGGCATCAAGCCTTTCTTTCAGCAGTGTTAAGCAAAAAAGCAAGTTGCAAGGGAATATTCAGTACGATAACATTTACATGGAATTGAAAAACCTAAAACAATAACGTACGTGGTTTAGGGATACATAACATGTAGTAAAAGTATAGAGAGATGGCGTGAGAGTAAGGAGCCCTCCATTCCAGAGAGTGGCTGCCTTCGGGAAGGTGAAGGGGGTACACACGGTGGGGGCGGGGTTGCGGGTGGCCGTTCGGGCCCAGGGGGTGTGATGCTCTGATGAAAGGAACTGAGAGGAAGCCAGTGTGGCTGGGAGAGTGAGGAGATGGGGTGGGACGTGAGGCAGGCGAGGGCGGGAGAAGGGTCTGGAAGACCCGCTTTCAGGCCCTGCAGAATGTGGAGCCTGGGAAGGAGAGCCGGGGTGGGGTGGGGTGGGGTGGGGTGGGAGGAAGGATGGGGGGGACAGATGCCAGGTCTCAGCATGAGCAAGGTGCTGGGCTGAGCATTGAAGAGAAGGATGGGAGACTTTCCCGTGACAGACAGATCATGCATCACTGCGGGGTGGGCGGCACTAGTGTAAATGCAGGGACTTAGGGCAAGAAGACTGAGTTCCAATGCTGCCCAGCTGTGCACGGAAATTGGCGCCTTAACGTCTAAATTGGTTTCTGCGTTCCTAACGGTGGAGACCTTCGTACACGGATTGGCTGCAGCTGATAGATGTCGGGCCCCCACCGCGCAGGCGCCGTTCTAAGCAGACTGACATGTCTGGTTCATTTGGAGCTTATGTTTTGTTATGTTGGTGGGAGGGAGGTGGAAACAAAATAAATAAATGAACAAGAAAACATCAGACCCCGCTCTGCAGACAGCAAAGCAGGCTGGTGCGGTGGCCCAGGCCTGGGTTTCCAGGGGTGGCTGAAGGTGTTGGCGTGAAGTTGGGTGGGCTTGTCTGAGAGGAAGGCCTTGGGGGGGCGGGGTGAGGGTTTGGAAGGAGATGATGCACATGCCGTGCGCGGGAAGGTCAGGCCCTGAGTATTTGCGCGTGTGTCAGGTTCTGTGTGTTTGAAATGGGAGAAACAAGTTCTAATTCACGGGTGTGACTGGACCCTGGTCAGGTCAGAGGGGCTGGGGAAAGCTGACCCAGGCATCTGGCCACGTGATAGGGTTTAAGAAAACGTCTCACGTGTGGTGGCTTGTCTGTCTACAGGAGGACCTCGAAGCCCTCATAGCCCACTTCCAGGCTCTCGATGCCAGAAAGACTCGGATCGTGGAGACACCCTGCTCCCCGCCTTCTCCAAGGTAAGCAGCACGGACTCTCCAGTGTAGCTTCCGACCTGAAGTTTTCTGGTATAGATTGGAAAACTGCTTGAAGTAGACACCGTGTTTTCATAAGTAGCCGGGCACTTGGGACATTTTCGTCATGAAAACCCGCCAGATCAGCTCCCACAAAACATTTCTTTCAGTTCCACTTAGGAAGAATGGGAGTGAGGCAACTCAGCTTCATTGTCGTGTAGAAACACGGCGACGAGGTCCCCCGGCACAGCTGCTCTCCTGGTCAGGGAGGTTGTGTGGGTTTGGTCGCTCGCCACCTGGTGACAGTCTGTGGGCAGTCCGTGAGCTTCTCCTTGCTTCTTAGGTTTCTAAAGGCCCATCACGGTGCGAAACTTAAAATCATGATAGCTTTTTGCTGTGTTCGTTCATAATGCTTTCAAATTCTCATGTGAAAAGTGGGACCATTAAATGTAAACTGTCTGTTAGCCATTTTAGGTGGGTTTGTAGTTTATGTGAGGAGCTCCAGCATCTTTTGTAGGATTTGAGACTCTGTGGAAGGAGCAGGCTGTGGGGTTTCTTTTGTTTTTTAAAAAATTAATTAATTAATTTTTGGCTGCATTGGGTCTTCGTTGCTATGTGCAGGCTTTCTCTAGTTGCAGCGAGCGGAGGCTACTCTTCATTGCAGTGCACAGTCCTCTCATTAAAGTGGCTTCTCTTGTTGCGGAACACAGGCTCTAGGCACGTGGGCTCCAGTAGTTGCGGCTCGCGGGCTCAGTAGTTGTGGCTCGCGGGCTCTAGAGTGCAGGCTCAGTAGTTGTGGCACATGTTGCTCCGTAGCATGTGGGATCTTCCCGGACTAGGTCTCGAACCCGTGTCCCCTGCATTGGCAGGTGGATTCTTAACCACTGCGCCACCAGGGAAGCCCCAGGCTGTGGTTTTCACTGGCTTCTTGCTCCTTTCTTCCCGTCCCCTTGGCTCCGGAATGCCAGTTGTTCTCTAATTTGATCCAGGGATTCAGGCTCAATAGTTCTTACACCTGCTCCTGGCAGAGCAGAGGCCGGTCATGGAGTGCATCAAGCTAGGAGCCCAGGGAGGCTGAGTGACCCTGATAAGGAGATGCCATGTCCTTCGGAGAAGGGGAAATGCCTTAACGGCACGAGCATCCGGAGCTGTCTTGTTTAGTTGAGAAACGATTTGCTTTGTTTCCCTCAGGCCTGAGTGGAGGCCTTGGTCTAGCACGTCAGGAAGGGAGGTGGTAAGAGTGCCCCCCTCTGCTCCAGTGGGTGCAGGGCACGGCTCCGGATCCCACGGCTTCGCCCCCGGCGTGCGATCGTTACCTGTTCAGGGTCGGGAGCAGTGTGCTTACCCCTGAGCAGACACAAGCGGCTTTGCAGCCGCTCCCAAAGTTGCAGATCCTTCTTGTTCTTCGGCTCATAAATTCCGTTAGGAATCTGCTGTGATTTTCCTTGTATTTATCGTGTTATCGTTGAGGCCAAGCATAAGAGTCACACATGGTAGGTGGACGTTTTCATCTGAATTGTTGAAGCAGATAAATCCATGAGACCTTTGAGGCTTTATCTGTACAGCACCCCTGAGGGAATTCACTTTGAATGTGGGTTGACTTCTTTTGGATGACATTTTTCCTAAAGTATGCTGCCCAAAAAGCCAGGTGTAATGTCACAATATGATGTGAGACGTTGGCAGTTCCATGGGTCAGCTGGGAAGCTTCCTGGCAGAAGGGAGCAGTTGGAGCTGAGATCTACTGGGATGCAGACCTTTTGGTGGTAACCTTAGTACCTTCTCGCCTCCACCTCTCTATCGCATTACGGGAAAAAACCCAGGAAAATCACCAAGTTTAAGTGTGTACGTCCCCACGTCTTGGCTCAGAGGTAATTTAATGGGGACATGAGGATGAGGTGCTCGGTTGTACTGGAGCCCAGGGCGTACTATCTTGCCTTGAGGGTTTGACTACAGAGTTTCTCAGCCTATAGAATGTCTCTGTCTACAATAAATCCCCAGGAGAAAAAGTTTTCAGATTTCCCAGACTTCCTTGACCTTGAAACCCTTTTCCCTTTGAGAAGCGTCCTGTGGGATTAATGTGGAGGGCATCTTGGGGAATGCCGCTCTAAGGGCTTCTGCAAGAAGGGTATTTTCCCTCTCAGTCACCGTGCCCTTCATTACTTCTGCTGCAATGGTCAGGACCTACTTATAATTCCCTTATGGCTATTCTCTTGTCCTCGTGTGTGAAGTAAATAGAAAAGTATTTGCGTTTTCTAGATGGAAGGAATCTGGGATGTATATTGAAATGCTTCAATACTGGACCTCTTAGAACAGTTTAGATTGTGATTTAAGAGGATAGACCTTTAAAACAGGTCAGTTCTGGAAAATTGGCACATAAATAGGAGCCCCTAGACTTCCCACTGCTGATGATTTTCAGCCAAATGCTGTGTGAGTAGCCCCTGCCCTCCTAGGAGACTGAGCCTGGGTGTTAGTGTCTTGAAGGTGAGGCTGCTTCTAAGGACGGTGCCTCAGCTTCTGTCCTCAGTGCCAGGCTCCTCTCTCACAGAAGTTTAGGACGGGCATGTCCCTGGTGGCGAAGCCCTCTGATAGAAAGGAGAACGGCTCTCAGTTTGGGCGTTAAGTGGTTTGATTTTGTGTTGAGCTGCTGCTTGTGTCTCTTGCAGGTTAAATGCCTCACTCTCCGCTCATCCTGAGAAAGATGAATTAATCCTTTTTGGTGGTGAATATTTCAATGGCCAAAAAGTTAAGTATATATTTTCTTCTTTCCCTCCACGTTTTCATGGGTCTCATTTAGAGGAAACGTCATTTTAAGCTGATGTCAGATATTCATGGTCCTTTAACTCCCCTCTTGTGTGTCCACATGTCAGAACTGGCCTGGACCTTGGTCCTTGACAAGGCACCAGGGTCCTTTAGGGACCTTTAGGGTCACGCCTCTTACCGCCTGCATGAGGTGGGCCAGCACCCTGCTGTTCTTCCTCATGATGGGTTTCCAAAGGTGTTTGAATAGGGAAAGTGCTGATAAATTGCAGAGCAATTGATAAATTGTACAACCTGTAATTTTTATTTTTGAGCAGACCAGAAAGCCGTGTGTTTCAGAGCTATAGATGAAACCGTTCCAAAATCCTGAGTTCACCTTCCCTGCATGGCGGTCCAGAGATGGTCTTTGTCATTGTGTCATCATCCTGAAGGGTCCGGGGACCAGCCTTAGAAAACACGTTTCCTGGGGAGAGCTAGTGATTGAGATCCTACCTTCCATTTGCTGTCGCTTGTGTGGAAGCAGCATTCGTGACACTAAATTTCCTCTTCCTTTCTGCAGACTTTTTTCTATAATGAACTCTACATCTACAACATCAGGAAAGACGCCTGGACTAAAGTTGAAATCCCCAACCCACCTCCGAGGCGTTGTGCTCACCAGGTACGTGTCCGTATGGCCATCAGCCTCCCCTCCTCTCTCTGACTCGGGGTTCCATGACAGACCTTTAGAGCTGGTGACGGCGGGCAGCCTGGTGTGGAGAGGCTGGACCTTGCACCTGGTCCTCACTCTCCAACTTGGACTTGCTTCTGAGCTGCTTCACACTCAGACTTCACCTGTGAGGCTGGGAGAGGAACTCCTGCTCCTCCAGGTGGTGTGAAGCTAGGTGAAAACACCTACGTGGTGCCTGGCGTGTAGCAGTCAGGAAAATGGTCCTGTATTTGAGTGAGAGAGGCTCCCACAGGCCCAAGATCTGGTGACCAGAGAGATGAAGACAAAAAGACAGAGTGAAAGGTGTCAGCGGTTACCGAAAGTAGCTATTGCAGAGTGAAATGAGTCGTGCCCAGGGACGCTAAGGGAGCAGTGCCAAGTCGGCGTGCTTTCAGCTCGTTTCTGCTCACCGCAGCGAGCGCTGTCAGAGCCGATGACTTACAGGGAAGGGGCCCTGGTTTCATGGTTCCACCTTCGTACGCTCCGCGAGGGCGGGCATTGGTCTGTCTTGTTCATCATTGTACCTGGGACAGTGTTGGGGCTCAAAAGATAATGTGAAAGAGTGATGCCTCTCCAGGGTCAGCCTACCGCGGCATGACTGAAACGTCCCTCCACAGTGTGTGCGTCTCCTTTTTCTAATCCTGCGCTCAGAGTAACCTCCCGATTGAAATGGGGTCTGTGAGGGGGAGCCGAATGCCTGAACTGCATAGACGTCTCGTGCATAGCCGGGCTTGCAGGCATTTGGACTGGTTCATCTTCTGGAAGAGAGGCATGCACTGCTTTCTGGTTTAAAAACTAGACCTTAGAAAGGCTGGGTTTTAATTAATAAATGGATCTTGGTAAGTTCTAGTCCATTCACCGGAGCCCTCTCCAGTTCTGAGAATGCACCCACCCCAGGCCTCCAGGCTAAGCACTTAGTCCTGTCCTGTCCCATCCCGGCCCATCCTGGCGGGGAGCAGTCCCCTCTCAACGCCTCTCCAGTTCCTGGGCCCCAGGAACACAGGCTGAGGTGCTTCTTTGGTGTTTGTTTTCTTATCCGTTTTAATCAGTTATTAACTCTGTCCTTGAAGAATTAGTGTCATAAGTCTTTGAGATTTTTAAGTCAGTTACTTTGGCAGGCTCTGATTTGTATGTACATCTTGGGAGTACTTTATGAGTCTGAGGGTTAATGTTATCCCTGTAGATAAGGTTGGCTTGCTGTTTACTCTGTGAATTTCACAACAAATCAGAGCTCTGGGAAACAGAAAATTGGTTATAAAGTCTTTTGCCTAAAGGTCATTACAGTTCAAATTCCACTACATTAAATTCTGAGGCATAAAAATTCCCTCATGGGACTTCCCTGGTGGTCCAGTGGTTAAGACTCCATGCTCCCAACGCAGGGGGCCCGGGTTTGATCCCTGGTTAGGGAACTAAATCCCAGGTGCTGCAACTAAGACCCGGTGCCACCAAATAAATAAATAAATAAATATTTTAAAAAGTTTTTTCCTCATTATGGACTAGTTTAATGAATGTGATGATAGAAGCCACGTTCTTTAATCAATTAGGGGCAAAATGAGTAGAAGGAGAAAGCTTATACGTGGACCCTTCATTCTGTCTTTTCTCTCTAGATTTTTGGGGGATTATTTTATTTTGTTCACTCATTCATTCATTCATTTAGCTGTGCTGTGTGGCTTGTGGGATTTTAGTTCCCCAACCAGGGATCGAACCCATGCTCCCTGCATTGGGAGCGTGGAGTCTTAACCCAGGACTTCCCTGGCGGTCCAGTGGTTAAGTTATTTTAGCGTGTAATTTGAGGGTTCATTGGCCTTTTCTAAAATGAATACAGCCAGTGAGAGCAGGGAAGGGGTCACGAGGCCCACTGAAGGTGTGCCTGACGACGACCTGTCAGGCCTCACCTGTCAGGCCTTGGCTGGTGCTCCGCTCCCGGCACCCTCCCCTGGGGAGAATGTTCAGACACTCGTGCCTGGACGGGCTGACGGGACTGTTGAGAATGGAGGGGTGGGGGAGTGGGAGGTGCGGGCGCAGACGGAGTTCACGTTTTGTTACTCGCCTGATGGTTTGTTTCTCCCCAAGCAATAACTAACTAAACTCACTTGAAACAAGATGCATTCTCTCATGCAGTAGAACAAAAGGTTCCATATGGTTAAAAAAATGTCACCTGTGTTCTCGTCAGCCTTTGTGCGAGCCTGAGCAGTAAGGAGTTTACGGAGAAGAGGTAATGTTTACAAAATGCTTGTTCCTGAGTGAGCAGATTGTGTGGACAGCGCCCACATGAGCTGCAGGAAGTGTTTTCCTCCAGCTCAGTCACAGCTTCATTGCCGTCCATCCGAGAAGGTGTTGCAGACTTGTTCCTTGGGAAATTCTGAGCATCTTTAACATGCAAGGCGCTCTTCTAGGGCTGCAATACGGCGACAGAAAAGACACATTTGCCATTCTTGGTGATGTCCCATATTTTGTGTTTTCTTTGGTCCTGATGGCCTGGCACGTTTTTAGGACTTGGCTTTCACAAAGCTGACGTGTGTGGCTGATGTCAGAATCCATTCACAGAATCTGTATGTTGTTTGGACTCCATTGTGCCTTTTTTTTCACCCTTGGAGGGAGAGTCGTGAACTTAAGGTTTTCTAGACATGATTTTATTCCAGTTAAGACAACAATACAGAAACCCAAACACCTGGGAAGCATACAGCCTCGTGGGACAAGGAGCAAAGTAGATGCTGGCTAGGACAGCCCTGCCTTGTATGGGGAGCAGTGCCGTCCTACTGTGGTCACTGGGCAGTGCTTTGCCTCTGTTAGATCCAGGGAATGTTGGTTGTTTACATGTTTATTTATTATGTTCATGTTTTCTTCTAAGTCTTTGGACGTATTTATAACTTTTCAAGTCCTTGTCTGCTGATTCTCTAGTCTGTGTCATTTCTGGATCTCTTTGTATTGACTAACCTTGTTGATATGGGTCACATTTTTCTGCTGGAGCTGTGTGGTTAGGTGATAGACTTTGTGAATGCAAAAGCAGATCTTAGGGGAGCCTGGGCAAGCCCCAAAGCTGAGATACATCCCTGAACACCAGAGCAGTTCTTGTCTTCTTATTCACAACATTCCCACTGGAGTCTCCATACTCCTTCTCTGTCAGGTTGTCATTTTTCTGATGCCTTCTGCAGTTTCAGCCTGGCCCACAAGGAGACAGCGTCCTCAGTCTGTGTCACGCTAGTAAAGTGGGTGGTGTTTGGGTTGCCCAGACCCCTCCTGCCATGAGCATGACGCCATTCAGTGAAGTGCCACTGGAGTGTTGACTGTCTGCGTTTGTTTTCGTTCATCAACAGATGATGAGTTTCGTTCTGGTAGGTGGCTCAGCCTCGTGCAGATCACCGTGAGCCTTTGGAGGCTTTCTCTAAGCATGGTAGCTCCATGGCGTGGCCTTTCTGGGGTCTCTAGTGAACGCCCTGGGTATTTGGTGACACCTTTCACTCTGGTTGGAAGCTGTCTGTCTCCGAGCCCCCTGTGAGCTCAGGTCGTTTCCAAGTTTTCAGCCTCGCAGTGATGGTGCCCGGCCTCCGGCGGTCTCAGTCTGCACACGTGCAGCTTAGTGTTTATGGGCTCCAGGGGAGCCCACCCAGACTTCAGGGTGCTCGGCCCTGCAAATTCCAGCTGCCTCAGCATCCTGGAACTCTGGCTTCTGTTTCCTCAGCTCAGCAGGACCACGAGGGTGCGAAACTGCCTGCAGGGTCAGAGGGCTGACCTTGCTTGTTTACCGTCTCTCAGGATCACGGTCCTGCACGTCGTGTTGTCTGGCTGTTGTGCTTCATAGGTTTTGTCCAGTTTCCTCCTTGTTTACAGTGGGAGGGCTGGCATGGTGCTGATTGCTGAGCCTGGTCAGAAGTGGAAGTTTTATGCCTGTCTCTTTATAGTTTTCATCTTCTCTTGAGTAGTATGTTAGCTCTTTCTTGGTGTTTATGGTCTTTGAGGAGGAGGTTAATACAGAGCCCTCAGATCACCGGCCATCAGTCCACCTTCGTGTCGCCCCCCGAGTTCTGCCTGTGATGGGACGTGGGAGACACACTCTGGTCACAGTCTGTTTTCTTGCCTGGAGTTTGACTTCATTTTTTAAGAGTGGCTCTGAAAACTGCTTATGTAAGTAATAAATATTCATTGTGAAAAAAAAATGAAAATAATGAAAGCAGAGTAAGTCCATTGTCCATTCTTCCAGAACTCCTAATTTATATTTTCTGCGTCTTTTCTCTGCACCTGTGATTCATAGTTCTATGCATCTATATTTCATATTAGTTGGACTATACACATGCATACATGTGTATACGTGTGTGTGCACATACATACATGTGTATATGTATGTATACATACATGTATTCTCCCTGTACTGTTCTTCCCAGTTAATGCATTATTTGTGGTATTATCCTGGGACATTCAGTAGCTTCTATAATATGATATTTCAAAACTATATGGTATTGCGTAGCGTGAAAGTACTACCTAAACTTCATTAAGCTCAAAAAAATGTGTTAGGTTTGGGCCTGAGCTAATCCTCATGTCTGGTTTAAAGATTTGAAGTGATCAGTTTCTTTCTTTATAATTACTGGGGTTTTAGAGTCCTAGGAAGCTGGCTTGTCTCTTGATAGGTCAGTCCTGAGAGGATGCACAAGACTGAGTGAAAATGGTGGGGGGGGGGGCACATCACCCTAAGTGTGTCACCAGGACCCTCCAGTTAGTCCAGGGCAGGAGCTGCATCGGTGATGGAGCCGCAGTTCTGCAGCATTAAGCTTAATTAAGAGAAGGACCGCGCTGCAGTGCAAGCCCCAGGGTGCTCGGAGGGTGCCCGGGGGGGGGCCTCCTGGGAACCACCGTCTGACCACTCAGTGTGTGCTTGTCCGTGGCGGTTTGCGAGGGCAGGAGGCATTCACACAGGCTGCTTTGGAGCACCTGGCGTCCAGCTGCCCCCGACCCAGTTCCCCTGCCCCGGCCACACTGTGCCTGCTGCCGTCGGCACTGCTTGTGAGCCCCTGGCCAGATGGCCCCTCAACAGGTTCCCGTCCCGCACCCCCTTGGTGTGAAGGACGGGCCCAGTTGCCTCCTTCGCTGTCTGGGCCCAGGGCTGGTGACTCTCAGGGCGGGCTGGCCCACCAGTGGCTTGTGTGGCTCTCCCAGCCCAGGCGGTCCCGCCTGGTTCCCACGTGGCCTGTGAGCCCTGGGCCTTCAGCAGAACCACAGAGGGGCAGGCCACGAGAAGGACCTGATGGGGCAGGCATTTGAAGACGAGGTCAGGGCTTGGCACCGGGTGGTCTGGGGGAGGGGCTCCGGTTTTACCTGAGAGCTGTATGGCTGTGCCCTGACCTGTCGCCATTCTCTCAACAGGCTGTGGTGGTGCCCCAGGGCGGCGGACAGCTGTGGATCTTTGGCGGGGAGTTTGCCTCTCCCGATGGAGAGCAGTTCTACCACTACAGGGACCTCTGGGTCCTGCATTTGGCCACCAAGACGTGGGAGCAAGTCAGGTAAGGTGAGGAGCATGACCCCTGGGCCCGCTCCTGTCCCGTGCCAGCGTCTGGGGTTCACGGTGGTGGGATCGGCTCTTGTAGGATAATTCCAGGGCTCCAAGGAGCGTGGTTGCCCGCCTGGGAGACCAGCCTGGCTGGTAACCAAAGTGAGGGAAGAGCTTCCCCTTCGCGGAGTGGCCCGGCCCGGTGCCGGCTGCCTGACATCTGGCTTCGTGGAAGGCGTTGCCAGGGTCTCTGGGACCAGCGCCGCATCCGGGCTCATTTTCCTGGTCCTCCCTCCCCTCGTCAGCGTCAACGATGATCATGTTTTGCTGCAGTTCTCCTGTCTGTTTATCGCCCCAGAGGAGGCTCTGGGTTTCAGCTTGCTGCCAGTGGAGTGCCGTGTCACTGAGAGGAAGTATCTGGCTAGGTCTGCTTGACATAAGAATAGTGGAGCTTTTAAGAGGAAGGACAGGGGAGGCTTTACGTCACTGTTCAGTAAACCAGGCTCGGCCATCGTTGATGCTCGATTCCACCTTCTGTCGGTGACGTTGACCTGTGGTTGTCATGTTCACCCCTGCAGTCTCCGTGGGCAGAGCCACACGGCTGACTCTGTAGAGAGACGGACGGTGTGTCTGCGTATAAATTATGTACAAGAAGAAGCCTAGTAGCACGACGGATTGAAAGTGGAGTCAGTGGCTTTGCCCTTGTGGGGTGCACGCGCGGCTCTGGGGCACTGGCTTTGTACTGTTAAAGCAGCCGCCAGGCTCCCCGCCTCAGCGGAGCGGAATTCGGGGGGGTTCAGGACTGCTGTCAGGTCCCGGGACTTGCATCCGAGGGAGGTCCCTGGAGGGTGTGCTCCGTGGTCCCCTGAGGGGCCTTTTAGGAGCCCGTGAATACCCGGCTGTTGGCCTGCTCAGGTCGGCTTCCAGCCTGGAGCGTTAGACTCGGTGTAAAGAGCTGACCGTGAGGGTGATGGGAAGGTGCTCAGACATTCCCAAGCTCGCCAAGCTGCCGGGGAAGCTCTGGAGAGCAATCCTCGTAAAGCTGGACCCAGGGTGAGCCTTGGCGTGCTCTCCCGAGCGCCGCTTGCATCGCCTTCTCTTGCTTGCTTTGGGAAACGCGTGGCAACTAAGAACTTTTCACATTAAAAATTGATTTTGTTGTGTATATATTGAGACCTAGTCATTTTCTTTTCTTTTTTTTTTTTTAATTAATTAATTAATTTATTTATGGCTGTGTTGGGTCTTAGTTTCTGTGCTAGGGCTTTCTCTAGTTGTGGGAAGCGGGGGCCACTCTCCATCGCGGTGCGCGGGCCTCTCACTATCGTGGCCTCTCTTGTTGCAGAGCACAGGCTCCAGACGCGCAGGCTCAGTAATTGTGGCTCACGGGCCTAGTTGCTCCGCGGCATGTGGGATCTTCCCAGACCAGGGCTCGAACCCGTGTCCCCTGCATTGGCAGGCAGACTCTCAACCACTGCGCCACCAGGGAAGCCCGAGACCTAGTCATTTTCATTTTCCCCTTAATTTAAAGAGTGTTCAGGCCCAGAGCATGTACCCTTTTTTGTCTTTCTTGCTTTGCTTCAGTTATTCTTTTCAAAATCCAGTTGTTATTTCTTTGTTCACTTCTGGTGAATTGGTTCTTGATGTTTTCGTTGCATGTTTGTCAGCTTTGGTAGCTTTTGCCTGTAACGTATGGGTGAGGGCCGGTGAATGGCTCCGTGAGGAAGCAGCACCCGTGGGGCCTGGTGTTGATGGTGGCGGCATGTTGTGGGGTGTCCCGCAGTGGCCTGCTGGGCTGTGTTGTGGCGCGTGCTTTCTCGTGGCCTTCAGATCTTTCCGGTTCCGTTACAGGTGTTGCAGGTGTTCGCTCCGAGGAAGCAGGGAGGCACTGGTGACATGCAGTCACTGCCCTTTGCAGACTCGCCTCGCCTGCTGTCCCTAGCCCCGCCTCATTGCGCGCCTTGAGCTGTGTCCCGGCGTTATGGGCCTGGTTACGCTTTGGCATTCGAGGCCTCTGTCCGAAGTCAGAAGTTGTTCCTGGTGAGCAGGTCTCGCATTACTTTTTTGCTGATTGTAATTAAAGTGGGAGAATTCCCAGAGGTATACTGGGGGACCTACTAAATGCTAATGTGAAGGTGCAGAGGCAGAACTGAGCTGCCTTTCTCAGCCCCCCTGCTCTAGCCTGGATAGAGTGGTGTGGCAGGGAAAGGGTTAAGCGCTTACTTTTTGTCTTTTTTGTCTACAGCGTCTTTTTTTTGAGCCAACCTCCTGGGCCGCCATCTCTGGTTCTCGGTGGGGGATGGGCAGCCGGGCGGAGCTGCGCTGAGCTGCTCTCTTCAGCAGCCAGGGTGCGGCGGTGCGTTTCACCAGAGCCCGCGGTCCCTGCGGGGCTGAAGGTCGGGGGGCGGAGGGCCTGCCCCTGGCTTCTCCTCTTACTCTGTCTGCCGGGAGATTTTAATCGACCGGCTGAATTTCTGTGTCTCTGCTGCTCAGCCCGGTTCAGTTACCGCTGCTTCACGTGCCTACGGTTCCCAGATGCGTTGTGTTTGAGGCTGGCTCTGCTTTTAAGGCCCCTGGTGGGATGCAAGAAATCAGAAGCGGTGTGCGAGAGATACTGTGTGGTGACGACCTCCGTTCCCCTTTGTCCTCGTGGGCGCTGGGCTCGGTGCCTGGGCGTGCGCACAGCCGCAGCCCTTCCCCCGCCCTGCCCCAGTGTGTTCTGTGAGACCAGCGAGGAAGGTGTGCCCTGTGTGGCCCGTTCCTTGCTGTTACAGTGTCTGCAGCCACCGTGTGTAGGGAGCAAGCACGTCTCAGGGAAGGCTCCGTAAGTGAGTCACACACCGGAAGCCACGAGAGGGTGACTGTCTGACCATGGGGAATGTTAAGGTTTTTGTCAGGAATGATGCCACCAGGAAAGTGTGGGAGTGGTGACAGGTTTACAGTGTGAAGCGAGCTCATGTTCAGAATAGAGACTTTGTGTAGAGTAGCGAGCAGCAAGCGGCAGCCACGAGCGGCTCACACGGAAGGTCGGACTGTCAGGCGGCGAGGGCTGGGCAAGCAGGGGTCCCTCCCGCTGGCTGAAGTGTCGGCTGGCAGCACCCGTCGTTCCAGCATCCTGTTGCTTGTGCCTGCCCCTCGACCCCATCTTCACTTTTAGGAATATACTCTAAAGAAATGTTCCCTCTCATTTTGTACAAAAAAGCTTGTACAAAAATATGTGTACAAAAAGCTAAGATGCAGAGCAACATGTGCCTGAGTGTGTGTGCATGCACGTGTGCCTGCAGACTGGGCCACAGGGCCGGTGCAGGCACACATGCGTGCACACACACAGTCCAGAAGGGTCTGGATGTTTCCGGGTTTTCTTCTGATTCCTTGATCTTCTCTTCCCACCTATTCTAGTATCGCTCCACTTTAATCGCTATAGCTCTGTGGTTTATTTGGATAGCAGGAAGGTTTTTCTCATTCACTTAAAAAATTTGTCATGCACTCATTTTTTTTTTTAATTAAAAATTTTTTTTAATATTTGGTTGCATTGGGTCTTTGTTGCTGCGTACGAGCTTTCTCTAGTTGTGGCGAGCGGGGGCTACTCTTCGTTGAGGTGCGCGGGCTGCTCATTTCGGTGGCTTCTCTTGTGGAGCACGGGCTCTAGGTGCGCGGGCTTCAGTAGTTGTGGTGCGCAGCCTCAGTCGTTGTGGCTTGCGGGCTCAGTACTTGTGGCTCGTGGACTCTAGAGTGCAGGCTCAGTAGTTGTGGTGCACGGGCTTAGTTGCTCCACGGCATGTGGGATCTTCCCGGACCAGGGCTGGAAGCTGTGTCCCCTGCATTTGCAGGCAGGTTCTTAACCACTGTGCCACCAGGGAAGCCCCACTCATTTTTTTCATAAGAGCTTCAGAATGTTCAAGTTTTGTTTTATAAACATTCCAATGGGATTTCGATTGGATTGCAGTTTGTAGATTTCACCTAGGGAGAATTGACAGCTGTCTAATCCTTAGCCTTCCCAGTCGGGAACATTTCACTTCTCTTAGGAGTCTCAGTTAGGTTTATTTTTTTATCCTTCAGTAACGTTTAAACCGGCCCAGAGGTAGAGTTTCAAAGTCAGAGGGCGTGTGTTCCTGGAGCCTTGTCCCCGGGTCTGACTTTCTCCCCAGGCAGTGTGGGCACAGCTGTCTGCGGCGCACAGGTGTCTTGGTGGGGGCAGTTCTTACTTGTCCGCAGGGCCCGCCCTCGCTTCACAGTGTAGCACACGCTGCCGCGGGGTGGCTGCCCCGTGTGCACTTTGGAGCGGGCGCCGTAAAGCACGTACGAGGTTTCACGGCAGGAGCGGCGGTGGAGTGGCTGGGAGGCTTGTCAGCCTGGGGAGATGGCTCAGAGCTGACAGGATGCCTCTCTGGGTGATTCTTGGACTTTCGTGCGCCGATCAGCGCCTAGGGAGCTCTGAAAATGCATGTTCCTGCCCTCATCCCCCCAAACATCAAGTCTGATTCAGAGCCGCTTTAAAACGGGGCTCAGGAATCTGCATTTGACAGTAACCCCTCCCCACCCCCCTTAGTGACCTTGATCCAGGCGGCCCTGGATCACAGCTGGAGGCCTCGCCTACTGGCGTGTCTCATGCTTATTTTGAGCCCATTCACTAATGTGAAAACAAACGTTGGCTGCCTTTTCAGAAGTAAGAGAACTCATGTAAAATGCCTCTTAGATCCTTAACAATGAAAAGCAGTGTGGGTATTGCTTTTGTAATTTACTACTTATTCCAAAATGAAAGCGTCACCCCACTGTTGTTTGGCAGGGCTGTGCAGGCTTAATTGACGAGGCCCGGCGTAGCCACGGAAGCAGGCAGACTAATTACTGAAGTCAGTCTATCGATCCTGGGGGCTGGGTTACAGCATGTGGGGTTTTGCCTTGGAGCTGCTGCCGCTGGGAACTGGGCTTGGTTATTAATAGGCTGACGCAATGGCTGCTGTTGGGAGAGGGTGACTGCTGGCAGGTTCTCCTCTGTAATTTTTTCTTAACTGACCTAAAAGAAAAGGGAAGGCGCTTCAGCCAAAATGAAGGCTGATTTTGCTATTTCTGGGGAAGGTCACTGAGTCTGGGGGAATCCACACGGTGTGAGCTCAAATCATGGGAAAAGTGCAGGAAGAGGTCATTGTGAACCGAATTTATTCGGCCTCCAGGACTTGGCCCCGCACTCTGCATTCTTTTTGCCATGCTGCACGGCTTACGGGATCTTAGTTCCCTGGCCAGGGATTGAACCCTCGCCCTCGGCAGTGAGAGCGCCGAGTCCTAACCAGGGAATTCTCTGCATTCATTTTTTAGGAAACATTTTTCACTCCCATGGGGGTAGTTTTACATTTGGGGAGACTGAGACCGAGAAAAGGTTACATAACAGTAAAGGCCAGCAGAGGCAGAGTTAAATCAGTATCTGGTATATGTAGTCCCTTTGTTGGCTTTCAAGCAAGTTTTTCTCGTGGGAGGGCAGGGTGATCGATTCCCAGGCGTCCGCTTTGTCTTTCATTTTTGCCCTTCTTGTGTTTCTGTAGCACGTTTACAATGAGCAGACCCTTAGGAGTCTTTATTGTCTTCCTTTATGCACGTTCTCCATTCTTGCAGCATTTAATTGACATTATAACAGTTGGAAAATGAAAAGTTCGTAGGAAAAGTTCGTAGCGTTACTAATGTCAAGAAGACCAAAGCTTCAATGTCAGCACAGCCTCCTGATTTACGTTGGACAAGTATGACCAACTTTAACAGATGTTTTGAGATTCCCTTCAGTGTCTGTCTTCGGTGGGACGTGCCTGCACAACTGACCTGATTTAAAAAAAAAAAAACGGCCTGATTTGGTAACACAGATTCTGTCTACTAATCGTGTTTTTATTTTTATACCATACACAGCCTCTCTCCCCGTCCCCCGCTGCATCTCCTCCAGGAGGTCGGGGAGGAGAGTGGGCTCTGTCTAAGTGTATGTGCACCTGTGTGAGTCTGAGGGCAGTTCGACACCAAAGGCAAGACTCAGCATTTGCCCACCTGCTCAGTCTCTCACAGCTCGGACTCCACTGTGGTAGGTTTATTATTATGTAAACACTCCACAAATGGTTTCATTACTAATAGTAATAGTTAAAGTAAAAGAAGGACACAGTTTGATAGGCTGCCTGGATTCTAGAGACTGCTACTAGTTATTCTGTGCAATGTGAGTAAATACTTACTAAGCTCCAAATTTGTTGTTTAGTGGTACTTGGAAAAGTGGGGCTGAATTCTGAAGGCGGCCTGTTTGATGAAGGGGGAGATGCTCTTGCCTGCGTTTCCTGCTCTGGCCACATCGGAACCATTCTTGGAGGAGGGCCCTTTCCTTTCCTGAGGATGGGCCACTAGACTAAGTTCCCCGTCAGGTCGGCCTGTGTGGCCTTGATTGTGAGAGAAATTTTTCCTTTGCTCAGTAAATATCTCGGGAACAGCATGGTACTATGGTGTATCTTTTGTAAGGTGTAAACTTTCAGATAACTCAGGGAAGCATTTGCATACTGAGTGCTTAACACTCTGTTTGTACCCGAAGCCCATGGCGCTATCGTCGCGTGTGCGTCTTCTGTAAACGTCACCGCAGCCGCTGGCTGGAAGGGGCCTGGGGGATGCTGAGTGGCGGTGTGCCCTGCCGCAGCTCACATGTGCTGGAAGCACTCGCTCCCACGAAAGTACACGTGTATTTTTGCGCTGCTTATAGAGCTGGCTGAGTAGGGCATGTTAATTTTTTAAGACTCCATATTTAGGAGTGACGGCAGTTGAAAAGTGCCTGTTGGAGATTCAAATATAAACGGGCTTTTTTGGGTGGCTTTATTTTCTAAAGGGGTATATGGAGTCTTTTTATAGAAAAAATTTCCCTTTTCGGTTACAAAACACAGTGGTACTTGGCTGCTGCCACAGAAAGTTGATTGAGTCCTTGATGCCTGGCTCACCGAAGGACAGAACACCCATCAGATTTGTGGCCAGAGGCTGCAGGAGGCCCTAACCTGGCCGTCTCGGCTCTGGGGAGTCATCTAGAGATGACTTGGCTCGCTGGTGCTGCTTCCATAGGTCACTGGGCCATGACATTCACGGTTACTGGAGTAACATTGGGAGCGTTTTGGGCTCTCCTGTGTACCTTTTTTGAAGTAGCATGGGAAGCAAACCTATCAGTTTTTGAAAAGAAGACCTGTTTCCCAGGTTGTACTTGTAAAGCATTGTAACAGACAGTGTCTCAGAGGGGGTTGTTGCTTGCCCAGCACGGTGGTGGTCTTCTCACTCGCCTTCTCTGTTGTGCAGCTGTACACTGTGGCTTGTGTCCTAGGCACCCAGCCCCGGGCCATGGAAAAGCCGTGCCAGCCGCTTCAGCCTGTGGAGTGGGGCCGGCTCCGAGGAGAGCGCTGCTCTCACCGTGCAGAGCGCACAGGCAGGGTCAGGGCCCCGTGACGGCGTGACCTGCGGCGGTGGTGTCGTGGCCTGGCGCAGACCCTCCTTCGGAACCTCGTCCGTCTGGGATTTTTATCATGAATTTGGAAAAGAAAACATGCTTACTAGATTTGTGGGTGATAAACAGCTAGGAAAGGACTTCCCGGTGGCACAGTGGTTAAGAATCCACCTGCCAATGCAGGGGACATGGGTTCGATCCCTGGTCTGGGAAGATCCCACATGCTGTGGAGCAGCTAAGCCCATGCGCCACAACTACTGAGCCTGTGCTCTAGAGCCCGTGCTCCGCAACAAGAGAAGCCACTGCGATGAGAAGCACGTGTACCGCAAGGAAGAGTAGCCCCCACTCACTGCAACTAGAGAAACCCTGCACGCAGCAATGAAGACCCAAGGCAGCCAAAAAAAAAAAAAAAAAAAATTAAAAATAAATAAATTAAAAAAAAAAACTAAGAAGAAAAGCAAATAAATTGGTTGGCAATTCAGCATCCAAAATTATCTTTGTGGACCAAATCTAGCAAGATGAAATTGAAGTGGGATAAGTTTTCCTTGTAGGTTGCATATAAATGTAGCATTTAAAGAAGCTGCCCTTGCTAGTAGAAGAGAAGTATTTAGTAAGTTGAAATGCCGGTAGTCATCTGCATATGGTGAGGCTACTCCAAGACTGATGCTTAAAGATCAGATTAGCAGGATATAGTCTTCAGGAATATGGAACTGGTAATTTTTGGTTGACTTTCCATGGATGAGTACCATGGTTGGTTTGAATGACACATTAAAAGGGAAGTTAATAAGCTGAGGGCATTAGGAGAGAGAGACTAGGATGATCAAGCATTTCAAGAAAGGTGAGAAGAATGGAATTTGTTCTAGGTTGGAGTAAGGGAAGGTCCTGGAGGTCCTCATAGCAGTATGTGATGAAATGTTCATCTCAGATTTGCTAGTGGGGAGATGCTGGGTTGGGCAGCTCAAGCTTCTCTTTCGTTTTGAGAGTCTTTGTGTTGTATTTTTTTTAGGGCACCTGGTTTGCGGGAAAGCTTTGTGGAAATAAATGGAGAATAATGCCTTGTATAGAGAAGTGCTGGACTGGGCAGCTCAGGTTGTAACCATCTTTTGCAGCCTTGACTTAGTGGTTGGATTGTATAGGTGGGAGAGCCAGATTGAGATAGCACCAGTGCAAAACAAGGTGGGCAGAGGTACCTGGTGAGTGTGCCCGGGTGACCACGTCAGCTCTTTTTACATCAGGTTGTTTCCTTACTGTTGAGTTTTAAGAGTTGTTTGTGTGTTTTGGATAATAGTCCTTTATCAGATGTGTTTTTTGCAAATATTTTCTCCCAGACTGTGACTTTTAATTCTCTTGATACTATCTTCTGCAGAGCAGAAGTTTTAAATTTATAAGTCCAGCTTATCTATCAGTTACTTTACATGTAGGCCTGTGATCCATTTTGAGTATTTTTTGCAAAAGGTCTGTGTTCAGGTTCATTCTTTTGCGTGTGGATGTTCAGTGGTTCCGACACCATTTGTTGAAGAGACTGTCTTTGCTCCATTGTATCGCCTTTCCTCTTTTGTCAGAGATCAGTTGACTATATTTATGGAACTCTATTTCTGGGCTGTCTATTCTCTTCCATTGATCTACCTGTTTACTCTTTCACCAACACCACACTGTCATGATTACTGTAGCTTTATAGTAAGTCTTGAAGTCAGGTAACATCAGTCCTCCAACTTTGTTCTTCTCCTTCAATATCGTGTTGACTATTCTGTGTCTTTTGGCTTTCCATATAAACTTTAGAATTAGTGTGTTGATATCAATGAAATAATTTACTGGGATTTTGATTGGGACTGTTGAATCTATAGATCAAGTTGGGAAGTACTGACACCTTGACAATAATGAGTCTTCTTATCCATGAACGCGGACTGTCCCTCCATTTACTTAGTTCTTCTTTGATTTTCTTCATCAGAATTTTGCAGTTTTCCCCATAAAGATTTTATATATATTTTGTTAGGTTCATACCTAAGTATTTCATGTTGTAGTGCTAATGTAAACAATACTGCTTTTAATTTCAAATTTCACTTGTTCATTGTTGGTTTATAGGAAAGCAGTTGACTTTTGCATATTAACTTTGTTGCCTACAACCTTGCTATAAATGCTTACTAATTCCAGAAGTTTTCCTGTCAGTTCTTAAGGATTTTCCACATAGATGATCATGTCATTTGTGAACAAAGAAGTTTTTATCTTTCTTCCCAACATGTATACGTTTTATTTCCATTTCTTGCCTTGTTGCATTAGCAAGAACTTTCAGTACGAAGTTGAAAAGGAGTGGTGAGAGAGAATATCCTTACCATGTATCTGCTGTTAGTGGGAAAGCCTCAAGTTTCTCATCATTAAGTATGACTTTAGCTGTAGTTCTTTTGTAGGTCTTTATCAAATTGGAAAAGTTCCCCTTCATTCCAAGTTTACTGAGAGTTTTTATCATGAATGGGTATTGGGTTTTGTCAAATGCTTTTTTTCAACTGTTGATATGATCATGTGATGTTTCTTTTTTAGTCTGTCAAATGTGGTGGATTATATTGATTTTCAAACCTTGAACCAACCTTGCATACCCGGGATAAATTCCACATGGTCATAGTGTATACTTCTTTTTATATTTTTTGGATTCAATTTGCTAATATTTTGTCGAGGATTTTTACATTTATGTTCACAAGAGATATTGGCCTGTAGTTTTCTTATAATGTCTTTGTCTGGTTTTGTCAGTAGAGTAATGCTGGATAGAGGATAGAAGCTATCCTCAGAGAGATTGTAGAGGATTAGTATAATTTCTTCCTTAAATGTTTGGTAGATTTCACCAGTGAACCCATCTGGGCCTCGTGGCTTTCTGTTTTGGAAGGTTATTAATTATTGATTACTTTTACTTAATAGATATAGGTCTATTCAGATTGTTTATTTCTTGTGTGGATTTTGACACACAATTGTTTCAAGGAAGTCCATTTCATGTAGGTCCATTTCATATAGGCTATCAAATTTGTGGGCATAGAATTGTTCACAGTATTCCTTTGTTTTCATTTTAATTTCCACGTGATCTGTAGTGATGTCCCTGCTTTCATTTCTTTTTTTATAAATTTATTTATTTATTTATTTATGGCTGCGTTGGGTCTTTGGTTTTTTTTTTTTAAATTTATTAAATTTATTTATTTTTTGGCTGTGTTGGGTCTTCATTGTTGTGCGCGGGCTTTCTCTAGTTGCGGCAAGCGGCCGTGTGTGGGCTTCTCATTGTGGTGGCTTCTCTTGTTGTGGAACATGGGCTCTAGGCACGTGGGCTTCAGTAGTTGTGGCTTGCGGGCTCTAGAGCGCAGGCTCAGTAGTTGTGGCGCATGGACTTAGTTGCTCCGTGGCATGTGGAATCTTCCCAGACCAAGGCTCGAACCCGTGTCCCCTGCATGGGCAGGCGGATTCTTAACCACTGCGCCACCAGGGAAGCCCTCATTTTTGATATTAGTACTTTGTATCCTGTCTCTTTTTTTCTTAGCTTGGCTAGGGATTTATTGATTTTATCAGTCTGTTCAAAGAACCAGCTTTTCGTTTTGTTCATTTTTTCTCTATTCATTTCCTGTTTTCAATTTCATTAATTTCTGCTGTAATTCTTCTTTTTTCTTCTGCCTACTTTGGGTTTAATTTCCTCTTCTTTCTCTAGTTTCCTAAGGTGGAAACTTAGGTGACTGATTTTAGATCTTCTTATTGTGCGTTCAACCCTGTGAGTTTCCCTTTAAGCACTGCTTTCACTGCATCCCACAGATTTTGGTAAGTTGTCTTTTCATTTCCATCTGACTTAAAATATTTAAAAATTTCCCTTGATAATAATTCTTTGGCCCATGTGTTATTTAGAAGTGTGTTGTTTAATTTCTACCTTTTTTGGGATTTTCCAGTTATTTTTTTTTGTTACTGATTTGTAGTTTAATTCTTTCGTGGTCTAAGAGTAGACATTATATGATTTCTATACTTTTAACGTTGTTACAATGTGTTTTATGGCCCCGAATGTGGTCTGACTTGGTGAGCGTTCTTTGTGAGCTTGAGAAAAATGTGTATTCTACTGTTGTTGGATGAAGTAGTCTGTAGATGTCAATTTTATCCACTTGATTGATGGTGTTGTTGAGTTCAACCATATCCTTACTGATTTCTGCTTGCTGTATCTTATCTGTCCATTTTTGAGAGGGAGGCATTGAATTCTCTAGCAATGATAATGGATTCATCTGTTTTTCCTTGCAATTCTGTTAGTTTTGCCTCATGTAATTTGACACTCTGTTGTTAGGTGCATACCTGTTAAAAATTGTTATGTATTCTTAGAGAATTGACTCCTTTATCATTATGTAATGCCCTTTTTATCCCTGACAACTTTCCTTGCTTTGAAGTCTGCCCCATCTGAAATTAATATAGCTACTGTTACTTTCCTTTGATTATTGTTAGCATGGTATATCTTTCTTCATTTCCTTTTTTTTTTAAAGATTTATTTACTTAAATTTATTTATTTTTGGCTGCATTGGGTCTTCATTGCTGTGTGCAGGCTTTCCCTAGTTGTGGCAAGTGGGGGTTGCTCAGTAGTTGTGGCTCGCGGGCTCTAGAGCGCAGGCTCAGCAGTTGTGACGCACGGGCTTAGTTGCTCCGTGGCATGTGGGATCTTCCCAGACCAGGGCTCGAACCCATGTCCCCTGCATTGGCAGGCGGATTCTTAACCACTGCGCCACCAGGGAAGCCCCCATTCCATTTACTTTTAATCCATATACGTCTTTATAGTTAAAGTGGGTTTCTTGTAGATAACATGTAATTGGGTCTTGTGTTTTGATCCACTCTGATAGTCTCTGTGTTTTAATTGGTGCATTTACACCGCTGACATTCAAAGTGATTACTGATACAGTATCTACCATGTTTGTTATAGTTTTCCGTGTGTTGCCCTTGTTATTTGTTCTTGTTTTCATCCTCCACTCTTTTTTTTTTTTTTTGCCTTTTGTGGTTTTAATAGAGGATTTTATGATTCCATTTTCTCTCCTTTCTTAGCATATCAGTTATACTTCTTTTTTTACTTAAGTGGTTGCCCTATAGTTTGCAGTGTACATTTACAACTAATCCAAGTCCGCTTTCAGATAACACTATACCACTTCACAGATGTTGTGAGTACCTTGTAAGAACAAGATAACCCTAATTTCTTTTTCCAATTCCTTGTATCATTGTGTCATTCATTTCACTTATATGTACACATATTTGAGTATATATACACACAGAAATATATATTCCTCAGAGGCGTATACATGTATACACACACACTCACGCACACAGGCCCGAAAGCAAACATAACCGAATACATTGTTGCTATTATTATTTTAAACAGCCTGTCCCCTGTTTGATCAGTTAAGTTTCTGACCTATATTGTTTTCCTTTTCTCTAAAGAACTTCCTTAAACATTTCTTGTAAGGCAGGTCTACTGGCAACAAATTCTCTCCATTTTTATTGGTCTCATAAAGGCTTTACTTCTCCCTCACTTTTGGTGGATACTTTCATAGAGCACAGAATTCTAGGTGACTGGGTTTTTTCTCTCAGCACTTCCAATATTTCTCCTCTCTCCCTGCTTGCATGGATTCTGGGGGGTAGGTGGATGTAATTGTTATATCTGTGTTCCTCTGTAGGTGAGGTGTTTTTTCCCTTGGTTTCTTTCAGGATACTTTCTTTATCTTTGATTTTCTATAATTTAAAAATGATATAGCAAGGTGTAGTTTTTGGCATTTATCCTGCTTGGCATCCTCTGAGCTTCCTGGGTTTGTAGTTTGGTGTCTGAATTTAATTTGGGGAAATTCTCAGTAAGTGTTATTTCAAATATTTCTTCTGTTCCTTGCTCTCTTCTCCTTCTGATAGTCCCATTACATGCACATTACACCTTGGGTAGTTGTCCCACAGTCCTTGGATATTCTGTGCTTTTTTTTTCCCCAGTCTTTTTCTCCTTGCTTTTTGGTTTTCAAGGATTCTATTGAGATATCTTCTAGCTCAGAGATTCTTTCCTCAGCTGTGTCCAGTCTAACTACAAGCCCATCAAAGGCATTCTTCATTTCTGTCACTGTGGTTTTCATGTCTAGGCTTTCTTTTTGGTTCTTCCTTAGGACCTCCATCTCTGCTTACATTGCCCATCTGTCCTTGCATGCTGTCTGCTTTGTCCATTTGAGCCCTTAGCATATTAAACATTGTTGTTTCAAATTTCTGGTCTGAGAATTCCAGCATTCCTGCCGTGTTTGGTTCTGACGCTTGTCTCTTCAAATTGTGTTTTTTGCCTTTTAGTATACCTTGTAATTTTTTCTCGATTGTGGGACATGATGTATCTGTGAAAGGAACTGCTGTAAATAGGTCGCTGGTGATGAGGAGGGAGGGGAAGCGGTCGCTAGTCCTTTGATTGGGTTTAGGTCTTCTAGTGACGCCTGTGCCTCTGCACCATGAACTTCTCCAGTGTTTCTCAGTTTTTTCCATCCCCTTAGGTGGGACAGGGTGGCTGGAGTGGGCTGGAGGTGGGTATTTCTCTTCCTCCAGGTCATTTTGGCTCTGATAATACGCAGCAGCTTAGGCTGTGGTTAACTAGTTTCCCTCGAGGGCCGGCCTTGTTAAGAACAGGGCTCTGATGTCCCTCAAAGTGGTTCCTTTTCCTCTCCCCCTGCCAGAAGCACGAGGGGGTTTTTCTCTGATATTTACTCTGGGACTCCGGTTGAGCCCCTGGAGGTAAACCTCACAATATTGTGGGTACCCTAGTGATGCGGTCCACCTGGAGTTTTCCACTCTCAGGGTTGTCTGCACTGAGCCTCCAGCTGAACTAGGGGTTTCTACCCTAGTTTCTACCGCAGCACTGGTTCCTCTTGGGGTCTCTGCTTGTGTGTGTGTCCCCCGCCCCGAGCACAACTCTTGTGTCACTGCCCATCTCTCCAGTCTGTGGGCAGCAGTGTTCCCTGTGTCCTCACCTCTCTCACAGATCAAGAACTGTGGATTTTTCAGTCTGTTTAGCTTTTTATAGGACAGAGTAGCAACTTCCAGGCTCCTTATATGCTGAACCAGAAGCTGGAAGTCCCTTTTCGTGGTTTTTTTTTTATTGCTGTGTATTTTTATATCTGCTTTATTGAGATACAGTTACGTTCTATAAAATGTATACCTTTTATGTGTACAGTTAGATGAATTTCAGCAACTATATATACCTGTGTAGCCACCCCCATACCCAAGACAGAACGTTCCATCACCCTGGAATGTTCCTTTCTGCCCCTTTGCAGTCAGTTCCCTAACCTCGAGCCCCAGGTGGCTGCAGTCACCAGGGATTCATTTTGCCTTTTTATAATCTCATACACGTGGAATCACCCAGCCCGTGCTCCTCCGTCTCCCTTCTTCCCTTGTTCATGATGTATTTGAGACCGTCCACGTCGTGGTGTGTGTCAGTAGATGGCTCCTTTCTATGGCCGACACGTGTTCTGTCTGATGAACACACCACACCTTGTGTATCTGTTTACTCGGAGCACTTCCCACCGCTTCCAGCTTTGGACAGTCAGGAGTAAAGCTTCTGTGAACACGTGGAGGTGTTTGTGTGCACCTGTGTTCTCATTTCTCTTGAGTAAATGTCTGGTGTCACGTTGCTGGGTTGTGTGCTGAGTGTGTGTGTGGCGGTTGTGAGAAGCTGTTGTCCCGTTTTCACCCTGCCCGCAGCAGAGAGGGGGCGGGGGAGCGGGCTCCAGTGCTTCCCGGCCTCACAGCTCTGGGTGCCGTCGCTTGTCTCAGGCCCCCCGCGGGGTGCAGGGAGGCGCTCACTTCTGGTATGAAACAGCTGGCATCTAATGACCTTGACCACATTTCATATTTGTGTTAGTCGTTTGTATGTCTATATATAATTTCTCTCTCTTTTGTGAATTTTGTTTTCATATCTTATGTGAACTTTCTGTTCAGATCTTTTGCCTGTGTTTTTATTGGGTTGTTTATCTTACTGATAAGGTAGTAAGGATTCTTTATATATTCTGCATACAGGTCACTTGCAGATGTATATTTGCAAATACTTCTCCCAGTCCATCACTTGCCTTTTTATTTTTTAGTGGTTTGTTTTGAAGAGCTGAAGATTTTTATTTTGATGGAGTACAGTTTGTTAGCATCTATCTGTATCTACTCCAAGGTCATAGAGATTTTCTCATGTTCTATTCTAGAGTTTATAATAGTTAGTTATACTCAGGGTGGTTTTGGTAGCTTGTGGTCAAATTTGATGGTACCCAGTAAGTGCTTACAGAATAAATTGGTGTAAAAAGTGGTTCTTTTTTATTTTTAATTTAATTTTTCTTATATATTGGAGTATAGTTGATTTACAATGTTGTGTTAGTTTCAGGTGTCCAGCTAAGTGATTCAGTTATACATATACATATATCCATTCTTTTTCAGATTCTTTTCTTGTATAGGTTATTACAGAATATTGAGTAGAGTTCCCTGTGCTATACAGTAGGTCCTTGCTGATTTTCTATTTTACATATAGTAGTGTGTATATGTTAATTGCAATCTCCTAATTTATCCCTCCCCCCTCCACGTTTCCCCTTTGGTAACCATCAGTTATTTTTGAAGTCTGTGAGTCTGTGCTTTGTAGATAAGTTTATTTGTATTATTATTATATTTTTAGATTCCACATTTAAGTGATATGATATTTGTCCTTGTCTGACTGACTTCACTTAGTATGATAACCTGTAGGTCCATCCATGTTGCTGCAACTGGCATTATTTCATTCTTTTTTATGGCTGAGTAATATTCCATTGTATATATGTACCACATCTTCTTTATCCATTTCTCTGTCAATGGATTTTTAGGTGGCTTCCATGTCCTGGCTATTGTAAATAGAGCTTCAGTGAACACTGGGGTGCATGTGTCTTTTGAATTATTGTTTTCTCTGGATATATGCCCAGGAGTGGGATTGCTGGGTCATATGGTAGCTCTATTTTTAGTTTTTTAAGGAACTTCCATACTGTTCTCCATAGTGGCTGCACCATTTACATTCCCACCAACAGTGTAGGAGGGTTCCCTTTTCCCCACACCCTCTCCAGCATTCATTCTTTGTAGATATTTTGATGATGGCCATCTGGTAGGTGTGAGGTGATACCTCATTGTAGTTTTGATTTTCATTTCTCTAGTAATTAATGATATTGAGCATCTTTTCATGTGCTTTTTGGCCATCTGTATGTCTTCTTTGGAGAAATGTCTGTTTAGGTCTTCTGCCCATTTTTTGATTGGGTTGTTTGTTTTTTTTGATATTGAGCTGCATGAGCTGTTTATATATTTTGGAGATTAATCCATTGTCAGTCACTTCATTTGCAAATACTTTCTCCCATGCTGTCGGTTGTCTTTTTGTTTTTTATGGTTTCCTTTGCTGTGCAAAAGCTTTTAAGTTTCATTAGGTCCCATTTGTTTGTTTTTGTTTTTATTTTCATTACTCTCTAGGAGGTGGATCCAAAAAAAATACTGCTGTGATTTATGTCAGAGTGTTCTGCCTATGTTTTCCTCTAAGAGTTTTATCATATCCAGCCTTACAGTAGGTCTTTAATCCATTTTGAGTTTATTTTTGTGTATGGTGTTGGAGAATGTTCTAATTTCATTCTCTTACATGTAGTTGCCCAGTTTTCCTAGCACCACTTATTGAAGAGACTGTCTTTTCTCCATTGTATATTCTTGCCTCCTTTGTCATAGATTAATTGATCGTAGGTGTATGGGTTTATTTTGGGGCTTTCTATCCTGTCCCATTGATCTATATTTCTGTTTTTGTGCCAGTACCATACTGTTGATTACTGTAGCTTTGTAGTATTGTGGGAAGTCAGGGAGTCTGATTGCTCCAGCTCCGTTTTTTTTTCTCAGGATTGCTTTGGCTGTTTGGGGTCTTTTGTGTTTCCATAGAAATTAAAAAATTTTTTTTTCTAGTTCTGTGAAAAATACCATTGGTAATTTGATAGGGATTGCACTGAATCTGTAGATTGCTTTGGGTAGTATAGTCATTTTGACAATGTTGATTCTTCCAATCCAAGAACATGGTATATCTTTCCATCTGTTTGTGTCATCTTCGATTTCTTTCATCAGTGTCTTATAGTTTTCAGGGTATGGGTCTTTGTCCTCCTTAGGTAGGTTTATTCCTAGGTATTTTGTTCTTTTTCATGTGATGGTAAATGGGATTGTTTTCTCAATTTCTCTTTCTGATCTTTCATTGTTAGTGTATAGGAATGCAAGAGATTTCTGTGTATTAATTTTGTATCCTGGAACTTTTCTGAATTCATTGATGAGCTCTAGTAGTTTTCTGGTAGCATCTTTAGGATTTTCTATGTATAGTATCATGTCATCTGCAAACAGTGACAGTTTTACTTCTTCTTTTCCAATTTGAATTCCTTTTATTTCTTTTTCTTCTCTGATTGCCATGGCTAGGACTTCCAAAACTATGTTGAATAAAAGTGGTGAGAGTGGACATCCTTGTCTTTTTCCTGATCTCAGAGGAAATGCTTTCAGCTTTTCACCATTGAGAATGATGTTAGCTGTGGGTTTGTCACCTATGGCCTATGGCCTTTATTATATTGAGGTACGTTCCCTCTGCCCACTTTCTGGAGAGTTTTTATCATTGATGGGTGTTGAATTTTGTCAAAAGCTTTTTCTGCATCTATTGAGATGATCATATGGTTTTTATTCTTCAATTTGTAAATGTGTATCATACTGATTGATTTACGTATATTGAAGAATTCTTGCATCCCTGGGATAAATGCCACTTGATCGTGGTGTATGATCTTTTTAATGTATTGTTGTATTTGGTTTGCTAGTATTCTGTTGAGAGTTTTTGCGTCTGTGTTCATCAGTGATATTGGCCTGTAATTTTCTTTTTTTGTGGTATTTTTGTCTGGTTTTGGTATCAGGGTGATGGTGGACTCATAGAATGAGTTTGGGAATGTTTCTTCCTCTGCAGTTTTTGGGAAGAGTTTCAGAAGGATAGGTGTTAACTCTTCTCTAAATGTTTGATAGAATTTGTCTGTGAAGCCATCTGGCCCTGGACTTTTGTTTGTCTGAAGTTTTCTAGTCACAGTTTCAATTTCAGTACTTGTGATTGGTCTGTTCGTATTTTTTATTTCTTCCTGGTTCGATCTTGGAAGGTTGTACCTTTCTAAGAATTTGTCCACTTCTTCTAGGTTGTCCATTTTATTGGCATAGAGTTGCTTGTAGTAGTCTCTTAGGATGCTTTGTATTTCTGTGGTGTCTTTTGTAACTTCTCCTTTTTCATTTCTAGTTTTATTGATTTGACCCCTCTCCCTTTTTTTGTTGATGAGTCTGGCTAAAGGTTTATCAGTTTTATCTTTTCAAAGAACCAGCTTTTAGTTTCATTGATTTTTGCTATTGTTTTCTTTGTCTTTATTTTATTTATTTCTGCTCAGATCTTTACGATTTTTTTTTTCTACTACCTTTGGGTTTTGTTCTTCTTTCTCTAGTTGTTTTAGGTGTAAGTTAGGTTGTTTGAGATTTTTCTTGTTTCCTGAGGTAAGATTGTATTGCCATAAACTTCCCTCTTAGAACTGCTTTTGCCACATCCCATAGGTTTTGGATTCCTGTATTTTCATTGTCTTTTATCTCTAGTTATTTATTTATTTACTCTTTGATTTATTCAGTGATCCATTGGTTGTTTAATAACATGTTGTTTAGCCTCCACGTGTTTGTGTGTTTTTTTTTTTTAAGTTCTTTCTGTTATTGATTTCTAATCTTATAGTGTTGTGGTCGGAAAAGATGCTTGATATGATTTCACTTTTCTTAAATTTACCAAGGCTTGCTCTGTGGCCCAGCATGTGACCTATCCTGGAGAATGTTCCATGTGCGCTTGAGAAGAATGTGTATTCTGCTGCTTTTGGAGGGTCTAATGTGTTACTTATGACCTGTGTTTCCTCATTGATTTTCTGTCTGGATGATCTGTCCATTGATGTAAGTGTGGTGTTAAAGCCCCCTACTATTATTGTGTTACTGTCGATTTCTCCTTTTATGGCTGTTTGCATTTGTCTTACATGTTGAGGTGCTCCTATGTTGGGTGTATATATATATTTACAATTGTTATATTTTCCTCTTGGATTTAGCCCTTGATCATTAGGTAGTGTCCTTCTTTGTTTCTTGTAACAGTCTTTATTTTAAGGTCTATTTTGTCTGATATGAGTATTGCTACTCCAGCTTTCTTTTGATTTCCATTTGCATGGAATACCTTTTTTCCATCCCCTCACTTTCAAACTGTATGTGTCCCTAGATCTGAAGTGGGTCTCTTGTAGACAGCATATATATGGGTCTTGTTTTTTCATCCATTCAGGCAGTCTTTGTCTTTTGTTTGGAGCATTTAAACCATTTCCATATAAGGTAATTCTCGATATGTATGTTCTTATTGCCATTTTGTTAATTGTGTTGGATTGTTTTTGTAGGTCTTTTTTCTTCCCTTCTTCTTTTGTGCTGTTCTCTTGTGATTTGATGACTATCTTTAGTCTTTTGTTTGGATTGCTTTTTTTGTGTGTGTGTCTATTGTATCTATTGTAGATTTTTGGTTTGTGGTTCCCATGAGGTTTTGGTAAAGCAGTCTATATAGTGAATATATACAAGATTGTTTTAAGTTGCTGGTCTCTTAACTTCAAACACATTTCCTATATCCTGCATCTGTACTTTCCTCTTCTAACGATTGCTGGTTTTGATATCATATTTGTGTGTGGGTGATTTCCTACCTTTACTGTGTGTTTGCCTTTACTGGTGAGCTTTCCCATTCATAATTTTCTTGTTTCTAGTTGTGGCCTTTTCGGCCTAGAGAAGTTCCTTTAGCATTTGTTGTAAAGCTGGTTTGGTGGTGCTGAATTATCTTAGCTTTTGCTTGTTTGTAAAGCTTCCGATTTCTCTTTCGAATCTGAAGGAGAGCCTTGCTGGGTAGAGTATTCTTGGTTGTAGGTTTTTCCCTTTCATTACTTTAAGTGTATCATGCCACTCGCTTCTGGCCTGGAGAGTTTCTGCTGAAGAAACCTTATGGGGATTCCCTTGTATGTTACTTGTTGCTTTTCCCTTGTTGCTTTTAATATTTTCTCTTTGTCTTTAAGTTTTGTCAGTTTCATTAATATGTGTCTTGGCTGTTCCTCCTTGGGTTTATCCTGTATGGGACTCTCTGCACTTACTGGACTTGAGTGAGTGTTTCCTTTCCCATGTTAGGGAAGTTTTCGGCTATAATCTCTTCAAGTATTTTCTCGGGCCCTTTCTCTCTCTCTTCTTCTAGGAGTCCTATATTGTGAATGTTGATGTGTTTCATGTTGTCCCAAAGGTCTCTGAGACTGTCCTCGTTTCTTTTCATTCATTTTTCTTTATTCTGGTCTGTGGCAGTGATTTCCACCACTCTGTTGTCCAGCTCACTTATTCATTCTGCCTCATTTATTGTGCTATCGATTCTTTTCAGTGTATTTTTCATTTCAGTTATTGTGTTGTTCATCTGTTTGTTCTTCAAATCTTCTCTTTATCAAACATTTCTTGTATCTTCTTGGTCTGTGCCTCCATTCTTTTTCTGAGATCTTGGGTTATCTTTACTATAATTACTTTTAATTCTTTTTCAGGTAGATTGCTTATCTCCACTTCACTTAATTGTTCTTCTGGGTTTTTCTCTTGTTCCTTCATCTGGCACATATTTCTTGCCATCTCATTTTGTCTAACTTTCTATGTTTGTGGTCTCCTTTCTGCAGGCTGCAGGATTGTAGTTCCTCTTGTTTTTGGTGTCTGCCCCTGGAAGGTGAGGTTGGTCCTGGGCTTGTGCAGGCTTCCTGGTGGGAGGGACTGGAGCCAGCCCACTGGTGGGTGGAGCTGGGTCTTGTCCCTCTGGTGGACAGGCCCATGTCAGGAGGTGTGTTTAGAGGTGACTGTGAGCTCAGTACAACTTTAGGCAGCCTGTCTGCTGATGGGAGGGGCTGTGTTTCCCCTGCTGGTTGTTTGGCCTGAGGCATCCCAGCACTAGAGCCTGCTGGCTGTTGGGTGGGGCCAGGTCTTGGTGCCAAAATGGCGACCTCCAGGAGAGCTCACGCTGGTCATATTCCCTGGGGCCTCTGCCACCAGTGTCCTTGCCCCCACAGTGAGCCACAGCTGACTCACTGCCTCCCCAGGAGACCCTCCAAGACCCGCAGGTGGGTCTGTCCCAGGCTCCTGTGGAGTCACTGCTTTGTGCTGGGTCCCAGTGCACACGAAATCTTGTGTGTGCTCTCCAGGAGTGGAGTCTCTTGTTTCCCCCAGTCTTGTGGAGCTCCTGCACTCAATCCCTGCTGGCCTTGAAAGCCAAGAACTCTGGGGGCTCCTCCTGAGGCCAGACCCTCAGGCTGGGGAGCCTGACGTGGGGCTCAGAATTCTCACTCCTGTGGGAGAACCTCTACCATATAATTATTTTCCAGTTTGTTGGTCACCCACCTGGCGGGTATGGAATTTGATTATATTGTGAAAGTGCTCCTCCTGCCATCTCATTGTGGCTTCTTCTTTGTCTTTGGGTGTAAAATATCTTTTTTGGTAGGTTCTGGTCTTTTTTTAAAAAATTTGTTTGTTTATTTATTTACTTACGGCTGAGTTGGGTCTTTGTTGCTGCACGCGGGCTTTCTCCAGTTGTGTTGAGTGGGGGCTACTCTTCCTTGCGGTACGAGGGCTTGTCATTGTGGTGGCTTCTCTTGTAGCGGAGCACGGGCTCTAGGCCTGCGGGCTTCAGTAGTTGTGGCTCACAGGCTTCAGTAGTCCTGGCTTATGGGCTTCAGTAGTTGTGGCACATGGGCTCAATAGTGGCTCGCGGGCTGTAGAACACAGGCTCAGTGGTTGTGGTGCACAGGCTTAGTTGCTCCACGGCATGTGGGATCTTACCAGACCAGGGCCCGAACCCATGTCCCCTGCATTGGCAGGCGGATTCTTAACCACTGCACTACCAGGGAAGCCCCCCAGTCTTTTTTGTTGATAGTTGTTTAGCAGTTAGTTGTGATTTTGGTGTTTTCTTGAGAGGAGGTGAGCTCGATCCTCTACTCTGCCATCTTGTCTGGCATTGAGGGGCTGCTTTTAGTCTGGATGCTTGCTGCCTCTTTCCTCAGTGTATGCTGGACATGATCTGCTTGATATGGGGTGTGCAGGTGCGGTGGCCCGTGTGCGCTCCTGGTGTGGCGAGGGCAGCGATCAGTGCCCGCTTGTTGGTCTCCCTGCAGTGGCGGCGGCCCCTGAGGCTTTTGGACAGTGGGGGCAGTGATTGGCCCCTGCTCCCAGTTCTCGTAGTGGCGGTGGCGGCCCGCATGCTCCCAAGAGGGCAGAGACAGTGATTGGCGCCTGCTGGCGGGTCTCTTGGTGGTGGTGGCCCGTGCCCTCCCGAGACAGTGCAGGCAGCACTTGGCACCTCTTCGTGGGTCTTGTGGTGGCAGCGGCAGCCCATGCACTCCTGGGACAGCAGGGGCAGCGCTTGGGGCCTGCTCGCGGGCTTCGTGGTGGCGGCGGCCCGTGCACTCCCAGGACAGCGGGGGGCAGTGCTTCGGGTCTGCTTGTGTGTGTCTTAGCGGTGGCGATGGCCCATGCCTGCCTCTAGAGCCCATGATGGTGGTGGTGGCTCACACCCAGCCCAGAGCTCGTGTGTCCGGTTGACTGAGAGCATGTGCACAAGGAAGGAAGCTCTTATGGTGGTCCTGCTCCTCTCCTTCCATGCCCCCCAACAATGGCACCTTGCCTCTCTGACAGGCCCAGGCTTCTTCCGAGCACACCCTCAGTTGCCACAGTCCAGCCTCTTCAGGCTGTCTCTGTGTGCCAGCCCTGGTCCTTTCCCTGGGTCTGACCTCCGAAGCCCAAGCTTCAGCACGCAGCCGCCCCCCACACCTGTGGATGAGTGTCTCAGGCTGGGGAGTGCAGGGCAGCTGTACCGACTGTCTGTGCAGGGCACTCTCCGTGTTGCCGTCCGCAAACTGGCTGTTACGCTCTCCTCGGAGGCTCCAAAGCTCCCCGTCTGTCCAGGCTGATCTCCCTGACGATGAGTGGACTTCCCAGGGTGCAGGAACCTTTCCTCCTTCACAGCTCCCTCTCTGGGGTGTAGGTCCTGTCCCAACTCTTTTCACTTTTTTTTTCTTTTTCCTTTTGTCCTACCCAGTTATGTGGAGGTTTTCTTGTGCTTTCGGAAGTCTGAGGTCTTCTGCCAGCATTCCGTAGATGTTCCGTGCGAGTCGTTCCACTTGTAGATGTATTTTGGTGTGTTTGTGGGAGGAGGTGAGCTCCACGTCCTACTCTTCCGCCATCTGCCAAGCTTCTCTTTTTTTTTTTTTGTTCAATTTTAGATCACCAGGCGGTCCTTCAGGACGGAGTGGACATCGGATGGTGGCCTGGAAGAGACAGTTAATCCTTTTCGGTGGCTTCCATGAGAGTACCAGGTCAGTACAAATAGGATCATCTTTGCTGGAGCAGTCAGGAGTGGGCTCCTTATGGGAAGAACCATTCTGAATACACGTGGAAAGTGCTGCCCATCCCTTAAAACCAGGGCCAACGGCTTGGGCAGCTGCAGAGGAGGGCCCTGAGCTTGGTTGAATGCTCTGCTGTCACTGTCGTGGGGTTCTTCATAATTACTGAACAGAGGTTCCCACAGTTTTATTTTGCACCAAGGCCTGCGAGTAATGTGGCCAGTCCTATCCAAGATGGGCTCTCAAGCTTCAGCCTGTTGAGAACCCTCTGAAAGGCTTGTTCAGACCCTGATTTGTGACTCCGTTGGCCTGGGATCGGGCTGAGGATCTGCATTTCTTGAGGCTCCAGGTGATGCTGATACTGCTGGCCAGGGAACCCCACTTTGAGAACCACGAGGCTAAAATAACTTTAAAATCCACCCGATGGGGAACATGCGGCAGCCTACATCCTGCAGAGGGACCTGAGGGGACATCCAGGTCTCCTGTGCCTGGTTGTGTCGCCACAGTGCTTGTGTGCCCAGCCTGGCGGCATGTTGTCCGGGGGTTTTAAGCCCATCATCTATACTGATACTTTCCTGAGTGGCCTTATTAGTTCAGTCCAGAGAAAGAAAACGCTTGGTGAACAGGTTAGTTCCTGCCACTGTCGTAAAACGCTAAGGTTCTGGGTGAGACATCCAGACTGCTCTGATGCCTGGTGCAGGCCGCGCGAGTGGTGCTTCTCCTCTGACCTTGGGCCGTGTCAGACAAGGGGGGTGGATGGCTTTCTCGCTGGTGCCTCGTTTCACGTGCTCCTCTGTTGCCTACTCCTTTAAAGAATAACATGCTTATCAACTCGTGGTGGTGGCAGCACACACACTTTTCTCAGTGTGACTCCATTGGCACACATTTTTTCTTTTTTAGAAATCTCCATTTTAATTTTATTGATTGATTGATTGATTGCTGTGTTGGGTCTTCATTTCTGTGCGAGGGCTTTCTCTAGTTGCGGCAAGCGGGGGCCACTCTTCATCGTGGTGCACGGGCCTCTCACTATCGCGGCCTCTCTTGTGGAGCACAGGCTCCAGACGTGCAGGCTCAGCAGTTGTGGCACACGGGCCTAGTTGCTCCGCGGCATGTGGGATCTTCCCGGACCAGGGCTCGGACCCGCGTCCCCTGCATTGGCGGGCGGATTCTCAACCACTGCGCCACCAGGGAAGCCCCATTGGCACACATTTTTTACGATACTCACTGGCTCATGAAAATAAGTCCTTGCACATACATGTGGAGAGAGTGGCGCTCGGTACGTTAGCGGGAGTGAGCGTTGCTGTGTTCCCTGTTCCCTACCCGAGCTGAGGCATCCTGGTGTCCATCTGGCTCAGTTAAGGTTTCAGGTTTCTTTCACGAACAGAAAATATTTTCATTAATTGAGAAAAGGGGATATAATTCTTTTTTTTTTTAATTCTTTTTTATTTTTTAACATTTTTATTGGAGTAAAATTGCTTTACAATGGTGTGTTAGTTTCTGCTGTATAACAAAGTGAATCAACTATACATATACATAAATCCCCATATCTCCTCCCTCTTGTGTCTCCCTCCCACCCTCCCTATCCCACCCCTCTAGGTGGTCACAAAGCACCAAGCTGATCTCCCTGTGCTATGCGACCGCTTCCCACTAGTTATCTATTTTACATTTGGTAGTGTATATAAGTCCATGCCACTCTTTCACTTCGTCCCAGCTTACCCTTCCCCCTCCCTGTGTCCTCAAGTCCATTCTCTATGTCTGCGTCTTTATTCCTGTCCTGCCCCTAGGTTCTTCATAACTTTTTTTTTCTTTTAGATTTGATATATATGTGTTAGCATACGGTATTTGTTTTTCTCTTTCTGACTTACTTCACTCTGTATGACAGACTCTAGGTCCATCCACCTCACTACAGATAACTCAGTTTCATTTATTTTTATGGCTGAGTAATATTCCATTGTATATATGTGCCACATCTTCTTTATCCATTCATCTGTTGATGGGCACTTAGGTTGCTTCCATGTCCTGGCGATTGTAAATAGTGCTGCAGTGAACATTGTGGTACATGTCTCTTTTTGAATTATGGTTTTCTCAGGGTATATGCCCAGTACTGGGATTGCTGGGTCATATGGTGATTCTATTTTTAGTTTTTTAAGGAACCTCCATACTGTTCTCCATAGTGGCTGTATCAATTTACATTCCCACCAACAGTGCAAAAGGGTTCCCTCTTCTCCACACCCTCTCCAGCATTTATTGCCTGTAGATTTTTTGATGACGGCCATTCTGACTGGTGTGAGGTGATAACCTCATTTGTAGTTTTGATTTGCATTTCTCTAATGATTAACGATATTGAGCATTCTTTCATGTGTTTGTTGGCAATCTGTATATCTTCTTTGGAGAAATGTCTGTTTAGGTCTTCTGCCCATTTTTGGATTAGGTTTTTTTTTTTTTTTTTTGATATTGAGCTGCATGAGCTGCTTGTAAATTTTGGAGATTAATCCTTTGTCAGTTGCTTCATTTCCAAATATTTTCTCCTATTCTGAGGGTTGTCTTTTTGTCTTGTTTATGGTTTCCTTTGCTGTGCAAAAGCTTTTAAGTTTCGTTAGGTCCCTTTTGTTTGTATTTCCATTTCTCTAGGAGGTGGGTCAAAAAGGATCTTGCTGTGATTTATGTCATAGAGTGTTCTGCCTATGTTTCCCTCCAAGAGTTTGATAGTGTCTGGCCTTACATTTAGGTCTTTAATCCATTTTGGGTTTATTTTTGTGTATGGTGTTAGGGACTGTTCTAATTTCATTCTTTTACATGTAGCTGTCCAGTTTTCCCAGCACCACTTAAAGGCTGTCTTTTCTCCATTGTATATTCTTGCCTCCTTTATCAAAAATAAGGTGACCATATGTGCGTGGGTTTATCTCTAGGCTTTCTGTCGTGTTCTGTTGTTCTGTATTTCTGTTTTTGTGCCAGTACCGGACTGTCTTGATTACTGTAGATTTGTAGTATAGTCTGAAGTCAGGGAGCCTGGTTACTCCAGGTCCATTTTTCTTTCTCAAGATTGCTTTGGCTATTCGGGGTCTTTTGTGTTTCCATACAAATTGTGAAATTTTTGTTCTAGTTCTGTGAAAAATGCCAGTGGTAGTTTGATAGGGATTGCACTGAATCTGTAGATTGTTTTAGGTAGTATAGTCATTTTCACAATGTTGATTCTTCCAATCCAAGAACACGGTATATCTCTCCATTTGTTTGTATCGTCTTTAATTTCTTTCATCAGTGTCTTATAGTTTTCTGCATACAGGTCTTTTGTCTCCTTAGGTAGGTTTATTCCTAGGTATTTTATTCTCTTTGTTGCAGTGGTAAATGGGAGTGTTTCCTTAATTTCTCTTTCAGATTTTTCAAAATTAGTGTATAGGAATGCAAGAGATTTCTGTGTGTTAATTTTGTATCCTGCCACTTTACCAAATTCATTGATTAGCTCTACTAGTTTTCTGGTAGAGTCTTTAGGATTCTCTATGTGTAGTATCATGTCATCTGCAAACAGTGACAGCTTTACTTCTTCTTTTCCGATTTGGATTCCTTTTATTTCTTTTTCTTCTCTGATTGCTGTGGCTAAAACTTCCAAAACAATGTTGAATAATAGTGGTAAGAGTGGGCAACCTTGTCTTGTTCCTGATCTTAGTGGAAATGGTTTCAGTTTTTCACCATTGAGAATGATGTTGGCTGTGGGTTTGTCATATATGGCCTTTATTATGTTGAGATAAGTTCCCTCTATGCCTACTTTTTGGAGGGTTTTTATCATAAATGGGTGTTGAATTTTGTCAAAAGCTTTTCCTGCATCTATTGAGATGATCATATGGTTTTTATCCTTCAATTTGTTAATATGGTATATCACATTGATTGATTTGCGTATATTGAAGAATCCTTGCGTCCCTGGGATAAACCCCAGTTGATCATGGTGTATGATCCTTTTAATGTGCTGTTGGATACTGTTTGCTAGTATTTTGTTGAGGATTTTTGCATCTATATTCATCAGTGATATTGGCCTGTAGTTTTCTTTCTTTGTGACATCTTTGTCTGGTTTTGGTATCAGGGTGATGGTGGCCTCATAGAATGAGTTTGGGAGTGTTCCTCCCTCTGCTATATTTTGGAAGGAGTTTGAGAAGGATAGGTGTTAGCTCTTCTCTAAATGTTTGATAGAATTTGCCTATAATCCATCTGGTCCTGGACTTTTGTTTGTTGGAAGGTTTTTAATCACAGTTTGAATTTCAGTGCTTGGCATTGGTCTGTTTATATTTTCTATTTCTGCCTGGTTCAGTCTCGGAAGGTTGTGCTTTTCTAAGAATTTGTCCGTTTCTTCCAGGTTGTCCATTTTATTGGCGTATAGTTGCTTGTAGTAATCTCTCATGATCCTTTGTATTTCTGCAGTGTCAGTTGTTACGTCTCCTTTTTCATTTCTGATTCTGTTGATTTGAGTCTTCTCCCTTTTTTTCTTGCTGAGTCCGGCTAGTGGTTTATCAATTTTGTTTATCTTCGCAAAGAACCAGCTTTTAGTTTTATTGATCTTTGCTATTGTTTCCTTCATTTCTTTTTCATTTATTTCTGATCTGATCTTTATGATTTCTTTCCTTCTGCTAACTTTGGGGTTTCTTTGTTCTTCTTTCTCTAATTGCTATAGGTGTAAGGGTAGGTTGTTTATTTGAGATGTTTCTTGTTTCTTAAGGTAGGATTGTATTCCTATAAATCTCCCTCTTAGAACTGCTTTTGCTGCATCCCATAGGTTTTGGGTTGTCGTGTTTTCATTGTCATTTGTTTTTAGGTATTTTTTGATTTCCTCAGTGATCTCTTGGTTATTAAGTAGTGTATTGTTTAGCCTCCATGTGTTTGTATTTTTTACAGATTTTTTCCTGTAATTGATATCTAGTCTCATAGCATTGTGGTCAGAAAAGATACTTGATACGAGTTCAGTTTTCTTAAATCTACCAAGGTTTGATTTGTGACCCAGGATATGATCTGTCCTGGAGAATGTTCCATGAGCACTTGAGAAGAAAGTGTATTCTGTTGTTTTTGGATGGAATGTCCTGTAAATATCAGTTAAGTCCATCTTGTTTAATGTATCATTTAAAGATTGTGTTTCCTTATTTATTTTCATTTTGGATGATCTGTCTATTGGTGAAAGTGGGGTGTTAAAGTCCCCTACTATGATTGTGTTACTGTCGATTTCCCCTTTTATGGCTGTTAGCATTTGCCTTATGTATTGAGGTGCTCCTATGTTGGGTGCATAAATATTTACAGTTGTTATATCTTTTTCTTGGATTGATCCCTTGATCATTATGTAGCGTCTAAAATAAAACAGACTTTATTTTAAAGTCAATTTTGTCTGATATGAGAATTGCTACTCCAGCTTTCTTTTGATTTCCATTTGCATGGAATATCTTTTTCCATACCCTCATTTTCAGTCTGTATGTGTCCCTAGGTCTGAAGTGGGTCTCTTACAGACAGCATATATATGGGTCTTGTTTTTGTATCCATTCAGCCAGTCTTTGTCTTTTGGTTGGAGCATTTAATGCATTTACATTTAAGGTAATTATCGATATGTATGTTCCTATTACCATTTTCTTAGTTGTTTTGGGTTTGTTATTGTAGGTCTTTTCCTTCTCTTGTGTTTCCTGCCTAGAGAAGTTCCTTTAGCATTTGTTGTAAAGCTGGTTTGGTGGTGCTGAATTCTGTTAGCTTTTGCTTGTCTGTAAAGCTTTTGATTTCTCCGTCGAATCTGAATGAGATCCTTGCTGGGTAGAGTAATCTTGGTTGTAGGTTTTTCCCTTTCATCACTTTAAATATGTCCTGCCACTCCCTTCTGGCCTATAGAGTTTCTCCTGAAAGATCAGCTGTTAACCTTACGGGGATTCCCTCGTATGTTATTTGTTGTTTTTCCCTTGCTGCTTTTAATATTTTTTCTTTGTATTTAATTTTTGATAGTTTGATTAATATGTGTCTTGGTGTGTTTCTCCTCGGATTTATCCTGTATGGGACTCTCTGTGCTTCCTGGACTTGAGTAACTATTTCCTTTCCCATATTAGGGAAGTTTTCAACTATAATCTCTTCAAATATTTTCTCAGTCCCTTTCTTTTTCTCCTCTTATTCTGGGACCCCTAATGTTGGTGGGGTTATTCGAATGTTGGTGTGTTGGTGCATTTAATGTTGTCCCAGAGGTCTCTGAGACTGTCCTCAATTCTTTTTTTATTTTTTTATAAATTTATTTTATTTTATTTATTTTTATTTTTGGCTGCGTTGGGTCTTCGTTGCTGTGTGTGGGCTTTCTCTAGTTGCCGCAAGCAGGGGCTACTCTTCATTGCAGTGTGCAGGCTTCTCTTTGTGGTGGCTTCTCTTGTTGGGAGCACGGGCTCTAGGCGTGCGGCCTTCAGCAGTTGTGGTACACGGGCTCAGTAGTTGTGGCTCGGGGGCTCTAGAGCGCAGGCTCCGTAGTTGTGGTGCATGGGCTTAGTTGCTCCGCGGCATGTGGGATCTTCCCGGACCAGGGCTTGAACCCGTGTCTCCTGCACTGGCAGGCAGATTCTTTTTTTTTTTTTTTTTAATTAATTTATTTATTTATTTATGACTGTGGTAGGTCTTCGTTTCTGTGCGAGGGCTTCCTCTAGTTGTGGCAAGCGGGGGCCACTCTTCATCGTGGTGCGCGGGCCTCTCACTATCGCGGCCTCTCTTGTTGCGGAGCAGAGGCTCCAGACGCGCAGGCTCAGTAGTTGTGGCTCACGGGCCTAGTTGCTCCGCGGCATGTGGGATCTTCCCAGACCAGGGCTCGAACCCGTGTGCCCTGCATTGGCAGGCAGATTCTCAACCACTGCGCCACCAGGGAAGCCCGGCAGGCAGATTCTTAACCACTGTGCCACCATGGAAGCCCCTATCCTCAATTCTTTTCATTCTTTTTTCTTTATTCTGCTCTGCAGTAGTTATTTCCACTATTTTATCTTCCAGGTCACTTATCCCTTCTTCTGCCTCAGTTATTCTGGTATTGATTCCTTCTGGAGAATTTTAAATTTCATTTATTGTGCTGTTCATCATTGTTTGTTTGCTCTTTAGTTCTTCTAGTTCCTTGTTAAACGTTTCTTGTATTTTCTCCATTCTATTTCCAAGATTTTGGATCATCTTTCCTATCATTACTCTGAATTCTTTTTCAGGTAGACTGCCTATTTCCTCTTCATTTGTTTCGTCTGGTGGGTTTTTACCTTGCTCCTTCATCTGCTGTGTGTTTCTCTGTCTTCTCATTTTGCTTCACTTACTGTGTTTGGGGTCTCTTTTTCGCAGGCTGCAGGCTCGTAGTTCCCGTTGTTTTTGGTGTCTGCCCGCAGTGGGTAAGGTTGGTTCAGTGGGTTGTGTAGGCTTCCTGGTGGAGGGGACTAGTGCCTGTGTTCTGGTGGATGAGGCTGGATCTTGTCTTTCTGGTGAGTAGGTCCACATCTGGTGGTGTGTTTTGGGGTGTCTGTGGCCTTATTATGATTTTAGGCAGCCTCTCTGCTAATGTGTGGCGTTGTGTTCCTGTCTTGCTAGTTGTTTGGCATAGGGTGTCCAGCACTGTAGCTTGCTGGTTGTTGAGTGGAGCTGGGTCTTAGCGTTGAGATGGAGATCTCTGGGAGATTTTCACCGTTTGATATTACGTGGTGTTGGGAGGTCTCTGGTGGACCAATGTCCTGACCTAGGCTCTCCCACCTCAGAGGCACAGGCCTGACACCCAGCCGGAGCACCAAGACTCTGTCATCCACACGGCTCAGAATAAAAGGGAGAAAAAAAGAAGGAAAGAAAGAAAAATAAATAAAATAAAGTTATTAAAATAAAAATAATTATTAAAAATTAAAAAGTAATTTAAAAAAAAGAAAGAAAGAAGAGAGCAACCAAACCAAAAACAATTCCACCACTGATAACAAGTGCTAAAATCTATACTAAACAAACCAAAAAAAAAAAAAAACCCGACAGACAGAACCCTAGGATAAATGGTAAAAGCAAAGCTATGCAGACAAAATCACACACATAAGCATACACATACACACCCAGAAAAAGAGAAAAAGGAAAAAAATACATATATCGTTGCTCCCAAAGTCCACACCACCTCAATTTTGGGATGATTCCTTGTCTGTTCAGGTATTCCACAGATGCAGGGTACATCAAGGTGATTGTGGAGATTTAATCCGCTGCTCCTGAGGCTGTTGGGAGAGATTTCCCTTTCTCTGTTCGCACAGCTCCCGGGGTTCAGCTTTGGATTTGGCCCCGCCTCTGCGGGTAGGTCTCCTGAGGGCATCTGTCCCCCTCAGACAGGATGGGGTTAAAGGAGCAGCTGATTCGGGGGCTCTGGCTCGCTCAGGCCGGGGCGAGGGAGGGGTACGGAATGCGGGGCGAGCCTGCGGCGGCAGAGCCCGGCGTGACATTGCACCAGCCTGAGGCGCACCGTGTGTTTCCCCCAGGAAGTTGTCTCTGGATTACGGGACCCTGGCAGTGGCGGGCTGCACCGGCTCCCGGGAGGGGCGGTGTGGAGAGTGACCTGTGCTCGGACACAGGCTTCTTGGTGGCTGCAGCAGCAGCCTTAGCATCTCATGCCCGTCTCTGGGGTCTGCGCTGATAGCCGCGGCTCGCGCCCGTCTCTGGAGCTCGTTTAGGTGGCGCTCTGAATCCCCTCTCCTCGCGCACCGCGAAACAATGGTCTTTTGCCTCCTAGGCAGGTCCAGACTTTTTCCCGGACTCCGTCCCGGCTAGCTATGGCACACTAACCCCCTTCAGGCTGTGTTCACGTAGCCAACCCCTGTCCTCTCCCTGGGATCTGACCTCCGAAGCCCGAGCCTCAGCTCCCAGCCCTTGCCCGCCCCGGCGGGTGAGCAGACAAGCCTCTCGGGCTGGTGAGTGCTGGTCGGCACCAATCCTCTGTGAGAGAATCTCTCCGCTTTGCCCTCCACACCCCTGTTGCTGCGCTCTCCTCCGTGGCTCCGAAGCTTCCCCCCACCGCCACCCCCCGTCTCTGCCAGTGAAGGGGCTTCCTGGTGTGTGGAAGCTTTCCCTTTTTCACAGCTCCCTCCCACTGGTGCAGGTCCCGTCTCTATTCTTTTGTCTCTGTTTTTTCTTTTTCCTTTTACCCTCCCCAGGTACATGGGGAGTTTCTTGCCTTTTGGGAGGTCTGAGGTCTTCTGCCAGCGTTCAGTAAGTGTTCTGTAGGAGTTGTTCCACACGTAGATGTATTTCTGATGTATTTGTGGGGAGGAAGGCGATCTCCACGTCTTACTCTTCCGCCATCTTGAAGGTCTCCCAGAGTATAATTCTTAAGTGCTTTGGGAGGAGATTTTTAAAGTCGAATTCAAATTAAACAAGGAATGATTTTGTATCCTTAAAGGCATAGTCTGGGTATAATAGTGCTTAAATTTCATGTCTCGTCACAAAGTTCACCAAGTGGTTTTTACAGAATTCACTTAAAAACCAAGCTATTGGGAGGGCAGGTTATTATCTCAAGCTAAAGATGAGGAAACCAAGATAACTATTAAGTAGTAGAACTTGTCCTCGACCAAAGATTGCGGATGTTCAGTTACTCCCATGTTCTGTCGTGCTGCACCCCCCGGCTCCCTGCCCTGGTCCATCTGCTGCCCCTGGTCATGTCTCCTGCTCCTGGTTTGTCTCTTGCCTACACCCTGGTTTTCTGTCCTGGTCCATCTCCTGCCCCTGGTCCATCTCCTGACCTGCAGGTGTTTGGTTTCTTGCCATTTTGGGGAAGAGAGCCTGCTCTGTTTTTTAAAATTCATATTTAAAGGATTGTTGTTTACATTTAAAACCCTTTACAAAGCAAATGTTTGCCATTGCAGACACGGGAGTTCATGAGACGTCAGTGTGTTAATTCAGCACCTGCTGTGTGCGGGACAGTGAGTGGGGTCTACACAGGCCCTTCTCCTGAGACTCACAGGTTACAAAATGAGTCAAGGTTTACAGTGGTTGTAACTTGGAACCATTTCAAACTCAGAACGTTTTTCAAAGCTATTATCTGTTACTTTGTTTAAAATTATTTTTTATAAAGTATTTCAAACATATAGAAAAGTTGAAGTTCCTCAAACAGATATCTGTGTGGTCACCATCCATATTAAACAAAGTACAGTTCGACCTTTAAAACCCAGCGACAGTTGTTATTTACTCTGCGTGCAGAATAGAATTTTTTTTTCCTGGACATCTGCAATGTGAAGTCTGAGAAAACTGTGGAATGTGGTGAAGTCTTTTAAAAACTGTGCCCCTGGTTCCTCAGTTCATCTACTAAAAGCCATCCTCCCGCGGAAGGATGCGTTTGATGGGGAGTTCACGTGGCTCATCCTGTTCCGAGTGCCCTGCTCTGGACGGCATTCCGGGGGAGCGCAGTGACCTGCATGTTGGCTGCGGGGCGCCAGGCTTGGGTGATCTGAGTGCAGCAGGAGAGTCAGGAATCACGTCCGACTGGTGGGGCTGCTCGCTCCTTCCATGCGTCCGTGCTTTCTTCCTGCGAACATCGGGCCCAGCTCTCCGTGTGGAGTAGCTGGGGAGCATCTCTCATTCTTCCGTGTAATTCTGACCCAAGGCCCCTTGGCTTTGCTCATGGCCACCTGTGAAATTCCCGTCAGGACACACGGTTGCCTCTGTGTCTCTGGCAGAACCGCTGCTTTCCTCACACATGTGCTCCCTCCTCAAGGCCCCATCTCTTGTTTTGAGTGCTTTGCCACTGAAGTCCCAGGAGCATTGATCAGGGCAGGGCCACTGTGCCTCTTGGAATTCCTCAGCCATGTCCTCTTGGCTTTTGCTCGGGCTTGTGGGCTCCAGGAGTTCTCCTCTCTGAGTTTCAGGAATGCTTTGCCCCATCTCTGCCCAGCCCGGGGTCTCCACAGTTCTTGCCAAGCTGTAATATCTCCCTTCTGAGTATGCAGGGTATTCGTACATAGTTCATTGTCCCGCTTAAAGTTACACATATAGAAAACTAAGGTAATTGTTTGCAAGACTGTGATTGTATAAACTGCGTGACTTTCAGAGTGAAAAGACTTTCGGATCCCGGCGTGTTACTGTGCTTCTCTGGGCCAGTGTTATTTCTAGCTTCAAATGCAAACTCACATATGCTTGCTGTCCTTTCCTATGAATTTAAACTTTAATTAAACCAATAACTTAGTACATATGGTAGCAAATGTACCTTTATTTTAAATCAAGTTCACTTTTTCATGTCACCGCCCTTTTGTTTGTGTTCCTATATTATAACAGAGATTACATCTATTACAATGACCTGTATGCCTTCAGCCTGGACGCTTTCACGTGGAGCAGGCTGTCCCCGTCCGGGACGGGGCCCACACCCAGGTCAGGCTGCCAGATGACCGTCACTGCCCAGGGCAGCGTCGTCATCTACGGGGGCTACTCGAAACAGGTAAGACGCGCATGTGGGATGCAGAGTGACTTCTGTCTGCTGCCTTTTCAGTTTCACCAGCGATGAAAACTTCAAGTAATAGTTCATTAGATTAATATGAACGGTCCTTTCTGTTGGATGAGAAATGGACAGAGGTGGTGGTGATCTGCTCCTGTGCGAACATACTGAGGTTCTTTACGGCCACGTTGCGTTCTCATCCACACGCCCCCGAAACACGCGGCGTAAATGATGGCTGTGGCAGGGAGGTGCCCCGGCCACCTCCTTCCACCCTGCCATACCCCCACTCAGCCAGCCGCCAGCCCTTGTTCTGGAAAGGAAAACTGGCTTGGGATTTGTGGCTGTGACCTGCCTGGGGCGTGGCTAGGCGCGTGACAGTTGGGAGGGCCCTGCGAAACAGGCGGCTGTCGCCAGAGGCCGCGCGCGGCCCCCAGAACTGACGCCTTATCGCGGTAGACGCTCCTCAGAGGCCGCGCGCAGCGCCCAGAACTGATGCTTTATCGCGGTAGATGCTCCTCAGAGCAAAGCAGGATGATGAGCATCAAGCCCTTGTCAAGCTGACGCCGCTTGAATCAGAGCAGCGCCTAGTTCCCAAACGCTCTTCTGCAGCCACGCGGGCCGCTGGGGGATGATCCGAGGGCCTTCAATGCAGGGCCACTCTCGCCAGGCCTTCGGCGTTCAATGGCAGTGAGAAGCTGCTCTGTTTGCACTCACGGGGCATTTACCAGAGCTGGTGAAAGACGTGGGTGTGACACTGGGGTTCTTCTGGGTGGGAACGCCCTCTGCAGGAGCAGCGTAGTGTTGTGACACTTGGGACACGTCTCTCTCAGATGTCTGTGGGTGCCGTTAATACTGTATGAGACAGAAATGCGTGAGCGGCGGAAGGAATGCTGTGTCAAGTGCACGCCCGTCGCTGCTCCGTGGCGTTAACGTCCCCCCGCCCTTGGGGAGGAGCTGAGGCCCCGCTCAGAGCCTTGCACGCCTGGGGGAGTCTGACAGCCCCGGAGGTTCACGCGCATTCTGGTCCCCCTCTAGTCCAGCGAGGAGACTGAGCGTCTGGCCAGTGTGAGGCGCGTTACAGAAGGGCGGCGCAGGCCACCGGGTGAGGGACTAGCGCCCGAGCCTCGCGGCACCCCTGTGAGGAAGGGGAGGTGGGGTGGGAGTTGCGTGCTTCGGGGGGAGCCCGCCGCTGCAGCCTCCTTGCCTCCCCGGCCCCGGGCTCTGCCACGCCGGCCACTGTGTGGAAGCCGTGGCCCCGGGCGGGCAGAGCGGCGTTCTCAGGGAGGGCTCTGGCGTACAGGCCTCGCGGGGTGTACTTAAATGTGACGGCATGCAAGTTCCCCTCAGCTCGTTGGTTCTAAGGAAGGACGGTCGCTGTCGGCGGAGCAGTGCCATGGATGCCAGCAGGTGCAGGAGGACGGGGGGCTGAGAGGGAAGGGCTGGAGCCCGGCTGCGGTCAAGTTTGTAACCAAGCAGACGGCACTGAATTCCTGCAGTGTGCCGCCAGCCGGCAAGGCCTCGTGTGGATTTATTTTTATTTTTTGAAATTTATTTATTTTATTTATTTATTTTTGGCTGCGTTGGGTCTTCGTTGCCGCGCGCGGGCTTTCTCTAGTTGCGGCGATCGGGGGCTACTCTTCGCTGCGGTGCGCGGGCTTCTCATTGTGGTGGCTTCTCTTGTTGCGCAGCACGGGCTCTAGGCACACGGGCTCAGTAGTTGTGGCACGTGGGCTCTGGAGCTCAGGCTCAGTAGTTGTGGCGCACGTGCTTAGTTGCTCCACGGCATGTGGGATTTTCCTGGACCAGGGCTCGAACCCGTGTCCCCTGCATTGGCAGGCGGATTCTTAACCACTGCACCACCAGGGAAGCCCCTCGTGTGGATTTAGTTCCTGAGAGTGCTGGGCTTTTGGCTTGGAAGGGTGGGCGTGGGAGCGGCAGCCACTTCCCCTGCTAGCCTGCTGGAAAGAGGAGTATGCAGTCTCAGTAATTGTGATTGCATCGCTTGAATTGTGCACCTGTTTCCAGAGGAGAACAGAAGAGGCATGCACCTAGCTCTCGTTTCCTAGAGACAGCTGCTTCCCACGCGTGACTGACGTTGGCCCTCCTTGGTTTTAGGACGGTCAGGTCACATGTCTGGCCCACAGACAATTGGATTGTTTGTTTTCCAAAAGGAAAATAGGTTTTCCCCCCTTACAGTAAACACAGTACATACTCGTTAGTTAAACAAAACAAAATGAATTGTGCACACGTATTCCCTGGCTCTGTCGGCTGATAGAACAAAACACCACCACCCAGCAGCAGTCAGCATACCTTGTGCCCAGATCTTGGATTCTAGGACCATCTCCACGAAGTAACCAGGGCTTCTCAGGGAAGTAGCCGATTCTGGAATTGGGGCAAGAAGTGTGCAAGGTGCTCCCGGAGCTGCTTGTAGCGCCAGAGCCCAAGGAAGTGTGTGTAAGAAACGTGCGCTGATGGGGTGCATCAGCGGCTCGGGAGCCGCCTGAAAGGGTTCCCAGTGCACTGGGCTGGAACTCTGAGCAACAGAGTAAGTAAGGTCGTGTCGGACTGCAGTGCACAGGGGCCCGAATACCCATGAGCCCACGCGATCGCGAACCAGCGACTGAATAGATTAAATGCACGGGGAAAAGGCACCGTGCTCCGTGCAGCATTCCACACAGAGGTGGACCCTCCGCCCTCCTGAAGAGGGGGCTGCGCAGACTGACGCTCTTCCAAGGAGGACAGGCTGGAAAGTTGGGGCGGGGCAGTAACTCGACAGCGAGAAACCTGAGAAACACACCTCAGCCAGGCGAGCAAGGTCCACGTCGGCAGGGATGGGTCTTGGTGACAGCATGCACCCTTGATAGGATGTGATGGGAAGGACACTTGACCTCTGGGATCCACCACCCAAAACCCACAGCCCTGTCCAATTGTGAGAATAGTGTCAGACGAGTCCCGGTAGAGGGGACCCTACAAAACACCTGACTGGCCCTCCTCAGTGTCACCAAAAACAAGGCAAATCTGAGCAACCCTCACGGCTCAAGAGGCCTAAGGATTCATGACGACTCCGTGTAACGTGGGTCCTGGGACAGGGAAAGGACATTAGGGAAAACTAAGGAAATGTGAATAAACTGTGGGCTTCAGTTAATAGTCATTTGTCAGTATTGGTTCCTTAATCGTGGCAGATGTGCCACACTAATGTAAGGTGTTAGCCATAAGGGGACACAGGGTGCAGCGTGCACGCGAACCCTCGGCACCGTCTTCTCCGTGTCTCTGTAAATGTAAGACTGTGCTGAAGGTAAAAGTTTGTTAAAAATACGGAATTTGAGGGACAAAGACAAAGCAGTTAAAATTGCCGCGGTCATGCCACTGAGGAGAGCTGTTTTCCAGGTCGCTCTCTAGACCCTTCTACACCGAGGTAGAAGGTGCAGCGTGAGGACTGGGGTGCTGCTCGGGAGGCTAAAGTGTGTGGTCTGCCCAGGGTCGTGAGCCTAGTTGGAAGCAGCGGACCGGGGTGGAAGCGGGCCGTGCTGTCCACAGCTCAGGAAAGCTCTGTAAATGGCTGTGCTGGCTTCTGCACACGGCATTCGTTGGATCCTCGCACCGAAGCTTGAATCCCATTATTGGGAAGGCGATGGGAATTGAGGGCACAGGGGTTGGAGATGGAGATAGGAGGGTCCCTGCGGTGACCCCGCCCACCCAGAGCAGGGCTCGGCTTGGAGCCACAGGAAGCTCTGAGAGGGGAGCTCCGGGGTGTCCCCAGCCTGTGGTCATTTATTCTATCCGTTTGGATGCAGTCTGGATGGAACCTGTTGTGTTTCAGATTTTGAGGCTGGTCTGAAGGCTGGAGAGTCACCCCCATGGAAAACGGGACCACGAGCTTGGGGGGGCCTTGCGTGGCTTGGCACAGCACGTGGCATTTGTCATGGCTCCCTTTTCCTTTCGCAGAGAGTCAGGAAAGACGTGGACAGAGGTACCCAGCACTCCGACATGTTCCTGCTGAAGGCTGAGGAGGGAAGAGAAGGTACATGCACCGTGCAGGTGACAGACCACGCGGCTGGTCTGTGTGTCGCTGTGGAAAGCAGGCAGAGGGTCGCGGGGCTGGTGGGGCACTCCATGAACAGCCCCCGTGTCCCCTCTGGGGCGTTGAGGACGCACTGAGTTAGAAACACAGGTGATGTCAGTCCATCCACAGCTCTCTTCTTGGGGGCGGGGCCACGGCCTCTGTGTCATCTCTCATTTGTTATTGCTCAATGTTAGGACGTAGACTTTTGGAATGCATCTTGTGGGGTTGAAATGCCCACTTTTTTTTTTTTTTATTTGAAGTATAGTTAATGTACAATGTTGTGTTAGTTTCAGGTGTACAGCAAAATGATTCAGTTGTACATACGTTGTTGTTTTTCAGATTCTTTTCCCTTATAGGTTATTATAAAATATTGAGTAGAGTTCCCTGTGCTATAGAGAAGGTCTTTGTTAATTATTTTATACATAGTAGTGTGTACCTGTTAATCCCGTAGTCCTAATTTATCCCTCCCTGCTTTTCCCCTTTGGTAAGCATAAGTTTGTTTTCTTTGTCTGTGAGTCTATTTCTCTTGTGAATAAGTTCATTTGGATCATCTTTTTAGATTACACATATAAGTGATCTCATATGGTATTTGTCTTTCTGTGTCTGACTTCACTTAGTATGATTATCTCTAGGTCCCTCCATGTTGCTGCAAATGGCATTGTTTCATTCTTTTTCATGGCTACGTGATATTCCATTGTGTGTGTGTTTGTGTGTGTGTGTATGTGTGTATACACACACAAACACACACACACCCCACATCTTCTATATCCGTTCCTCTGTTGATGGACACTGAGGTGGCTTCCCAGCGCTCATTTTTAAAGCTCAGAAGTCGGGAGGTGGTTAGTTTGCATGGTGCACGTGATGGGAGAGGGGCCTGAGCGGATGGGACCCGTCTGGTCCTGGCTGCCCCTTGGCCCCTGTGAGACCCGTCTCCGTAAGACGAGAGGCCTGCTGGGCAGGAACGTTTCCTCTTTCCCGCTGTGACGTTCTTCAAGCAGAGGCTGCAGAAACGTCACGTACAAGGCGTTTCTCAGGTCCCAACCACGCCGAATTGCGGTGACTGATGGGGACGTGGGAGCCGAGGTTTAGAGCCCCTTTTACATGTCAGCGCACTTGAACTTGAAAGTGGACCGTGTTCTAGGCAGTGGGACCCCAGCCCTTGTGTTCAGCCCCCGCGTCTGGCCGTCAGGCCCTCGGCCCCCAGTGAAGAGTACGTGGTGTGTCCTGAGACGCATCCGGCACGGCAGGGAAAGCGACCTCCCCCGACCGCGCACAGGGCGCGCTGGTGCTTATTCTCTTCTCTTCTGTAAACATTCAGATGCTGGTTGCTGTGAGTGACCTTGTGGCCCACTAACGCGTGCCGCTCGGGCTGCGCCTCCAGGGAAGGCTTGCTCTTGGCTGCTTCTCTCTCTCTCTCTTAAAATGTTCATTAGAGAAAGAACATCCCAGTTTCTTTTTCTGGACATGTTGGGAAGACTCCCACATGTTTTCTGCCAGGCCACATCTTGAGGGTTGCTGCGTAAACACGGCGCCCGCCCAGAGGGAAGGACCACAGTGCGTGGCCCACGGGAGGTTCTGGGGGTGTCTGTGGTCGGGGCCCCGCCCGAGGGCACAGTGTACAGGATCCCCCGGAGCTGGTGCGCCCGCCTCTACCTCACCCCTGCCGTCACATCACAGCTGCACGGCGCCCCTGGGCAAGTGTTGGGAGGGTGTGTGGACAGGTTCCCTACCTCAGTGCAGCCTGACCCTCGAGGAGGAGGCATGGCCTCCAGGGTGCGCCGGACCCGCAGGCGCAGAACGGCGGCCGTGGCATTCTGCAGGCCCCCCCTCCCCATTTCCTCTCCTCATCAGGCAGATGGGCCTGGGCTCGGGTCAACCCTTCCGGAGCCAAGCCCTCCCCAAGGTCCGGCTTCTCGGTGGCTGTGGCCCCGAACCATCAGACGCTGCTGTTTGGAGGTGTGTGTGATGAGGAGGAGGAGGAGAGCCTGGAGGGCCACTTCCTCAACGACCTGCACTTCTACGACCCCGTCAGGAACCGCTGGCTCGCGGGGCAGCTGAAGGTAGCGTGGGCCCCAGACCTGCAGCCAGTGCAGGGCCTGCCCGGCTGTCACGTCCGTCAGGGACGCCCAGGACCTCCCCGGTCACCCTGTCTGTGAGGCTCTGTGGAGCTGCCACCAACTTTACTGTCACCGTAAGCAGGGACCGGGTCGCCTCTGCCCCTGCTGCTGGCACCAGCCTGAGAGACGCGGCACAGTGGCTGCTCTCCCGGGACTGACATCCCTGGGGGCTTCATCAGGTCCGGGACCTCAGAAGCAGGGCCCTATGGCCAAAGGAGGGCGGGTGGTCCACTCTGTGGCAAAGACTGGCTCTGGTTGAAGTCCCTTGGCACCTCTGAGGGGAGTCAGGCAGCGTGTGAGGGCTGGTGTCTGCCGCCCGTTCCCCTGAGAGGTCACACCAGGCAGGGGCGGTGTGGTCCCCGGGGTGAGCCCCAGCGAGTGGATGGGGGTCCTCTGGCTGTCGGGTGCTCGCTGCCCCCCATCCTGAATCGCGCTGCCTTGCTCTTTATCAACAGGGGCCCAAGGTGGAGAAGAGGAGGCGCAGGCGGGGCAAAAAAGGGGAGCCCGGGGGTGCCAACCAGCAGGAAATGAAGGGGACTGGGGCCCAGGAGCCCCTGGAGGTGGTCAGAGAGGTGGTGGCAGAGGACGGGACCGTGGTCACCATCAAGCAGGTGCTCGCTGCCCTGGGCCCGGCAGGACGGCCTGAGTCTGACAACGACGAGGACGATGACGACGGCCCCGACGAGGCGGGTGTCCCTGCGGTGGAGCCCAGCCCCCGCTCCAACGCCATGCTGGCCGCGAAGCACGGGCGCCTTTACCTCTATGGGGGCATGTTTGAGGCTGGCGACCGCCAGGTCACCCTCAGCGACTTGTACTGCCTCGACCTTCACAAGATGGAGGAGTGGACGGTCTTGGTGGAGATGGATCCAGGTGAGGGGGTGGCACCTCTGCAGTTGCCTCGGGAGCCCCCAGCTTGTCCTCCCTGCGCCCGCCGAGAGTGCTGCCCGGCTCTGCCCCCTGCCATGCCCTCAGTCCAGGGGGTAGGGCCCTGCTGCCCGGGGGCCTGTCTGTGCACGGCCGTCCCTGCAGGGGGCCTGGGGGAGGGAGCGGGCTCACCCCGACACCGCCCATGAGCCTCGGACCTGCCCCGGCAAAGCGGACTGGACGCACGTTTTCCCCGCGGTGCGTGTGTGCGCGTGTGCGCCTGGGAGCAGACACGCGGCCCACCCGTCTCCGCTGCCGTGTCGCACCACAGGCTGCGCCCGACTCGCTCACTGCTCAGTCCTTGGGTCTGAGGCTGAAATCCCTTAAAATCCACACGTTTGGGCAGAGGCCCTGAGCGGCTGTGCGAGATGGCTGCTGTCTTGGAGCGCAGCTTCTAACTCTGCCTGTCTCTGCCTCGACGTGTGGGGATGTGATGTTTGCCGCGAGCTCCAGACGCGCTGGGGGCGGGGCCCCCGCACTCACATCCGCGTGTCCAGGCGGAAGGTGGGCTCCTCGGGGCGGCCGCGGCTCGTGTGCAGTTTCCCCGGTGCCCTGGCCGTGCTGACACTCTGTGGTTTTCGCTTTTGCCTAAAGAATCTCAGGAGTGGCTGGAGGAGACGGACTCGGAGGAGGACAGCGACGAGGTCAGGGGCGCGGAGGGCGGCGGGGAGGACGAGGAGGACGAGGAGGATGAGGCCGGCGGCGTGGAGGCCGGGGGTGAGTGTGCCGCGGGGCCGGGCCCGGGCCCCCCAGGGCTCGCAGCTCAGGTCCCTTCTCTGCCGGAGCCCTCGTTTTTATCGGTGATGAGGGAATGTACAATTTTACCAAGCTTCTGTTAAAATTTGACTTTGCTGTGGGTGTGCTGCTGAGGCCAGCTGAAGGGTTTTTTCTAACTGTGTCTGGAGTACATTTGCGCGCTTGCTGTTTAAGCAGGGTCGTAACGGCCTCGTGACGTCCTCCGTGTAAATCCGGGTGCTCACAGCGCGTTCGTTCCATCAGGACTCAGGCCTCCTTCCACGACTGAACGCGTTTCTTTCTTATTCCCCTCCTTCCCCACGAAAGAGCAACGCCCCTCGGCGGCACCCGGTGAGCCGTTCGCAGACTCCCTGCCCAGGACCGAGCAGTAGTGGGCGAAGCTGGCGCGGGACGACGCCGGGCCCCGGAAGGAGAGTGCTGAGAGCCGCCCGGGCCGTGGCCACGGCTTTCTCTGCTGCCTCGGCCTGAGCCGCACACCAGCCAGAGCTTAGACTGCGGGGGTCGGGTTCCCCAGTCTAACCGCAGTGCGCTGCGTGCGGTTTAAAATAAACTGGACTTGGCAGGGGGCTGCCGCCGCCAAGGTGGTCTTCCGTGCAGCCACCGGGCCCCGGTGGTTCTGGCGGGGCCTCTGGCTGGGTCGGGGCCAAGATGAGGGCGAGGGGAGCCGCCTCCACGGCAGGCGGCACCTTGATCGTGAAGTGGAACACTGCGGGCTTTGTGGGGTTCCCCTCTGCAAAACTAGCAGACAGGTTCTGCCCGCCTGCATGTTCAGCTGACTCTTTGATTTTTAAAAATTATCGGTAGCCGCCCACCGCCTCCTGTACGCATTTTCTTGGTTCTCTGGAGAATAAAGCGCCTGTTGTGGGCTGGTCTGCTCGCTCTGCCACGTGGCTTTGCCTGGGGTCTCTTGCAGTGCCGTGTGCCCAGCTCCTCTGGCCGCTCCCCGCCTTTGGGGAGGAGGTGGTGGAGCTGTGCTCTGCCCCTCTCCCCTTCAGGCTCAAGGTCGTCATTCGCACAGCAACAGAAGAGGACAAGCAGCCGGAGGGCGGGCCCCACTGTCCCCACGCGGCCTCGCCGTCCCGTGCCGGGCACGTCTGGGTCTGCGGTGCGTGGGCGCGCTCCCTGGTGCCTGCTCCAGGGTTAATGGCAGGAGGCCGCTCTTCATTTATGTAATTGGGGCAGAGCTTGGGCTTTGAATTCACACCAGGTGAATTCATCTTCATCTAAAATATCAATGACAAGAAGGCAGGATTCTTAGTTTTCAGTGACGGGCCCAACGACCCATCATTACCTTGGGCGGGTCATCCTGCTCGTTACCTGGAAGTTAGGAGTGAAGAGTGGGCGCACCCACCCCAGCAGAGCGGGCCCGGGCCCGGGAAGGCTTCAGTGGAAGGTTGAGGCCAACTTGCCCAGAAGCAGCCCCTCACCCCAACCAGCACTTACTTTCTCGCCGTACTCGGCCCCCGCACCTCTGGCCATGTGACCTCACTCGTCAGACTTCTCCCGCTTGACTGCACGCGGATCAGAAATAGGAAGCTCTCTCCTCGCCCCTGCCCACCAGAGCCTCCCTCTGGTACGGGGCCTGGCAGAGCCCGTGGGGGTGCCGGTCACTGGGGTTGGGCAGACGCAGCCTGTGTGAGGTGGAAGGGCAGGCGCTCCGGCTGCAGCATCTTGCGGCTCCCCGTGGGTGCTGGGGCAGCAGGGCTCAAAGCCAGCCGGGTGCCACGGCAGGCCCGCGGGGGCCCCAGAGCCCTCCCGGTACCTGCCCTGCGTGCTCGCGATGCGAGGCCCAGGCGTACAGCTCCCGCTCTCTCGGCTGCCGCCTTGGGAGGAGGTGGTTGGGAGAGCGTCGGCCCCAACGCAGGCTTCTGTTCCCGGGGCCGCTCTTATTACAGAGGAGCCTGCAAGCAGGTGAGACTCCAAGGAGGGTGGTTTGGAATCAAACAAGTTGAAAAAGAAATGACAACCCCCTGAAGAAACTTCTGTTTTGCTCTCTGCTTTGTTGTCCTGTCCACGGGGTTGTTGCTGAGGATGCCGTTTGAGTGACAGAGGAAGAAAAGCCCAAGCTCCACACAAGGAGCTGCCTCTGCTGTGTCACCCCCGTGATTAAAGCATCCCTTCAGTGGGACAGTGGCAGGGAGAGGTGGGCGTACGCTGCAGGACTGCGGGGTGCCCAGGGCGGGCAGCGGCCAGCGCACCGTCCCCGCTTCTGCCTGCCGGCAGCTGGTTTGCTGAACCGAATGCTCCTGGCGCCTGGACGGCCAGCACAGAGCCCCAGGCCTCCGTTCCCTGCATTGCTGGAGCCAAAACAGCAGGGTGACAGCTGTATCCAGGGTCAGCGAGGGCCCTGAGTGGGCGTCCGTCTTGCCTGCTCCTTGGTTTGCTGACCTGTTGGTAAGACCCCCTCAGTGCCCCCCTTTGGACGGGTTCTGCCCCTGTCTCTCGCTGGTGCCCACCAGCTGGCCCCGTCACTCCTGCGGACACCACACCAGAGCCCCTGGAGGGCTTTGTGGGGTTTGAGTGTGAATAGCTGTGCGTTCTCCCCGCTTCCTAGGAGCAGCTCAGCTGGCTGACGGCGTCAGGCTTAGTCAGATAATTTGAGAGGGTTGGTCTAAGGCGGTGATTCCTTGGGGTTGGACTGAATTGAGCAGAAATCAAGGGAAACACCTAGCGAGCTCGGAAATCCTTGCCGTTCACAGAGGCGTTTGTGGCGTGTTTGTTAGCATGTGACAGTGGTGTTTGTTGCAATGTGACATCCGGTTTTTGTACCAAGTGGGTGCAGGCAGGAAGTCAGTGCTCCGTGACAGTAGAAACGCGCTGGGGGACCCGACGCTGGGCGGGGCTGCCGGGGAGACGGCCGCTTCGCTGTCCTCGTGGGGTAGAGGAGGCCCTCCTGAGGCCCCGCTCAGGCACCGGCCAGGTGACACGAGAGAGACTTGTGCTTAGGGAACACCCTCACCAGACACCCGCCCCCCTCCCGCCGTGTGTGGGGGATGAGAGTGTGACAGTGTGCCCGGAGCTTCCACTGGAGGAGTGTGGCCCGGGAGGGACAGCAGGTCCTGCCTGGGAGGAGCGCGGTGGCTGCAGCTCGGGTGGGCGTGCGACGCCTCTGCCCGCTGCTGCCTTCCCAGGCGTCTTAGGTTGGAGAGCAAAGCTGTGTGGAGGCCGTGGGTCCAGAGTGTAGAGCGCGGTTGCCTGCACTTCTGTGGAAGATCCGTCCGAGGCCAGGCCTGGTCGTCGGGGCTCTGGACACGGGCTCCAGTGGAAGCTGAGGCACCGACCGGCGCAGCTGGTGGCCACGGGGCTGGGGCCGAGGTGACCTGGGCTCTGGTCGGCCCAGCCATTCACCTCGGAGCCCCCTGGACGCGAGCCGTCTGGGGCCGAGGAGCCGCGCGGGTGCAGCCAGTGCCAGGCCCGGCCGGCAGGCTGTGCAGGAGCAGAGCGGGGGCGCTCTCTGTTCCTGGACCTGGGTCAGGACCGGGACCACGGCAGCGCGTGGAGCGCAGGGGCCCTGAGCCGAGAACTCGGGAGGGGCGGGCTGCTCCCGGCCTCGGGGCAGGGATGGGGGTGCGGGGAGGGGGCTCTCGTCTGCGGAGCTGGGCCTCGGGGCAGGGATGGGGGTGCGGGGAGGGGCTCTCGTCTGCGGAGCTGGGCCTGGAAAGACCCCCGTGTGTCGGGAGGGTGTGGAGGTCAGAGAGACTCCAGTTGGGAAGAAAGAGTAACCGCCCCAAGAGACACATGGCTGTCGAAGTTTAAGAAAGTTAAGGTAGGTTTGGAGCAACGCTGCTGGGCGGTCCCTCGGCAGAGCGTGCCTCTGTGAGTCGCCTCTGTGTCCTCCGTTCGCTGGCGGAGGGGAGCAGGCGCGAGGTGGGCTCCCGGGTCGGTGAGGGGCCGGCGCCCAGTGGGGCAGCGCTGGCGAGGGAAGGGGGTGCATTTCAGATCCCTGCTCTCGGAGCTCTGCTGCTCAGGGTCGTAAGACCCTCCAAATACGATAGACGGACGCTGTCGGGTAACATAAACCTGGTTCCGTGAGAAGGAATTTGTGTGTGTTCATCTCAAAACGTGGGCAATAGAAGGAATTTGCAGTGAAGACACTGACTTATAACGAGATGAGGCAAGTTACCAAACTTCCAAATGGTGATGTTTATTACTAAAAGGAGCGAAATTTTTCTTTAATCTCGACAGTGTCCCTCACTTGCGGATAGTGAAGAATGTAGTAATGGTATGATTTAAACAGTTATATTCGTTAAGGAAAGTTATTTTCATTTTGGAAGCAACCAAGCCATTTTTCCAGCTAAAACAAGGGAAGAAAGGCAAAGGTAACGTTTTAACCGCTTCATCAGTGAGAAAAATCAGAACACAGTCGACATTGTCTTTTTGTCAATGTGCAAAACGATTGCCTGTATTAACAGACAGTTTACATGTACCAGGACATAAGGAGGAAGAAAAGAAAGTGCAGGTTGAGACCGATGTGTGAGAGAATGCACAGGAGGGCATCTGCGTCAGGTTAGTGGCTTCACCTCTGGAGTGAGGGCCCACCTGCACGGAACGGACCGTGTGGGTTTACTTCAGTCAGGCTACGTCAGGGGGCATTTCTTTGGAGATGGCGGATGGTACCCATAAGTAGGGTCCCGCTGGAGGACATTGTCAGGGAAGCACGAGATCAGCATCAGGGGCACATCTGCCCACACGTGAGCCACGGTTCTGCAGCGCGGGGCGGACCGCCACGCAGCAGGCCCGGCGGTGAGTGCAGGCCGCATTGCTGTCACTGGAGCTGGGCTCCCGAGAGGCCCAGTGGGAAGAGCTGGGGGTCCCAGGGGTGCTGGAGCAGCACGGGGGGAGGCGGGCCCCTGCCCCCTGCATTCACGCCCGTCTCCTCGCTGTACCTGCCCCCGGTGTTGGGAAGCCCTTGCTGGGGCAGCGGAGCGCGGCCCTTCCTGCCCCGTCCCTGCCCTCTGCGGGCCTGGTGTGGGGTGGGAGTCGCTCACTGAGCGGCAGTCGGCTGCCTGATGGCCCTGTTGACGGCGTTCAGAGGGGGGCCCTTGGGCCAGGCCCGTCTCTCGGTCACGGTTGAACACAACACCTGCCGGAAAACCCTCGGTCTGTTCTGTGGTCCACACGCAGGAGGCCCTGGGATACCAGCGGGCTCTGCTCTGAAGGGACCAGGAGTTCTCACGCCTGCCTTGGGTGTGTCAAGCGCTGACCTCTCAGGAGGAGCCTGGTGCCTGTCTGACCGTCCTGGCAGGCGTGGAGTGAGTTAGTGAAATGGGCTGAACGAGGAACCGCCAGCGGGTGGAGGGCAGGGTCCAGCCGAGGCCCGTCTCGGCCACTCCTTGGGGCCTCCAGGGTGGGGATTGTGCTGTCACCGTGTTGCCAGGCAGCGGCTGCGCACCTGGAGACCTGCACCCACCTGTGACAGGCAGGACGGGAAGGGTGTGCACGTGTGATAGCCGTGTGAGCCCGGCTTACCGTGAGGGGTGTGTGTTGGGGGCAGCGAGGTGGGCGCGAGAGGGGTGCTGCCCCAGGCCCAGGCCCGAGCCTGCTCACCGAGGCTCGCCCGGGGCTGGCTGCGTCCACACTGTGACCCACCCCCGGGGGTGCCTGCTTCCCTGAGGTGTGGGGCGATCTGGACAAAACGTGTTGCCCGTTGGCATCCCAGGCTCTTCCACGTTGGGGTGGAAGCAGACTCCAGAAGCTGCGTCTGTGCTAACGCATGCGCCGGTTCTGGGGAGCGTTTGGCATTGCTTCCATCGTCCTCAGGGGTGTCCACCTGCTTTGGGCCCCCTCCGTGCGGCCGTCTCCTTCCTGCTGTTCCCCCGGGTGCCCGGCGCCTCGTACCCACCCTCGAGGGTGGTCCACGTCCTTGAGGTCATGTTGTCCGGGCTCGTGGACATGCTGTACGAGAGCAGCTTCGTTCTCTGGTTTTACACAAAGGCAACTGCACTTTTTCTTCTTTGAAGGCTGAGTTAGTGACACTAGTCGGCACTTGGGACCGGTGGTTTTTCAGTCTTTGCTTCCTGCCCGTTTCCTGACACCTGGACAGCCCTGGGCAGGAGAGCGAGACTGACCAGGCCCCGAGCCTGGCTCCCGCTCCCTCCTGCGCCCTCCTCTGGACTCTCGGTCCCCCTACGTAACTGACCAGCAGCACATCCTCGTCCCTGGCAAGATCAACAGTGACTCTGTCGTGGTGCTGACTCGATGTCACGACAGGACAAGCTGGAGGCTGTCGGTGGACTGCGGGTGGGCGGCCCGTGTGGCAGTGAGAAGAGAGGTCATGACGTCTGGGAGGCACCTTTACGGTAAATTTCTGGGACGGAAGGCACGGAGCGTTGGAGACGAGACCTGGAAGGCTGAGCTGAGCTCGGTCCAGAGGCGGGGGGGGGCTCCACCCAGGACGCCTGGAGGACCCGGGGGATGGTACCCAAGCTAAAAAAAAGGGTGAAAAACAGAAACAGTTCATTTCATTCACGCTCCCGAATATTCGTCTGCTCCAGCGGTCCATAGCGTCTTGGGCTTGTTACCTGGGTCTCTCCCCTGGGCTCTCGGGAACGCCCTTCGGTTTTTAAGTGGGGCGGCCGTATAACTTAGTGTCCAAAGTGGGACTCTTGAGATGAAAGGGAGCACTCTGATGACCAGGCTGGATGTTGGATGTTCGCCGGGCCCGGCGGGAGTCTGTGGACCCGCACTGCGTTCTCCGTGCACCCCGGGGGAGCCGTGGGCTTCGTGCGTGTAGGAAAGCACCTGTCATCCTCCCACACGCCCCACACGGAGGGCGTCTAACAGAAATGGGCTTATGGTTGTTAGACGGGGTGTGGACAGTCCTTGTATTTGGAGCCCTCTCAGCCCTCCCCTGGAACGGCTTCAGCCACGGGCACTGCGTTTTTGTGGCCACGCTGAGCTTTTCTGCATGGACACCATCTTCCTCGTCAGTCGTTTGGGTGCAGGTGTCGCATACCCTGTGCAGCGTCCTCTCCCGCTCTCGCAGGTGAGGTGCGGGTGCAGCTTCCCAGCCTGGGGGTGGGGGATGGCCGGGCGGCGCGGGGGCGGCCTGTCCCCCACTCCCCGGCTCAGCGCAGGTAACTCAATTTCTCAGCCTCTGGTTTTCCCATTTCAAGCACGGAAGCAGCTGTTAGGGGAGAAGAGGACTCTCACGAGGCTGCTCTGGGATTAATTAAAACCTGTCAGCGCTCCGCGCCACTAGGGCCTCGCGCCAGCATCTGTTCCTGCCCCGTCCCGCGTGTCCACCAGGAACGCGCCCGGCAGCAGCGGGGTCAGCCAGCCTGGCCCAGAGGGAGCTCTAACCCGGGCCTCCGGCAGGCAGGAAAGGCCGGCCAGGCTGAGCGAAAGCTGTAGGCCTGTCTGCAGGGCAGCCTGGTCTGGAAACCAGGAAAAAACCAGCTCTTCGGGCCTCTCAGACGCAGCACGTCGTGGTCTCCGTGGAACCCACTCGGAATTCACCCGGGTGTAGGGAAATGGCAGTAACGTGGGTGCTGCTCTGGTTTTCAGTTGTGTTACTGGCAGCCGGGCAAGTGATGGGGCGCCGGCCAGCCCCCTGGGAGCCCCCAGCCCTGAAGCCACTGCTTGCCTCAGATGACGGGCATTTGTGCTGTTGCTTTTCTACGTAGCTATGTTACCTCAGGGTGTGTGCATGTGAGTATGCAACCTGCCTGTGTAGGTACCGTTTTGTGTCATGCAGTTACTGGAATGCACAGAAGTCTTTCTCATCTTCACAAAGCGTTGCAGACGGAATCACCAGACACGCACCCCAGCATGGACGACGCAGAGAGCTGCGAAGAGCAGGCATGTTTATTTGGTTCCCTCCAGGGCTGCGGCAGCCACGCGGTTGTAAAAAAAGGAACGGAGAGTAAGGTGTACAAAAACGTGAACTGTCCCTTTAGAAAGTAACATCATCAGCCATGTATTTCCTATGGCTCCTCCCTCCCTCTCCTGTGTCCCCACGCCCTGAAAGAAGACCCCCAAGCGCAACCAAACCGTGAGAAGGAACAGGGGGTGAGTATGTAACAGAAAAAAAAAACTGAATTTAACGGGAACATGCTCTAATCTTTAGTTTATTTCTGGTTAAAAATATAGCAATCCAGTGCAGTGTAGTAAAGAAATCTGCTTCAAAGGTAGCAGAGAAACAGCTGAACATAAGCAAAGCAAGGCAGGGTCCACGGACGGCCGTGCCCAGGACCTTCCCAGGCGTGGGTGCAGGGGCCCCGTCTGGACGGGCCCGGGCCCCACAGACACATCCATGCACGTGGCCGGGGCTGCTCCATGGCTGGGACCACGGGGCATCCGGACAGTCCGGGACCTTATTCTTTTGTTTGGACAGTGGGACAACGCTGGCAGGGAGGGCAGACACACCAGGAACCTGGTTTGGATTGAAACAAGGTATGTTGCATATTTTGGAGATGGATATGTCATGATTTCTCAGGAATTGTCAAGCCACTGGGTTTCAACCACATTCCTGTCCTGGGACCCGACCAGCTCCAGAGTATGGATGAGGCATCTGGAAGAAATATGCATATCTGTGAGGGACGTCGAGGCAGGCACAGGACAAGAATGTGAAAACCCATGGGCTCAGTGACACTGAGGGAGGACGACATCGTGTGAGGGCCGTCAGGGCCGCGGACATCTGACAGCCTGGCCGCACATCCTGCATCCTCAGCGCAGAAACGCCACGTGCTCCAAGCCCAGGCCCAACGGCAGGCTGTCCAAGTGAGGCCTTCCCCCACGCCCGCGCTGCTCCCTGGCCCCCTGGCCCTGGCGCCAGCCCCCTGGATGCCCACAGCACAGCAGCCCTGGGGTCTGGGGGTGGGGGGAGACTGGGGAAAAGAAGGACTTTGCCTGAAGACTCAGTGTCGGGGCAGCGCCGGAGGGCCGGGTTGTGATCGTTTCATGGGCAGAAGAGAAAGCAGGTCTCTGCTTCCCTAAGTAAGTGTGCAGCACAGATTTAAAGTAGAAAAAGGCCCAGGCCACTGCCAGCTGGAGCGGGCGCCCTCTCCCGTGCCTCACGCCCGGGCTTGCCACCCGCTAGCCGCCTCGCAAGCCGCCGGACGCTCCAGGGGCTCTGCCTCCGGTTGCCTCCTTTTCCACGTCCCAGACGGGGATGTGACGACAGTGGGGACTGTATCTTCTGCCATCGATTTGCCGGATCCCGTCTCTTTCCACGTCAAGCTGGAGGGTCGGCGTGCCCCACGGCAGAGTGTTGTTGCACAAGCCAAGGATTTTGGCTAAAGTCCAAAAAACATGACCCAGAAAAAAAGGCAAACTGTGAGTAATACCCAATCACGTGGTTCTGTGAGAAGACCAGGAAGTTGTCGTTGGGTGTCCGAGCTACGAGCCTTCCCTTCTGTCGTTCTGCTTTTAATGTCCCCCGTTTGTACACCAGCTGCTTTTGCTAATGCGACAATCTCCTCAGATGAAAAAGTTAATAAACAAAATGGCGACTCCGATGTTTAGCAAGATCACCATGGCGACCAGGATAGGCGCCGAGCCCTGGAACGGAAGCAGAAGAGGGGAGGTGAGCCCAAGGCCACACCCCCTCCTCCTGAGCGAAACTAGGGCTTCCCAGAGGGCCGGGGGAACGGAAGGTTCAGGCAGCCGTCAGAGGCTCCCACGAGCTTCTCAGTGTGGAGTCCTTGGGGCTTTGACCCTTTCAGACCTGCGCGCCTGGGTCCCAGCATAACCACCCGAGCTCTGCATACCTGGGATGCCAGGGGCAGTCCGCCCAGCGTGGCCCCAGACCTGGCGACGGGAGAGCCCTCTCAGTTCAGTGAACAACTGCCCAGGAGCTGCGCAGCCGCCAGGAGCCCCTCGCTCTCCTGGGGCACAAGCCCACCTGGTGCTTAGACCACAGCCTCTACCCCCCAGACCCGCCGTCCTTGAGCCTCTGCAGTGACGGTGCCAAGGCCACGGTACTGGACAAGGATGAGGGGCGCCAGCCGCCCCAACCACCCCGGGCCTCTGCTGGAAGCCCCCTCCCGTGGAACCACTCAGCGGTGAGGACATGCCCGGCTGGAGGTGGCCACGTGCTCGTGCCGCTGCCCGAAGCAGCATTGTTTTAAAGCACCCAAGACGCGCTTGAAGAGGTTTTAAAGCCACAACACGGTTCAGTGGGCTAAATATAGAACCCCTTCCTGCATCTCCCACCCTGCCCATCATTCGGCTTCCTAAAATACCCACACGCGCACCACATGCGTTTCTGGAATAGAACTGGTATCTAGGTCCCAGCCGGAGCACCTGGGTTCAGAGAGGGCAGGCGCGTCACAGGAGCTAGCCCACCGCCCAGACGGATGCTCTCAGTGGCCTCGAGGGCCGCCTTCCAACAGAAAGCTGCTCGGCCCCGGGGTCCGCCTGGCAGGTACTGAGTCCCAGAGGGCCCCGTGGGGTGCCCCGCAAGGCAGGCGCTCGGTCTCCTCGTGTTCAGGTGGGGTTGAGCACGCTGTGCCCCACCAGCGGGTGAGGGGCCTGATGGCCGTTTGCACAGGGCGTCAGCGCTGGGCCGTGGGGCTGAGAAGGCGTTTCACGGGCCATTCCCGCTGCCATTCGGTCAAGGGAGCGGGGAGTGTCTACTTATGGGTGGGAGCCGGTGGGCCAAGGGCCGGCCAGGAGGTCCCTCCTGGGTGCGAGTGCCCCAGCCCTCAGCCTGGCCCAGGACCTCTGTTCTTTCCTCAACACTGCCCGCCCTCCAGTGGAGGAGTGTGCTTAGGGCGGGTCTCACCCATGAGGCGTGGTCCTCACCCGTGAGCGAGACCCAGCGCCCGCCACGGGGCCTGAGGAAACCGAGCCACGGCCCCACCCCGCGCATCTGATCCCACAGGCCTGGGGGACTCTGTCCCTCTCACCCACGTGGGAGCGAGACCCGTGTGTGTCCTGCCTGCTCTGGCCTCTGTGTTTCCCTCCAGGACGCAGGACGTCCCTCCAAGGTGAGGACCGTCCTAGGCAGCAGGGGGAGGTCTGGGGGCAAGGGTGGGGGTCTCATGCTGTCCCGTTTCTTTTGGGGAGCTTCCAAAACCACCCAAGTGCATTTGCTGAAAAGATGGCACCTGGGAGTAGCCCTCACGTGGACCCGTCAGAAGCAGTGCAGCCCGCACCCGTGGGGGCTTCCTGCAGAGGAGGGTCCTGAGAGCTGGAGGGTCGGGGGAGACCCAGGGGGACGGGCTCTCAGCCCCCAGACCGCTGGCGTCCACTCACCGTGCCGGCCTTGAGCTCATCCCCGTTCTCCTCGTCCGATTCCAGCGCCACCGGTGAGGACCTCTGGGGCGGAGAGAAGGTCAAGTCCCAGCGCAGCAGCCGGGGCTCCGCCCGGTCCCCCAGCCGCAGGCTCTCCAGCCTCTGAACGGCGGGCTCCGCGCACGAGGCTGGCCTGGCGTGCTCCTTGTTCTGGGCCGTGGAGCGCAGCCTCTGGGCCCCGAAGCCCCGGTCCTCGGCGCCCCCCTTGCTGTAGCGTCCTTTCGGGGGGTGCACCTCCTGCGCGTAGGAGTCCATCCGCAGTAGGGGCTTCATCTCCATCTCGTAGCTGCTCATCTTCTCCTCGTCCAGCTCCAGCAGCTTGCTGCTCCCCGGGCCGGGGTTGCCGGCCCGGTGGTGGGAAGTCCAGGAGAACGTGGTGGGGGACCCCGTCCGCCGCTCCCGGGGCTTGGGGTTGCTGGGCTGCCTGTGGCCTAGGCCCCGGGCCCGGAAGGCTTCTGCGGGCTGGCCGCTGCGGAGGGCGCCGCTGCGGACGCCCCTGGAGCCCCCGGCCTTCTCCTCTCCCCAGCTGTTGCGGGCGCAGTCCCCTCCCCGGCCCTCCAGGAGCATCTGGATGTCCCCACCCCGCTCCTCGTCCACCGAGACCTGCCGGGAGAAGTGGGCCACCTTGTTCCTCGAGGCGGGGGCCGGTGGAGGGGTGGCCGTGGGGCTGGCGGGGAAGCTCTGCAGGGGGCTGTCGTCGGGGGTGGTGCCCTTGCGGTACAGCTCTGGGCTCTCCTGCTGTAAGGGTGTCCCGGTGGAGATGACCTCGATGTCATCACTGGAACGCTGACGCTTCGGCCGCTGGTACTCGAGCCCTGGATCAGGCAGGAGACGGGGAGCACAGAGGTGGGTTACTCGGACCTTCTGGGTGGAGGCCCAGTCTCACCTGAGAATGGCAGGGGACCAGGACCAGGCTATGGTGGCAGGTAGCCAGGGCACTCGCTGCCCACCAGCAGGCTGTGGGGCGAAGAAAGTGGGAGGACAGTGTTCCCAAGGCCCCTAATAGACCCCCCAACTCCCCTCTGTGGGCACTTCAAGGATGACCAGATTAGGACGGGCGGGGTGGACAGTCGTTCTGGTCCACGCCCCCAGCTGCAGGGGTGACCCAAGGCCCGAGAGCATGCTGGCCTGGCCTGCTCAGGGATTCTGAGGTCCCACCCCTGCGGACCCCTCCTGACAATAAAAGAAACATCTCGTGCTAGGTGACGTTCTACAAGGCAGGACTTGGACTGTTTGTGGCTGAATTCCAATGCTTCTGCTCCCTATGTTGGGTCCTGGGGTTCTCAAGGCTGCGCCAAAGGCCAGGAATCCTACCAGCAGGACCAAGAACTGCAGGCTCTGGGAGGAGAGCTCAGGGGGTGGGCCCAGAACACATTCCACCCCAAAACCTCGAGAGGCTTCCACTTGCTCTGGGAAGCGTGAGTCTGAGAGGAGTGAGCCTGACCCAGGTGGGGCGGCGCGTCGGGCTGGGAGGATCGCGGCCTCAGCGGGCTTCTCCGGTCAGTAATCCCCCTGCTCCAGCCTCCCTGCCTCCCTCAGGCCCGTCCCCCAAGGGGGGACGAGGGTCTTGGATCTGGCTGACGCGCAGTGGCTCCTAGCTCCTTCCAGCCCCCCCAGCCCCCCCAGCCCCACCCCGAGGACAGGCGGGAGCCCCCCCATGTCCCAGAGCTGTGCTGACCAACTCGGCCACTGCCAGTCACGCGTGGCTACTGATGGATTAGGTGAGACGAGGTGAAGCTAAAGATGCAGAGCCGTGGCCGCAGTCCCTGCATGGCGGGCAGCAGCCTCGTCGGACAGCAGTCACAGAAGGTTCTAGCATAACCCTGGGGGGAGGAGCGCACACAGAGTCTCGGGGAGGATGCAGCGGGCTGATGGCGGCTGTGGGCAGAACCGGCGGAGGTTACTTGGCACCCCCCCCCCCGGCTGCCCTGCCCCCAGCGGCACCGGGACTCACCGTTTTCCCTGTGCTGGAAGGAAGGGGAGAACTCTTTGGCAGTGATCCTGGCGATGCGCGCTTCCTCCTGGGCCTTCTGAGCCGCGGTGAGGGCCGCCTCGGCCTTGGCCCGGGAGTGGGAGGTCCTGGGCAGGAGAGACAGGGCGGTGAAGGCACGGGGTGGGGGGGCGGCTGCAGCAGAGGGGCCGGGACAGGGTGCCCAAGACCTCACTCACTCGGCAAACGTCCCCGGGCACCACCCAGGCCAGGGTGCCCACCAGCTGCTCTGGGCACGGAGCAGACCGCACCCGAGCGAGAGCTGGACCTACCTAGCCTGGGATGAGTCTCCATCTGGGTGAGCCCAGGTCCTGCCGTGAGGAGGCTCCCTCCTTCCCCTGGTCCGGCTACAGGCTAGAGACCGCAGCCCATGACTGACTCATCTCTGAACCTCCAGGGACGGGCAGGTGCTCCGTGTGGACCCGACCAGAGATGACGGTCTGGGGGCAGCTGTGCGCCCCCCCCCCCACCCGTGGGCAGAGCGGGCCACACTCCAGGGTGAGCAGCCGGCCAGCCTCGGGCAGGAAGGGGCGGGCTCGACGGCAGGACCAGCCAGCGCTCAGAAGAGGGCGCAGGGCAGGAGGAGTACGGCCCGCACGTCCCGTCCTGGCCTGCCCCTGGTGCCTGCTTGGCCTCCCCCGTCCTGCGTGAAGGGGCCTCGCTCATCCCAGCACCCTGCACCTGGGCCCCCGGCCAAGCAGTCCTTCCGCCCAAACCCTGTCCCCTGGAAGCTGGCGTCACTAGCCCCGTGTGCGTGGAGGAGTCTGAGCCCTGGTCTCCAGGTGCCAAGAGAAGGCAAGTCTGTGGCCCGGGATGAGGCCCGACGCCCCTTGGCAGCTGGGGGTGGGGGCGATGGACACAGCTAGTGACGCCACTGCCCTCGGGTGGGGCGCACACCCCAGGGTGGACACGGGGGCCGCGAACCCAAATGAGCCGACGACACCGCCCTGACACTTCCAGCAGCACAACCTCCCACCGGCACTCAGCTGCCCCTCCCCAGCTGAGTCCGTGTGAGACCCTTCTGGGGGCAGGACTGGGTGCCTGAAGCAGGACAGCACCCAGCATCTGAGGGTCTCACCTGCCTGCGGTTTCCGTTTCTTCCTGCTGGGCGTCCTGGCTCCAGAGGCCCTGCTTCCCCCCGGGGCAGCCGAGGCGACGATGACTGATTCCCCTGAGACGAGGGCAGCCTGCCCCCCTGCCCCTGGCACCCACTCCACGGGCTTGACCTGGAGACCCCTCACTCCTCGTGAGCCACTGGCTTCTGTTTTTTCAAAATGCCACTGTGCTAACCAGGAAGAGTTCACAAGAAGAAAACCAACGTATGACGTACACACACGTACAACATGTACATCATCACGCGAACGTGAGTCCAGGACGCGGAGCAGCAAGTGGGCCCCAGGCTTCTGCCACCCGCCACCCGCCGCGTCGCCTGGGAGCAGGACCCAAAGTCGGAAGAAACCTATGTGCAAACGCACGGCGTTGAGCAAATTCTATCCTTTGCGTGGTTTCCTAGAAATAGGGAAAGACAACTGTCACTCAGTGTGGCTGCATCCCATGCCCCTCGGAGTGAAAGCTGAGAAGCACCGCCTTGTAGAAGATTCCTTGGGAACTCCACGGTTGTAATTCCAGCAGAAGAGGGGCAGGAACCTCAGGGGGGCAAAGCCAGGAATAAAACACAAATTATGAATACTTAATCAGTTGTTAACACATCAGTTGATAAACCGTGGCTGCAGCCCACAGGCTCCCACGCGGTGCCCCCCACCTGTGGCCAGTGCATTCCGCTGCGTCCCTAACGGCACATCCACGAGTTTACGGCACAGAGGGGCTTTCCTGTCCAGCCCTGAGTTGGAGGCTGGTAGAGGCATGTACATATCTCAAGAACCGGCAGTGTCACGTCAGAAATGAGGGTGCAGGTCAGACCTGGTGATGGCCAGTGTGAGGCCACGGTCATCCAAGGCCCATCTGGGGGCCAGAACATCGGGGACAGAGAGGAAAGGACAGATGGCAGGGTGTCCGGCTGCATGGGGGTCCCATCGGGTGAGCCTACTCCCCACCACTTCTCCCACTCCTGCCCCATCTGCTGGGCTGGGACCCCGGTGAGCAGCCCCAGCACAGACACCCCGACTCGGAGACCCAGGGCATCCCCTGAAATTGTACCCAAGGTGCTCTGCGTGCTTTCTCCTTCCCCCGCAAGCAGGGGGTCCATGGCTTTCATTAGATCCCATGAGGCCCCAAAGCCTAAACACGCTGGTCTGGACATGGCCAGCCCCGGACGGGTCGACCTGGTCCCCTTCCCGCAGGGCGGCTTCCGTAGCCGAGAAGCGCTCTGTCACGGCACGGCCCCAGCTCAGCCCAGAACCAGCTCGTGGGCCCGAGCTCGCCTGTGCTGGATGATGTGGTTTCTCCAGAACGTACCATGGGTTTGGCTTTGGTAGTAACAGTTTATTGAGATATAACTCAGAGCGTACAGCTCGCCCCTCTAAAGCACACAATTCAGTGGTTTTTAGTCTGTTCGCGGAGCTGTACAGCCATCACCCCAGCCGATTTTGGAACTTTCCACCACCCCCAAAGGACCCCATTACATTTATTAATCACCCCATTTCCCCCAAAGCCTCCCCACCAGCCCTAGGCAATCAGTAGAGTTGCCTGTTGCGGACGTTTCACGCACGACTGAGTTGACTGGGGTGAAACGCACGTCACAAGGTGCACCACCTGGGAGGTCCCGGGTCAGGGGCGTCCAGCACGTCCACAGGCCATGCAGCTACCACCTCTAGTTCTCGCACCTTCCCACCACCCCAGAGAGAGCCCCATCCCCAGGGCAGTCACTCCCTCCTGCACCCCCAGCACCAGGAGTCTGAGCCACAATTCAGCGTTGACAAAGCCCCTCCCATTGCTGCACAGATGGCGCCCACCCCGCTTCCCAGCCACGCGGCGGGGCCAGTCCTGGGCTGCTCCTGGGGTCTGAGCCAAGCACCCCACCACACGGCGGGGCCAGTCCTGGGCTGCTCCTGGGGTCTGAGCCAAGCACCCCGCCACGCTGCGCTGCCCCTGATCCCGGGGACCGGGGGTCGTCAGCTGGCAAATGAGCATCACGGCTGACCAGACGGGGCGCCCCCAAAGTTGGTGACATCCACCCTGAGCCTCCTGCAGGCCCTCAGAGACCGTGTCTGGGACGGGCCCGGCCCTTGGGGTGCAGTGTGCTTCCGTCACAGACAACGGAACCCCGAGAAGTAAACGTGTCAGGGCCGTGCACCTAGTGGTGGAGGCGCCCCGAGTGAGGAGGCTGTGAGGACGGGAGGTCCGGGGCGGCTGAGGGGGACAGGGCTGTCGCGTCCCCAGGCACCCCCATCATCGAAGCAGTTGTCTCGTAGCCCTAAGAGCGATAGGGACAGAGTAAAGGGACAAAGTAGGTGATTAAATAGTTAATCCCACTAGGGGATTATAAGTAAAGAAAGAAGTATGGGAGACCCCTGTGAGTTAATGATCACTCAAGAAAGCAGGTTTGCTTAACCACAAAACCAAGCAGGCTTACTTAGCAACAAAACTATGCAACAGGAGCATGAGACATGCCCCCAAACAATAAAACAATGGCGCCACGAGACCCACATCCTGCCCAGTGAGCTCAGTAAGTTAATGATTCCTAGGACACGCTCCTGTGTGGGCACTGAAAACAAAAATATAAGGAAAAGGTGACGTACTAAAACCTGAGATGATTTACCATTTTTAGCATATGTTACCACCTTTTCGCTCATTTCCATTGTGCCATGACAGTCCTGGCTTGACCACGTAGAGACAAGAAAACTCCCCTGCCGGACATCGGAGAGGATGGAACTGTGACGTCTACTCAAGAATGAGGAAGAAGGTGGTCCTTACCCTCCCTGCCGCCTCCCTCATTTTCCTTTGATTATAAAACTAGCCCACTAAGTTCTGGGTACAGCACCCTCCCGCCCGCCCGCCCACCTGTAAGCCTCACAAGTGCCTTATTCTGGTAAATCACTTCTTATCTGTCGCTTTGCCTCTGGCTGAATTCTTTCTGTGCTGAGACAGAAGCAGCAGGAGCTGCTCAGAGCCCCCAGCGCCACCTAGCGGTTCCAAGAGCAGCCCGACGCGTGCACTGACGGCGGAGCATCTTAAGGTCAGGAGGGAGGATGGAAGCCGGGGGTGAGTACAGAGTGGGCGCTGGAGGGCTCTGAGCTCTCCAGGGGCCAAGGCAAGCACGGAACGGCGTTGATGCCGTTCAGGGCACTTGCCAGACAAAATCAAACCCTTGCCTCAGGAGAGAGGTGGCCGGGCCGGGCTCTGGGCCTGGAGGAAGTTTCTGGGCCTCAAGGTTTCCGGGGTGTGGGGGGGCTTCCTGTAAAGACCCCCAGTGCAGGACGTGGGGCCCTGCAGGGTGAGTTCAGTGCCAAGTGCAAAAGGCTGGAATGACCCAGAGACCAGCACCGTGGGCCTGGGAGGGGCCCGCGCGGGTCCGTGTAGGTTGGGTGGCTTGGGGCCGACACCCCCCCTCGCCCCCCCGAGGACTGTTCCCTGGCGCCTGCTAACAGCAGGTCCCTACACCTGACAGCTACTGTTCTGAAAGCGACAAGTGCCGATGGTTGTGGAGCCCAGACGGGGCTCTGGACCAAGAGGTAGGACCGACCCCCCCCGCCCCCCGAGGGATGGGGCGGCAGGAACACAACCGACAGAGGCGGGGCCGGACTGCGGGGACGCTGGGGGGGCGGCGGGTGGTCAGAGCCTTCAGAGCGATGGCCAAGTGCAGCGCGCCGGACAGAGTTACGGGGACGGAGACGTGAGCGAGGGTCTGTGTATTTTGAAGCAGTGGGTTTGATGGCTCCTCGCTCAGAGGAAGGACATGAACATTCCCTAAATAAGCGCCCACGTCAAAGAACCCAGCTTAAATCCCTTCAAAGGTCAGGCTAACAGGCATCATTCCAGCGCATTTCTGCACACACGTCCCAATGGCACGCATGTAAACACACATGTGCTGTCCCCTCTGTCCCTGATGGACACGTGGCTCAGACACAACAGCCTCTCCGGGGAGGGGTTCGACCAAAAGGCCGACAGAGGCCCAGCTTTCACAGTATGTGCTTCCCTGTTTGTCCTGAACCCTCGGAAGTAAAAACAAAAGCACCTCCTGCCCAGCCGACTGCTCCGGGCGGGGCTGGTCTGCTCCTAGGGAGGCCCTCCCTGCTGGACAGTGAGAGCCGGGTCGCCGCCCTCAGGTGGCTGCGTGGACACCTGACTTGGGCCCGGGTCCCAAAGCCAGCGGTGGGTGTGGCTGAGCCCCACCCCCAGATCTGGTCCCCATTTGGACGACCCTTGACTGTCGGCTCCCAGAGAGGAGGGCCCGCTGCGCCCGCCTGCTCAGGACGCCCCCTCACACACACACACACACACACACACATACACACACACACAGCCAGAGGGATCGAAGGGGCCATGATCTGGTTCCCGCAGCTTTGCTTAGTAAAAACACACGGACGTTAATTCCCCAACATCATACGTATATTTACACATATACGTTCACACGTATATAAAAAGAACATGCTGCGGCAACCCTAAAATAAAATTAAATCCAGGCGACTGCATTTAATAGAGAAGAAACCTCCCAAGGCATCGCGAAAGCTCCCCTGAAGTGAGACTTGCAGGACTCGGCCGGCAGCCGGGTAACGGCTCCCGTGGGCACCGGTCCCTCCGGGGACACCAAGGCGGGCCGGGCCAGCTTTGTGAGCCGGCCTGCGAGCCCCCGGGCCCCCACCTCCCGATGGCAGCTCCACCCACGTGCCCGGCAGCGCCTGCACCCCCGGCTCCCTGAGAGGAGGGCCCTGCGTTCCTGCCGACCAGGGGGCAAGGCGGGCAGGGCCCCCTCCAACGTGGGACACCGTCTCCCATAGACAGCGCAGGGGATGGACAGCCAACCACAGGGCTGCACGAGACAAAGCCACAGGCGTGTCAGATGGGTGGACGGGCGGGGTGTGTGGTGACCTGCCTGTGTCCCTCCCAAACTTTGTCCATCTGGGAACCTGGGAATGTGACCTTATTTGGCAACGGGTGTGATAAAACCCTAGATGGCCTGGCCCCTCCAAGTGTCCGACTCAGCAGGTCTGGGGCGGGGCCCGGGAACTTGCATTCCTAGCACCCCTGGGTGAAGCTGCTGGTGGTCTGGGGGCCCCACGCTGAGAACCACTGCAGGAAAGTGGGAGCCTCGGTCTGCCCTGACCGCTCCTGCCCAGCGGCTACTGCACGTCTGCAGCCAGCCCTCTGCACTCTGCCGACACGTGGTGAACCCACTCAACGCGCTCCTGCACCCGGATCGAGGTGTGCCCGCCCCCAGTGCCGCCCCGGGCCCTCCAGCTCTCTTCTGCCCAAGTCGGGGCGTGCCGTCCCACTCGTGGCCGCCACCTTCCCCCACCCAATCCACACCTGACTTTCTCCGCTCGCCCTGTTCCTTGTTTCTCCTCCAACCTGAGCCCCCTCCTCCAGCCGGGTGTGTGATACCCCGCCCTGGTTTTCAGGGGACGCAGCCTCCAGGCAGCTGTCACCAGTGCTGGTCGCCAAGGGGCTAAAACAGGCCTGGGGATCTCCGAAGAGAGGCCCCCTTCCCGGCCATTCACATCCAGATTCAATTCAGCACTTGTTGAGCGCCTACTGTGTGCGTGCTGGGACGCCCGGGGGGAGGAGTTGTCCACACGCTGCGTCGTGACACCGGTTGGCGGCCAGCAGTCCGGCCCGTTTCCACGTCCGTGACAACCCTGAGGCCGGTGTGGGCATCGCTTCGCGCTGACAAGTGAGGAAACCGAGGCACAGGGTCTGGGCATCCACGTCCCTTCGCTGGTCCGGCCCAATCGAGGATCCGAGTTCTCTTCCAGCTCAAAAAGGTGCCCCGAGTCCACAATAAGTGACCGATCCAGAGGGTGAGTGACACAGGCTGCCGTGAGCACCTGCCTGGGAAGGGCCTGTACTGGGGCGAATAGCCTCCCCAGCAAGTTCACGTCCGCCCAGAGCCTGCTAACGTGGCCTTACCTGGAACTAGGGTCTGTGCAGATGTAATTAGCTAAGATGGGGTCACGCTGGATAAGAGCGGCCCTGAATCCAATGACACACGTCCTTGCATAGGGAAGAGGCCCTGTGAAGGCAGAGGCAGAGATTGGGGGGGATACACCGGGGCGCCCAGGAGCTGGAAGAGGCAGGAAGGACCCTCCCCCGGGGTCTCGGCAGGGAGCACGGCCCCGCCCACACCTGGGCCTCAGACTCCTAACCTCCAGACTGCGAGAATAAACAGCTGCTTTCCGGACCCCGGCTTGCGGCTGTCAGTTACAGCAGCCCCAGGTTACTACCGCAGGCAGCGAGGGGTCGCGCTGGCGCCGCGGGGACGGGGCTCCCAGGGAGCGGCAGGTACAGGCACACCTGGGCACAGCTGCGGAGGTTTCCTCTGCTCGGGAGGCAGCGGTTTTGCACGCCTGCCTGGGTGCGCTGTAGGGCCAGGGCTGGGGCTGAGGATGGCACAGGGACACACGTTTCTCTGGCCACGTGAACGACCGTCTTTCAGAGGTGCACATGTGCTTTGGGCACATTTAGGGGGAAAGGCTCCAAACGGAAGTCAGGTGTCACGGGGTCCCACCTGCCCTGCTCCTCCTCCTGACGGCCCTGCAGGGTCCCGCAGCAGCCTCAGGAAGCCCGCGTGTGATTCCAGCCGGGGCCGTCAGGCTGGGCGTGAAGCCCTCGGTGCCAAGGTCTCCGCGACAGGCCCAGAGGTTCTTGGGGCCCCTAGGAAGGAGGGACGAGGCCCAGTCTGCCTGACAGCCCGCGGCCCTGCCCGTGCTGCCCAAGGCCGTGACCCGGCTCCACGTCCATCTCTCGTCCCCACAGCCCCCGGACAAAGGGGATGCCGGCCCCTGTCCTCCGGCGCTCATGCTGTCTTCCTGGCAGGTCATGCTGGCGATGGTGTCTGGACCTCGTAACCACCACCTGTTCCCTCTGTTTTTATAACAGCTTAATTGAGGTTGATCCACACTGCTCTAAGACCCCGTCTTCACGTGGCCATCTTCTCTGGTACAGTGGTCCCCTGACCTCTGTAAGGGCACCAGTTGTTGGACTCAGGGCCACCCTCATCCAGGACGACTGCATCTCCAGATCCTTCATTCACTTCCATCTGCAAAGACCGTCTTCCCAGGAGGGCTGCTCTCAGTTTCCGGGTGGACGTGTCTTCTAGGTGGTACCGTTCGGCCCACTTGAGGGGGGATGGAGGCTGGCACTGTTTGTGCTGAGGGGCAGCCCCTGCCCCGGCCACGCCTGCTGAAGGGTCCTTTCATTCTAACTGTTGTTGGCACGGCTGCCTCGAGGGCAGTACCAGGCCTGTTACTGTCCCCGACCCCGCATGGGGCTTGTGGAGGGCAGGCATGTCTAGGGCAGACTCGAGAGCTGTGCTTCCCTTGAAGAGAAGCTGAGGGATCAGAGCCAGGACTGAGGGGAAACAGAGGCGGGAAAAGCACACAAGCCTTCCTGTCGCAGGCAGGGCTCGTGTGTTAGCCCTTTGCTTTCACATCGTTAGATCCTCGCTAAGGGCTGCCTTCCAGGCGAGGAGCCGTGCGTCCCAATAAACGGTGCATAAACGGAGATGCGCGAGACCACCGTGTGAGTGAGTGAGAGAGTACGGTCATGGTCACGGCGGCTCCCCCAGTGACAAGGCTAAAGGCAACCCGGTCAGCCCCGAGCCCCTCACATGGGCAGCAGTAGCAGAGTGGGACCCCTGCGCTGTCTCGCCTTGAGACAGGAGACAGTTGGGCCCCAGGTGAGCAGCTGGGCTTTGTCTCCTATTGACACTGCAAGATAATGGTAAGGCAGGCAGGAGGGAGGAGCTGGGCTCATTCTTAGGGTCAAGGAGACCTCCCCCACTACACACGTGCAGAGACCTTCCTCAGGGGTCAGAGGAGGGAGGGGGTGCCAGCCCATAACATGTCCTGCCAACCTCCCAGAAACCCTCACGCTGGAATCCGTCTTGGGTAAAAGATGGGTGCACATCTGGCAGGGCCCTTGGTCAGACCAAATATGGACATGAAGCCAGACAAAGCAAGATGACTGGCCAGAGAAAACCCGGAAAACTGCCCCCATATGAGCAATTTGAACTGCCCCAAAAGCACGCGACTCTCTCTCCGAGCCCACCCTTGTGTATTTCTGCCTGTACTTTGCTTCTAATAAATATTCTGTTTCACAAATTTTCTGTCTCTTTGCTGACTTCTTTCTTCAAAGAAGACAAGAACCGGGGTCCCACTTGCAGCCACTAGCCCCTGGTTGTCTAGTGAGTAGGATTTGGTGCTCTCACCGCAGTAGCCTGGGTTCAATTCCCGGTCAGGGAACTAAGACCCCACTTCAAGCCACCGCACACTGTGGCCACCGGAAATCGGCCTCACGTGCACCCTCCCTTCAGCCCCAGGGCCCCACGAGGTGGACAAGGCCCCCATCTTGCAGACAAGACAACTTGGGGCCCAAGGGGTGGAGCGACTTGCCCGGGGCCCTGGGAGGTGCTGGCAGAGCCCAGGGCTCTTGGGACAGGTCGGCGGGGGAGGACACAGACTCCTGACACCACCGAACAGGAGCTGCATCTCAGGGCCTCGTGTGGCCCCGTCAACTGCTCCCTGGGTTCCCCATTCAGGACCTCATGTCCCCCCCCCACCGCCCCCCCTCCCCACCACCATGTCATCTCTCCCTGTCCACACCTTTGGGCCGTGGAGGAGAGCAGAGATGGGGCAGGAAATGGGCAGCTGTGGAATCGAGGCTTTTTCACTAGGAGAGGCGCTGACCAGAGCCCGCTGGCCGATGGGGACGTTGGTGACGCAGGACAGGAGGGGGCTGCGGTGAGCACCGGAGCGGGGGGTCAAATCGCCACGTGACCCAATTCACAGGTGAGAGAACCGAGGCCCAAGGAAACGAAGGGACAGACCCAGCATCGCCCCAGGGAATGCGGGGCTTTCGGCCCCCAAGGGCAGGTGGACTCTCTTCCTGCCTGGAAAGTGTGGTTCTTTCTTTCTCAATCCTGGGAAGATCTTTAAGCATTACCAAGAATATATGTATGTTACAGGCTGATTTGTGTTCCCCCAAATACACACGTTGGAGTTCTAACCCCGGTACCCCTGAACATGACCTTATTTGGAAGTAGAGTCTCTTTATGGAGGTAATCAAGTTAAAATGAGGTCACTTGGGTGGGCCCTGATCCACTATGACCAGTGACCTCGGAAGAAGACAGACCAGGACACAGACACACAGGGGGGCGACCACCTGAGGACACAGGGAGGAGAGAGCTGTGTATGTGCCGGTGAGAGAGTCTCTGAGACCAACCTGGCGACACCTTGATGTCAGCCATCCAGCCTCCAGGGCTGGGAGGAAATAAATCTGTTGTCCGTGCCCCCGTCCACTGCCTCAGCCGATCCACACAAGTAAGGCAGGCGACTGGCAATATCTTCCAAAATGATTAAAGTCAAAAAAGAACAGTATAATACAAAACAAGTCCCTTGTTGCAACTATTTCAATGGGGTTTTCTACCGGAGCCAGGAAACTCGGGGTTGGGGGAAAGGGGTCTGTAGTGCCTGAACCCCACCTGAGTCCCTGAAAAGGGTTATTTCATTTGGTCAGACCCAGTTTGAACATCAAAGACTGGAGCAGCCCAGAGAGCCGGAGAACATTCTGGATCAAACCAGGACAGCCAGCCTCTCTGCCTCCTGCCAGGTCTCCCCCACCTCCTCCCCCCTTTTCTTTTCCTACTAAAACATCTTCAAAGACAGAGGAAGAAAAACTCAAAGTGAAGAAGGAAATGGTGTCCAGTGTACCGGCGGGTCCAGCGAGGCTGACTCACAAGCACAGAAACAGATGGGGGTCAAAAGGCCGTCATAGAGGGACGTGCAGCGCCAGTGCCCCGCACACCAGCTGGAGATGAGCAAGGCCCCGGCTGCCAGGGGCGTGGGGCAGGATCTGAGGCCAGGAGGCACCTGTGCCCGACACCGAGACCCCACCCAGGGAGCAGCCTCGGGATCTGTAGAAGGGTCCTGGGGCTGCCATAACGAATGACCGCAAACCGGGGGCGTAAAGAGAAACTTATTCGCTCCCAGCTCCGGAGGTGGGAAGTCCAACCCTCCCCCCCGCCCCAAAGGCCCAGGGGAGACTCTGTGCCGGGCCTGCCTCCCAGCTCCGGCGGGGCTGGCAGTCCTTGGCATTCCTTGTGGGGCTGCAGCCAGCCTCTGCCGCCGTCTTCCTGTGGCCTCTCCCTGTGTCTCTTTGTCTTTCCTCTTCTGTCTCTTATAAGGACACTCATCACTGCATTTAGGGCACCCTGATCCAGGATGATCTCATGTCAAGAGCTTTAATTACATCTGCAAAGACTCTTACTCCAAATAAGGGCATAGTCTGAGGTTCCAGCTGGACAGATCTTTTGGGGTCCACTGTTCAACCTACTATGGGGTACTAATGCTCCATTTCTTTGGGACCTTTGATCCCAGGCCAAATATCACTCCCAGGAAGCAGTCCTGACCCCCTCCCACCCCCAGGAGCATTCCGGGCTTCCCAGGACCGGCGTCATGGCCCAGGAAGGTGTGATGGGGGTGAAGGGGTGAGTGTTGACATCCAGCCTCCTGCCCACTGGCTGCTTCGTCTGGGGCAGGCCATGCCTCTTTGGGCCTTAGTCTCCTCAACTGAAGAAGCTATAGTAACAAGGATCCTTGTGGGATCTCGGTAGAGACTCCTGAGATAAGGCGTGGACAGCACACAGCCCAGTTTTCCTTATTAGTGGCTACTCTGTAGATGAGGCTTTTTAAAAAGCAGCTTTACTGAGGTGTAATTCACATCCCATGACATCCTCCTATTTAAGGGTGCAGCTCAGGGGTATTTAGTATATTTAGGTTATGGCGATGGCCGCATGACTCTCATTTTACATTTTCATCACCTTTAAGACACCTCATATCCATTAGCGTCACTCCCTCCCTGTTCCCCGGCTCCCGGCAACTGCCAGCCTGCTGCCAGCCTGCTTTCTGTTTCGTTGCTGTTCTGATGGAAGTATTTCAAGGAGGAATTAAGGGCCAAGGGCTGGCAGGGGAGAGGCAGCTGCATTTGAATCGGGTGCAGCGGGGGTGGGTGCTGGGAAAGGTGGGACGGGTGACCTGGGGGCAGGGCCAGCACCGCAGCCCCCTCCCTGCTCTCCGCGGTGCCCTGGCCATCTCTGAACTTCCTTTGCTGTGCTGTTCTTTTCCAAGTTAAAAGAAACTCTTTGCCATGAAAATACATAAAAGTCTAGAAAACCACCCTCCTGGAACAAAACAGAAAACGACAGAGACGAGGGTAGAAAACTCAACCCAGACACGGAAACGCCTTCCCACAGCAGGGCTCAGTCACCACCGACACCCGCTGGGAGAGCAGGTCTGTTGGGCTCACTTGTCCACTTGCTCCTGGCGTCCTGACCTGGTGCGACCATGTGCCAGACACGTGGGGACACCACAGACTCAGCGCACAGGGGCAGGTCCTGCCCCGACCGGGCGGAAGTCCTGATGAGGAGGCCGGTCTGGACACGACCACGGAGCAGTGGGCACTGGCCACGCTCTGGAGGGGACACGGGCCTCCCCGAGGCCTGAGAGGCGAGGAGGAGCTGGCCCGGCCAAGAGTCCCGGGATGAAGAGGCAGCGAGCGCCGAGGCCCAGGGCGGGGGGCCGAGCAGCGTGCAGGGGCGCTGGGGCGGCGGTGGGGACGACCCTGAGGAGGTGGGCTTCAAGCCTGCCACCATCCGGCTAGTGTGGCTTTCAAAAAATATGTAATATACATATACACGCATGCATGTGTGTACACGTGTGTTCTTTAAAAGAAGGTTTAGGGGCTTCTCTGGTGGCGCAGTGGTTGAGAATCCGCCTACCGATGCAGGGGACACGGGTTCGAGCCCTGGTCCGGGAAGATCCCACATGCCGCGGAGCAACTAAGCCCGTGTGCCACAACTACTGAGCCTGCGTGCCACAACTACTGAAGCCCATGCTCCTAGAGCCCGTGCTCCGCAACAAGAAGCCACCGCACCACAATGAAGAGTAGCCCCTGCTCGCCCCAACTAGAGAAAGCCCGCGTGCAGCAATGAAGACCCAATGCAGCCAAAAATAAATAAGTTTATTTTTTTTAAAAAAAGGTTTAAATAAAAACTGTGGAGAATGAATGTAAATTCCCCTTCCAACCTTTCCCCCATCTACTCAACACCCCACAGTAGCTACTCTTAATTCTGGTCGACGCCCTTCCAGCTCTTTTTCTACATACGGGAATCCCTTGCTTCTCAAAAGTTCACTTTACACCACTTTGCTTTTACAAAAGACCTACGCTCATCCCTGTTTTCCATAACTGAAAGACGATTTTCGTGCTTATGAGAAGAAGAGAAAATCGAAAACAGCATTCAGTGTTTGCTTTGCAGCGAGAGGGGCCCCGTCAAGCCCCTTCCCAGGGGCCCACGTTCAGCATCTCAGCGTCAGGCCGCCAGAGCTGTGAAGCGTGTCAGTATCTGTGCTGTGTCCAGACTTTTTTGGGCATCCGACAGCCAGACGTGTCCTGAGGTCACGGCTTCTTCACCTTATGCCATTCTGGCTCAGGAGAAGTTTCACAGAAGTGCTCTGCTTTCGGGTAGCGGGGGAGGCTTGTACTGACAGGCATGCTCATCTGATTTCTGAAGTACGAACGGGGTCACACTCTACATACTTCTTCCTGTGACTCGCTTTTGCCTTTAATATATCCTGAACACCTCTGCTTATGACTTCCCCACTGTTTTCCATACTGTTTCCGATGGCTGCACGAACCTGCACTGCGTGTACGACACCGGTCCTCACACACTCACACACGCTAGAAAGTTTGGACGCAGACGTCAGCTCACCCCACTCGGCTCTGCCTCTTGCCTTCTCTGTTGTTGTTTTCACCTAACACTGTACCTTGGAGATTGTTCCACACCAGCAAACAGGCCTTTCTTGTTCTTTTTAATGGATTTTGTGCCAAAATACATTGAGCCTGCCCTGCTGACAGACATGTAGGCCGTTCTCCATTTTCTGCTTTTACAAATCAAGGTCCAATGACATCCCTGTGCATTTGGTATCTCACACACAAATCCATCTTCAGGACACGTTTCCAGAATTGCGGGTGCCCGTTTCCCCACATCTCTAATTCAGCGGGAATCCTTTTTTTTGTTCCCTCCCAAGCTGACAGGTGAAACAGTATTATATCCGTGTAGTTTTCTCTCTCTTTCGTTAAACATCCTTATAGTTTTGGAACTTCCCTGGTGGCGTAGTGGTTAGGAATCCGCCTGCCAATGCAGGGAACGCGGGTTCAAGCCCTGGTCCGGGAAGATCCCACATGCCGCAGAGCAACGAAGCCCGAGCACCACAACTACTGAGCCCACGAGCCACAACTACTGAAGCCCGCAAGCCTAGAGCCCGTGCTCCGCAACAAGAGAAGCCACCGCAATGAGAAGCCTGCGCACCGCAACGAAGAGTAGCCCCCGCTCGCCACAACTAGAGAAAGCCCGCACACAGCAACAAAGACCCAACGCAGCCATAAACAAATAAATAAACTTATTAAGAAGAAAATATTAAAAAAAAATATATATATCCTTGTAGTTTTAATTTGCACTTTGGGAGTGGGTTTCCTTGTTGATCTGTAGCACTGTTCATAAGGAAACTCTGAGGCTGCCACAGCCATCCCCCACCCCATTTTGCAGGTAAGAACACTGAGGCCTCTGCAGGCAGGGCCCTGCCAGGGGCACGGCTGGTGCGTTGACCACCTCCAGCCAGAAGCCCAGCCACAGTCTGAGCCGGGCAAGCCCACAGAGAAGGGCCTGTGATCAGGGGGGTGGGCGTGGGCGTGGGGAGAGGCACGCCCCAGTTGCCAAGGCAACCCACAGGCTCCCGCTCATTAGAAACGCAAGTCTCTTAAAGAGTCGACTTTCCAACATCATTTCTCCCTCCCTCCTGCCACCTCCCCCAAGGCTGTGGTCTATGTTTAGACCGAGCGCCCCCCTCCTCCTCCCTCACCCCACACCCCAAGCCCCCGCACACCAGGAATAGCAGGCGAGCTGCCGCCCCACAAGTAGCCTATATACCCACTGAGCGAGTGGGAGACGGCCTATCCCAGCACCGCGTTTCCCAGGGGTTGTCTGTGCGCCCAGACAGGGTGGGTGTCGGGAGGGGCCGGGGCAGGGGTGGGCGCTGTCTCGCTCTCCAGCATGAAAGGCCCCTCCCCATCGAGTCCATGTTACTTAGAAGCCAGTTGGAAGTGTGTCCCTGTCCTCTGGTTTGCCTACTTAATGCCCTGCTTGAAACCTGGACTTTGAAATAACTCAGTTGTATTCAGTTTAATAAGGCACCAGTCTGTCCACGACGTCTGGACCGGGCCCAGGACTGCTGGCCGCCTAGGCTCTTCAGGAACCTCGAGGTGGCCTGCCCCATCTCCCACCAAACTGCCGTGACCCGGCCGGCTCAGGGGTCATGAGCCATAGGAGGAATACGGGGGGAGGCTGGCCAGGGGACGGCGCCGTGTGTGAGGGACGGACCCTCACCCGGGGTCCGCCCGCGGATCCCAGCACCTGGCTGTTCACACAGCAGAAGCAACAGGCGCTGATCGATAGAATAAACAAAATCAGGCCAGGCCGGGCCCTGGGGGGCCTTGGAGAGCAGCAGGATGTTGGTCAGGGGCCGTGCTCCGTGCCCCCAGGCCTGCGGGGAGGGCCCTCCACTGCCGACACCCCGCGGACGCTCAACGCGGGCTCACTTCTACCAGGGCCGCAGTAACTGGAGGAGTGGAGACAAAGGCCACTCAGAGGCGGTGCCATCTTCCTGGCAGATCCCCCGAGGCCACCACCCTGCAGCTGGGTACGCGTGGGTGCAGCAGTCACCCACCCGTGCCCGTTCACACCCCTCCTCACAACCCTGTCCTGTCATTCCTTCTGGTCCCGCAGAGTGAGGGCGAGCTGGGTCAGGGCCTCGGGCTCCTAGGAACCAGCTGCCGGCGATGGGATGGGCCTCGCTCCCTCCCTGACCCACTGCAGAAAGCCTCCCCATCTCCACCCCGGAAGGGCTGAGATGGGCTAAAGGAACAACTCCCATGGCCTCCTGGACACGGGCGCTTGGGCCAGAGGACACGGGGCTGGGTTCCACGTGCAGCCGGACCCTTGCTGTGGGACGCCGGCACATGGCTCCAGCCTCTCCGAGCCCCAGAGCCCCTAAACGTAAGATCCTCATCCAGAGAGGGAGCACGGGCAGGCCCTCCGCGGGGCCAGGCGCCAGAGCCGTGCCCCGGACGAGCTGCTGCTATCGCCACGACCGTTGTTGCTTTCCCTCTGGCCTGACCCAGCTTGGCTTCCCCTCCACCCGGGCGGGTGGCTCTCACACATCCTGCCTCCTGGCGCCGGCAGCCCAACGCCCCGCACTCCCCCCTCCCAGCGCCCGGTGCTAGGATGACCCACTTTACAGACGAGGACGCCGAGGCACAGGGGAGGTTCAACAACCTGCCTCAGGTGACAGACAAGCAGCTGGGCAAGGGGGGGTGGGCGGTGGGGAGCGGGGAGAAGAGATCCTGCCCACCCAGCTCAGGTGCCCGCCTTCCCACTCGGATGCGGCACCAGTCTGGGCGCAAGCTTTAGCCTGACAGTAACCAGTCTCTCCTTTTCTCAGCCCCTCCCGAGTCAGGTGTTGGGGAGACGAGACACCCGCTCTGGGCGCTGAGCCCCACTCTGCAGGGGGCATTGTGGATCAGGAATCCTCTACCCACGGACCTGACCAGGTTTCCCGCAGGTGTGGAGGGGAGACCAGGGGCTTTCAGCCGACTCCACCCCTGCACCTCCTGCTTCCCGCACCCCCAGCTGCAGACGATGGCACCCCCGGGAGGGCCCAGAGCAGACCTCCCCCGACTACAGATACCCCTTGTCCCATCTGGCACGAGATGGCAGCGGCCAGCAGCGTCTCAACACTCCTGCGTCCAGCTGGAGAAGCTGGGAGGGATTTCCTTACTAATTTCCTTCAGTTCTCCGAAGGCAGAGCTGCACGAGCTTAACCTCACGGGACCTCAGAGAGGATTACGAGATGTCTGTAAGGTGTCTGGAGCTCCCTGGAGGCCCGATCTGGGCGAGTGCACGGAGCCCGCTGGAGGCGTACAGGTCCCGGTCCCGGCCGGCGTTCCTTGCGGAGGAGGGCAAGGAGGTGGCACGGGAGTCCAGCTCCTTGGTCAGTACTGTTGAGGGCACGGGGGGCTCAGCGCCAGCCACGGAAGGACCTCTGTAGAGACTGAGCATCCATCGCGCCAGGGAGGGAGGGGACGGCGCCGTCCTGTCTCGAGCAGCGCCCGCCTCGATCAGCAGCTCCGACTCTCCCTGGACACCGGGCCGGGCCAGCCTGACGGGGCACTCTGCACCGAGTCAAGCTCCCCCGACCCTCGCACGACAGACGGGAGATGTTATCGCCTCCTCTGTGTATCCGAGTGGGATGAAGGCTCAGCCGTGCTCACCCACCACTTGAGAAGAACCGGAAAGGGTGTTCCTGAAAAGTGTGTGAGCGTGGGACCCGCCTTCAAGTGCTTGTATGGGGGACGGGCCTCGGTGGAACCGCAAGTCCAGGTCAGCTCCACGCCGGAGAAGGCAACACTGCAGAAGCAAGGCCAGCTCCAAGTGCCAGGTCAGCTCCACCTGAGGCCAAGCTCTCAAGCATTCAGGCGGCAAATGTGCTGAGGCTGGGACGGAGATCAGGAGGACTTCCCGGAGGAAGTGCAGCTGAAGGCAGAGGGGCCTGGAGCGGACGGAGGAAGGACAAGGAACCAATGTCGGAGGAAACAGGGGGCCGCCATGCTCTGCTCGCTGATGCACAGCCAAAGAAAAGAAACCCCCAAAGCAGGACGGATGGAGCCCGAAAACTCCACTTGTGGCCCAGTGCCTGTCGAGCTGGAGTACAGCACGACGCCTACAGACAGAGTCAGAGGGCTGGCCTAGGGCAGGGGGCTGCCACCTACAGCCCACCGCCAAATGTGGCCGACGCCTGGAGCTGAGAGTGGGTTTTGCATTTTTAAGGATTTTACAAAAAAGAGAAGATTCTATGACAGAGACCACAGGGCCGGCAAAGCCCAAGATACTTAATGTCTTGTTCTTTACAGGAAAAGCGTGCTGACACTGATCTAGGGGAACTTTGTGGGTCAAAGTCTCACCCCTTTATCTCCGAGGCCCTGAGATGGGGGTACCTGGTCCTAGACCCCCAGCTGTCACCACCAAGGGCTAGGACCCGGTTCTCCACGCAGGTGTCGGGACACTGGTGCTGCACCGGCCGCCTGGGGTCAGGGTCAGCCGTCAGATCCGACTTCAAAGCCGAGGACGGAGCCGATGATGACCAACATGCCAACTGGGGACGGGACATTCTGGAGAACAGAAGAGGTGCTTTGTCTAAACGGCCTCATCAAAGGGAGGGACGTGGATGTGGTGGGCAGGCGCCAGCTGGGCTGGGCGGGACATGTGCGCAAGCTGGACTCGGGCAGGGGACAGTTTTAGAGGTCAGCGAGCTGCGGGGGGCCCCGAGTCCCGCCCGGTGAGCCTCGCCCGCCCCTGCCCTCCGCCCCCAGCTTCCTGCCCCCGCCACCACCAGCCCGTGGGCGGGGTCCAGGCCTCAGAGCCACAAGGGAAGGCGTGGTGAAGGCTCCATGCCAGGGGCTCACGGGAGACCATTCCCACAGCCTGCAGGGGAAAGGGGTCTGCAGGGAGAAAGGGGTCTCCCACAGCCTGCAGGGGGAAAGGGGTCTGCAGGTGAAAGGGGTCTGCACACAGCCTGCAGGGGAAAGGGGTCTCCACACAGACGGGCAGGTGGGAGACACCAAAGCCCCGCCAGCCCCGGCCTGCGGGACCAGCCCCCAGGATGAGACAGGAGGTCCCAGGCAGCGCTGGCCCGGGGTCTGGGGCGGGGGTCCCTGAGCGCTCCCCAGGGAAGAAGGTTCTAGTGCAGCCAATTGCAGTGAGCCCGTTACTTCGTGTCGGCTCCTCACGCGCCCACACGTCAAAGGCATGAGCTTGGGGCGACAGCTCCCAGGTATATCTTGCAAGAAACAACCACTGCATGCTGGCTGTTTGCAGGCGGGACCTAGGTGAGCAGAGATGGGACGGTTCCCGCTCATGAGATGTTCAAATTCTGAGCAGTGGAGGCTTGGGGACAGACATCCGAGCCGGGCAGGGGGCAAGGCGGACCCTGCCGTGACCGGGGCCTCACAGAGCTATGCTGGCTACTAGGTGGGACCCTGGACAAATCACAGGGCCCCCGGGGCCTCAGTTTCCCCATGTGTGAAGCACGGCCCATGACACCCCTGTCACCAAGGCATCGTGAGGACAGCAAGGGCGGGCAGCCCTCGCTTAGGGGGTTTGAGTCTGGCGTTCCCTCTCCGCCTGCCACCAGCCTCCGCCGAGGTCACTTATTCAGCGACGGCCGTCTGTCCACTAGGCGGCCCCAGAGGCGACAGAGTCTCATCCTGCTGCACCTGCAGCTCTGAACCACTGGCTCCAGTGACTTTTCTCTAGCCCTACCCGGGGCCCTCAGGAAGGACCTGCTGGTCCAATCTTGTTGTGTCTTCAGGTGGTGGCACCGAGCCAGACACCTGGGGACAGACGGTGAAGGAGACTCAGGCCTGGCCTTCAGCCACCGAGCACCGCCCACCATCTTCCCATCTGTGAAGTGGGACGGTTACCGGGTAGGTGAGTCACCCACACGAGGCCCTGGGACACAGCCAGGCTCGGTGAGACCGAGGCAGTTATACCCAGATGTCCAGGGCCACAGAGTGAGGATGGAGGAGGGGCTTCTGCCAGACCCGGCTGGGGGAGCACGTAAAGATGGGAGCAGTACACACGGCACCGCTTCCCACGTTCAGTGGGCAAACACACACCCACCACAGTGCTTCTGCACGTGACAAACGCGGAGTTTGGACGGGGCGTGGGTGGGGTGGGTGTGCCCGATGCGGGGCCAGGGGCTTCACACCTGGGAGCACCGACACAGTGGGCTTGGGGTGTCTACGCTTTTGCGTTCCCTTGTGGCTCGGTTCAGCGGGATGTCCGCATTCACCAGGGCTTCTAGCGGATGAAACTGTGAGAAAACAGGCGATTTGTCTTATGTTCAGACTGTTCCCTAATATATCAATCATGTTAAGCAAATTCATGTTTTCATAACAAACGCTGGGGGCAGGGCTGAATGTACAAATACTCTTCACCCACTAGCCGACCTTGACCCTGGAGACAGCTGTACACGGCCCAACCCTCAGTGGGCTCGGCGCACCCTGGGCCAGACCCAGGTGGACCACAGAGAGGCCGCTGGGGGGTCAGCAAAGGAGGGTCTGAGGCCCCCGAGTCTCCTGCTGTACCCACCCCACAGGAGCTCAGCCCTAAAACAAACCCCCAAAGACGCCAGTGCCCAATTCCACCACCAACAGCCGTAAAATTAACCCAGGCCTGTTAGCCGACAGTATCAGAAATCAGACACGAGCCTGGCAAAATCAGGCAGTGGGGCAAAAATCTAACTCTTCCCCTGGTTTCTGTTTCACGGGGATGCAGAGTCCACTGCCAACAAAACCCACTGGCCCCCGGGGTCCTCGAAGGTGGACAGAGCACTTCAAGGCCAGGCACCTCCCAGTGACAGGGTGTGGCCGTCTGCAACTCCTCTGGGCCAGCGGTGGGTAGGGGAAGCCCACGGCCTGTTTCAGGATGGTTTTAAACACACAAAATTAAAGACGTGATGTTACGAAGAAACCGATTGTTCTGTGGTGTAAAGTTATTTATGTTACGTTTGTGACAGTCACATGTCCTGCCAGCTCCTTGGTGAGCAAGTGACAGATCAAGGCCTAAAACCACCAGAATTTAGGCATCTGAAACCTCCACACGTGATGAACCATCTGAGGCTCCCCTGGCAGCAAAGTCCGGGCTCTGCCGCCTCGGGGGCCAGGAGCCTACGTTCATACATGGGGAAACGGGGAAACGCTCATCTTCTCTAGAAGCCAGCGCGACGCAGATGTAACTGTCCCCATCCCATCGCACTCTGAGCTGTTGTGCTGATGGGGGGCGGGGGGATGAGACAGCATTTTTGTCAGTCCGCTCCGTGCCCGGCACTGTTCTAAGCTCTGAAAGGCAGGTACTATTATTATCCCATTCGACAGATGGGAAAACTAGGCTCAGAGAAACTACGGTGAGTTCCAGGAGATCCATCGGGTGTGTCCCAGGAGGACGTGGGATTCCCCCGAAGCTGACATCCAGCCGGGCGACCCCAGACCAGACGTCTCCCTCCAGCTTTATGAGGACTCGCCATCGAGTGCCCAGGACGCCCCGTGGGGGGGTTCCGCCGTCCCATCCTGTGGGCGAGGACAGCGAGGCTCAGGAGGTGACCTGACATGTGATCATGGGCGCATCCAGGAAGAGGTGTCTGCAGGGGGCGTGGAGACCCCCCTGGGAGCTGGTGGCCTCCCCTCCAGGACCCGGGGAGACTGAGGGCTGCCGGGAAACAGGAGGACAAGTGCAGGGCTGAGGGGCCAGTTCTGCAGGGAGCCCGGGGACGGGCGAGTGGACATCCAGCCACCTGCAGAGCAGAGTCCTGGGAGCGACTCCCGGGGCCCCCTTCGACCCTGAAGACCTCCATCCAGCCGAGAAGGCACCCAGGTCTGCTCTGGGGAAAGGCTCAGTCCCCCGAGTCAGGCTCCAGGGAGAGGCCTCCTAGGAGGGAACTCGTTGGTCTAGAAGTTCTCCCGGGAAACACTAACAACCCAGCCCCCACCTCCTGGGAGCTGAGGGCTCGGCCAGCACCGTGGCACCACCCCCTCGGCCCCTACCACTGCCTCGGGACGGGTCCTGTGGCAGCTTCACTTCACAGACGGGGAAACCGAGGCTCAGAGATGTGCGGGCGCTTGCCCCGTGTCTCAGAGCAGTGCGCGCAGGACCGGGGCCTGGGCGCCCACACACCCCTGGGGGTCTCGGGAAGGCCTCTCCTCCACAGGGGCCACGGCACACCCGTGACCTCTCACCAGGCCAGCCTGGCCGACACCCTATGGTGTGAAGTATGGGGGACCCTGTCCTACCGAAGACCCCAAGACTTGATCCCCACCCAAGGCCATTCACACACCAGGAGGGACGGGCAGTGGCGACTCTGAGAGGGGGCACCTCATTCGGCCTGGAGAGGGTCCCGAAGGCCCTGGAGAAGGGGCGCTGGGGCTCAGGTAAAGGACAGCAGGCAGGGGCCCTGCAGGTGGAGGCGCAGAACCCGAGAGCCTGGCTGCAGGGGCCAGTGTGGCTGGCGGGGGGCGGGGAGGTGGGGGGGGGGAAGGGGGTGTCAGGAGAAGAGACCTGGGAGAGCTGGATGGGGCTGCCACCTTTGGGACCCGACGGGATCCAGGGAGGAGGGGCTTGGGGAGGAGGAGGGGCTGGAAGAGGGGGAGGAGGAGGGGCTGGGGGAGGGAGAGGAGGAGGGGCTGGGGAGGAGGAGGGGCTGGGGAGGAGGAGGGGCTGGGGAGGGGAGGAGGAGGGGCTGGAAGAGGGGGAGGAGGAGGGGCTGGGGGAGGGAGAGGAGGAGGGGCTGGGGAGGGAGAGGAGGAGGGGCTGGGGAGGGGAGGAGGAGGGGCTGGGGAGGGGAGGAGGAGGGGCTGGGGAAGGAGAGGAGGAGGGGCTGGGGGAAGGAGAGGAGGAGGGGCTGGGGAGGAGGAGGGGCTGGGGAGGAGGAGGGGCTGGGGGAAGGAGAGGAGGAGGGGCTGGGGGAGGGAGAGGAGGAGGGACTGAGGGAAGGGGAGGAGGGGCTGGAAGAGGGGGAGGAGGAGGGGCTGGGGGAGGGAGAGGAGGGCTAGGGGCCCTGCAAACCAGCGCCAGGCCCCAGACGCAGGGCGGGCTGTCTCCAGCCTGGGCTGGGGCCCCCCGACTGGCCGGGTGTCTCGGCCAGCACCAGTGATGACCGAGGTCGCAGACACGGTGGCACCCTGCCGGTGATCGTGCCCTTGTTCGGCCACTTCACGTAATTATTCCGCAGTCAGGCCTCCTGCCGGGAACAGCTAACAAGGGCGCATTCAGTCGGAAAGGCAGGAGCCGGAAAGGCAGGAGCCGGGCTGAGGGGGCAGACGCTGTGGCTCCAGGCCCTCACCCAGCCCGGCTCCCAGCCACCCCTCCCCGCCCCGCCCACCAGGCTGGGGTTCAGACTCCCTTACATAAACCCCACCAGCAGGCCCCATGCAGAGGGCCTGAGAAGTAAGACAGTCAGGAAGGCCGGCTGCTTGTTCAACTTCCCCAGGGCGGGAGCACAGCCCTGCACCCCACCTCCCCGCCACCACTGCCCACACGTGGGGTCAGCTGCAAGTCTTCCTTCTCACTGTCCTCCCTTGCCCGTTATGCCCTGGGTCTGTGTCAGAGTCCACAGGTGGAGAGACGGAGACATAGAGATGGAACCCTTGTCCTAATGCTCTTCCCAAAAGGCAAACACAGAAGTCTCCACCCGGATGCTGCATTTGGGGTTCAAATCCTGGCTCGGCTATTGAACGGCTATGCCCCAGGAGCGGACTTTCACTTGCTCTCACTCATTCGTAAAGTGTTTGCTGAGCGTCTCCAAGGTGCCAGGTTCTCGTCTGGCCCCGGAGACACCAGCCAACAAACGGCCAGCACCCTGCACCCAAAGAGTGAGGGGTCTAGGGCAGGTGGGGTGGACAAAGCCAGGTCCCACAGCCCCAAGACAGGGCAGCACAGGCCACACCGCAGGACCCTGGCCCCCAGGGCTCACCTAGGTCCTCAAGAATGGCCGTTCTGTGGCCAGGTGTGGCAGGAACAGCTGCTGCCCTTCCAGTAACCACTGGCCCCACTCCTCTGTAGCAGTGCATGGCCACCTGGAAGAAGGACTACATTTCCCAGCCTCCCTTGCAGCTTGGGTGGCCATGTGACTACATTCTGGCCAATGGGGTGTGAGCACAGTGCCACGTGCACCTTGGAGGAGACAGCATGGATGTTACACGCAAGAAATAAGCATCTCCTTTGCGCTGCTGTGAGCTTCTTTATTGTAGCAAACTATACGTAACATCTGCTACGTCAACCGTCTGGAGTGTGCAGCTCAGCGGCGGTGGTGTCATCCGCAGTGTCGTGCGACTGCCACCACGATCTATTTCAAACCCCTTTTCACCGCCCCACACAGAAACCCTGTACCAGTAACAGGCAGTCACTGCCCACCCCCCTGCACAGCCCCTGGGAACCTCTACTCTCCTTTCTGTCTCTATGAATTCGCCTCTTCTAGGTATTTCACATGAATGGAGTCAGACAGGATTTGTCCTTTCGTGTCTGGCTTCTGTCACTCAGCACCATGTCCTCGGGGTTCATCCATGTTGCAGCCTGTATTAGACCTTAAATTACTGTTATTTGGGGTCTTGTCAATCTGGCCTCCTTCCTAACACACCAGGTGCCATGGACGGAACTTTGTACCCCCTGAAATTTAAATGTGAAGCCCTACCCCCCATATGTGACTATATTTGGAAAGAGGACTTACAGGAGGTACCTAAGGATAAATGAGGTCATAAGGGTGGGGCCCCAATCCAATAGGACTGGTGTCCTTATGATGAGGGGAAGAGAGACAGCTCTCTGCATGCGTGGAGGGCGGGCCACGTAAGGACACAGTGAGACAGTACCGCCCGCTCCAAGGAGAGAGGCTCAGAGCCAACCCCGCAGGCACCTTGACCTTGCACTCTGCAGACTCCAGAAGTGGGAGAAACTGCGTCTTGCGTAAACCCTCGGTCTGTGAGATTTTGTCACACATTCTGAGCTAAGACACCAGGCAAAGAGGAGGACAAAGATGCCAGGAGTGGGGAGAGAGGCACAAAACACGGAAGCTGCTCGGTTTCCTCAGCTGTGAAACAGGCGCACGGGCTCCCGTGCTACCCTGAGGGCCTGTGAGGACGGGGCATAGAGACCCCAGGGCACCCGGCTGTGTCCCACTCAGCTGACCAGCTCGGGGAAGCAAGTTCATGGTCAGGGCACCCTGACAGGTTAACTCGGTATTGCTGGCAACCCTGGAGAGACCCACTATCCAGGCTCCACTGTCATGGGTGACACCCCGACCTTGGTGGCCCCTACTCAGGTCAACTTGCAGAGGTTGGCCAGGCGGTGGTAGAAGGGAATGCGTGGGGGGCGGTGACGACAGCAGAGCAGCCGAGATTCCAGGTGCGCTTGGGCCAGCGTACTGTGTGCACTTGCCTCCCTCCTCATTTAACCCGGAACCGCCTCGGAGGCGGGCCGAGCAGCAGCGTGGACAGGGACCGGTGCCTGGTTCTCCGTGCAGCTGTCGGGATGCTGGCTGGCGCTGTGCTGATTGGTTGACAAGTATTTTGACTATCACCCCTTGGAATTGTTATGATTGTTGAAGAGAAATGGGAAATGAAAATCAAAACAAAAATAGCAAATGATTCCTGTCCTACGGACAGAGAAACTAGCTCAGCAAGGAGAGGTAACATTGCTAAGGTGGCTGGTGGGCCTGAGGCCAGGTCTGCACCTGTGCGTGATGGGTTTGTGTCGAAGCTCACGCGCCCGGCAGGGGTGATGGGCAGGGGATGTTGCGATGGGGGTCCCCACCTCCTGCCTCGTACAGAATAGTGAGACTTTGAAGGAGAAGGAGCAGGGCCACAACGAGGCCGGAGACAGGAGGCCACAAGCTCTTCCTAGCCCCAAGGCGCCACCCCTCTGACCCCCAAGGCAAACTGGTGGCACACAGCCTTTGTCCAAGGTGGGCGACAGGAACCCACTCGCCACGCCCTTTGGGTGCTCGGCAACAAAGAACAGCTCGCCTGCAGTGACAGGGTTCTCCTGGAGCCAAACCAGGGCAGGGATTTATCTGAAATCCTTGCTGGAATGTCCCAGGTGACCAGTCCACGTGTGTGGTCACCCTTCCACAAGGAGAGGGCGGGGCAGTGACCAGGACCCGAGGAACAGTGTCTGTGGGCGGTGAGAGGACCAGAGCCTGGCAGGAGAATTCCTCTGACTCCTGAGTTAGTGTTCAGCGAGCTTGTTGTGAGTTCCCACTGCCCCGAGGATCCCAAGGTGGAAATGCAATCCCTGAGGGCTTCCTGGGGGCAAGGATGTGCTGAGCATTCCACAGGCATCCTCCCGGTCCATCCCAGCTGCCCCAGGAGTGGGTCTATCATCATGCCTGACGTACAGATGGGGAAACAAGCTCAGAGTGAAGGCTCACATGAGGTCGGACTACCACGGCTGGTCCGACCCTACAGCCCCCAACATGTATTACTGAGACGCGTTCCTCTTTATTAGAGAGATCCCCTCCTTCCCCTCCTCGCTCCTGTACCTACTGGGTACTGAGAAGGAAACAGTCATAACTTCAGGGAACTCACAATTCCAACAAATAGATTAAAAACTCCTGCACCACCAGACAGATGCCAACACAGAGGGGAAGAGAAAGGGTTTGGGGATCACAGAAAGGGGGCAGCTGACCCCCTCTCAGAGTTGGGGATGAGTTCAGAAAGGTGCGTCTGAACTGGGTCTTGAGGGACGCATAGGAGGTGGCTGGGTGGAGCTAAGGCATTCCAAGCAGAAGGAACAGCGTGTGCAAAGAGGAAGGCTGCCCAGAGGGTGGTGGGGCGGCAGCGCAGGACTGCAGCCGGGGTGGTGGGTCACGGGGCCAGCACACAGGGAGGGCTGTCATCCAGCTGGGGATCTGGACTTTATCCCGAGGCTTGGAAGCACTGGGGCAGAGAGAACAGGCTGCTGAGCCTACAGCTGCTGACGTGCCCCTCTGCCCACTGCAGAGATGACCCAACACGAGGCACTAGGGACAGGCCGCTGTGCCCGGTCCCGGAGGCAGGCGTGGTGGAGCAGGGGTCCTGCGCCCCCGTCCCGATATCCCCTCTCTGCACTGGTGGAGACCTTCCACGGAGCTGGGTCAGTCTCCACGCAGGCGACACTGGCCACCACACTTGGTCCCACAAGACCAGCCTCCTGGCTGGTCGAGCGGGACCTCTGTGGGTATCGGGGGGCCCATCTGACAACCAAGCCTGAGGTTACAGAGGACACCGCAGGGGCTTGGACCCGACTGCCAGAGCCCTCTTCTCCCCACGATGCGCTTCGAGAAGCGCAGGCCCCCCAGACCTCACATCAAAGCCTCACTGGGGAGCTGGTGCCAGCGTCACAGCCTCGAGGTCCCGGGAGGGGACGGGTGGCCAACTCAAGGGGGCTTGTGGCTGCAGACTCGAGCCCTCCCTATGGGCTTCCTGGGTCCCTACCTGTGCCAGGAGGATAGGGGAGGACAGCAGGGCCCGTGACCCCTGCTGCAGGGACCCCGCCCCTGCTCTGCATCACCTGCTCTGAGCCGTCAGCCGGCATGTCTCCGCCCCACCCCCGCCTCAGGGGAGTCCCAGGGGCGGTAAGGGGCTCGTCAAAGTTACAGGCATCAAGCCACACGGCCAAGAGCCAAGCATCTGAATGTATACTTTCAGTATACATTCATGAATGTATACTTTTAGTCTTTTTTTCTTTGCAAAGATAGGATATTTTCCACACGCGATTTTAAAGCCTACATCAAGAACACCCTAGAAGGCAGCTTGTTCCGGGGAAGGAGTACCTCTAGCTGGTGTGTGTATCACACAGAAATGTTCAAAAAGGGTCTGTGAATAAAGAGTGACTCTGGAATTACAGAAGCGACGTGACATGCCTCCTCTACGCACGCACGTGCATTGTGTGAACGGGAAAAAAGACCCTGGGCAGTGGCCCCCGTGGGCGGTGGGGCTTAGAGGCAGTGTTTCGATCTGACTCATTAATTGAGTAAAAAGAGGAAGAAAGTGTATCGTAACATCACAAGTGGCTGAGGGAAGAGTGAGGGAAGGCTCCCCCACGCCGGAGCGGGAGGGGAGTCTTGTCTCAGAGTCTGGGGGCGCAGAGCCCCACCTCCCTCCTCCCAGCAGCTGCCTCTCTGGGCAGGCGGAAGCCAGGCAATCACCACTTCGCCCACGCGCAGGGCTGCAGGGGGACCAGCACCAGGCTTGCCTGGAGATGAGCCACACGGGGAGGGGCCCTCACTGCCTGGGGCTCTGGGGTCCAGCCAGCTGCCTGGGCAGGGATGGAACCACCCTCCCACACACACATGCTACAGCAGGAGAGGCATCAGCTCAGCAGTCAGTGTATCAGTCAGGCTGGGCTAAGTGCTGTAACAAACAGGCCCAACGATGGGTAACAGCTCAGATGCAACCCATGCTTATTTCTTGTTCATGTAGAGCCAAAACCAGGTGTTCCTGAAACATGACCCGCCAATGGCCACAACTGACCAGTGACCTCACCCAGAGGCAGGACGGCCTTTATGTCCTGCTATCTTCAGAGCTGCTCAGAGCACCCAGCAAACATTCTTACACAAACAAGCAAGCAGAACCAGATCACACCCCTTGGTCTAACTACCGGTTTCAGAAATCCTCAGGACAGTTTCAGAAATCCTCGGGACGGAGGGACCTATTAAGCCCACCCCCAGAGGCACTCAGCAAAGCCCGGACTGTGGGAAATTCTACAGGACAAACAACTTGGTTTTCTCAACAAACAAACTGCAAGGGAAAAAATGCAGCGAGGACTAACACGACATTATAAATCAACTATACTCCAATAAAAATTAAAAATTAAAAAAAAAAAGGCAGCGAGGGAACCTGCAGCTTAAGAGACCAGGGACATATCAGCCAATTACAACATATGATATTATTTCAGTCCTGATTTAAATAAATAAACTAATTAAGAATGAGGCAGCCAGCAGAATGAGAACCGCGGCTGGATTTTAATATTAGGTATTGGTGTTATTTTTGGGGGGAGATGATAGTGAGGTTATGTTTTTTCAAATTATTTTAATTTTCATAGATGAAAGGGTATGATGTCTGGAATTCTCTTCAAAAGTAACCTTGGGGGAGGGGTGGGTCAGAGTTCAGGTCAACACCGGCTCTGGGCCACACTGTGGTGAAGCCGAGTGATAGGGACGGAGCCAAGGGCCCAGAGCGGAGGCCCATTTGCACCTGCTCCCCGGCTCCCGCCTGGCTCGCGGCCACCCCACTGCAGGGGGAGCCCAGAGACGCCCCCAGCTGTGCACCCAGGAAGGAGGGGACCTGGGTGGAGGGCCGAGAGCCAGCCCTGCACAGTCAGGCGGCACAAGTAGCGGCAGGATGGGGAGGGAACGAAGCCGTGTTTTGTTCACGTTTCCTCATTTCCTCAGGAAAATTCCACTCAAGGCAGTTTTCCAAACGGAGAAGAAGTGGTGACTGTGCCCAAGTCATAAGGGAAAGGTTGCTGGGCGGCCCCTGGGTCCCTGCGAAGGTGTGACAGCTGCCCTTACAGCCGAGGAGATGACACACAGGTCGCATGGGCACGTACAGAGTCCTGGGCTGCTGCACATGCCGCGTGGGTCAAAACAGTAGGATTTACTCTCTCACAGTCTGGAGGCCAGAATCTGAAACCCAGGGGTCACAAGGCCACGCTCCCTCCGGAGGCTCTGGGGGAGGGTCCTTCCTGCCCCTCCAGCTCCTGGGGGTCCAGGTGACACTTGGTTTGTGGCTGTGTCCCTCCATCTCTGCCTCTGTCCTCACATGGCCTCCTATAAGGACACGTGCCATTGGATTTAGGGCCCACCCTTATCCAGTGTGACCTTATCTTAAACTACACCTGCAAAGACCCTATTTCCAGACAAGCTCACATCTGAGGTTCTGGGTGGACATGGATTCTGGGGGGGCACCGTTCACCCCAGCGCAAGCCCCCCACAATAGGTACTGTGCTACACTTTCCATACACGTGGCCTCTCACCAGTCCCTGGGGTTGGGGTGTGGCACTGAGGCCTGAGACGCAGAGCTGGGGCTCTACTGCCCCCCCATCCCAGGAGCCCAGGGCAGGGATGGGGGCTCAAGGGAGAGGGTGTGGGAGCCAAAGAGGCCAAGCGGCAAACACCCTCCAGCGTCCCTGATGCTCCTGCGAGGTCCCAGGAGCTCGGCACCTGAGGTTCAGGGTGGGGGCAGGGTCTTGAGCAGCTTCAGTCTCGTCCCCGAGGGACCCAAGCGGGGCGGGGGTGGGGACAGGGCCCTGCTTCCCCTAGAAGATGAGCTCACCAGGGCCTCGGGGCAGGAGGGACCTGGTGTCCCTGGTGACAACTGCAGAAGAGTCAGGTCTGTCCCCAGGGTGGCCCCGCTGCTCCCCCAGGACAGCACTGCCGGCCGAGGGCTCCGGGTCGGGCGGGTCAGTGCAGAGCAGCCTGTGGGGGAGGGGGTCCCTCCCTCAGTGCCGGCCGAGCCCAACCCAGAGCTGCCGAGCACCGCCCTGCAGAGGCCCCGCCAGGGCACAGGGCAGCTCAGCCCCACGGGGCGGGTGCCTCCAGCTAACAGACACAGCCCACAGGGAAGACGACACGAATATTTATTAAAAATCCAAGCTGCTGACAGCTCGCCCGGGAAGATGCACAGACGGCCGACAAGCGGAGGGAAAGATGCTTGAAATGCGATCCGAACCACGAGGAGGTCCGCTCCACACCCAGCATCACGGCGAGCATCAGAGACGCACGGTAACGAGTGTCAGCGAGGATGCGGAGACGTGGGACCCCTCGTGCGGTGCTGACGGGAATGTAAAAGGGGCAGACCGCGCGCAGCAGTGGGGCAGCTCCTCAGAAAGCTAGACCGAGAATCGCCATACGACCCGGCAACTCCTCTCCCAGGTATCCACCCACGAGAACTGAAAACGTGCCTCCACCCCAATATTTGTGCACAAACGTTCACAGCAGCACTATTCATGATAGACAAAAGTAGAAACAACCCAAATGTCCATCAACGTGTGAGTGGATCGACAAAATGGGGTCCATCTGTACCATGACTATTACTCAGCCGTAGAAAGAATGAAGCTCAGACACAGACGACAACAGGGATGAACCCTGACAACACTGCACTGAATGAAGAAGCCAGAAATGGAAGACCACGTATTCCACATATTGTATGATTCCACTTATATGAAGTGTCCAGAATAGGCAATCCACAGACAGATTGTAGATTTGTGGCTGCCGGGGGCTGGGAGAGGCTGGCACAGGGGTGCAGGTTTCCTTTGGGGTGATGGAAACGTTCTGAAAGCAGCAGTGACGGTTGTACAACTCTGAACACACTGGAAACCACTGAGTTGTGCACCTTAAAAGGGGGATTTTTATGGTATGTGAATATGTCTCCGTAGAAAGAAGAGTGGTTGAGGCACTGCTACTTTCCACACGGACGTGAGAACATGAACTTGTACTGCTCTCTGCTGAAGTTGGATGGTTTGCCCAGCGCCCCCCATTAGGGACCATCCCTCCCCCACTGCACGTCCTGGTGGGGTATTAGGATGTCCATCCTCTGACCACCGTCCTCACATTTGAGGTGGGCACATGACCCAGCCTGGCCAATCAGGAAATTCCATCCCTCATGGGTAGTAAGTAGGCAGGTGACTGCAGCAGAGCCAATCCGAGCCTTTCCAGATCATCACTATATGGACCCTGGGAGAAAACAGTCTCTCTTTCCCTCCGGGATCGAGAACTCTAAGGGTTATGTGAACGCACACCTGGTGGCCTTTCCCACCACATGCAGAAAACCTGCTGGAGAATGAAATTATCACACAGAGGAAAGCAGAACCAAGAGAGGGAACGAAAGACAGAGCCCTGACATTATCTGAACTCCTGGATCCATCTGTGCCTGAAGCCAACCCAGGAAATGGGAGCCAATGCAGTCCCTTTCTTTCTTTTTTTTAAATACAAATTTTATTTATTTATTTATTTATTTATTTATGGCTGCGTTGGGTCTTTGTTGCTGCACGTGGGCTTTCTCTAGTTGTGGTGAGCAGGGTCTACTCTTTGTTGCAGTGCGCGGGCTTCTCACTGCAGTGGCTTCTCTTGTGTGGAGCATGGGCTCTAGGCACGTGGGCTTCAGTAGTTGTGGCGCACGGGCTCAGTAGTTGTGGCCCGCGGGCTCTAGAGTACAGGCTCAGTAGTTGTGGCGCACGGGCTTAGTTGCTCCACGGCACGTGGAATCTTTCCAGACCAGGGCTCAAACCCGTGTCCACTGCATTGGCAGGTGGATTCTTCACCACTGCGCCACCAGGGAAGCCCCCTACAGTCCCTTTCTGCTTGAGCTAATTTGAGCTACGATTCTATAGCTTGCAGCACAGTCCTGATTAACAGAGCCAAGTCGCATTTTACACAGACTTTAGGTTTGGAGAAAACCTCAGGTGGTCAAGATGACTCTTCAAAATCCCCTAAAATATATACATTTAGGGGCTCCATTATGCATAATATATAGGTCTTTTAACAATGGAAACTAAGTTCAGAGAGGTGCTTACGCATGAGATGTTCCCATTTCCGATCTTGTTCCGTTCCTCCCTCCGTTTCTCCCTCCTGACTCATTGCTGTTACGATCAACTCCGTAACTTCCATGCTCACGTGGTATGACTTCTCCGGGTACCAGACAGGCTGGGAGAAGATGACCCCCAACCTGGCAGAGCCCATTAATGGGTCTTGGGAGAGGTAAAGGGAGGCCAGGGCAGAGTCTGGGGTGGCGGCGGGGGTGGGGGAAGCTGACAGCAGACAAAGCCTGAAGCTCCTGCTGGAGCAGAGGCTGGGCACTGTGCGAACAGCCTGGTCAGCAAGCAGGGACCAGAGAAACCCCCTTCCATCCCGCCAAACCATCTGCAAAGTCCACATACATACACACACACACACACACACACACACACACACACACACGTCTTAGACGAGGATAAGGTAGCCTCTCACGGAAGACGTTCATGGTTAGAAAAAGTTGGGAAAGCAAAAGCAGCGCCTCTGAGCTTGGGGCACGACCCACGAGCACGTAAGACCCTGAGACCCAAAGACACAACTACTGGGGGCGGGGGAGGGGCTACCCAGGAGAGTAGTAAGTTCTGCTCCAAGCCCTCTGGAGGGCAGGCCTGACTCCAGAGGCAGGAGGTGTGATTTACAGGAGCCGAGGTGAAGCAGCAGGAAGAAAGGCATCCATGACCACAGGAGCAGCGGCCGTGGTGCAGCTGTGCAGAGCGCAGACCCCCAGGTTCACATCCACTTGGAACCTCAGAGTGCGACCTTATTTGCAATGGGGTCTTGGTAGATGTAATTAGGATAAGGTCACACTGGATGAAGGTGTCCCTAAATCCAATGACGTGTCCTTCTAAGAAGGGAGGACAGACACAGAGGCAGGGATTGGAGGGATGCGGACACCAGCCAAGGACACCTGGAGCCCCCAGGAGCTGGAAGAGGCAGGAAGGGCCCTCCCCTAGAGCCTCCAGAGGGCCTGCAACCCTGCAACACCCTGACTTTGGACTTCTGGCTCCAGGACTGTGAGAGAACATTTCTGTGGTTTTAGGCCACCCAGTTTGAGGCACTTTGATACGGCAGCCCCAGGACACTCATATAAAGGACCAGGAGTGTTTCCAAAAAGGACCAATGATCCAGTGTGGCCCAGAGCCCATGGTGTGTGCAGATAAGCCCAGTGAAGACACTCCTTTCTTCCCTCCAGAACCACCCACTGAAGGCTGTGGCAGTCAGTGATGCCAAACAACGCTGTTTAACAACCTCGCCCCCCCAAAGTAGGTGGCTTAAAATAATCACTTATTCTTGCTCGTGCATCAGGTCTTCCCAAGTGTCCCTCACCCCCAGGGATGGGGGCTCCCAGGGTGTGTTGTCATGGCGATGGCAGAAGTACAAGGGGGGTGAGCAGAAACACACCAAGCGTCCCAGGGCCTCAGCCTGGGACGGGCCCTCCGTCACTCCAGGCCGGTCCCACGGGCCCTCCGTCACTCCAGGCCGGTCCCACGGGCCAAACAAAGCCCGGGGCCGAGCCTCCAGTGGGAAGGGACCACAGTCACACGGCCAAGGGAATGGGGAACGCGGAACAAACATGTAACCTACCACAGGCTGGACTGAACTTCCATCTGATGAAACGCCTCAGTTTAAACTCAAATTAGGGGCTTCCCTGGTGGTCCAGTGGTAGAGAATCCGCCTTCCAATGCAGGGGACGCAGGTTCGATCCCTGGTCAGGGAACTAAGACCTCACATGCCACGGGACAACTAGAGCCCGCGTGCCGCCAGCTACAGAGCCCACGCGTTCCAGAGCCCGCACGCCACAACTACAGAGCTCACGCGCCCTGGAGCCCACGCACCGCAACAAGAGGAAACCCGCACACCACAACTAGAGAGAAGCGCATGCGCCGCAAAGAAAGATCCCGCGTGCCGCAACTAAGACCCAACACAGCCAAAAAAAAAAAAAAAAACCCTCAAATGAAACTCCTCAGATCTGACCAGTGTGGATATGGCAGTCCCTGAACCTAGGGAGCCCCTTCACTCAGGTGGGGAAACTGAGGCTCCACGGCTGTCCAGGAGTCAAGGGCAGGGGAGTCTTCCCTGTATCCCCCAGCCCCGCCTGCTCTAACAAAGGCAGCCTGGTGTCCCGTCTTTCCTGGTGATGTGTCACTCTTCACAATGACCCTGCCAGGCACACGCTCTCTTCAACCCATTTTACAGAGTTGAAAGTGAAGGCCCGGGGAGTTTATGCACCTTGCCTGAGGCCACAGCACTACTAACAGTGGAATCATTTACCATTTCCCTCAAAGATGGGAAAGAAAGAGGCTCCGGCTGTAACAGGAGGGTTTGGGTTTAGATTTAGAGGAAAAAATCCCTGCTGTCACCAAGCCTGGGGACAGCTCACCAAGACCATTTGGGAACCCCTTTCTCCAGGGCCGTGTGAGAGACAACAGCTTCTCTTGTGAAGGGGTGAGTTCAGGGGAAGGTAGGTTCAACAGCCCCAGAACCCCGGGCCAGGGCCAGGGCATGTCACCCCAGGTGCCTTTCTGATGCCAGGTGGGAAAGCTGCCTGCAGGTGAGTGAGAGGCTCTGTGCGTTCTGTCTGACAAGTGGCACAGAGCAAAGCGGGCAATGATCCTAATCCCATCTGACAGCCCGAATCCCCAGGCCCACGCATGCAGACCGGAGGTGACAAGAGGTGTGGGCAGAAGCTGGCACCCCAAGCCGACACCTGCCAGGCCCCGGGAAGCACCTTACAGACGCGAGACACAGGCCCAAGGCCAAGGGTTCCCGGATCTCCGGGATGGAGCCCGAGTTTGGGGCACACGTGGCCCCAGAAGCAGCAGCCTCTCACCCCCAGGGAGCCCTCGGGCTGGTCCCCAACGCAGGCATTTCTCAGGACCTAGCACCCCACTCCCCCAGTCTCTCCTGTTCCTTTTTTTTTTTTTAATGTTGGGAGGGCAGAGCCGGAACAGATGGCTGTCGCCCACCAGAAGGCCTCTCCTGGCACGTGGCCGGCCCTCCCCCGGAGGCAGGAAGCCGCAGAGAGCCCGGATCTGCAGGACCTGGACGCGCGGCAGCGGAGCAGCCTGCCTGGTGGGAGCGCGAAGGGGACAGGCGCGCCCGCTCCAGAAGGGGGACACCGGGGAGCTACCCCACCCTCGGCTGCAGCCGGGAGCCTGTGGGTTTCCTCCGGAGCTGTGGCAACTCACCACACACGCAGTGGCTGAGAACACCATGCATTTATTATCTCATAGATCTGGGCGTCAGAAGTCCAATACGAGCCTGTCTTATGGGCCGAAATCAAGGTGTCGCAGGGCTGGTTCCCTCTGGAGGCTCCAGAGGAGATGTTTCCTGGCCTCTTCCTGAGTCTGGAGGCGCCTGCACCCCTTGGCTCGTGGCCACATCACCCCAACCTCCACTTCCATCATCACAGCCCTGACTCTGAGCTCCCGCCACCCGCTACTAAGGACCCCTGTGACGATACTGGGCCCCCCACCCAGATAATCCTGCAGAATCTCTTCATCTCAAGATCCTAACATAATATCTGCCAAGTCCCCTTTGCCACAGACGGTCACACATCCACAGGTTCCAGGGGTTATCAGGGTGTGGATGCTTTGGGGGGCTGTTATCGGCCTACTGCAGGGAGAAAGCCCTCGATGACACAGCAGTCACTCAAGGCCACCCCACCTCCTCCTCCTGGAGCCCTCCCTCCCAGCCAAGGTAAACTGGTGCAGCCTTTTGCCAGGCAATGTGGCAGCAGCTTCTACAATCTTTAAATGCACATGTCACTCAGCCATGCCTGCTCTGGGGCATCGTGGTGAGAAAGACCCCTGCCAGCAGCACGGGGGGGTGGGGCGCGGAGGACAGGGACAGGCTTTGCAGCCTTGTTTGTAAGACTGAGAGATGGGACGCATCCGAAACGTCTGTTAGCAGAATAAGCTGGACCACTGTGGTGCATCCACACCATGGAATATGACGCAGCTGCTAAGGAAACATACCTGACATGGAAAGCGGTCCCGGATAAAAGTGAGGGGAAAAGAAAAACAAGCTATGAAACAAGTCGAGTACAATTCCATCACTGTAACCGGTAATCATGTAGGTGTGACACACTTACCTGTACACGTGTGGAAAAAACCGTGATTCCCTCTAAGGAGATGGACAGCTCACTGTGGGACACAGTTACTTGATACCGGTCTGCCTTGTTGCGTTAACATTTTTTACAGGGATATATGACTCAACGTTTTAACAAGGAATGATAGGTATATATTTTAAAACAATAATACACCACTACCCCCCCGCCCCCCACTTTCAGATCCTCCAATATTTTGTTTCCTTTAAGATGGAAAGTTGCCCCAGTTAGAGAGCCCCAGGCAATCTCCGGGCAATAATCCACCCTCCCGGTCTGGGAGACCCCACAGGGGGTCTTGTGCGCTGTCCCCCTGCACCCAGGGCTCTGGGGACAGCCTGGTGAAGAGCCATCATTCACAGGAGCAGAGAAGCCACAGCAGAAAGCTTAAAGCAAACAGGTCGCCCTGAGGCCCAGACAGATGCCAACTCAGGGCCGGGCATAAAAAAGCGACTGCGCACAGCGACATTACAATAAGAAAAAGAATGACATCCTTTTTCTTTCTTTTTTTTTAAAACCAAGACCAGACCTTCTTGAAGTCAGCAGAATATTTGCTAATATAAATGTTAAACTTGTAGACTGTAAGTTCCCTAAATGTCTGGAACCATGTCTTACTTATCTTTGTATTTAATGCTTCAGGTAGTTCCTGACATTCAATACATTTATGTGGAATAAAAAAAAAAAAAAAAGAAATATGTGGAATAATTGGGGGAAAAAAAACCCAAAAAAGCGACTGGGGATTTGGAAGCCCTTCCCCGAGTAGGCCTCACCCGAGGTTTCACACGCCAAGCCCTGCCTGTCCCAGGGGCGGGGCTGTATCTGGAGAGCACTTTAAGGAAGCCAGCCAGCACCCCCCATTCACAGTTAGGGTCCCCAGAATCCGGCGCAGGTCTAAGGGGCCGAGAACAGGAACAGGGCGGTAGGCAGCGCCCGAGATGTGAGTTCTGGTCCCGCCTGGGCCACGGCCTGGCTCTGGGACCCGGGCGCTGCCTTGCTGGCACGGGGGCCCGGCTCTCAGGCGCGCGGCCCGCGGGGTCCCCTCTCCCACCGCGCTGGCAGGGATGACCTCCGACCTTCAGAAGGGCTGGACTGCCTGGCGTGAGGATTCTGAGCGCAGCCGTCAATCAGCCACGTCCGCCGTCAATCAGCCACGCCCGCCGTGGGTGCGGCAGAGAGGAACGGCTGCGCACGTGCCAACAGCTGTCCTCTTCCACACCTAAACGCCTGCTCAAGGCCCCTCCCAGCTCCACCCGCCCGCCGTTCTGCTGACTCAGCAAAGCATCACAAGACAGGGCGTCAGCTGACGGCCGCACGCGGGCCTGGGGCCACGACGCCGTCGACCGCGCCGACCGCCCAGCAGCCTCAACGCGCAGAAGCGGGTGCCCCGCTGCCCCCACCTCCTGCCCCCGTACCCCGGCCCATCCAGGGCTGCCCGCGCCTCGGGGAGCAAGAGATCCTGGAGCAGCGTGGCCGCCCTGCCCGCACCTGCTCCCCACTCAGCCCCAAGCACAGAGGTCACTCCCGGGAAGCAGAGTTGGCTCCCAGCTCCAGGCTGAGGGTGTAGCGCCAGAGGGCACCAGGCCAAGAGGCGGGGGGTGGGGGGCGGACACGAGCATCTGTTCCACCATCCAGCCCCTGCCCCCCTGAAAGGGCACGTTCGGGCGCAAACCTGGTACCTGCAGGGTGTCCAGCTGGGGCAGCGAGTTGTCACATAATCCCCACGACGCAGGACCCTGGGGCGGGGGGTTTGCCTCTCCTCCCCTCCGTGCAGCCAGGTGACCCACGAGGCGCGACAGCGCGCCCGGCTCAGGACTGGCCCATGTTTGCGGGAGGTCGGGCCCGGCCCCGAGACACACTAAACCCGCAGGAACTCGCAGTTCTCTCCCGTGAACTTTGCCAGGAGACGCTGCCTTGCTGGACCCCGGCGGGGTGTGCCTGGCACCCTGGAGCATCTGCGGGCGCCAAGAAGCAAGAAGGGACCCTCAGCCCTCGGGAGCCTGGCCTGGTCGTCCCCTGCCCCGCGGTGGCCACGGCCATGCCTCCAGGACCCAGAACCAAAGGAGGTGGCCGGGGCGCCTGACAACGAGAGGGGGTGGGGCCTAAGCAGTTATTCACTCATTCATTCAAAACCAGCTCCTGCGCAGACACGATGCTGAGAGGAAGTCACAGCTGGGGCACAGCAGGGGCCTCTGAGGCCGTCTGCCTCGCCCAGACCAACCCACCTGGCACACCTTCCCCTCCGGCCCGGCTCCCACTTTTGCCCCTGATGGGGCAGGACCCTCCTCCACCTCCCGCCTTTGCTCACGGGCATGTCTGTGCGCGTCTCCTCTTCCCTGGGGCCTCCTGGGAGATACAAGAGTGGCAGGCCTGCCCGACCAGCATCCAGGGGGCTCCTCAGGAATGCAGGTTCTCAGGGCCCGCCCAGATCTGCTGAGGCAGCATCTCTGGGGGTGGGGTCCGGCCATCTGCATTTTACACACCTCCTGAGGGGGCCGAGGGCACCTGAGAATCACCTGGAGAGCTTTCAAAGGGCTCTGAAGCCCAGGTGGCATCCCCAGCAAGGAGCTCAGCATCTCTGGGGGGCGCTGCCTGTGCGTCTGCCCCCAGGTGATCCCGGCGCACGCTGGGGGCAGGGATGCTGGGAACCAGCCTGCAGCCCCGGCTCCCCATCTCGGTGGCGGGGCCCGGCCCCGGCCCTTGGAAGCTACGGGTGCGGTCCGCCCTGAAACGGAGGTATCGGGTCCCCCTCTCAGGCCCCGAGCTCCGTGCCACCCCCGTTTCCCAGGAAAGCCTGTGTCCCTGTCCTCACAGCAGCCGTCCTCCGGGGAGGGTCCCAGGCATCATGACGAGGACACACCAAACCGTCTCTCACTGACTCGGCTTAGCGACCGAGCGCGGCTGGGGCCCGAGGACGCAGCTCCCCGCGCCTGGCCAGAACCTGGCTGTGACAGTGACCGCAGCCCGCCCGGGGCCAGCCGCTCCACAGCCCCAGGCGGCTGCCGTGGCCACTTTCACACTGCGGTGGAGGGTGGGCCTCGGGGCTCCCGGAGCACTGACCCGCCTGCATCCACTGGCTTCACTCTCCAGGACAGCCCCCTCTGGTCCTCCTCCTCCTTTCTTCTTCTCTTTTTTTCAAATCTAAGCTCATTGAGAAAACACAGGAAGTGCAGCTCCCACCACAGCCTGGAGTGGAGGCTCGTCCTCATCCCTGCCGTGGTGACCGAGGACACTGTCCCCTCCCACCTCCGAGGGCTGACCCCGGGCACCACGAAGCTGCGAGGCTGGGATCACACCCACCTCCCCACAAGGCCAGGGGCGGGAGGGGAGGGGCCGGCCCAGCTCGGGGGAAGCCCGGGAGGGTGGCAGCGGCGCACGCCAGGCCCCACACACGCTGAGGGCACTGCACGTCGCTCCATCCCATCCTTCCACGGGGAACCTGGCCCAGAGAGAGTGAGCACCTGCCCCGGGCTGCTCAGCAGTGACGGGCCCAGGCTGGACGTCTCAGCGAGCCAGCACCCAGCACACGGAGCCGCTGTCAGGGAAGTTCCCAGGCCTCTGCGGCGGGCGGGCAGCCGTCACTCTCATCTCACAGGTGGGAGATGGGAAGCCTGGCCCAGGTGGGGCTCCTTAGGGAGCTGGCGCTGAGCTCCGCCCACACCACCACCTCCACGGACTCCTTCATCAAGACCAGCCCCCCGCAGTTTCTGTGGGAGGTGTCAGAAAACACCTCCCACAGATGTGTCCCACGTCCCCAGTCCCAAGAAATTCGCCTGGGTGTCGGACTTAAAGTCAATTCCGGGGAATACTCTCCATGATATCCTTGTGCTTCTGCCTCACGAGCACCTAAATTTCTGACGACACTGTCCCCCCGCCCTGTCAAGTGTCTTGGGTCCACTGAGGTCAGTGAGGCAACCAAACACAAAGGTAACAAACAGATGCACTACTGGAAGGAAGGAAATACGCCAAACGCCAGCTGGAGTCTCTGGGTGACGCGTGAGACCCGCCCTCAGGCTGCTGGTCCCCGCCTTTTCCACACGGAGCAAGCGTTACATTGGTAACGGAAGAAGGAACTATGGAACCAAATTTGATCTTAAAATACCAGATGAGTAGTCATAAACGCTGCTCCTATTCATCGCGGGCCTGACCACTTCTGGGGGAGTAGGAAGGGGTGAACAGAGCGGTGCAGGACCCCGACATTCAAGGTAGTAATTCCATCTCCCCTTCAGCTTCTTGGAATGGGTTTCGTTTCCAAGACCTCAGATGGGAGCCGCAGATATTCTGCCAGCAAACCACAGCCACCTTTTCTGTTCTTTCAGTGTGGATCAAAGGTCACTGGAAACCAGAACCAAACGAGCTAAAGTTTTATTAGTGACAAGGCTGGGAAGGCCTGAGCTGTAACTGAGCCGGGTGTCTCCCTGGAATGACTCCAGGCCGGCCCCTGGCCGGGAATACAGAATCATCCAGAAAGACTCAGCGTCTGTCCTCCTGAACACCTCCTGCCCGGGCAGCCTAAGGCATTTAAAGCAACCCCAGGTCCCCGTCCCAGGCCCCACGACTCTCAGGGCGGACCCGAGGGCCTTACCCTGACCCAGGAAAGTGGAGAGCGGTGGGAAGCTCTCGATGAACTCAAGTCAGGAACTGTTTCCTTAGAACCCAGGAGCATGGCCACCTGGGGGCCTTGGCTTGCAATAGGGCAGCTTCCTTCAAGCTGTGGCTGGCGGTTCCTGCTGCCCACAGCCGAGTGGGGCAGACCCAGGCTCACACACTTACCTCTGTGCTTCCCAGGGGGACCCAGGGTCCCTTCTTCCAGCTCTGAAGCCCCCACCCCTGTATCAACACCAAAGACACCTCAACATCCAACACGGAGCCCGCCAATGGTCAGCTCCGGACCCACCGCTTAGGGCCTGGTGGCCCCGCTGAACCCTGAACGCAGTAAGTCCTGCATCCCATTCAGGACAGCTATCGGCCTACAGCGCCAAGCCTCAAGTGAGCCCCCGGGCCAGTGCCCACAGCCGGTCTGTCCAGCCGGTGCCAACTCCAGGGCCCATGGAGACTCTGGGCCTCGGGCTGGGGTGGCCGGGACAGCTCCCACGTCCCTGCAGCACTGGGCCCTCCATGCCCACCTGGGAGTGCGGCCGTGGAGGCAGCACATCTTTCCCTCAGCCCGCAGCTGTCCTATGCATGTTACCAAGCAGAATGGCCACCATCTTTATCCATCAACGTTTTACATTAAACACCAGCACATACAACAAGTAAAAGAGAGGAAGGGAGGTCTGCTCCCTTTGAGGGGAGGCTGTAAGACCCAGAACCCCCTCAGATCAACCATTTCCTTGCCCCACCTCTGGGAACCTCTGAGGAACCCCAGGGTTCCACAGGGCACATAGTTTGAGAAACACCAGTGTAGGCCTCAACCTGGGCAGCACAACCAACCAAACCAGGCCCCGTGACGCAGAACCACCCCACGCCGCCCCCTGCCCTCCTACCTGGCCCCGTGACGCAGAACCACCCCACGCCTCCCCACGCCGCCCCCTGCCCTCCTACCTGGAGGCCGCGATCTCCGCCTTCTGCTTGGCGATGGTGGCCGCCCGCTCGGCCGCCTCCACGGCCCGGTCCACCTTCTCGCGGATCTTGCTGGCACGCAGCGGGATGAGATTCTTGCGCTTGCCGCTCACGAGGATGTTCTGCTTGTACTTGCCCTCCTCCTTGGTGCCGTCGGGGAAGGTCATGCAGCCGTAGCCGTGCCGCCGGTTGCCAGCCCACTCGCCCTCGTACTTGAGCCCGTCCGAGCGCTGGCTCACGCCGAAGCCCGAGCGCTTGTCACTCTTCCACTCGCCCACGTAGGTCTCGGTGGTGGTGGCGTCGGTGTCGTCCTCGATGGCTGACAGCTCGGCCTCGCCCTCACCCAGGCTGATGGTGGAGTGGATGTCGCTGGCCGTGGAGCTGACGGTGCTCATGCCGGCCTCGCTGCGGAAGGAGCTCTGCTTGCTGCGCTGGCTGGCCAGGCTGCTCTTGGACTCCGACTTGCGCAGCTTCAGCCCGCTCAGCAGCGAGCGCCGGAACAGCCCCTTCTTCTTGCTCTTGAGGATCTCGGAGTCGCTGTGCACCACGAGCACGAAGCCCCCCCGGGACACGGCCGGGCTGCTGGCCACAGTGGGGCAGGCGTCGGGGTGCAGCGCGGCGCCGTTGGTGTGCTCGCTGCGCAGGGAGTTGATGGAGGTCCTCAGGGGCGAGCGGATGACCGCTGCCATGCCGTAGGGGACGCTCTGCCGCACGCCGTAGCCCTGACGCATGCCGCCGACCCACTGGCCCTGGTAGGTCCCTGCGGAGACACAGGAGAGGGTGAGCTTGAGGGCGGGAGGGCAACGCAGCCGCTACGGTCTGCCCTGTCTTGGGGCAACTCGGTGAGGTTTACATCGAGGCAGACAGACCATCAGACCACAGGTGCTTTTATGATTCCTGCCACTGATAGTGTTTTTAAAGACCCTTCCCTCCTGCTTCCCACGGTTGGATTTTGTTCTCTCTCTCTTAGAGGTCGGGGAGGGGAAAGGGAGGAGTCAGAGTCTGATGCAGTCAGGACTGACCTGCAGAGCTCCCCAGGCCATGTGGGCAGCAGGCCCAACCTGGGAAGACAGGGAGGGGCGTAGAAGAGAAGAAGGAAGAAACACATCCTGGGTGAGCAGCTCCAAACAGGGCTCATGGGGCCCATGAGGGGCAGCTACAAGGACACAGATCCAGGCTACAAATTGGCTACTGACGAGGCTGCCTTGTAAGGTAGTGAGATCCCCATTGCTGGAGGCATCCAAGAAGAGCTGAGAAGACCACTCAGCAAGGACACCTTAAGGCATGAAAACTGGCAGGCCTGGTGTCTCCAAAAGAATCAACATTGCACACCCACGTGCACAGCAGCATTAGTCACAATAGCCAAAGACAATGTGGTCCATCCAAACAATGAAACATTATTCAGCCTTCAAACGGACGGCAGTTCCGCAATTTGCTACAATGTGGATGAACCTTGAGGACACTCTGCTAGGTGAGATAAACCAGTCACAAAAGGACACACACTATTTGATTTCACTTATATGAGATACCTAGGAGTCAAACTCAGAGACACTGAAAGTAGACGGTGGGGCTGGGGCAGGGGGAGGGGAGCAGGGAATTATTGCTTAATGGGTACAGAGTTTCTGTCTGCAGTGACGGGAAAGTCTTGAAAATAGAGGTGATGGTTGTACGACATTATGAGTATGACTAATGCCACTGAACTGTGCACGGAAAAATGGTTCAAGTGGCAAGTTTTATGTTATCTATGTATCTTTTTAAAAAAAATACATTTATTTATTTTTGTCTGCGTTGGGTCTTCGTTGCTACGCGCGGGCTTTCTCTAGTTGTGGCGAGCGAGGACTACTCTTTGTTGCGGTGCACAGTCTTCTCATCGTGGTGGCTTCTCTTGTTGCGGAGCACGGGCTCTAGGCGCACAGGCTTCAGTAGATGTGGCACGCAGGCTCAGTAGTTGTGGTACACGGGCTTAGCTGCTCCGCGGCATGTGGGATCCTCCCAGACCAGGGCTCGAACCCATGTCCCCTGCGTTGGCAGGCGGATTCTTAACCACTGTGCCACCAGGGAAGTCCAGTTATCTACGTATTTTACCATAATAAAACAAAAGCAGCAGCAGCACTGGGCCCATATTCTTGCTCTACTTATAGGCTGTGTGACTCTCATGGGATGGGTCTAAATTTCTCCTGCCAAAGGTAGTTATGCAAATTAAATGACACTCCACAGGGTGGGGCTCCCCACCCTCTTCCCTCCTCCCACCCCCGCCCCAACCTACAGCTTTTCTTGCCTCAGGCTGCAGCTGCCCACTCTGGGGCAGAAACCCAGGGCTTGCACCTGGGGCTGTGAGAAGGAACCTAGACTAGCCTCTCGGTCCTGGACGGCCCCTCCCCTGCCTGGGGTGGGTGGCCTGCGGGAAGCTGGCCCTTTAAGGCCAGACCCATCTGCCTGGACAGTGGTCTCCCTGTGGCCAGTGCGAGCTGGGCGTGGGCTGCTGTTGCAGGGACCTCTCACCCCCAGCTTACTGCCACTCCCACTTGTGGGTTGGCGACAGGGCTGTCAGATAAAACACGGGACGCCCAGTTCAATCTGAATTTCACATGAACAGCAAGTAATTTTTAGAGACATATTACATGGGACATACTTATACTAGAAATGATCTGACTGATGATCTGAAATTCAAGTTTAACTGGGTGTCCCATGTTTATTTGCTGAATGGATCCAGATGCCCCAGCTGGGACCTCCCAAGATGTCACCCTGGGTTTCACTGGTGCCCCCCCGACCAAAGCTGAGGATGCTCCTGCATGAAGAGACTCAGCCCACCGCCCTGCCAGGACCCCTGCATCCCTTCAAGGCAGGCTGGGCTTTCAGCTAAGGACGCACAGGAGCTCCACAGACAGCCTGGTGGAGGCCGTGGGTATGGGGGCACGGGGAAGAGTTAGGAGTGAAGCAGACATGGGTTCAAATCCCAGCTAGACCCCTTCTGGATCTGTGCCCTTGGGAATATCTGCTTTAACTCTCTGTGCCTCGGTTTCCTCATCTGTAAAACGGGGAAGGTGGCTGTGCTGCTTAAACGCGGTAATCCATGTAATCCGTGTAAAGTGCTGGAAGGTCGTTAATGCTCAGTTACTGGTAACTAATATTCATCATCATCATCAAAACCTTAGGGATAGGACTTCCCTGGTGGCGCAGTGGTGGAGAATCTGCCTGCTAATGCAGGGGACACGGGTTCGAGCCCTGGTCCGGGAAGATCCCACATGCCCGTGTGCCACAACTAATGAGCCTGTGCTCTAGAGCCCGTGAGCCACAACTACTGAGCCTGCCTGCCACAACTACTGAAGCCCGCACGTGTAGAGCCCGTGCTCCACAACAAGAGAAGCCACCGCAATGAGAAGCCCGTGCACCGCAGCAAACAGTAGCCCCCGCTCGCCGCAACTAGAGAAAGCCCACGCGCAGCAACAAAGACCCAACGCAGCCAAAAATAAATAAGTAATTAAAAAAAAACAAAAAAAACCCTTAGGGGTGAATAGCATTTTACCCCCCAGGTGAGGAAACTGCGGCTCAGAGAGCGGCCAGGAAGCCAAAGGGGCGGGATTCAAACCCAGGGCTTGCGGTCCTCCCCGTACCCGGGCTCTGCACCCAGTGAGCTCCTGCCCACCTCGTCCCGAGGGTGCCAGGCTGGGAGCCACAGCTGGCATCCTGCGAGGTGCGGCGGACCTCACCCCTGAGAAAATGAGAGCCCACGTTCCCTCCGTCAGATAAAGGGGTGATCACAGGGAGGTGCTGGGAAGCAGGCCACCCTGTGCCCAATCACGGAATCCACACCACGTCCCTACAAGCTGGACAGCATCGTTCCCACCTTCCAGACGTGAACGCAGAGTCTATCACATACACGGAGACAAAGGCAAACACCAGCTTTCTCTGAGAGATGCAGCAGGCAGAACAAGGGTCCCAGGTGGGGGCTGGAGCCTCCCTCCCACTCCGAGCTCCCAGGTCCTGCCACCCTGGCCTTCCACAAGCCTCGACACCGTGCCCCTGCAGACCTGAGTGACCAGAACCAACCACGGCCTCCGAGTCTGTCTGTTTCCACATCCGCGAAAAGAACTGCTCGGCATATTATTCCTGAATTCCGTGACTCCAGAGGTCCCTGAACAGATTAGCAGAGGCTGGAGAAGGTCAGAAATGTGCACACAAGGTGTGCCCAGGCAAGAGCGAATGGTGAGGAAAAGGAGCTAGCTACACAGCCAGCCTTTGCTTCAAAATACATATATCACTCCATGTCCTCAACAGATAGATCCATGGAGACAGAAAGCAGGTTGGCGGCTGCCAGGGGCTGGGGGAGGGGGAACAGGAGTCACCACTAACGGGGTCGGGGTTTCCTTTTGGGGTGATGAAGATGACGGTCTGGAATTAGAAGTGGTGGTTGCACAACGTTGTGAATGTGCTATCTCCCACTGAGCTGTTCACTTTAAAATGGCCAGTTGTATGTTATGTGAATTTCAGGTCCCTTACAAAAGACAAGCTGGTTAATGGTTGGTACACAAAAATGAATGGAAGCGGCGAGAAATATATAATTTCAAATCCCAAAGCAAGATAGAAGACGAGCTGGTCCAGTTCCAGGCGGTTTGAGAGTAGCATGAGGGACACAGGGCTTCGAAACAAACTCCTGAGGCCAACGGGGCCCTGCTGGGCCAGCCTGCCTGGCAGTTCTGGAGTCTCGGGAGAGTAGAGCTTGCAGCGTGTGAGCCAGGAGTCAGGAGCCCTGAGTCCAGAGCTGGGCCTTTCCACTCACCCACGACCTGGGGGACCTCACTCCACCTCTCAGATCTCAGTTTATTCACCTGTGAAATGGGGGTGATAACTGTACCCACCCCCCAGGCACATAAAGCAGTGGGCATGGCCTCCTGCACGTGGCATGACGGGGCAGCTGTGCTGTCCTTGCTTGCAGCTTGCAGTTTTATTGTATTTGCACTTTTCCTCCCAGTCAGAACACACCTCTGATTTTAGGGCTGAAGTCAGTAAGAAAAATGGATTTTGATATTACAGAAATACGCTCCAGATCAGCTCTGCTGTGACTTGCCGGGGTAGCTGGGCCCCGCCGCTTGATAGCAAAGGGCTGGTACAGAGCAGGAGAAAGAACGCAGGCCCTCAGCGAGGAGACAGCTTCTCCCAAAGGGAGGCTCTGGGCCGGCCTCCACTGGGCCAGAGTCTTTTCTCCTCCCCTCTTTCTTTCTTGTTTGGGGCCACCAGACAAAGGGTTGAATTCAAGGCCCTGATTCCCCATGGTGGTTCCATTGAATCCGGCTGGTTATTTGCAAAAGACTAAATCCACTGTTTTGTTTTATACCCCAAGCAGCTTGTATGTGGAAAGACAGAAGCCAGCCTTGCGCAAAGAGAAGACTACGCACGGCCCCGACAGGGCACCACCCTTGCAGTGCTGTGGGGTCTGTCCGGGGTGGTGCAGCCCCCAGGGCAGGGGCAACTTCCTGTCTGCACTCTGCACCCCGCTGACCCCGGGCCCCGCAGCCGTGGCTGCCCCTCTCAGGGAGACGCCCAGATGCAGACAGATCGTCAAGGGGGCACCCCTGCTTCTTTCCAGGTAAGCTTGGGAGGGCAGGGTTGCACGCAGGTGACCCTCTCAGGGACTCTGCCACTTCCACTGCCACCTCACGTGTCCATCGCCATGAAGATGAGGGATGACCCCTCTGTCCCCATCACCCGGAACCCAGAATCAGGAGATCTGAGTGGGCCTTAGGGAGGCCCGACCTCCCTAAACATGGCCTGTAAGATGCCAACTGGAGTGACCCAGGCTCGTAGGGAAGAGCAAACGAGATGTGACCACCAGCGGGTCTCAGGCTTGGGTGGTGGCAGTGTCCCTGATCGCAGGGCGAGTTAACACCCCCCCGAACTCCTGACCCAGCCGGGTGGGAATGGCCAGAGCCTCTGCATTCCTGACTAGCTCCCCGGTGAGGCCAACACTGTGCTCGGGGACCCACTCTGAGGGCCACCGAGACCATCGCTCCAGGCACACTGTGGGCACCGGCGCTGTGTGGCCCAGGACACCACCAGGTCCAAGTCCGAAAGCCGACTCCGCCCCGCACCCCTCAGCCAGTGGAGATCTGGGCCTCGGCCCCGGGAGCCGGCATCCTGGGCAATGTGGACAGTTGGCTCTAGCCAAGTCCCTCGTGCCTCCCCAGGGCCCCGCACGCCTCTCGCACGCTTTTATTTTCTTCCTCTGAAGCCCCCGCCCGCCCGCTGAAGTTACTCCAACACGTTCACCACAGAGCCCAGGGGACCAGCCTGGGGACAATGCAGCCTCTGCCATACGTCCCGGAGAGGGCCAGGTCAGTGTGGCCAGATGCGGTGACCTCCAGAGAGCAAGCCCTGGATGGGGGAGCTCTTCCTGGGAGCGGCTTGGAGCCCGCAGCAGATGGGGGCTCAGGCTGGAGGTGGCTGAACCACCCCTTCTCCTGGTTGGCCCTACACGGCGCTCACACGCCCAGGTGCCGATGCCATGGCCCAAGTCTTCCCGCCCAGAAACCTCCCACCCAACTGGACTGAGCTGGCTTGGCCTGGGGGCACAGGTGACTAGGCCCTGGTCAGACTCTGCCCCTGGCCAGCATGCTCTCCCCCCGGGTCGCTGGGACCCTGACAAGGTGATGCCATTGGACTCCCAGGAGGGAGGAGGTGAAGCTCACGTGACTACTACCTGCCCGAAGATGCAGAGAAAGAAACGAGAGAGGAGCCGCGGACAGAAGCAGCTGGGCCTCCTCCCTCAGCAAGGACAAGGTCGCTGCTCCTCGGCTCCTGGCACCCGATACACCCCTCCCTCCTTCCCTGAACCCATCTGTCACTTGACGGCTGCTTCTGGGCATGTATGTACCCATATGAACTGAAAGCAGGGTCTCAAGAAGATACTTGTACACCCACGTTCACAGCAGCATTACTCAAAATAGCCAAGAGGTGGAAGCAACCCAAGTGTCCATCAACAGATGATGGATAAACCAAATGCGGTCCATCCACACAATGGAATATTACTCAGCCTTAAAAAGGAGGAGGCGGCTTCCCTGGTGGTGCAGTGGTTAAGAATCCACCTGCCAACGCAGGGGACACGGGTTCAAGCCCTGGTCTGGGAAGATCCCACGTGCCGCGAAGCAACTAAGCCCGTGTGCCACAACTACTGAGCCTGCGCTCTAGAGCCCGTGAGCCACAACTACTGAAGCCCATGCACCACAACTGCTGAAGCCCATGCACCTAGAGCCTGTGCTCCGCAACAAGAGAAGCCACCGCAATGAGAAGCCCGCACGCCACAACGAAGAGTAGCCCCCGCTCACCACAACTAGAGAAAGCCCGCACGCAGCAACGGAGACCCAATGCAGCCAAAAATAAAAATAAATTAAATAAATAAAAATTTTTTTAAATAAAGGGAGGAGATTCTGACACAGGCTACAACCTGGATGAAACTTGAAGACCTTATGCTAAGTGAGATTAAGTCAGTCATAAAACGACAGATACTGTATGATTCTACAGATGAGATTCTTGGAGTAGTTAAAAATCGGACAGAAAGCACAATGGTGGGTGCTGGGGGGCAGGGCGGTTATTGCTTAACAGGTGTGGAGAGGTACAGTTTTACAAGATGAAAAGCTTTCTGGAGATGGATGGTGGTGATGGTGGTTGCACAACATTATAAATATACTGAATATCAGTGAGCCACATCCTTAAAAACAGTTAATATAATAAGTTTTATGTTACGTGTATTTTACCATATTTTAAAAAATGAGGCCATGGTGGGGCGGGGTGGGAAAGCTTAATCCAGTATGACTGGTGTTCCTGTAAGTGACACCAGGAGTGCACTCAGAGGGACAGTCACGTGCAGAAGCAGCAAGAGGGCGGCCGTCTGCAAGCCAAGGAGAGAGGCCTCAGAAGAGCCCGAACCCAGCCTCCAGAGCTGCTAGAGAATAAGTAGCTGCTGGTTAAGCGCCCCCGTCTGTGACATTATGTTATGGCAGCCCTAGCAAACTAATACAGGATTCTCAGTCTCCAGCCAGGCGACCTCCCAACTACATAAATAAGAACTAAAAGTTAGGAGAACAAATCTAGAGAAAAGATAGAAAGCCAGGTGCCGAGAACATATCAACCGTGAATTAAAAAGAGAGCCTTCTCCCCTCCTGCGTGACACAGGAAGTTTCTGCGTGAACCAGGAAACCACGCCCCAGGGGACCCAGGCAGGTGAGGAGCATGGGGGGAGGCATGGGACCAGACTCGGGACTATTAGGAGGAAGTCTTCATTTGGAACAGAGACCCTGCCCGCTTCCCCGGCCCACCCAGGTGCTGGCGGCTGGAATTCCTACACCCAGGCAGGATGGGGAGAATTTCTCTGGAGAAACAGGATCAGGCCAGCAGTGAAGCCTGCAAAGAACTTTCAGTCAGCTTTCTGGTACCTTACTGCAATAAGTGAACAGCCCAGGGTCATCAGACACTTGGAGAAAGCCTCCAAGAGGAAAGAGACCAAAACATACAAATAAATGTGGAAAAAATTGGAGGGAATCATGAAAAATGCAGGGTGTGGAAGACATAGATGCCAAACATTAAATCCTCATAGAGATAAGGTAGTGTATCCTCAAAATGAGAATCAAAGACAATAAAAAAGGGAAAAAAAAGAAAAAGAGCTCCTGGAAGTTAAAAGTGTGATGGTTAAAATAAAAATTTTGATAAGTGAGTTGGAAGATAAATCCAAGGAAACCTTTCAGAAACTAGAACAAAAAGAGGTGGGCAAAGTAGTGAGAAATAGTGAGAAGAAAATTAGAGTCATTCATGAGTCATCCAGAAGGCCCCAAATCTATAAATTAAGAGTTCCAGAAAGCAAGGAAGGAAAATTACCAAAGATGTAAAATGGGAAAGCGTCCCAGAATTGAAGGATGTGAGCGTACAGGCTGAAGGGGCTCACAGACACCCTGCACGACGAAGGAAAGAATCTCATACAAAGTCAAGAGAAACTTCAGAACCTCAGTGAGCAAAAATCCCAAATGCTTCCAGAGAAGACAGACTTCACAGGAAGGACTGAGAGTCAGCAGGGCATGAGACCTCTTGACAGCAACACCGAGACCTAGACCTCAGGGGGAAATGGCCCCCACCCAAATTCTGAACAAAAATGACTTTCAATCTAGAATTACATATACAACCAATTTATCAAGTCATTAAGCCACAAAAACTATCTTCCATGCATCCTTTCTCAGGAAGCTACTGCAGGATGTACTCCACCAAAATAAGGGAGAAAATCACAGAAGAGGAAAGACATGGGTGGGGGGGTTGTCCAACAAACATGAGGTGGCAAAGGGAATTTCCAGGAGCAATTTTGTATATGTTTACACAAAAATACCATGGATTTGAACTGTGAGGGTCCGCTTACACATGGATTTTTTCCATAGTAAAGACTACAGTACTACATGACTCATGGTTGAATCCACAGATGTATCCACAGATACAGTAGAACCACACATACTCAGGGCTGACCATCAATTACACATGGATTTTCAAATGCATGGAGGGTCGGAGCCCCTAATCCCAACACCAGTCAAGGGTCAACTGTATATAGCTTCCAGCAAACACTGAAGGAAAATACATAAATCTAAAAAATGTGTATATACTGTATATATAGAGAGAGAATCTGGTGGATGTTTCATGCAAAACGCAGCATTGAGAGAGATTTTTCTGAGCATTTGGAAGTTGGGCAACGAATTAACCACTGTTTTAAAGAGAACTATGTATTTGAAAAAATGAGGTGATTACTAACTCAAGCTGCACGTGTAAAGTATCAATACTTGCGTGTATACAGAATCAGTGCATTGCTTGCCTCAGCAGTAAGCAATACTCCAGTCTTTTAATAATGAGAGCTATGGATTTAACAGAAGAACTGACCTAACAATGCTGGAATGGTTAAGAAAGGGAAGACAAAGGTGGTTCTAAAAGACTGAGAATCTTCACCTACCATAGTAGGAAGTCAGTACATAACAGCTAAAAGTGATCGTAAACCAAGAAAGCAGTAAGCACACAGATGTAGAAACTTGGAGTTAAGTCTCTGAAGACACAGCTGAAGGAGTTTAAAGTTGTAGTTCTGGAAGCAGTAGAGGGAGGGGGCTTTGTTCTAAACACTGTTGTTTTTAGCATTAATTGACATCTTAAACTGTGGGCACATCATCTTGATAAAAATTAAAAATTTTCAAGAGGGATGGGAAGAAACACTTTCATGAGAAAATTCTCACAATAGTGATGTTATGCTTGCTTTTCCAGCTGTAGCAACTAAGACTCAGGATTTGTGCGTCATGGGGGCCGGGGGCCGAACCTGGGTGTTGGGGGAAAGCCCTGCTCCTCACAGAGGACGCTGGCCTGGTAGATGCCCAGCCCGAGTATTTAGCAGGTTGGTGGCAAAGCCAGAAAGGGGGCCCAAGTGGCAGGTTGGTGGCCTTCTTGGGGGGACGGAGGGGACAAGCTTCCCTGAGAAGGCATCAGACATGTCAGATTGGAGGCAGGAAAGTGACCGGAGAGGCCATGAGCATCGCACGCAGATGATGGCCATTCCCGCGCTGAGACCAGGTCACCAGCCAGGAAGCCACCCCAAAGCCAGGAGGGGTCGAGAGCAAAAGCAGACACCATGGAGACCAGCAAATACGGGCCCCACGTTCATCCTTGTGCTGCCCAGAGGGGAGGGGATTCAGGCGCAGCTGGCCTCAAACCAGGGTGCCATCCAGGTATGCCCACCTCCACGGTGGCATTCTGCTCTCCTCATCCGTTCATCCTGGGAAGGTTTAGTGGGGTTTTTTTGTTTTGTTTTGTTTTGTTTAAGATTAGACTTTATAGCTTTAGGTTTACAGAAAAATTGAGTGCAGGTACAGACACACATGAGTGCGGTGCATTTGTTACAGTCGATAAGCCAGTGCTGATACATCATCACTCCTGGTGTTGCCCATCCTGTGATTCTGGACAAATGTAATGACCTGTACCTACCATGACTGTGTCACACAGAAGAGTTTCACTGCCCTACAAATCCTCTGCACTCCACCTATTCATCCTTCCTTCCCCCAACCCCTGGCGACCAGTGTTCTTTTACTGTCTCCATAGTTTTGCCTTTTCCAGAAAGTCATAGAGTTGGACTCATACAGTATGAAGCCTTTTCAGGTTGGCTTCTTCGACTTTGTAGTACACACTTAAGGCCTCCACGTCTTCTGTGGACCTGAACCATACTGTCATCCACTCCTACTCAAGAGCATCTTTGTTGCTTAAGTTTTGGTGATTATGAATAAAGGGAAGGTCTTTTCCACATCAGAAAAAAAAAAAAAAGAGACGGACCTAACTTCCGAAGAATGAACCCTTTAAAGTTTATCTTGAGAATTTCCCCACACTGGCTGCCTTCTCAGTTGCAGGCACCCGGAAAACCTTCCAGGGCAGCGCAATCAGAAACCACGGCCACGGTGTCCAGGGACACCATCGGCTGACATCTGCTGAGCTCTCACCATCCACGGAGGGCCAGGAGCTGTCACCACAACAGGGGGCTCAGAGAGGTAAGGTGACTTGTCCAAGGCCACACAGCAGGAAGGGGAGAAGATCTGAACCTCCCCACTCAGCTGTCCCCAGAGCTGGAAGGAGCCACGGGGATGTGGGGGCCAGCCCCAATGCCCCCTGGTCCCCATCAGAGGGGAGGCCCACACCTGGCACCGTCAGCTGATGGGTACACATCAAGGATGAGTCGGAGAAGTGGCTGGTCTGTAGATCCCAAGTCAGCGTCCTCTCCCCTGGGAGCCTGGTTCCCTCTGAGCTGCACTCCCTGAGGAGACCCCCTCTGCTCGCCTGTCGCCCTGACCTCCCGGGGAGGGCAGAGGCTCCTCTCCCCCCTGCCAAGTGCTCACAGCAGGTCCAAGCCAGTCAGTTCCCACAGAGAGCCCATGAGGGAGACACTGTACCCCTTTTACAGATAGAAACAAACTGAGCCGTGATGAGGTTAAGTCACTTGCCCAAAGTCCTGACGGAAGCGGCTCAGCTAGGACCCCCGCCATGTGTGCCAGATTCCCAGGCCCACGTTTGGGACTATCCCTCTCCACTGCCCACCGAAAAACAAAGGGGTCAGCACCCAAGAACGCAGCCTGCAGTTCCAACTACACCAGGTCCCGCTGGCCTGGGGGTCCTCACTCAGAATGGCAGCGTGACTCATCCTGAAGGAGGGTCCCTTCAGGACGCAGCTCTGCACCCAACACCCAGGAGCTGGCCCCGGGCGTCGGGAGAACCCTGGGTTTTGCTCAGAGGAGGCCGGCTGCTGCTTTGGACCCCACTGATGTCAAGCACTGTCTTCTCTCTGGTGTGAACGGTTTCGAGGTGCAGGCTCTGGAGACCTGGGCATCCCTCCCTCCAGCTTCCAAGTTTCAGCCCTATATCCTGTCGGGCCTCAGTGAGCAGGGACCACCCTTGTTCACCCTTCATGCCCCTCCCTCTGGGCCTGAACAGGGGAGTCAGGAATAGAACGCAGGGTTCCCAATCCCGCCATCCGGGGAGCACCCTTCCCAGACCCATGCTCCCCTCTCTGGTCACCCAGCGGACGCTGAGGCTCAGCTGCCCGAGGCCTGCAGGGCTGGCCTCTCACAGGCCAGGGGTTCATGGACATAATTGTGAGGTGGGGCAGCAGGGGGTGTAGGGCAGGGATGGGAGGAAGAATCGAGGGAGCCCCCTCACGGGAGAGGGTGCTTGACCAGAGTGGCCAGAAGTCAGGCAGGTCTGAGCTCGGACCTTGGACAGGTGACCTGACCCGAGCCTCTACTTACCTATCTGCAAAATGGGGTCAAAGTTACTTCTCTCTCGGAGCCACAGAAGAGGAGCACAGCCTGGGGGCGAAGAGCCAGGAGCTGGGGTCAGACCGACACTGCACTGCCTTCAGAGCTGGCCCGAGTCACCTAACTTTGCTGGGTCTCCGTGTCCCCTTCTGTGAAGAGTGACAGTGACAATATCCACCCCGTGGGATGCTCGTGGGGAGTGAGGGTTCACACTTGCAAAGCACCTCAGGACGGTGCAGGGCACGCGGCAGGCGCGGCGTTAAGTGCATCACATCAGAAGCCGCGACGGTCTAGCCCATGACCGGGCGGAGGACCTGGGGGGCCGCGATGGGCAGGGGTGGCCACGGCTGCTCTGTGCTGCAGCTCTCCGGCAGCGTCGGCCTCACTTGGGACCTTGATGAGATGCAGATTCTCGGGCCCACTGAAGCAGAAACTCTGGGCGTGGGCGGACCACCGGGGCTGTAACGCCCTCCAGGTGACTCAGATGCCACTCGAGATCAAGAACCCAGGTTGTCCTGTTAGAACCACCCGCAGGACCTTGAAAACTAGTGACTGAGACCCACTCCACCCAGAGACACCAGTTCAGTGGGTCAGAGGCGAGGCCTGAGCAGCGGAGGGTTTTAACAGCTCGCAGGTGATTCTTATTTCAGGACCAACAATCGTTTTCTTTTTTATGGTATGTCTTTTGAGGACCAACGATCTTGTTGCTGAAAAGCTGTGCGACGGTCAAGCTCCCGGCTTCAGCCCAGGCAGCAGCCTCTGCCTCACACTCTCCGGGGAGCCCCCACCGGCTCTTCCCAGGGGCAGGCGCGCTATACACACACACCAAACACGCCAGGAAGGTGGCCCAGGCCGCAGGCCGAGCACCCAGGTTAAGACGGAGGATTTGGGCCCAGGTGGGTCACCGAGCCCTCCGAGATGTGACATGAGCTATGAGCCGTTATCGCAGGAAAACACTAACACCCACAACCGCACGCAGGGGTTCCACACCACCGGCCCGCCTGGGCCCCCGTGAGACCCCCCACAGGCCTCAGTTCCTGGAGCGCAGGACCCCGGGGGGGAGAGGGGAGGGCTGAGGCCCGCATGGGGCTCCTCCTCCAGGGGACAGGCAGAGGGAGCAAGAGGGGTGGGCAGGACACCCGCCAGACCCCAGGTTCAAGTCCAGCTCCGCCACTAAGCCGTGAGGCCAGGCAAGTTACTTATCTGCAGCTTCCACGTCTGTAAAATGGGGGTAAAACAGCTCCTAACGCGCTGGGCTGCAGCTCCTAACCGACCGGGTACCAGCACCGGGAGCAGCTCCAGCCTGGCATGAACGCCAGGCGCCTGTGAGCTCTTTTATCCCTGAGGAGGCCGTCCAGGTGCGTGTTATAGCTCCACAGAGGCCGCCGAGGTGCCTGAGCCGTCCCCCCACAGCCCTTCCCCCAGGTGCCTGATGCATCCCCATTGAGCCCCCTCCCAGGTGCCTGATGCGTCCTCGGGTCTCTGTATCTCCTCATGGACGTCCTCCCCCCCAAGTCCACCCTCTCTGAGAAGAATGACAGCGTGCCTGGGGACTAGCTGGTCCTGCACCACCTCTTTTTCCAAAGCCCTGAAACGCAGAGAGCAGGATGGCTGGTCACTCTCTTTAAATGCTTTAAGTGGGTGAATTGTATGGTGTGCGAACTGTACCTCAAACTATTAAAAACAGAGCCTTGGGTTAGTGGAGCCCCTGCAGTCTGGGCTGCACCTCACCACCTCTCCGAGCGCCCGCTTCCCACGGCGTGGGGACACCCCCCTACTCTAAATGACTGTTTATCTACCAGGTACCTTCCGAGCGCCAGGGGCTGAGGGTACAGAGAGCAAAAAACCTCCTGGACCCGAGATGCAGGGGGACAGAGAGACACTAGGTGAACCCCACCATGAAGGAAACTAGAGCAGGGCTTGGTGGGAAGGGGCAGGAACGTGGGCAGGGCCACCTGCAGGGGGCGAAACTGAGCAGGTCCTGGGCCCTGCACAGACGGTGTGCTTGAGAAATTAGGAGTTTCTCCAAACATAGACTTCACCGCGTCCAGGAATAAATATCCAGGTTTGGGTGAGGGGTAGAGGGCCTGTAAGGACATCTCAACTTCCAGGAGATTCCTTAAAAAGAAGCTGAATGGAAATGTAAAATGGTGCAGACATTCTGGAAAACAGTCCAGCAGTTCCTCAATTAAACCTAGAGGTCCTGCCTGACCCAGCAATTCCACTCCTCGGTTTCTACTCAAAAATGAAAAGAATGAAATGAAAACACACGTCCATACACCAACCTGTACACGAATGTTCACAGCAGTATTGTTCACCACAGCCGAAAGGGGGAAACAACCCAAAGGTCCATCAACGGATGATGGATAAACCAAATATGGTCCATCCGTATGCTGGAATATTACTGTCTTAATATTCACATGGCACGTAGTCAAGCTACAACATGGATGAACCTCGAAAACATTACAGGGAGTGAAAGAAGCCAGACAGTGAAGGATTCCATCTACATGAAATGTCCACGATGGACAGATCCGCAAGACAGAAACCAGATTCGTGGTTGCCAGGGGCTGGGGGAGGGGGAGGGGGGATGGATGACAGGGCTTCCTTTTGAGGTGATGAAAATGTTCTAAAATTGACTGGTGAGGCTGCACAGCTCTGTGAATATACTAGAAATCACGGAACTGTATGCTTTAAGTGGGTGAATTGTATGGTGTGCGAACTGTACCTCAAACTATTAGAAACAGAGCCTCGGGTTAGTGGAGCCCCTGCAGTCTGAGTGGGCCTGGGGGTCTCTGCCCCCTCCTGACAGAGGTCACAGCTACCCTGACCACCCCAGTGGGCATACCTCCACTTCCTGTGAAGGCCAGAAACAATCCCCACGATCACTGGGCTCCATGGGGACCCCACAGATGAGGACTTCCCAGAAAGACTGCTCTGCAGCCCAGGGGGGACCGCACAGCTGGGGAGCGCTTCCAAGCTGTGCCCTGAACCTCCACAGGACACCCCCAAGTCCACCCAGAGGCCCCGGTGGCCCATGGGGTGGAGAAGGCTCCCGTCAGGACCTCACCCAGGACACGGAGAAGGAGACTCTGATTTCAGACGTGACATTTGCTCCCAAGGGGCGGGGCCGGTGCAGGGGCCCCCCAGCCTGGGGTCTGCGGACTCCCAAGGGTAGGATAGACTTGGGGATTGTGAGGGAAGAAATTACATCCCTATATTCACCAGCCTCCACCTGGGATTGAGGCAGGCAGCAAACCACGGTGGCGTTCGCCAAACCCGTGACCCTGTCACCCATGGAAACAGCACGTCCAGTGAGGGTGGCTGCAGACGCCCTGGGACAGCGTTACACATCCAGGCCTGCCGGCCGGAGAGCTGAGAATGAAGCTCACGCCCACCCTGCCAGACGCCAGAGCGGCCAGCAGAGGGGCAGACCGGGCCCAGGACACACCGTGCCAGGGCCCCACGCTGCCCCTGCGGCCCCCACGGACGCAGCTCCAAGCTGTGCTGGGCCCAGTGGGGGGACAGCTGGCCCTGCACCCCGCTGCCCCAGGGTAAGGAGGGACATCGCGGGCTCTACAGGCGTCTCTGGAGGGAGCGGCTCTGAGAAGGGACCCCGAGCGCAGAGGGAGGAGCAGGAGGGCCGACACGGGGCCCACGGGCCAGCAGACCTCGCTGTCCTCCACCGCCCGGGATGACTCAACGTTCAGGGGGCCTGGGGAAGGGCAGGGCTCTGGCCAAACCGTCTGCCCCAGCCCCACCCTGACTCCTGGTCAGCCCCGGGGCTGCAGCTGGGCTGGGCATCTCCAGGCGGGCTCTGAGAGAGGGCAGGGACCCTGACTCTCTCTGGGTGCCCCCAGCAACCCCCTCACCCGGCTCCTTCAGGTCCCAGCACCCCGTGCCTCAGGGAACCTGGCCAGACCCCGCCCCCATCGCTCCCGCCCAGGGCCCACACTCCTTCTAGGCCCTGCACGGTCCCCGGCCACACAGGCAGGAGGGCCTGCGCCCCTGGCAGACAGGCCCCTGAGGTTGGGTTTTCCAGAAACTTCCCTCAGCCATCACCCAGGGTCCTTGAGGCATGGCAGCCAGAACAGTGGCTCTGAGGGCAGAAGGTGGCTGGGAGAGGCGGACCGATGGTGAGAAGACATGAGGATTTCCCATCCCTCCCCCAAAAGGCCCCCGGACACCTGGGCACCGGCCTGGCTCCCGGCCGGCCAGGCTATGCTGTCCTTCCGCTGGGTGTAAACAGGACCTCAGACGAGGCTGCTCTGACCACCACGGAGTGACACAGGTCACCCGGCCACCCACACAGTGCCAACACTCAAGGAGGCCAAAGCACCCTTCACCATTTCAGCTCCATCCTCGCCCCCCTCCGTAGATGAGTCAGACCCCCATCAGAGGACTGCCCCCCTTTCCGACAACACCCACTCCAGCGTGAACCCCCTTCCTCAGACCCTCCCCAAACGGCCCGCCCAAAGCCCACTCCCACAGCAGGCTCTTTCTAACACCCTCTCGCTCCAGGGCTCCCCATTGATCCAAGCAAGTGCTCTTGGGGGGCTGGCCTCTACGCCCTGAGGGAGTTCTGGGCGTTTCCACAGGAACTCCTCCCTGCTGGCCACTGTGGGTGGGCGGGGAGGCTTGGAGGCAGGTCTGCCTTCCCGAGGGGCAGGGGTGCTGAGGGGACTCAGAAGCCCCCAGGCTGACCCTGCGGCCTGACTGGCTCCGGCTCAGAATCAGCCCTGACAACCCTCCCGCAGCTGGCTGCGCAGGGGGCTTGGGCCTGGGCCCCTCCTGCAGGACGACGCAGGGGGCGTCTCCCAGCAGATGGAGAGCTGTCCCCAGGCTGGGGGTCCTGCTCCATGGGCAGCTGAGGCAGACCCGCATTTTCATCTCAGGACTTTGGGCCAAACCGAGAGCAGGTCAAGTGGGATCGAGCCCTGGGCTGCCGGGTGAATGGGCAGCGTTGCCGGGCATCACCTAGAGACCCCCGTGCCCTGGGGACCCAGTTCTACTTAGCGCCCCTCACCGTCCCGAGACGGGGGCACAGGGCTGGCCGCTGGGGCAGGGGTTCCTGCCTGGGGCACAGGAACAGCCGGGGTGGCCCTGCTCTGGGTGGGTTCGGGCCGCTCTGGGCTAGAGGACAGCCATCCTCAGGGGCTGCTGCTGGGACTTTATGGGAAGGTGTGTGGAAGGGGCTGGGCTCTGGGCTTAGAAACAACGGGAGGAGTGAGAAATAACACACGTGTGCCCCTGACAGCAAGGAAGGGCTCATTCTCCCTCCCCTCCCCCCCATAACCCACCCCCAACTCTGTCTCTTCCTCCCCAGCCCTGCCTCTCCCCGTCCCTGGCTCTGTCTCTCTCCCTCCTCTGTCTCTGTCTCCTCTGTCTCTGTCTCTGTCCCCTGCCCCCTTCCCTCCCTCTCCGTCTCTCCACTAACACTCCTGTCCTTTCCTCCTCCTGCTTGGCCTCGAGCTAGCAGGACACTCTGCACCTGTCAATTCACGGTCACTGTCAACACGGCAGCCTGGATCCAGCCCCGAGAAAACCCTGACTTCTGCTATATTTCTGCCGCATTCTCTCGGGGACCCGCGATTAATTTCTTCCACATTGAGCCCTGCACCATGGACACAGCCGCTGTCCGGGCAGCGTGGCACACCATGGCCCAGGGAGACTCCGGCCCAGCTGTTGCTGGGACCTCGGTCCCTGGTGGGTTACCTCCTGGCTCTTGTTTCTCTGGACAATCAGGTTGGTTCTGTGCAGACCCAAAGGGTCAGGCCGTGGCCCCCACGGCCCGGGGGGGTCTAGTCCCCAGACATGGCCCCTTGTGCTCTGACCTCAGCCATGCTGGTCCCCCCGTGCTTCCGGGGCGGCCCTGTTCCCTCTGCCTCTGGGTGCTTAAAAATGCTCCTCCTGGTGCGCCTAGGACACCCGCCTCACTCCTGCCATCCTCGGGTCTCTGCGGGAAAGTCGCTCCCCTAGAAGGCTTTCCCAGATGCCCCAGACACCCGCCAGCCCCCCTGTTAGCCTGGGCCCAGCTTCCTCCATCCCATCAGTGTTAAATGTAAAGGACTCACTGACACGGTCCCCAGCCTGTGCAAATGCACGCACCGCCCTGGCGCTCTTGGTTCCCTGATCTCCCTGGGGCCAGCTCATCGTCCGGCACAGTCCGTGCTCAATGAATACCTGTGTGGGTCCCAGCTTCCCTGCAGATACCACTGCTGTTCTCTCGCTGCTGGTAAAACAGACCCTAAATGCAGCCCATCAAAGCCACCTCGTTGAGAACTGGACAGGACCACCTGGCCGCTTAGCTGGTGGGCTGAGGTCCCGACGTTTACTGAGCCCCTGCTGTGTGCCTGGCACCGTGCTAGGTACTCTGGGGGCAAGAGAAAGGCACCCACGATTTATTTCAAGGAATCCACCATCCAATGGGGGGGCAGCATGTCCACGGGCACTCTGGGGATGGCTAGGAGTCAGGCGCTGCAGTTTAAGTCACCGTGGTTATCTACAACACATAGAAAAGCTTCAGAACTCAACAGTAAGAGGACAAGTAACACAATCTTCATGTGGGCAAGGACCTGAACAGACATTTCTCCAAAAGCACACAAATGGCCAAGAAGCGCATGAAAAGATGCTCAATATCATTGGTTATTAGGGAAACGCAAATTGAAACCACAGTGAGATACTACTTCACACCCACCAGGATGGCTGTAATCAAAAAGGCAGATAATAACAGGTGTGGAGAGGATGTGGAGAAACTGGAGCCCTCAAACCATGTTGATGGGACTGTAAAACGGCGCAGCTGCTCTGGAAAAGAGGCCGGCAGCTCCTCAAAAGGTGAAACACAAGAGTCACAATATGACCCCGCAATTCCACTCGTGGGTATTTACCTACCCAAGAGAACGGAAAACATATTTCCACACAAAACCGTGTCCACAAATGTTCACAGCAGCACTATTCACGAGAGTCAAAAGGTGGAACCACCCCAAACATCCATCAATGAATGGATGGATAAAGAAACTGAGGTCTATCCCTACAGTGGAATGTTATTCAGTCTTAAAAACGAATGAAGTTCTGATACATGGGACGTGGATGAACCTTGAAGACATTGAGTGAAAGAAGCCAGACAAGGAAGACCACATAGTGTAGGATTTCATCTATTTGACATGTCCAGAAGAGGCAAATCCAGAGAAAGAGAGCAAATTAGGGGTTGTCAAGGTCGGGGCGGGGGAGGGGCAATGGAGAGTGACTGCTTAATGCATAACGAGGTTTCTCTTGTGGGTGACAAAAAAAAAAGTTCTAAAACTAGGTTGTGGTGATAGCTGCACAACCTTGTGAACTTCTAAAAGCAGTGAATTGTACACTTTAAAAGGATGGATTTTGGGGCTTCCCTGGTGGCGCAGTGGTTGAGAATCTGCCTGCCAATGCAGGGGACACGGGTTCGAGCCCTGGTCCGGGAGGATCCCACGTGTCGCGGAGCAGCTCGGCCCGTGAGCCACAATTACTGAGCCTGCGCGTCTGGAGCCTGTGCTCCACAACAAGAGAGGCCGCGATAGTGAGAGGCCCGCGCACCGCGATGAAGAGTGGCCCCCGCTTGCCGCAACTGGAGAAAGCCCTCGCACAGAAACGAAGACCCAACACAGCCATAAATAAATAAATTAAAATTAAAAAAAAAAAAAAAGGATGGATTTTATGTAAATTATGTCTCAGTAAAACAATACCATTTGTCTTCTCCCAGGGTGCAGGCTTGATACCACCTCTAGGATGTAATAAGGATAGGTGGGGAAAACAGGAAGCGTGGAACCGGGACTGTCATCCACCACTGGTGTCTGTAAATGGTTTACAACAGTAATACTAGCTTATTTATGGAGCATCTGTGCATACCAGGCGCCAGCTCAGAAATCTTCGCCTGGGCTCGCATACAACATTCAAGATGCCCCACGCAGGCTCGTAACCAAGGATCTGGGGTCTGAACTCAGCCCTGTGCTGTGTGATTCTGTGGCTTCCAGAACCCAAATCTCCCACATGACTTTGGCAAGTCGCTCTATCCCCTGGCCTTGGTTTCCTCGTCTGTAAAATGGGCACAGTAACTGTGTGGGCCTGGCCTCACGGGGTGTGGGGCAATCAGATGTCCTAACGGATGAAAATGCTGGCCACGTGGCCGGGACAAGTGAGGGCTGGGTCCCCATCCTGTCTCTGCTCCTGCTGTCCCACCCCCACCCCCTGGGCCTGTCTCCACCCTCCTCCCCTCCCTGCCCTCCTCCTCCTCAGCCGATTCTGAGTCCTGGGGCCCCTCCAGGGACAACCTCTCTCCTGCCTTTTGCTACCGCCTCCCAGAGTATGATGCCCCATTGAGATCCAGACTCACAACCTCCACCGCAGCCTCGCCATCCTCACCTGGCTCCACACCCACCCCTCCCCCAGGGGCCCCTCTGTCCCCGGTGCCTGGGTGCTGACCGTCCCGGACTCTGCCCGCCTGCTCTGCTCACCTCTGAACTCTCAGGGTTCTGGTTCTCCCCAGCCCACTGTCCCCACCTGGACCCAGGCCATCATCCCTTCCCCCCTGGACACCTGCACCGCCTCCCAGGGGCCCCCAGCTTCCTCTCTGGCCCCCCTTTCCTTCCCCACCCGGCAGCCAGAGTGATTATCCAAACACAACCGTACAACTGCCACACGGCCCAGCAAACGTACTCCTGGGCATTTATCCCAGAGAAATGAAGACTCAGGTTCACACAAAGCCTCTACGTCAAAGTTAGCAGCGGCGGGTATTCACAGCAGCCCCACGCGGGAACTAACCCAGACGGCCCTGGACGGTGACGGGGCAGCGCTCCATCCACTCTGGAACACAGCTAGCAGTGAAAGGAACCAACTGTCGACAGGAACAATGGCCTGGAGGGTCTCCAGAGAACCACGGCGAGTGACAAAGGCTGCTCCCAGAAGGCCACATTTGTAGAACACTCTTGAAATGAGAAATGGAGAGCACATCAGTGGTTGCCGGAGGCTGAGGAGACACAGGGGTGAGGGGGGAGTGGGTGCGGCCATGGAAGGAGGACCGGGGGTCCCTGTGGTGATGGGATATTCTGTATCGGACTGTATCAACGTTGGCATTCGGGCTATAACACTGTACCAGAGTTTTGCAAGATGTTATCCTTGGGGCAGACAGGGTGGAGGGCTTGGGGATGTCCCTGTATTATTCTTACAACTGGACGTGAATCTACAATTATCTGGAAACAAAACGTTTAGTTACAAAAGGACAAACATCAGATCGCATTGCTGTCCTGCTTAAACCTTTCAGAGCCCTTCCCTGGCCTCTGGACAAAATCCAACGTCCTTCCCATGGCCCGGAAGCTGTGCTCAGACCCCTCACCCTCTGCCCTCACTCGGCTGCAGCCCACGCCTCTGCCTCTGGGCCTTTGCACGTGTTGTTCTCCCCACCTGCTCGTTCTCCCGCTCTCCACACGACTGCCCCTTCACATCCTCAGCTCTCTGCTGGTGTGTCATTCATTCATCGTCCAACCATGGTCCCCCAAGCCTCCCCCTGCTGCAGGCGCTGCGGCTGTAGCGGGGGCCACAGTCAGGAACCTGACAGACGGGCCTCTGCCCTCTGGAGCGTGGGGGCCACGGGAGCAAGCGCACAGGCGCGTGTGCACACGGAGGGCCCGGAGGGGCCAGCAGGGGGGCGCCACGCCTGGCAAAGCCACAGACCCCACACCGTCCTCACCAAAGTGGACTTCAACCACTGCAGCTACGTCTCTGAACTCAGCAGGAAGCAGCCCAATGGCCAGGGGTGGGGCCGTGAAAAGGCCATGCACACAGGTTGGCTGCACGGCCCACAGCCCCTTGGCTTTGCTCCTACGACCAGCCTCCGACAAAGCCTGCCCGGGTTTGTGACACCGGCCTGCCAGGTAAGATCCCGCCCGGTACTCCTGGGAGGGGTCCCCTGGCCTCCCTTGGTTCCTGAAACCCTCCCCCACTGAAAACCCTCCCAGCCTCCCCCGGGTGTGGCTGCCGCCCACCCCCCCTGGAGATGCCTCCCCTCCTCCATCTGCCGTCCTCAGCTCTGATGCAGAGGCTGGCTCGCGGCGGGGAGGAGGGACAGGTGCTTCTCAAGGCGTGGTCCCCGGGACCGCCTGCGTCAGGTGGCCCCACGGCAGGCCCCTGGGCTCTCCCCTGGGAGCCTGTCCAGGTGGCCGGGGTTAGGCGATCAGCCCAGAGACTGCAAGGGCAGCCCTGTTTCAGCATTTCCCGTCTCCACTGCGCGCCTGAGCCTCAGCTCCCCACCTGTAAATCGGGGGAGTCACGCTTCTCTCACAGGGAGACCACACGAAAGAAGGCTGCGCAGCTCCCAGCTCAAGGCCAGACACTCGCCAGGCCTGAGAGTGACAGCCGTGAGCCGGGGGGTGCAGGACGGGAGGAAGGGCAGAGCGTCAGATGGTGGCGGCAAGGGCGGACCCAGGAGTCCTCCAGGAGAAGCTAAGGAGCACCCTCACAGGAGAGGAGGGACGGGGAGAGGCCCGCTGCCCGCTCCGGGCCTTGGCCTTGCACTCAAGCCTATGGGACGCCGCAGGCCCTCCTCCCACTTCCCGCTGGCTGTGGGATCTCGGCACGTCTGGACAGCTGTGGAGGATGGAAGGGCTCTTATCCGGGGTCCATGGAGAAGTCTCAGGGAGTCTTCGACCCCCAGAGGTGCCCACAAAACATCGCATGAGTACAGGGACTTGCCTGCCTCCTGGGAGAGGACCACAGCTACCAAATGCTCTCAGAGGGGTCTGGGAGACCCCACAAGTTTATGCATGGCTGGGCAAAGGCCCAGCAAAGGCTCAGGTCCAGAAGACTGTGTCATCCTTCCCTTTCTCTGCTTCACTGTTAGACCTTGGGCTCCTCTGGGCCTCAGCTTCCTCAACAGTAAGGTATGGGGTGGGGTCGGGGGTGGGCGCTGAAATGATCGCTCCATTGGGAAATGCCATCGCTAGGTGCCAAGGGCGGCTCTGGGCCAGCCGAGGCCCACTGCCCCTGGCCATGCGACCTCGCCAAGCCACGGAACCCTGCACGCTTTACTTTCTCATCATCCCTTAAATGGCAGCACGTGCTTTACCCCAAAGCACTGATATAAGGACTAAAAAAAGTAACATCTATGGTAAGTGCACAGTCCAGTAGTTGGGACAAAGTGGATGTGAAAAACAGTGATTATCCTTCTTCCAAAGGAATCTCCTCGCTTTAGGATTCTAGTTAACATGTATGCACCTCGGAGCACGTTCAAACCGAAGCCTGTAGGGCATTGTAGTGGGTTGAAGAGTGTCCCCCAAAAGATACGTCCATGTCCTAAACCCTGGTACCTGGGAATGTGCCCTTGTTTAGAAAAAGGGTCTCTGCAGATTCAATGAACTTAAAGTTCTTGAGATGAGATCACGCTGGATTTTGGCTGGGCCCGAAATCCAATGAGAGGCATCCTTACAAGAAACAAAGGGGAGGGACTTCCCTGGTGGCGCAGTAGATAAGACTCCGTGCTCCCAATGGAGGGGGCCCGGGTTCGATCCCTGGTCAGGGAACTAGATCCCACATGCATGCCACAACTGGGAGTTCGCATGCCACAACTGAGGAGCCCACGTGCCACAACTAGGGAGCTGGCGAGCTGCAACTAAGGAGCCCTGGAGCTGCAATTAAGGAGCCCGCCTGCCACAACTAAGACCTAGTGCAACCAAATAAATAAATATTAAAAAAAAAAAAAAAAGAAACAAAGGGGAGACACAGACACAAGAGGAGGAAGCCACTGCTGACAGAGCGGAAACGTAACAGCTCTTACATGTGGTGCTTGGGAACGCTACAGTCTCTTTCATTTTCATGAGCCACTTGGCCCAGAGTTTTAGAAAACTCTGTCCCGAGCAGCGACTCTCAGCCCTGCCTACTTTTATCACATCCCCAAGCCAGATGCCACTGTCCGAGATCCTGGCTGGAGCAGCGCTGCGTGGAACCCAGACGGGTCCCCCCCTGAAGCCATCCCGGTGATTCCGACACGTGGCTGAGGCTGCTCTGGACAAGAGGCCGTCAACCCGAGACACATGTCAGCATCACCTGGACACTCTGAAAAAGAATCTCAACACTCAGGCCACACCCAGACCACCTCGTCAGCGTCTCTGGGTGGGGCCCAGGCACTAGCATTTTCCAAAGCACCCAAGATGACTCCGTGAGCAGCCAAGATCGGGACAAGTGCGCTAAAACGGAGCTGCCCGCGTGAGAACCACCCGGGCGTCTTGCAAGCATGTGGATTCTAACCCTGCAGGTCTGCGGGGTGCCTGAGCTTCTGCATTTCTAACAGTCTCCAGGGACACCATCCCTGGTGGTCCCACTGTGCAGCCGGGGTTCAGAGGCACTGCCCAGCACTGCGGTTCTAAAGGTGGGGTCCTCGGGCCAGCAGTATCCGCATCAACTGAAACTTGTAAGAAATGTAAAGTCTTGGGCGACACCTCAGACCCAGAAATTCAGCGGGGGGCCAGCAATCTGTTTTAGCACACCTCCCAGGCGACTCTCACACACACTCACGTGTGGGACGCAGCGGCCTGAGTAACAGACAGTGGCAGGACAGCACCAGCAGCGGAGACTGACCCTCGATTCGTTCAGAGGTCTCCAAAGCACCAGGGAGCCCTTCCTGCATCCCAATCAACACCTCTGACATTCCCGGGAAGGTGGGAGATGGAAATGGAAAAAATTATTATGACTCCATCGCAGAGATGAGAAAGCCGAGGCCGAGAACAAGCCTCCTGCAAAGTCAGCAACTTCAGCCGTGGGGTAATGGCCACACTGCCCACCGTCATTCAGACACAGCTCAGGGGCCCCTCCAGGGACGTCTCTGCTGCTCACTCAAGGAAACACACGTCTCTCCCTCCTCTTCTCAGAACTCTCACCTGTGGTACTTCCATTGGGGATGCCCAAAGTCTGGCATAAGAAACCCCTAATTATCTTACATAGTTTAGTTTTGCATACAGGCTACATATTCTTCTTGGTAAAAGTCATGTCCTCCTGTTTCTTGTGTTTTATTTTTCATTTGCTTCTTTTTTTCCAACAGCCTACATTACTGCAAACTATGTACTGTATACGTAGTGCTATAGACTGCAGTTTTGTGTCCCCCCCTCCCCACCAAACCATACGTTGAAATCCTAAACCCCAAAGTGATGGAGTTAGGAGGTACAGGCTTTGGGAGGTGATTAGGTCATAAGGGTGGAGCCCTCATGATGGGATTAGTGCCTTTATGAAAGAGACCCCACAGCCTCCTTTATCCCTCCCCTCACATAAGGACACAGAGAAGGTGGCAGTCTGCAACCCAGAAGGTCCTCACCAAACACCAAATCTGCCAGTGCCTTGATCTGGGACTTCTCAGCCTCCAGAACTGTGAGAAATGAATGTTGTTGTTTAAAACCCCCCAACCCCTGCCCCGTCCATGGTATTCCGTTACAGCAGCCCAAATGAACTAAGACACAGAGTCAGGCTCAGCAAAGATTGCCAGGTGGATTCATCAAAAGTGGACCTGAGCTTTTCAGTCTTTATGCCTTGAACATAGTAGGAACTAGTAAATGCTTCTCAATGAATGAATGAATCAAGCTGAGGAAAAGGGATCATTAGAAAGTGTGCAGATGAAAGGGTACTTATTTTTCTGCTTGTCTTTCCTAGCACTTTACAACGAAAACTGCTCATTAGACAGTGCTCCAAAAATGTCTTCTGGCCATGAATGCCTCACAGCATTAGGACATTATCTCTATTATGCACTATATTCAACACCATCCACCTTACTCACGTAACACACTGGCAGTCTCTATGAGCAACGACAGAGCTGATAACAAAACAAAACCGACCAGGGAATTATAATAGCAATGCTTTAAAGAGCTTTAAAATTCCCCTTTAACTGTCTACATCCGGTTCTAAGTTCTTGCAACAACATGGATGTGTGAAACGATGACAGTGGATGAAATCACCAAACACGACTGCATTTGCACAGTTGATTCGTTCCACAAGTGTTTATTGAGTGACCACTGTATGCTGGCACTATTTTAGTGACTGGACACTCAACAGCGACCGGCACAGACACACAGCCCCTTCTGCATGACTCTTACACTCCACACCAGCGCTGTCCAAGGGGACTTTGTGTGATGATAGAAACGTTCTGTCTCCGCACTGTCCCGTGTGGTGGTCACGAGTCACAGGTGGCACTTGAGCACTTGCAATGTGGCTTAGTGTGACGGAAGCAGCGAGTCTCTAAATTTCATTTCATTGTAATTATTTTAAATTCAAATTCAAATAGCCGCATACAGATTGGGCAGGGTTGGTGTAGATGACTAATCCGATGATGCCCATTTAAAGAGAACGGAAGCAAAACAGTCTTTCATTGGTTGCTACAGACAAAATCGTTCCTTTGCTGCCTATGGTGTGCACTTTTTTTTTTTTTTTTTTTTTTTGGCCACACTGAGTGGCACGTGGGATCTTAGTTCTCTGACCAGGGGTCGAACCCATGCCCCCTGCAGTGGAAGCACGAAGTCTTAACCACTGGACCACCAGGGAAGTCCCTGGTGTGCACTTATAACCCCTGTACACCCACAGGAACTGAGCATACACAACCCAAGGCAGAAATAAACCTCAGGTTTTATTTCCATGAGTCCTACTAAAGGACCCCACCCCAAAGCTGCCTTTGTTAGCTGGGAAATGCTCTCTTGGTTCACCAGGAGACATCTAGAAGGCACTCAACTTTTTCAGAAAAGACTGATAGGATTGGGGTGAAAAACAAAGACCCCCAGTAGTGGTGTTTCATGGAGCATGGAACCCACACACTGACAGAGCGGGAGCAGGAAAACTTCTGGTGGCCGAGTGTGGAGGGGTCAGGGCCAGGTGGGCACTGGCCGGGAGACGCGGTCTGGCTGGAAGAGATGCCCGGAAGGAATTCGAGCAAGGCGAGCTCCCTGGCAGCCCAGGCAGTTTGCTGGGGGCGCTCTCCAAGGTGCTGAAGGGGCAGCTCCTCTCCTGAATGATGGGAGAGCCAGTCCCTTCCTCCAGCCCACAGAGCCTGTCTGGCGAGGCCAGGACCCCTTGCAGTGCCACCTTCATCGACCACGTGACCTTCCACAAGCCAGGAAACTACACACTGGGGAGTGGCTAATCCAAGAAGGGATGGACCACTGCAGAAATTTCAAACAAACGCCATCCTCTCTTCCAGGGCTCACAAATCTAATAGCTTGCTGACATTTAAGGACCTAAGGAATGTTTTATACAGAATTATCAGCTCATGGTTGATAGCTAGCTGTCTTTAGAGCTGTGGAGGCCTGGCAGAAGATGAGGAAGAAAAAGTCTTGAAGCAAAAGGGCAGACATTCCTGGCCCTCCCCTACTGCCACCATCACCGTTTTCCCCCAGGGGCTTCCTCTCTTCATGGCATCCTCAGGAAAGAAGGGCCCACGGCCCCCCTCCTCGGCTTTGCTGCGTGCACCGTCAGCGTCAGCTAGGGCTACTCACTAGCCAGGCGGCGGGTGGCTATTTTCGGAGGGTGCTGATCCTCACTTCCTCACCAGCCCAGTCAGGGTTCCTAATATAAAGCTCGTTAGATCGCTCCAGGGCTGCGCTGGATGGGGGGAGTTCTCAGCTACACTCCTTTCTCAGCTATTATTGGCAACAAAGAACTAGTTATTTGCTTTCCCCTCTCCTTTCACCTCATGGAGACTTTTCCCTCCCCAGAGGGGCTGAAAGGCTCTCTGAGGAGACGCTTTTATCTCCAATTGCCTTTTGTTTCTGAAATGAGTTCCTACTGGCGTAATACCCGTGTCCATGGACCTGCTTCCTCCTAAATTGAGCATTTGGATTAAAAAAAAAAAAAACAGTTTACTTTTCACATATTCCTGGCCAAGCACCAAAAAACAGGACCAATGGTCATTGACTTTGTTTGGATGAGGGTTTTTCCCCCTTAAAGGGGGCATTAACTGCCTAAACGTGTATTTAAAGTGGAAACAAAGCTGCAACCCATCTGTATCTGAGCCCTGCTCTGCGGCTGGCACCCTCCCTTTACCGGGAGAGCTGCTTCTCAGGAGCAGGAGTTGGTAGAGATCTGGAGTACCTGGCAATGGAACAAAGGCGGAGGGTGCACATGGCTGTGTTTTGGAAGACAGGGTGGAAACCATCTCTGGGTGACAGGTGTACTGTGTGTGCACGCAGGCACCGGGGAATCTGAATTTTGACTGTGGGCGTGTGTGATTCGTGTGGGCTGAGGGATCTGGGCCGGTGAACGGAATCTGTAACTGAGGGGGAGCGGCCGGGTGTGTGCAATGACTCATATCTTTCGGGCTGTGGGAGGGTTTTATTTGTGGGGGGGTAACTTTTGGTCCGAGGGATCCTGTGTGCATGGCACCCAGCAGGAAATATTTACCTGTACAGCAAAGCAGGGGTCCAGCGAGCGGAGAAGAGGGCCTGGGTGTGGTGTCTGCCCATGTGCGTCTGCCTACAACTCCTCTGCTGCACCCAGAGGAGAAGAACGGGTACGGAGGAAGAGGAAGGAACAAGGAGGTAGTTTTGTACGAGGGAGTTTAGAGAGAGGTGTTCCACACAGAAGCACGGGATCTGGAATCGCTGCCCCGAGCGTGAATCCTGGTGCCGCCCAGCGTTCATCAGCCAACTCATCTGGCTCCTCTGAGCCTCAGCTTCCCAATGCGGGAAATGGGAGGATGGAGAAAACCAAGCCCGGAGAGGTACAGGAATTGAGTGCTGTAATTATACATACACTGGCCACATGCTCGGCACACAGTAAGTGCTGAACATTGCCATTTATTATCATTTTCATTATCATCATTATCTTGTCTGGCTATTGGTTCTAATAATGATCATTGTAAGTGACATTCATCACATATGAACTGTAATAATAAAACAGTGTTAAATAATAACGAATGCTTACTCTATTCCTGGCATTGACGTGTACACCGCCTCAATTAATCTCCACCTACTTTACAGTTATTATCAGCCCTTTGTACAGTTTCAGAAACAGAAGCTCAGAGAAGTTAAGTAACTTGCCCAAGGTCACAGAGCAGAGCAAAGGCACACCTGGGATTCAAGCCCAATGGATGTCAGCTCCACAGCATGTGCTCTTGCCACCCTAGGCCCCCCAGGCCTCACCGTCCATGTGGGGTCACTCGACAGACAGTGAAGGCCGCTCAGCTCACTTTAGTGAGCCAATGACTGCCTTGCGCCCAGGGGAGGATGAACCTGGAGGAGGAGGAGGAGTTGGCAGAAGTGTCCCCAGCTGAAATGGATTCCACACCAATTCCAGCTAAATGTGGACTACATTTGCCGTTGGTGCATTATTCATGAAAATCACCACTTTCCCAAGTCAGCACCGGGAGCTGGGCTGAAGTTCGGGAGCTTTGCTGACGCCTGCCCAATATTCCCATTCCCAGTGCAAAGGAAAAGCAGGATTGGAGTCAGGACCACGAACTCATGAAGGCTCTACTTGCCCTCTCCGAAACGTGGCCCACCCCCGCCCACCAGCTGACTTGGGAGCAGGCGTGGAGACCCACTGCTCTGTTCTGGCGGATTGCGACACCCCACGTTGGCCCTGCTCACCCCACGCACTGCTTGAGGGCAAACATACTCAACAGTCACCTTCCTAATGAGGAGCGGGGACCACGTTCCACAAAAGTGGCCCCAGATGTCTGGGCCTGATTATTCCAGGCCAGAAAGGTCAATTCGACTTTCCATCATGCCCTGTTGCCAACAAAAGGCAGCAGTCGGCCTGGCGCCCTGCATCTGTGTGCCTGCCTCGGCTGGCATACAGGTGGTGTGATGTGAGGAAAGAGGGCCCCACCCTGGGCAGATCAGGGGTTCAAACCCTCGACTCTGCCACCAAAGGCTGGGGGCTCTATCCTGTCTCGTGGGCTCCGGGGCCTCCCTGGCTCTGTCTGTGATGGATATGACCCTTGCCCCTCCAACGTGCGAGACCCAAGCAAGACGGCGCAGAGGGAAGTGCCTTAGGGAGTGGACACGGCGTAGCCGGTTGAATGGCGGGTAGAGACCCAAGGATGTCCGCCCAGCGACAGCAGCACGCCTCACGACGACGCATCTGCTCCCACGCTCGTGCCCAGCCACAGAATCAGACCCTCTCCTCCCAGTCATCACAGCGAAATTACCACCCTTCCCTCTGAAATGGAAGTTCCGTGAGGGCACAGCTTTCTGTCTGCCGTTTTCCCAGAGCCCCGAGCACCTGCTCAGACTAGGCACTCAGTAGATGTCTGTGGAACGGAGCATGGAATTCTGTGGGCCACTGAAGATTTCTGGGGAAGGTGGGCCCACTGGGGCGCTGGACCTCACTCTCAGACACTCTGCTGAGCTCCAGAGGGACCGGGGCTCTTCTCCTCCCAGGCTCCAGTCTCTAGGTGCAGGCACAGCAGGGAGCACCTCTGGAGGGACGGATCTGCCTAGCGGCCAGACCAGAGCCCCTGGGTGACGACGGTCCCCGGGCTCCCAAAGAGCCCAGCTGGGAGCGCCAAGCTGCTCAGCCGCCCACCTCAGCCACCCACATCTGCGCCTGGGCCTTGCCGTGCCTGCGCGTGCACGCGTGCGTGCGCGCGCGCGCGCACACACACACACACACACACACACACACACACCCCCGCGGCCTAGAACCCAGGGAGGGCCGTCTGCTCAGCCTGCCCCAGAGCGCCAGGGTCAGCGAAGCTCTCCAACCCACTCCAGGAAAACAACAACAGCACAGAAGAGGCCGCCTGGGACGGGGCGCCACGGCTTCGACAGGCAAGAGCGTTATATAAGTAACTGCCCCCCACGCCTCCTCCCCTCGGGGGAATAACGAACCCTGCCTCTCGCTTGTATAAGCCAAAATAATAATTACTCTCCAGCCCTCCGTCACTTGTGGATGTGGCCGGGGAGCAGGTGTGTAGCACTCGGAGGCAGCGAGCAGGAGGCCACACGTACGCTCGTGATTTCTGTGCCGAAGCACCCAAGTCCCCGCTGTGCCCCACTCCTTTCCCAGGCACGCATGCCTGAAAAATCACTGGGGAGGCATGGAGCCACTTCTGAGGATGAGCTCCTAGGTGCGGGAGGGAGCCTCCGGAGAGCAGGCTTGTTTGGGGTCTGGCTTCCAGAAACAGTAAGTGCTCCACGCCTCTCAGACGCCCTGAGGAGTGGACACCGGACTGTCTGGGACGGGGGGAGGGGGGGACAGCCGCAAAGCTGGCCAGGGCTCCCTGCACAGAAACCATCTTACAGCCGCGGCGGCGGGTGGGCAGGCGGGCAGCACTCTGGCTTCCAGCCGGGAATGTGGTGGCATCTTAGAATGAAGGCACAGAGCACCCCTAAACTAATGGTGAAAATGATTCAGCCACTGACAGGCGAGCTTCCTGGGCTCGCGCTAAACAGATGGGCCTCCCTCCCTCCCTCCCCCCAGCAGACTGCTCCGGCAGTGCTAGCCCGCGTCCAACCACCTAGAAGTTTATTGCCTTGTTGTGATGGTTTGGGTTCGCAGCCCCCGCCTCTAGCTCTCCCAGCCGCTCTCTTTCCATTGGCTTGGGTTGATCAGGACTAAGGGAGGCCCGTCGGCACCGCAGGAAAACAAGCAGCAGAGCTGGGGCCTGACTCCCAGAGGCCGACACCCAGGGAGCTTTGCCAACAAGGGGAGGGGGCCCTCTCCCAGCCCCCCTGCGCCCTTGCCGGGTACCGGAGGAGGCCGCGGGCCCAGTCTGGCCTTTCCGGCCTGCTCCTGGACGATGCACTGACACTCGGCTCAGCTCCGCGGCTCCCGGGCCTGGCACTGCTCCTGGAAAGCCCCCAACACCCTTTAGCTAGCACAGGGGCACCGTCCCCCGCCAGGCAGTGGGGCAACCTGTAGCCAAGGCCGCTGTGGCCTCCAGGGAGCCCCAGGAAATGCCCCAGGTGCCCACGGCCCTCTGGAGGGAAAAGCTGGACTTCCCCAGAGATAAACAGAAGAGGCAAGAGAAGAAGGTCCCTCCTCCGCCAGCCCCCGCGCGCCCGGCGCACCTACCTCCATCGGAGTAGGTCTCGGTGCCGTAGCCGTCCTGCAGCCCGTTGCTCCAGGTCCCTTCGTACTTGGCCCCGTTGCCCGTGCACTCCCGCACCCCGTAGCGCCCCTTAAATCCGTGCGTCCACTCGCCCTTGTACACCCACTTCCCCTTGCTCTCCAGGCCGATGCCGTGGCGCTTGCCCTGCGCCCAAGTGCCCTGGTACGTGTTGCCGCTGGGCCAGGTGTAGACGCCCAGTACCTCGAAGCCGTGGCTCCACGAGCCGGTGTATTCGCCTTGGCCCTTGGGGCCGGTGCAGACGCCATGGCCGTGCGCCTTGCCGTCCTCCCAGCCTCCACAGTAGGACCCTCCATCGTCAAAATTAAACCTACCCCCACTGGACATGCATGTAACTCGGTTTGCAAATCCCGCAAACGGTGAAAAAAAAAAAAAAAAAAAAGGCGATCAACAAACCGGAGTCTTGGTTGGCTGGCTGGCTGGTTTTGTTTTGGTTTTTTTTTTTTTTTTTTTTTTAAGGAAGAATGGAGAAAGCAAAAAACACAGCGAGCAGGTCCCGGGCGGCGGGCGGCCGCGGCGCCGGCTTCGGTGGAATTCAAGTCAATTGGGGGCGATTATTCATTTTCGAGCTGCGCCGCGGAGCCTGACCAGCGTCTCGCGCTCCCGCTGGAGACAGGACCGGAGGGGAGGAGGGCGGGGGAGGGGAGGGGAGGGGAGGGGGAGGGAGGGGGCAGGAGCAGGAGCGTCTGGTGCAAACGGCTCCACCTCAGCTGCAAGTGCCCCTCGGAGGCGAGCCCGCCGGGCTGGCCGCGCAGGCCGGGCGGGGACAGCGGCGCTCAGGCCTGGGGCGCAGTCCCCCACCTGCGGCTGCCGCGCTGCGGGCGCCCGAGGGCAGCGGCGGGGCCCGCTGGCGGCGGCGGCACGGGCGGCGGCGCGGGCGGCTGCACCATATTGGGGGCCGCGGGCCGGGCCGGGCGGCGGCGGCAGCAGCAATGCGGCTGGTCGGGCGGCGGCGGCGGCGGCGGCGGCGGGCGGCAGGCGGCGGGCGGCAGCGGCGGCGTGCGCTCCGGGGCTGGCTCGCGCGCTCGGGCCGGCGCGGCGCGCGCCCGCAGCCCGCGCCCCGCCCGCGCGCGCGCCCCCGCACCCCGCCGCCCGCGCGCCCCCGCCCGGCCCCCCGCCCCCGGCGCGCCGGCTGCCTGGAGAGGGGAGCTGGTCCGCCTGGTCCAGGGCGCGTGGCGCAGGCGGAGGCCCCGGGCGCCCCGCCCGCCCGCCGTCCCCTCTTGCTCCGGCCGGCCTGGAAATAGGGGTCCAGCCGGGGCGCCCCAGCCCCCCTTTCCCGGGACTTGGATTTAAAGGGACAGGAACTGCGTAACGGGAAGGCGCCCAGCACCCAGGGCGCTCTCTGCCCCCTCCCGGGAGCCGCGAGGTGAAGCCCTGCACAGCAGGCCCAGGGCGGGCCGGGGGCGCCCCGCATGTTTCGGCTCCCCGACCCCGAGCCTCGCCCCTCGCTCCCGGTTCCCGCCTGCGACGCCTGGCCCTGACTTGACTGAAGAGGCTTTTGGCGGACCACAGGTGGTTTTCTCTACGACAAATGATCCGTCCTTTTTCCTTACAGGCAGTCCGGGTCCACATTTGGGGGAAGGGTGATGCTCGCCTTAGAAAACTGGTATTTGGAGATCAGCCCCGCCCCATAAATTAAGAGAAAGTCTGGCTACACGCACATACCTTGGAGTAAAGACACCCAAATTCCGTCCCTCCCCCGCGCCCTGGCCAACAGGTAGTCCCCCATCCCGGGAGCGGTCGCGCTTTGGGGGAGCAAAGTGGCATCGCCACTCGGGCGTTATTAGGTCTCTGTCCACACGTACTCCCACCTCCCACCCCCAAGAGATGGTGTCTGATTCCTGGATCCGAGTATCCTGGGACCAATTTGAAATGCATTTCCTGGACCATAAATCTGTAGGCAGGAGCCCGAGTTCCCAGCTCTCCCAGAACGTGTTGGGCAAATGGCAGCACCCCAGTGCTGCGGGGGTAGACTGCACAGGGTCGGGGCTCGTTGGAGTACAGCGGGTGACTCGGGCCAGGCAGAGTCAGGAATTGCAAGACAGGCCTTGGAGCTGAGATTTAGGACGCCAAAAGAGCTACACTTTGAAGTCTCCACTAGCCAGGGGCCCTGCTCACACCGCCTGCCAGCACCGTTCCCACCTTTGGCCAAACCGGCTCTCACTGGAAAACTAGCCTCTCCTCCTTCTCCCAGAGTTCACGCTCAACTTCTTGTCTTGACTGGAGCACCAAAGCCCCCTCCCTAAAGGACCACCAGCCTGCAGGGCGGTCCTCTCTTTACCACCCCCCTGCAGAGGGACAATTAGGGAGTTTTCAGTTTTGCTTTGTGACTTGCAGTTACAGTGATGCAATGCACCTTCTAGGTGGCGCCTCCCTGTGCTCTCTGGAAGGTTTTTCTAAACTCCTAGGGGTGGAATTCTTGGGTTGAGCACATCTTGTACTTAATGGAAGTTGCCAAATGGCTCTCCGGAACACCTGGAGCAATCTCCTTCTCACCCTGCAGTGCACTGCACTTCTGGTTCTCCACTTCCCTGGCTAAAACTCGGTGTTATCAGACTTAGGTCTGCGTTTATTTTATTTTGTCTCTCTAAATGGATATAAAATAGTATCTCATGGCTGTTCGGTGTAAATGAAAATTAGGTATCATGAATGTGTAAGGGAAAGGGCTGCAGACTTTCCTCAAGATTCAGATTCAAATCCTGCCTCCATGGCCCAGCAGCTGTGTGGCTTTGGGCAATTCCCATCAGTTTGCTGTGAGAACTCAGCTCAGCTGGGTGCCCAGTGCCTGGTAGGCGCTCAAGAAGTGGGAAGTGGTGTTATTAGAAGCCCAGCCGCGGGCAAAGGTCACAGCTTTCTACATGGGATGCCCAGTCTTCAGCCTGCTCCCCTCAACACTGCTGATGTAAAATTGCTGTTTCTCTTGGACAGTCTGCACTTTCTTTCATTTTATTTCCAAGCTCTCTCTTGCTGATTCAGCAGCCCTTCCTCACACAAGCAGTGGATTGCAACTGAGATCTCGTTGGGAAATGGTGATTGGTTCCTAGCAATTACTGGTCAGCACCTTCCACCTCTGGCTAATGCATACCCTTCCCCCAGGCAATTCCAATACACGCCCCCCCCCATGACCCTCCCTCCTCTCAGATTAGCTCCAACAGTGACAGACTCTCTTCCCTGAAATGCAGATATTAGAGGCATTCATTTTGTGCAATTTGGAAATCATTCTCCCATAAAGTAGGGCTGGCGGTATTGATTTCATTTTGGAGGAAACTGTCCAAGGCTATAAACGTAGTACCACCCAGCAATCTCAAAACACAAACCAGGGAGAAAGAACAAAAAGCCAGACCACCATGAGGAATTTCATGGTTCTGTGCACCAGGCTCTGGGGTGAACACGTTAGTGACTCCACGGCAACTCCTCAGGTGACCTGGGCTTCCACAAAGACCAGGTTAAAGCCCGCTCTGGGAAGTGCCCGGCCAAAGGGAAGATATTGATTGAGCAGGATTCCAGCCCAAGCTGTCTGCTTTGCCAGCCTCCAGGGTGTGCATTGCCATTTCCCATGCCCACTCCCTCTTCCTGGGACCGGGAAGTTTTCCGGTTTCAGCTCTAGAAAGCCTTCCTGGTTTCCCTATATAAAGGACGCCTCCCTCTCACCTCCACAGAAGCCCATGTGTTTCCTTCAGAGACCTGAGCTGCCATCTATAGTTTCCCGTTTGTCTCCTTGAATGTGCCTGTGTTTACCCTACACAGTGAGACATCTGCATCCAGAGCTCCCTTTCTTCATGCTCTCTTCTAACGTGATAGTGACGCTCCTCCTGCTGGGAGGTGGGCCGGCTGGTGAGTATAGCAGAAGTGGCACAATGTGATTTCGAAGGTTAGGGTGTAAACGGTGACACAGCTTCTGCCTCACACTCTTGAGATCCGGGAGCATGGGCCCATCTCACCATGCTGTCAGGAAGCCCAAGCAGCCCGTGAAGAGGTTCACCAGGAGGGAAATGGGCCCTCCAGCCCTCAGCCCCAGCTGGACTCCCAGCCAACAGCCAGCCCCAGTTGACAGCTCTGTAAGCACACCACCCACGGGGCTTTCCCCACCATGCCTTGTCATAATTCCAATTTCTCTTTCTCCTTTTTGAGGTGTAATTGACACACAACATTATACTAGTTTCAGATGTACAACAATGATTTGATATTTGTATATATTGCAAAATGATCACCACAATAAGTCTAATTAACATCCATCACCATGCAGAGTTACAGAATTATTTTTTTCTTGTGATGAGAACATTTAAGATTTACTCTCTTAGGGCTTCCCTGGTGGCGCAGTGGTTAAGAATCCACCTGCCGATGCAGGAGACATGGGTTCGAGCCCTGGTTCGGGAAGATCCCACGTGCCACGGAGCAACTAAGCCTGTGCACCACAACTACTGAGCCTGCGCTCTAGAGCCTGCGAGCCACAACTACTGAACCCACATGCCACAACTACTGAGCCTGAGCGCCTAGAGCCCGCGAGCCACAACTACTGAGTCCGCGTGCCACAACTACTGAAGCTTGCGCGCCTACAGCCCGTGCTCTACAACAAGAGAAACCACTGCAATGAGAAGCCCGCGCGCCGCAACCAAGAGTAGCCCCTGCTCGCCGCAACTAGAGAAAAGCCCGTGCACAGCAACGAAGACCCAACGCAGCTAAAAATAAAATAAATCTATTAAGGAAAAAAAAAAAAGATCTCTCTTAGCAGCTTTCAAATCTGCAACACAGTATTGTTAACTAAAGTCACCATGCTGTGCATTACATCCTGTGACTTATTTACTTTATACGTGGAAGTTTGTACCTTTTGACCCCCTTCACCCATTTCGCCTACCCCCCTCCCCTGCAACCTCCAGTGCAATCTGTTCTCTGTATCTGTGGGCTTTTTTTTTTTTTTTTAGATTTCACACGTAAGAGAGATGAAATTATATTTGTCTTTCTCTGTCTGACTTATTTCACTTAGCATAATGCCCTAGGGTCCACCTAGGTTGTTGCAAACGGCAGGATTTCATTCATTTTTATGGCTGAATGATATTCCATTATTTCTATATCTGTCTCACATTTTCTTTATTCATTCATCCATCAACGGACACTTAGGTTGTTTCCATCATAATTTCAATTTCTGAACAAAATAGATGATTATTGCTTTGTGAAGCCAGGCAGAGGTCATGTCAACCACAGCTCAGGGGCCACTGCCTGTTTTTATAAACAAAGTGATTGGAACACACCATGCCCATTTATTACACATGGCTACAGCTGCTTTTATGCTCAATGGTAGAGTTGAATAATTTGGACAGAAACCACACGGCCATAAAGCCTAAAATATTTACCATCTTGCCCTTTACAGAAAAAGTTTGCCAAGCCCTGTGTATTAGTCTGTTGAGGCTGCCATTACAGAATAACAGAGACTGAGTGGCTTACACAATGAAAATTTATTTTCTGGAGGCTGGAAGTCCTAGATCATGGTGCCAGCATGGTCAGGTCCTAGAGACGGCCCCTTCCTGACTTGCAGATGGCTGCCTCCTCATGGGTCCTCACATGGCAGAGAGAGAGAGAGCAAGAAAGAGAAAGAGAGAGAGCTCTCTGGTGTCTTTTCTTATAAGGACACTAATCCTAAGGGATCAGAGCCCCACCCTTATGACCTCATTTAACTTTAATTACTTCATTAGAGGCCCTGTCTACAAATACAGCCACATTGGGGGAGTAGGGCTTCAATATATGAACTGGGGGGGAAACAAATATTCAGTCCATAATACCCTGTTTTATGCTACTAAATTTGGGGGATATTTGTTACACAGCAGTAGCAACCAGAATGGACTGCATGCTTCATGCAGATGGAGCCACATCTATGTCACTCACTCTCATGCCCACCAAGCTGGAACACAGTCAGTGTACAACACACTTTTGTTGCATGAACATGCTGACCCAAGAGTTAGTGTTAAGTAGGGTGATGAGAGGGACAAATACCCTATCAGGCATTGGGGAACCTGGATTCTGGTCTCAGTTCTGACACTAACTTGTGTGACACTGGGCAACTCTCCCAGTGCTTCCCGAGGCCGAGTGGCTTTACCTATAAAGTGGGGAGCAAGATGGTTTCCCTGGTCCCTCGGCTCTCAGGCTGTAGGACTTCCCTTATCAGTCCCCGCCTACTCTTCCTACACTTCAGTGTGACCCTGCCCTGCTGTGCCATGGATTACTTATCAGGACTGTGGCCATAGCAAGCATTGAGCAAACCTCTTCAGAAGGGCTTATCTTTTTAGGGTTACCCAGGCCAGCTTCCAGGGCTTGATCTCTCCACCCCAAAACTGGCCCCACTACACAAACTCGTGCAAACGTGGGAATTCTGCCTGGCTACAGCTCCAGGAGCAGCTGTTGAGACAGGCATCCGTGATCTCATCTGCGCAGTCCCCTTTGCTGCCGGGGTGTGAAAACCAGCTCAGCTGTTTCCTCGCTGGGAGCCCATTATGGGATGGCTCTGTGCCTCTCTCTCTTCATCTGTAAAATGGCACCAACACCTGTTCCTGTTTTGTAGGGTTGGGGCAAAGAGTAAATGACTCAACCCTGGTAAGTAAGGGGTTTGGATGGTCCCCACCACCTCATTGGTCCTCAACAACTCATAACTGTTATTATTATTATTCCTGCCCCTTTCCAGCAATAATTTTCCCAAGAATGAGGATGATCTTGTTACAGGAGCTGCCTCTGCCCCGAGGGGGTGGAGAGGTGCTGGAGGTCCCCATGTCCTCCTCCTCCCATTCTCTCCTTCTCCTAAACCACCATCATTCATCTTCCAGTTGTAACTCTCCGCCTGTCCCTGCTCAGGACCCAGAGAAGAGATGATAATTGCTTGGAGGTGCCCATGAGGGTCTACACCTTGAGACTGTCCTGGGTTCTTGATTCTCCCCAAACCAGAGGCAGGGAAAGATGTCAGCCCTGGATGGGAGCACAGTGAGGAGTAGACAGGATTCCTGGATGTCCTTGGCCGATTTCTCTGTTGCCAGGACCCTGAGCACCTGATTTCATCTAATTCCTGGCAGTACCCTTTGGGGTCCAGACTGTGACCATCACTTCCTCCTTAAAGATGGGGAAACTGAGGCTCAAGCAGGAAAAGTGAGTGACCCGAGGCCACATATGGCTAGCAAGTGTCAGCTCCGGAAAGGCAAGGAGGGGACTTCCCTGGTGGCCCAGTGGTAAAGAATCTGCCTTCCAATTCAGGGAACCCGCGTTTGATCCCTGGTCAGGGAACCAAGATCCCACATGCCGCGGGGCAACTAAGCCTGCGCGCCACAACTACTGAGCCCGGGTGCCTCGACTAGAGAGCCCGTGTGCCGCGAACTACAGAGCCCACGTGCCCTGGAGCCCGCGAGCCACAACTAGAGAGAGAAAACCCGCACACCACAACTAGAGAGAAGCCCGCATGCTGCAACTAAGACCCAACACAGCCAAAAATAATAAATAAATAAATTAATTAATTAAATATTTTTAAAAAAACGAAAGGCAAGGAGAACTCTTTGGGGCATCTCACTCCCGGGCTGCTCTGGGATGCTGGCACCCAGCCTTCAGGGCGAGCATCCCATCCCCAGGGGTTGATCTGTGTGGAGATGATAACAAAGGAATCCTTTGTTTTCGATTAATTGCTGACCAGCTCCAGGGTCAAAAGTCTGCTCAGGAGAAAAGTTGAGAACTTAATCTGAGCTTTGAAATGCTACCCATAGACGCCCTGCTGGGTGCTTCTTCTCTGAACCCTGTGGCTGCAAGGTCCACATTGAGTCCCAGGAAATGCTGGCCCCCAGGTCACAGATAAGGCACTGAGGCAGACAGCAGATAAGCAATTTGCCTAAGATAGGCAAGTAAATCCTGTAGGAGGTGGTTCTCCAAGCTTGACACTCCAAGTTCAAGTGTTTCCAGACTCATTCAAACTGTCCTCTCTGCCAGGAGTGTCAGGAACCTTCATCCTTGACCATCCCTCATTAGGACAGCCAGTGGGTGCTTGCTGCAAGCTGGGCTCAGTGCCCTGAAACCCCCAAGCCACATCAGCCCCTAAATGGTGCCACTTTACGGATGAGGAAAGTCTCGGGCACATGAGCTAACCTGCCTGTGAGTGGCAGAGTCTAGATTCGGAGCAGGCACGCGGGCACCCCCTCCTCCCTGCTGTCCGGCAACATCCCCGCCATCCTTCTCCCTAAACTACCCTCTCCTGCTCACTGCTGGGATCACGCCATCAGGAGCTGGCAGCAATAGCAGCAGTAATAGTACCCTGATGCGAGGCGGCCGCTCTGCTCTGCACGGTACCCACCCCTCACGGTAACAAGATACATGCGCCACGTGGTTCAAGATACAGGATGTTTCCCTGAGCACCTCCCACCCATCGCCTCTCCACCCACTGCAGGGAACAGCTATTCTGAACTGTATCACCACAAATTCGTTTTGCCTTACCCTGGAACTTCATGTTAATGGAATCACACATGTGTGTACAGCTTCTTTCACTCAATGTTATGTCTCAGATTCATCTGTTTTGTTACGTGCAACTGCACTTTGTTCTTTTCAGTGCTGTTACTGTTCCATTCCATGAATGTACTACAATTTATTTCTCTGCTCTCCTGTCGATACACAGGTGTGTTGTTTCCAGTTTGGGATTATTTTGAATAAAGCTGGTATGAGCACTCCTATGTGTCTTCTGGGGGGCACTCATTTCTCTTGGGTATACACCTAGGCATGAACTTACTGGGACTAGAGGAGAAGTATACAGTTGACCCTTGAACAACGAGGGGAGTAGGGGAACCCACCCTCCGTGCAGTCAAAAATTCACACGTAACTTATAATAGGCCCTCTGTATCCGCAGTTTCTCTGCATCCACGGATTCAACCTACCACAGATCGTTTAGTACTGTAGTATTTACTATCGAAAAAAATCCGTCTATTTTTAAGTGGACCCACACAGTTCAAACCTGTGTTGTTCAAGTGTCAACTGTAATTAATTTTAGTCTTTAGTTTCCCAAAGTGGTTGAATCAGTTCGCACGCCCCCAGCAGAGGGTGAGAGTTCCAGTAGCTCCACGGCCTCACCAACACTTGGTAATGTCAGTCTTTTCAATTTTAGCCATTCTAGTGAATGTGTGGTGGTATCTCATTGTGATTTTAACATGCATTTCTCAGATAAACACTTTGTAAATTAATTGGGCTTACTTTTTCCTTGTATTCACTATTTAATTTTTATTCTTGATGTTTATATCTATTATTATTTATTGTTTATATCTATTTTTACAGTTTCCTTCTGAGAATATCATATGTTACTGATTTTCTGTTTAGATCGCGAATGTAAAGTTTTCTTTGAAAATAAACCTATCCAGGTTTTAAAAAAGGGGGCCAGGGGAAGATCTATTTAAAGAAAAATATTATGCAAACCACAGGCCATCAGGGATAAGAATGTGCAATTTAGTGGAACAGAGGAGGATCTCTCCGATCTTAAAGATGGAGGCAAAATCAGGCTCTGGACAGAAAGCAGAACCCAAGTCCCTCTCTTTTCCTGAGCCCCACTGTCTCTCCTGCTGTTTGCTCTGCGTTTCCGCTCCCCACAGACCAGCTTTCTCTGCTGCAGTGTGCTCCTCCCATCACCTCTCAGTCCAACACCCCGGCAGTCAATAACCTGGACTCTATGGATCCTGACTCCCTGGAGAGATTCAGCTTAGGTCAGCTAGAGTCAGGTGTCCATTCCTGACCCAGTCGGCTGTGGTCAGGGAGTGGGGTCCTGCCCCGTGACAGCAAGAAGAAGACATGATTGGCATTTCTAGTGCAAGTTAGAGGAAGCAGATTCTGAGGCAAAAATTGGGATGTGTGTTCATGAAAAAAATGCTCAACATCTCTAATTATTAGAGAAATGCAAATCAAAATGCAAAATCAAAATCAAATCAAAATACAAATGAAAATCATCTCACTCCCGTCAGAATGGCCATCATCAAAAAGCCTAAATGTATGAGAATTCCCTGGCAGTCCAGTGGTTAGGACAGTGGTGGCCCAGGTTCAATCCCTAGTTGGGCAACTAAGATCCCACAAGCGGCGTGGCCAAAAAAAAAAGTCTACAAATAATAAATGCTGGAGAGGGTGTGGAGAAAAGGCAACCCTCCTACACTGTTGGCAGGAATGTAAATTGGTGCAGCCACTATGGAGAACAGTATGGAGGTTCCTTAAAAAACTAAAAGTAGAGTTGGCATATGATCCCATACTCCCACCCCTGGGCATATATCCAGAGAGAACTATAATTCAAAAAGATACATCTACCCCAATGTCCATTGCAGCACTATTTACAATAGCCAAGACATGGAAGCAACCTAAATGTCCATCGACAGATGAATGTATAAAGAAGATGTGGTACATATATACAGTGGAATACTACTCAGCCATAAAAAATAATGAAATAATGCCATTTGCAGCAACATGGATGGACCTTGAGATTATCATACGAAGTGAAGTCAGACAGAGAAAGACAAATATCATATGATACCACTTATATGTGGAACCAAAAAAAAAAAAAAGATACAAATGAACTTTTTTACAAAACAGAACCAGACCCACAGACATAGAAAACAAGCTTTATGGGGACTTCCCTGGTGGTCCAGTGGTTAAGACTCTGCGCTCCCAATGCAGGAGGCCCAGGTTCCACCCCTGGTCAAGGAACTAGATCCCTCATGCCACAAGTAAAAGATCCTGTGTGCCGCAACTAAAGATCCTGCATGCGGCAACGAAGATCCCGCATGCTGCAACTAAGACCTGGCACAGCTAAATAAATAAATATTTTTTAAAAAAGAAAACAAGCTTATGGTTGCCAAAGTGGACAGGGCAGAGAGGGATAAATGAGGAGGTTGGGATTAACACATACATACTACTATATATAAAATAGATAACCAACAAGGACCTACTGCATAGCACAGGGAACTCTACATAATATTTTGTAATAACCTATAAGGGAAAAGAATCTGAAAAAGAATATATATTTATAATCTCAATCACTTTGCTGTACACCTAAAACTAACATGACATTGCAAATGAACCATACATAAATAAAATAAAATAAAATAAATTGGGATGTGTGTTCTGTCAATGGGACAGATGATTTGAAATTAAGAATGAAAGAGCTTTGAAAAATGGCAGGTATAATTTTACTTCCTTATTTACCAAGATCTAGACCTATTTATGACTCCAGGGGGCGCTGTCACTGGGTCATTCAATTTCTAGATGAAGACAATTATGAAGAAGAGAGGGCCAGAGGAATAAAGAAGGAAGAGAAGGATAAGGAAGAAGTGATTTGCATGGATTAGCAAGAAGGAAAAAGAGAGGCTGTGGTGGTGTAGGTGATGATGGTGATGATGGTGATGGTGATGATGATGATGATGATGATGATGATGGTGGTGGTGGTGGTGATGATGGTGGTGGTGGTGGTGATGATGAGGAAGATGATGGTGATGTTGGTGATGTTGATGGTGATGGTGATCATGATTACTTATTACATCTGTGTGCCTGGCTCTGTGCCGAGCACTTGACATTTGCTATCACATTTAATCCTACAACAACTTTATGAGGCTGGTACTATTATTATCCCCATTTTACAGATGAGGAAACCTGAGGCTCGGACAGGTCAAGTCATTTGCCCAAGGTGGAAATGAACGCAATCAGCCAACAGCAAAGAATGGGCTTGTAACTACCACACTTTTCTGTCTCGAGTGTGTAAACGTCCCCTCACTGGGGAAGACAAGCTATTATCTGTGGTCAAGCCACATATTCAGACATTTTAATGAATGGTTATATAGCGTTGTACATGAATAACCACCCAGGCCAAGGAGTTGAATGTTATCGTCACCCCAAAACCCACAGTGTGCCCCTCCCCAATCATAACCTCTCCTCTCCCAAACAGAACCATTGATCTGAATTTATCAATATCATTTTTTCTTTATAGTTTGCCACATGTGTATATGTATCCCTAAACCCTGTAGTTTAGTTTTGTCTGTTTGGAACTTTATGTGACTAGAATTATACTACATGCATTTTTTTTTGCCCAACATTACGCTGAGGGTCATTCACGTGGTTGTATGTCTCTGGGATTCATTCATTCTCTTAACTGTATAATATTCCATTGTATGAATACATCAAACGTTACTCAGCCGTTCTACTGTAACTAGACATTCAGGCTGGTTGTTCCCAGTTTAGGGCTATTAAAAACAATGACTTTTGCTTTCTGATCTATGTGTTCTGGAATGTGTGCACGCATCTCTGTCCCAGGAACACTTATTCGGTCACAGGACTCACCATCAGCAGCCCTCTCCAGGGATCCCAGGTCAGGCAGGTGCCTCTTCTCCGAGCTTTGTCAGCACCTGTGCTCCTCTGGCTTTAGCACATGCCACTCTGCCACGTAGTTATCTTTTAATTCATGGTCTCACCCACTCACATGGCAGGGGGAGCGCTGCAAGGTGGGATCCCATCCGATTCCTCTCATCCCCCTCTGCGCCCGGCACAGTGTCTGGCACACATCAGGAATGCGATCGTTGCATTTTGAGTCAATGATGAATGAACAAACCAAGGAATGAATGAACGGTGGGTGTTCCCTAAACATTTGTTGAACCGAAGCGTGTCACATAAGTGAACGGTGGAGCCCGGAGGTGCTGTCAGCTGGGGCTGCTTTCGATCTGTGTTTGACCTTGTTTGACACAATCTGATGTCACGGCGGTGGCACTGGGGACACAGTCCATGGGCAGAGGAGTGGGAGGATGAGGACGCCTCACTCACACTTCCTGCTCAGCAGGTGGGATGTCGGAGACAGAGACACATCCAGGAAAACGCTTCCCAGCCGGATCGCTTTTCTCTACTCCCTCCTCCTTCTCTGCCTCCCAGGGCTAATGAGTGTGATTAGACCTCATTAGAACAAGGCAGCCAGTGGTTTTCTCCTGCCTTTCCCTCATCTACTGTGTATCTGGAGGGGTGAGCCGGAGGGCTGTGCGGGTGTGTGTGTGTGTGTGCGTGTGCGTGTGTGTGTGTGCGTGTGCGTGTGTGTTGGGGGGTTTGGGCTGAAGAGGCTTGTGAATTTGCTGGCTCATCAAAGAGGAAGATGAAAGTCGTGGAGTCTGGGCCAGGGCCGTGGGCAGGGGCTGAGCTGCCATAGGTGGTGGGTGTATCAAGGATCAAAGCCAGTGTAGACCGGCTCAGAGGCCGGGGGAGGGGAAGTCACAATAGTGGATGGGAGCCCCGACCAGCACAGACCAGCTTCCTTAGGTGTGCGGGCCAGGCCAGGTGAGTTCAAGCCTGTCCTATCAACGATGGGTCTTGTCAGTGCCCACTGGCCTTGGGATTACACCCAGCCCTCTTAACACGGTTTAGAAGGCCTCCCTGACCAGCGCCTGGCTCTCCCTCCCACCTCCTCCCTTCCTACTCCCTTTCCTGCTCCTAGGTCCCCCGTCACGGGCCTGGGCTGGTTCTGCCTTCACCTGTTCTGTTCGCACGCCGGCTGCATCCTGTCCCGTCTCTGCTTAGTAACTCTTTCCAGGAAGTCTGCCTGATCCCCTACCGCTTCCAAGGCCAGGACGGGTGGCTCTGCCTGTGCGGCCACAGCTCCCCGGACCCCCCAAATCGTGGCAGCTGGGGTACCGTGGGGTCCAGACTTGCTCCTCATCTGTATTCTCTGCTAGATGATTACAAGCAGGGACCATGGCTGCTGGGTTCACGTTCTAACCCAACTCAGTGTCCATGCACAGTAGGTGCTCAACAAGTACGTTTTGGGGGTGATGAAATGAAGAAGGTGGGCAAGTATTTGCCGAGGACCATGGAGTGACTCAGAGGTACCTGGGCCTGGGGAGAGCTCCTCCCCTCGTCCACCTCTGCCCCACACCTTGCCTTCCACATGGATGCAGCCCCCCTTTCCTCCTCTTGAGCGGCTGTGTCCTGCGCCAGCTTGAGCCTGCAGTGGACACAGGGTTGCTAAGAATCCACTACCCTTTGCTCAGGCAAAAGCACTCAGATTCCCCCCCGATTCTCAGCCTGTGTGTTGGGCGTCTTCACTCACGTGCTGAGGACCTGATTTAGTCCCTGAATGAGGCGGTACCTGAGGGCAGACGTATGTCTGAACTTACCCACTTACTGATACAGAGGCAAACAAATCTCTTTTTGTGTACACCACTCTGAGCTGGGTTTTCTGGCATTTGCAAAAGGACCTTTTCAAAACATCTTTATTGAGGTATAATTCACGTAGCATATAATACACTTAAAAGTGTATAATTCAATGTTTTTAGTATAAAGTTATAAACTACCACTACAATGTAATTTTACCTTTCCATCACCCTCCAAAAGAAGCCCCATATCTATTAGCAGTCACTCCTTACCCTCCCCCGCCAGCGCAGCCCCTGGCAAGCACTAATCTGCTTTCTGTCTGCATGGATTTGCCCGTTCTGGACATTACATAGAGAGGGAATCAGACAATAAGGTCCCTTTGTGACTGGCTTCTTTCACTCAGCATAATGTCCTGAAGGTTCATTCATGTTTTAGCACCAGTACCTCATGCCTCTTTATGGTTGAGTAACATTCCATTATGTAGATGGACCACATTTGGTTTATCCATTCATCAGCTGATGGACATTTGGGTTGTTTCTATTTTTGGCAACTGTGAACAATGCTGCTGTGAACATTTGTTTTCAAGTGTTTTGTGCACATATGTTTTCATTTCTCTTGGGTATAAACCTAGGAATGGAATTGCTAGGTCATATGGTGACTCTGTTTCACCTTTGGAGGAGATGCCAGACTGTTTTCCAGGCCAGCTGCACTATTTTCCTGGTGACTAGTGATGCTGAGAATCTTTCCATGTGCTTATTGGCCATTTGCATGTCTTCTTTTGGAGAAATATGTATTCAAATCCTTTGCCCTTTTCTAAATTTGTACTTTTATTATTGAGTTGTAGGAGTGCTTTGCATATTCTGGACACAAATCCCTTATCAGATAGACGACTTGCAAATATTTTCTTCCATTCTGTGGGTTGTCTTTTCACTTTCTTCATGGTTCTATCATTTGCAGCACAAAAGTTTTTAATTTTGATGAAGTCCTTTGTATCTGCTTTTTCTTTTATCACTCATACTTTTGGTGTCACTGCTAAAGGATCTTAACTAACACACCTGACTTCTTTGAGACAACTGGTCACTCCTCATCAATCTACCCCTGCTTGTGTCCTCAGAGCATGGCAGCTTTTCCTCCCAAAGAGAGCCTCGTGCCCTAGGGCTGGGGCGGGGGGCGTTTGAGCCAATGATGTCAGAGTCATCTGCCCCCAGCAACGTGGAAAGCATCTCAGACGCCCAAACAGACCAGGTTCTGAGCCACACGCTCCTGTCCCCCACCGTGGCCAGAGCTGATCTGACACGGGAGGCTTTCCTGGAGGAAGGGCCAGTGAGAAGTGAAAGACACAGGGAGGGGGACAATTACAGAGCGTGAGCACAGGTCAAGCTCCACCCTTTGGGGGCCAAGACCCTGGAGCGTGCTTGAGTCTGGTGATCGCAGCCCATCACAGCCTCCACGAGACCCACGTGTCAGAGAACACGCCTCGCCCTGAGCTGGCGGGAGCTGCTCGGCACGCGGCCACGGGAAGAGCGGAGCACACCGGCTCCTCCCCCACCTTCCTCCCAAACACAGGCCCTTCACCCCGAGCCCTCAACAGCTCACACAACGTTCGTTCCAGAAAGCCCAGGCCAGGGCTGGGGATGTGGCAGAGAACAAGACAGGTGTGGCCTTTGCCCACGCGGCCACAAAGCTGTCTGTAGAAGCTCAGCGCATTCTGCTGACAAATGGCAATTGCAGTTACTGATGACATGGAGGCCAGGCTTGGCTGGTAAACAGTGTCAGTTCAGGAATCGCCGACTGAACAAAGAACTTCCAGACGCCTGGAGTGCACTCAGAGGATGTGTGGTCTGTCCTAAGTCTGCCCCTCGCTAACTGTGTGGCCCTGGGCGAGTCACTCAGCCTCTCTGAGACTCAGGGTCATCCCATGTCGCATGGGAAGAAGAACCAGCCCCTCCTCCCTGCAGAGAATGAGGTCACGTGTGACTGTCGGTGTTGACCTGGCTGCAGGCGGTGACACTCCCTCTGTTTCTGAAGATCTGTGTGTCAGGACCTGGCCTCGGTGTCACCCACTGAATCCATACAACAACCCCACGTGGGAGGCACGCGCAGGAAACGAAACAGAAGGCCAGGAGAGGGGAGGGGCTGAGCCTATTGGCCCAGTGTCTCTGTGTTCTCTGGAGAGCTGGGGAAGGAGACAGGCTTCTCATAACTTCTCAGCGGTCCGCCCCCCCCACCTTCACCCTGCAGTAGGGCCACAGCTTCGGGAAAGGAAATGTAGCTCCCCGTCATGACAAGGGTCAGGGCCCCCGAACTGCAGCTTTCTTCTTTGACAGCGGTTTTTTAAATGTACTTGGCTCATGTTATAACAATTACACTTCCTGTACACACTTTGGAAAATACAGGAAAGCACACACAAGAAATGAAAGCCATCGTCATCCCAACGCCCCGCAGGCACACAGGTAAAAACTGATTTCTTTGCTTCCAGCCTTTTTCTTCTGTGCAGTTAACACAGATATATTTTACAAAATTAGGAAGAGGCTCTTTTGTACTTCCTTTTTTTTTTTTCACTTAGCACATGTCCTGAATATTTTCTCATTTCATTAAATTGTCTTCTACAGCCCAACCTAATGGTTGCTAGTATCTGTCTATAGCTGTCAGTAACAGCAAACGTTATATGCAAATATAGTTTACATCCCTATAGAACTTTATCATGGCTACATCGTGCTCGTATGTTCTCAATGCTTTCCAAGTATTAACTCATTTAATCCTCACAACAACTGCATGAGCTAAGTGTACTATTTGTACTATGACCCCATTTTACAGAGGGGGAAGCTGAGGCACAGAGAGGTGTGGCCACTTGCCCAAGGTCACACAGCTGCTAAGGGGCAGGGCCAGGATTTGAACCCAGGCAGTCTGGCTCTAGAGTCCACGCTGCCTCTGAAGTGCCCTCATTATGGGCAGAAATGGAACAGGAACAGCAGTGGGGGGACGGAGGGTGGGGGAGAAGGGGCAAGCTTCCTCCTCTCTGGGGCTCTGGAAGACAGAGAGGTGTCTCTGGGTCCAGCGTGTAACTGATGCTGGGCTGTCTGTGCCCCCGTCACGCTGTCCCCAGATGGTGGGGAAGCCACCGTGCCTGTCTGTGTGGACGTGTGCATCTGCCAGCACCTTCGAGAACCCTGGGAACCCACTTACCATGGAACTCCCAGAGCTGCGGTGACAGGAGGCAGGGGTCCCCTTCTGCCCCTGATTCCCGCCCCCCCCCCCCCGTTGGTCTTAAGCACCATGTTCTAGAATGACGGCTGCCCGTGGCAATGCCAGCATGAGTCACCGCAGACAAGGGCTTCACTGGCCACTGGCAGCCTTGGCAGCAAGAGCTGATCATAGGCCTTGGCTGGGAGGACAGGCGTCTCCCCACCCCCAGGAAGCCACACCAGTGGGGTTCTGGGATGTTTTACAGGAGCAGGAAGAAGGGAGGAAAGCATGGACGTCAGCCCAGTTTGGAGGGGTGTTGTTCAAGTGTACGTGAAGGCCCTACCACGGGCTGGTATCCAGGCCCCCAAACCAGACAGCAGGATGCCCGGTTATAGGGACAGACCACGTCCCACTTGGCCACCCCGGGGCGGGGGGGGGATGCCCCCTTACTTGTGAAGGACACCGTGATGGCCGCGCTCACCCGGGGAGGCAGCGGGACTACTGCCGGGCAGCCCAAACTCGGAGTGACCCTGGGCTCCTTAACTTTTGTGAGCCTCAGTCCCCTCTTTATCAGCCAGCCCCCTCCCAGGGTGATGCCCGAGGACATGAAATGAATGGCGCGCCCGCTGTGCCTGGAGCAGGACATCACGGTAAGTGCTGTGTTACCAGGTCAAATATTTCCCTGTGTGCATCTCTGATCGCCTCCTTGGGATAAATTCCAAAACGCAGACCGGCCAGGCCAAAGGGCACGTGCATCTTGCACAGCGGCGGCGGCTGCTTCTGCTGCCTGGCGGTCCTCCCCGTCACGGCGCTGCCAACCTCCCATGCACACAGTCTCCTGGCTCTGGTTCTGATTTGGCAGGACTGGGCGGGGCCCGAGACTCTGCATTTCTAAGGCAGGTGGTGTGATGCCCCTGGTCCAGGACACACACCCCCACCCCCCCACTCCCTGCCCCTGTGGCGGGGGTGCTGAGGCGCTCACGAGTTCCCTGCCAGCCCCTCCTATAGGAAGCTGGGTGCTCGGTGGGGCAGGGCGGACCACAGCCCCAGGCAGCGTTAGTGGCGCGGCTGGAAGGCCGTCCTGGCGTGCTGCCTGCGTGTCCCCATGAGGCCTGAATCTCTGCCATCAGCGGCCAGTCCAGCTGGGCTGTTGATGCAGCCAATTCCAGCAAATCCAATCCACCCAGAGAAGCCGAGAGAGACCAGCTCTGCGCACCGAGGCCAGGCGGCTGGGGTCCAGCCCCGCGAGGGGAGGGCCTCTCCTGCAGCCTCCGGCCTGGGGCTTCGCCCCCGCGGCGGCACTGCGAGCAGGCCCGGCGCGGACGGCGGGCAGAGGGAGACCCCATCTGGACGGGAGCGTCCGTGCAGCCCTCCTCGCGCTCTCCCCGTAAGAGGCAGTGCGCTCCGCTGGGTTCCCGCTCCAGCCCAAGGGGCTGAAAAGCCTGGGCATTTCCTGGGCTCAGGGATCAAACAAACAACTCTACTCCACGTAAAAGTAGGGGGGAGGGCACAAAATACGTAGGGTGTTTTTGCTTTCTGTACGAACCACATGAAATTGCTGATTTGGGGCCATTTTCGCCCTCCAAAAGGGCAATTTCGTGTGGTTCAGTGTTAACCTCACGGCAAACCTTTGGGGTCGTTTTTATAACCGGCCTGTTCTCAGGATGCACGATGCTGACAGACAGGTCCACAATCATGTTTCACACACGTTGCCACCAACACTGACCATATTTCATGGAATCTAAGACGCCAGGCGTAGGGTGCTGGGCCCCTCCATCCCCCTGACAGCTGAGTTCCACTGTCAGTGCTTTGGGGACCTTTGGAGGGTCAGTGCCCCCCATCTTCTCTTTCCAGCTTCCTGGAGCCACACACCCATGAAGACTGATGGCCAAGGAGGAAGAAAGAGGCCCCACGGGCTGGCGTCTGCTTCACGCCAGTGGGAGCTGCCCTCCTTTTCTCTCCCACAAAGACTCTGAGGGTCCATCCCAGGGAAGAGCCGTGGGGAGGGAGGGGAGAGGGAGGCGGGACAGAGCTCCGAGCGGGTGCCAACCTCTGTCTGATCCCGGGAAAGAAAGATGTCAACGTGTGCGTGGATTAGGGACTCACCTGGCCCTGACCTTCCTGAATCAGGAGGTGAGAGCTCCCAGGTGTCAGTGTGCTGTGGCCAGGCTGGAGGGATGGGGTCGGACCCAGCCCCCCGCCAAGTGGGGGTCTCACGTTGGGAGTGATGAGTGGCACATGCTCTCACAATGAGGCTCTCTGGGTAGAGCAGGGCGGCCTCCGAACTTGGTCCAAAATGGCAGGGAAAGGAGACTGGCCTGGTCTTGCTGCGGTTGGGGGCGGGGCCAGGTGAGGGATCCTGCTCTCGGAAAGGAGTGTCCAGCAACTCCGAAGGACGGAGCACCCACCGTCTATCAGCCTGCCTGGATGCGGGGCCTAAGCCTGGAGGAGGTGGGTGGAGGTTTAAAAGCTGCCAGCAGCCCAACATCCAAGATGGAGTCAGACTCTACTACACGCTGACATGACCGCTTCCTGTACCGCAACTCAGTGACACGTGCGACCTGCACGTGGGTACAAGCGTGAGCATCCGTGCACATCACAGGGAACGTGATGCCCTGTGAGTCTCCAGCACGTTAGGGTCTATGGGGGTGCGTTCAACCCACCTCCCCCCAGAACACCTTCACGGCGGCTCCACTGTCAAAACACACTCAAGATTTTAAATTATGACAAGCTCAGCCTGGACCACACACCCAGGTACCACCACCCAGACTGAACAAATGTTTATCCTTTTCATATTTGCTCTGGAGAGTTTTTTAAGGAGTTCAAGTTAGAGTGGAAGCTCTACCCCATCCTTCCCCTCTCACCAGGCCCAGAGGCGACCACTTGCAGAGTTACTGTGTGTTCTTCCCACCATCTGCCATCACATGTGTCCTACAGAATTTCCATGAAGATTATCACACCGTTCAAATCCTTTGGCAGTTCTTTTTCCCTCCACCAGATATAATGTTTTAGGTTCATCTCTGTTGATTCCCGCAGCTCTCATTCATTTTAAAGGTAGGATAGAGGTTATTCCACCGTGAGAATGAACCCCAGCTGAGTTAACTATCCCACATCCTGGTAAGCAAATGGGGGGTTCTTAATTTTTGCTTCTAGTCATTGTTTTCAGACAAAGAGGACAAAATGCTCAGAGGGGAAGCAGCAGAGGCGGGCGACGGGCACAGGTCTGCAGCCTCCAAATCCACCGTGTCCTCTGCTTCCCCAGCAGAATATCACAGCAGGCTCAGAGCTCCGGTTGAACCGCACACCCTAGCAGGGTGAGGCCACCCGTCATGGTGGTTTAAAGGTATGTCCACAAATTCCTGGATTCTCTGCCCCTTGAGAGGTGGAGCTTAATTCTCCTGCCCTAAGCGTGGCTGCACTCACCCCTAACAAATATAACAGGCGGGAGTGGTGTGGCATCATCAGGTTATAAGAGGACTGGGGCTTCTGTCTTTGTCTGTCTGTCTCTCTCCCTCTCTCTGTGATCACTCACTCTGTGGGAAGCCAGCTGCCCTCTGCAGAGACAAGGCAAGGAATGGAGGCCTCCCGTGAACAGCCAGCGAGGCCCTGAGGGCTGCCGACGACCGCAGAGTTAGCTTGGAACTGGATCCTTGACACCCTGCACGACCACCTTGACTGCAGCCATTCAGGTAGCTCCTGGACTCCTGCCCCACAAAAACCATGAGCTAATACACATGTGCTGCTTTAAGCCCCTGAGTTTGGGGGTATTTGTTATGCAGCAGCAGATAACTGACACACCTATTCAGCCTCCCTCAGAGGCCAGGAGGCGGGACGCAGGCAGACTTGGGAGTCCAGCTGGCTTCACCACCCACACCTCACAGCATCCTGGCCTCAGAAGGAGTGTGATAGCCCAGGAGCCACCAGTGTGGAGCCATCAGCGCATGGGCTGAGCACGGTGGTAAACGCCTCCTCCTCTTTCTCCTCCGACTCCACCATCCTCTGCCAATTCCCTCGCAGCCCTGACCGGCTGCCCCTCCAGGGATTGTAATACTACAAAATAAACTCAGACCCAGCTCCCAGCTGCAGGCAACTAGCTCCCTGTTGAGTTTTCTTCCTGAGGGTACATTACTGACACAAAATCCAGCAACTTCTGCCACATGCAGTGTTCTGGAATTTCCCCCCTGTCAAGAAGTTTTGGAGTCAGACGGACCTGGGTTTTCAATCCCCTACCGCCACCTCTTCTCCTCCCCAAGCCCCACTCTCCTCATCTGTAAAGCAGGGTCAAAACTGTACCCATCTCCAGGACCATCTCCAGGACAGCAGAGAGAATTCGGGCAGGTGAAGGGAGCCGGTGCTCAGGGGAGAGCCCTCAGCAAACAGGGCTGTGGGTTATCGTTCGCCTTATTAATATCAAGACAGCAGGAGTTCGTGATGTTGAGCATCTTTGCATGTACCTGTTGGCCATCTGTATGTCTTCTTTGGGAAAATGTCTATTCAGATACTCTATTTTTAAATTGGAGGGACCTCCCTGGTGGTCCAGTGGCTAAGACTCCGTGCTCCCAATTCAGGGGACACGGGTTCGCTCCCTGGTCAGTGAACTAGATCGCATGTGCCGCAACTAAGACCCAGTGCAGCCAAATAAATAAATAAATATTTAAAAATAAATAAATAAAATAAATTGGATTGTTTGTTTTTGTGATATGGAGTTGTATGAGTTCTTTATATATTTTGGATACCAACCCCTTATCAGATATATGATTTGCAAATATCTTCTCCCTTTCGGTAGGTTGCCTTCATTCCTTTTTACAACTGAGTAATACCCTACTGTGGGGACTATGTGTGTATACATGTGTTCGCACACCTAATAAGAGTTACTGAGCACTTATCATGGGTCCAACGCCGTCCTAAGAGCTTTACACTTATTACCCTTTCAAACCTCACAAGAGCCCTGTAAATGGGTCCTACTATTATCCTCATTTTGCAGATGAAGGAACTGAGGCTCAGAGAGGAAAGCGGTTTTCGTAAAACCACACATCTGGTAGATGGTGAGGCCAGGATGCCACGCCAGACAGCCTGACTCCGCAGCCCACACTCCGAGCCTCGAAGGCTTGTATCTGAAGATGTAAACAAGCCTCTTTTCCCTTCTGAGCCACACAGCCGAGTGACGCCTCCACCCACCACTTTTCCTTTTGTTCCGGCTCCTTTGCAGCCTAGGTGAGTATCTAGAGTGTATCTGGTCTGCATGTTCACTTTACAGTCGGGATAAGAGACTCCAGGGAGAGAACTGACTCCCCCAAGCTCACACGGCCTGAAGTGACAGGTGTGGGTCCGGACCCGCCTGGACCCTGAGGACCCAGACGGGAGGCGAGACCCCACGTGTCCTCCAAATTGCAGAACCGTCACCAAGAGCCTGCGCGAGCTCCTGTGTCCTTTCTCTGACAGCCACCAGGAGGGAGTGAGCCTCTGCCCGCAGCATGCTGGGCCGTGTCCACTCCCCACGGCACCTCCCGCCTGACCATTCATTCTTCCGAGGGTGGTTTCCTTTTCTCCCTACTGCAAGCTTTGGTGGGAAAGAAAAAGGCTAGAGACCAAAAGGGTGGGAGCCGCGCGCCCCACAAGCAGAGGAGCTTATCACCTCCTCCCTGGCTTCGGGCCTCAAACGCTTGCTCCAGGCGGGTGGGGTCACGGGACCAGAGGAGGACGTCGCCTGTGGTGACCGCTGCCTGCACTCCCCCCACTTGGCCGACAGACAGGCTGGCCTTGGCCAGAAATTATATGTTTTGAAGCTGTTCCTGAACCAGAAGCCCCAGGACTCTGCCTTTTTTGTGGTTAATGTTTGAATTCTCCTTGCAATTCCTTGAATTCTCCTAGCTTTTCTTTTTCCCCTTTGATTTTTTAAAAATATGTTTCATTATGGAATATATATTTGCTGTAGAAAAATGAGAAAATATAAATAAGCATAAGAAGATTTTAAAACATCCCAATTCCACTATATGGCGAGGAAATGAATCAACTTGATCTGGCACAAGGATGACCCTCACAGGCAAGAAGCCGAGCCCTCTCAGGTGCCCTGACTGACCTGTGAATTAGAAGCCAGGAGGGCGGCCAGCCTGGAGGAGGTGAGGGGACTGGAAGGGAGGCTGGGCCTCTGCTGCTTGGACTCTACACGGTGTTTGCACCTGTGAAAAGGCCCCAAGGTGTGCGTGTATGATGCACACGTAGGTCCAACACCATCTTTACTAAATACTTGCCCTTTCTATTCCCAAGGGATCACCACTATTAACATTTTGGGGCGTTTCCTTGCGGACATTTTCCCATGCATATACGCAATTTTACCCATAGATTTGCTAAATCTATGTTAATCTTCTGGCTAAATTTATGTTACTTTTTGTGTCCTTTTTCATTGCTTCCCTCCAGTCCCCTTATAAGGACCCATATCATTTGAGGTCGTTTCAGAACAAGGAGGTTATCACGACCGTGACCCCAGCACAGTGCCAGGCACACAGTAGGTGCACCGTGGAGGGATAGGGTGGGCGGGGGGAGGGGGAAGGGGCCAGGGAGGGGAAAAGCATGGGGCAAACACATAAAACACATCGTGCGACCCATGTTGGGTCCTAATTGTAAGAAACTGCAGTCTAACATAACATAGTAAAGCAAATATACCCCAATAAAAATTAAGTACACAGCAGAAACTAACACAACACTGTAAAGCAATTATACTCCAATAAAGATGTTAAAAAAAATTACATAAAGATATCATTGGCGCATTGGAGAAATTTGAACACGACGTGGTTATTGATGATATTAAGGAAATACTAATCATTGTGTTATGTGTCCTAATGGTACAATGGGCACTTCTTTTTTTTTAACATCTTTATCAGAGAGCACACTAACATACTTAGGTGTGGCATGACGAAATGTCTGGAATTTGTTTTGAAATTTTTTGGGGGAAAAAAAAAGCAGCAAGATTGGCAAAATGTTGAAATTGGGAGATGGCTCTATGGGGGGTTATTATGGTATTCTTTCTACTTTTGTGTATGTTTCAAATGGTCCATAATAAAAAGTGGAAACTAATTTTTCTAAAAAAAAAAAAAAGAAGCATTGGTCAATACATTTTGGAGATCTACTGCATGACACGGTGCCTATAGTCAACAATTCTGTTTGGGCACATTAAAATTTGTTAAGAGGGTAGATTTCATGTTAAGTGCTCTTGCCACCAAAAACCCCCAAACCAAAAAGCAATGACAAAGGGGCATGAGGAAACTTCTGGAGGTGATGGGTGGGTATGTCTATTACTTGATTGCAGTGATGATTTCATGGGTGTATGCAGATGTCCAAACTCATCAAATTGTATACACTAAATATATGCAGGTTTTTGCATATCAATTATAGCTCGATAAAGTTGTTTTTTTAAAAAAAGAGCAAGTGGCAGAGCTAGAAAAGAAAAGCAACATTGGCACAACCACTAGGGTGAGTCGACTCAGCCAAGGGCACCCAATCCAACAGACCAATGCCCTTCCTCATAGCAAACAGTTTTATACCCCCATTGCTATCCTGAAATGAAACTCATAGAATCCTGAACAATATTTTCAACTCCACATAATGCTCCAGCTGTAATATGCAGCAGCTCTAGAAGGAATAGACATAAACATAAAATAACAGGTTTTTCAACGTGTCCATGCTCAGCCCAGCCTCCCTGGACCTCAGCTGCTTGCACTGGCGCACAGGCTCATGTGAGGGCAACAGTGACAGATGGCACCTGACCCGGGTGTGACAGTGGGACCCACCTGCCAGTCACATGGCTTTCCAAAGTGGCGGAAACCTCTTGGCAAAGTTCTGAACCTGACGCAGTGTCCCCTCCATTTGCAAAACGGCTGCATTCCTGCCAACGGTGCAAACTCGTGCAAAACCATGCTTCCCACTGGTGTGTAAAATAGAGTTTGGTCCTAAACAAGCACAGTTACAAACAGGTTTTTCACCTGCATGACTGTCCCAGAGGATGTCCTAGAACCAGGTGAGATGTCAGAAACTGCTCCGGTGGTGTGTCTGAGATCCCTGCCCACACCCTTAAGTGCAGGTGGCACCCTATCACTGTGACAAACGACTTCCTTCCAGAAACGTCCAACTCGGCCTCTAGGGGAGGCAGTGCCCACCCTGCCTGGGCAGTCTGCCAGGACTCAGGGGAGCCGGCTTGGATGCATCCCACGAATGGCCCACTTTTTGCCTTTCCCGGGAATGATGGCAGCCTCGAAGCAGGAGTGGGTGGGGACCACAGCGGTGACCAAGACTAGGGTCCCCCATGTGGCAGGGGCAGAGAACCAGGTGGACCAGGCTTCTCAGGGGTGTTTTCCCAGGCGGGGAGGCAAGTGGGGACCCGGAGTGGGGCAATGCCAGGGGCTGGCAGAGGAAGGCGGAGCTCTGGAATGAGACTGCAGTGAGATCTGGGCGGCCCCACCTCGGCCTGGGTGTGCTGGTCACTGTGATCGATTGGAGGCAGGGGAGGGCAGAGGGCAGAGGGCAGAGGCCACGGCGAGGACTCACAGATCTCGTGGGTCAGGCAGGAAAACGCCAGAGAGACCTCAGAGCGCCACTCGTCTAAATCTTTTTTTTTTTAATTAATTAAATTATTTGTTTATTTTTTTCTGCATTGGGTCTTCGTTGCTGCGCGCAGGCTTTCTCTAGTTGTGGCAAGCAAGGGCTACTCTTCGTTGCAGTGTGCGGGCTTCTCATTGTGGTGGCTTCTCCTGTTGCGGAGCACGGGCTCTAGGCGCGCGGGCTTCAGTAGTTGTGGCTTGCGGGCTTCAATAGTTGTGGCACGCGGGCTTCAGTAGTTGTGGCACGCGGGATCTAGAGCGCAGGCTCAGTAGTTGTGGTACATGGGCTTAGTTGCTCTGCGGTATGTGGGATCTTCCCAGACCAGGGCTTGAACCCGTGTCCCCTGCATTGGCAGGTGGATTCCCAACCACTGCACTCCCAGGGAGGCCCCCACTCATCTAAATCTTGAACTGAGCCATTACTGTGGGATAAGAAGGCAGTGCGGCCCCCACTCTGGGTCTCCCCCTGACAAATGACCTGGACCAGGGCTCCCCAGGCCGTCCCCCTAGCCCTGCCTCATCTGCCTTCTTCCCACAGGGACCACTCTGCCCGCCACCGCTGCTGGTGTGCAGTGATCCTGTCCTCAGGCTTGAGGGGCCGCTTACCAAGCGGCTGGTTGTCCCCGGAGTCTGCAAAGCGGCTCATCACTCCAGGAGCAAACGATCTCCTCGAGGCCCCGCGTGTAAGTCAGAGGATAGAGGCCATGCTTCCTCTGGCCTTCAGGCATGGGGGGCCAGACCCGCCCACCACTGGGCTCTGTTTCCCGACGGCCTTGGTCACTCAGGACAGCGCATTCCCCGGAGGGAGAGGCTCGCTGAGCACAGGGGAGACCCCTGCCCGCCTCCGCCCAGGCCTCACCTGCCAGGTGCGGAAGAGGAGGGGGTGGGGAGGAGCAGTGAGTTTTCCTTTGATGGCTTTGGCTGTGAACTCTCCCTGAGCAAGTCTGGGTTGGTGCTGAGAAGTGAATGGATGTCCCGTTATCAGGAAAGGGCCTTCAGGGAAGCGGGAGGGCCAGACGGGAGGCTGTGGGGTCCTTCCCGCGGATGCTCAGCTCACCCTGACTTTATACTTCGCCCTCCACCGCGTCCAGAGGTGGGCTGCTGCCTCGGCGACACGGCCTCTGCGGTGGCGGTGCTGCCTCTGTGGCCACCATTTCTGAATTTCTTTAATATTTTTCATTGAGAAAATAAGCAAATGAATGAATCACTCACTCACACGTATTTGTTAAATGCCCAGAGCTAAAAGCTGAGCGAATGAGAGAGAGGAAAAGAGCCTCCTGGTCGGAGCAAACCCCTGGGCTGGTCGGATTTGGAAACTCTGGGTCCCCACCAGCTGTCCCTTCTCCCTCCTCGCCACTGGGAGGCCCAAGGGCTCTGCGGACGCTGGTCTCCAGGAACTAGGCATTCCTCTGCTCCGGAATATAAACACATTCTACTCAGCCTCCAGGAAAGCACGAGAGTTCTTTATATATTTTGGATATTAACCCCTTATGAGACATCATTTGCAAATATCTTCTCCCATTCAGTAGGCGGCCCTTTTGTTCTGCTGATGGTTCCCTTTGCTGTGCAAAAGCTTTTTAGTTTAATGTGATCCCATTTGTTTATTGTTGCTTTCGTGGCCCTTGCCTGAGGAGACAGTCAAAAAAGTGTTGCTAAGGCCGATGTCAAAGATCGTACTGCTTATGTTTTCTTTTAGGAGTTTTATGATTTCAGGTCTTACATTTAACTCTTTAATCTATATGAGTCTGATAATATATAAAGAAAATATAGAAAGTCCAAAATATATAAACAACTCATATGACTCAATATCAAAGAAACAAACAATCCAATTAAAAAATGGACAGAAGATCTGAACAGATATTTTTCCAAAGAGGACATACAAAACAGGCACGTGAAAAGATGCTCAACATCATTAGTTACCAGGGAATACAAATCAAAACCACAGTGAGATATCATCTCACACCTGTCAGAGTGGCTATTATCAAAAAGACAGCAAATAAGTGTTGGTGAGGATGTGGAGAAAAGGGAACACTTGTGCACTGTTGGTGGGAAGGTAAATTGGAGCAGCCACTATGGAAAACAGTACAGATATTCCTCAAAAAATTAACAATAGAACTACCATGTGATCCAGCAATTCGACTTCTGGGTATTTATCCAAAGAAAATGAAAGCACTAACTGGCAAAGACATACACACTCCCTTGTTTGTTGCAGCGCTATTCACAGTAGCAAAGATATGGAAGCAACCGAAGTGTCCATCAGTGGGTGAATGGATAAAGAAGATATGGCATATATATACAATGGAATATTACTCAGCCTTAAAAAAAGAATGAAATCTTGACATCTGCGACAACGTGGATGGACCTGGAGGTATTATGCTAAGTGAAATACGCCAGAGAGAGAAAGACAAATACTGTATGATTTCACTTATATGTGGAACCCAAACAACAAAGCAAATGAGCAAACAAAATAAAACAGAAACAGACTCATAGACACAGAGAATAAACTAGCGGTTGCCAGAGGAGAGGGGGGTGGGGGAAGGGGTGAAATGGGTGAAGGGAATTAAAAGGCACAAAATTCCAGCTATAAAATAAATAAGTCACGGGAACGTAATATCCAGCAGAGTGTTGCAATAATGCTATAATAACTGTGTATGGTGACAGATGGTAACTGGACTTATTGTGGTGACCATCTCAAAATGTATGTAATCATTATGTTGTACACCTGAAACTAATGTAATATTGTAAGTCAATTATACTTTAATTTTAAAAGTCTACTAATATAAATATGTTTAAAAAGTTAATCAAAGGAAACAACCCAAATGTCCATCAACTTGCAAATAGATAAATACCGTATGTCCCTACAACGCACTATTATCCAGCCACAGAAAGGAATAAAGTGCTGACACAGGCTATAACATGGATGGACCTTGAAAACATGCTGCGTGAAAACAGCCAGAAACAGAAGATCACATATTGTCTGATTGCATTGATATGGGCTGTCCAGAGTGGGTAAATCCTTAGAGACAGAAAGCAGATTCACGGTTGCCAAGAGCTGGGAAAGGGGAAATAGGGAATGACTGCTAAAGGGAACAGGGTTTCTTTTGGGGGTGATGAAAATGTTCTGGAATTAGATGGTGGTGATGGTGTAACAATGCTGAGAATGTACTAAATGCCACTGAATTGTACACTTTAAAAGAGTTCAGTGGTGAATTTTATGTCAACAAGAGTGGTGGTATCAAGAGGCTGGCCCGGTATAAACAGAGCTGGAATCTCGAATGAACACGGCCCTGTAAACCACACCTCAGTATGTATTTTGAGTACTTGCTATGTGCCAAGATCTAGGATGAGCCCTCTTCCTACGAGATCTCATTGCATTTTCAACACCGTCTAGGAAGCATTATCACCCCCATTTTACAGATGAGGAATTGGATGCCCCAAGAGGCCGGGCTTCCTGTCCGGTTGAGGGTGGCAGAATGGGGCTTAAGCGGTTCTGTCTAAGGCCACGCTCGTAGGCAGGTAGGCGGCTGCCTCTCCCGGGCTGTGCAAGGAGCCACTTCCTGAGATCTAGACAAAGGCGGGCCGAGGTTCCTCACTCGCAGTCGGCCGGATGGGACTGGCAGGTAGGATGTTCACGGTGGAGAGAAGAGGAGGGATGTGTGGCTGGTTTAATCCTCACCGGGGGGCGGGGGCGGGGAATCATCACCTCCCCTCCCCAAGCATCCACTCTCTGCTAGGGCTGGAACTCAGAGTGGTGACACAGCCCCTAAGGCCCCAGCCTGCCCATCGGTTAAAGGGGAGCAGCAATGCCAGACCTTCAAGTATGTTGTGAGCCTGCACCAGACAACGCAGGTGCGAGGCTCAGCCAGAGAACAAGGCTGTCTGCCAGGATGGAGGCTCCTCCCGGACAGCTGTGTGACCTTGATAGAGATTTCATGTCCTGGGCTTCATTTCCTTGTCCGTGAAAGGGACTACTGACACTTTGTGGGTGGTGATACCCCGCCCCCGCCCCCACCCCCCCGTGAGGATTAAACAGAACCTAACGTAGATAAAGGGAATGGTGCCCAGCCCATAGCGGGTGCTCAGCAAGCCGCATCTGGGTGTGGCTCTGTAACTGAGCCAGGGACCCGACTGTCTGAAAACCACCTGGCGCTTGTCTCAGACGGCAGGTTGCTGGGCCCCTCTGACCCACTGGCTCCTCCTCTGTGGGTGGAGGAGCCCAGGAACCGCGTGTGAAGCATATCTGTTTCCAGGTGGCAGATCTGGGAACCCTGGCTCATCACGAGGGGTGACAAAGGGCCCTGTGCACGCAGACAGGGCTGTGCCTTCTCTGCACGGGCATTGCAGGCCCGGAGCTCAGCTTCCTGGGCTGAGTAAGCTGGACGGCAGCTGGGCTCTCCACCACCAACAAAAGTGGCCTGATAATGAGCTACCTCATTACCTCGCAGACTGTCACTCCCCTCAGCCACCATCTGCCACCTCACCTGTCACCTGGCATGTCCCCATCCCAGGCTGCCTTGAGCCTGCTCCCTCCATATTGTGCCTGCATCCTGCTCCCGTGGGGGGCCGAGGCCCAGGCTGTGCACATCCTCAAGAAGTGTTGGAGCTGTCTGTTTGTTCTAGACAAGTAACAGCAATCCCTAGCACATAATTTAAAAGGCACATGGGGTGCCAGCCCTGTCTCCGTGCCTCCCTTCCTTTTTCCTACCAGAGCTGCAACTTTGCCCAGGGCATCAAGGTCCGGGCTGAAAACGCCTGTGGCCCAGCCCTCCCTGCAGGTGTGGGCCCAGCACCGCCGATGGCACATGGGTGTCAGGGAGGGGCTTCTGGAAAAGCCCTTCCCACTCAGCTGGTGTCTGCCCTCCGTCCCGCCTGAAGGCCAGGATGTTGGCAGTGCAGCCGCCGTCTTGTGGCCACGAGGATAGGAGCTGGGTGAGGTCACTGTTGCCAGCGTGGAGCCGCTGCTCCAGCCAGGACGCCTGTGTCTGGATGCCTCAGGGCCCCAGGACGAAACACGCCTATTCCACGGTCTGAGTCTGGTTCTGTCCCCTGCAGCACGTGCAGTTCCCAACAGGCTCGGGGATACAATGAGAACAAAGCGAGGAGTCTCCTTCTCAGCCCTGCCCCAGCACCCAGCTTCCCTGGAGGCAGCAGCTGACCAGATTCTTGAGGTCTTCCCAGGAACATGGATGCACATACAAGCACCGTGATCACAGGTGGCTCTTTTTCCCCAAGCGGCAGCGGGGAACTCGCTGCTCTGTATGTGTCCACTCTGCAGGAAAGCTCAGCCTCCCCCAGGGACGGAGTGCGGCGTCACAGGGGTGGTGCATGCATCCTTCATTGTGTGCTGTGACTTGGGGTGGCGTCACCACTCCCCCACTGATGGACACTAGGCTGTTTCAAATCCTTCCAGGCACATGCTTTGTCAGTGATCTCTAAAGATACTGTTTGCCCAGATGGTTAAGACAGTGATGGAGACACAGCGGTGGCCCCGTGAAAACCAGGCCTGCGAGACGGCTGTCAAGGAGGGCGAATTTATGTCTGCCTTCTCCATCCGGTCAACGGCCTGGCTCCGCCCCCAGACCTGGCCCCGCCCACGGTCTCCACCCCAGGCTACATGGCACCGCCCCCAGAAAGCATGGTCCCACCTCCAGGATGCCTGGCTCCACCCCCTAGGAGGTCTGGTTTCATCCCAGGAGGCCTGGCCCCACCCCCAGGAGGCCTGGCTCCGCCCTTAGGAAGTCTGCCTCACCCTCAGGAGACCTGGCCCCATCCCTGGCTTTTTCCTTTTTCTTAGTACCTGCGTCCCTGCTGCCTTCCTCCTACCCAGCCCCTCCTCTGGACATCACCACTGGGACCAGCCCTCACCATCTAGTTCCCGGGCTGCTGCAACTGCCTCCCGCCAGCCTCCCAGTCCCCTCCCTGCCCCTTTCTCACCCCCAATAGATGTGTTCACCCCCTGCTTAAAACCCTTCGGGGGGCTTGTTGCCTCCAGGGGCAAGGACCGCCCCCAGACTAGTCTCTTCTGCATCGAGAGCACCCTGCCAAGCCCCGCCACGCCTCTGCTCTTGCAAACCACGGCTCTCCTCTCCGCGGAAAATCCTTCCTTCAACCTCAGGTCGGGTGTCAGCCCCTTGCCCGCCCAGCGAGACCTGGGCACTCTCCTTTGCTGCGGCCGCCCCCGCCGACTTTCATCCCAGTTCTACTGGCTGCCGTGCCCCGTGCCTGCCGCACGTTGCTGTGCTTCTCCCGGCGCCTCTCGCTCGATCCTCAGTCCGCCTCGGGAGGTCTGGCTACAATTGCTCCTGTCTGACACGAGAGCAAACAGGGCTGTGTGTGTTAGTGTCCCCTGGGCTCCACACATGGGTTTGTCGGTTGAAAGAAGGCACAAATGAGTGGGGCAAAGAGAAATAGAAGAGGCAAGATAATCCCCAGTTTCCATAGCAACAGAAAGGATGCAGCACTATGCGGGGTGGGGGGGCAGGGAACATCCTGGGAGCAGGATAAATCATGGAATTTCAAGACAGAAGGGACCTTCAAGGTCCTCTAGTCCAGGAGTTCTCAACCGGGGGCGAGTTCCCCCTGGGGGACGTTTGGCAATGGCTGGAGGCATTTTTGGTTGCTATTCTGGTTGGGTGGGAGGTGCTACTGGCATCCAGTGGACAGAGACCAGGGATGCTGCAAAGGATCCAGCAGTGCACAGGGCGCCCCACGGCAGGTATCCAGCCCAGAACATCAACAGCGCCAAGGCTGAGAAACCCTGATGTAGTGCAGCCCCTGTTGTGGGTTTGAATCCTCTCTCTGGCATCCTCCCACCCCCTCCAGAGCCGTTACAGTCTTTGCTTAACCCCAGTGATGGGGGGCTCGCTACCTCTAAGAGCAGCTGGTCCAAGGTGATGAGCTTTGCGTCAGAACCAGAGGTGGCAGGACATCTAGGGGGAGAATTTGCACATATGTCTCCATAGCAGAAAAGCACCACTCAGCTCACGCTGAAGCCTGAGAGAAACGAGCCTCCAGTGAGCTAAGACACCAGCTCCTGTCTGTCCTCAGGTTTTCCATGGAAGAGGGTCTGCCAGGAACCAGGGGTCTGGGTGGGAATTAAGAGGGTCCTGCTGGTCCTTGGCTCAGGATCTCTCAGCCTGCGGCTGCAGGGTGAAAGTGGGGAGAAGCAAGGGGGAGGCAGGACTTGGTCATCTGCATATCCAGAAGTAAGATTAAGTTTCTGAAATATTAAAGCCTTGTTAATGATATTCATGTTGAAGTATTTAGGAAGAAATGTACATACCCTGAAATACAGAAAAGTAAGATGCATGGATGGAAGGCTGGGTGGATGGATGAGCGGATAGATGGATGGACAGACAGGGGATGGATGGATGGATGCACAGATATGTGTGAGCGAGTACAGAACACTTCTATTAAAGTTTGATTAAGTCATGTTACAGACGAGGAAACCAAGGGTTCAAAAGATTAGAGACATCACTCAAGGTCACCCAGTAAATCGTGGGGCCCAGGATTTGAACCCAGGTTAGTCTGGCCCAGAGCTGTGCTCTCTCCACCCTGTAGGACTCATCCCTTCCTCGGGAGGGCATCAAGGGGCACAGCCGCCCCAGGGTTTCGGCAGGAGAGGAGCCCTGGCAGCACCCTGACCAGAACGGGGGTGGTTCCCAGGCAGTCTGTCTATAGGGATAACGGGGTGGGGGCTGGTTAAAAGCTGTAAGTTTCCCTGAGGCACCCTTGGCGCTCCCCTGAGTGGGAGCTCACTTAGATGCTGAAATAGAGCAGTGAACTAAAGAGGCAATCCCTGCCTCGAAGAACTGGCAATTTTCCTCCTCCTCATTGTCACCATTTTCCAGGCATGCTCTAAAGCATGTTCTTAGCCTTTTTTGTGCCATAGACCCTTTTGGCATTCTGGTGAAAGCTATGGATCCCTGCTCAGAATAATGTTTTAAAAGCACAAACTAAAATGCATAGGGTATAAGCAAAACAGTTATATAAGTGTAAAAGTATCATTTTAGATTGAGATCTAGTGATGTGTATTTCTTTATTAGCACATTAAATAACAAGCTCTAATATGACTGTCCCTCCTTCTGGGGGTGGGCCCTTGGGGGGCCACCAGCAGCTGTGGGATGGTACGTTCTGGTGCACGGGTCCAGTGCGTGAGCACTGGGGTCAGACAGACCTGGGCTTGAATCCTGATCCACTATTCACAAGCAGAACCTTGAGTAATGACGTCACCCTGCCCATCCTCGGTTCTCTCATCTGTAAAGTGGGGATAAGGTTGGAGGTGAGGATGGTGTTGCTCTGAGATGCCTGCCCTGACTCTGGCTGATATAACCCCACCTGAGGTCTACTCCCACTGAGTCTGGGGCCTGTGTGCATCAGGGAAAGGTTGGTGAAAACAAGGATGTAATTTTTTCTTCCTGTCTAAGTTCATCGACCTCTGAAGTCCCTCCATGAGCCCCATGGGAGCCCATGGGCATTTGCCCTTGGCTGCAGCTGGCAGGGACTCTGGGCCCACCCTGTCCTCCCTGAGCAGTGGGAATTTTTTAACCTCTTGAGCCCCAGTGGCAGTGAGCAAGCATGTCGAGGCTGTCAGAGGGCCATGGCCTCTGCACCTCAAGCCTGCACCCCCCACCCGCCGGCCTGGAAACCCTTGGGCCTAAAGGTTGAGGTTTTGCTTTTTATTCCTCCTGGAAGGGAAACAAGGCCAGCCCTGAGCCAGGGACAGGCCTGTCAGGGTCACGCAGACCTTGAGCCCACAGCCGGGCTCCCCTCTGGGCAGCTGGAGAGGAGCAAGGCGGTTTCTGTGCCTGGCATGTCCCTGGGCCCAGCCAGCCAGGAAGGCCACTCAGGGCCAGACCCCTCAGGTCACCAGCCATCCCAGCTGTGTTCCTGAAAGTCTTGGCAGGATGGGAAAGCGCCGGCCGGCCAGGAAGCAGAGACATCACCCAGCTGTGAGTAACCAGCTGCCGCGGCTGGGAGTTGGGGGTGGGTGGTGCAGCCCGAGGCTGCTGGCAGGTCTCCGTGGGTGGAAAGGGACTCTGCCCACGCAGCAGCCCAGCCACTCCTCCCCCCGGGGCAGAGTGGAGAAGTGAGGGCATTTCACGTCAGGGGCAAAGGCAGGGCAGCGGCATCCAGCAAGCACTGTGCCCTGGCCCGGGAGAAGCCCTTGCAGGAGACGGCAAGCATCATCTCGGGAGTCAGGCTCCAGGAGCCAAACCTGCTCTGCAGGAGGCCCTGGGAAGGAATGCTGGCTGCAGTTCACAGTAGAGGCCTCTGTGGCCCATCCTACAGAACCGTCTAGACCTGACCTGACCCCTCCTGTCACCTGGAAATGGAGTCCAGCTCCCTTCCTTGCCGCTGACCATCCCTGTCCTCTTTTAAAAGCCCGTTTGGGGGCTTCCCTGGTGGCGCAGTGGTTGAGAATCTGCCTGCCAATGCAGGGGACACGGGTTCAAGCCCTGGTCTGGGAAGATCCCACATGCCGCGGAGCAACTGGGCCCGTGAGCCACAACTACTGAGCCTGCACGTCTGGAGCCTGTGCTCCGCAACAAGAGAGGCCGCGACAGTGAGAGGCCCGCGCACCGCGATGAAGAGTAGCCCCTGCTCGCCGCAATTAGAGAAAGCCCTCGCACAGAAACGAAGACCCAACACAACCAAAAATAAATAAATAAATAAAAATTAAAAAAAAAAAAAAAAAGCCCGTTTGGTTAATTCTGGGGTGTGGATCTTAAAGAAAACCTGAGCATAGAGGAAGGGCAGAGCAGCCCCTCCCACACGGCCCCGACGGGGAAGCCCCAGGGGCCTCGTCTCCCCAGGCGGGCAGCTCTGTCTGCCGGGTTGCGGGCACACATGTGGGCAGCCGGCCCTCCTCATCCACTTCACAGTGTGTCAGTAAGCATCTGGCCACGCTATTTCATAATCCTGGTAAACACCGCTTTTCCTTGCAACATTTATTTATGCATTTATTGCAAAATCGCCATCTTTCTGGTTGTAAGAATAGTACATACTTGTTGCAAAATATTCAGAGACCAAAAAGTGTGATGAGGAGAGAGAAGATAAAAAGATCACCCTCAACCCCAATGCCTGGGGTTGTCACCGTTACCTCTGGATGCTCACTTGGCCAGATTGTGATTTAAAAAAAAAAACCTCGGGCTTCCCTGGTGGCGCAGTGGTTGAGAATCTGCCTGCCAATGCAGGGGACACGGGTTCAAGCCCTGGTCTGGGAAGATCCCACGTGCCGCGGAGCGGCTGGGCCCATGAGCCACAATTACTGAGCCTGCGCGTCTGGAGCCTGTGCTCCGCAACAAGAGAGGCTGCAATAGTGAGAGGCTCACGCACCGCGATGAAGAGTGGTCCCCGCTTGCCACAACTAGAGAAAGCCCTCGCACAGAAACGAAGACCCAACACAGCCATAAATTAAAAAAAAAAAAAAAAAGATAAAGGGGCCGTGTTTATCAGTTAAAATTTGTTTAAAAAAAAAAAAACCTCTATATATCAATATATTTGTTCACTTACAAACTTAAGATCATACCTACATATGTGCTTGCTATTGTATATATATATTTTTCATTATATACACACAGGTATTCACATATATACATATATTCATACGATGTTTTTTATTTCATTTTATAGTCTTACACCTCCACTGAGATTAGGAGAGCAAGGACACTGAAATCTACTGTATTTAGAATTTTTGAAAGTACACATATACCTTTCTTTGCGGGGTGGGGGTCGTATTGGGTCTTCTTTGCTGCGCGCAGGCTTTCTCTAGTTGCGGCGAGCAGGGGCTACTCTTCGTTGCGGTGCACAGGCTTCTCATTGCGGTGGCTTCTCTTGTTGCGGAGCACAGGCTCTAGGGCGCACGGGCTCAGTAGTTGTAGCACGTGGGCTTCAGTACTTGTGGCACGTGGGCTTAGTAGTCATGGTGCACGGGCTTAGTTGCTCGTGGCACGTGGGATCTTCCCGGACCAGGGCTCGAACCCGTGTCCCTGCATTGGCAGGCGGATTCTTAACCACTGCACCACCAGGGGAGTCCCCACATATACGTTTTTAAATGCGGTGGCCATATTTCTAACATGACTGCCGTTCCCCTGGCCCCTCCACAGCCGGCTCTGTCTGGGCAGGGGCTGCATTCCCGCCTGGAGGCCTGGGGGGCTAACAGCTACCCTGACCCAGACCAGGGTTACTTCTGTTTCCCATGTGAATCTCCTTTAACCCCACCAGCACCTTTTACATTGTCCCTTCACTAAATTCCTTGAACTTGCTCATCTGTTTCTGACCCTAAAACTGCATTCCACTCTGTTCTATCCAAGTTCAGCAGTTTATTCAACCAAGTCTCTGTTGGGTGACAGTGGTTTCCAATTTTTCACAATAATTGTGAAACTCTGGCACACTTTCCAAGTATGTCTTTGAGATGAATTCGGGGAAGTGAAATTGCTGGATCATAGGACAGGCCCCTTTTAATATTTCTAACCCTCTTTTCTGATGATCCCATGATGTTTCATCTGGGGAAGGCAGCATCATTTATTTTGCCAGCTCCCATGATGGGACATGTCAGTTGTTTCCAGTATTTTCTATGGTAACTAACATCGAGAGGAACATCTTCATGCACAAAGCACCTTGTGTATCTGGGACTGTGCTCTCGCCTGCCTTGCCTGAGAATCTGAATCGGGTACAGAGAAGATGTACAGGGACCTTTGGGCCCATGTTTCATTTAAAACAGCCATACCCACCAAGTTGAAGTTTGAGTGAGTGACAAATCTAACAAGAATCACAGCTTTATTTTGAGAGGGCTATGTGTCCACTCACATCCAGGCTGTAGCACTCCCATTAGGAGGCAGCCCACGGAGTCCCATGGAAATACCTAACCTGAAAATAAAGCAGCAAAAATCTAACCTCAACCTTCTCTCATAACCAGGGCTTCAGCTCCTTATTCCTCCTAGAAATGGAAGCAAATACTTCAGGCTGCAGGGGGATGCTCCAGCGGGCTGGACGGGGCAGGCCCACAATGCGGAGGGAGACCTCGGCCCCGCTGTCTCCTTTTGGCACCCTTGTCCTCAGGCCCCCAGGCCCTCTGTGCTCCCCTGCCTGCACTTGCTGTTGTGCTCCTTGTGAGTGAATTTTAAGGCAGGGAGCACTGAAAAGCATAGCCTCTGAAGCTGGATTTCTAACCTGCGTTGCCAGAAAACCACACAATCCGACGTGTGCCTTGCATCCCACCCTATTTCAGAGATCTTCCAGGTGTATTCAAGGCCTCCGAAGCTCTCATGTTCCACCCGGGAAACTCACAGCATCTATTCATGTGTTTCCAACACTCTTCCCGCGGAACCTCTGTTTTCCCTTAAATACCTGAGTTTTAACCCCAAGAGAGCACGGGAACTTCAGGAGTCTTTTGAGGGTGAATCTTACACATGGACGGGCTTTCTCCTCGCTGCTCTCCAGTGAAACCCTCTCTGTCTGAGTAAGGGCCCAGCCAGAGCCAAATGCTCTGACCCTCCCACCTGACCCTCCCCCAGCTTCCCCACTCCGGGGCCGGTCACTGCCCAGTGGAAATCAAGGAGTTGGCCGTCTCTTGTCTGTTCCCTCGTCCACCATTTTGAGAAGCATTTGATACTTACAGTAGCTATGGGGCATTTACTGAGCGCCTGCTATGCACGTGCTTCAGTGTCTGGTTCTGTCCTTACAACAGCATGACGAGCTGCGTGTAACCAGCCCCTTTGACGGATGAAAAAACTGAGCTCAGAGGTAAAGTCCCCTGCTCACACTTATAAGGAGCAGAGGCAGGATTCCTGACCATGCCTCATCCTGGAGCACGGCGCAGGCGTGTCCTCAGAGCACACACGGGGCCAGGGAGGGAGAAGGACACACGGGACACGTGTACACAAAGCGCTGGCCGAGCGGTCTGCCCCTGAACAGAGAGCTGTGCTGAGTCTGGGGAGGAACCACCTCCCCACGCGTGGCCACTGCCCAGCAGGGCTCAGAGGACAGGCGGCCAGGGAGCCAGCCTGCCCCAGGGCTGCTGTGGGCCGGGGGCTGGGCCAGGCCTGCCCCCTTCCTGCTCCGGTGCACGCCCTCTGCACCAGCTTCCTGGGCTACCATGACAAAGGACCACAAACCACGGGGCTTAAAACAACAGAAATCTACTCTCCCACATTCTGGGGCCAGAAGCCTGAGATCGAGGTGTGGGCAGGGCCGCACCCTCTCTGGAGGCTCCAGGGGAGGGTCCTTCCTGCCCCTCCCAGCTCCTGGTGCTGCTGGCCATCCTTGGTGCTCCTTGGCTTGCGGACGCATCCCTCCACTCTCTGCCTTGGTGTGTGTGTGTCTCTGTGTCTTTTCTTATAAGGACATTTGACGTTGGATTTGGGGCTCACCCTATGCCAGCATGCCCTCATCTTAACTTGAGGACATTTGCAAAGACCCTATTTCCAAGTAAGGCCACATCCATAAGTAATGGGGTTAGAACTCGAACACATCTTTGGGGGGACACAATTTCATGGACACTGTGCTGGGTGTGGGATGAGGGCAATGCTTCAGGGCCAGGCACGTCCCATCAGGCATACACCGGTCCCCTCTCAGGGACGCCAACTCCAGAGGGAGGCCCCAGCACAGAACAAGGGCCATGAACACGTGGCACCCACAGCAACAAACCCCCTGGTGTGGAAGGAAGATCCTGGGAGTAGGAAAGCCTGCAGAGGTAGGAAGGAGAACTCAGGCCTCAGTGTCCCCAGCTTGCATACAGGGGGTTGGGAGGGGGACCCCCCCGACCCTGCTGCAAACTGCCTGGTGCCGCCACCTGCTGGACGGCAGGGGTAGTGCATGGGTGGGAACATTCCAGAAAAAGCTCTTGGCCGTGAGGTCCTCACCCCTGGGCCCCCGTCACTGTCACTGGGTTCCTCCTTCGAAGGCACAACCCCTAGGGCGACCAGAGACCTCGTTCCTCATGTGTTCCCCATTCCTGGCCCGGTGACAGGAGGGCGGCGAGGGGAGCAGAGACCTTGATGGTGACTCCGAAGTCACCTGACTCCTTCTCCTGCTGACGGAAGCTTCCAGGCTGCTTCTACTACAAGGTATTCCACTGCGAACGTTCGTGCGTCTCTACACGTTTGTGAGCATTTCCTGCGGCTGCACTTGAAAGGTCCCTGTGGGGTCTCCGGCGGGCGTGGCCTCTGCTCCTGGACACCGCACACGGGGACCTTCTCCGCAGCAAAGGACCAGCCGCCTGTGCTCTCATCCTTGGCAGCACCTGGGGCGCGCGGGTTCTTTGAGTTTTGCCAACCTGCCAGCGAGGAGAGGGCCACGCTGTGACTGGTGTGCATGCCCTGATGCCTGGCCGGGGCCCGCGTTGTGCCCACCAGGCACGTCTCTCCTCTTCCACTTGCCTGTTCATTTTGACGTCAAAGTCAACAATCTTTCCTTCTACAGTTTGTGCTTTGGGGATTTTGTTAAAGAAATCCTTCCCAGGATTTCCCTGGTGGCGCAGGCAATCTGTCTGCCAATGCAGGGGACACGGGTTTGATCCCTGGTCCGGGAAGATCCCACATGCCGCAAAGCAACTAAGCCCATTCGCCAGAACTACTAAGCCTGTGCTCTAGAGCCTGTGAGCCACAACTACTGAGCCCATGTGCCACAACTACTGAAGCCTGTGCGCCTAGAGCCCGAGCTCCACAACAAGAGAAGCCACCGCAATGAGAAGCCCGCGCACCACAATGTAGAGCAGCCCCCGCTTGCCACAACTAGAGAAAGCCTGCACGCAGCAACGAAGACCCAATGCAGCCAAAAATAAAAATAAGTAAATTTATTAAAAAAAGAAAGAAATCCTTCCTTACTTTAATGTCATAAAGATACGGCTTTTTCCCACAAAAGTTTAATGCGTTTTGCTTTTTGCCATTATATACCTTTCTGCTGCCAAAAGCCAACCTGCTGTTAAAGAATCATCAGAGACAGTGTCCCCCACTTGGTCCCACCTGGCGTCCTGCCCTCTCACTGGTCCCTTCTCCTCTCTGCACCCTAGCTCTCCTCACTTCCCCTCCCTGGCCCACACCCCCCCCCAACTCTAAATTGTCCTCAGCCGACGGTGCAGAACAATTCCGCTCTCCCCAGGCCCCTGCTGCCCCCTGCTCCTGCGCGCTGTTGAAGAGCCCTGACTGACGCAGCAGCTCTGATACTTGCTCACCGTGTGATCTTGGCCATGTTTCTCAGCCTGCCACACCCACCTGCCACAGAGCTTGACAGGAATGCCCAGCCACGAATGCCTGCTCCGCCTTCAGCCTCCACACCGGAACCACGCCGCACCCTATGCGCCCTGTTCCTGCCCCAGGAGCTGGCCTGTGCTTTCAGCGGAAGGGGGCACCCTTGCTCTCTGGCCTCTGGCTGCCCCCGGGGGCCTTGGTGCAGTCAGCATGAAGGTGCAGAGTGAGGGCTGCGTGTTCAGTCTCTGGATCCCTTCCTGTAGGACTGCCTCGGGCCGGAGTGTCCCTGGAAGGTCAAGGCTGTGGGCTCCACACACTTCCCCCTCCCGGTTCCAGCAATGCCCGCCTTCATACTCCAAGGCCCAGCAATGGTAGCAGCTCTGCAGCTTTACTGCATCATTTACTGCATTATTCCTGCTGGCCCCCTGCCTGCCCACACCTCTGGGAATCACACCCCATCAGTGCCCTCCTCAGGTTACCCTGATGTGAGTGTGCCGTGCATCTCCTGACGGACAGACCAAGGGCCACCCTTTCTCCTTCAGAACCCCCTGAGGCCCATTAATCGAGATAGGAACCCCTGTAAAAGTCAGGAAGGCCCTGGCAGGCAAATGCGCTAGCAGGTCCCAGCGATGATCAATTTCACTGCTGAGGACTGTGTCTGGGTCAGATCACTGTTCTCCTCGAGATGAGATGTCATAAAGATTTACGATGATGGTCGGCACACTCGAGGGCCAACCTCACTGCCGGAAAGTCAAACCGTCCCCATGCCTCCCCTGGCTCTGCCCTGAGCTCTGATGGAAGCAGCAAGGTGGAGGGAGGGGGTGGGAAGGCGAGGCGAGGCCCAGGTTTTCCCAAGCACTTTATCAAGGTCAAGGGAGGCAGCCTCCTCCCTTCCCACCCCTCCTGCTGAAAGTTAAATTCCATCAGAGAGAGGAGACAGCTGCCAATAAGGGACAGAGGGCGGCAGCGGGAAGGGCAGGTGCTTTGAAGTCAGACCCGCCTGTGCCCAGTGCCCATTTGCTAGTTGGGCGTCCGGGGCAGGTCCCTCGGCAATTCCAGAGTGAGGACAGCAATACCTCAGTATAGAACCGTTGAGAAGATTACAGAAGTGAACAGGAAACATTCCAGCTACAGCAAGTTCTCTGTTACAATTGGCTCTTGTAGCCACAGTTGGGAGCATTCGAATGATTAACACGAAAAAAGAACTGCTAAACATGTTCTTTGAATATAAGAAAAACGTGCATCAACGTTGAAGCTAATGACCATTGGCCTCTATTGCTTTGCCATCCAGATGAGGACACTGAGGCCCAGAGAAGGTGAGTGGCTTGACTGAGGTCACACAGCAGTAGCAGAACCAGGTCTGGAACCCAGGCCTCCTGAATGTGTTTTCACAACCTCGGGCTGTGGCAGACACATCCTAGGGTGGCCCCCTCCCCTGGAGTGCGGGCAGGACCTGTGACTGCTTCCAACCATGAGAATATGGGATGTTACTCTCACGGTTACGTTTCATTATACAAGACTCTGTCTTAGCAGAGGGAGTGAGAGAGAAGGAAAGAGCCAGGCTATGAACTGCCATGGGGAGGGCCCAAGAGCAGCCTCCAGCTGACACCCAGGGACAAAGCGGGGCCCTTGGTCCTTTAGCCACGAGGAAATAAATCCTGCCGACAACCAGAGCAAGCTGGGAAGCTGAGCCCTCCCAGTTAAGCCTCTGAATGAGCACGCAGCCCGGCTGACACCTTGATTACAGCCCATGAGACCCTGAGCAGAGGCCCGGCCCCTGAGCCTGGACTCCTGACCCTCAGAAACTGCAAGACAGTACTGGGGGTTGTTTCCGGCTGCTAAGTTTGCGACAATTTATTATGCGGCACAGGAAACTAACACACACATGATCCCTCTGAGTCCTCCTGAACCATGAGAAAACACCCCCTTTTCCTACGTACAGTGGGTGGCCAGACCCTTCACCCGCCTTGGCTCGCTCAAGGATGTACTGAGCACCTGGGCTCTGGGCGGGCCGCGTCTGTGCCAGGTACTACGCTCTGCCCATCTCTCTCTCGGGCGGAGACCTCTGGCTTCCAACAGGCACGTGGCTGCCCGTAGTCAACACTGCACCTCCCGGCAGGGGGATGCAGCCATGTGAGCGAGTTCTGGCCAGGGACCTGTGAGGAGGGGAGGTGTGAAGCTTCTGAACCATGTCCTTGAAGACCAGGGCCCACCTTCCCTCCCTCCCTCCCTCCCTCCCTGCCGGCTGGAACGCAGCCCACGTGAGCCCACTAGGTACGCACTGTGTGCCTGATTGACTGTGTGTCCACCAGCCGGGCCACCCTTCTGGACTGGAGAGCTCGTACCCGCTCTTCTGGGACACAGCCTTTCCAGAAATACCCTCAGCTGAAGACAGCTGCCTTGCCTGGAGCCATACCCACTCTGGTCCAAGTGGGGACACAAAGGCCCAGCCCCTCGCTTTGCTTAGGACACCCCTGAAGGGCCACCCAGCCTCGGAGCTCCCCGTGGGGTGAGGCCTGTGGAGGCTGCATCACAGTGAGGGTCTCCCTTGGCCAGGCAGCACCGCCGGGACCCTCCTCCTGCAGATCTCCACCGGGGGACCCGACGTGTACCCGGAGAAAGGCAGCACCACGGGACAGGGGAGCCACAGGTGAGAAGGTGCCTGTACCAAGTCAGCTTGACCTTGACGTGAAAGAGACAGAAACACTTCCGGCTCTGCTATTCTGGTTTTCTTTGCTAGGGCACTGCAATCGATACCTTAATTAATACGCCAGGCTGCGCGGATGCACGGGCAGCCCAAAGGGATTGAGCCCCTATAATCACAGGGCGCCCTTTAAACTTCCTCCACCCAGAAGGCCATGCCTTTTTAAACTTAGTCCAGATAGGGGTACCTTTCTTCTGATTTGCACAGACACCCCACGGACTGGCTCAGGTCCCACCTCCTGTGTGGGCTTGATGACTCGCTCGGGAGAAGACAATGAGGGTCCCTTCCTGCCAAAGGCGAGATCCACACGGGATTGGGAACGCAGTACAAATGGGTGGCCAAGGAAGAGTCGGAAATCCTTATGAGGAACTTCTTACAGAAACGCCTCTGGTCCGCGAAACACGTGGCTTCCGCAGGACCACACGGCCCCTTCCTGAGCTCCAGCCTCCACGTGCAGGGTGATTTACGGACCACACGAGGCAGGCCTAGGTGGGAAGCGGCAGCAAGTGATTACGAGGCTGTTAAGAGACCTCGGGTAATGTGATCTCTGCCAGCACTTACAAGGATTTTCTGCTTATCTCCCAGGCCTTGGACTTTAGTATCAAATGTCAGAATCAATTACCAAGTAATTACCAATGAACGTATTTTACGCTGACTCCATAAACAGATAAACAAGATGACCTGAGGACCAGAGTGATTTTGGCAGCGGGGCTCGGCATACAGCAAGGCTGGGCGGTGCAGCAGGCAGCCTTTTCCTGAGAATCTGCCGTGAGAACGCAGGGCCACTCCACCGATGGAAACTGGGCCCACAGGTCCGATGCTGCCGCTGGGGGCCAGGCCTCCAGGGCCCCTCACACTGTCTTGTTCACGGGGGCGCTCCATAAACGGATGATGACTTGGTCATTTATGGTCCCTAAACTAGGTAAGTGCCTTTGCATCTTGCTTTCCAGCTGCTGAGAAGTCGCCAGTCTGAACCACAGACAACGGAAGCAGCTTCGGTTTCAGCAGCGGGGCGGATACCGTCAGGATCCGCCAGGGATCTCTGGAGCCCTCGGTACCGTCTCCGTGTACCCAGAGTGCGGGTGCGTCCACACCTCCAGCAGCTGGCACCTGCGCTATGTCAGGACAACTGCCTTGGCTCTTGCAGGTCACCTGCCCGCATGAGCGAGACGCCTGCGATTTGTATCACTCCAGGCAGCCCTTCACCGAGACGGTGGGCTTGGGCAGGAGTGTGAAAACCTGCTCCCTAGACATCCTCGCGTGGCCTCCGTCCCTCATGCCCAGATTCCCTCACCCCCTAACTGTCACTTCAAAACAAATCGTCATGCTAGGTTCTGCTTCTGGGCGACCTGTCCCAGGAGACAGATCTGGGTAAACGATTCCTCAGTCATCCACACAAAGGAAACGGCACAGCTGTGGTTGGAAAAAGGAGGGAGAAGCAGCTACTGCTCCGGGGACACCTTTAGAATCGACTGTTAGATAGACACACCACTATAGATAAAACACATAACCAACAAGGACCTACTGTGTAGCACAGGGAACTCTACTCAGTATTTTGTAATAACCTATAAGGGAAAAGAATCTAAAAGGGAATATATATATTATGCTATGCATGTGGAATATATGTATAACTGAATCACTGCGCGATACATCTGAAACTAACACAATACTGTACATCAACTATACTTCAATTAAAAAAAAGTACATGCATTTAGAGTGGAAAAAAAAAAAGAACAGACTGTTAACAGTAGATGCGGTATCCTTGTTTTTTGAAGGGGGAAGGATAAGAACGTGTATTATATACATGCTTGCACCTCCATCGAGAAGGAAATACATGGGGACTTCGTTGGCGGTCCAGTGGTTAAGAATCCATCTTGCTGTGCAGGGGATGCCGGTTCGATCCCTGGTCAGGGAACTAAAATCCAACATGCTGCGGGGCAACTAAGCCTGTGCGCCACGACTAGAGAGAAGCCCGCGCACCACAACGAGACATCCCGTAGGCCACAACTAAGACCCAACGCGGCAAAAAATAAATAAATATTTAAAAATTTTAAAAAAAGAAGGAAATACATGAAAGTAATGAAAGCAGATACTCAGGGTGCAGGAAGTCACAAGCCCTCTGCATGTTTAGACTGCCGATTCCACCAATCCAGAAAATTAAACACAATTCCTGGGCCCCGCCCTCCAGGGAGCCTGACGCAGCTGGCCTGGGGTGAGGAGCCAGGGTCTTGAGACGCTCCTGGCCTGACCGCAGCTCAGCCAGGCTTGCGGACGTCGTTCTGGGTGGTTTCCTCAAGACGTCTGATGAAACCCAACAGGCAGCCAGGTGGTGCTGCTTCCGGGACACGAGCCAGCCCCCATGGGACGTGCGACGGAAAACCTCCTCTCATTCCCGGGTGACCCCTGATGACACCTGCGAGCCGGGCTGCGGGGTAGACGTCAGCCGCCTTCGCCTGGCGCCCGCTCCTCATCCCGTTGCCACAGCAACAGCAGACACAATGGTTTCCATGGAGTTCGGGTCTATAAATAATGTCTAGATCAGTCGTTGGGGTGGGAACGGGTGGACTCCGCAGGGTGGTTCGTGGTGACCAGCAGGCCAGGCCACTGTCCACCGGAAGCGTGGCCCTCGGGGAAGCAAGGTCCGTCTTAAACCTGACTCTGTCCAGTGGTAAGGGCGGTCTCCTTCGATCCTGCAGCCATTTCTGCTTCAGAGAACGGAGCTGGGAGTGTTCCATCTCTGTGAATCTGACCTGCGTGCACCCGAGCTGGCTACGCTGGGCCGGGGCTGGGCGGGCAGGTGGGCTGCAAGTCCCTTCTGGGGACTCGGAGACCGAGGAGGGTGCGGAGGGGCTGTTTCTGTGCTGGTGAGGACGGTGCCTATTTCACGTCTTGGTCTTGCTGGGTGAGCTCTGGCAGGACGGAAGGGCTGGGGTCTGAGGATCCGGATCCCAGTCTATCTGGCTCCCCTGGTGCAGGCAGCGATTCTGTCCGTGTCCTAAGGATAGCTTTCTGTGTTTTTTAATATCAGTGTTTCCAGGGAAGGCTCACATTCCCAATCCAAGAGTGAAGGAGGTGATCTGTGGTGAAGTCATTTGAAAATCAAGCCGATGGACGCCGTTGCTCTCTGACGAGGGTGAGTTCTCTGGTGGGAGGCCCGCAGGGCCCCTGGCACGTGGCGCGCTGCAAGGTGTCGGGAGAAGGGCTGGGCATTGCTCTGACACATGGTGGGCGGGCATGGGAGTGGGGCAGCCCCTTTGGAAGGCAGTGAAACGACAGTTCTCAGCACTGACAGGGCGGGTCCCTCCGTGCAGCCGTCCTGCCTCTAGGGGTTCTTTCTGACCAACGCCTGGCTTGTGTGTGCCGAGGCATATTGCATAGGCGTGCGAGGAGCCACGTTCATGCGGCTGTGTTTACTATAGCAAAGACGGGGACTGATGTCTGCCGGGAGGGTGGCCGGATGCATATGGCTTGGCACCCACACACCAACAACGAGCACACAGTCAGACAAAAAGAAGTGCTGGGTTGTCTGAGCCGATGCACAACAGTCTCTAAGATAAACTGATGACAAAGAGCAAGATGTATAGATGCTCCTGCTTCTGTAAGAAATGCACGATGCACCGCAAACACGCACGTACACGTGTGTATACATGTACATGGGATACATATACATACACATATCTATGCGTGCACGGATGTGGATAGAGACTATTTCTGAAAACATACACAAGAACCAGATGACTTTGCTTAGCTCTGTGAAGGCTGGTCTGGCGCCCTGAAGAGGCAGGCTGGAGGGAGACTTACTTTCATTGCACACTTTTCTGTAGGGTTTGGGTTTGGTTTCATCATCTGCATACGTTAATTTTTTAGTTAAAAACAGATGAGTGGACTCATGCCGTGGAGCCCACATGTCACAACTAGAGAGTAGAGAGCCTGCGCGCCGCAATGGAGACCCAGCGCAGCCAAAAAAACCAGATAAATGGAGGAAAAGGAAGGGAGAACGAGGAAACAAGGCAGGAGGAAGGGAGAGAGCCAGGAACGGAGGCTGGAACCTTCTCTTCTTCTAATCCTAGCGCTGCCAAGGTCAGAGGACGCAGGGACCCAGCAGAGGCAATGGAAATGCAAACCAGATTCCGGAGTGTTTTGCTCCAATGCTGCACCAACTCCTGGGAAACCCGTGAATTTGTTTTCCCGACCCAAAGGAAGGCAGGGGTTTCAAATTCTCCGAGAAGCAGCCCCCAGGGGGAAGCTTCACTGACCCTCAGCCCAGCTGCTGTCTGCCTCGTGGGCAACTGAGAAAAGGGGGAAAATGCATGAGAAGGAGCTGGGAAATAAGTTTCTCACATTTCCAAATGAATCCAGATCTCGTGCAATTGGGCCTCAAGACTCGTATCTGCAGAGGGTCGCTGTGCTAATGGTGGGGGGAGGCTGGCGCCGGTGGTGAAGGTCAAAGGGCGTCCCCCCTTAAACAGAGTGGTGGCCTGCGAGTGACATAGAGTCTCAAGCAAAAAAAATGGTTTTTCGTCTCAAGGGAAGAAGACGGGAACTGCGGGCTGGGGAGTGTGGGTGTTGGTGTGGTGACTTTGACCTCCTGAATATAAGAACTCGATGTCATCAGCTATGGTGTCAGGCTCAGCAGGTGGGGTGACCTTGACTTGGGAGCCTGTGTGAGGAGGGATGTAAGCAGGTCTTCAGTGTTTCCCCACAGTTGACTTGAGCAGTTTCTCAAACACCAAGATCATGTTTGGAAAATGCAGACACTGGGCACCCCAACGCATATATATGAAAGAAGTTCTGTTAAAAGTATGGGAAGAAACTATTATCATTTCAACTTCAGTTCACCTCATCCTTTTAAAATTTCTCTTTGGTGTTTGATGATGTGCATTAAATGGCGGCAGCAGAGTACAGATGCAGGCTTTATACATAATCATAATAATACCTAGCTGGGACTTCCCTGTTGGCCCAGTGGTAAAGAATCCACCTTCCAATGCAGGGGACGCGGGTTCGATCCCTGGTCAGGGAACTAACATCCCACGTGCCGAGGGGCAAGCCCGCACGTCGCAACTACTGAGCCCGTGCGCCTCAATGAGAGAGTCCGTGTGCTGCAAACTACAGAGCCCACGCGCTCTGGAGCCTGTGTGCTACAACTAGAGAGAGAAAACCCCGCACACCACAACTAGAGAGAAGCCCGAGCGCCACAATGAGAGATCCTGCATGCCTCAACTAAGACCCGCCGCAGCCAAAAAAAAAAAAAAGAAAATAAATATTTAAAAGTAAATAAATAAAAAGGAAGCACTTAACTTGACCTTTGATTTAAAAATAATACTAGGGCTTCCCTGGTGGCGCAGTGGTTGAGAATCTGCTTGCCAATGCAGGGCACACGGGTTCGAGCCCTGGTCTGGGAAGATCCCACATGCCACGGAGCAACTAGGCCCGTGAGCCACAATTACTGAGCCTGCGCGTCTGGAGCCTGTGCCCCGCAACGGGAGGGGCCGCGATGGTGAGAGGCCCGCGCACCGCGATGAAGAGTGGCCCCCGCTTGCCACAACTAGAGAAAGCCCTCGCAGAGAAACGAAGACCCAACACAGCCAAAAATAAATAAATAAACAAAGTAAACAATGCCTTAAAAAAAAATTCTTTAAAATAATACTAATAATAGCTAGCCCTCATACTGCCTGTGTGCCACAGCCCTGCTCCAAGCTCCTTACGGGTATTCATTCATTTACTCCTCACAGCTCTGCAAGGTACCGTTACCTCCTGCTATGGACTGAATTGTGTCTCCCCCACCAGATTCACAAGCTGATGTCCTGACCCCAAGCATGGCTGCATTTGGAACAAGGAAGTAATAAAGAGGAAATGAGGTCCTAAGGGTGGGGCCCTGGTCCCACTGGATTAGTGAGATCCCATAGGATTAGCTGGCCTCTCTCCCCTCCATGTGAGGACACAGAGAGAAGGCAGCCGTCTGCAAGCCGGAAGGAGAGTCTTCTCCAGACACCGAATCACTAGAACCTTGACCTTGGGCCTCTGGCTTCCAGAACGTTAAGACAATGTCTGTGGTTTAAACCACCGAGTCTGTGCCCGTCTGTTGAGGCCCCCACAGGAAACTACCACCCGTCTCATGCAGGTGAGGAGGTGGAGGTGTGGGGAAGTTAAGGAGTCTGGACAAGGCAGCACGGCCAGGAGGTGGGACCAGGGCTTGAATCCAGGTGTTTGGCTGCAAAGCCCAGGCCTTTCATTACGTATGTTAGGCCATGCTCTTTTTTTTTTTTTTTTTTTTTTAACTTGTATTGGAATATGTTTGAAAAAGTCTGGAATCTACCAGATTAGAAAGAAAGGGTGAGAGTCTGGCAGAGAGGACAACAGCCCCCAATGATCTCCGTGTCCTAATCCTCAGAAGCTGTATTTACCTTACTTGGCAGAAGAAACTTTGCAGATGTGATTAAGTTAAGGATGCTGAGAGGAGGAGATTACCCTGGAGTATCCAAGTGGGCCCTACGTGCAATGGCAGTGTCCTTATGGGAGGGAGGCAGGAGGTCAGAGAGGAGAGAAGATGCCGGGCCCCTGGCCTTGAAGACAGAGGAGAAGCTGCGAGCCAGGGATGCGGCACCTCTAGAGGCTGGAAAAAGCAAGAGGACGGGTTTGCTTCTAGAGCCTCCCGAAGGAATGCAGCCTGCAGACCATTTTAGACTTCTGACCTCAGATGATACACTTGTGCTGTTTCAAGTCACCAAGTTTGTGGTGATTCGTGACAACAGCAGTAGGAAACGGTACAGAGGAAAAAACTGCGGATTTGGGGGGTAAATTATCGAAGGAGATGATATGGTTGGCGAGCTGAGATGCAGTGGTGATGCTGTGTGACTTCTGATCTCGGTCCCGAGAGACCCTGCCGTGCCCACTCTCACCCCCTGGAGGCCGCCAAGATGCCCAACCTGTCCACCGAGGATGAGGCCACGCGGAGCAGAGAAGAGCCACGCCAGCTGCACTCACAGTTGGCACCGACCGCGGAACAGCCCTGCTCCCCACCCTCCCATGCCTTCCCTCCAACCAGCTGGAACCACAGAGCTACGCCTGGGCTCCGACCCACCCACATTCCTGAACCAGCTCTGTCCTTGGGCAGAACCTCTCCTGGGGACCAGCGGCTCTGTGATGGGCTCAGCTCGTGCAGATGGAACCCTGTGCCTCTCACCTGTCATGCGCCCTGTTGCTCTGTTTGTACCCTGGGCTCTTAGATCTTAATTTTCAATGACTGGACATTACCTTGCTAAACTCTTTTTTCATTCCTAATAATTTTTTCTGTAGATTCTAGTTTTTCAGAAAAGTGTAGTCATATTATCTGAGAGGCAATGATAGTTTTGTTCCTTCCCTTCCAGCCCTGATAAATATTACTTTTCCTATTTTCCTATGCTGGTAGCTCCTCCAATACAATGTTAAACAGAAGCAAAGAGACACCCATCCTTGCCTTGTTCCTGATTTTAAAGACACTATTTTGGGCTTCCCTGGTGGTGCAGTGATTAAGAATCCGCCTGCCAATGCAGGGGACACAGGTTCGAGCCCTGGTCCAGGAAGATCCCACATGCCGCGGAGCAACTAAGCCCATGCACCCCAACTACTGAGCCTGTGTTCTAGAGCCCAAGAGTCACAACTACTGAGCCTGTGAGCCACAACTACTGAAGCCCGCGTGCCTAGGGCCCATGCTCTGCAACAATGAGAAGCCCACGCACCGCAACGAAGAGTAGCCCCCGCTCGCCAGAACTAGAGAAAGCCCGCGCGCAGCAATAAAGACCCAACAAAGCCAAAAATAAATTTTTAAAAAATGTAAAAAAAAAAAAAAACTATTTTGTGCACCATTAAGAATTATATGGGGCTTCCCTGGTGGCACAGTGCTTGAGAATCTGCCTGCCAATGCAGGGGACACGGGTTCGAGCCCTGGTCTGGGAAGATCCCACATGCCGCGGAGCAACTAGGCCCGTGAGCCACAATTACTGAGCCTGCGTGTCTGGAGCCTGTGCTCCGCAACAAGAGAGGCCGCTATAATGAGAGGCCTGCGCACCGCGATGAAGACTGGCCCCCACTTGCCGCAACTAGAGAAAGCCCTCACACAGAAACGAAGACCCAACACAGCCATAAGTAAATAAATAAATAAATAAAAATTAAAAAGAAATTATATGTACTGTAGCATTTTGGTAGATAGGCTTAAGATATTAAGAAAATTTAATTTTGTTCTTTTTTAAAAAATTTATTTAATTTTTCGCTGCTTTGGGTCTTCGTTGCTGTGCGCGGGCTTTCTCTAGTTGCGGCGAGTGGGGGCTACTCGTCGTTGCGGTGCGCGGGCTTCTCATTGTGGTGGCTTCTCCTGTTGCGGAGCATGGGCTCTAGGCGCGTGGGCTTCAGTAGCTGTGGCACACGGGCCTAGCTGCTCCGCAGAATGTGAGATCTTCCAGGACCAGGGCTCGAACCCATGTCCCCTGCACTGGCAGGCGGATTCCTAACCACTGCACCACCAGGGAAGCCCTTAATTTTGTTCTTAATCTTTCAAGACTTCTTATAATAAAAGGATGCTGAGTTAGCCATTTCTCTTTCTGCATCTGTGTGAATGATGGAACGGTTTTTCTCCTTTGACCTGTTAATGTGATGAATGACATTTATAGATTCTCTAATGTTATATCACTCCTGTATTCCTGGCATAAATTTACATTTGTCATGATACATTATTTTTTTATATATTGAAGATTGGGTTTGCTAATATTATGTGTAAGATTTTAGGGTCTATTTTTATGGGTGATTTTGACCTATAACTTTCTGTTCTCACACTACTCTCGTCAGGTTTCACATCAAGATTATACTGGCCCTACAGAATGAGTCTGGAACTATTTCTTTTTTTTGTATTTCTTGGAAGAGTTTTGTGAGACTAGAATGAGAGACTTTAAATATTTGGTAGCACTCTTCCGTAAAACTCACTGGGACTGGTGTTTTCTTTGTGGGAAGATTTTAAATAACTGTTCAATTTCATTATTGGTTGTAGAACTGTTCAGACTTTCTATTTCTTTGGGGACCAGTTTTAGTCAATTACATTTTTTCCTAAGAATTTTCCTGTTTCTCTGCCACTCCTTGAATTGGAAAAATCCTTACCTGCTACCCCGAGGTTTCTACCTTTTAAATCTTAGGCAGATCACTCTGAATTTGCCCTCATCTCTGAAATTCCAGCCTTCTCCTATGTTGGCATCTGTATCAGTACTGTTTGGGCTGCAGGTAGTAGAATATGTGACCAAAAATGGCTTAAACAGCAAAGTATTTTTACCAATGCTTGTGAGCAGTCCAAAGGCAGGCAGTTCCAGGGCTGGTCCAGCGGCACAATGATGTCACTGGGGACCCAGACTCTCTCTTCCTGCTCCTCCCATCCTCAGCACATTGGCCTGCTTTTTACATGATCACTGCTGTAGTTCCAGGCACCCGTGTGTGGACATGAAAGCTCCCAGGAATAGGGACATCTCATACTTTGCATCACTTTTAAAAAAAAAATTTAACTATAGTTGAGTTACAATACTGTGTTAGTTTCAGGTGTACAGCTTCAGATTCTTTTCCATTATAGGTTATTACAAGATACTGAATATAGTTCTCTGTGCTATACAGTAAATCCTTGTTGTTTATCTGTTTTATTTATACAGTAGTGTGTATCTGTTAATCCCAAACTCCTAATTTATCCCTCTCTTCTCCTTTCTCCTTTGGCAACCATAAGTTTGTTTTCTATGTCTTTGAGTCTGCTTCAGTTTTGTAAATAAGTTGATTTGTAATTTTTTTTAGATTCCACACATAAGTGATAGCATATAATATTTGTCTTTCTCTGACTTACTTAGTATGATAATCTCTAGGTCCATCCATGTTGCTGCAAATGGCATTATTTCATTTCTTATGACTGAGTAGTATTCCATTGTGTGTGTGTGTGTGTATTTATACCACATCTTCTTTATCCATTCATTTGTTGATGGACATTTAGGTTGCTTCCAAGTCTTGGCTACTGTAAATAGTGCTGCAATGAACATTGGGGTGCATGTGTCTCTCTGAAGTAGAGTTTTCTCTGGATATATGCCCAGGAGTGGAATTGCAGGATCATATGATAACTCTATTTTTAGTTTTTTAAGGAATCTTCATACTGTTCTCCATAGTCGCTACACCAGTTTACATTCCCACCAACAGTGTATGAGGGTTCCCTTTTCTCCACACCCTCTCCAGCATTTATTATTTGTAGACTTTTTGATGATGGCCATTCTGACCAGTGTGAGGTGATACCTCATTGCAGTTTTGTTTTTCTCTAATAATTAGCAATGTTGAGCATCTTTTCATGTGCCTGTTGGCCATCTGTATATCTTCTCTGGAGAAATGTCTATTTAGGTCTTCATTTTTGGATTAAGTTTTGCATTCCTTTTTACTGGGGAGGAAAGCTTTCCCAGAAGTACACCTCACACACCCAACAGACCTTCCCCCAGGTGCTGTTGGCTGTGCTGGGCTCCAGGGAAATTCTGGGGCGGTGAGGATGTGCAGTTCTCACCCTCTGTAGTGGGTGGCAGCCCTGCAGGAGTGGGCAGGGATGGAGTGCAGAAAACCACGTCAGCTCCAGCACCTTAGGGTTTAAGCCCTGATTGTCCCATCTGACTCCCTCCTGATCTCTCTGGCCTGTTGCCACCCAGGCCAGCTTGACAGAAAGTACTAGAACCTGTGGTGTGCTTGTTAATGTTAATAGCAGGCTCTCAGGTTGGGGGAAGCCCTGATTTGAAGGTTTGATTTCCAGGGTGTAAATACTCCCATTTTGGTTGATTTCAAGCTATCAACATGACATCATTGACTACAGAGCTGGGAGGAGACTCGCAAGGCAGGCTCTCACGAGCCAGCACAAGCCAGCTCCCACGCAGCCCAGACCAGAACCCACTAAATCCTGTTAATTAAGGCATCAAGGGACTTCCTTTGTGCCTCAGTGGTTAAGAATCCACCTGCCAATGCAGGGGACACGGGTTTGAGCCTTGGTCCGGGAAGATCCCACATGCCGCGGAGCAACTAAGCCTGTGCGCCACAACTACTGAGCCTGCACTCTAGAGCCCACGAGCCACAACTACTGAGCCCGCATGCCACAACTACTGAAGCCCACGTGCCTAGAGCCCATTCTCTGCAACAAGAGAAGCTACCGCAATGAGAAGCTCGCGCACCGCAACAAAGACCCAATGCAGCTAAATTAATTAATTAATTTAAAATAAAGGCATTACACAGGCTAGCTGGGATGATGGAGAGAGGGTTGATGTACAAACACTATCCTGATTCCTCATGACCATCCACTTGCATAGTGAGGAAACTGAAATTCAGAGAGGCTAAGGCACACAGTGACTTATGTGGAATCAGAAGCCAAATCCAGCCTGTCTTGTTCATGTCCTTTCATTCAAAACAAGGCCCAGATGCAGAATAGATTCCATTAGCTCTCATTCCGCACCTACGATGTGTCAGCGGCTGGCTGGTGCCCTCATTCTGCACCTACGATGTGCCAGGGGCTGGCTGGTGCCCTAAAAGTGGAGCATTACTCATAACGCCAAAAAGTGGGAAAAAACCAAATGTCCATCAATGGAAAAATGAATAAGTAAACTGCGGTCCATCCAAACAGTGGAATATTATTTCTCCATCGAAAGGAATGAAGTCCTGCTACATGCTACGGTATAGATGAGCCTCGAAAACATCATGCTAAGCGAAAGAAGTTACTCACAGAGGACCGCATTATATAATTCCACTTATGTGAATGTCCAGAATGGGCAAATCTCCAGTGACAGGGTTGCCAGGGCCTGAAGGGAGGAGGGAACGGGGAGTGATCGCTAACGGGTAGGGGCTTCTTTTTGGGGCTGATAAAAATGTTCTGGAACTAGGTAGTGATGAGGGTTGCCTAACTCTGTGAATATCCTACAAAGCACTGAATTGTAAAACAAAACAACAACAACAACAAAAAAAGTGGAGAATTAATTGAAAAGGGATTTTCTTTGCTCTCCTCTCCCCCAGGCTGAGGCCTTCGTATAAATGTCTCATCATCGTTGAGCAGGACTTTTCAGGTCACCATGTACTGTGCTAAGTGAGCATTTTATATGCATCTTTCTTATTAAGTACTCTCAACCACCTGATAATGGGGTCGTATTACTAACCCTATATTTACAGATGAGAAAACTAAGGCTCAGAGAGCAATTAAGCAACTGGCCGAGAGCACACAGTCAGTTGACGGCAGAGCCAGGACTTGGATGCAGGTCCATCTGACCCCAAAGCATGTGCTCTAAACCCTCCGCTGTCAAGTGAGGTCCAGGTCACTGGAGGCTTCCTTTTCCTCCCTCCAGGATGCAAGGTCAGGTGACTCTGCAGCTCGTAGGGCTACTTAGCCTAGAAGCTTCTGTCTTCCAGTCCCCACCCTCCCTCAGCAGGTGAGAGCTGGGGCTGGGAGGGCAGGCAGCCCTGCGCTAAGGCAACAGGGTCCCCGTGCTGTGCATCAACCTCCCCGCCTCAGTGCTCAGTTCTGTGGCTGCACAGCTGTGTGACACACACAGGCCCCTTGCATCTCTCAGCCTCATTCTGTTTACCTTAAAAATGGAGGGGCCCTGAAAATCTGGGGTCCTCAACAGGGACAGTGCTGCCCCCTAGGGGGTGTTCTGAAAATTCGCAGGCATTCAACGAGTGGCACAGTCCCCCAAAATGAAGAATTCCTCCAATCCCTCCACTTTGCGATGTCCCACCAGACCTTCATGTAAATGAAAAGTCCTCTTGTAATTTATGGGTCTAGAACCAGCTGTTTTCTGTTTATGTGTCTTTAGCAGAGCTGGAATATACATTGAAAGCTCTGGGAAGGCAACTATAATATCATGTGGTCAAGGGCAGATGGTCATTTCCTCTGTTCAGAGCTTGACTGAAAGTTGTTCACCATTTTGGAAAATCCCATCACCAGCAGCGATGGCTTCACGGTGTCTGAGCCTCCATAAGATGCACCTGTGTCACTGTGATTCCCTCTCTGGGCCAAGCGTCTACCACTTCACTGTGTCATCCAGGATGCTCAGACCTGAACGTTTACCTTTTGAAATCCACATTGTTTTATTTTAAATGACTTTTCCTTTATGTTGCAGTTAGGGCATTATATTAATTTTTTTTTTTTTTTTTTTTTTTTTTTTGCAATTGGTGTGTAGGTAGGTTACAATTTCTACGAATTTCATTTCGGAATAAGAAAAGGAGCGTTACAAAATATCTGTTATCTTCTTTAAAAGGTGTTAATTAGGGCTGATAGAGGTCTGGGAACCACTGAGCTAAATCATTTCTGCAGATCCCTTCCAGATTTTAAATAATTAAACCTGACCTCCGAAAACTTTTTCCATAATCCTAATGAAACCAAGTGCACAGTGCCTTTAAAATAATCCCAAAAGCATCATTGCACCACGGTGGCCAAGGGCAGCCAGCGGCTGATTTCAACAAGCTGGGCCTGTGGACTCTTAAGAGGCTGCCTTCTGACCCTGGTAGAAAAACCACCTGGCTTGTAACATGACACTTGCCTTGTTTATTTCCTTTCCACCTCAAAAAAAAGAGAAAAGTCGACACCCCAAACGAAAAATCTTCCTTATGCCATCTCTTTGTGTTCTGACAAGTTCAGTGCTTACCTAGAACGTTTTACTGAAGGGGAGAAAATAAGTGGAGCGCTGAGGAAGTCTATGGTAACAAATTTTGATGTGCTTGAGTGAGGTCACGTCATGTGACATTCCTTCCTGTTAATTATTTCTCCCAGGCTTATCTTCCCTCATCTTCTCGAACTTATTATATTTTAACGGCAGCTAGCGGAACGGTTGGGGCACTGCCTTCCCCATCTGTGTGGAACAGAATGTCCAAAACGGTCGGAATCAGGGATGCTGCATGGAACTGGCAGATGTGCCAGGGAGTGAAAAACGGCAAAAAAAAAAAGAGCAGAACCACGCAAAGCCAGAGAGGGAACAGACTGCAGTGAGGGATGTTCTGCATTGAACAGTGTGCCCCGCAAAGTCACATCCCCCCCAAACCTCAGAACACGCCCTGACGTGTAAAGAACAGGGTCTTCGCAGGTATACAGGTAGGTTATGAGGAGGTCATCTAGCATTAGGGTGGGCCCTCTTCTTGTAAAGAAAGGACAGGATCCAGAGAGACACAGAGGGGAAGGCCACGTGACAACGGAGGCAGAGGCTGGAGTGATGTACCACCGGAAGAGGCAGGAAGGACCCGCCTCTCGAGCCTCCCGAGGGAGCACGCCCCTGCCCACACCTTGATTTCAGACTTCTGGCTTCTGGAACGGTGAGAGAATACATTTCTATTCTCTTAAGCCCTCCAGTTTGTGGCAGTTTGTTATGGCAGCCCCAGGGCTTATGAAGGAAAAACTGAGAAGGTAAGTGTTAGGGACTGAATGTTTGTGTCCTGCCCAAAATTCGTATGTTGAAACTCTACCCCTGATATGATGGTATTAGGAGGTGGAGCCTTTGGGAGGCGATTAGGATTAGTGGAGGGCTCGGGGTGGGGCCCCCGTGAATGGGATCAGGGTCCTTCTAGGGAGCTGGCTGCCCGGGCTCTGCTCTCTGACGCGTGAGGATACAATGAGAAGTTGGCAGCCCACGACCCGGAAGAGGGCTCTCACCAGAACCCGACCACGCTGCACCCTGATCTCGGACTCCAGCCTCCAGAGCCGTGAGAAATACATTTCTGCTGTCTACAAGCCCCCCCCCACCCCCCCAGTTCATGGTATTTTGTTATAGCATCTTAAGCTAAGACAGTAAGTGAGCTGGTCCCCACCCCTTCCCACATAACCCCCATCCCCACCATGCAGCCATCAGTTGCAAAATTGATTTTAAAATCAGTGGTGCGTGGGGTGAAGGACCTGCCTGTCTCCTGTCTTGACGACAGCTGGGTGGTTTATACTCTCTGAGCCCTGGGTATTATTTTAGCCCCTGCAGAATGAGCCACTTCCTTCTACCTTCTGAAGACCCTGGCATTTATTGAGTTCTTACTATGATCCTGGAACTATTCAAGTGGAAAACATCAGTGTAAACATTCTATATATTCTATTTATAATTCTATTAATAAATATGTATATTCCATATTTTATCCTCAAAACAATTATATTTCATTGAATATTAGACACTACTAGTTGTAAGATAGACCATTATGTTATACGCTATTAAGAATGAAAAAAAATGGGAATTCCCTGGCAGTCCAGTGGTTAGGACTCCACACTTCCACTGCAGGGGGCAGGGGTTCCAACCCTGGTCAGGGAACTAAGATCCTGCAAGCTGTGCAGTGCAGCCAAAACAAAAAAAGAAAAAAAAAAGAACGATAAAAACTGTCATTACTTGTAAACATATCCCAACGTGTGCATCTTAGAATCAATGAAATATAGTTTTATCATCATCCCTATTTTATGGGTAAGAAAATTGAGGCTAACATCACTTCGCTATTAAAGGGTAGAACCGAGATAAAATCCTCTGGAAGCTTGCTTGGGGCCTAAGCTCTTAATCAGTGTACACACTGCCTCTCTCATTAGGAATACCGCTTCGAGTGTTTTAGGCCAAGACTGCTGGTTATCACCCAATACCCATTCTCCCCTTTCTTTCTTTAGCAATACAACCCTTGAGTTTCAGTGGGCACATGGTTGCCGGCTAGAAACTACATTTCCCAGCAACCCTTGCAGCTAGATGTGGCCATGTGACTAAGTTCTGGCCAATGGGATGTAAGCAGAAGAGAGGGCTAACACTTCTGGGCCAGTCCTTACAAGGAGGAAGCGGCACCCTGCGTCTTCTCTTCCCTTGTTGCCCTGGCTGGAATGCAGATGTGCTGGCAGGAGCTGGAGCAGCCATCTTAGATCTGAAGATGGAAGTCACATATTGGGGTTGGCAGAACACCAAGATCTTATATTTATAAGAGCAGCTAGAATTGCCACATGGGCCTTATTTGCTTAATCTTGGGCAATTGTGAGAGAAAAAAAGAAACTCCTATTTCCTTTAAACCACTGTTATTTTGGCCTTTGTTACAGTAGCCAAGATGTAATCCTAATTAAAACACACTATTACATGCCAGATACTGCCCTGGAGGCTCAGTTCCTCCCCTCCAAGAGTACAAGCTCATTCAGTGAGAATGCATATAAAACACCCAATGCAATGCTGGGCACAGAATATTAGTTCCTCACACAGACAAGGGTAACTCAGGCATTAGTTGCCTGCATATCTTGACATTCTCCTGTTTTCTCCAAATCCTACCCATGCATGGCAGGAAAAACAACATGAACGCTATTTTTCTGGGTTCCTTTTCCCAACTCCCCATCACCTCTGCCTTAACAAATCAAACATTTTCTTGATTGGTAGAGCAATTCACAAGTCAGCTTGGACCTGCCTTTACAGGCTAGAATGGTTCCTCCTTCATCTAACAGCTCCATCCCCATTTTCCTTGCTGGGGTCCTGACCAGCTTGGCTATCTCTGTCCCCACTCCTCACCAGGCCAGACCATGACTCATGGTCCAGCCTAACCAGCCAGAGTTTTCCATCCCTTTGGCCACAAGAAGTGGTTTAGAGATAAGACTCACCCATGCTAAACTGATCTGCATCTTTACTAAGAACTGATGATGTGGATGATGGGAGAATGAAGATCTATCTCCTCAACAAACATTTTCAGCTGTAGGGATCACGAAATCTATCGCAGTTGCTAAGGCTGTATAACAAATTACCCCAAAACCTAGGGACAGAAAACAGACATATACTATGCTTACAGATTCTGTGGGCCAGGCCAAGACAAGGGCACGGTGTAGATAACCTTTCTGCTCTACACTGTCTGGGGCCTCAGCTGGAAGACCCCAAAGCTGGAGGTTGATGCTGGCTGTCAGCAAAGGGCCTCTGTTCCTCTTCATGTGGGCCGTCTCTCTGCACAGGCCAGCTTGGGCTTCCTTATAGCATGGTTGCTGGCTTCCAAGTGTCCAGAAAGAGAACAGGCCAGGCAGCAGCTGTATGCCTTTTAAGACCTAGCCTTGGAAGCTACCTAACATCATTTCTACAATTTTCTATTTGTTGAGGCGGTTCCAAAGGGCATTCAAGGTCAAGAGGAAAGAATATAAACCCTCCCTATCTTTTTAAAAAATTTTATTTATTTATTTTTGGCTGAGTTGGGTCTTCGTTGCTCCACGCGGGCTTTCTCTAGTTGTGGTGAGTGGGGGCTACTCTTCGTTGTGGTGCACGGGCTTCTCATTGTGGTGGCTTCCCTTGTTGCAGAGCACGGCCTCCAGAGTGCAGGCTCAGTAGTTGTGGCTCGCGGGCTCTAGAACGCAGGCTTAGTAGTTGTCGCGCATGGGCTTAGTTGCTCCGCGGCATGTGGGATCTTCCCGGACCAGGATTCGAACCCGTGCCCTCTGCATTGGCAGGCGGATTCTTAACCACTGCGCCACCAGGAAAGCCCAAACCCTCCCTTTTGTTGGGAGTATGTCGACATTACATTTTAGAAGAGCATGTGGGATGGGACACATGTAGATGTGGCCAAATTTGGAATATACAACCTGACACAGAAACCTAGAGTTACCATCACCCTTTGTCAAACAAATGAGGGTATCTACAAAATGAGGCCAACACACAGAAGAAAGCAGAACAAAGAGAAGGAAAGACACCATTTGAGCCCCTGGATACAGCTGTACCCGAAGCTAGGCACACCTATAGATTCTGTTCTCCACTTAGTGAACCAATAAATATTATTTTTACTTTAGAGATTTGGGTTGAATGTCTGTCATTCGCAGCGAAAAGAGTCCTGAGTAACACAAGGTCACTAAGATGCTCGGGTAAGCCAGGACTCCAGCAGTTAGCAGCACGAAGCACTAGCTGGGGCTCTGGAATGACACGTTTTCCTCTGCTCTCGGCTAACCAGAATCCCGAGGCCAGCATCCCCAGTATGATTTGCCACTTTTGAAGGCAAGAACTGATGACAGTGAGTTTTTTGTGTGGCTTGGTTTTAAGCAGCCAGAATGTTCCCTTCTGCCACGAGGACAGTACAGGGTAGCATTTGGGAAGTGCTACAAAAACGACCCAGATCAAGGTGAGAGGCAGCACAAGGGAGAGCGACCCTGCGGCCTGGAACATTCCTCCAGCCTGGGTCCCAGAGGGAGATGCCGGGCCTTGGAATGAGAATAACAGCCATCATCTCTAGGATCTATTGTGTGCCAGACTTCGGCGTTTGCACACCCTACCCCTCATCTTTACAGTAACCTTGCAGGGGAGGTCTTATCTTCATGTTACGAAGGAGGAAACTGACGTGGAGACAAGCTAGGCAACTTGCTCAAGATCCACACCAGGAAGTTGTGATGGCAGCGTGGTATTCTGACTGCAGACCCCGAATTCTTTCACACGCCAAGTTAGTGGGCTGGGAGGAACACGGTGCAGGGCATGGGGTGGGGGGCGGTGGCCTTCCGGTTGAGATGATAATGGGTGGGGAGGGGGTAGGGATGGGTGAGATGTCTGGTGTGTCCGGAGCCCGAAAGGCGGGACTCGTCATGGCAGCGGACGCCGACGGGGTGGGCTTGCTGGTGGTCGGAGAGGCAGGGCCTGGAATCTTGCCAAGGCCGTGCTTCTGTGGCCTCTGCAGACTGAGGCCACCCTGAGCAGGATGCTGGCAGCTGGTTAGTGGCTGCGCACCGGCTCCTGCTGGCCAGCCTCCCCATTTGGAGCTTGGCTGGGTAGGCAGAAATGAGTCACACCCCGGTCCTGCCTGAGCCCCCCTCCCTCTGCCTGGGGCACAGCCTGCCCGCCAATCCCAAATAAGCAACGCCCAGGGGTCAGGATCCAGGAGGGCAGGCAGCCCTGGAATAAGCACTCCCTTTGCCGGAAGGACCTGCTGGCTTTGGATTTCTTTGGGGACCTGTGCTGGTCCCACCGCACCATGTCAGGGGTCTGAGCTCAGGGCTGGCTGTGCCTCCAATGAGCCACATGACCCTGGGCAAGTCCCCTCCCCTCTGACTTCCCGATTGTAAAATGGAGCAAATTGAGTGCCCCCTGCCCCCAGGCTGCTTGTTAACCGTGCCTCTCCCACATCCCTGGTGCTGTGCCTCTCCTCTCTCTCCTGTAATCTGCTGTCCATCTTTCCTCTCTGTTCTGTAAACTAGCTCACCTCCTTCCAGTAACCCCCTCCCCCAACCACTTCTGTTGCTTGCAACCCCAAAACCCTGGCTGCAAGTGACCAGGCTGGGCCTCACACCCTGCCTGTGAGCCCGCCCCACACAACCGCCGACATTCCAAAGGGGACAGGCGTCCTCCCGTCAAAGAGCCTGCGGCACAAAGTGCTTTATCAGCTTCTCGTGGTGGCCCAGGGCCCACCCAGCCTCCAGAGCCAGCAGCAGGATCCGTGGGGGCGGGGGGGAGGGACCCAACAGGGGAAGCGTGGCCAAGAAGCACCCTTAGAGTCTGAGCAGAGCTTTCCAGAAGCGGGGTGTGGCCTCCTGTGTCAGAGCTGCTGGGGAAGGCAAGGCAGGATGTGATTAATGTCGGCAGTGGGTGTGACAGCCCGCCAACCCCAGCCCCATTGTTAGCACAGCACACAGGCAGCGCCCCCTTGCCCACCCCTGCACGGTGTCAATCCCCTCTCCTCCCTTCCCATGTACAAATCCACAGAGCCAGGCGCTTAAGAATAGCATCCTACCCAAGACGCAGGCATGAGCCAGAACTCCAGAAAAGGAGAAAGCATCTCCGCTCTTGCCTCGGAGCATGTGGGCTCCCCAGTCTGTGCCTGGCGCTGGCGGGGGCCGCGCTCGGTTTGCACCTTCTGTTCCACGGGAAGGGAAAGCCCGTGCGGTAAGCTCCCAGCCTAAAGCCGGTGCCTCGATTCACCAGGGCAGATGTGCGCTGGGCATCATGTCTGCACATCTGGGGCGCCTCCCCACGGTGCCCGGGGGGCTGACCTGAAGAACTGTGCCCCCCTTCCTCGCCAGCAGGGAGCCCTGGCATGAGATTGGAGGGAGGAAGGAAGGAGAAGGGGGCCGTTACTTATCTCCCACCTTCCTCCCTACAAGGTCACCACAGGGTGGCTGTGCCCTTGACCTCTCCACCCACCTCGTCCCACTGGGTCAGCGACCCACCAGACTGTACTTCCTGCCATACGTTTTCTTTGGCAGCGTTGTTGATGATAGTTAAAAAGAAAAAAAAAAAAAAGGAAGGAGCTGAAATGTCCAAAATTAGAAGTGGGTTACGTTAATTATGGCAAAGGCACCCAAGAATACTATATGGTTTTTAAGAAGTGTTTTTCTGAAAGCGCCGTTATTTTGAGTCTGAGATACCATCATTCCATACGTGTAACACCCATTTCATAACCCCCTTTTCAGGGGAAAAAGAGAAAGAGAAGAAATAGCTGGCATGTTTCTTTTGACATTGATTCTAAAACACATCTTTATTTCAGAAACATCAAAGTGTGGGAAAATATGCAATATGGTAAAATGTAATGATTTGGAGAAAATGTTCTCGATATATTTTTAAGTTTAAAAAAAGTGGGTTAAGAAACATCATGCCTGGAATTAAGAAAAGTTAGCCTGTATATATGTATGTAAGCTGTACTCATTCCACAGTGAGCTGAGTCTATGAAATACACATGCATAGAAAATAGACTGGAAATCAACTATATTTCAATGAAAAAAAAAAAGAAAGAAAATAGACTGAACGGCAACCTAACCACAGGCCAGCAGTGTTTGCTTCCAGAGCATGGGGTCACGAGTGCTTTTGGTTTTCTTCTTTGACACTTTTTGTGTTTTGCCACTTTCCGATTTTATAATCAGACAACTGAAATAACACTAGCTGCCCCTTGTGACCTCCTTTCCACGTGTCTGCACTTACCTATACTGAACGCTTTATCACGATGACCACATTCAGGTCTCGGAACCACCCATTGTGGTGAGAATGCTTGTTATTGCCATTTTGCAGATTAGAAAACTGAGGCTCAGCAGGATGGAGTAATTTTCCCAAGGCCACACAGCTCTTCAGTGGTGGAGCCAGGATTCAAACCCTGGTCGATGTGATTCCAGAACTGAGGCCCTTAACCATTATGTGATCAGCACGAACCTTGCCAAGAGCCCTGCTTCTTCACGCAAGAGGGCACCTAAGGACGGGAAGGGATGCCGAGACGTCGACCACAGAGAGGGCCCCTCACATTGCCTAAAGGCTGAAAGCTGGAGTTGAGGACCAGTCTCTTTGGTCTGAGACATCAGTGAGTTTTGTGACATGGAACGACCATGATTGAGCCAAGAAAGCCAGTGTCTCCAGCCCCGCTAACAGCCTCTCTTGGAGGCATTGTTGGCCGAGGTAGAACAAAGGAAACGGATATTCCCAGAGTGCCACGCTAGGACGCTTGGGCAAGCCCCCCTGCACCCCTCCTGTGGTTTCTGCTTGTTCTGCTAAAAGGTGCTCTTCCGCTTCCTCAAGAGATGAACATTCCCAACACCACTTTTTCTCAGCTGGGGGGCCAAGGGAGCAGCTGGGAGACCTCCAAGCGGGGACAGCGTGTTTGTTTTCTGGAACTCGGCCGAGAATCTTTTCTCCAGGAGACCCCAGGAACTTGTTCCAAACAAACGAAACGGCTGCTGGGGAACCTGGTAGCCAGGAACCCAGGGAGACCAGCGCAGCCCTGGGGAGCAGGACAGGGTCAGCAGAGGCTGGTGTTGCTGGTACTGGGCATCACTGGTCTGCATGTCCATGGCAACAACTGGGGGTGGGGGGTGCGGGCAGGATTGTCCCATCGTCCAGATGAGGAAAGCAGAGGCTCAGAGAGGTGACGTGACGGTCCCGTGGCCAGAACCCAGCCTGAGCTCAGACCGATGTTTTCCCAACTCTTGCCAACATCCCTTGGGTCTCGGGCTTATCTGGGAATACGGTGAAAGTTATGGACCCTTTGCTGTAAAAAGTGGGTACAGGTATTTACATGAAAATGTTGTGTATAATTTCAGGGAGGTCAAGTTCTCCTTGAAAGTCTTGGGTAAGAGTCCCTACCAACCATCCAAATGCATATGTCTCCACACTCCATCTCCAAGCCAGGCATGGGCTCTGGGTGAAGGGGGGGGGGGAGGGACACTGGTCTCCACTTCCTGCCCCAGCCTTGAAGGGGAGAAAGATCCACAACTGTGTTTTCTCTGTAAGGTCCTGTGCACTTAGGACTGGCACCCACGTACGGTAGGGGAGCCAGAGCCGTCCCCCCATTTCTGGCTGTTAGATGCTCTAGCCTCCCCGCCACCCAACCCTCACTCTGCTGAGAAGTAAGAACAACACGGAGTGGGGAAGGGGCTCCTTAGTCCAGTTCTAATAAATCAGTAAACAAACAAACAAACAGACAAAATCCTCTAGCAAACACCTTCTCTGTACAGCAGGCTCTCCCCAACAATAAAAAACACATCTAGGCCCTCACCATTAGCCTGTAGCCATCCCCGTTACAGAATTCTCAATTACATAGTGCATAAAGCTAAAATGTTTCCTACAACCAGTCACTGTTTGATATGGGGTTTTGGTTTCCGTTTTTGTTTTGACAGCTAATAGACGTGAATTCTTTAGGGCAAAAACTTTCCAGCACAATATATGTGTGTTTTAAAATTTATGAATTATACACATGCGCCTCTGTTCTCATATTTTATGCAAAAATCATAAGACCCATATCAACACGGAAATTTGGGGGGCATGGCATGTACCGTGTGGCTTGTGGGACTGACCAGGGATTGAACCCTGGCGAGTCCTAACCATTGGACCACCAGGGAATTCCCTCAACAGGGAATTTTTTAAGGGCTGAGTAAAAGGTGAAATGATGTTTTTTAATGTCCTGCTAATTGTCAGCTTCTATCATCACTGACTCAAGGCAGAAAGATGCCTTTGGGTGAGGATTTTTGCCAATGATCATGGGTTTTTGAATACGTGTTTCAAATAGACTTCTTGATCATCTGGAATCTGGGGCTGTCTTTGAGGTCAGATTGGATGATCGTCTTTGTTTTCTCCATGGGACAGGTCTGATAAAGAGCTTGGGCAGGAATAGGACAGCTGCCTCTGCCGCTTTCTGGCTCTCACTTGTGTTCAGGTTTCGTAGTATTTGCTTCAATCCTCAGTTTCTTTGCAGGAATCTTTCTAAGGCATGTGTTTAATTTAGTGAGGACTAGACGAGGTGGGTATAGAACCTGCAAATCCACTTTGCGAAGCCAACATGTCACAACTTTATGTTGCAGTAGGCTAAGAGCTAGCAAACCAGCCAACGGGACTTTGTGGGGGGAATTCTCGCTCTTCCCAAAGGATACGCGTCGGGAGATGGGTGAGGAGTGACCACGTGCAGCATCACCCCTCCGGGGGCCGAGCCTGTGTTGCCCTCTGCTACTGCATGTTACCTCTCTGCCTCTCCAGCCTTCCACACCTGTTCCACCAGTGCCCTGTGTTGAATTCTCCTGCCAAAAGAGCTGGGGTGGTCTGTTTTCCTGTCTGGACTCTCGTGGATACAGAGGGCCAATGTCAATCCGGAGCCAGATCTCTTGGTCTTCAGAAGTGACCTAGGATCTCTTCCTGGTGCTCAGCAGATGGTTTCACCCCAGGAGGGTGGTCACCGCCTGCAGCACTGAGCACACTGCACTTTTTTTTTTTGATGTGGACCGTTTTTAAAGTCTTTACTGAATTTGTTACAATATTGCTTCTGTCTTACGTTTTGGTTTTTTGGCAGCAAGACATGTGGGATCTTAGCTCCCCGACCAGGGATCAAACCCTCACCCCCTACTTTGGAAGGCGAAGTCTTAACCACTGGACGGCCAGGGAAGTCCCGATCACATTGCACTTTTAATGCACGTGTTTTAAACTTGTAAGACTAATTTCAGGGACTTCCCTGGCGGTCCAGTGGGTAAGACTCCACACTCCCAATGCAGGGGCCCAGGTTCGATCACTGGTCGGGGAACTAGATCACACAGGCATGCCGCAACTAAGACACGGCACAGCCTAAATAAATAAAAAAATAATAAATATTTTTAAAAAGACTAATTTCAGACTTCTGACCTCCAGAACTGTAAGATAATAAATACATGTTAAGGTACCAAGCAGCCAGAGGGAGCTGGTACACTCACCCGGAAGGAAACAAATCCATGGAATGTTTCTTTCGGAGTTCCCTGGACAAAGCGAGGAAGCTCAGGAGACTTTGAAGTCTGCCTTCATAGGAAAATTTAAACTCTCATTTCAGAGTATGCCAAGATGTCAGGTGACTACCGGCTCAATTCACTTCATTTGAATCCAACTCGGCCACACCCAAGTGTGGTAAGAAATTGGCCCATAGTTTATAAAACTCAACAGTTTCATGTAGGAGCCCTGACTTCATCCCAAGTTTTACTGGCCCGAGTCCAGTGATAATGGCACTCGTGGCCGCTGCTCCTGGGTGCCAGCCATTTGTCAAGTTTCAGTATCCTTGGTCCCTGAGCTACATAGCAACCCTGCAATGCGGCGCCCCATTACACAGATAAGAAAACTACGGTACAGAGGGAATAAGTGGCACGCCCAAAGCCAAGTTAGGGAAGACAGAACCCAAGTTTCCAAAGCTCTGGGCTTTCCCAGCTGTCCCGCTTCTGACGTCGCTAACTGTTCATGAACCCAGATGGCAGGAAGAAGGTCTTAGCCCCGATCAGCTCAGGACCAAGGCAGGGCACAGCCCGTTTCCATGCTAGTGACGTGCAGCGCCGTGCGAGTGTCGAGTGAGAGATGAGGACAAGGAGCCTGTTGCCGAGGCACCCACTCCTCCCTTAGCCGGGGCAGCGGACCATAGATGGGTTAGACAGCAAGTCCAGGGATGCTCCAGCCTCATGACACACAGCCACACGAACCTCCTCCCTCGTCAAACTTCCCAGGGATGCTAATGAGTGATCCAGGCAGACACAACAACTTCCTTCCCAGTCCTAGCATGGCGCTCATTCGGAGAACTAGCTGAGGGCTGGACAAGGAGGAAGGAAGCGCGAGAGGCTGCAGAGTCCATCTCCAGAGAAGTGGAGGTGATTAAGCTGGCAGACTTGACCTTCACACAATGTTGGAATGAGCTATGGGATTATCTGGGGCTAGACTGTATCTGCCCAGCTATAAGAATAATGATTACGGAGCACCCACACACTCACAAGCTGGCTCTAATGGAGTACGATGGTCACTGTGATTATGACTGTAAAAAAGGTAATAACAGCCCTGTAATGATATAAGCCCTTCCCTATCCAACCTTGCCACCTCATGTAAAGCACCAGTGTAGTCTGGTGGAGAGAGATTTGGGGCCAGACAGATCTGCACTAGAAATCTGGCATACAGTATACCAGATGTGACCTCCTGCAAGTTATATAACCTCTGTGAGCCCCAGTGTCCTCATTTGCAAGCAGAGCCCTGACATTGTTCTGGCTTCCACACTCTCTGCACATCCATAGGCTTCAGGAGAGGCTGGCTCCAGCCCCAGAAGGCATATCCTGATTGGTCAAGGTCACCATGATGACTCTCTTCCTCTTGTCTGTGATTAATTTAAGCATGGGCATATGATACAACCTAAGTTAAGGGGCTTCAGTAAAAGATTTTTGTTTTGTTTGTTTTTATTTTTTTGCCCTTAAAATTGTCACACAAAGAAAGATAATCTTTCTTCTTCTTCTGGATGCCAGATGTGATGCCTGGAACAGCTGCAGCCACTTGTGAGCATGAGGAGAGCCAAACTAAGGTCAAGGCTGACACACTGAGGAGGGCAGAAGCAGCTTGGGTCCTCAACGGTGTCCTTGAGCCAATACATTCACCAACTCTAGAATCTTCACACCTCAGGACTTTTTGACAATGAATTTCTTTTTCGTTTAAGCCCCTTTGAGTTGGATTTTCCAGTACATGTAGTCAAGAGCATCCATTCTATTGCAGGGCCTTGCTGAGAATTAAATATATAAAGTGCCCACTATAATCCCTGGCAGCCGGCAGCTTTCATTGCCTTGTGAGGTGATAATATAAGAAGCAAGCACAGCAAACCTCCATGATTCCGAGGGCTTTCTTCATTCGTGTGTGTACATTATGCTCCCCGGCTAGAGATGTAAACTCCCTAAGAGAGACAGTGCCTTGGACCTCTGTGCTATGCTCCAGTGTCTGCTTAATAAATGCTCTCCTACTACCCCAGGGGTAAACAATGAGGTTTGCCTACTGTATCAGGTAACCATGGCCCCAACAACGCTGAATAAAATGTCATCACAAACAGCAATCAATGTTGATCACAGGGTACAAACATTCAGTTACAAGATGAATAAGTTCTGGGGAATCTAATATACAGCATGGTGACTAGCGTTAATACTGTATAGTGCCCCTGAAATTTGCTAAGAGAGTAGACTTCTAAGTATTCTCATCACAGACCAAAAAAGGTAACTATAAGACACTGATGAAAGAAATTAAAGACAATACAAACAAATGGAAAGATTTACAGTACTCATGGATAGGAAGAATTAATGTTGCTGAAATGACCATACTCCCTGAAGCAGTCTACAGATTCAATACAATCTCTATCAAAATACCAATGGCATTTTTCACAGAACTAGAACAAATAATTCTGAAATTTGTATGTAAACACAAAAGACCCCAAATAGGCAAAACAATCTTGAGAAAGAAGAACAAAGCTGGAGGCATCGTACTTCCTGACTTTAGACTATACTACAAAGCTACAGTGATCAAAACAGTATGGTACTGGCACAAAACCAGACACATAGATAAATGCAACAGAATAGAGAGCCCAGAAATAAACCCACACACATATGGTCAATTAATCTATGACAAAGGAGGCAAGAATATACAATGTGGGAAAGACAGCTTCTTCAATAAATGGTGTTGGGAAAACTGGACAGCTACATGTGAAAGAATCAAACTGGACTACTTTCTTAACCATATATAAAAATAAACTCAAAATGGATTAAAGACTTACATGTAAGACCTGAAACCATAAAAATCCTCGAAGAAAACATAGGCAGTACATTCTTTTGACAGTGGTTTTAGCAGTATTTTCTTTTTTTTTTGTATCTGTCTCCTCAGGCAAGGGACAAATGCAAAAATAAACAAATGGTACTATATCAAACTAAAAATCTTTTGTACAGCAAAGGAAACTATCAACAAAACGAAAAGGCAGCCTACTGAATGGGAGAAAGATATTTGCAAATGAGATTTCTGATAAGAGGTTAATATCCAAATATACAAAGCACTCATACAACTCAACATTAAAAAAAAAAAACCCACTTGAAAAATGGGCAGAGGATCTGAATAGACATTTTTCCAGGCAGACATACAGATGGCCAACATTACATGAAAAGATGCACAACATCACTAATCATCAGGGAAATACAAATCAAAACCACAATGAGAGATCACCTCACACCTGTCAGAATGGCTATTATCAAAAAAACAACAAATAATAAGTATTGGCGAGGATGTGGAGAAAAAGGAACCCTCGTACACTGTTGGTGGGAACGTAAATTGGTGCAGCCACTCTGAAAACAACATGGAGCTTCCTTTAAAAATTAAAAATAGAACTACCATATGATCCAGCAATTCCACTTCTGGGTATTTTTCTGAAGAACACAAAAACATTAATTCGAAAAGATAAATGCACCCCTATGTTCCCTGCAGCATTGTTTACAATAGCCAAGATAGTGAAGCAACCCAACTGTTCATTGCTGGATAAATGGATAAAGAAAATGTGGTATGCATAGTCAAGGACTGTTAGCCAGCTGTAATAAAGAATGAAATCTTGCCATCTGTGACAACATGGATGGACCTGGAGGGTATTATTCTGAGTGAAATAAGTCAGGCAGAGAAAGACAAATATCATGATTTCACTTATATGTGGAATCTAAAAAACCAAACAAATGAATAAACATAACAAAACAGAAACAGACTTATACACGGTTGCCAGAGGGGATGGGGGTGGGAGGAATGAGTGAAATAGGTGAGGGAGATTAACAGGTACAAACTTCCAGTTACAAAATAAATGAGTCATGGGGATGGAATTGTACAGCATGGGGAATACAGCCAATAATATTATAGTAACTTTGTATGGTGACAGATGCTAACTAGACTTATAGTGGGGACCATTTTGTTATGTATAGAAACACTGAGTCACTATGTTGTGCACCTGGAACCAACGCAGTGTCGTAGGTCAATTATACTTCAATTAATAAAAAAAAAGAAGGTAACTGTGTGAGGTGATGGAAATGTTAATTAGCTTGATTGCGGTAATCACTTCACAGTGTACGTGTACATCAAATCATCGGGTTGTACACCTTAAATGTATTTAATTTTATTTGTCAGTTATACCTCAAAAAGATGGGGAAAACTGACACATGCTACAACATGGATGAACCTTGTAAACATCATGCTAACTTAAAGCAGTCAGTGGCAAAAGACCAAATATTGTACAATTGCATCTCTATGAAATGTCCAGAAGAGGCAAATCCACAGAGGTGGAAAATAGATCAGTGGTTGCCAGGGCTGGGGTTGTCGTGGATAACTGAGGAGTGATAGTAATGGGTACAGGGTTTCTTTTGGGGTGGTTAAAATGTTCTAAAATTGTAGTGATGGTTGTGCATGGTTGTACTCTTTTAATTTTTAACTAAAAACTATTGAATTGTACACTGCTGATTTCTTCCCTTCCTCCGATTTTCCTGCATTTAGTGTAGGATGTGATGCCTAGAGCTGTGGCAGCCATATTGATACCATGAGGAAAGGCCAAAAAGAATCACAGATGCAGTCCCTGACGTCACTGAGCATCATTGCTGGAGCAGCACCACCAACACTACCCATCTCTGGATTTATTGTCATGTGAGAAAAACAAACCCTAAATGTTTAACGTCACTGTCCATTGCAACCAAAGATATTTCTCACTAAAACCCAGCAGCGATTATACAGGATGGTCTAGGATGCCTGCCGAGTGGGCCATCAGACTTAATGAGAAAGTCATATGCAACATTTCAATCCAAGTTCCAGCAATCATTCAGTCGATTACCTCACATGTACTAGTCACCGTGAGCAAGCAGAGCTGCTCTTGGGAGCCGCTAGTTAGCAGGGAACATGGATGAAGTCAAATCTGATGTCAGAAGCATGGATCGATAGTGACTAGCACATGTTATTGCAAAATGTTAACACATATGAAAAACAGAGAAATTTGGTCAAACATGTAGTTGATCCGGACTTCCCTGGTGGTGCATTGGTTAAGAATCCGCCTGCCAACGCAGGTTTGAGCTCAAACCCAACACGGGTTTGAGCCCCAGTCCGGGAAGATCCCACATGCCGCAGAGCAACTAAGCCCGTGCGCCACAACTACTGAGCCTGCGCTCTACAGCCTGCGATCCACAACTACTGAGGCCACGTGCCACAACTACTGAAGCCCACAGGCCTAGAGCCCGTGCTCCGCAGCAAGAGAAGCCACCACAATGAGAAGCCCACGCACCACAACGAAGAGTAGTAGCTCCTGCTCGCCACAACTACAGAAAGCCCACATGCAACAATGAAGACCCAATGCAGCCAAATAAATAAATAAATAAAATTATAAAAAAAACCACAACATGTAGTTGATCAAAAATCTGAAAAGGTTGTAAATCACATCAATTACTTTCTGCACCAGCAATCACTCCCCAACGCGGGTGATAAGTGGGTTGACTGGGTGATCCCTGGTAGCCCTTTACCTCTTTTCTTCATCTGCTAGTTAAGAAGTTAACCTGCCTGACTGCTAAATTCTCTTTCAGCTCAAGTCTTTCCCATCCTGGGACTGATGCTATGTTATAAGGAAATATCAACAATATTTTGGAAAACATTCCACTTTGCAAGCACTTGGGTAGAACCATAATTATACACAAGAGATCATAATTGATAGACAAGCTATCCCACTAATTGGAGAAATTAGCACAGTACCATGATCTTTACAGAAGAAAATGTTTCTGCTTGGGAGAAGCATCACAAAAACTTATTTGGGAATTCAGAATGACCGTCTCAAACATTTAATAAACACCTACTATGTACAAGGCAACTGTCTAGAGCTGGAAACCCAAAGTGACAGAAAAGTATCAGACCTGGTCCCTGCTCTCAGGGAACTCAGAATTTAACTAAGCCACCAGCACATGTGTTTTGACACTACTAACCTTTACCTGGGACATGTCAGCATGGCCTTGCTGTATACTGTAGCCAGGAACGGTTCTGACGGCTCTGTCCAGAAGTTCTTGAGGAATACTGTCCCTGCAGGAAAGAAAATAAGTCTCATTACCAAGAATCACACGTGTGATATGTGGACCACTGGTTAAAAACATTAGCCACAGGACATCCTCTTCAAACAAAATCTTAAGCAGAAGCCAAATACATATTAATATATAAACATACATCATACATACGTATCAGACCGGCTCTGGTTAAAACGCCGGGCAAAGGTCCCTACTTGGTCAGGAAACCCCCATGGTGATTAGCGTCACATAGCGGGGAGGATATGGGGTCTGTCCTTGCTGGCTGTCTACATGGGCAAGTGGCCTCTCTGAGCCTCTTTGAGTCCAAAGAGAGCCGAGCGAGATGACGATGCAAAGCACCCAGCCTCCAGTAGGTCTCGACAGGTGTTAGCTCCTTGACACCATGGTCACCTGAGCCCCAGTGACCCTCCTCGCCCACAGAGGTGTCATCCTGGCCCGGGCTTGATCTTCAGCCTTTCTGGAGGGCACAGGGCAGTAGGATTTGGGGTCAGGAATCTTTTGTTCTAGGGTGAGCTCCGCCACAATCTGTTCTCCTTCCCCCAGGCCTGATCGCCTCCTTTACCAGGTGAGGATAATGATCTATTGATTTCAAAGCATGTCACAAGGCTAAATGAGGCGTGAAAGTGCTTTGTCCCCTGGCATTTCTGCCCTTCCTGCTCTCGGTGCCAAAACCCTTAGCTTGGCCGGAGGCACCAGGAGCTGCCGGCCTTGAGGCCTAGCTGCCACTTGCTGTCTGTCCTCTGGCAGGTGACTTCCCGCACCGTGCCCTGTGCACAGAACCCACGCCCTCAGTGGCAACGACCATGATGATACAGGGCCGTTCGTGTTCTCTGACGCGGGTGTCTGTGATGTAAACACGCACACGCACTGAGGTAAGGGGACCCATACGGTGTCAAGTGCTGGTTCAAAGTCCTGGTGAGACGGGCCACTCCTCGCCTGGGCCCTGCCTACAGCATTTCCAGTGCTGAGGCTTTTGTGGAGCCCCTGTGTACATCAGAACCTGGGGCTGAAGATGCTCCTGGAAATGGTGGTAGCCGCTACTTCTCGAGCATCCGCCAAGCACCTGCATTATCTTAACTATCTAGCCATCTTCCCAAGTCGATATCTTTATCTCCATGTCGAGAGGGCTGAGGCGCTGGGAGGAGGGGGTGAATTGCAAGCTGGGGGTGAGGGAGCCACGGTTAGAGTTTGCTCGTCTGACGTCCGGAGCGCCTGCCCTTACCCCTCTGGTCCACCAGAGGGAAGACGGGTTTGGGAAGGCTCCCAGGGGCAGACCACGGTATCGAGGAAGGCATGCATTCAGCAGCAGGTAGCAGAAAGCCCAGGTAACTGGAACAAATGTGGTTTTATTTTTCTCGTGGGAGAAGCTGAGTTGAGCACCTGCGTGATGCGCCAGCACCACCAGCAGCACGGTCCCCAGTGCCGTGGCCCCTACACCGCGGCCGCGCTGTGCTCAAGGAAGCCCCGACGGGGAGGGTAAGGAGGGATGCCTGACACACTTCTTCTATTAAAGAAGCAGAAGTGTTCTAGAAACCTCTCGGCAGACGTACTTGGGTCTTGCTGGCCAGAACGGGACCATACAGTGACTCCTGGATGCAAGGGAAGCTGGGCACATAAAAATCTGTTTTCCCACCTTTGTAGTCTGAGACAGCGAGACAGAACAGGTTGGGATGGCTCTCAGGTAGATGATGGGCAGTGTTGCACATTCGCCGATCGGCCATCCCGCCCTGGCCTTGGAGACTGGATCAGTGTCCTGGGGCGGCCACAACAAAGGGCCATGAACTGGGGGCGGGGGTGGGGGCGTTACAACAACAGCAATGGATTCTCTCACAGTTTGGAGACCTAAAGTCTGAAGTCCACGTGGAGGCAGGGCCGTGCTCCCTCTTGGGGGCTCTAGGGAGGGTCCTTCCTGCCTCTTCCAGTTTCTGGGGGTCCAGGTGTCCTTGGCTTGTGGCTGCCTCCCCCCAGTCTCTGCCTCGGTCTTAACATGGCCTCTTCCCTTTGCGTTTCCTCTTCATATAAAGACACCAGGCCTACTGGATTAAGATCCACCCTAACGACTTTATCTCAACCTGATGATATCTGCAAAGACCCTATTTCCAAATAAGGCCACATTCCCATGTAACGGGGGTCAGGACTTCAACATATCTTCTGGAAGGAAGCAATTCAGCTCAGAACAGAGACCACATCGGCCTTCTGTCTTCTTCGGGAGGGGAGGTAAGGGCCACACCTGTGCCATCTTCCTCCAAGATCAGACCCCCTACCCCTGCTCCCATGCCTGGGGTCATTCTTGCCTGAGCAAGGGCCGTCCCCAACCCCCTCTCCTGCCTCACGCCCGCCTCCTCAGGGAACCTTCCAGCGTCCTCTGATTGCTCCTCCTCATGCGTGAGGGTTGTCTCGGACATGCCAGAGACAATGGTTTTCAAAGCCCTAACTCCCCTCTCGGCACCGACCCCTCCTCCCACCCACAGTTGACACTGCCGTTCAGTGATGCGCGGGGGTCCGGGTCATCTTCCCAGGCAGAGGCTCAGCTCCTCCCTAGCCCAGGGGATGCTCCGGTGCAGGCAGGGCTGCAAGCCCCCCTCTAGTGTCACCTTTGTGACGGGACGGGGAGACCTGCCCTGGGTCGCGCAGCTTCACAACAGTGATACCCAGGATGGGTGGTGCAATCAGCCTTCCACCTGAGGGCCATCATCCCAACTGCTAACGTTAACTGAGCATCTGCCGGACGCCAAGTGCTCCACACCTACCACCTCAACTCTACGAGGGAGGAGAGTAGCAAGGCGCAGCGTACCCAGAGCTGTGACATGCCCAACACTCGGCCGCTTACTTATTTTTTGTTTTTTCGGTGGGGGGACGGGAATGCAATTTTCTGGGATGTTACCCTAAAGGGGGAATTGATTGTGTTAAGGGACTTTATCAAGATTCCTTGGTTCTAGGAAGGTCTAAAACACCCGGATAAAATGTGCTTAGACTCACCTGGTTCCCGGGTCTTCAGTAACTGGTTGACCACAAGAGGGGCACTTGGCTGTTTTCCATCAAACTCTGGAGCAGAGGACCCTCACAGCCAGCTCATCGTGGTGTCTCTACGTCGCGTGCAGGGGCCAGGAGCTCTGGTAGATCCCATGGATGAACACAGGACGGAGGTGCGTCAGCGGAAGAGATGGAATTGCCTGACCCCAATCTCCGCGTCCTCCCCGACCTGCATAAAGAGCAGAGGCGGGTTAGCGTCTCCTGCTGCACAACAAGTTACCACAAACCTAGTGGCTTAAAATAACACCCACTTATCACCTGACAGTTCCGTGGGCCAGAAATCTAAACAGGCTCCACTGGGTTCTCTGTTCAGGTCTCACAGCCGAAAAGCCCTGTGTCCCCCAGCTGGGCTCCCATCTGCGGGAGAATCTGCTTCCCCGAGGCTGTGGGTCTGAGGTCCCGTGTCCTTGCTGGCTGTGGGCTGGGGCCATGCTCTGCCCCGGAGGCCACCCACATTCTTTCCCACGTGGCCCCAGCGGTCTGCAGAGCAGAAACGGCGTGTCATGGCCTCCTGATCCTTCTAACATCTCTGTCAGCCCCCTCAACCTCCAGCCAGAGAAAACGCTCTGCTTTTACAAGATTCACCTGAATGAGTCAGGGCTGCCCAGATAATCTGCGTATCTTAAGATCACCTGACCTGGGACTTTAATCTGCAAAATCACTTCACAGCAGCACCTGGGTTAGTGTTTGGATAACGAGGGACTGGGGCCGGGGTGGAGGCTGGGGGCATCCTTAAAATTCTACCTACCTTGGGGGAGTCTTTAGAGGGGATTAGCTGCAAAGACAGCCCTCCCCTGGATCTCGGGGTGGAGACACCACCCCTTTCCTTCTCTGGTACAAAATGGGCTGACTTTTGGCACAGAGGGATTTATAATATGAATTCACCCCTTACATTGAAGGAAAAAGCATAACAGAGGCGTGGCCTCCAGGGGGAAACCCAAATATTTATACCGAACAAGCCTGTCTTCTGTAAGGCTGTGGGGCAGGCCAACTATTTGTTCACACTTAGGAGAGTTGGCCTCTGGTTTCTTTTTCCTTTTCTCAGAACATTTTATTTATTTATTTAAAATTTTTTTATAATTAATTTATTTTTATTATTTATTTATTTATTTTGGGCTGCGTTGGGTCATCGTTGCTGCGCGCGGGCTTTCTCTAGTTGCGGCGAGTGGGAACTACTCTTCGTTGCGGTGCGTGGGCTTCTCATTGCGGTGGCTTCTCTTGTTGCGGAGCACAGGCTCTAGGCACGTGGGCTTCAGTAGTTGTGGCACGTGGGCTCAGTAGTTGTGGCTCGTGGGCTTAGTTGCTCTGTGGCATGTGGGATCTTCCCGGACCAGGGATCGAACCCGTGTCCCCTGCATTGGCAGGCAGATTCTTAACCACTGGACCACCAGGGAAGTCCCTTTCTCAGAACATTTTAAAGTGACCACCTGTCAGTGCTTCTCAAAACTGATTCTCAGAGTAACATCTGATGAGTTTCCCAATTCAGCAGACTCTTTGTCACTCCTGAACGACTTCAACAGCAGCATAAGGCATCCATGGAGGGCCCCCAGGCTCTCAGCACACAGGCTGCAGGGGCTCCGGGTAGTTCTGCTTTTCCCTCTCTGTCCCCCCAGAATTCATGTCTACCTGGAACCTATGAAGGAGACCTTATTTGGAAATAGGGTCTTTGGAGGTGTAATCAAGTTAAACGGGGTCGTCCTGGATAAGGGTGGTCCCTGAATCCAATTGGTGTCCTCATGAAAAGAGGGAAGTCTGGACACAGACACACAGGGAAGAAGCCATGTGAAGACAGAGGCAGAGACTGGAGTGATGTGGCCAGGAGGCAAGGAAAGCCAGGGATTGCTGTGAATCACAGAAGCTGGGAGAGCGGCCTGGACCAGTTCTCCCTCAGAGACGTCAGAAGGAGCCAACCCTGCAGACACCTTGATTTCAAACTTCTGCCCTCCAGAACTGTGAGAGAATAAATTTCTGTTGTTTTAAGCCACCGAGTTTGTGATCATTTGTTTCTGGCAGCCCTAGGAAACTAATATACCCACTGAGTGGTTGTGTTTTGTAAATGTAATCTCTGGTTGGCTGTAGACCTCACCACTCCCTATTTTATTCTACCATCTAGCTTTGCTCATTAGCTTTCTGCCTGGCTCTTGAAAGCATTTTAATTTGCAACCCCAGGTTTAATGAATACATCTAATAGAGCTGGGTTTCAAAAGCAAATACCTCATATTTTACATAAGAGTAAACTCCAAACAGATCAGGGATCTAAATATGACAAAATGAAACCGTATACATAGTAGAAGAAAACATGGGTCAATTTTTTTATAACCTGGGCGTAAGGAAAGGTTTTCTAACCACAATTCCAAATCCCCATGCAATAAGAGATGAATAAATTTAACTACATAAAAATAAAAGAAATCTTTTCAAGGTTAAAACACCATAAACGAAGTCAAAGGCAATTGACAAATTGAGAGAGAGTACTTACAACATAAATCACAGATAAAGAGCTAATATCCCTAATATACTAAAAAAAAATCTTAAAAATGGACAGAAACAAAGACCCAAAACTTGATAGAAAAATAGGCAAAAAACATGAACAGGCTAATTCATTTACAAAAAGACACAAGAATGGCATCCACACCTGGTTCTCTGACCCTGCCAGATTGTCACTTCTCTGTTATAATTTAATAAATCTGTTTCTGCTCAAACTAGGTATAGCAAATTCTGTGTTTGCAATTTATTTGGTGAACACAGGCTATTTCCAGATCTCAATGCACCTAGAAGCATAAAGACTTTTCAGCCTACAGTACATCCAAACATTATTTACACAAGACTCTGGAGACAGTTTTAAAAGAGTTCACGGATGTATTTTCAAGTAATCACAGTTTTCTTTCAATAAGAAGACTGCATTCCGGGGTGACTACTTTGAAGGAGGGAGAGTTACTGTGTTGGGTGAGCTCTGGTATGATTGTTTGAAAAGAAACTTTCCGTATTTTAGAGTTACACCTTGTCACCCAAACAACACGTTCTCTCCCTTTGGAATGTGGTTTTCACCCACACTTGGGTCTGGGTGTGTTTTGTGTCTTGAGACTTCAAACCAAGAACTGAAGACTTGGTTGGGGTGGCCCTGGGAACTACCCAGTGCCTCTGTCTCTGTCCCTGCCTGACACTTCTCAGAAACCCACGCAGGATCTAGAGGAGGCAGGTCAGGCTTCAGCCTAGTGCAAAGTCCAGGAGAAGCAGAACTGCCTTTTGAAACTCAGCAGATCACAGAAACAACCTGAATGCCTGACAATAGGGGATTAGTTGAATAAATCATGATACATTCAAACAAGATTCTGGGCCGCCCTTGAAAATCACGATTTGGAAGACATTCCACGACATGGATAGACATCTGGGGTACACTGTTAGGTGGAAAAAAACAGATGGTAAAATGGGGAGCACAGTCCTAATTTCGAGAAATATACCATTTCTGTAAAAATAGGTGTGCATGTGTATATATGAATACAAAAGTGTCTAGAAAAATATATTTTAACATGTTAATGTTGGTTATGATTGAGAAGTGACATTATTTGACTTTTAGGTTGTTTTTCAGTGAGATATAATAATCTCTTTACAAGGAGCACATATTATCTCACAATCAGACAAAATAAGTGTTTTTTTAATATATATATAATCCCCAATTTATTTGCTTTAAAATACTTCAGAAAGAAAATATATGTATTTCTCCCACTCCAGGGAGAAATAGATGAAATAAAAGTGGTAAAATGTCATCTCTGTTGGACCTGGGCCATAGGGATGTGGGGAACGACTACGCTATTCTCTCGACTTTTGGGTATGTTTGAAAACTTCCAATGTAAAAAGGTAAACAAAAGAAACCCAAAACACTCAAAACCGAGAGCAGCAGTGAACAGTTAGCTTTCAGAGGATATCATTCTTTCGGCATAAGAAACATAGAAATGTGAATAACAAGCAAATATACAACAGAAATAAGGCTGTAGAACTTAATGATGAGAATTCACTATTCATTGGCTGTGTGGCCTCTTTTAAGCCTCAGTCTCCCCACCTGTAAAACAGGGAGATCCAGGACTTCCCTGGCGGTCCAGTGGTTAAGACTCCGTGTTCCCAATGCAGGAGGCACCGGTTCCATCCCTGGTCGGGGAACTAAGATCCCACATGCTGCACAGCGCAGCCAAAATAAAAATAAAATAAAAAATAAAATAAAATAAAATAGGGAGATCCTTGCAGAATGGTAGGCCTGTAACACAGGCTTCACTCTGATTATGACTGCAGTTGTCGACCCAGGGAAGCACTAGAAGCCTGAGAGCGAGAACGCCTTGCGCCTTGCCCGAGGGGAGTCGTCCAACTTCGGTGTGCCCCAGGGAGCTCGCCACATGCAGATTCCAAGGCCCCGCCCCACAGAGCCTGACTCAACACCTGAGGTCAGGTTTGGGAATCTGCATCTTAAGTAAGAGCCCAGGTAACTCCCACTGGGGAAACACTGCATCCAGCGCAAGGTCAAAGACACCCTGGAAAGCAGGTCTGCCCTGGAGGAGAACGTGTGGTCATGCAGAAACAGGGCTGGCTGTGGCTGGGGTCAATTGCCCATTTATGACCCCAGGTGGATTTTGTCAGCAGTCACGGCTAGGAAGAAGTGGCATGCCACAGATACCTTTGGAATCTCCAGTTTGCAGAAATAGTGAATAATGACTTGTCACCTTTGTGCTTTCCTCCCTGAGGGACAGAGTCCTGGCAGCTGATTTAGGCCAGGATCTGGTTCCAACATGTCTGAACCGCGTGCCCCCAGGCCCACAACTGACCGCTCTGCATCTGTAAAATGGGAACAACGACAGCACCATCAGGATTCCTCGCACCGGCTCGTGGCCGTCACTTGAGGCTATCAGGAGCCGAGGCACAGAGCAAGGATCCCGCAGTAGGATTAGGGAGGCACTTCTTAAGTCCTGCACATTAGGGGGTCCCTTTCCTTTCTCAATCACAGGAAGGCAGGGCCTAGGACAAACAAAAACATCTAAGTGGAGACCACACACATCCTGGCCATACATCTCAGGGAAAAATAAGCGGTGGGTCCAGGCACGGAGCCTATGCTTTTAAGGCACCCTTGTCTTAATCGGAGTCTCAATCTTAATTCTGTTTTCATTTTCCTAACCACAACCTGGCCTCCACGCTCTTCCTCTCTGGCCGGGATTCTAAGTGAGAGGAGAAGCAAGGCCATGGGGTGGGGGAGATGGAGAGCCATACTCCAGCTGGCTGATCTCTTGTCTCAGCCTGGTCCCTGCCTACTGAAGTAATTCAACAGTGTCACTGATTCAGACACAAGAAGTCATCCCTCGCACATCATAGCTTCATTGCAAAATCATTTGGGGAATTTCGGGTGAACCCCAAATCTTTCTCTTTCTCAAAAATAATATTAAAGTGGCACAGTGGTTAAGAATCCGCCTGCCAATGCAGGGGACACAGGTTCGAGCCCTGGTCTGGGAAGATCCCACATGCCGCGGAGCAACTAAGCCCTCGCGCCACAACTACTGAGCCTGTGCTCTAGGACCCACGAGCCACAACTACTGAAGCCCGTGTGCCTAGAGCCCATGCTCCGCAACAAGAGAAGCCACTGCAATGAGAAGCCCGTGCACTGCAAAGGAGAGTAGCCCCCACTCACCGCAACTAGAGAAAGCCCGCGCACAGCAACGAAGACCCAACACAGCCAAAAAATAAATAAATAAAATAAATTTATATATTAAAAAAAATAAATATTAAAGTAATTTCTGCTCCACCCCAGCTCTATGGAAAATGCAGACAGACACATTGTCCTACTGTAGACCGAGAGCTCTCCTAGACCGCACTGTCATCCCTGGGCCCTGTGTCAGGCACGTGGCAGGTATGGCCCGAAGGAGCGAGTGAGCCTGCTGTCCTGCTCAGCGTTGTGTGGGGAATGTCTCCCTGCTGAACACACAGCCCCACCTCCCTGTTCCCTGCAGCCCCCTTTCTCTCACATGGAGGGATGCCCCTTCAATCTCCTCCCATGGGTCCCCGGCCCCTCCACTTTGTAGCAGCTGGAGAAACACTCAGGTCCCAGTGGAAGTAGAGCAAGGGAAAGTGAGAAGCTCCAAACAGCCCAGGGCTGGAGGCTGTTTCAGGGAAGGATTCCCCGGGTGGCAGGGAGAGCAAGCAGAGCAGAGAAAACAGAGAAAACTGCAGCCTCAGGGCCGGCTGGGAGTCAGTGCCCACCCTCTCCCCTCCCTGGAGGCCGCTGGGGAAGGGAACAGTGTGCGGAAGGGAAAGCTCCCTCATGGACTGGCGCCCGTCTGCTTCACAGCAGGGAGTCCAGGCCGTCAGTTCCTTAGAGTCGGGGGGCCTGGGTCTCAATTCTCCTTAGAAGCCCCAAACCCCTAGTGGGGTCTGGTCCAGCAGGGCAGGGATTTAATATCTGTTGAATTAAATTGAGCTAGACTGAAGCTGAGGGGGAAACAACACTGTACGAGTTTCCTGGGGCTGCTGTAACAAACAACCACATACTTGGTGGCTTAACACAACAGAAATGTATTATTTTACAGTTCTGGAGGCCAGAAGTTCAAAGTCAAGGTGTCGGCAGGGCCATGCTCCCTCTGAAGGCTCCAGGGGAGGGTCCTTCCTGCCTCTTCCAGTTCCTGGTGTCTCCAGGTGTCCCTTGGCTCCAAAGCTCTGCCTCTGTCTTTGCATGGCTTTTTCTTCCCGAGTCTCTGTTTTTTTTCTGTCTCTTACAAGGACACTCTCCTTTAGGACCCACTCTAGTCCATGATCTCATCTTGATTCTCATCTGAATTATAATTACAAAGACCCTTTTTCCAAATAAAGTCACAGTCTGAGGTTCTGGGTGAACAGGACCTTTTGGGGGACACTCTTCATCCCAGTGCATACATTAAATAGCAAATAGCACAGGCAGAAGTGACAAGAAGGTGGCTGGGAGCTGGGAGACCTTGATCTAGTTACTTGTGGCTCAGTTGTCCCAGCTGTCAAGGGCTCCCATTAGCATCTCTGACCTCCACTGCCAGCTGGGAGGTGGGGTTCCCGGCTGCCTTTTACAAATGAGGAAACTGAGGCTCGGAGGGGTTGAACGTACGGGCAAGGTCACATAGCCAGCTAGAGCTGGGAGTAGAATCCAGGTCGACTGGCACCGGAGCTTAGGGATTTCACAGCCAGGAAGGGCTGGGTTTGAGGAAACCCCCAGCACCGATAAGGTCCCAAGATCTTTCCACTCCAAGGAACTTAATTTATCAAAAGAAAGCAAAGGTGAACTGTCTTGGTTTTCATGTTCCTTCACTTCCTCATGTCGTAGATTTTGGAATGCGGCTACTTCCCTGGAATCACTTGAGAAAGTGAGATCAAAGAGAACAAGGATTAATTAAATTATTCCTAGAAATTAGTCTGTACTAGGGAAGTAAGGTGCAGAGACCCAGCTGGACCCAGCCTTGCCCCTGCTGCCTATGAGGACCTAATACACTTGGAAGCTACGCTGACCTTCACCTGGATGCCTGCTCCTTCCCACACTGGCCAAAAACACCAGGTGGTTCAGGAAAGATTTGCCCCAGGAGTGGAGGGGGTGGGGGATTGGGAAGCAAATCTTCTCCCCCCACCCCAAGTATGGCTCTGCAGTGTCTGTTCAACTTTGAAGTCCAGAGGTTGCAGAACGTCTTGTTAGGAAGTTTCTAGTACCTTGGACCATGTTCTGAAGAAATGCATTCATTTATTCAATCAATCTCTATTGTGTACTGCCCAAGACCAGGTTGTCAGCTCCAAAGGCGGGAGGGCAGGCTTTGTTCGCAAGGGGCCCCCCAGGGTTCAGAACCTGGCGTCCACCAGGCCCCCGTTGAGCTGCTGAACAAATGCAGGAACAGGCCCTGTCCTAGACCACAGGACGTCAGAAGAAAGGTTCTACTGAAAGGGCAGGGAAGAATGAATTTCTTGCTCCCGGGCCTCGGTTTCCTTATCTGGAGATGGCGGACCGCTGCCTGAAGTTGTAGGGTTATAGGTGGCTGGGCCACCAGCTTCTCCCCCGCCTGTCCCCAACCCACAATCCGTGCCAATGCAAATGCTCCCTGACCCTGGCCGGTGTGCTTGCATCCTCTCGGTTCCCGGAGCTGAGGAAGTAACCCGCTGAAAGGAGGCCGACTTAATGGCTCCATTTGGATGAGGTTTTCGCACAGAGCTTGTTCCCGTCACATCTCAAGGCAGGCCAGCCGCCTCAGAGGTGCGGGCGCCCGGCCTCTGTGAACTCACGACCTTCTCACGGGCCCCGTGGGCGGTTATCAGCACCCTCATTTTCGGGGGTGGCGCCCAGGGCTCAGAGAGGCCAAGCCACTCGCCCAAGGTCACACAGCTTCGCAGAGACAGAGGGGGAATGGGGACGCGGGTCTCTCGAGCCCCGCTCCAGCGGCTTTTCGAAGACACTCGCTACCTTCCTATTGTGACGCTCAGGAATAAAACGGGAAGCCCGGACGCCCGCTTTCACCTAAAACAATGCTCCACGCAGATCTGTGTGAACAAAAGCAACCAGAAATCCGCCTCGGGTTTTCGGCCCGCCCGGCCCGCCGGCCAATTGACTCCGCCGGCCGCCGCGGGGCGGGCCGGGGCGGTTCCAACGTGATCGACAGCCCCGGGGAGGCGTGGCCGCGGCAGGGGCGAATTGGATTGGGGACCCGGAACAATCATGGGCCGAGAAGGCGCAGCCCGAGCCAATCAGCTCGGGGGGCGGGCCCGGCCGCCTGGCTGTCGTGAGAGGCGGCCTCCCCGCCCACTTGCGCCTCGTCCCGGCGCCCGTCAGCTGCGAACGCGGCGCTCGGCCCGGATCCGTCCGCGGCGCTGGAAGCAAAGGCGCGAGGCCGTGGCAAGTGCCGGCGCAGATCCCTCCGCCGCCCGCTCCCGAGTTCGCTCCGAGCGCCGCTCCCGAGCCGCCGCGGCCTCCGTCCCGGGTAACGGCCGTCGGCCCAGCGCGGCGGCGCGGCGGCATGGCCCGGGCGGCTCCGTCGGGGGGCGGCCCGCAGTGACAGACCCTGCGGCGCGGGGGGAGATGGGGGCGGCCGCCTCCCGGGCGACGACGACGACGACGAGGAGCAGCCGCCGCCGCCGCCGCGCACCGGCCGCCGCCGGGGACGGGCGCGGGCCAGGAGCCCGCCCGTGAGCGGGGGGCCCGAGGCCGATCGCCGCCCCCGGCCGCCCCGGCCGCCCCGGGCCCCCCCGGCGCCCCGCGCGCGCCCGCCCGCCGGCCCCTGGCGGGGGTCTCGCCCGCGCCGCGCGCCCCCGGCCCCGGCGCGGCCCTCGGCTCCCGGCCGCCCTCGCCCTCGCCCGGCCCCGGCCGCGCCCCCGCCCGCGCCCGCCCGCGCCCCCGGCCCCGGCCTCGGCCCCGGGCGGCGGCCCCCGGCCCCGCGTGGCGGCGCGGCGCGGGCGGCAGCATGGTGGAGAAGCGCTGCCCGCTGCAGAGGGACGGCGTGTACCGCTGGTTCTCGGAGCTGCCGTCGCCGCAGCGCGTGGAGTTCCTGTGCGGCCTGCTGGACCTGTGCATCCCGCTCGAGCTGCGCTTCCTCGGCTCGTGCCTCGAGGACCTGGCCCGCAAGGACTACCACTCGCTGCGCGACTCGGAGATCAAGGCCAACAACCCGGCCGACCTGGGCAGCCTCACCAACCTGACAGACGAGGTGGTGCGCAGCAAACTGCTCGTGTCGCTGGCGCTGCTGGGCTCGGAGCAGCGCGAGGCGGCGGGCGTGCTCTACCGCACGCTCACGCACATCGACTCCATCATCCACAACTACGGGCTGCAGCTCAACGAGGGCCGCACAGGCGATGAGTTCCTGCTGCTTTTCACCATGGCCTCCAACCACCCGGCCTTCAGCTTCCACCAGAAGCAGGTGCTGCGCCAGGAGCTCACGCAGATCCAGAGCAGTCTGAGCGGCGGCGGCGGCGGCGGCGGCGGGGGCCCCGGGGGCAAGAGCGCGCTGCCCACATGCCCGGCCTGCCACAAGGTGCGTGCCCGCGCGCCAAGCTCTCACCCCGGGCCCCAAGCCCCCGCCGGAACCCCAAACCTCACACTTAGCTCTCCAAGCCCCCACTGGCACCCCACATCACCGCAAACCCCTGCGCGCACCCCAGGCTTCCGACCCACCGACTCCTCGCCACCCCAAGCTTCCACTCCGCACTTCACTCCGTGTCCCACGCCTCCCTCCTGCACTTCAGACCCCACCCTCACCTCAACCCCCTATTCCCTCCTTGCACTCCAAACCCGCACCCCTAGACCCCGCCCGGCACCCCACGCCCCCTGGGGCCCATCGCACCCGCCTTACTCGGGGCCCGGGGGAGGGGGCTCCGGGACTGGGGAAGGACGCCCCGGGCAGAGTTCGCGGCCCGCCGGGCCTTCGGTACACGTCTTCCGCGGGAAGCTGGAACCGAGATAAGGCCTTTGTCCCCTTCATCGGGCTGTTGGGCGACAGATAACCGTTACACATTGTGTCCTCTTGGTTTCTCCAAATCTGGTGTTTATTATCAGAAAAGGAAGCCGCTAGTGAGGTGGAGATTAGAAGGCGCTGGAACGATAGGAGACGTTCGCGGGGTGCTGTGCTGGGGCTCCCACGGCTTAGGTGTCCATTTCCCGGGAGTGGTGGGGTCGGCGTCGCCCCGAGGAGGTTAGGGTCGGCGTGGGCCGCAGGCCGCCATGGGCCGCAGGCCGCCGTGTGCACGTGTGTCAGTGTGTGCGTGTACGTGAGTACACGTCTGCTTGAGTGTATGTGCATTGTGTGTATACGTGAGTGTGTGCGCACGTATATATGTGTATAGAGTGTATATGTGTATTTCTGAATGTGTACGTGTGTCTGTATTTATACTGTGTGTAAGAACCGGGCTGTTGTAACAGACGGAAAAGCAGGTTTGGAGCCTTCAACGCATGTGAAACAGTTATTTCTCCGTGACCCGCCTTCCTTTTTAGAAACAAATCCCAGGCTGATTGAGAGTCCAACTAGGATTAGTTAAAAGATCTCCTGTCTCCAAATTAAACAGGAAGGGCAGAGTGGTCATTCAGTTAGAAATGTGAACTTTTGTCTAAATGTTTAAAAACTATGTAAACACAAAGCATTTGGGGCTCAAACGTCTTTTTAACAGCCCCCTGGGACCCTGTGCCAGAATTGTGCTCCAAGCAAAAGGATTTATTTTTGACCACGTGTGTTGTGTGTTTTGGGATTAAAACTGACTTTCTTTGGGAAGTAAAAGATTGCAATCATACCAGTAGTCTGAGTGCTTTTTGATAGTGTCTGCGCTGTCCGAAACTAAAACTTTGTTTCTCTGGTTTGCTAGTGGTGGTTTTTAAGCTCTTTCAACTGTGGATTGTGGCTTTTAATGATTTCCTTTGAGACGTGGTTGTGATACCTACATTGGTTGTTTTTTTTTTTAGCTGCATTGGGTCTTCGTTGCTGTGCACAGTCTTTCTCTAGTTTCCGCAAGCAGGGGCTACTCTTCCTTGTGGTGCGTGGGCTTCTCATTGGGGTGTCTTGTGGAGCACAGGCTCTAGGCGCACGGGCTTCAGTAGTTGTGGCATGCAGGCTCAGTAGTTGTGGCTCTCAGGCTCTAGACTGCAGGCTCAGTAGTTGTGGCGCACGGGCTTAGTTGCTCCACGGCATGTGGGATCTTCCCGGACCAGGGCTCGAACCCATATCCCCTGCATTGGCAGGCAGATTCTTAAACACTGTGCCACCAGGGAAGCCCCCCCCACATTGGTTTTTAACTTGTTGTATCTTTTTTGAGATATGAACCACCTCTGAGACTTTGGTTTCCTTTTTTAAGCGTGTGTTCAAATCCCATCCTAAAAATGTTTTTCCAGCTACAACAAAGGGAAAGCAGGGTCCTATAAAATGTGGTTGTCCATAGGGCACTCAGTAGGCTCTGGGGTGCTGGTGTTCATGGGCTTTCAGTCCCTGGTGGCCAGTTTCATGAGCTCTCAGTCCTCTGTTTGTGTTAGTAAACACTGGTAGTGTCTGTGGCTGTTACACCAGTCATATTCACCTCTTGAAGGGGATTCCTTTGTGTGTACAGATGCATCACTTTATAAGAGCAGAAGATGGCGATTATTTTGGTGGGGCAGCGAGCTAAAGCTAGAACAAAAATACCTTTTATGAGAGAGACTTTTTGTCAAGCCAGAAACCCCTTTGATGAGATGCAGGGGCTCGGAATTGACCAGCTGTGTGACCTAGGCCAGAATCCTCTCTCGTCCTGGTTTTCCCTTTGGGGGTGGAAAGCAGGTTACCTGTCTCATGGGCTCGTTTGGAGGGTTCCATGAGGTCCCATGTGAAGCGCCCAGGAGATGTTCTGTGAGAGCTCTCTTGGCCTTGTCCTCTCTGGCTTTCCATAGAGGAGCGCTAACTTTTTTTTTGGCTGCAGTGCTGGGCTTGTGGGATCTTAGTTCCCCGACCAGGGATGGAACCCCGACCCATGACAGTGAGAACGCCAAGTCCTAACCACTGGACTGCCAGGGAATTCCCTAGGAGTACTAACTTAAACAAGGCACGTTGTCAGGGAGTGAAATATTTATGTTTTGGAGTTTTGGTGTTTTCTAAGTTGATTTTTGAATATGTAGTTACTTGGAGCTGGCTTTTTTGTTGTTGTTGTTCTGTTCATCTGTGGGAAATTGGAGAATTTTGCCTGACATTTAATAATGAGGTTATAATGAGTAACCTTGGGGCCATTGCTTCCATGTTTCAGAAGCAATCATGGTGTCTGGTTTTACCTAGTACATCCCCTGTGTCACTGCTGAACTTAACTTCACTCGTATTCACTTAACTTTCTGTTCCTTTGCTGCTTTCAAATTCATGCCTGACACTGATAACACAAGTCCTATGAAATCTAACAAGTAAGCCTTTTGCCTTGTTAGTATCCCTAAATCTAATATTTAGTGCAGTCCTGAAAAAGCAGCCCCTTAAAGCTCTGTTTGCATTTCTTTTGTAAGACGTTGTGTTTTGTTTTGAACTCTTTGAGCTTAGAGACTTTGTGTTTATCTTTTAAAGATAAAGACGTTAATTGTTTTTTATTCTTTATCCTATTTAAAGGAACATACTTCTTGTAACTAAATTTTCTGATATAGTCAGTATTTGAAATTCCTTCTCTAAAGTCTCACTGGGTTATTTTAAAATTCTTCTTGCTCCAAGGAATTGTAGAAGAAGTTGAAAAGTGTGAAGAATGTAAAATAGACATTTTTACTTTCAGAAAGGAAGGTGTTCGTAGGCTGGAGGGAGAGTGGGGTGGCTTCACTGTGCTCAGTAGCTAGGCACTGTAGGTGTGCAGTGTGAAAAACTGTCTTTCCATTTTATTTAATTATAAAGCCATAGTTTTGGGAAAAGTTTAAATTTATCTTTTGCCATCTTTTCTCTGTATGAGTGATAAAGTGCTGTGGCATATGCTTATTTATTTATTGAGATTTAATTCGTATGTCATGAAATTCACTCCTCTAAAGTGTATAGTTCAGTGGTTTCTAGTATATTCACAGAGTTGTGCAGCCATCACCACTGTCTGATTCCAGAACATTTTCATCACCCCTAAAAGAAACCTGTACCTATTTGCAGTCACTTCCCATTCACCCTCCCCCAGCCGTGACAACCACTAATCTACTTGCTCTCTGTGGATTTGCCTGTTGTGGGCATTTCATGTAAATGGGATCACACGCTAGGTGGCCTTTCGTGGTTGGCTGCTTTCACTCAGCGTACTGTTCTCAAGGTTCACTCATGTCCTGTGTAGCCTGTGTCAGCACTTCACTCCTTTCAGGCTGAATAATTTCTGTTGTGTGGCTCTACCCCGTTTTGTTTGTCCATCCATCAGTTGATGGGTTTGTGAGTTGTCTCTGGTGCTTGCTTCTAGACTTTTTCATTCACGGCTAGTAGGCTCGTGTCTTAATCCCTTCCACCTAACACTTGCTCATTCGTCTCCGGAGTGTCGCCCGCACACGGCCATCCGGAGGGACCCGGCTCTCAACGGTAAGAGCGCACCTGGCGGGTTGCTGGGCGTCGGTGCAGCGCCCGGCAGGTCTGTCCCTGGGCTCCCAGCGGAACTGCGGTGAGAGGTGGCAGAGGCCACTCTGCTCTCAGGGCTGCCGGTCAGCTCCGTGGTCACGCTGTGAGGCGGGGAGCTGTGAGCCCCTCCTGCCCTCGCGTTCCGGAATCCTCGTGATGAGGATCCTCACGGACCCACTTCGAGAGGGTGTCGAAACTGCTTGTAAAGTGCTTAGTGCAGGAGCGTGGTGGGTGGCGGCCCTCCTCTGGGTGTGTGTCCTGTGATACAGCTCCGGAGTCCTCCTCTGTGGGCTGAGTGCCCGAGAAACTTGGGGTCCACGCAGATACGGTGAACAAACCTGCTAATAATCTCTTGCCCAAGGCAAGCAAGAGCTTGCTTTGTCTCGTTGCTTTTCGTAAGCTGTTGGAAATCATTGCAGTTCAGAGGTGAGACACCTGGTAGTTTGTCATGTGCGGTAGAAATGGCTTCCTCTGGTTTCTCCTTTAACCCTAAACCCTGGACTGTTGGAGCTGAAAGTAGTCTGAAACCACAGGAAGGGACTTTGCCTGGAGCTGCTGTTTTCCCTCTCAGGTTAAAGGAAGAGCTGTGCCTGGAAGGCCAGTGCGGCTCCCTGTTCACACTTGTTCCAGGCAGCTGAGGTCCAAGGTCACCAGTCTCTAAGCAAGTCTGGCTTCCTTCATCACACTGCAGGAGAGGGTGTCCTGAGATAGATTGGATTTTTTTTTTTTTTTGGCCAGCTTTTATAGGTCCCAAAGAGTGTCCTCTTTTTGTAGTGAAGTACGTGATAAGGAATTGAGACATCCTGGGGTACGGTTTTAATTGCTTTTCTGCTGCTGGTATATTCGTTGAAAATGAAAACCCCTCACGTCTCCTTGGAGTCTCAGTCCTGCTGTTTTTCTCCTGTATAATGGCTCAGATTATGTGGCACTTTAATTACTGTCTTTTGCCCTCAGGTTAATTTAAGGCTATTTACTTTGACACGAGCTAGTTCGCATTTGCTTTATTTAACTCAACAAACATTTTTGAGTTCCTATTCCACATGTGTTCTGGAGTATAGTTGTAGAAGCTGGAAGTTTCATGTCATATTAGGGTGTGATGAGCGATGGGGTAGCATTACTGATACAAGTTAGAACGTAATTGCAGATAAACATCAACATTAGCCTTGTTTCTGCAGTTTTTGAAGTTCATTGTTTACTTAGGCTTTATTTTACCCATTTTTCTTCTCAGTCCTGTATACTTTATTTACCTTCCTTTTGGATTGAGGACATTTTGGATTAATATACATATTTTCCCAACAAATTCACTTATGAGTTTTACAACTTGAAAGGAAGCTAGGAGGAGGGACCCGAGCTGGTACATCCTTTCTGTTTGCTAAATTGTTGACTGCTGACCTCCTTAGAGACTGTTAGTAAATCAAAGGAAAAATTTTATCACATCTAGGAAAAATAGTCTCTACTTCAGTATTCTTTTTATTTTTTCCTGCCTTAGATGGATTGGACTTTAGAAAAAAAGATCTTTTGGGTATCTTTTTTTTTTTGAGAACCCGCCTCAGAACACTGCTTCTCTCATTAGTTTGAGTAGGAGCTGTTGCCCCAAGTTCACTAACTGGTTTACAGATTATTGAAGGGTTTCTGATTTTTGACTTTACCCTTGAAATATACAGTTTAGAAATCACTTTCAACCAGGCAGCGGCTTTGTAGGAGCCTCCCTATTTATAATAGCCACTCTATTTTATGGCTGCCCTGTGAGACCTAACATATTATAGCAACGTTTCCTGTCAAAAGTGAAAAGCAATTATCGAGAACTAATGAAATATTTGGTTAATTCTTAAGCAGTTTGTTTTGTTTTCGGTTAGAAGGCCTGAAGTTATTTAGAGTGAAGAGAAGACAAAGGCAAGACAGACTGTCTTTCAAATAATGGCTAATTTCACATAATCTCTTTGACACAGTATACGGCCAGGACCTCAGAGGCAGGGCCAGCGGACTCGCCTCTGGGGGGTTGGAACTTGGGGTGGGTGTTTTGCAGGTTATCTGTACCCGTCCTGTCCTTAGTCTCTCGTTTCGGGGCAGAGGTTGCCTTTCTGTCCCAGGCAGTCTCTCTGTCTCTGTTCTGGTCACATCTGCCTGTTTCCTCAGGGACATTGTTAGGTCACGTGCTGCGCTTTGCTATTTCCTGACCTCCCCACCTCCCCACACCAACCTTTGACCTCCACTGTTTTCCCACTTGGAGCATCAGCACTTTCGTGGAAGCAGCAAGACCCTTCCTTCCACGTGTCCCCTCAGTCATCCACTCACGTCTTGGTTCCTTTGTGACCAAGTCCTGCCCCAGAGCAGCCAGCAGGCCTGCTCTCCAGGGAGAGCCCATTTTTAACAGTTTGGTGTGAATCCTTCTGAGGTTCTAATGCCTATATAAATATATACTTATGTATTCTTTGAAAACATCATATATGCATAATTAAATACAAATAGGATCTCCCATACATGCTATTCTGCCCGCGTGTGCGTGCGCGCGCACGCACACACACACACACACACACACACACACCCAAACCCAAACCCAAACCCAGTGATACAGAATACAGCCAGCCTCCTGGAACCTGGCTTCTGCCCCCAGCCTCTTCAACTAGAACAGTTTTTATTAAAGGGAACCCAATAAATCTTTTAAATTAAAAATATTTTAATAGATAATGAGAGGTAAAAAAAAAATTGAAAAGCTACAAAAGAATATTCAATGAGACATCCCTTTCTTTCCCCTCCCCCATCCCCCATGCAATCAGGGAAGGACACACAGGACGTTTCAAGGTTCCTTTCCTTTACCTGCTGGTTGATACCTTTTATTTCATATTAAAAAAACAAGTTTTTGTTTTTTTGTTTTTTTTTACCCAGGAACCCATGCAGTTCCGTTCCCCTCTCTGTTCCTTGTAGAACCTTCCAGAAAGACTCTCTGTCTTTACAAATAGGTAACTGGTGTCTTGCTGCACGTACAGGTCTGTCCCTTGTTTGCTTCTCTTGGCGTCTTTCTTGATGAGCCTTCATGTCAGTGCGCAGAGCGGCTTCATTCTATTTTGTGGCTGCCCTGTGTGTCTCTGTTGACGAGCACTGTTCCCACCTTACTGTTGCAGACAATGTCCGTCACTTCCATGTCATGTACACGTCACCTGCATAGGGCCTTTCACATGTTGCTAAGTGTGTCTCCAGAGCCGAAGCCTGGACGTGGGGTTGGTGGCAGGTCACGTGGTCTGCGCTTATGTAATGATTTGGGGTGTCGCCGAGCTGCACCTCGTGGGACCTCCACAGCGTGTGTGAGCGCCTGTCTGCGTCCCTCCCCTCCCGCTGGGCGTCAGCGCACCGCTGGCTGCTGCCGGGCACTTAGGCGAGGAATGCTGCTCAGTGCAGGGACGTGTTTGCAGGTGATCCATTTTATTTATTTTTGTTGAGCTCTCCGTATCCTTTGCCCCTTTCTGTTGGGTTGTTGATCTTTTCTTTATTGTTTTTTAGGAGCTCTTTAAGTTTCAAGGAAATTATCCTTTTGTCTTTAGTGGAAGTTGTAGGTATTTGTTTTCCAGGTTTGGATTTTTTCCAAGAGACTTTACCATGCAGTTTTTGTTTGTTTGTTTGTTTGTTTTAATGTCATTCTTTTCAGTCTCGTTTGGCTTCTGGGTGTCGTGTCACAATTAGAAATGCAGTATACATTTTGCATCGTACATATTACTATACATATGCATAGATTGTGCTCATATACACATCATGCATTATACATGATAACCATTCCCTGTGGTGTCTTCTTACAAAACTTGTGTGGTTTCTCATTTTACATTTAGCAGATCCATCTGGAATTTATTTGGTATAAGGTACAAAGCTGGTTTTATATTTTCCAGATGACCACCTAGTTGTCCCAGTGCCATTCGTTGAATAATGCATCCTTTCCCTCTCAGATTTAAAGTGCTGTCTGTTACGGTATGGCGTATTTCCCAAGTATGTTTCGGTTTACTTCTAGACTCTCCATTGGGTCTCACTGATGTCTTTATCTTGATGACCTCTTATTTGCCAGATTCACTGGCTACTTTTCAGCCCTTATCCTTCTCATCTCTCATTTGTTCTGTGGGTTCCCTGCGCAGTGAAATTCCGCGGGGGATGGTGTTATTTTTTTTTTTTTTAAACAAATGGGGCCGCTGAGATGCTGGGTTAAAGGGTCTGGGTGGGGCCTGGTCACCCGCTGCCTGGGAGTGGGCCCCCTCCCTTACTTCTCTGGCACCGTTGACTTCCTCCTGCTTCTATGAGCGTTTGTTTTCCGTTTCTCTCCTGCTTTCCTGCCCTTTTGATGATGGTATTCCTCAGGCTTCTCTCCTCCTTTCTCTTCTCTTGTTACTTTATAATTCATGACATCTTCAGCTGTGATTTTGCCGCTCTCTCTGGTTACCCCCAAATCTCTAACTAACTGGGACTGAGCTACAGCTGGATGTCCCAGGGAGCTCAGTGTGTACAGAGGCAAGGTCCTCTCTTCCCATCCTTTATTGCTGCGCCCTTGTCCTGATCCCCAGCCAGGAGCCCACACCTGCTTTCTCATTTTCAACCAGCTTGTTCTCAGGTCCCAAGCATCTCCATAGACTTACTGTTCTCCATCGGCACTGCCGCAGCCCGGTTCAGCGTTGGGTCTGTCTGTCTGTCTGTCCCTCGCTCTCTCCCCCCTCACCTCTCCCTAACACACTTGGCATGATGGTTACATCTGTGGGACACTCCTTAGTAGGTGGATTTGGGGTAGTTTATCAGGGATTCAGAGCACAGATTAAAGCTGTCTTCTGGGGACAAGCACAGCCCTAGCCCCGCGCGGCCCTGCCTCATCGCAAGTCAAGAAGCAGACTGGAATGTGAGTGACGACCTCTTTGTAGAATTAACTGATGCCATTGTTTTAAGTCTACAAGAGGCAACTTTATAACTTCTCTCTTTTGTTTTTTGATTAAATTTAAAACAGAAATTTCGGTACCTTAACTCCTTTTAGAAATAACAGTGACATGTTCAGGTGCCGACTTTAACCTGGTTGTAGTCTAGTACCACACCTACTCGTCTCCCTGGCCTGGGTCTGTGTACTGTAACACCCCGTAGTCTCCCTGGGCCCCTCTTAGCCTCTAACAGCAGTTCCCAGGGTGGCACAGAAACGGTCCTGGTAAGATGCCCGTAGGAGGGTTATTCTCTGGCATGCAGTTCTTAGCATGGTGTGCTGCGTCCTTTGTGATCTGCCCCTTGCCCGGCTATATTCAGCTTTTATATTGCTCCTGTTCACTGTGTTGCCACGTTGCCCTGAGCCTTTGCAGATGCTGTTCTCTCAGATGGGACACCTGCTGCCTGGGGCATCCCAACCCCTACTTCCTGGTGCACACATATTAAATAAGACTTCTTCTGGCTCCTTCTGTCCTAGCCCTTACCCTACTGTAGTAGGGTTCTTTAAGTTTTCATCACCAAACTTTGCCTTATTGGAGGGCAGAGACTGTGTCTCTGTCTTTCAATCCCAGAGGCCAGCGGTCCCTGCCACCTAGTAGGGGCTGTGTCCTGAGCGTCTGTGAAAACCCAGTGGAAGGGACATGTTGGTGTTTATGAAAGGCCCCCTCAGTGAAAACCTTTTCTTCCTTAGTGCTTTTCTTCTCTATGGCCCTATTAGTAATATCTGTTACCAACTCACACTCTCCATAGCCTTTATCCAATGGCTGTTTCTCTTACGCATTACACAGCCGTAGATTCTAGTGAATTTTAACATCTGTATCCTACTTACTTATTTTTCAAAAGCCGGCGTGCAAAAGCTTCTGTTGGGAGAAACTCTCTGAATAGGATGGTTTGGCTTTATATTACGCTGTGACAAAACCAAGTTTATGGACAAGTACACCCAGAGCTGGGGAGGAGGTGAGAGCTGGGGACAGGGCATGTGGTCTTCCGGTGCTCTGGTGGGCTGGTCACCTGTGGCGCCATGCACGTGGATCAGGTCGTCTTGGAGAGGTAGCTTAGAGCTTGTATCTCTAAACGTAAGACTCTTTCACTATATTCCTTTAGTGTTTGCAGAATTGTAAATCATGGTAAGCCTAGATGTTTTAACGTGCTATAGAACGGCAGTAAACCGAGCGACTGTTATCACCCCAGTTGTTAGTTTATATGTCTTTTATACTTTAAACATTGACATCAGATTCATTATAAGAAGGGAGCATTATAGCATCATTTCGTAGTTATTTGGGACTTTTACATAAGAACTTCAGTAGAATTACTAGAAAGAAATTGTATCCTCAATTTTCTTACTGATTCACAGTGAATCTAATTAAAACATGTATATGTAGGAACTACTTCTAGAAATATTATAGTCTAGACTAGAAAAAATAACTTTGAAAAAGGAGGAGAATTAATTTGTGGGGAAGAAAAACAGTCCCTTCTCCCATCACATTTGGGCATTTTAATAAAAATTAAAAGCTTGGGAATAATGGTAACGACCTAGCTATAACAAAGTCAGTTAAATTAATGAGATACTTTGAACGTACTGGGTGTTGGGGCCGCGTGGGAGGCACTGCGCGGTGCGTGTACTCCGCCTGGACGCGATCAAGTATTAAAATACTCTTTGGAACTTCGCTCCTCCCTGTGGGAGGGTGATCCTCCTGTCGCCAGCTTCCCGACAGAGTGTGTTTCTGGTACGGGTACTTTGCAGGGTGGGATTTTTCTGAAAACTCTTATTTTGTGTGGGTTTTTTCCTGTACTTTAAAGACTAGGTATGAAGCTCGTGAACCAGTGTGCTGTTCATATTCGTGCTGGGGAGGCTGATTGAGCAATCACAAGGATGCTTTTTCTTTCAGAATTGTTAGTGAAGAGATGAGTAGAAGACAGGTAGCACGCACACAAGAGGGGTCCGTGCCCTGCGCGGGGCGCTCTGCCGGGTGCTTCTGACGTGTGTGTGCGGTCTTCCCGGTGAGCCTGTGAGGGAGGTTCCGTCCCATCCCGTCCTGTCCCCATTCTGGCAGCAGGGAGACAGACACAGGGCTTAAGGATGAGGAACTTCAGAGGTGACATGAGTAAGGGGCTGTGTGTATTATGTGACACCAAAATTATGTTAAAAGTGGTGGGTTTTTTTGTTTTTTTACTTCATCATTAAAAGTGAGAGGAAAACCCTGAAGAATATGGAATGAGAAGACAAAGGAGGCTAAGCTCTGTGGCTCGTGGAGTAGGAAGTGGGAGGCACTGGCAGTTGTGTGAGCTGCGGGCGCCCAGCCACCTCTGGGCGGCTCTGATTGTTCCTCGGAACCTTTTGTCGTAGTGACGTGGTTCCTCTCCCAGCCACCCCACCCCTACTCATTCATTTTTATTTTTTCAGTAACCTTTCGTTGATATCCTCAGTATTACAGCTCAGTGTATGTATAGTTTAGTTTAAAGGTAAAACTTACTTTCTGTGACTTGCACACTTTTTTTTTGTTTTAACCATTTTTTAATTTAATTTAATTAATTTATTTTTTATCATCTTTACTGGAGTATAGTTGCTTTACAATGCTGTGTTAGTTTCTGCTGTATAACAAAGTGGATCAGCTATACGCATACATATATCCCCATATCCCCTCCCTCTTGCGTCTCCCTGCCACCCTCCCTATCCCATTCCTCTAGGTCGTCACAAAGCACCGAGCTGATCTCCCTGTGCTATGCGGCTGCTTCCCACTAGCTAGCTATTTTACATTTGTTAACGATTTTTTAAAATTGGAGTATAGTTAATGGACAATGTTTTGTTAGTTTCAGGTGTACAGCATAGCGATTCACTTATACATACATATATGTATTCTTTTTCAGATTCTTTTCCATTATAGATTATTGCAAGATACTGAATATAGTTCCCTGTGCTATACAGTAGGCCCTTGTTGTTTACCTGTTTTATATATAGTAGTGTGTGTATGTTAATCCCAACCTCCTACTTTATCTATACCGTCCCCCTGCCCCCCCGCCCCGCTATCCCCTTTAGTAATCATAAGTCTATTTCTGTTTTGTAAGTAAGTTCATTTGTACCATTTTTTAGATTCCACATATAAGTGATATCATATGATGTTTGTCTTTCTTTGTCTGACTTCACTTAGTGTGATAATCTCTAGGTCCATCCATGTTGCTGCACGTGGCATTATTTCATTCTTTTTTATGGCTGAATAATACTCCATTGTGCGTATATACCATATCTTCTTTACCTATTCATCTGTTGATGGACATTCCATGTCTTGGGTATTGTAAATAGTGCTGCTATGAACATTGTGGTGCATGTATCTTTTTGAATTAGAGTTTTCATCTTTTCTGGATATATGCCCAGGAGTGGGATTGCTGGATCATATGGTAGCTCTGTTTTTAGTTTTTAAGGAACCTCCATACTGTTCTGCATAGTGGCTGCACCAATTTACATTCCCACCAACAGTGTAGGAGGGTTCCCTTTTCTCCACACCCTCTCCAGCATTTGTTATTTGTAGACTTTTTGATGATGACCATTCTGATGGGTGTGAGATGATACCTCACTGTAGTTTTGTTTTGCATTTCTCTAATAATTAGTGATGTGGAGCATCTTTTCATGTGCCCGTTGGCCATCTGTATATCTTCTTTGGAGAAATGCTTATTTAGGTTTTCTGCCCATTTTTAAAAAAAAAAATTTATTTATTTTATTTATTTTTGGCTGTGTTGGGTCTTCGTTGCTTCACGCGGGCTTTCTCTGAGCTGTGGCGAGCAGGGGCTACTCTTCGTTGCAGTGTGCGGGCTTCTCATTGCAGTGGCTTCTCTTGTTGCGGAGCACAGGCTCTCAGGTGCACGGGCTTCAGTAGTTGTGGCACGCGGGCTTAGTTGCTCGGCAGCATGTGGGATCTTCCCGGACCAGGGCTCGAACCTGTGTCCCCTGCATTGGCGGGTGGATTCTTAACCACTGCGCCACCAGGGGAGTCCTTCTGCCCATTTTTTTGATTGGGTTGTTTGCTTTTTGGATATTAAGCCACATGAGCTGTTTGTATATTTTGGAAATTCATCCCTTATTGGTCGCATTGTTTGCAGATATTTTCTTCCATTCCATAGGTTGTCTTTTCTTTTTGTTTATGGTTTTCTGTGCTGTGTAAAAAGCTTTTAAGTTTAATTAAGTCCCATTTGTTTATTTTTGTTTTTATTTCCATTATTCTAGGAGACAGATCAAAAAAAAATACTGCTACAATTTATGTCAAAGAGTGTTTTGCCTGTGTTTTCCTCTAGGAGTTTTATAGTATCCAGTCTTACATTTAGGTCTTTAATCTATTTTGAGTTTATTTTTGTATATGGTGTTAGAGAATGTTCTAATTTCATTCTTTTACATGTAGTTGTCCAGTTTTCCCAGCACCACTTATTTAAGAGACTGTCTTTTCTCCATTGTATATTCTTGCCTCCTGACTATAAGTGTGTGGGTTTATTTCTGGGCTTTCTGTTCTGTTCCGTTGATCTGTATTTCTATTTTTGTGCTAATACCATTACTGTTTTGATTACTGTAGTTTTGTAGTATACTCTGAAGTCAGGGAGCGTGATTCCTCCAGCTGCATTCTTCTTTCTCAAGGTTGTTTTGGCTATTGAGGGTCTTTTTTGCTTCCATACAAATTAAAAAGTGTTTTGTTCTATTTCTGTGAAAAATGCCATTGGTAATTTGATAGGGATTGCATTGAATCTATAGATTGCCTTGGGTAGTGTGGTCATTTTAACAATGTTAATCCTTCCAATCTAAGAACATGGTATATGCTTCCACCTGTTTGTGTTGACTTCACTTTCTTTCATCTTGTAATTTTCAGAGTACAGGTCTTTTGCCTCCTTTGGTAGGTTTATTCCTAGGTATTTTATTCTTTGTGATGAGATGGTAGATGAGATCGTTTCCTTAATTTCTCTTTCTGATATTTCATTGTTAGTGTATAGAAATGCAACAGATTTCTGTGTATTAATTTTGTATCCAGCAACTTTACCAAATTCATTCATAAGCTCTAGCAGTTTCCTGGTAGCATCTTTAGGATTCTCTATGTATAGTATCATGTCATCTGCAAACAGTGACAGCTTTACTTCTTTTTCAATTTGGATTCCTTTTATTTCTTTTTCGTCTCTGATTGCCGTGGCTGGGACTTCCAAAACTACATTGAATAAAAGTGGCGAGAGTGGGCATCCTTGTCTTACTCCCGATCTTAGAGGAAACGCTTTCAGCTTTTCCCTGTTGAGAATGATGTTGGCTGTGGGTTTGTCATCTATTGTCTTTACTATGTTGAGGTATATTCCTTCTTTGCCCACTTTCTGAAGAGTTTTTATCATAAATGGATGTTGAATTTTATCAAAAACTTTTTCCGCATCTATTGAGATGATAATATGGTTTTTTTTTTTAAATTATTAGCACCTTTAATTATTATTTGTTTGGCTGTGTTGGGTCTTCGTTTCTGTGCGAGGGCTTCCTCTAACTGCGGCAAGTGGGGGCCACTCTTCATCGCGGTGCGTGGGTCTCTCACTATCGTGGCCTCTCTTGTTGCGGAGCACAGGCTCCAGACGCGCAGGCTCAGTAGTTGTGGCTCACGGGCCTAGTTGCTCCGCAGCATGTGGGATCTTCCCAGACCAGGGCTCGAACCCGTGTCCCCTGCATTAGCAGGCAGATTCTCAACCACTGCGCCACCAGGGAAGCCCCCGAAAATATGGTTTTTATTCTTCAATTTGTTAATGTGGTGTATCACAAAATGCACACATTTTAAGTGTATCATGTGAGTGAGTGAGTGTTTTTCACCACTTGAGTTTTGGTAAATGAATGAACCCCTACCAAGATACAGAACATTACTACCACCCCAGAAAATTTCCTCATTCTGTTTTGGGTCAGTTCCCACCTTTACCGCCACCAAACCCTGCTCTCTCCTACCTCCTGCCTTTTTTCTTTTTTTTCTCTTCTACTTTTCCCCCACCATTGATTAGTTCCACCTTTTCTGGAACTTCATTTAAGGGGACTCACAGACTCCATTTGAGCTATGGGCTTGCTTCGTTGCACTATTTTTAGTGGCTGGTCTAGGGGTTACTGCAGTTTCACAGTCTGCCTTCCTGAGTTCATGTGGAGTGTGAGAATCTTGCAACGGTATTGTACCCATAAGGTTTCTCTGTCCTTCATGCTGTGCTTAAATATGTATTGCTTCTATATATGCTGTTTAGTCCTACAATATGTTTTTTGCTTTAATAGGAATATATTTTTTTAAAGTTAAAATAAAGTATAGTCTTTTATGTTTACTCATGTATTTGCCATTTCTTACAGAAGAACCAGTTTGTTACCGTATCCCTTCAGTCTGGATGGAAATCTTTTCTTCAGCATGTTTTGGAGTGCAGGGCTGATGGCAAGAAATTCTCTGTTTTCTTTTATCCAAAAATGCTTTGTTTTGCCCTGTATTGTTAAAGGGTGTTTTCACTGGATGTAGGATTCTTTGTTGACTGTTCTTTTTCTTCTAGCTTTTAAAAGAGTTGAGACATGTCTTCTGGCCATCATTCATTTTATGGTTCTGTATCCAAAGTGCTGTTTTCCTCTGGCTGGTTTCAAGATCATCTCTGGCTTTGGTATTGGAACAGCTTGACTGTGTTGTTTTCTTGAATTTATCTTGTTTGCTGTTCTTTGAACTTACTGGATCTGTAAATTTTTTTATGACTTTTACTAAATTGGGGAGATTTTCAGCCATAATTTCTCCATGGTTTTTCCTGTCTCCATCTCTCTTTCCTTCTGGAACTCTAGCTGCAGGTATGTTAAACCTTTTGATATTATTCCACAGGTCCTGGAAGCTTTGTTCTTCTTTTTTATTTTTCCCCAAAATATTTCTCTCTCTCTGTGTTTTGGATTGGACGCTTTCTGCTGATCTGTCTTGAAATTCACTGACTCTTCTATTAATTCCAAACTGCTGTTAAGGCCACCCAGTGGATTTTTTATTTCAGAAATAGCATTTTTTGTTTTAGAATTTCCATTAAAACTTGTTTTGTTATTTTAGGACAGGTTTTTAGAGCACTTTTAGGTTCCCAGAAAAATTGATCATAATCACCCAAAGTCCACAGTTTATGTTAGGGCTCACTCTTGGTGTTGTATATTTTATAGGTCTGGACAAATGTGTAATGACATATATCCACTGTTACAGTATTACAGAGTATTTTCACTGTCATTAAAATCCTCTGTGCTCTACCCATTCACCGCCCCCCCCCCCCCCGCCCCGCAACCCCTGGCCACCACTGATCTTTTGACTGTCTCCATAGTTTTGCCTTTTCCAAATGTCACATGGTTGGGATCAGATGGTCTTCTTCACTTAGGAACATGGATTTAAGCTTCCCCCACGTCTTTTCATGGCTGGAGAGCTCATTTCTCTACAGAGCTGGGTCATAGTTCATTGTATGGAAGTTCACAGTTTATTTATCCATTCACTTACTGAAGGACATTGGTTGCTTCCTGAATTTCCATTTTTAGAAACAATTTCTGTTTCTCTACTGAGATCTCTTCTTGGTTCGTATACCATGGGCATATTTTCCCTCCCGTCCTGGAGCCTCGTTACAGCAGCCGCTTATCGCCCCTTGCCTCGGGCCCCAGCTACGGCTCATCTTGTGCCTGCCCTCCTTTTCTCTCTGTGTGGGTCTCGTTTTCGTTTCTTTATGTGTCTAGTAATTACGGATCGCTTCTTGGACATTGTGTGTGAGGCATTGTAGAAACTCTGGATTTTGTTCTGTCCTCCTGAAGGGTGTTGGCACCCAGTTGTGTTTGTTTGGTGTAGTGGACCTGGCTGGGCTCCTCCCAGGCCCCTCTCCGGTGTCCGCCGGCTGCTGCGGTCTGTGCTGCTGATTGGTCTTGGGGTGACCGCCAGGAGCCTGCCCCTTGGCGCCTGGCTCAGGGCTCACGCGGAGTGTGGGCAGGAGTCACGTGCAGAATTTGCTGTTCCCCTTCCGGGCGCTCTCCTTTCGGGGTTTCCCTCTCACTTTCCAGCGGCTGGAGTCCACCAGCGTTCCGATCTCTGGCTTTCCGAGTTGGTGGGGCTTGGGGGCCCTCCCTGAGCTTCAGCTGCTCTCCTCTCTGGCGAGGCCTGGGCCTGCTGGACATGAGCTCACCCGTGCACGTCTCACTTCCAAGCTGAGATCTCCCCCTGGTTTCTCCTGTGTTTGGTTGTGTCGGTTCATTGTTTTATATGCTTTGTCCAGAGCTTATGGTTATCTACAAAATATTGCTCTGACTACTCAGCCATTATTGATGGAGAACCACCTGTGTTTTGTAATCCAAGTGTTGTGGTCAGTGTAGACCACGTGTCCAAGAAGGAGTAATGCTCCCCAAGGAAGTATAGCTGTGAAGGAGTGCTTCCTGCTTGCTGTGACTCGCGTCACTGTAAAGGTGAAGCTCTGGGCAGAGGCGGAGAAATGGGCTGGCCTGGTGCCTTGAGATTAGCGTGTCCTTTGGAGACTGCACGTAAGATGCTTGTTGAAATGTTCTGGCACTCAGGGTGCCGAGGAGGGTCTGGTGTGTGAAAGGGCAGGCTCAGCGCCCATACCCGTGTACCTCTCACGTGCAGGGTCTGCTGACATCTGCGGCTGGAGGTGCATCTTGAATTCCTTGACCTGAGTGTCTTCTCTGATCACGCGTTGGGCCCTTTCCGGTCTGATCTTTCCCTGAACGGCTCCCTGGCCCTGAGGAACTCTGAGCAGCTCAGCCGTGCTCGTAACAGGCGTCTGCTCAAGTGGCTCCTATAGAAAGAAATGCCCAGGGCCTCTTTTACTCATACTTTCTGGACCTTTGCTACGTCCTTGTCTTCAGCTGGGTGGCTCCTGCTCATTTCCAGCTGCTCTGGGTGCCTGTTGTCCCCCATCCTGGATGCCCCAGGGTTCTGGACTGAACCCGTATCGTGGCTTGCACCCCGGGGGATCGTACAGCAACCACTGGAACATGTGCTGCTCTGCGAGGTTCATCTCTGGTGCTTGAATATTACGTCAAGAACCAAAATGGTCATTAGAGCCCAGTTTACTCATTATGACTAGACTTTGAGTCATGTTCTCAAAGAAAACCCCAATATTTAAGCACACTTCTGGCCAAAATGTGCACGCTAACAATATGGTGTGTAGTATGCACTTAATGTCAAAAGTCCTGAGGGTAAAAAGGAGCGACTTTGGCTGTGATGTCCACGAGAAGAAACTACCTGAAATTGACGTTGCCGTGCAGAGGACCGCAGCCCTGCATTTGAAGTGGTTTCCACGAGTACACCGGTCACATGCCTTACGTTTTTCCTAAAGGGGGAGGGGCTGCCTTCCTGAATGTATTTTACATTCAGTGTTGTCTTCAGAGTTTATTGAGATCCCACGTGGCTGTGCCTTTTGAAGTTCTGGGTTTAATAATACTCCTGCGTGACCCTGCGTGACCCCTTGCGTCATTCGTGGTCCTCACCACTAACATTGCACCTTTCTCTCGACACCACTGTTTTTAATGCTCCCCCGCCCCCGCCTTAAATTTGCTGCCTGTTGTCTGCTCAGTTTTAGGAGAATACACCTAAGCTGTTGACATTGTTTAAGATAAACCTCTGAATGAGAGGCTGGCAGTGCGACTGTTCAGACGAAGCCTGTCCTGCTACGCCCTGCGCCTCGGCCACGTCACCAGCTGGACGATGGTGGCCCCTGCTAGGTGACAGGCTCCGGGCGCCTTCCCCCACCGCCGGGCTCTGGTTTAACCGCCGGCTGCCGGCTGCAGGGGGGCCTGGAGTTGAATTTCTGAGCTTCCCGGCGTGCACAGAGGCTGGGTGTGCGGTGGGGCTGCACCGCCCTGAAGGCTGCTTGGGAAGAGCATGGCTTTCGAGCCGCTTTGCTGGAACTCATCTGGTTACGTACTTGGTACCTTGTGCTGAGATTTTTGAGCAGTAATCGTTTTTTGCTCCCTCCTTTTCTCTTTTTTAATGAGCAGAGCCCTAGGGTAAGAAATATTAAAAGCAGTGTTTTTATGTGGAAAACGGTTTTTGGTTAGCTCTGGCTTCTGCTTGTCCTAAGTCAGCAAATAGCTTTCACTATTAAACTATCTATTTTCTTGTTCTGGGTTTTAGAGACACATAATCACTATTTTAGTAAAATGCTTACAAATCACTTTTCTTTTTGATTTTATGTATTTTTTTCCCATTGACTTAGAAATATTTAACATGTTGTTCTTTCCGGTATAGAGGTGGTACTTGGAAAACATGTTGAAAATCAGGGACTCTGTTTGTAGATGCTGGAGTTCATGCTTGTGCTTGGAGGTCCCTGGCGTTCATGAGCTTCAGCCAAGGAGGCCTTCCTGCCCAGCTCTTGGAGACTCGGGGCCCCCACCCATCTGTTCCTGCTCCTGGAAGCCCTTGCTGCAGGTGTTTGCTTGGCTGACTCCTGGTCCCACGAGGCCTCAGCTCCGCCGTCCTCCCTGGACCGCAGGGTTTCCTGTCCTGCCGGTGTCGCTCAGCACCTCCGACAGCTCCCAGACGCGCCAGGCCCGGGGGAGACAGGACAGCGGTGCAAGGGATGAGCAGTTGCGGTTTTAGAACTTGCTTTTGTTGGACTTTTTCGTGCTGTTTGCGTCTTGTAGGAAGGTGCTTTCATTTAGACGTAGTATCTTTTTTTCCCTTAATTCTAATAGTGATTGTTCCTTCCAGAAAAATTGAAAAACAGAAAAGTATATTTTAATCACTCAGATAGTAAATACTATTAAAATTGTGGCATGTTTTCTTCTTTTTTCAATGCCTGTAATATATGTATCTATACGATTTATATATTACGAAATTCACATATCTAAGTGTGAGTGTTCTCCATGCCTTTCATTTTCTGAAATTATTTTTTAAAGGCTGCATAATATTTAATCATATGGATGTAAATTTATTTATTTATTTATTTATTTGGCTGCGTTGGGTCTTCGTTGCTGCGTGCGGGCTTTCTCTAGTTGTGGTGGGGGGGGGCTACTCTTCGTTGCGGTGCGCGCTCTTCTCATTGTGGTGGCTTCTCTTGTTGCGGAGCACGGGCTCTATGTGTGAGGGCTTCTGTAGTTGTGGCTCGTGGGCTTTAGAGCTCAGGCTCAGTAGTTGTGGTTCGCGGGCTCTAGAGCACAGGCTCAGTAGCTGTGGCTCGCGGGCTTAGTTGCTCCGTGGCATGTGGGATCTTCCCGGACCAGGGCTCGAACCCGTGTCCCCTGCATTGGCAGGCAGATTCTCAACCACTGCGCCACCAGGGAAGCCCCTGGATGTAAGTTTATTTACGTCCTTAAATATTAATCTTGCTGGATATTTATGTCATTTTTTTTTTTTCGGCCGTGCTGCATGGCTTGCAGGATCTTAGTTTACCAGGGATTGAACCCATGCCCTCAGCGGTGAAAGCTCGAAGTCCTAACCCCTGGTCTGCCAGGGAATTCCCTGTTTTTGTCTTTTTAAAGCTAAGATGAACCTTCTTGCCCACAAACCTTTGTATCGCTGGCTATATTCTTAGGATAGATTCCTCCCAGCGGGATTAGTGGGTCCAAAGGTACAGATGTAATAAAAGTTTGTTACATACACCTAATTGCTGTTGAGACACTTGCACCGATTTGCACTTGCTGGTTGGGGGTGAGATTGCTTGCCTGTGACATGTGAGCATTGCTCGTAAGGGCATTTGTCTACCTGTAGTTGCAGTGTGCTGATCGCTTGTCACGGAAGAGTCCACCTGTAGGTGGAGTGTCTATTTAGAGGGGGAGGCAGCCCCCAGATTCCAGGGACGGGGATGTGGAAACCGTGGGGCTGCCTGGACCTGGACCCTGGGCGTGGTCAGCAGGGCAGCTTTGCGTGCTGCACTTGGGGTGTGGATAGTGGGGTTGAGCACAGACCCTGCCCCCGGATTCGAGGCCGCCCAGGGGAGCTTCCCTGCGGGACCTCGTGGGCATGTGCCCCCTCCACGTGTCCTCACAGCGCCGCGTGTTGGCACTTGAGGCTGTGTAATGGCCTTCATGGCTGGCTGACATGTGCAATGGTCATAGCAGCCGCTAACATCTCACTGAGTCCTGGCTGTTTTTCCAGCACACTAACTACTTTAAATGCTTTTCATTTAATTCTCACAAAAACCCTACGAACTAGGTGCAGTGGAGGAAGCTGAACGTTTGCCAGACGAAGTTTTGGCCGTGGTGGCATGGTCAGCGGGCTGCGGCCGCGGCTGTGGAGCCGGAGCTGTGCACGAGATGGGGTCGAGGGGCTCCCGGCTGAGGGCACAGCTGGGGCAAAGGCCTTCCGGCCGTCGGTCCCGCCCCCGGTGGCCGCAGTGGATGGAGCGGAGGGGAGCCGAGGGGGATGTCACGGCGGTGACAGGAGCCAGACCCCGTGGGCCGTAGGAGAGGCCCGCCGTGAAGGTGAAACGGGAGGTTCACCTTCCCAGCCGGCAAGCGCGTCCGGCGTCGTTTAGAAACAGAGCCGGCTGCTTGCAGGAAAAGGGACTTTGAGCCTAATGGGAAACATCCGTCAAGGTTGAGCTGGGCTCTGTCATTGGAGAGCATCTTCTCAGCGCCTTCCCCACAGCAGTGGAAGGCGACACTGGGAACGGAGCGGGTCTTTATTCTCGCGTCCACCAAGCTGCTGACTGGCCCTGCTTGTGAGCCTGACTCAGAGAGCACTTGAGCTGAACTGCGTAGGTCACGTGGGGCAAATTAACTTGACCAAAAATAACCCCAAACAGCATTTCTGGGAAACGCAAGTGAAGACAGCTTTCAATGTAAACAAAGGCGCAAAGTAAAGATAAAGGCTTGGTTGGAAAAAGTGAACATTTGGAAGACTAGGAAGAAATGCTTTGGGGAAAAAGTACCGAGGAAAACAAATATTATTTTTCCAGTAGTTACAGTTTTAAAGAGTTTTCTTTCATGTATTTATGTCAGATGCAGTGCATACGTTTTGATGGGGAACTCACAGATTTTCCCTTTCTGTTTGTAGCCACGGCACATTGACCTACACCCTATAGCTTTTCCTGTGAATCCAGGGAAGGAGCTCGCTGTTCTCCTCTGGAGACAGTCAGACATCTGGACGTGGGGCCCTGGGAGCTTCACGCACAAAACAAAAGAAACACACCAGCGTCCCGGCCGCAGTCCAGAAGTCCTGGTTGGCTTGGCGGGGTGTTGGCCTGCATTCTTTTAGCACCCCGGGGTTCCGCGTGCAGTCAGGGCTGAGAACCCCGTGCGGGTCTGCTTCCCCTGCTTCACAAGCTGCGTTCTCCAACCACAGTGTTAACCAGAGGGGCTGGAGGGCACTTGGTCCACTCTTGCACCCCCCTCCCCACAGGCTGAGAGTCTGGAGGAGGGCGTTGTGCTCTGGCCGTTTGGGCTGTTGCAGGGTGGGCAGGGGCATGTGTGTCTCTGCTTGCGGCAGGGAGGTTCCTCGCTGGCCAGCAGGCCCAGTGTTTCCGTTGTCGGTTGTTGAGACAGCCCAGCCTCTCTCTCCTTAGGGCCAGGACTTAGAATTACTTGCCAGGGCAGCTAAGAGAACACAGGGGTTCCTAGGAGTCAGATCAGATGGGGGGAGTCTGTTGCCGTTATGTTCAGTGTGTAGCTGAAAATGGGAACCTCCTGAGTTGTTTCCCAAAGTAATATTTACTGTTTGGAATTTAAAATCGTGCTCTTTGAGTAATTACTTGTACCTATTAGTGCTGTTATCTTATTTAATAGGAGAGAAGTTCATTTCTGGAATACTCTGACCATTGGATGATGAAAGAAACTTTGCCACACCTAAAGGAAATAATCCAATTTAGTTAAATTATAAATATAAGTAACTGAAAAATGTAGCTGTCTTGATAACATCTTGGTAAATGTTATCAAATGAATTGACCTTTTGGAGGAATACTGGGTGGGGAGGAGCTCTTTCCTTGAGCTACATAAACTTGCAGACTCACCAGACGTGCGGTGAGTTGCTGTCCTTGCGTGGGGTCCCTGCGTGGGGTCCCTGCGTGGCGCCCTGCTGTGCACGGTGCCTTCCTGGCCGGAGGCTGACAGGTGGAGCAGGCGGAGCTTGTTGCGGGCAGCCTGTGGTCTCGCTGCGGCTCTGTCTGTGAAGGCTTGGGTGTCCTGTCTCCGAGGTGGCAGGTACAGGCCTGCCCTGCAGGAGTGGTGCCACCTCCACCTGCTCCACTCCCTCTGCCTCTGCCTGATGCCCCAGGCCCGGGGTTTACACAGCAGGGGACGGGGCCGTGCTGCCGCCCACCTGCTGTCCAGGTAGCGAGGAGGACCAGGGACAGTGAAGGCCAGAGAGCTTCCTGACACGGGTCAGGGTTGGGACCAGAAGTCATGCTCCACTTTTTCCCAAATCTTCTCCTTTGTTGTGTATGTAGGATGGTGTTTCTCCACCGTTTTTGTTTTTTAATTAATTAATTTATTTATTTTTGGCTGCGTTGGGTCTTTGTTGCTGGGCGTGGGCTTTCTCTAGTTGCGGGTGAGCGGGGGCTACTCTTCGTTGCGGTGCGCGGGCTTCTCATTGCGGTGGCTTCTCTTGTTGTGGAGCGCGGGCTGTAGGCGCACGGGCTTCAGTAGTTGTGGTGCGCGGGCTCAGTAGTTGTGGCTCGTGGGCTCCAGAGCGCAGGCTCAGTAGTTGTGGCACACGGGCTTAGTTGCTCTGCGGCATGTGGGATCTTCCCGGACCAGGGCTCGAACCCCTGTCCCCTGCATTGGCAGGCGGATTCTTAACCACTGTGCCACCAGGGAAGCCCCTCTCCACCTTTTAAAACTCACCTCTTTTGATAAACTTTAAAATTTAATTTTTCTCTACTGTCCTTTGAAATTTTGATGTACATTAAATTGTGAATATGAAGACGTTAAAGCATTGGTCATTTTTATTCTTCTAAATCCTACAAGTAGTAAATATATTTGGCTATAAAATTTTCAAATACTCGTCATTATTAAGGGGAAAAAAAGAAAGTTATTGCACCCTCCCTACCCTGCCCAAGAAAGCCTCCTCTCATTTCTTGAAGTCACTTAACGGTTACCAGTTTGCCGTATCCTTCCGGGCCCTGTTTATTTACACATGGACACGTTCACTGTAACCCTGAGATGGGAGGGGGCACGGGACACTCCTTCTGGCTTGTTTTGGACACTTGGTCTAGGTGAGCTTTTCTTGCCGTGCAGAGTGGGGATCTGTGGGCGGCAGTCCTTTGTTTAGTGGGTCTCTATCAGTAGCTGTTAAGGTGTTTTCAGTATCGTACTATTACCAACGCTGCGGTGAGCGTCCCGCCCCACATCTTTCTCACGTGTAAGTACTTCGTATGAAAATTCCCAGAAATGGAATTGTAATGTAATTTTAGAATCTGCTTTTTTAAAATGTACTCCCAAATAGATCAAGTTGTATTCTGTTCTTTACTGGGTTTTTTTAAGGGCATTTTATTATTTTTTTTCAAGATTTATAGAAGGACTGTATTAAGTCCTGCTGTGTAATTAATATTATAGGAAACTCTATGATTTGAAGAAATAGAAAATCAGGTTGTGCCTCAGATATAGGTATATGATTCCTGATGGCTTGGTTAACAGTTTCTATCCAGCGAGTGAACCACTGGCACAAGACTTGCACGTTTGCTCAAACTTGGGATGTTTTTAAGTTTCAGTGATGAGGAGTGGGTTGGTGAAATTTTTGTCTTTTGCCGGAAGTGCTTTATAGTTGCACTAGTAATACGCATTTCATAGAAAAGTTTGAAGCTACAATAAACTTAAATGTCTTTTAAATAAAAATGGAAATCATTCCATATGAGCTACATGGAAGAAAATAAGGTGTTTCTATTCTTGTCCCCTGAGGTCACTCCCAGGACGGAGACCCCCGTCAGCAGTGTCGGTAACAGTCTGGAGAATGCCCTGCACGCATCCGCCCGTTCCACTGAGGAGCCGCTGCCCAGGAGGCCTGGAGGGAAGCACCCCCGAGGTGAGCCCTTGGTCCGCAGGGTCAGGGAGGAGCGCCGGGTGTAGGAGGAGACGTTCGCAGAGGGAGGAGCGCCGGGTGTAGGAGGAGACGTTCGCAGAGGGAGGAGCGCCGGGTGTAGGAGGAGACGTTCGCAGAGGGAGGAGCGCCGGGTGTAGGAGGAGACGTTCGCAGAGGGAGGAGCGTCGGATGTAGGAGGAGACGTTCGCAGTGGCATTTGGTTAAATGCTCTCAGATCTTTGGGGATGCTAGTCTTAGTAAGATGTACTATTTTTCTAAATTCTGCAAGTTACACACGAGTGGATCTCGGCTGTAAACATCTCACATCTTGATGTTTATTAAGGGGGAAAAAGTGAAAGTTGTTGCGCCTCTCCCCGCCCAACACTGCAGTGGGTCCTGAATTCTAGGGCAGCGCCGTCCTGTAGCGCTCTGTGCAGTAACAGTATGTTCTCTCTGCACTGACGCGGTCGCCACCAGCCACGCGTGCCTTCCAAGCCTGGAAAATGTGGCTCACGCGAGTAAGGGCCTGAACTTTTAGATTTATTTCATGCAGTTGCACTAGCTCAGCGTGGACAGTGCGGCTCTGGAGATGGCAGGGCACGTCTGGGAGGAGGCCGAGCTCCCTGGTTCTTGAACGTCTGGCTTTGTGCAGCCGCACTAGACAGAGTCGGGCTGGCTGTCCCCCGGCCAGCTGTGTGGGGTTTGGGGGGCTCGCTGGGGAGAGACAGGGCTCTCTGGGCCTCCTGGTCTAGAGCCGGGCGTGGGTGCCTGGAAACGCGCTCGGTGTCGGTGGGGGGAAGATCGCCCTCCTAGCAGCCCTGGGAGCGCATGGTCGGCTCACTTCTGGCTCAGCTGGAGGGTCAGTCTTTCTGAAGACACAGCAGGACCTCAGTTTCCGGGTGGGTGGTTGTCACTCACTCGCTCAGAGGGACTTCTTCCTTGCATGTGTCGTCCAGGGAGGAGCGCCTCCCGATGGGGCGTTGCTTCCTTTGTCCCCAGCCTGTCCCCGCACCTTTGGAGCCTGTGTCCTGCAGTCTTAAGGGGAAGGCCTTTCCTTCACCATTGTGCTTTTTCCTGTAGGCACAATTATCAAGACCCCCTCGTTCCTGTTTTTTAATATAATTGCCAGTTGAACGGCTGTGTCTGTCACTCTCTTGCCGATGTGCCTGGGTGCGGGAAGGCAGATCTGTGGTAGGACCGCTATTGTCTGCTCTCAGACATCATAATGCTTAGAGAATAGTCAGCCAGACCTTGCTAATTATCTACGGTATTCTCCAGCCAGTGGTCATGGGGATGATGGTCTCCTCCGCCCAGAAATTGACCAGCAAGTAAACCTGGTTTTGTTGTTCGCACTTTCCCCAGTGCCCTGTTACTGCTCTTCGCAAAGTCTGAAGCCACTCTGAGTGTTATTAAAGTTTTCTTGCTGTCTTTTCTGTATCCCACTTCTGTTGTGGGTTGTCTCTGCTTCTTAGAAGTTTTCAGTGACACAATTTAACTTGTAAAGAGGTCAGACTTTTGTATTTCTTCAGTTCTGAAGCTCAGGGGACAGCAGTAAGGACCGTCTGACGCCGACTGCTCTTGTCAGGTGGTGTCCAAGCTCGTTACATACATTAACTCATCTGATCTTCCTAAGAACCTGTGGGGCTCAGGTATAAGCTGGTTCATTCTAACAACAGTCCCCATTTCACAGACAGGAGAACTGAGTCACAGATAAGCAGCGTTCCTAAGATAAGCTGGGATCCCAACCCTGAGATCCCAACACTTGTGTTAGAAGAGAATAGAAAAGGAAACTCAAGTACACATGAAGTGAAAGCGTTACCTTTTTCTCTGTACTATTGATTGCGAAGATTTTCAGGTACAGCCTTCCTTGGGAAGCCGCTTGGAGTTTTTGGAAGCCCGCCAGGTGATGCCGCAGTCCCACGGAGCTCGTTTTGTTCAGGGATTAAATAACTGCGCCCAAGGTCACGGAGCTGGAAAGTGTCACGTTTCAGACAGCCTGTATGACTGCAGAGCCCCTGGGCTTCCCTGGCCCTGCCGAGTGGGTTGTGGGCCTGTCCTCTCTGCCCTGGCCTCCTGTCACCCGTCTCCGCCACCACACAGCTTCGTCCAGCACAGGTGCTGTCATACCTGGGCCTTGACCGCTGTGTCGCTCTGCCCGCTGGGCCCTTCCCTTTGAGGTCTAGCCCCACAGCACTGCTGTGAACTGTGTCATTTTCCCATCACTTACGGCTGCTCCTGTGCCTCGTGCGTACTAAGGCTGAATAAAACATTTGCCTTAACACATAAACAAGTGACTTCCTCAGGCCCCTAGATTCAAGTGCCGTTATCACCAACCATTCCAATGGAGTGTGTGTTCATTTCCTATTTTTGCTACTTTAGAAATATGTTTTATCAGCTTTATGTTTTCTGGATCAGGTACTGCTTTTGTTTCTGTATTTCTGGAGAACTAACAAATTAATGCAAGGTAGCTAGATGATAAAAAATAAAAGAAAAATAAGTTACAGAGTTCTTAAATATAACATGACCTGAAAAGATGTAGGAAAGAGGATCAGTTTAATCAGCATAGTAGTGAATGTTCGAATTTTAAGGACAGTTAAAAGAAGCAGCGTTTTAAAAAATTATTCCCATTAACACAGACAACTAAATGAAAGTGAGAAAGTAACTTGATATTTTAGGAACATCATTATTCAACTGAGACTTTTAAGAATACAGGTTTTCAATTTTTAGATGAAAACTAGCTTTCAATAATAACAATTGTAAAGCTGGAGGCATCTCGAATATTAGTCTGGTTCAGTTTCTCTAAGTATGAAGACACTGAGTTCTGTTGTATAGCACTTGAGAGAAGAAGGTGTTGTGCTGGAACATGATTGTTTTCATCTTTGCCTTTACTCATGAATAATACCCTCTTTACTGTGCTTTCTTTTGGCACAGTTTTGGTAATTTTTGGTTTCTTGTTATTGTGTGTACAGAATTAAGCTATTTAATAAAGATACTTTGAAATCAAGTAAAACACATAATTGGCAGAAAACTACCAACCACCCAGTTTTTTCCAGAAGACTTTAGGGAAAATGTTCCAAAAGAGTGCCGCATTCTTGGGACATATTAAAGCCATCATCTCTAGGTGTCGTGTTCTCTCGGTATGAGGTGGCCATCAGCTCCTGGAGATCGTTTGAAGGCCCTTGGTGGCCCTTAGGCTGTGGCAGTTAGGCTGAGCGAAGGTGGCCCTTAGGCTGTGGCGGTTTTAGCAGGAGCTCCCCGGGCTGAGGTCCGGGGAGTGGTTTTCTGGTCCTGGCGGTGTGGCTGCTGGAAGTCGTCTGTGACTCCGCCAGACCCCGCTCAGGCCTTTCAGGATGCTTGTCTGGGCTGTTACTACGGGGCCTTTTGCGGTCTCTTCTACGCACATCTCCCTCCCTCCCTCCTTTTTCAGTTACGTTAGTGTTCTGGTTTTTAAATTAGGCATTGATCCAATTATAAAAATGGTAGTTCAGTGCAATTACACATCTTAGTGAAGGCGGTGTGCTCTAACTTGTAAGATTTGAGGAGAATTCCTAGTGTACATCGTGAATAAGAAAAGAAGAAAGGTTTGAACACACGAAATGTTAAAAGCAAACAGCACACCACCTTGCTCTTTGCATCTCTACGTGAGAGCAGGCTGGTGGCCTCAAGTCCCGGGGTCCCAGCCCTGGGTGCCCTGCCCTGAGCCTCTGCACAGTCTGGACCCCAGCGAGGCTCACGTCCTTCCCAGCCCCCTAGCGCTCTTCCCACCGCGCCCCTTTGGGCTCGGGGTCTTTCCAGTCGGTGCTAATCCTGTCTTTGGATGTGTTCTCTCCCTGCAGGTGATGGTTTGGTATCTAGCCCCTAAAGTTGACACAAGTTTGCTGGCACTTTTCAGAAAGTACTGGGACTTCGTGTGTGACAGATGACACAGTCTACAGGGCTCACGAGGGTGTTGGGAGGGAAGGAGGCCGCATTATCTACCAGTAGACTTTAAGTGGGTTGTCAACAAATTTGTATGCGTGTAGGTAAACACTCTAAAATTATGAAACCACATTACAGAAATTTGGCAGGGAAACTACCCATAATTCCACAACCAAACACAATTAACCCTATCATTTTTGATAATTTATTTTTAGTCAATCTTTCTTTAACATTTTAAACAACTATAATCATGTTATACATACAGTTTATAATTTTTCAGGTAATATTATAAGCATTTTTCCATGTTTTTATTTTTATAAACATAGCCTTTAGTAGTTCCAAAATCGAGAGTATGCTTACACACCTTTGAAGCCCAGTTCAACACCCCCAGCCGCCCCTTGTGTTAGCCACCGTCAGCACTCTCATCTGCTACAGAAGTCCCTCTGCACGTTCTCTCCCCGCCCCCGCCCCAGCAGGCCGTCCTCCCACCCTCAGAGCCCCGTGTGGCCACACAGTGGGCGTGGCACCAAGAGAAAAGCAGCAGAACTCGTCGGCCAGCCGTGTATCTGGTCCGGAGCCATCCTGGCAGTGCCGGGGCCGCTGCAGCTGCCTGCAGAGGGCCGATGGCGCGGACACAGAGCACCGAGTCAGGAGGGCTGGTGATTTTGAAGAGGTCTCGCAAACGTTTCAGTCCTGTGGTCCAAAATGCCTCTTTTATTTGAAAACAGCTGAGTAACATTCATCTGCTTTTCACATTTTCCTGTCCAGATATGAGTCACTTCCCGCTTTCAGTCCAGTTGGGGTTTTTTCTTTTTACTTTTTTTCCCATAAATGCTCATACTCAGTCCTGGAACTTTTAGGTACACGTTGGTGTTCTGTGGCCTGGGAAAATGCCGAATAACGTTTTTCTGTTTTCATTGACTTTGTATATTCTGTTGTTTAAAAAAGTAAAGGATCTGGATTAGGGTGAGGTCATTGTGGGTAGGTTTTTAAAAATAGTGATTGGGAAAACATAAGAGCTGTTTATTTGCTGACAATCTGACTGGGGAAGTCAGACAGGAACAGTGAGTAGTTTCACCGAGTGAGGTCGGGCAGTGCACAGCTGCTAAATGGAGTGTTTTCTTTGTTTTGCCAGAAAGGAAGAAAACGTTCTTATTTTTTTCTTTAGAGTAATTCCTTCCTGTGAGATGCTATTTTAAGCTTAAAATACTCTAAACCAAATGGGTTCTAGTGTCTCCCAAGATCCATATCAACCCTGATGCAACTTTATAAAATTAGGGAGACTCATGAGAAAAATTCAGGGCGTGAAAGGTCTTTTCCCCAACAGGCCGTAACCTCTGTGAGCGCGAGAACCCATCGACGGCGCTGGTCGCTGTGTGCCCAGCCCTTGGAAAATGGCCCGGGACACAGCAGGAGCTTTGTAAGACGAGTTGGTGAATGAACAGTTGTTGGTTTAGGGCAGGGATTGGCACCTTTTTTTCTGCAAAGATCCAGAAAGTCAGTATTTCTGGCTCTGGGAAGCGTGCGGAGTCTGGGGCCGGGCTCTGCCGTCATGGGGTGGAGAGCACCCATTGACGGTACGTCTGCCCACAGCGTGGTTGTGTGCCCCGGAGCCCGTTTACACAGACAGACAGGCCGAGGGCAGCCTGCAGCCTGCCTGCCCCTCGCTTAGAACAGTGCCGCCCGGTAGAGCTCCCTGGGATGACCGGGCTTCTGTGTCTGCTGCAATATGGTAGCTGCTAGCCACGTGTGGGAGCGCTTAACACGTGCTGAGTGCAACCGAGGAGTGAGATTTTTAATTTTCTTCAATTGTAATTAATACCAACTTAAGTGGTCCCGTGTGGTCAGTGGCTGCAGCAGTGGGCAGTGCAGCGTTAGAACCTTCCCAGAAGCCCGGTGCACAGAGCTGCTCGTTGCTCCCTGGGGTGCTCAGACATGTTAGGGGAGGAGAGAGTTCTGTGGCCAAAGAAATTGAGAAATTATGGTTTAAAAATGTAGATTTATTTGTTGCAGGACTTCTCAGAGCCTTTAATCTGCTAATGTACGTGGGCAGCCTACAAAAAAGGAGTTTCTCAGATTTTCCCTCCAAACTTTTGAGCACAAAGCTTTCTGGGGGTGGCCCGGAGAAAACTATGGAAGGTGTGGCCGACCAGGAGATGGGGAGTCTGCAGAAAGTGTAACTTAATAGCTTTAATAAGTTATGTTGAGTGTGTCATGCTAGACAGGTTTTGAAGATTTGTAGAAATCCCCATGGTGCACAGCCAAGGGACCTCTGGAAATATTGGGGAAAAATAGTGCAAGAAGGTGTGTGTGCTGTTCAGAAAGTAAAGCCTCCCTCATTTGCCAGGGTCTTTGCATAAGAGCTGACCTCCCGTGCCTGCCCAAGGTTCATAAGCTTGAAGAGTCAGTTAACTCGATACTTGAGAAACTTTAGTATTTGAATCAGAAATAGGACATACGAACCTTAATGGGGTTTGGGAGTTTGGAAACTACATCATGTTGGATAAGTGCTGTTTTATTTTCAACAAATATTTGTGCTCAAATATTTGCATCTTAAAGCTTAAGGGCTTAGAAGCTTAATTGTATCGGTTTCTTTTTGAGGAGAAAAAAACACGCACCCTTGCCTGTGAAAAGGGAGGTACGCAGAGGGGATGGCTCTGGAGCTCTCCAACGGCGACGGCCCTTTCTCATCCCTGTCCAACTGTGCAGCTGCGGCCTCTGACCATCCTTGCTCTGTTTTGCAGAGGCAGTGCTAGGGGTCTGCAGGGTCTCCTCCGCAGCTGCTCTCCTCACACCTCCAGCCTGGCTTTGTCCTAGAAGGAGGAGACGAGGAGATGCCAGTGAGAGGTTCTGGGCAGCTGTGTCTCCGAACAATCTCAGTGGAAAACGTTGAGCATTAGTTTTTCGGAAATGAGAACAGATCATAACTAATCTTCAGTTATAATTATGGTCTGTGCCCTTGTGCATTTTCAAGCTCCGATCTCTTTCTTTTCTATGATTTGTTTTTATTTTTTGCCTGTTTATTCTGTGTCACTTTCAACTTCGCCCTCCATTCCCGAGCGAGCTGCCTCCTCGTTCCTGGCGAGCTCACCCACCGCAGAGGAGACGGGGCCGGGCGTTGGGAGCCGGACTGTGAAAAGTTGCTAATGTATCGATGCAAACTAATCATGTGTACTTCAAGCTCTTACTTCATTTTTATAATTTTGTTTGTTGTTGTTTTGTTTTGTTTTGTTTACCTTTACAGTGAGTGTTGAAAAGATAGACCTGAAGGGATTATCACACAAAAAAAATGAAAGAAATGTTGAATGTTCCTTTGAGGTAAGATGCTAAGTTTTTTTTCCCTTTTCTCCTCTAAGGGATAGGAAGGAAACATTTACCATGAAGTGGTACTTTTATTTCTCTAAATAAAAGACGAGTCGTTTGCAAAGCACTGTGCCACTGCTGCGGGAGATAGAAGTGGGGACTGGGCCCTGTGGGTGGACCGTCTCCACGGTGGGCTTGTTGGGCCTGGGGGGCTGCTCTCCCTGGACCTCAGCAGGCTCCACGAGGGGGAGGGGCTGGGCTCGGGCACAGCCTGGAGTTCGCAGTCCTGTTGTGTCCCTGTTCGCCGTGTGACCGAGGACAATGCTGGACTTCTCTGTGCCCCAGCACCTCCATTCAGTCAAACAGGATGGAGTTTGGGGGAGAATTAAATGAGACAGTTCATTCAAAGCGCTCAGTACAGGGTCTGGATATAGTAAGTGCCTGCAAAGATGAGCTGGTGTTCTTCTGTACCTCCTGGATGACAGAAACTCCTTGGTGTGTGTGGGGAGCATTCTCTAGACTGACGTGCTCAGCTGCTGGTGGCTGGTCACCAGAGTTGGCTAAAGTAGAGAACTGTGAAAATTGAGGCATACTGTTTATTAGAATTTCAGATCTACGATAACAGTGGCTTAAACAACATCGGAGTGTACAAGGAGTCGGCCCCGGGGCTGGAATGGCAGCTGTGCTCCATAAAATACGTAGGGAGCCAGGCTCCCTCCAGTTGACTGCTTTGACATCTCTGGGAGGTGGCCCTTAGCCTCACGGTCCAAGATGGCAGCTAGGACTCCAGCCCTCACGTTTTCATTCCAGGCAACAGGACATGGGATGAAGAGGAGAGTGAAAGGTTACTTCTACCTCTTTTTCATGGAGCATTCTTAAAAACAGCCACTAGAGGGACTTCCCTGGCAGTCCAGTGGTTAGGGCTCCTTGCTTCCACTGCCAGGAGCGTGGGTTCGATCCCTGGTCGGGGAACTAAGATCCCAGATGCCGCGAGGTGTGGCAGAAAAAGCCACTAGACACTTCCACTTATGTCTTACTGGCCAGACTTAGTTTCCTGGTCCCGCTTAGCTGCGTGTGCGTGGCTGGCTGTGTCACCAGGGTTCTGTTACTACCCCATCGTTGTGCGAGGTTCTCCTTTGACCACATGCATCGTTGGAAACTGATTGATAAGGAAAATCTGCTTCCAGCTTTACTGGGAAGTGTTCTCAGGCATAGCAGCTTCTGGTTAGTATCTAGTACTTACACTGTGCAGCTTACTAACTTTTCAAAGAGTGTAGCTACATCAGAATACTTCAAGTACTTTTAATACCACAAGGATAAAACCCTCATTTGATTTGGGAAGTCCTGAATTGTGCAAATCAGTTGTTACTCCATAGATGTGTCTTTTCAAAATGTATGGGAAAGGCTTCCCTTCGGTTTTGGAGGTTGTCAGAGCTTGCGACCAGCACCCAAGTGTCAGCAATCAGAGAACCTCAGGACCCCAGCATCTTCCAAGGCCTGCTTGAGTTGGGGAGCCCAGCGAGTCCCTGAAACGCTGGGTGTGTTGGCTCCTCTCCTCTGCAGTCGGCCTCTGGCTGGCGGATATCCCCTGAGGGGCTGGTGGTGGGCGTGGTCCCCCTGCACAGGGCCTGCCTGTGTGGGAACTGCTGAGCGTCAAGCCCTTCAGATCCCACACACAGATCCCACTCACAGCCCGTCTGATCAAACTGGGCTTGGACTCGGCCCCAGTCCGAAGCCTCTCTGCAAAGAAATGAGCTTTGGCAGGGTAGACACTTGGCCTCTCGTGGCCCTTCCCCAGAGGAGGGCCTTGTGATCAGGGTGGGGAGGCGGCAGGCTGGCAGGATGGGGCGCCGTGAGTCTTCTGAAAGCAGAGCGGACAGCTGCAAAAGGCGCCTGGAGGCCGGTCGCAGCTCTGAGATAACTGTCCCACGGGTTAACGGGTTCAGTTTAAGACGTTTCTAACCCCAAATGGTTAAGCTGAATGAAGTGTTTTGGTACTTAAAAAGCTTTGGTTATCGGAAAAGCTTGCTTTTTCTGATGTGATAACGGATAAAAGGATTCTGGTGTTTAGGGAAGTGATAATCCTTCACTAGCCAGCAGTCCCAACTCATTTTCTTTTGGGATACTAACTTGATATGCCTTAAGGGATTTACTGCCCACGCTACATTTGTTGATGGTAATTTGAGGCACAAAGGAAAGATACAAGGAAGAGTTTTAAAAAACACAACTATCTTCTTATTTATAAAGCACACTGTTCATTTGCACAGCTTAAACTGTGTGCTTGTTCTCTGCAGGTGAGTTGCACCTCCTACTTGTAAATAAGTGGCTGCTTGTAGGATACGAATGTGTGATGTGCATGTGCTTAGGTTTGGGACTCCTGTCACGCTCGAAAAGTGAAGCGCCTTGTAGTTACATAGTTTCGGGCGTTTAACCGCGGTCTCTCTAGCTCGCTGTGGTCAGGACTACAGTTCTGTAAGAGGGAGAACCTGTGGACAGCGGGAGAACATCACTCCATGTACCTTTAAACTTACAAACTTTCTGTCATCTTACATTACCGCCCGGCAAAAGTAAGTCCCAGTAGCATTTTTCTGTTTTAGAAATCAACAAGACGAGGGGCTTCCCTGGTGGCGCAGTGGTTGAGAATCTGCCTGCCAATGCAGGGGATACGGGTTTGAGCCCTGGTCTGGGAAGATCCCACATGCCGCGGAGCAGCTAGGCCCATGAGCCACAACTACTGAGCCTGCGCGTCTGGAGCCTGTGCTCCGCAACAAGAGAGGCTGCGACAGTGAGAGGCCCGCGCACCGCGATGAAGAGTGTCCCCCGCTCGCCGCAACTAGAGAAAGCCCTCGCACAGAAACGAAGACCCAACACAGCCAAAAATAAATAAATAAATAAATTTTTTTTAAAAAAAGAAAAGAAATCAACAAGACGATTCTAAAATTTATATGGCGGGAATTCCCTGGTGGTCCAGTGGTTAGGACTCCACGCTTTCATTGCCGAGGGCGCGGGTTCAGTCCCTGGTCAGGGAGTTAAGATTCCTCAAGCCTCACAGCGCAGCCTGAGTAAATAAATAAATAGTAAATAAAATAAAATAAAATTTATATGGAGAAAACTATAGAGCAGTCCAAACAATTCTGAAACGAAGAAAACACGGAAGACGCACAGTACCTGATTTCAACACCTCGTGTTAAAGGTGCTGCTGAGAGGGAGGAGACGCCGTGCCCCGGGGCAGTGGGGCCCGAACTAGACTCACATGTAAACTCTCAGTTGGTTGTTCTGAAGACTTTAGGAGAATATCCTTGATGGCATTTTTAAAGATTAGATGGTTTTAAAATTTTCTAATTGACTTTCTTCTTTACACCTCTGATGAGATAGATTTCACATACCATAAAATTCATCCATTTAAACTGTTCAGTGGCTTTTTTTATTTATTCAGAATTTTGTAACCATCACCACGATTTAATTTTAATATTTCCATCATCCCAGGAAGAAGCCCCATACCCATTAGCAGTCATTCCCCACTTCTCCTCCCCAAGTTCCTGGCAAATACTAACCTGCTTTCTGCCTCAGTGGATTTGCCTATGCTGAATATTTCACATAAATGGAATCATACAATATGTGACCTTTGGTGATTGGTTTCTTTCATGCAAATAATGTTTTCAAGGCTTCTCTATGTTATAGCATGTATTAGTGCTTCCCTTTTTATGGCTGAGTGATATTCCACCGTGTGGATGGACCACATTTAGTTCACCCACTCAGCAGTTAGTTGATGCGCTTCTGGGTTGTTTCCACTTTTTGCCTCTTATGAGTAATGCTGCTATGAACATTTATGTACAAGTTTTTGTGTGGACAAATGCTTTCATTTCTCTTGGATACACACCTAGGACTGGACTTACTGGGCCATGTGGCTTGCAGATATTTTCTTCCATTGGGTGGGAATTTTCTTCATTTTCTTGATGCTGTCCTTTGACACACAAAAGTTTTTCATTTTGATGAAGTTCAGTTTACCTACTTTTTCTTTCATTTCTTGTGCTTTTGGTATTATATTTAAGAAATCGTTGCCTAAGCCAAGGTCACAAAGATTCACTCCTGTGTTTTCTGATAAGAATTTTATTGTTTTTGCTTTTACATTTAGGTCTTTGATTCATTTTGAATTAATTTCTTGTGTATGGTGTGAGGTAGGGGTTCGAATGCATACTTTTGCATGTGGACATCCTGTTGTCCAGCACCATTTGTTTGTTTGTTTATTTTACAATTTTTTTTTAACATCTTTAATGGACAGCACCATTTGTTGAAAAGACCATTCTTTCCCCCACTGAAGGGTCTTCACACCATTGTTGAGAATCAGTTGAGCCAAATTGTGAGGGGTTGTTTCTGGACTCTCAGTTCCATTCATCTCTGTTGTTGTCAGGCCAGCACTGCTCTGTCTTGAGCACTGTGGCTTTGACGTTGAAGTTGGGAAGTGTGAGTCCTCTTAGGTTTGGTCTTCTTTTTCAGGATTGTCTTGGCTGTTGTGGGGATGCTGCATTTCCATGTGAGTTTTAGGAGCAGCTTGTCAGTTTTGGTGCCAGCACCGGCAGCAACTCAGGCTCCCGCTGCCTGCAGCTCCTTGCAGGGTGGCCCTGGGCGGGCTCGGGGACTGGCGGTGGCGACTGCTGTGTCCCGCGGGCCGGGCCTCTTCTGCTTCGGGCTAAGGGCCCCGGACGCCACACCACCCTGGTCAACTGATTGTTGACAAAGGTATAAAGGCAGTTCAGTGAAGAAAAGATGGTCTTTTCAACAAATGGTTCAGGAGCAGATAACCATACGCAAAAAAAAGGAACCTTCATCAAACCTTACCCTTTATATAGAAGTTAACTCAAAACTGATCACAGACCTAAATGTAAAACCTAAAACTATAAAACTTCTACGAGAAAGCATAGGAGAAAAGTTTGTGCCTTAAACAGGCAAAGATTTCTTAGGTAGGATACCAAAAACATGAGCCATAAAAGACAAAATGAATTAAACTTCATCAGAGTTTAAAACTTGCTCTTTGACAGGCACTGTGGAGAAAATTAAGACAAGGCACAGAACTAGGAGAAAAATATTTGTAAATTACATGTCTGATAGAGGATTTGTATTCAAACTATAAAAAGAACTCTCAAAACTCAATGATGAGAAAATAACCCAATAAAAAAATGAACATTTTACCAAGAAATATGTATGGATGGCAAATAGCACACGTGAACAGATATTCAGCATCATTAGCCATTAGGAAAACACCGATTAAAACCACTGTGAGCTAATACTACACGCCCGTCACAGCGGCTGAAGTTGACAGGATGACCACACCAGCTGCTGGCAGGTGTGTGGAAGGACTGCCATGGGAGTGTAAAATGGTGAGATTACTTTGGAAGACAGTTTGGCAGTTTTTTAAAAAGTCAAACATATCCCTAAAATCTGATTCATCAGTCCCACTTCTAGGTCAATAACCAAAGGAAATGAAAGTACATGTTCATACAAAGGTTTGTACACGAATGTTTATAACAGCTTTATTTGTAACGCCCCAAATATCCATTATCAGGAGGCTGGATATACACTGTGGTATTGTAGCCACACAGTTCAGCGTTCAGAATAGAGGAGTGAATTACTGATACACTTGGCAATATGGAGGAAACTGCGTAATTGTGCTGTGTGAAAGAAACCAGAAAAAAAGAGCATACACTGTATGAGTTTGTTTATATAAATTTAGAAAATGCAAAATAATCTGCAGTGACAGAAGGCAGATCAATAGCTTCCAGGGGAGAAAGTGATGGATGTGTTCATTATATTGATTGGAGTAATGGTTTCATGGGTGTATACATATGTCCAAACTGATCAGATTGTACACTTTAAATATGTGCTTTTCATTGTCAGTTATACTCAATAAAACCTTTAAAAAAATTACCTGAGGATTGGGACTTCCCTGGTGGCGCAGCGGTTAAGAATTCGCCTGCCAGGGCTTCCCTGGTGGCACAGTGGTTAGGAATCCGCCTGCCAATGCAGGGGACACGGGTTCGAGCCCTGGTCCGGGAAGATCCCACGTGCCGTAAAGCAGCTAAGCCCATGCACCACAACTACTGAGCCTGTGCTCTAGAGCCCACGAGCCACAACTACTGAGCCCGCGTGCCACAACTACTGAAGCCCATGCGCCTAGAGCCCGTGCTCCACAATAAGAGAAGCCACCACAATGAGAAGCCCACGCACCGCAGTGAAGAGTAGCCCCTGTTCGCCGCAACTAGAGAAAAGCCCGCACACAGCAACGAAGACCCAACGCAGCCAAAAAAAAAAAAAATTTACCTGAGGATTAATTTTTGTCCACAGAACCCTAAATAATTAGGATAAATTGTCCTTTAAATAGGTTGTCTTTTGAACATGGATATAAATAACTGTTGTACTGTGGCCAGAACAATAAAGAACTTTATTAGGCGTGTCTGCCTTACCGTGGTGAGATGTACCCTCTATTGCTAACAGTATAGGAAGACTCGAGAAGCGGTTTTTTCTGAAACCTTTCACTTATTCAAGGAGAAGTCAGCGACTTCCCCCCCCTCCCCTTTTTCTCAGCTTTGTTTATCTCTGCTTTTAGTTTTTATGTGTCATTGTTTTCCAGGATACAAATGAAAGGTTATTCTTTTATAGGAAGACGTAAGTAATAAAGGGACTAGAAGCAGAAGTTTGAGTTTCCTGTTCTTTCTTTTCATGGAGTTGGTTTTGTTTTTGCTGAAGTTGTAATTACTAGTTACTGAGGAGAGCAAATACAGGAAGCAGATGACAGAATCTTTTAAAATATAAAATTATCTTATATCTATGTACATGTGAAATGTCCAAATTTTACCAGCTTTCCCAAATTCACTGTTGAATAACTAAAACTTTTTTAAAGTACACTTATTACACACGAAGGACAGGGTGGGAAAAATACATCAGAAGATTACCCAAATGCTTGCAATGCCTGTAGACGGGAGAGTTGTGTTGACTTAAAAGGAACTGTGGAGCAGTACTAATTAAAACACCCATTCTCTTTATGCCAATCTTTGTTAAGAACCCAGACATTACGTTTTATTTTAGTGCTATTCCATCTTGAAACAACCTTAACTGCTCTGAATATTTTATCACTATTAGCTAAGGATGAGTCTTGACAGCTATTTTTTTTAATTTAGTTGTTGTTTTCATCAGCTCTGTGTGTGCAGAGAGTCCAGTAATTCTGCCCACATCACCCGGAGGAGCAGGGAACTGTTTCTTGTGATGATACACCTCATTGCTCGTATGATAATTAGCCTGACTGTGTGAAGGTTGTTGCTACCCAAGCCATGTGGTGTATGCTTGGTACCGTTCCTTTCCGATACTTCATTCTACCTGGAGTGAATTGTCTCTTTTTGTTTGTTTGTTGCTTGTGAACAAGGACTTAGAAGACAACTTCACCCCTAAAGTTTTCCCTGGTTGTGTTCACATGCGTCCGGCATTCCATAGGTTTCATCTCTGGAGCTACGGCCCTGCTCCGACCTGGACTTGGCCTGGTGCAGTCTCATGGCGGGGCCCCCGTACCATCACCCGCGGGGTCCCTTCCTCCCTCCCGGCTCTGATACCCTGTTCTCAGCTCTTAGCTCATCTATTGTCTTGGGTTAGTTCTGGGTTTTAGTAGTTGTTCTAGTAGCTTCTCAGAAAGGGTCCCGGGGAGGTACAGTTTCTGACTGTCATGTTTGGCAGTGTCTTCATCCGTCTGACCTGACATGTGACTGGGAATACAGTTCTAGACCAGGCGTCATTTTTCCTTAGGAACTCGGAAGCGCTTCGTATTTACTGTCTCGCAGTGTTGCTGTTGAGAAGCATGGATCTCTTCTGACTCCTGATCCAGTGTTGGCCCTGTTTTATCATTTCTAAAGGTTTTAGGATCTTCTCTCGGTCCCAAGCGTTTGCACATTTCTCAGAGCCAGGCTTGGGTGTAGGTTGTCATCTGCTGTGCTGAGACGCAAGTCAGCCCTTTCAACTTAAGTCCATTAATTTGAGTTCCTTTTCTTCAGTCGTTCCTTTTGGTTTTCTCTGTCCTGTTCTTCTCAGTTTTCTTGTTTTGGAACTCCTGCTGTCTGCCTGTTGGACCTCAAGACTGGTCCTCTGTTTTATTTTTTTTTCCTCTATTTTCTTTCCCTTGGACTTGTTTGATCTATCCTATGGAAGATTCCCTCATCTTCCATCTCTTGAATTGAATTTTTCACTTCTGCGGTCCTGTTGTTAACAGCAAAGACCTCTTGTCCCCTGGCAGTTCTTTGTTCACAGCGTCCTCTTTTTGGCGATGCTTTCTGCCCTTAGTTCACTGAGAATATCGCTGATAGATTTTAGTTTTAAAAACGAGTTTTGAGTGCATGGTCCGTGCCACCTCCAGGCTGCCTTGTTCTTTGTGACTGCTTTGCCTGTCCTTGTATTCGGCTTCAGAGCTCCTCAGAGGTCTGGTGGCAGGTCTGGTGGCGCTGGGCTGCTTGCTCACGTGAGGGCTGTGGCCTGAGCTGCTGCCTGTGTGAGTGAAGAAAATGCTGCTCCCCCTTCTCCAGAGGGTGCGAGAGCTGAGACGGACAGTGGGTCAGAGGAGTTAGACTCTGAGTGTGAAGAAATCCTCAGTACCCTTATCAACTCTGTGCATACCGTGCTTTTTTTTTTTCTTGGCTGCGTTGGGTCTTTGTTGCGGTGCGCGGGCTTCTCATGGCAGTGGCTTCTCTTGTTGCAGAGCACAGGCTCTAGGCGTGTGGGCTTCAGTAGTTGTGGTGCGCGGGCTCAGTAGTGGTGGCTCGCGGGCTCTAGAGCGCAGGCTCAGCAGTTGTGGCGCACGGGCTTAATTGCTCAGCGGCGTGTGGGTCTTCCCAGACCAGGGCTCGAACCCGTGTCCCCTGCATTGGCAGGCGGATTCTTAACCACTGTGCCACAGGGAAGTCCCCATGCTTTTTTGTGTATGTTTAAGATACATTAAAATCCGTCTTAGCAGGTCTCAGTGGCTCTTTGAGCGACTATGGGTGGTAGAAAAATACTGTGCCATCATTTGATTGGCAGTGTTTCTTCTTGGTGGTACATCAGCAGTGGGGTAGCTTATGGTCGATGTTGTCTCGGACGTGGTAGATCACGTGTCTCTAGCCCGTGGCCCAATGCGAGGCTGCTCTCCTGTGTCCGTGCCCCTCCAGGGGCCCGCCCTCTCCTCTGCCTCAGGGGACCGGGTCAGGCCAACCTGCGTCACCTGCAGAGCGGAGTGCTGCTGAAGCCTGCTGGTTTCCAGTCCTTGCCCTTGGTTGGAGCAGCGAGTCCTTTTGGAAGTCAAAGAAAAATATACCAGGAGCAGACAACCTAGAATAGTTGTGCCTATTTAAAATATATAATTGTCGGGGAAGCAGGTTGTCTGTTTCAGCATAGAATGGTGTGTCCATGCTGCGCTCACCATTTGGGTATTGGACTTCATGCTTTAGTTGGGTTAGGGTGCGTTCGTGCCACGTGACATGCGGCATATTTTACTTTGAAAACCACCATGTCAGCAGTACTTTGGGTCATACATCTAATGCTAGAAAGTTCTCACCTTTAATCATGGATGTTACTGGTGTTTTATGTGGGTAGCAGCTCACTCTCCCCCAAACTTCTTTTTAGTGTTGTTAAAAGATTTAATTATTTCAGACAGAAAAAATGGTGTAGGTACTTTCATTTTAGTATAGGTAGATTTTGGATGGCACAGCACATTCATTCAAAAATGCCAGCACTTGCCGTGATAAATTCTGGGAGGCATAGGGAATTCAGAGATGAAGAAGAGAGGAGGTCCCTTTCCTTGATTGGCTTGTATTTTGTGGGGGCTTGAAAAACATACCTTAGTAATTGTTATGTGATGTGACAACCACCAGAACAGAGAGGAACTCGTGTGAATTTCAACGGAGAGGAGAGGCGGCCAGTCCTTCAGGCCCCAGAGACCGTCAGCAAACGCCATGGGCTGTTTCTCGGAAGATGAAGGCCAGCGCGGGGTTGGGAGGAGAGCGTGAGAGTTGTTTGGTGTCTCCAACCTCTGTTTTCTCTAAATCAGTGTACATACAGTGCTTTCCTATTGGTGATAAAATACACTCAGTCATTTTATTTCCCGACTTGAAATCCTCCAACGCTTCTCCTGGATTTTAGGGTAACCGTCTTCATTCGTGGTTTAGCCCTTCTTGTTCTGGGCCCGGCTTCCCTCCCGTCTCGTCGTGTCCCCTCTGTCCTTCTCGTGCCTTCTGAGTTCAGCTCACACTTTCCTCGGGGCAGGAAAGCCCTCTGCCCCGGGGAACTTACAGTCCGTCTTTGGAGTCGTGAACTAAAACTGCCTGCTGTCGTAGGTGCAGGAAGGAAAAAGAGACACACCGGGCTTTGTAGAACATCCAGAAAGACCCTTCTGATGTTTTCTCCCTGAATTCTTCCCCCGCCCCCTGTGATGGAGGATGCCCCCCGCTCTTCTGGTACTGACTGCCCTGCCCTGTGTCACCCCCCAGTTCTGTCGGATTCCTGAGGGCTGGGACCCGGCCTCCTCCCGCCAGCACGCCCCTAGCACTGACACTGAGCACGTGTGGAGTACTTACTGTTTGGACGAGCTCATTTCTGGGAATTTCTTGATTCCGCATCCACGGTCGCAGTAGACTGACCTGAATAGAGGAGGTCCACGTGAGGATCACGTGCTCACACACACGCTCGCAGTCGGGGTCGTCAGGGGCTTCCTGACGCCTAGAGGAGCAGCCTTAGGCTCCATGCTTGAGTGATACACTGATCTTTGAATAATTGCGCAAAACAGGAAGTTAAGCTTTAATGGACTTGAGTTACGTGAACATTCTTTCTGTAACAAGCCGAGGGGTATATGAACGCTCCATGCAAGAGGCGCACTAGGGCTCGTCCCACTACCGCGCCTGTACCGGCCACGAATCCCTGGACAAGTGTGTTGGGAATTAAGTATGTGGCATCTGTTTTTAAGGTTTGTTTGTTTATTTGTTTTTAAGGTCTTGTGGTCTGATTCTTCAATAACATCAGTAACCAAATCTTCCTCTGAAGTGACTGAATTTATTTCAAAGGTAAGGTGATTTAAGGGCTCTTACAAAAATTAAAAGGGTCTCATTCCCCACGGTCCACTGGACTGCCAAGTAATTTCCATGGTTGCAGCCTTCAGTGGGTGCAGTGTGTGCAGTGCCGGGGATTCGTGCTCCGACAGCGCGAGTGGTCCTCAGGGCCACGGTCCACACTCCTTCCGGTTGCGGGGAACGAGATGGGACAGAAAGATGCGAGTGCGAAGGTGCCCAAGGGGTGTTTGGCTGGTGGTGGTTTGTTACTGCTCAGCCGAGGCTGAGGGAGGGGCTCACGTGGCACGGCAGTGGGCAGACACTTCACCTTTTTCCACCTTACTCCATTTACATATTGAATTTTCCTGTTTGCTTTTATTTTTTAAAATTGAAATACAGATGATGTACAACCTGTTTGGTTTTAAATTGATTCAACAAATATCGTTTGAACAACAAGCTGCACTACTAAAGAATTACCTCTTTACCCCCATGTACACGTGTTACATACGTACACACCTGCGTGTCTAAAGTCCCCTGGCCTGGCCTGTGCCGGAGCAGTGAACCACTGTCTTTGCCACAGTTGTGCCGCTGAAGTAGTCACCTTTGTTGTGTGGAATAACATAGCTGAAGTGTCTCCAAAGTGTGGCTTGCAATTTGATTATAAAATTAAGGATATAATCCTGTAGGAGAAAATCGAGTTGATGGATCCTGTTTGAGAAGCTTGGGGAGAAGTTGTTTGAGTGTGCCTCTTATTTAGGCCTGCCATACACTGAAGGATGCCACAGTGCCGTGCTTTCTAGGATTGATTATTGATCCTCCCCGGGGGTTCCCTGTTTCCTCTGCCACACTTAGAACACTGAATTTCCTCTCCTTTGTGCCTATCCTCTTGTCTTGTGAAAAAGCACTTCTCTGGACTCCGCTGACGCTGGCAGACTTTGCCACTCTTTTGTCTGGGTGTTTGCAGTGGCTGATATTCACCTGGCTTTGGGTTCTCTGCCCTTCCTGGTATCTGCCTTGCTGTCTTTCAGTAATTTTGGAAAATTCTTGTCCATTATCTCTTCAAATATTTCTTCTGCCCCACTCTCTCTTCTCCTGGGCCTTGAGTTACGTGTACTTGACCCTGTCTTCAAGTTCACTTATGTTTCTCCTCAGCTCTGTCCAGGTTGCTGATGAGCTGAATCCTTCATCTCTAGTACCATGGTTTTGGGGTTTTTTGTTCTTTTGTTTTCTGTAGCTTTTCCGTTTGCTACGTCTTTTAGTAAAGTTTCCATCTCTCTGATGAAATTTCCCACTCGTTCATGCATGTTGTTCATTTTTTTAAACTAAGTCCTTTAGTACGTTAAGCATGGTTATTTTCAAGTCCTTGTCTGATAGTGCCAACATCTGGGTTATTTTCCAGTCTGGTTCCGATGATTATCTTGACAATAGATTCCCCCCTCTTTTTTATCTTATAATTTTTGACTAAACGTTAGACGTCATGTCTAGAAACGAGCCTGGAAACGGGCCTGCTGCTGAGTCTGTCGGACCAGCGGTGGGGCTTCAGGTTGATCTCATCAGGAGCAGAGCTGGGTTTGGGTTTTGCTGTTGCACCACAGGCCTCAGGTTCCTCCAGGGAGGCCTGCTGGTCCCTTGAGCCTTGAGAGGAGCCTGGAGTGGTCTGGCTTCACCTGTGGCACAGAGGGGGTCTCCCTCCTCCGTTGACTCCTCCCTCCCTGGGCAGACTGCTGTCACTTGTTGCCTGGTGATGGATGTACGGTGAGGGCCGGGGCGGCTCCCCATCCTCCTGGTGCAGCCTCAGCTCAGCCACAGGGTCATGGGGGGCCTTTCTCAGCGTCCCTGCCCCTTCCTTCCCCAGCAGCAGCTGACTCGGCGCAGGAGGGCTTCCTGCCCCTTCCTTGGGGCCAGAGGGGTTTTGTTTTTATCTTCCCCGAGAAGCAGGGTATCTCTGCCCATGACCTGGTGCCGGGAGGACTTTCTCCTCCTCCTGCAGAGGCATGAAGGCATTCTGCCTCACCCCCCAGAGACACGGGGTTTTGCTTGAGCTCCGGGAGCAGGAGCAATCTGGTCCCTCCCCCAGCGGGTTGCGGGCTTCTTGCTTTGGATTGAGAGCAGGCTGCGGGGAAAGGCACGGGGTTTCCAGCCTCACCCCCGGGGCAGCTGCCCCCCCAACCGTGCCGCCTGTGCAGACTCTCTCCAGCCTCCCGCCTGTGGAGGGAGCTCGGGAATGAGGACACAGGCCCCCTGCGTCTGGGCTCCTGGCTGACTGCTGTCTGACGCACACTTAGCCTGTGGGGATGTGTTCATCCCAGCCGACCTCTTCTACCTGCTGGTATGGCGGCCATCTCCCCCTCGTGCTCTGCCACGGCTGAGACAGTTCACGTGCCCCGTCTCCGCAGAGGGGCAGCTCCCTCTTGGAATTCGGTTCACATGGTGGCCTTGCAGCTCGCCCTCTGGTGGGCTCCAGAGCAGGCACGGCTGTGTGGGCTGTTGATCTTCTTGATGTTGTGGTGGGTTGTTGCCTTCTGCGTCCCGAGTGGGCGCAGAACCCCAGATGGCCCCCAGAATCATAGCAGCAGGTGTCAGCAGCCAGTACCTGCCCAAGTGTTTCCCACAGTGAGGAGTTCTGGTTCTGTAAGATGAATTTTGACATACTTCCTGTGCCTGTTCGTCTTTCAGTTATCTCAGCTGTATCCTGAAGAAAATTTGGAGAAATTCATTCCTTGCTTAGCTGGCCCAGATTCATTTTATGTAGAGCGAAACCACATGGATCTGGAAGCGGACCTGAGGTAATTAATGCTCCTCACCCCACCCAAGGCCACGGGGAGCAGCCCCCCTGCGGCGCTGCGGCGACTGCCGGCCCTCTGCAGTGTGGGCGGGCCCGGGCGGGGCCAGACGTGAGCTGCCTAGTCATCTGAGGGGCCCCTCAGGCGACATGTGGTCTGCATGGTTTGGGTCTCCTGTTTGCCTCTAGGGATTTTCATCAGTTATGGAGAATTTGAAGCATCTTAATAATCTAGGCATGATTTTGAGAATATATAAGTGAAGGAATTTCAAAGTGTATGCCACCATTTAATGTAATTTTGACAGTCTTATGAAATAAAATCTGCTTCTGTCCTATAGTTGAAAGGATAAAATGAGGACCTAATAAAAAGTCTCCTGGGCCCAGTGGCTCTGGACCCTTGATGACGTCCTGGCGCGTTGGTCTTGTACATGCGCACAGAGGGCCCCGGGGACTGGGGCCAACATCGGAGTGCCACATAGCAGCTGTGACGGCACCAGCTGTGCTCATGGCCCGGGTGGTGGGCCCTGAAAGACTCGATTCATGCAGTGTAATACAGTGTGAATAAGGAAAGGGGCACCAGGAAACAGTATGAATCATACCAAGAATGAAACTGAATAAAGCAGGAAGAATATAGGTTAAGGCACTTCTGTTTAGTTTTTCTCTGATATATATATCTCTTAATTGAAAATTAAAATTTCTCCCCCATTTACTTTTTGGTAACACGTTTTAATGCTGATAAAACCACTCTTTCATTTCTAGGTATTTGGCTTCATTACCTTCTCACATATTAAAAAATGACCATGTTAAGAAATTTTTCAGCACTTCATCTCCCACCCAACAGCTTCAAAGTCCAAGTGAGTTTGTAAAATGTAATTCAATAAAAGTAGAAACATTTTTATGGTCTGTAAATAAATTATATCTATTTTAACTTGTAGGTCCTGGCAACCCTTCCCTGTCTAAAGTCGGTACCATGATGGGCGTGTCTGGAAGGTGAGACTTCTACCATGTAACCAACACATTTCCAGTCAGCCTTGTTACAGAGCTTACTTTTCATTTTGTGTAAATAGTTGTTTCTAGAGTTAAGTCATTCTTGACCTTAGTCTTGAATAATAATATTGAGAGAAGAATTGGATAGAGATAATCCACTTTTTGATTTCTTTAAAAAAAAAAAAAAAAAAAGTGGTTCTCTGAGCCCCTGGAATTAGAATTCCCAAAGACCCTTATTGCAAATGCCAGTTTCTGGGCCCTGCACATTCTAGGAAACCAAAATTTCTGAGAATCTTCATTTCTACAAGCTCCTGGGGAGTGATTAAGCCCATGAAGGGCCAGAGTTGCTACCCTAGAGGCCCCTCTGCCAGCACGGGGCCCGACACTGATGGTGGCAGTGCTCGGGTGACAGACAGCCTGCACATCTGGACTGACAGCCAACATTAAAATGGGCTAACATCACAGACGGTGTGTACACGCGCGCGCACACACGCACGCACACACACACGGTTCTGTGAGCTCTAGTCAGGTCTTTGAAGGTGCCGACTCTCTTCACCCTCTGCCTGGAGTGTGTAAACATGTAATATGTCAGTTTGCAGTTTCGTGTGGAAGGGGCAGGGACAGAGAGTGATGCTTTTGCTCCTTCCAGCTTTCTAGAATTTACTTTTCAAAAAAAAAAATTAATTTGAATATTAAAGATTTTGGAGTTAGTTTTAATATATGATTATCAGTATCATCCTGTGATAGAAGCAACAGAAAGAAACTAGGCAGCAAAGCCAAAAGTCTGGTGGTGACACACAGACGTGTACATATACATAATACGTACACACGTACTCAAGCGCAGCATCTAGATGGGTACATACACGTCTGTGCACGCACACGTCCACGCCTACAGATGTTCACCCCAGGGTGATGGTGGCAGTAGCTCTGGCCCCAGCAGTGGACATGGCTGCAGATGCAGTCCAGGCTGTAGGAGCTGGTCCTCGGTGGAGGCCGTGGTCTTTTGAAAACTACCTGTCTGCTGTCCTCGCAGGCCTGTGTGCGGAGTGGCCGGCATCCCGTCCTCTCAGGGCGGCGCCCAGCATCACGTGCAGCACTCGGCCAGCGCGTCCGCCTTGCCCCACTGCTCGCACGCGGGGGGGGCGGGCCCAGCTCTGGCCTACCGGACCCCGATGGACAGCTCGCCCGCCATCTTGATGCCTTCCAGCCTGCAGGCCCCGCAGACCCAGGAGCAAAATGGGATTTTAGACTGGCTTCGGAAACTGCGTTTGCACAAGTACTACCCCGTCTTTAAACAGCTCACGATGGAGAAGGTACGTTGGTTACTAGCAGGCAGGGAGAATGTGCTGCTTGTCTCAGGTAACCCGTCATTCTTTGGACCTCGTTCCTAGAGGAACTGAGTTGGGTTTCTGCAGCATGTGTGTCGTGGAGGTCATACCACCTGGTCCTTAACACCTGCGGATGTGCGTCCCCACAAGTCCCGTGAGCTCGCTGGAGGGGCCGTGGATTTGAATTTGGAGGCTACCTGCAGCTGAAGCAAAAACTGGATCACAGTTGTTTGTAAACAAACAGCTTTCTTAAGATAGCTTGGGGTCTTCCCAAACGAGACGCTCACTGTCTGTGACTGAGGGCTGTGTCTCCAGCAGCCCTTCAGTGGGTAGAGGTAGTGAGTTGTGGGCCCCGCGTCCCCCTTTCTTAGACGCCCCTCAGCATAGCCTTTTACAAGAGCCCAGTGCAGAAGGGGTGTCTGATTACCTGTCTGCATGTAGGCTCCTAGAGCTAAAGGAATAGATGGATTTTACATCTTTCAAGCAATCCTACATAGCAGTTATCTTTTACAATACAGTTTTGACAAGGACCATTTTTTCACTGTTAAAAAAATTCTGAAATTTCTTAAGTTTCAGTGTCACTGGTAAAAGTAAATTGGACCTGAATGTGATGTTTGAACTCTGAGCTCCCCCTGCTGGATGAAGTGACTTGGTGCCTTTTATCTCTGCAAACGTTTCGTTTGTCCAAAAATCTGCAATTGAAGAATCTAGAAATCAAGCTTTTACTGCTAATAAAGAACACATTTTAAGTAACTTTTCAATACTCTCAGTTTAGGATTCACAAGTCTTAAAAACAACAGATTTTGCTAACCTTTGTCATGATCAGTTTAAAAAGTTTTAGTGTAATGTATGAGTTGAAAAGGCTAAGATCACAAATCATGGTATGGACCGTTGTGAGAACCAAGTATCATCTTTTTTCTTAGTATGAGGCCAGTGCGTTAGGTCGCCGTTCAGTTTGGATGGCATCTACTTTTCTGGATCACTGGCTACCCAACAAAGTTGCTGTTGTCCCTAAAATGACCATGATCTCAAGAAAAAAGAGCCACTAAAGAAGACTGCTCCTGTCTGTTGGAGGGAGAGCCCCGGGAGGGGAGACACTTCCACCAGCTGCATCTCTGCAGCAGTTGAGACGCAGAACACTGTCTCAGTCTCCTGCCCGCATAGCACGGACCTTCCAGGTGCCCAATCTTCACCCAGCTGTCACTCGGAGGCCTGTGCTGAAGGCTCAGTGGACACAGCCTGTGACCCTCAGACGCACAATGAGCGTCTTATATTTTGGACCCTGGACACCAAGTCATTTAGCAAGTAAATGTTTCACAGTGTTCCCCAGTCTTTTATTATCTAGTTAAGTTTGATCTGTTTACATATCCTAGAGGTAGAATACGTTTATGAAATTAAACTCCAAGTTCTTTGTTTTCAGAATCCTAATTAATTCTCAAACTTTGTAATTTGTTTCTTCTGTGGAAGTTTCTGAGCCTTACGGAAGAAGATCTAAATAAATTTGAATCCCTCACCATGGGAGCAAAGAAAAAACTCAAGACTCAACTGGAGCTGGAAAAGTGAGTGTGAGATTGTTTATGAAGTGTGTCTTCATTTTAGTTTCTAACATGCGGAACAGATGCTAGGACTTATTACTGCTGATTGCTTATCAAACCTTAATTAATGCTCTTAAAATTCTACAAATGTGGCTTTGGTTTGCTAGGAAGGACCCTTTAGAGTGAATCTGACAAGTCAGAATGCGTTATCTTCCACCCTGGAGATTATTTTGATGGAAATCACCCTTCTTAAGTAGAGACTGTGAAACACGGAGAGGCTCTACAGCAGAACTGAACGCTCGCTTGTTGGTGTGCTTTCCTGTCGCACAGGGAGAAGTCAGAGAAACGGTGCCTGAACCCCTCGGCCCCTCCCCCAGTCAGCAGCAGCGGAGTGGCCCGCGTTCCCCCTACCAGCCACGTGGGGCCTGTGCAGCCGGTGCGAAGCAGCCATGCTGCAGGTGGGTGGGGCCGGGCGCGCCTGGACCCGGGACCCTTCGGAGGAGGGCCAGGCCACAGGTCACGCCCCTTTCCCCTTTCTGTTTTCTAGTGCTTAGAGTTACTTTTCACTATTTTAGTTTATTTTTAAATTAATTAATTAATTTATTTATTTATTTAACTTTTGGCTGCGTTGGGTCTTCGTTGCTGCGCGTGGGCTTTCTCTAGTTGCGGCGAGCGGGGAGCCACTCTTCGTTGTGGTGCGCGGGCTTCTCATTGCGGTGGCTTTTCTCGTTGCAGAGCACGGGCTCTAGGTTCGTGGGCTCAGTAGTTGTGGTGCATGGGCTTAGTTGCGCCACGCCATGTGGGATCTTAGTTCCCTGACCAGGGCTTGAACCCGTGTCCCCTGCACTGGCAGGTGGATTCTTAACCACTGAGCCACCACGAAAGTCCCCAGATTGGGACTTTTCCGTTTCCATTTTCTCGTACTTAAGAGTTACTTTTCATTATTTTAGCTTTTATAGTTCCTGCGACAGGAAAATAGAAGGGACGTTTGGGTTAGAAGCTGGAGACTGGTGACTCGCCTGAAGTGGTTTGGGCAAAAGCATTAGACCCAGAAACTGCTCTGGTGAAAGGGAAAGAGTAGGAAGTATGCGAAATAGATGAAAACCTCTCCCCCGACCATGGCAGGTGTGGAGAGGTGGCTTTAGGCCGTTGCCCTGCAGGTCCGTCCTGAAGTCCTCGATGCCAAACCACCAGCCTTCCTCCTCTTCTCCCTGCCGTCCTCTCCTCGGTAGGAGGTGGAGGACCACGGTAACAGCTGCTCTGCTGTTTTCCTCATGCACTAGAAACATCAAGAGTGACAGTAAACCAGGAAGAAAAAATGTCAGTGCATCTTTTCAGTGCTTATTTGACTGAAAAGGTCTTAGGTCCCTGGGCCTCAGAAAACGGAGGTCTCTGTTTGTGGAGGGCGGCTGCTGTAGCACCCGGTGGCTTGGGGGTCCTTTTCCTGTCCTTCAGCGTTTGCTTGGGGAGGCTGAGAGCACAGCCACGTGTGCGTCTGCCGCCTGGCGAGCTTGTGGGCCTCAGCCCTGTACGAACAGGGACAGGATGGGACCTGGCTCCTTGGGATGGCTGTGAAGATGAGCACGATAGGCATGCATGCGGGTGGGAGAGGAGGGCGCAGTCGACGCTGGCTGGCACAGCCCCCGTCGGCGTCCCGTGGCTCGGGGACCTCGGTGCCGCCTTTGGACTGTCACCTGTCGCTTGTCCGCAGCGCTGCGGGTGGAGGTGGAGCAGCCCCCTCACCAGACGGCCCGGGAAGGCAGCTCCTCCGAGTGCTCCAGCTCCTCGCCCAGCCCGATGGGCGTGCAGGCCCGGGAGGAGAGCTCGGACAGCGCGGAGGAGAGCGACAGGCGTAAGGACGCCCCGCGTGGCTCGCGCTCTGCTGCCCCCGCCCTGGCCTGGGGAAGCTGTGCTGACGCTGTTCCCACCCCTCTAGGTGTGGAGATCCACTTGGAGGGCTCTGACAAGGAGAAGCCTGTGATGCTGCTGAACCACTTCACTTCAAGTTCCGCCAGGCCCACAGCCCAGGTCCTCCCCGTGCAGAACGAAGCAGGCTCCAACCCGTCGGGCCACCACCCGCTGCCCCCGCAGATGATGACGGCGGCCTCGCACATCGCGCCCATCCGGATGCTGAACTCTGTGCACAAGGCGGAAAGGGGGGCCGCGGACATGAAGCTCCTCTCGTCCTCTGTGCACTCGCTGCTGTCTCTCGAGGAGCGCAGTAAAGTCTCTGGACCAAGAAGCGGCATCAAAGTGGACAAGAGCTTTGGCAGCACCATGATGGACGTGCTACCCGCGTCCACCCCCCATCAGCCCGTGCAGGTCCTTTCTGGACTCACCGAGAGCAGCTCTGTGTCGCCCACCGTCTCCTTTGGTCCCCGCACCAAAGTCGTCCACGCGTCCGCCCTCGACAGGGTGATGAAGCCGGCACAGCAGCCGGCCCTGGTGGTGGAGACCAGCACTGCTGCCGCAGGGACGTCCAGCACCGTCTTCCATGTGGCTCGGCCACCCATCAAACTTCTGGTGTCTTCATCTGTCCCTGCAGATTCTGCCATCTCTGGGCAAACCTCCTGTTCTGGCAACGTGCAAATAAGTGTGCCCCCTGCCATAATAAACCCTCGGACTGCTCTGTACACAGCCAACACCAAAGCTGCCTTCTCTGCGATGAGCGGTGTGCCCGTGGGCCCCCTGCAGGGCAGCTTCTGCGCAAACAGCAACACTGCCTCTGCCAGTAGCCACCCTGCCACGTCCTTTGCAAACATGGCCACCGTGCCCAGCTGCCCCGCCCCCAGCTCCAGCCCCGCGCTCTCCTCGGTCCCCGAAAGCAGCTTCTACAGCAGCAGTGGCGGCGGCGGCGGCTCCCCCGGGAACCTCCCCGCCTCGGCCCAGAACCACCACCACCACCACCACCATCAGCAGCAGCCAGCGGCACCCCAGCAGCCTGCGCCCGCCCCGCCCCCCGGCTGCGTCGTGTGCACGTCCTGCGGCTGCAGTGGGAGCTGCGGCTCGAGCGGCCTAACTGTCAGCTACGCCAACTACTTCCAGCACCCGTTCTCGGGGCCGTCCGTCTTCCCCTTCCCGTTCCTGCCCTTCAGCCCCATGTGCGGCAGCGGCTACGTGGGCGCCCAGCAGTACGGCGGCGGTGCCTTCCCGGTCGTGCACTCGCCCTACGGCAGCGGCGTGGGCCCCGAGCCCGTGCTGGGCGGCCAGTCGGCCTTCACCGTCCCGCCCGTGCAGAACTTCATGGGGGCGGCAGGTGTCTACCAGGCTCAGGGCTTGGTGGGCAGTAGCAACGGTTCCGGTCACAAGAAGAGCGGGCATCTGTCGTGCTACAACTGTGGGGCCACGGGTCACCGCGCTCAGGACTGCAAGCAGCCGTCCATGGACTCCAACCGGCAAGGTAAAGGCCCCCGAGGCGGAGGGCTCCCGGCACGCGTGTCCTTTCTCTGAAAGGAATAGTCAACTTCCTTTCTTTTTTTTTTTTAAAGCAAGCAAGAAGTGGTTTTTCAAATGCTCTCTGAAAAAGCACGAAACTCCTGATGGGCTGTGCAGCCCCCAGAAGGGCTGCTTTGGTTCTGAGACTGTCTTTGTGATCTCAGCCTGCGCCTCATTTTAGAGTGTGGCTAGCTGGCTGCGGCCCAGTGGCTCCTTGGTCTGTTATCTTGTGCCACGTGACTGGGGAGCAAGCCTGGGTGATGTAGTGCCACCGCCGGTGTTTAACTGAGAACCGAGGGCGTGGCATGTGAGTTCAGGCACTACAGGTGGAACTCGCTGTCCCCGCTTCTCTTCCCCCGTCTAGAGTGGCAGTGGCTGTGGCCGTGGGTGTTGTGTGGCGGCTACGTGGTGTCCTCACTCCCTGTGCTGCATCTTCTTCCTTCCCCCTTTGCTACTCTTTCTTGTCTCCTTTAGTCAAGTGTGTGTCTGCTGTCGTTACCACACCAGGTTTGTTCTTGCTGTTTTTCTTGGAAAGATTAGGCTGGGCATTGGGAAAACTGGTCCCAGCCCGCAGCTGCTCACGGTGCGACCTTGGATAGTCAGCCACTTGCTTTCTGGAGACTTTTGAGGGTTGTTCCAGACCTGCCTGTGCCCCTTAGTCACCTGGAGAGCTTTACAGACAACTTGGAATCAGGTCTGGTGGCAGGTGGAGTGACTGTGGGCTGTGCCGCCCCCCCCCCCCCCCCGCCCCGCATTGATAGAGGTGGTGCTGCATCTCCTGACGCAGCGAGCCCAGAGGCCCGTGGTGGCGGCCAGGCCTCCCTTGCCCTGTCCCAAGGAAGGGGGCCAATTCTGTGCTGTCTGAGCTCCCAAAGAATGAAGAAACAGACTGGGAACTCTTCAGTCTTTTTCACCCCTTCTCTGATTTGATAAACTTGTTAAGATAACGTCCAGTCTGTGGGGTGGAGCCAGGGGAGTTGGGAGTGGTCAGAACAGGTGGTCTAGATTTCCAGCACCCACATCTTGACCAGTGACTCTGGAAATAACTTTGGACAGATCATGGCAGTAATTCTATGGTGATTCAAATTTGATCTCTTTTTTTTCCCCCTCTCTAGGTACTTTTAGGTTGAAATATGCCCCTCCAGCAGAAAGTCTGGACTCCACAGATTGATATTTTTCTCTGGCAACAGAACACTATTAAGCCATGGAGACCTAAGGAAAATTAAATACAAAACTGAGAAGTCTAGTTGCTGTTGAGCTCAATATTTTTAATCCAAAGGTGCTTTACTTTACTAGACTGGATAGAAAACCTAGCGTAGGAATGCATCAAACTCAGTTTTATTGCCAAAATCCTAGACGGGAGCTTGATGTCAGGACTGGCCTAGTGGGTATCTCCACTGTGGGTGAAAACTGGCCACCTCCACCCTTGGTTGCAATGCAGAGACCTCCCGTCTCCTGAAGAGCATTGCCGTAATTGGTCCTTCTAGGCTCACACGTAATTCCAGGGCAGCTACGTGAGGTTGGATTCGAGAACTGAAGGTCGGAGTTCTCCAAGTGGAGTTCTACCAGTCGGACTCTTGACACCCCTGGTGAGGGAAAATGTCGCCTTTGTTTTGTTCTGTTCTGTTCTGTTTTGTTCTTAAAGTGGTTAGGCACTAATCTCTGGGCTTTTTAAGGATTGCACTACCGAAGAATGTAAACTGATGTCAATCTCTGCAGTTCTGGGAGACAAACTCCCTGAGACCAGTCAGTGCAAGACGCTCAGAGAATCCGTTTTTAGAGTCCGCACCAGCAGGCTACATGATTTAGTACACAACAGAGATTTTAGTATTTCCTTCCCTCCTTAAAAGCACTTGTAGCAGTTTCAGGGTTGTCTTTTTTTTTTTTTCCTGCAAATAAATTTAAACTACATTATTAAGTAGAAATAGCTACTTGCAACAACTTAATTTCTAAAAGGGTCCAAGTCCCAGAGAATCCCTAGTAGTCAAAGCTTTGAGGACACCTTCCTTCCCAGCCCTTCAGAGCTTTGAGTCCTGTCGTCTTCCACCACGAAGGAACTCTGGCAGAGACGCGATAGCAGCACACCTCGTGAGCGGCACTGACGGATGCTGCACGTCCTTAGCCAAGTTTGCAAGTTCTTTTATCTCCCATGGACCCCAAGGACCCCAAGGCTCACTGCTAATGGATTCACACTTGAGACAGACATTTCAACAACAATAATACAGTCCTGTAATCTCTGAGCAAACGATTTGAAATTTTCTCCTGTCAACTTCTTTTGTATTAGGCTGTGTATCAATAGTTAGTTCCGTTAAAAATTACCTGGAAAACTACAATAGAAAGTGGTAAGACTCTGAAAGAGAATACACTGACAGGACAGAGCTACAAGATCTGCAGAAGTCTAGTTTTACCAAGGTGGGAAATAAAGTCCACCACACAGCTCTCAATTTCACCCCATTGCAATGAGAGCTTTTGGTCCGAAAGTTAGGGACTTAAAGCTTCAAGGCTAAAGGGAATTTTCTGCTCAAACAATATTGTTTTAAATGCTAAAGCCTTCAATATTAAAATATTGATTGGTAAGGTCTTGCCCAGGGATTTTCCAGTTGAATATTTATTTAAAAAAAGAAAATCTCAATACTCAGACCACTCTTAAAATGGGACAATCAGCCTCATGTAAAATTGGTGTAAATCAAAAATACCCTAGAATTTGAGGCATTGTGATGTAAGGCTTCAAATTTTGAGATCCGTTTCCTGCTTCATGGAAACTAAAGCAGAAAGTTGTTACATTTTTTTATGAAAGGCTTTTAGTAGAGTTTTTAAGAGTTTTATTTTAGTAGGGTTTTATTTCTATGCAATGCAGAATTGACAGACCTCTGTATTCTTCTCTCTCTTCCTGGTACACAGTATTACATACAGTTTTGAAGTAATGATGATGCTTACAACAGCATTTTGGGGGAGTGTTACATTGATCTCTTAAATTATAAACACTACAAAATGTCAAAATTACGAGAACTGACACAACTTTGCCTTAAAGAGTACTAGACTGGAACTTGTCATATTATGTTTAAGGAAGACTTAGAGTGTTCATTGATGTTTACGATTTTAATATTTCTGAGGGCCGTTACAGTGGCCTGGATATGTGCTGAAAGCCAAACTTTTAAAATTTTTGGTTTTTTAAACAAAGAACTATTTTAAATAAATCCTATTTCAACACAGTGAAATTGTTGAAAACTGTCTCATAACAAAAGAAAAAAATCATATTTAGGTTTTTTGTTTTAGTGCTCAGTATTGGGGAATGAAAGTGTGTCTGTTGTTACCCTCATAACTGTTTTGATAAATATTAGAGGTTAGCGTTAAATACGACAAAAAATTAAAACGAACTTCAATTTGAAGTATGACATTCAAATTGAGGGAAGTAAGTTCAGACATTGTGTGGCTGTGTTCCAGTCATCAGAGGTCTTAGAGAAACTTCCAGCTGTCTTTGAAAGTGCATGTGCAGAGTGACGTCTCCAGTGAGGCCATTCCGAGTTGAGAATGGTAAAACGTAAATGTGAGACACCAGGACACAAAGCATTCAGCTGCCGCTCCGTGAGACCTCTTCCCAGGTGAATCCCATACTTGAACTTGGGAATATTTGCTAGCAGTATTCTCTGATGAAATTTCTCTCCAGAAGCAACCACAGTCAGTGAGCCTAAAGACCATTTGGCATTTCCTCAGAGGACGTCCTCATCAGCTAGAAACAACAGATCAGACTGACCCTTTCAACTACTTAACTATTTTCCTGAAATTGTGGGCTCCGTTTCCAAATGCTGTGGCAACCAGGTAGGTGTGGCACCAGCCACTTTGCTCTGTGTAGTCTGTCATATTTTAAAGTTTCTAACCCCATTTTTTATCTCCAAGAATGGGGAAAGTGGAATGTACAGATTGAAGTAGAATACAACGTTGGGATAAAACACTAATCTTTTTTTTTTTTTTTTAAAGCAGAACACTCAATTTTCTACCTTATTTTCTAATTTTTATTTTATGATAATATTGAACATTGGAAAGTGTATAAATGTTAAAAACTTCTAATTGCTAAAGAGCACTGAGAAAATGGGAGCTAGCACTTAGAATAATAAAGACAAAGCTATTTTCTTGAAAGCGGACACGTGATTGGGTATTTTAAAAAACCAGCATCATTTATAACCTCCAAAAAATTACACGAGTCACCTTGTTAATATAGTAGTTAGTAGGTTCAGTATTTTAATTCACTATTTAGAATTCTAGGTCCTTAATCGCAAGAAGTCCACCTAGTTAGTTTACACTGCACACTGCGTATGGAGATGCATAGCGGGTAGTAACTTTGCCTGACGTTATGCAGCTGTAACGCGGTCCTGTCTGAGCACAGGCTGACCGAGGCGTACATCTATCCACTCACTGCAGTGTTGCTAGCGAGCACTTGCTGAGCAGGAAGTGGGTTGCACCCTCCTCGCTCCCTGTCGTCGTCCCTCTTCCTGCTTCCGTGGTGGCTTATTTGATGCCTTGCTAGTTTTACACACTGATAACTGATGGCGTTACATGTTTAAGTCTTAAAGGTTGTAAGGGAAACCGTGACCCTGCTCAGCTCGACCACCCGTCCCAGTGGATGGGCCTGTGGAACCTGAGCGGGTTGGCCGTCCTTTCCAAAGTGCAGATGACTCCCGAAGAATGAGGCAGGGGACATTTAAAGCCATGGGTTCTGAAGAGGCTCCATTACTGAAAAGTCCCGAGGTTCTGCATCAAAGTGAGTTATCTTTAATCAACACTCGCAAACTACGTACTGTGCTGGTTGAGGCCAAAGGTCAATGTTACTACACTGTTATTGGATGGAGGGGCGCGCCTGCCAGGTCACCCCGGTGTTAAGAAGCCCCTCACATGCGTAAAGTTCTTAGATGCACAAAGACAGGCTTTGGTACTGAAACTGAAGACCTCGTGTACACTCAAGAATCTTCACAGCTTCTATTGGACATATTTTCTTTTTAGGAATGAAGGAAAATTCTCCCATTTTTGAGCCATTCTTTTATGTCAATTCTACAAAATTGCATGTAACTTTATAAATATTTTTAAAAGATATAGTTTTGTAAATATTTAATATTCTGCTAATTTGATTTTGAATTGTAAATGTCAAGTATTCTGTTTTTGGGGTTTTTATGTTTTATTATACTTTGTTAAAAAGGAAAAATTGTACATTTTTAGAATGTTTTTATGAGTCAATTTAATGTACTGAAAATAAAAATGAAAAAAAAAGAGCAGTTTCTTTTTACTAGGTCTTTGTCTCATAGAGGATGAAGCACACATCCTTTCAAATCACGATCCTCCAAACTAGGGAGTCCGTCCTTTCCGCCTTCTTCCCAGCATTACAAAAGGGACACCTGGTCTTAAATCCATTTTCTATCAATCAGGTTTCCTAGGTTTTTAAAAAATGTCCTTGCTGTGAATAGAAATGTGAATTGATTTGGGGTTGGATTAAAGATGTTCCAGCTCTCAGGTACCCGTGAACAATCAAGGTTATTAGCATTACTAGATCAAGTTATCCTTTGGATGTTTCCAAACTCGTGGTGAATGTGCCCTGCCATCTAAGGCCACGTCCTCTCTGGACTTGGGCTGGTGCTCTGCTCGCCCAGGACTGCGGTACTATCCTGAGCAGTGCCAGGCCCCAGAGGGAGAATTCTGGGGCTTCTTCCCCAGCAGGAGTCCCCATTTTCTCTTGGTCTTGTCGTCAGACCTGTGGTTACCCGGAGGAAAACGTGCACACGGTTCTCGGACTGGTCAGGGCCCCTGTCAGGTAAGTAGCATCAGGAGACACAGCTGGCCACTCCTGGCACCTGCTAGCAGCCCCTCTGTTTGGTCACTTCCAGGGCCTCTGAGGGCGGAGGGCATGTGCGCATCTGCTGTTTGTACTGTACGCGGCTCCCCACATGGCCACCTCAGGTACCACGTGCCGCATAACGCCCCACACACTCTCAGTACTTCTCGTGTTACACTTTTGTTCATTTAGAGCAGGTTTTCAAGTGCCTGTTCCCACAAAACAGGTAGGTCGCTCCCCCGTCCCTTCTCCCCATACTTTGTGGCACATCTGTACCTTTAAGAGAATTGAGTTTTTTGAAGGCAGGACCTTGACCAATGCGAGCCAGGCGCTCATGACAAGGCAGAGACCTTCAGAGGTGGGTGTCCCTCCACCCTGGCACAGTGAAACCAGCCTCAGCACTCCTCATTAGAAAGGATATTACCCACTTGGCTTTGGATGGTGTAGACTGCAAGTCTCAAATACTAATCCATTAAACTGAACTTTGATGACAGTTTTTAATTGTGCCTTTATTCACCTTAGTTCGTTAAAAATGTACTTGTTTTAAAGATCCTATAAATAGGGTAACCACCCACTAATGTGGGATATAAGTAAGTCACCCCTCTCAGCGTGGTACTTTGTCTTTAAAAAGCAGAGTTTCTTAAAGGAATCTTATCGATCACATAGTAGTTACAAGAATGTCATATAATGATGTATACAATCTAAACAAGACAGGCTAATTAAGAATTTACATAATGTAAAAATATACATATTAAAAGTTAGCCACGTAGACAGATGCATGCTGACTGGGGTTGAGGGCCCGTATGCAGTAATACTGCTTTTTCTTCCTCAGTTACAATAAATAACTGCCACTCACAGATACAAGTTTTCCACACACATCTAAATACACCAGGGTAAATAAATGGTGGCCTGCCACATGCACAGTCTCAAGTGGGTCTGTGATCCTTCTGTGATAGCTCTCACAAAAACAGTGTATAGTGAACCCCATTGCAGGTAGTAGGAAAGCACTGGTTATTTATTCTAGTTGGACTTTGAAAATGCTTAACGTTTGACATTAATATCTGTAAAGAACATGTTTCCTTTTGCTACTTTCAAAACTGACATGCACATGGAGTGGGGGAATTTTGAGGACTGCTTGACCTAACAGTGATAACTGAAATACCCTTAAAGATGCTTTTTAATAACATATTTTAGTCACACACTTAACGTAAAACACGGATCATCTACAGCTTTAAGCCAAAAGGTTGAGGAAGTGTATCTGAATTTTAATGCTTTTTGTTTCAGTATCCTGTAGCTTTCTACCTTTGTCCCAAAGAATGAAACCCATGTAACTGCTTGTTTATTTACCAAAGCAGGCACTATTTTGAGCTCTTAAGAGAATAGTCAAAACAAAAAAAATGTCATTCTCTTTCTCTAGGTCTTTTGAGAAACCTGACCAAAATTATAAATTATTCAAGGTTCCTGTTGAGCAGTGGTATTTTTCTGCATTACTGTCTAGAGAACAAACCAAATGAAGACTTCATGACAAGAGCACTGATGTGAAATACGCCTATTAGCAATCAGGAGCCCTGGGCAGCAGCTCCGCTTGCTTATTTCCTATCACCCCCGGCCACCCTGCTTTCTGCCAGCTGTTACGGCAAATGGGCTGGGGGTGCGGGGTGGCTGTGCCTTACAATTTAGGCTTAAAGATGCTCTTAAGGAGATTTCTCTAGTTGAGTAGAAACCCTTCTATAAAAAGCTGGCAGGTTCTGTGAACCCAGAGAGAAGACTGAATGTCTCTCTGAATGCTCAAATTGCAAGTTCCTTTTGGGGGAAAAACATTAAAATAACTTGAAGGTCTATTTTATTGGCAACTTAGAATGCAAAGTATTTTATTTTTAAACTTCTAAATTTGAAAACAAGACAGCCTAGGTTAAATAATGAAGTTTCCCAAAGCTGAATGTGCTCATGTGGAGCTCAGTTTTTCTGCCTGAAGTACAAAAAAACAACTTCCTAAAAACTCCTAGGCAGGAACACTACTACTGTTTTGATGATCTGTGATTAGGTGAACTGATCAATCTCAGTTGGTAACATCCCTTTTTTTATTCCTTGGTAAGGGTTTAAATTCTAGAACAGACACATTTTTTTTTTAGTCTTACACAGACAATTTCATTCCAAAAGTCTCCTGAGAGGCGTATACCATATACAGGAATCCATCTTCATCCTTCTCGCTTTCATACACTTCACAAATTGGCGTGGACACACTCACCATGCTATGTCCATTCACTAACAGGAAGAAGGCTTGATTAGCATTGAGCTGTAAGCGCCTTCTGTTGAAAGAAAACATGTGAAGAAATAGTGATACATCAATACCTAGGGAGAATGTGTAAAAAATATCACCCACCCGGAATCAATATAAAAGTATAAAGATTTTGTAAACGCTACTTCTGGCAAAATGAAATATATGCCTCACTGACGATGACTTGAATATTTCTTCTCATAAAACACAGGATGTTTTCTACGACTATATGCATGGTAAGTATTAATGATAATCCTTGCTAGATCATTCTTACTACTTTCCTGAGGCCAGTTTTATTTATTTGTTTATTTTGCTAATTATTTATTTGTTTTCGGCTGCGTTGGGTCTTTGTTGTGGTGCGCGGGGCTTCTCGTCGCGGTGGCTTCTCTTGTTGCGGAGCACGGGCTCTAGGCACACGGGCTTCAGTAGTTGTGGTGCACGGGCTCAGTAGTTGTGGCTCGTGGGCTCTAGAGCGCGGGCTCAGTAGTGGTGGTGCACGGGCTTAGTTGCTCCGCGGCATGTGGGATCTTCCCGGACCAGGGCTTGAACCCGTGTCCCCTGCACTGGCAGGCGGATTCTTAACCACTGCGCCACCTGGGAAGTCCTGAGGCCAGTTTTAAAACTAGTATGCTATCTGAGTAGCCACCAGTGTCTAATGTGATAAAAATAGTTCAAAATATAATTTACAAACTAAGATCTAAGCTGATGCACTTTATTACCATTGGACCACATCTACATTCTCTTATTTTCCTATATAAAACTTTTCCAATTAAGAGACATCTACATAGATGTTATGATGAAAGGATCAGAAGGGACTTGAGATCCAGCAGGTATGAAATAGAAAAACTCAGAAATGAAATGTCTTACAGTTTTATTAAGTTGCATAGATTTTTATCAGAGCTAGACTGAAGATTTATCTGTAAGCCTGATCAAGAATGAGAAGTTACCCAAAGAAATAAAGTAAAAAGATGATTAAATACCTAATTATCTTGATGAGCTCACTCATGTTGACATGATCAGGCACCAGGAACTTTGTTTTATCCAGGACTGGCAGCTGCTTCTCACCTTTGTATCGTTCTATTATTACCTAGAAAAGAAGCCAGAAAAGTGATTTAAAAATAGCCGTTAAGGGCTTCCCTGGTGGCGCAGTGGTTGAGAGTCTGCCTGCCAATGCAGGGGACACGGGTTCGAGCCCTGGTCTGGGAAGATCCCACATGCCGCGGAGCAACTAGGCCTGTGAGCCACAGCTACTGAGCCTGCGCGTCTGGAGCCTGTGCTCTGCAACAAGAGAGGCCGCGATAGTGAGAGGCCCGCGCACCGCGATGAAGAGTGGCCCCCACTTGCCGCAACTGGAGAAAGCCCTTGCACAGAAACGAAGACCCAACACAGCCATAAAATATAAAAATAAATAAATAAATAAAATTAAAAAAAAAAAAGAGTTGATGATTATCATTATAAAAAAAAATAGCCGTTGACAATGAAAAACCGATAAAATACTTCCTATGTTGTAGCTGGCACATGCCAAAATGGGGTTTAAAACAGCACTTTTGTTCCTTATGAAATATGGTGCACAAGACAACATGGCTGCCATCAGGGAAGGGGCAAGGTAGCCCTGAGGTGGGGGAAGAAACTTTGCTATAAATTCTTTTATTTGGAACCATGAAAATATACTACCTAGTCAGAAAAAGACCCCAAGCCTTATAACAGCAGAGACGCTGGGTACCAGCTTTAAGTGTAAAGATCTGAATCTATGCCAATACTACTATCACCATTTCCTGTGACATGACAAGAGTCTTTTAATAAAACTTTTATTAAAAGTGTAAGTAAGATCTTAACTCTGGGGCTTCCCTGGTGGCGCAGCGGTTGAGAATCCGCCTGCCAATGCAGGGGACACAGGTTCGAGCCCTGGTCTGGGAAGATCCCACATGCCACGGAGCAACTAGGCCCGTGAGCCACAACTGCTGAGCCTGCGCGTCTGAAGCCTGTGCTCCGCAACAAGAGAGGCCGCAATAGTGAGAGGCCCGCGCACCGCGATGAAGAGTGGTCCCCACTTGCCACAACTAGAGAAAGCCCTCACACAGAGGCGGAGACCCAACACAGCCAAAACTAAATAAATAAATTAATTTAAAAAAAAAAAAAAAAGATCTTAACTCTGGTAATAGACTCAAATCCTAAGTAAATATTTGAGAAGCAGAGACCATGATTAGCTGGTCTGGAGATAACTTTTTTTTTTCTGCAGAAGTCTCGAAGATCCTGCCATTTTGATAAAATATCCTTGATATTTTTAAAATGAGTTTTAAAAGAATCTTGAACTATGCAGGGAACAAAAATAGTTCCACATTATGACTTGAAATAAATCCATTAGCTCCTTGCCATACTTCCTCCTTTCCATAAAGGAAAAAATTTTTTCTAGTTCTAAGCCACTTTATGTAGGCTCTGACAGCAAACTGGTGACTGCCCTTGAGCCTCAATACTACCTATTTACTGAGCACCACAGACATCCTTCTCCACATATAGCAATTCTTTACCCTGTCATGACAATGAGAAGTTGTAAGATAGGAATGGAAAATCTTTAGAAGAGGGAAAAATGCTTATATGTACATTGTTGCACTGCATGGGGCCTACATGAGGTTCTGTGTAAGGCCAAGTCAAGCTGTCATCACCTTCCTTGGTAAGATCAATAGCTTTATCTATGAGGTGTGTTCAGAACATGGTATCTACAAGTATGAATGTGACTTCTGTAAAAAACCTAAAACTACTAGCAGAAAAGATGGCTGTAAATATACGCAGATATTCACATTTCAGAAGGAGGCTATGGAACAAATACTGGCCAACTGTTGGGCTGGCTATCTGTTTCCAGTGACTGACGAGCACCTGCTAGCAGACACACACAGCAGGTACTCAAAAGTGAAGAAGAACCTTAAAATTAAGGAAATTACCCAGAAGCCTCATCCCCAGGCCGTATGTTGGCCCTGAGTGTGAAGACAGACTGAAATTTCCAACCAGTCCAAGAAACATACCTTCTAACTACAGAATCCTACAGTCATGACACTGCTGAGCAGACCCATCCTATTCTCCCTTCTGTGCACCTCACAACCCCAACCCACAGATCTTCCCATCTTCTTTCCCCCCACTTTGGTATGAGATGATCAATCAGAAAGCCAACCATGAAAGCTTCTGCAGAATTTAGCAGTGGAGTTTCTTTGGAAGTGTGGTCTATAAGAGGTAACAATCATGTCCCCAGAATTATGTAAAATTTTCCAACCACACGGGATGGGATTCTCTTCCCATTCTATAGATGAGGATATGGCAGCTCCTCTCAGAATTTTAGTAATTAGCCCAAGATCACTTAGTAACCTTGAACCTAGGGCCTGAACTCAGCCACTGTCTGAAGCCAGAAGCTCCTTGACCATTTCCCTCTAGACCTAGTGCCTCAGCAGAAACCTATTTAAGGTCCACGACCAAAGGACCCAGGGCACAGGACACTGTTGGCATCTGAGGTCCCTACACATGATAGGAGCAGCATCTTTCCTCCATCTCCTGCAAAGAAATAAAATATAAGGAGAGACTTCTTTCTCTGGGGCATCAAAGTCAGGCAGCCTGGAATACGCAGTCACATTTAAATCTTGAGGGCTACTGATTTTCCCACAGCAGTAGTCTCTGCTTGCTTCAAAAGAAGGTGGATACCAACTTTCACTGATAAAATACCAACAGATCTAGCCCCTCTATCCCTTCCCCCGCAAGTAAAATACCCTTGATTTGTGAAGTGTGTAACATTAACACAGTAAACTCAGACTTAGGAGGAAACAGAATGTGATTAGATTAAACTGTAGATTAAGGTATCTCCATTCTAGGTCATGAAACTGACACACCAGTTGCATAGCTGAGGATTCCTATAGAAACCCATCAGGTAGGGACTTCCCTGGTGGCGCGGTGGTTGAGAATCTGCCTGCCAATGCTGGGGACACGGGTTCGAGCCCTGGTCTGGGAAGATCCCACATGCCGCGGAGCAACTAGGCCCATGAGCCACAGTTACTGAGCCTCCGCAACAAGAGAGGCCACGATAGTGAGAGGCCCGCGCACCGCGATGAAGAGTGGCCCCCACTTGCCGCAACTAGAGAAAGAGCCCTTGCACAGAAACGAAGATCCAACACAACCATAAATAATAAATAAATAAATAAAAAAGAATCTGCCTGCCAATGCAGGGGACACGGGTTCGATCCCCAGTCCAGGAAGATCCCACATGCCATGGAGCGACTAAGCCCGTGCGCCACAACTACTGAGCCTGTGTGCCTAGAGCCTGTGCTCCACAACGAGAAGCCACCGCATGAGAAGCCCACACACCTCAACGAAGAGCAGCCCCCCCTCGCCGCAACTAGAGAAAGCCTGCGTGCAGCAACGAAGACCCAACACAGCCAAAAATAAACAAACAAATAAATAAAAAATAAATAAATATAAATTTAAAAAAGAAACCCGTCAGGTAGTCGCACATAGCAGCACTGTACTAAAGTTGTATTTAAGCCGTGCTCTCTTCGGCGTACATTAATAACAACTGAAACAGAGACTACCTACCGGGATTTTGGTAGGATGCTGCTCTCGGATAAGTCGGACATCTTCTACTCTTTGTTCTGCAAAGGAAAGGAAGAAACACAGGCATTATTAAGGGCCAAAAATGCAGCTTCTTTCCTGAATTTTTACTGGTGACTTCCATATCTGAATCCCCCTATCCTTAGCTATGGCAGAGCAAAGCAGTAAAGACATCTTCCCTAAAACTGAGAGAAACCAAACACTAATACTTCATACCTGGCAAAGGTTGGTATACAAGATTAACATACAGAAATTGGTTGCATTTCTTTACATTAACAATGAGATATCAGAAAAGGAATGTAAAAAAACTACCTTTTAAAATCACACCAGGGACTTTCCTGGTGGCTCAGTGGTTAAGAATCCACGTGCCAGTGCAGGAGACACGGGTTCGAGCCCTGGTCCGGGAAGATCCCACATGCCGCGGAGCAACTAAGCCCGTGCACCGCAACTACCGAGCCCACGTACCTAGAGCCCGTGCTCTCTGCAACAAGAGAAGCCACCGCAATAAGCCCACGTGCTGCAACGAAGAGTAGCCCCCGCTCGCCACAACTAGAGAAAGCCTGTGCGCAGCAACGAAGACCCAACGCAGCCAGAAAATAAAAAACAAAAAAACACACCTTAGGAATAAAGCTGACCAAGGAGGTGAAAGACTTATACACTGAGAACTATAAAACATTAATAAAAGAAATTAAAGATGATTCAAAAAAACAGAAAGATATCCCATGCCCTTCGATTAGAAGAATATTGGTTTTTTTTTTTTTTCCTTTGGCTGCACAGCATGTGGGATCTTAGCTCCCCGACCAGGGACTGAATGCGCACCCCCTGTATTGGAAGGGCAGAGTCTTAACCACTGGACCGCCAGGGAAGCCCCTGGAAAAATATTGTTAAAGTGGCCATACTACACAAAGCGATCTACAGATTTAATGTGATCCCTATCAAATTACCCATGACATTTTTCACAGAACTAGAACAAATAATCTTAAAATTTATATGGAACCATAAAAGACCCAGAATTGCCAAAGCAATCCTGAGGAAAAAGAGCAAAGCAGGAGGCATAACCCTCCTAGACTTCAGACAATACTACAAAGCTACAGTAACCAAAAGTGTGGTACTGGCACAAAAACAGACATATGGATCAATGGAACAGAGCAGAGAGCCCAGAAATAAACCCACACATCTATGGTCAATTAATCTTCAACACAGGAGGCAAGAATATACAATGGAAAAACGACAGTCTCTTCAGCAAGTGGTTCTGGGAAAGTGGGACAGCTGCATGTAAGTCAATGAAGTTAGAACACAACCCTCACACCATGCACAAAAATAAACTCAAAATGGCTTAAAGGGCTAAATGTAAGAGAGGACAACCATAAAACTCCTAGCTAGAAGAGAGCAGAGGTAAAACATTCTTTGACGTAAATCACTGCAATGTTTTCATAGGTCAGTCTCCCAAGGCAATAAAAATAAAAGCAAAAATAAACAAATGGGACCTAATCAAACTTACAAGCTTTTGCACAGCAAAGGAAACATTAAAAAAACCCCGAAAAGACAACCTATAGAATGGGAGAAAATACTTGCAAATGATGCGACCGACAAGGGCTTAATTGCCAAAATATACAAACAGGTCATACAACTCAACAAAACAAAGAACCCAATCAAAAAATGGGCAGAAGACCTAAACAGACATTTCTCCATAGAAGACATCCAATAGGCACATAAAAAGATGCTCAACATCACTAATTATTAGGGAAATGCAAATCAAAACTACAATGAGGTATCATCTCACACCCGTCAGAATGGCCATCATTAAAAAGTCTACAAATAACAAATGCTGGAGAGGGTGTGGAGAAAAGGGAACCCTCCCGCACTGTTGGTGGGAATGTTAGCTGGTGCAGCTGCTATGGAGAACAGTAGGGAGCTTCCTCAAAAAGCTAAAAATAGAGCTACCATATGATCCAGCAATTCCACTCCTGGGCATATATCCGAAGAAAACTCTAACTTGAAAAGATACGTGTACCCCTATGTTCGCAGCAGCACTATTCACAATAACCAAGGCATGGAAGCAACCTAAATGTCCATCGACAGAGGAACGGATAAAGAAGATGTGTTACATGCATACAATGGAATACTACTCAGCCAAAAGGAAGAATGCAATAATGCCATCTGCAGCTACATGCATGGACCTAGAGATTATCATACAAAGCAAAATAAGTCAGAAAGAGAAAGACAAATACCATATGATATCAGTTATATATGGAATCTAAAATATGACACAAATGAACTTATCTATGAAACAGAAATAGACTAACAGACGTAGAGAACAGACTTCTGGTTGCCAAGGTGGAGCAGGGTGGGGAGTGCTGGATTGGGAGTTTGGGACTAACAGATGCAAACTACTATATACAGAATGGATAAACAACAAGGTCCTATTTTATAGCACAGGGAACTATATTCAATATTCTGTAATAAACCATAATGGAAAAGAAAAAGGATTCAGTGAGAATGCTGGTACGCCCCTTGCAAATATCTGGCACATAGTAAATGCTTAATAAATGCTAGCTGTTATTAAATAAAAAATGAAATAATGCCATTTGCAACAACATGGATGGACCTAGAGATTATCATACTAAGTCAAGTCAGACAGAGAAAGACAAATATCATATACGGTATCACATGTAAAATCTAAAAAATAATACAAACGAACTTATTTACAAAGGGTCTGGAGAGCTTCCAGGTGGCAGGAGAGTGCAATCACCAAACTCCATGGAGACAGAAGCTCCTGTGCTCAGCACTCTTCCGGACCTTACCACCGCTATGCTTTAATATCCTTTGCAATAATCTGATAATCTAGTAATTAAAGGCTTTTCCTGAGCTCTGGGAGCCACTCTAGTAATTTAATCAAACACAAGGTGATCTTGGGAAACTGATTTATAGCTAGTCAGACCAACGACCTGTACGTGCAATTAGCCTTTGGTGGGGGGCGGGGGGGGGGGTTGTCAGGTGGGACGGAGCCCTTAACCTGCTGGATCTGAGGCTATCACCAGGTAGTGCTAGAATTGAGTTAAACTGGATGACAACTAGCTGAATTGCTTGTCTGGTGTCAGAAGTGAGCCGCAGTGTTTATGGAGTACTGCAGAGTAGAGAGGACACAAAGGAAGAGTTTTCCTTTCTATCATCCTTAGAACCCCTCTCTATTTCTAGGGGTGTCATGGATACTTCATCATTTCTCTCAGCTCTAAGACCTGTCCCTATGTGGGTCCTACCCAAGAAAAGATGCTCTACCATCTACACTTAGCTATCAGCCATCTTCACAACAAAAACCTCCATCTTGTCAGAGTAGATTTCACGAGCAAGGGGAAATCACAATTAATTCACTGTAGCCAATAAATAATAAGTTTAATATACCCTGAAATGTTTCACATTTAAAAGTTCATCCCCAAAAATGTAAAAGGTACAAGGAATCATTCAGGCATAAGGGGGAGAGAATATTTTATGCAAGGAAAACAGGTTTCTTTTGGTAGGTGGAGCAGGAAAAAACAAAATGGTCTCTAAACGTGGGGCTTCAAAGTCAAACTATAGTGTCAAAAGTTTTCTTTATCTTGATTTATCCCCAAAATATGGTCCAAAAAGGAAGGCAAAAATGATTATTTTCATTAAAGGTGGGACAACAGAGGAAGACAAGTGACTTCCCTAAGGTGAGAAGAGTAGTACCAAAGTCCTGTAGGAATGTCTTTAGCGTCCTGGCCGGTTGTAATGAAAATCCAGTGGTAAGCCCAAAGTGATTAAATAAATATGGTATATGCTGACGCCTAACTCTGAATAGAAGGCTGTTTTCAGAAGCCGACAGTATATTTAACAAAAGCATTACCAACGCCACTGGATCAAAGGCACATGAGAGCACTTCTTTTACTCAATTATTTTCTTAATGCTGTGATGATCTGTTTATCATTTGTCTTTCTCAACAGACTGCCCCTGGCAGTCAGGGATCCAGCTCTAGTCATGTCTGTATTCCCCCAGGGCTCAGGCTTGTACATGGATGATATACTTCCCCAGATTCCTCTTCCTGTCTCTAAGAACACTTATAAGCCTTACAAAAATAGAGACTAGGAGTCTAAGGTGTCTTACTTGCAAAGATGCTTTGAGATAGATTCCCTAGGGCATTTAAAGTAAGGCTTATATATATTTTCCAGGATTTAGTTCACTGAAGTGGAAGCATAAATATTTTCCCCAATATGCCTATAAATAAAAAACATAAAATGCCATCCATCAGTGAGTGACACAGCTTAAGAGCAGGGAGTGTTACCTAGGTGTTAGCATAAATCTCCTTCTCCAGTCTCCCTGTTACGTAGTTGGAGCTATTTATTCTAGACCATCACATGAACTTCCGAGACATGCAGACCTTTTGTTATTGATGGTGAAGCTTAAGATCTAGGTTTAACATTGACTCTCAGCAGAATGATGTCTAGGAGACAGATGTGTTATTAAACAAACCAGGGCAACCCTAGAAGAAAATGGAGTGAGATTATGACATTTGAGAAGACTGAATCCGAAAATATTTGCTCAAATACAACTTCTGAAGTTCATAAAAGTCTTCAAAACATTTGTAAAGAAACACTATTGCCTCTTGACTCAGAGTGTTGGTCCACGTCACGTACTGGAAATGATGGCTACCTACTGGAGGACAGAAGAATTCCTATCAGAAGGGTACAAGTCCAGACTCTGCCACTAGGTGGACCATGATTTCCACCTCTCAGGGCCCCACCCAGTTTCTCTGGCCACAAAAGGAAGTGGTTGTTTTGGGCGAGCCCTAAGAGTCATCTCAACCCTTTCAACCCTGGTAGAATATATCACAGCAGAGCTAGACTCAATTTTTAATTAACCTAAACTCACTCACTTGGGAAGAGTACTGCTCAAGCTAACTGGGGCTGGTCTTAGGTTCTATAAAAACATATCTCCAAACAACTTATTCCCCTCATTTACTGTGTTACAAATCTCTGAAAATTGTCAGTGCTGATTACCATAATCAGTAGCAAGGAAAGGCAGTAGCCATTAAATGATGTGATATTTTTCTGCAAAATGACTGTTTTTTAAAAAATTATTTTTATTTATTTATTTAGTTGGCTGCGTTGGGTCTTCATTGCTGTGCGTGGGCTTTCTCTAGTTGCGGCGAGCAGAGGCTACTCTTCGTTGAGGTGCAGGGGCTTCTCACTGTGGTGGCTTCTTGTTGCGGACCACAGGCTTTAGGGACGCGGGCCTCAGTAGTTGTGGCACGTAGGCTCAGTAGTAGTGGGTCGCGGGCTCTAGAGCACAGGCTCAGTAGTTGTGGGGCACGGGCTTAGCTGCTCCGCGACATGTGGGATCTTCCTGGACCAGGGGTCAAACCCGTGTCCCCTGCATTGGCAGGCGGATTCTTAACCACTGCGCCACCAGGGAAGCCCTGCAAAATGACTATTAAAGAGCCCTTTTAAAAAAAGGGGGGGAGGGGGGTAATCCTAGGAGTTTTTGTCACAAGGAGAAAATTTTCCTTTTTTATTTTATGTATGAGAAGATGCATGTTAGCTGAACCTATTATGGTAATCATTTTACAATATATGTAAACCAAGCCATCATGCTGAATACCTTAAATTTATACAGTGATGAATGTCATTTCTCAATAAAAGTAGAAAAAAAAAGAATCAGAGTCAGGAGACTAGGGACAAAAAAAGGAGGAGTGGGAGTAAAGGTGAACAAAGAGGAAAGCCCACAAATACACTAATGGAGAAAAAAATGAGGCATACCTGCTGGTTTACCCTCAAGGCCACAGGCACCAGGGGAATTCCTTCTAATTCGCTATTTTATTCTCATTTATTCTCACTTTTATTCTAGTTATTCCTCACCTTTCCTACTCTTACCACCTACTCTTCTTGAGCGATTTTTCTAGATAACCTAAAAATACTCTAAGCAAAAAGAAAGTAACTATAGTATCGGTCATGAGAAAATGAGCATCTTTCCCATACAAATGTCCCCAGTTAGCTTTCAATGCCAGAGTCTGTAAGGACAGAAGCCAGATACAATGGCAAATCTGCTCTAAATGCTGTTCTCATGGCTGCATAAAAAGTAAGCAATGTTCATGAGTATCAACTTGAGTTCATGAAAGTCACTAAAGAGAAAATTTCTTAAAAAAAAAAACAAAAAGACACGTCTAAGTTTTGCTAACCAACCGCTTCAAGAGGCTGAAAGGATATGCTCCACAGGTCAACGTGAATTTCATCTGCTGGAGCTTCCAAGGCACAAGAAACAATTATCAATAACGAGATCTACAAAACCATATCCGAGCTCAAGTGAACGCTCGGCTCTTTCTAGACTCCAGGAAACTAGACAAAAGTAGACGAAAGTGATACAGCTCAAGCGCCTAAAGATTAGGGCAGGAAGGAACGCTGGTCCCGCCCTACCCCACCTGGCCTTCCAGGGCTGAGATAAACAAGCCCTACACAGCGATGTGCAAGGAGGCCACGTTGTTATTGCAGAACCGTCTTGCTTAAAGGGAGCACCAATCACTTCCTTCCCGTCGGTTTTGTGGAGGAGTAAATATTGTGAGGGTGTCACCTCCAGTTTCAACCAAATGCCAGCAAGCTAAGCGGGGATTCTAGCCTGAACTGGGAGAGAACGGATTCGCCGCTGCTGTCCAAGAATGCTGTCGCAAGCCGGTTAGAAGAGCCACCCACCCTAGCTCTTGTGCCACAAATAGGACCAAGACGTCCCGGCCACGCGGGGCTGCAGGGGAAGGGGCAGGCGTGAGGAGGCGCGGCCTCGGAGTCACTCCTCTCCGCGGAGGTCCTGACGCGTGAAGGGACCATGTGTGACCCGGACGACGCACCAGAAGACGACTGCCTTGCACCCCCGGGGCCACCACTTCGGAGAACCTGTCCCAGCCCTGCGCTCGGGCCAGCCTCCCCTACAAGGAGGGCACCCCCTGCGCGGCTCGCGCTCGTCTCTTCATGGGGACCTAACACCCCAGGGCTGGAGGGCTGACGGGCCCCGAGCCCACAGCCCGCCCGGCCTCCCGGGGCCAAAAGGTGATTCAGCAGCTCCGCGCCAGTGCGCCCTCGGCCCCTCGGCCCCCGCACTCCGGCCCCTCGGGCCCGCAGCCCCCTGGGCCCGGCAGCCCTCGGCCCGTCAGGCCCCCGCCTCGGCCCTTCGGCCACCCGGGCCCGGCCCTCCCGCAGCCGCCGCCTCAGCCCCTCAGCCCTCGGCACCTCGGCCCGTCCGACCTCTCCGGAGCCCCTCCGCCAGGGCCGGCCCCGCCGCCTCGGCCCCTCAGCCTCCCGGCCCTCCGTCAGCGGCCGGCCCCGCGGCACCCACCGAAGGTTCGGCGCTGTTTGAAGGTCTTCTCCGATGGCATGGCGCGGCAGGCTGGGCGGGGGCGGCGAGGTGCAGAGTCCCGGAGGCCCCAGGCGGTGGCTGAGACGGCTCCGACTGTGGCGACAGCGACGGCTCTTGTGTTTTCTCAGCCCGCAGCCGCGTCAGGTGACCGGCGCGGCGTCCCGGGAGGCGGGGCCAGGAGCGGGCCGCCGCCGCCGCCATGGCGGGCGTGGCGGAAGCAGGACGAGCGCAGCGCCCGGGGCGGGATCGGGGCTGGCGGGCGTGGGGGAGCCCGGCGGCCCGCGTGGGGAGTGCGAGCCCCGAACCAGGCTGTGACCCGCGGAAACGTGCTGCCCCCGCGCCCGAGCTGCCGCGACTCGGCCTCGCTCCTGTTCCCGGTGCCGGTTCTGATGCCTGGTGATGTTTGCACCTGAAAATAAAGGGGTGGTGTGCCCCTGCCTCCTTTGGAGCTGCTGGTGCTTTTCCGCCGGCGGCTTTTTGTGTCTTTGTTTCCGTTGGCTTCCACGTCAAGTATGTCTCAGTTTTCTTTTCTTTTTTAAGGAAACTGTCCACTGGTAACTTCCGGCACACATTGTCCCAACTCGGAAAAGAACCGCAAGTGTATTATTTCAGGTTATGGTCGGTAGAGTCCGGCCCTGGAGAAAGTCCGTGCCCTGGGCTCGGCATCCGGCCTCAGGTAACTCAGGTGGTCGAATGAGCCTGGGCATCACCTGCGCTGACAGGGCGCGGGCCTGCCCACACCTGGCAGGGTTCACTGCCTTTCATTCGTCTCTGCTGGTCTCAGATACGGAGTCTTACCCGTGTTCAGACCCCTCAGTCTTTCAAACACTAACTAGCTGAGCTACCTTGAATACGTAACCATTTTTCTCAGTCTCCGACTCGTGTGTAAGAGCGCAATACTATTTTAGAACTCCAAGTGTTTTCTGAGGAGCAAACGAAAGGGGCCTGGTAGAATCTAGATCACTATGCAACGTTTAGTTATCAAGTCAGTTATTGCCCAACTCAAACATCTGATAAACATGTATCTGAATGAACAGCACGTGATTCTTCGGCTGTTTTTGCTCTTTAATATTTAATACTTTGTAAGTATTTTCCCCTTTTTGAGTTTGTAAAAGCCTTTCTTATAATGTCTGTTTCATAAAGTAATTGGATTGTGCTAATATACAGTTATTATACAAGCATACAAAACCTACTAAAATATATTTCTCAAAGGGGTTCCAATGCACCTGGAATTTCTTTCTTTACAGAGTAGCCAAGTATCTTGTATAATTATCTGCCAGAACAATGATGTTAGTTGTAGCTCTGTACTGTGCCACTATTTACAAAAGAAAAGTGCATTTGTGTATGTCACTTTCCCAGGTTTTTTTTTTCTCCTCTTTCTGTCACAGTTCTTTACCTTGAAAAATCTCTAATAGTGTACAGTTAATAAAGATGACTTAAACATTCTGTCTGCTTTCCAATGTTCCAAAGGAAGGTTTTAAGCTCCAAGTGTACTATCTTGGTTGTTTTTTATTTATTCTGTGAAGATGGGGGGGAGAAAAATCCAGTAAGTGTACCTACCTTCTGCCAGACACAAAATGATCAGTTTCGAAGTCTTAAATGAGAGTGTGGACTGTGTATTGCTTTCTTTTCTGGGTTTTTATGATATTGAGTATTGACTGGTGAGTGCTTTTTTGGCTTAATTGCTAGTTTGTAAGAAATGGACTTTTTGTTCCCTTGCTGGACAACTGTTCCAAATGCAAGAGGACTGAAAAAAAAATCGATATCAGGCATATGGAGCTGGGGGGAGGGGAAGGAGAGTTTCATATTTTCCTAGTCCCTTAGGCATCCATAAAGCTTTACCAAATAACCTCAGGCCTTGGGTTCACTGCCCCAGGGATTACCTCAAGGGCTGTGATAGAGATGGGACAGGATTACTCTTTGTTATTTTCAAGTACTGAAGTCCACATTTACAATGATTGCTATGCTCTTATCTTCACTTCCTACTTGAATCTAAAACCACACTTCCCTATAGGTGTCTCAGAAAATCATCCAAAGCAGTTGGTGTGTAAAGGTGTCTCATGAGCATGTAAGAACAACATATTGAAATAAAATATAAATTATATTTAAAGTTTACTAATTTAGTCATATGCAAATAAATATCAATTAAGAAGTACCATAACTTCGTGTAAAATTTGAAAACAAGTGTGCTTGAGTGTATGTGAAAAATTTCATGTGCCCCCAGATTGCAGTTTTGTTTTTGTTTATTTTTGGCTGCGCCATGTGGCATGAGGGATCTTAGTTCCCTGACCAGGGATGGAACCCGTGCCCCCTGCAGTGGAACCGCAGAGTCTTAACCACTGGACCACCAGGGAAATCCCCCCAGATTGCAGTTTAATATACGTTCGACATAGTAAATGATATTCAGAGTGGTAAATTAATATCATCATGACCTATTTTAAGCTAGTTAATATAGAATAGTACGATTTATTTTTAAACGATTAACAAATATTACTCTTCTTTGAAATAATCCACATAAAGTAGAAAAGACCGCATCTGTCATGTGAATTTATGCAGTGTTTTCTCCAGAAATCTCATGGTACTTTTAAGCTATTAAATAATCATTCTAGAAAGCCAAGCAGTGTCAGTTTTGAGTAACTCTTGCCCTATTTCTTTCTATAAGGTAACAGCTAGAAATTGAATATGATGTCCCAGCATTAGTGAAGTAACATGCTGTAAATCGTGCTGTCTAGCTATTTCTAAGAATCTGTTAAACGAGGCATGAAAAAAAACAAAACAAAACAGAAGGCGTGAAACATTAACCGGCAGTGCAGAACATGTTAGGGTTATTTTGCCACACTCAGTATGGAGGGCAAGTCACACTGAGAGTTAGTTCAGCTCTTCAGGCCTGCCCGGCCTGTCCTGCCTCTCTTCTTTCTGATTGGGAAAGATATTCCACCCTCCTTGTTGTCTGGGACACTATTGGCCGGTGGTCCAATCAGTCTTGTGTCATCTCTACTGTTTAGCTAAAGTAAACAAACAAGTATTGCTCAAGAGCAGTGTTCCCGCTATTCTAGGAAAGGACTCAGCCAGGAGGGTTTTGCAGTTGATGCTCCATAGCTTGCAGTCTTTAGGAGCGTCTTCACCGGGTCCAGGAGGGATTGTCCGAAGCGAGAAAGGCACCATGTGGGAGTGCTTCCTCTCCCAGGATGCTCTGGCTCTGGTGTACAACTTCAGAAACCAGCACACTGGTACATGCAGGAAAGTGATCTCAAATCACTCCTAAAACCTAACATTGTCTCTTAAGTGAGTGTGTAACAACTAATGGAGCTGGCAGGCATTCCACAGGGTTTTTTCTCTTTTGTAGTTTTTTGCTTGTTTAATTCCAAACAAATTCTGAAGGATTGCTATTTTTCCAGCTTTTTGCCCATGTATGGGACTAAAGGAGGTAATCATTGAGACTCTTATTTCGCACCTCAAACCTCTTGTTTAGCCTTTGAATATTTTCCCTTCTTTCCATTCACCTTGACTCTTTCTTTTTTTTTTTTTTTTTGATGTACTTTTTTTTAAATTTTTTAATTTAATTTAATATAGTTTTATTTATTTATTTATGGCTGTGTTGGGTCTTCGTTTCTGTGCAAGGGCTTTCTCTAATCGCGGCAAGTGGGGGCCACTCTTCATCGCGGTGCGCGGGCCTCTATCGCGGCCTCTCTTGTTGCGGAGCACAAGCTCCAGATGCGCAGGCTCAGTAATTGTGGCTCACGGGCCTAGTTGCTCCGCGGCATGTGGGATCTTCCCAGACCAGGGCTCGAACCCGTGTCCCCTGCATTGGCAGGCAGATTCTCAACCACTGCGCCACCAGGGAAGCCCAACTGTTTCTTCTGAGCAGTGGGCAAGATGCCATTTTTTCACATCTGGATTCTGAGAACCAGCATGGGGAAAGTTAACAGGGTTTTCTTAAGTTCAAGAACTACTACTTTCAGGGGCAACTTGAAAGAACTGCTACTTTTGAGGCAACCAATTGAAAAATGCCTCGTCCTGTACTCTACTAATTTCCTTAGTTGTTATCAGTTCTCACTAACAAAGAGTTCATTCTTATATTCCTGACATAGTGTTAAAACAAATGATCTCTTGGTGCAGCTGCTGTGGAGGACAGTATGGAGGTTTCTCAAAAAATTAAAAATAGAACTACCATATGACCCAGCAGTTCCACTCCTGGATATATGTCTGAAAAAACCCCACTAATTCGAAAAGATATATGCACCCCAATGTTCATAGCAGCATTATTTACAAATGCCAAGATATGGAAGCAACCTAAATGTCCATCAAGAGATGAACGGATAAAGATGTGATATATATATGTATATATATATGTATATATATATGTGTATATATATGTATACACACACACACACACACACACACACACACACTGGAATACTACTCAACCATAAAAAAGAGCAAAATTTTGCCATTTGCAGCAACATAGATGGATTGGAGGGCATTATGCTAAGTGAAATAAGCCAGACAAAGACAAATACTGTATGATATCACTTACACGTGGTATATGTAAAAAATACAACAAACTAGGCAGCCACTCACCTGAGTCTGCCCACTCTCCCACTGAGATGGTACTTTCACTTAGTAAATCCTCACTTTGCTTTCTTGAAAAAAAATAATTAAATTAAAAATACAACAAACTAGGCAGCTACTCACCTGAGTCTGCCCACTCTCCCGCTGAGATGGTACTTTCGCTTAATAAATCCTCACTTTGCTTTCTTGAAAAAAAATAATTAAATTAGAAATACAACAAACTAGAGAACATAACAAAAGAGAAGCAGACTCACAGATACAGAGAACAAACGTGGTTACCACTGGGGGGGCAATATAGGAGTGGGAGAGAGGGAGGCACACATTTTTGGGTGTCAGGCTCAAGGATGTATTGTACAACACGGGGAATAGAGCCAAAATTTTGTAATAACTGGAAATAAAAAGTAAGCCTTAAAATTGTATAAAATTTTAAAAAACTTCCATAAAAAAGGGCGTCTTCTATCTAGGTTTTACTCATTTATGAATGTATCCTCCTTAGCGTTCTTTGTAAGGGATACAGTTCTATATAAGGGACTGTAAAAGTTTCAAGGACACAAAGCTTTCAGGGTTCAATGTGTAACAGTTCTCTGCTACAGCCTAACTCTTCCCCTCTGGTTCCTCTCCACCGATGTGGCTTACCCAAGCTCTCACGGCTATCTTTTTCTTTCTGTTCTGATGGTCAGCACAAATTCCATCCTTTCACACCTTTGTGGGTTATTGTACACAGCCTTCTGTTGTTCCTGCTGTCAAGAATATATAGATTTAGAGGTATCTTTTCACTGAATTATGCATTATTCAAATTATGAACATACATTAACCATTCTTCTAAAGATGGAAATTTTTGTACATTTTAATGTACTCTAAACTGTATTTTATTTTATTTTATTTTATTTTATTTATTTTTTTTAATAGTTGAACTTTTTTTTAATTTATCTATTTATTTATTTATTTATGGCTGTGTTGGGTCTTCGTTTCTGTGCAAGGGCTTTCTCTAATTGCGGCAAGTGGGGGCCACTCTTCATCGCGGTGCGCGGGCCTCTCACCATCACGGCCTCTCTTGTTGCGGAGCACAGGCTCCAAACGCGCAGGCTCAGTAATTGTGGCTCACGGGCCTAGTTGCTCCGCGGCATGTGGGATCTTCCCAGACCAGGGCTCGAACCCGTGTCCCCTGCATCGGCAGGCAGACTCTCAACCACTGTGCCACCAGGGAAGCCCTAAACTGTATTTTATTAATAGGACCTGAGAATACTGTATTTTATTAATAGGAGACTACTGTATTTTATTAATTGGTGAATACTGTATTTTATTAATAGGACCTAGTAGGGAGTAGATAGATTTAAAAAACAAACTGATTGAAATATATAACAGCAAAGCTCATGCTTTACAATCTATGGATCCACACAGAACATAGCGTGTAGGTTAGTCAGGCATTCTATAAATATTTATTACATTAGTTAATGCATTTCTGTTTGCTGGGAGACTTCCTAGCTTGGATGGTTCAGGTGATAAATAAACTAGTCTTCTCTAAATCTGGTTCACGTTCCTCACTTTTTAGCCTTCTAGCCAGTTTATCATTTGTTCCTTTTTCATTGAACAAACATTTAGTCAGTACACATTTGCCGGTTACATGATGTGTGTTAGCAGGTCTATCATGTGACAGGAGATACATCTAGTAAGGCTGCTACCAAAGGAAGCAAATGTTTGTAATAAAACAAATGATGGTGCTGTAATAAAGGGACATTCTGAGAAGGGGTGGCTGTTTACTGGCACAGACTGGGGAGAGGGTTCTCCTGGCAGAGGAGACAGCTTGAACAAGGGGCAGACATGGTGAGTTTCAGTGGAGACAGGAGATGATGCCAGACTGGGAGGTTAGGACAGGATTGTGAGGTACTTTGTGTGATGTGCTAAGAAGTCAATGGAGCCATTAAATATTTCTAAATAGGTGAGTGAAGCGATGAGTATGCTTTTGTTTATGTGTTGCTATTTGCAGGAAGAGAGTTCTGATAACAGGGTGGAGGACAGTTTGAAAAACCGTTGAGATACAGGGAGGGCAGTTACATGTTTTTCTTTTTTTTTTTTGAGTGCGGAGTCTTTTTTTTTTTGAAAATTTATTTATTTTTATTTTTGGCTGTGTTGGGTCTTCGTTGCTGCGCGCGGGCTTTTCTCTAGTTGCGGCGAGCAGGGGCTACTCTTCGTTGCGGTGCGCAGGCTTCTCATTGGGTGGCTTCTCTTGTTGTGGAACACGGGCTCTAGGCGCGCGGGCTTCAGTAGTTGTGGCTCGCGGGCTCTAAAGCGCAGGTTCAGTAGTTGTGGGGCACGGGCTTAGCTGCTCCGCGGCATGTGGGATCTTCCCGGACCAGGGATCGAACCCGTGTCCCCTGCATTGGCAGGCAGATTCTTAACCACTGCGCCACCAGGGAAGTCCCTACATGTTGTTTTTCAATTGCCTGGAGCTGAGATGGTCAAGGTTTGAAGCACAGAACGGTTACTTCTGTCAGAAGATGAACTTCCCCGTTTATGGGATTCTGTGGACTGGGGTAGGCAGCCCTCTCTTCCGCTTGGAGACCTCCTTAGGGAGGTAGTGAATAGCCAGGACCTTGTGGAGGCTGGGCCCAGGGAACTGCGCGGTCACTATTTTCTATTTGAGTAGAAATAGAAACACTGACCAGAATGGGGTGGTCTGTGGATTCTTAACTTCCTTTTGGGCTCTGGTTAGTCTTCCTTTTGGGCTCCTGAAGGGCTCTCCAGCACTTCAGGGCATTGAAGTCAGTCTTGACCAGAAAGGAGTTGGGCCCACCCAGGCGGAGACTCCTATAATCCTGTAATCTTGTAATCACATCCATACCCTTGGCCCTACTCTCTGGTCAGTTTCTTGTTATCAGTGCTCCTTAAGGTGAAGCCACTGTCAGGAGAAGGTCTGCACATTCTCCACCCCCGCCCTAGGCCCCAGTCAGCCTGCAGAACCCAGTAAATAAGGTAACTAGGGCACAGCAAGATCAGACAGACTACACACCTAGCGTGAAGTTCTTGGGGTCCTCTGGGGAGTTCTGGTGGGCTCCTCCAGGCCTTCCTGGGAGGTCCTCGGAGCAGTGTCCTCTGGGCTTTCCTGGAGGATTCTTCATGGAAGGGTGCTGGGGGGGGTTCTTGGGGGGCTACCTTGGGCCTTCCTGGGGGGTTCCGCGGGGGCCCTTCGGACCTTCCTGGGGCATTCTGGGTTGGGGGGAGGTGCCCCGTAGGGTGTTCGGGGCTGATCTCAGGAAGAGCGCGTCAGCCCCATACTCGGGAGGTGGTAAGTTCGGCCCTCACACCCGACAGCGCGCCATTTGCTGCCCAGGCGCCGGTCCCCCCGGGGGTCGTGGGGTCGTGGGGCCACGGGGAGACGGTCCCAATGACACGGGGAGGGCGGGGGTAGGCGGGAGGCGTTCGGGTTCGGCCCAGGTCTTTGCAGGTCCCCCCTAGTGGGCGGGGCCAAGCCGTAGACGGCGAGGTCGCCTATGCACTGGGGGCGTGGCTTGAAAGTAGGGAGGGGCGTGGCTCGAATCCCAGGGGCGTGCCTTGCTTTCTAGGGGCAGGGGCTCGGATCCTCCGGAGGGCGGGGCTCGGCTCTCCAGGGGGCGGGGTTCGACTCTCACCGGGGCGGGGATAGGCTCCCTTGCTGGTGGGGCGGGGCTCGGCTCTCTGGCGGCGCGTGCGCACCGGCGGCGGCGACGAGGCGGCCGTCAGTCGCCGGCATGGCGGTGTGCGCTCGCCTCTGCGGCGTGGGCCCGTCGCGGGGATGCCGGCGCCGCCAGCAGCGCCGGGGCCCGGCCGAGGCGGCAGCGGCCGACAGCGAGCCGGACACGGACCCCGAGGAAGAGCGCATCGAGGCGGGCGCGGCGGCGCTGGCCGGGGCGGGGGGCGGCCGGAGCGCGGGCCCCTCGTCGCCCCCACGCTGCTCGCTGCTGGAGCTGCCGCCCGAGCTGCTTGTGGAGATCTTCGCTTCGCTGCCCGGCACCGACCTGCCCAGCCTGGCCCAGGTCTGCACCAAGTTCCGGCGCATCCTGCACACCGACACCATCTGGAGGCGGCGCTGCCGGGAGGGTAAGTAAGTGCGTCGGGGCGGGGCCTGGTGGAGGGGGCTCGGCCGGGGGAAGCTCTGGGTGGGGTCACCACGGGCTCTGGAAGGGCACCTGCCTTGGAACGGGGCTCCAGGGGGAGGGTCCCGGCCGCCGGGGCGTGCTGTGACCCCGGGGGGCTCTGCCACAGACCCGGGACCGCGGGTTCCGGGCGCGGTGGAGTTCCGCGTGGGCGGCGGACCGGGTTCTGCCTGCATGGGGTGCTCAGAGAGGGGTGAGGGGTCCCCCAGCTGCGGGGGCCAGGACGCCGAGGGCAGTGACGCGAGCTGGGGCTGGGTTTAGGCCGGGGAGCAAGCTGACGTCTGTCCTTGGTCCCCAGTCCTTGGGGGCGGAGCTGACGGGAACGATGAGGGTGAACTTGGATAGTTAGGGGAGCCCGAGGGTTTGGAGTGTCTCCTGAGGGCGAGGACCTGGTCTGTGGAGCGGTGGGTGGAGCCGGGCAGTGCTGCAGGGGGCTAATGCCCCCCTCAGGGATGGTGGTGGCCGAAGTGAGGATAGTGAGTAGTTTTGTAACAAATCCCAGGAAGAAAGCTTTGCCTATTCCACAGTTCAAGTCTCTCTGTTCATTTAAACGTTGATAGATCTCTGATGTTCAGTAAGCTCTCATGTTTTGGTAAAAACAATAGGTAAGAAAAAAAAATCAAACAGTGAAGGACAACAAAGGGAAGAGAGTAAAATATCTTCCGGGACCCCTGCAATCAAAGATAAGCCACTCTTAAAATTTTGGAAAAATTTAGTATAAAAAATCTTAATAGTGTTCCACTGTCTATGTATGCCACAGACTAGTCCCTTACTGATAGACTTTTAAGTTTGCAGTTTTTTCTTGCTGTAAACAGTGCTATCAAGAGTGCCTTTGTGCATTTTATAGGAGTTCATGGGACTTACATGTACCTTTTAGAACTTCTGAGATTATCTTCTTGGAGTGTACTTCCCAAAGTGGGGTTGTAGGGGCAGTAGGGTGTGCACACTGATAACACCTTAGGTACTCATTGCCCAGCTGTTGGTATTTGCACCCCCAGGAAGACTGCATGAGAAGGCCGCTTTCCCGAAATCCTTCCCAGCAGGGGATCAGTCAGTCATCTTCTTTCTGCCATAAGGCTCAGTGGTCAAGACTGATTTGTAATCTGTTTAATCTGCTCTGAGATCCTGAAGACGCTGCTTCACCTTCCCAAGTGTTATTGGCAAGTGCTGCTCCCATAGGGTGACTTTGAGGGTTAAATGGGATGATGCAGATGAAGCCCTCACCCCCTAAATGGTTATGATGCTTCTTGGCCATTTTAATTTCACCTCTTGTGAATTCCATGTTTGTGTTTTGTTTTGGTTTTTTTGGTCTCTTTTTTTCTTAGGGAGTTTATTTTGTCTTAAAAATTAGTAAGAGCTCGTTGAATATTAGCAGTATTTTTTTTTTTTTTATGTTGAGGTAAGTTCCCTCTATCCCCACTTACTGGAGAGTTTTTAATCATAAATGGGTGTTGAATTTTGTCAAAAGATTTTGCTGCATCTATTGAGATGATCATACGGGTTTTTTGTTTGGTTTTTAATTTATTTATTTTGTTCATTTATTTTGGGCTGCTTTGGGTCTTTGTTGCTGTGTGCAGGCTTCCTCTAGTTGCGGTGAGCGGGGGCTACTCTTTGTTGTGGGGTGGGGGCTTCTCATTGCGGTGGCTTCTCTTGTAGCGGAGCACGGGCTCTAGGGCACGTGGGCTTCAGTAGTTGTGGCATGCGGGCTCAGTAGTTGTGGCTGGCGGGCTCTAGAGCGCAGGCTCAGTAGTTGTGGCGCGTGGGCTTTGTTGCTCCGCGGCATGTTGGGTCTTCCCAGACCAGGGCTCGAGCCTATGTCCTCTGCATTGGCAGGAGGAGTCTTAACTACTGCGCCACCCAGGAAGCCCGATCATATGGTTTTTATTCTTCAATTTGTTAATATGGTGTATCACATTGATTGATTTGCGTATATTGAAGAATTCTTGCATCCCTGGGATAAGTCCCACTTGATCATGGTGTATGATCCTTTTAATGTGTTGTTGGATTCTGTTTGCTAGTATTTTGTTGAATATTTTTGCATCTGTACTCATCAGTGATATTGGTCTGTAATTTTCTTTTTTATAGTATCTTTGTCTGGTTTTGGCATCAGGTGGCCTCATAGAATGAGTTTGGGAGTGTTCCTTCCTCTGCAATTTTTTGGAAGAGTTTGAGAAGGATGGGTGTTAGCTCTTCTCTAAATATTTGATAGAATTCACCTGTGAAGCCATCTGGTCCTGGACTTTTGTTTGTTGGAAGATTTTTAATCACAGTTTCAATTTCATTACTTGTGATTGGTCTGTTCGTATTTTCTGTTTCTTCCTGGTTCAGTCTTGGAAGGTTATACCTTTCTAAGAATTTGTCCATTTCTCCCAGGTTGTCCATTTTATTGGCGTAGAGTTGCCTGTAGTAGTCTCTTATGATGCTTTGTATTTCTGCGGTGTCCATTGTAACTTCTCCTTTTTCATTTCAAATTTTATTGATTTGAGTCCTCTCCCTCTTTTTCTTGATGCGTCTGACTAAAGGTTTATCAATTTTGTTTATCTTCTTAAAGAACCAGCTTTTAGTTTTATTGACCTTTGCTATTGCTTTCTTTGTTTCTATTTCATTTATTTCTGCTCTGATCTTTATGATTTCTTTCCTCCTGCTAACTTTGGGTTTTGTTTGTTCTTCTTTCTCTAGTTCCTTTAGCTGTAAGGTTAGATTGTTTATTTGAGATTTTTCTTGTTTCTTGAGGTAAGTATTGCTATAAACTTCCCTCTTAGAACTGCTTTTGCTGTATCCCATAAGTTTTGGATCGTCGTGTTTTCGTTGTCATTTGTCTTGAGGTATTTTTCGATTTCCTCTTTGATTTCTTCAGTGATCTCTTGGTTATTTAGTAATGTATTGTTTAGCCTCCATTTGTTTGTGTTTTTTACATTTATTTCCCTGTAATTTATTTCTAATCTCATAGCATTGTGGTCGGAAAAGATGCTTGATATGATTTAAATTTTCTTAAATTCACTGAGGCTTGATTTGTGACCCAAGATGTGATCTATCCTGGAGAATGTTCCGTGTGCACTTGAGAAGAAAGTGTAATCTGCTGTTTTCAGATGGAATGTGCTATAAATATCAATTAAATCTATCTGATCTATCGTGTCATTTAAAGCTTGTGTTTCCTAATTAATTTTCTGTTTGGATGATCTGTCCATTGGTGTAAGTGAGGTGTTAAAGTCCCCCACTATTATTGTATTACTGTTAATTTCCTCTTTATAGCTGTTAGCATTTGCCTTATGTATTGAGGTACTCCTTTGTTGGGTGCATATATATTTATACTTGTTATATCTTCTTCTTGGATTGATCCCTTGATCATTATGTAGTGTCCTTCCTTGTCTCTTGTAACATTCTTTATTTTAAGGTCTATTTTATCTTATATGAGTATTGCTACTCCAGTTTTCTTTTGATTTCCATTTGCTTGGAATATCTTTTTCCATCCCCTCACTTTCAGTCTGTATGTGTCCCTAGGTCTGAAGTGGGTCTCTTGTAGACAGCATATATATGGGTCTTGTTTTTGTATCCATTCAGTGAGCCTGTGTCTTTTGGTTGGAGCGTTTAATCCATTCACATTTAAGGTAATTATCGGTATGTATGTTACTATTACTATTTTCTTAATTGTTTTGGGTTTGTTTTTGTACGTCCTTTTCTTCTCTCTTGTTTTTTTACATTTAAAAAATTTTTTATTTATTTATTTATTTATTTTTGGCTGCGTTGGGTCCTCATTGCTGCGCATGGGCTTTCTCTGCGGTGTGTGGGCTTCTCAGTGTGGTGGCTTCTGCTGTTGCAGAGCGTGGGCTCTAGGTGCGCGGGCTTCAGTAGTTGTAGCATGTGGGCTCAGTAGTTGTGGCTCACAGGCTCTAGAGCGCAGGCTCAGTAGTTGTGGCGCACGGGCTTAGTTGCTCCACGGCATGTGGGATCTTCCCGGACCAGGGCTCGACCCCGTGTCCCCTGCATTGGCAGGTGGATTCTTAACCACTGCGCCACCAGGGAAGTCCCTTTTCTTCTCTTGTTTCCCACTTAGAGAAGTTCCTTTAGCATTTGTTGTAGAGCTGGTTTGGTGGTGCTGAATTCTCTTAGCTTTTGCTTGTCTGTAAAGCTTGCCGGGTAGAGTAATCTTGGTTGTAGGTTCTTCCCTTTCATCACTTTTAATATATCATGCCCCTCCCTTCTGGCTTGTAGAGTTTCTGCTGAGAAATCAGCTGTTCACCTTATGGGAGTTCCCTTGTATGTTATTTGTCGTTTTTCCCTTGTTGCTTTTAATAATTTTTCTTTGTCTTTAATTTTTGTCAGTTTGATTACTATGTGTCTTGGTGTGTTTCTCCTTGGATTTATCCTGCCTGGAACTCTCTGTGCTTCCTGGACTTGGGTGGCTATTTCCTTTCCCATGTTAGGGAAGTTTTCGACTATAATCTCTTCAAATATTTTCTCAGGTCCTTTCTCTCTCTCTTCTCCTTTTGGGACCGAATCATGCAAATGTTGGTGCGTTTAATGTTGTCCCAGAGGTCTCTTAGGCTGTCTTCATTTCTTTTCATTCTCTTTTCTTTGAATATTAGCAGTATTAACCTTTTGTCATCTATTTGGCAAGTGAGTTTCTTTTGACATTTTAAAATAGAGGCAAAGAGAGTTCCACCTTTTCATTTGCTTTGTTTTGCATTTTGTACACCTGTGAGACCCAGGTTCATCACAGATGTTCCTTTGTGGAGTTTCTCCATCAGTCAGCCAAACCTGTGTGGTGGTCTCCGGGTGTTGTCTCTGGGGAAACTGTAAGGTATGTAGCAAGAGAGAGTGACGGAAGACTTCTGTATAACCAGAAAACTCAAAGGTATGCCACATAGTAAAATTAACTGGAGGTACAGCTCAGGGCAAATTCTTAGAATTGCTAGTAGAAGCATAAGAAGTCCTCATGAAGATGTAGACAGACTTTGGGGGGCAGACAGAGAAGGACTCTTCGTTCCTTCTTTTCCTGCTTCTGTGCTTCTCAGTTCAGCTTTCCTGGGACAGCAGACACCGTGACGGTAGGATCAAGGTCTCTTCTTCACCAAGGTGGCTTAGCAGCTAGGAGAATTTTCACTTTGAGAAATTAAAAAAATGAAAAACAAACATGGTAAAACAGGCATATTCCTAGTCATCCCCAATAAATAACAGTTAAGTCTTCTGTCATATTTGCTTTTGAAATCTCTACCTTTTTTAAAAGAAAACCTCTCAGCCAGCATTTAAGTCCCTCCTGATCACCCCTCTCCTTCCCACTCCCAAGAAGCAACCACTATTGTGGGTTGAGTTTACTTGTATATACATACTCCTGTAACATCCCCAATGTATAACATTGTTTTATGGTACTTTAATTTTAAGAAATATATCATACCATAAGTATTGTGCATCTGCCTTTTCCCCCTGTCAACTTGTGTTTTTAAATTCTGTCCATGTTAATACGTTTAAGTCTGGTTCAGTCTTCTTGAACACTATGTGGTGGTTCATAATTTGAAGAGACCACATGTGTTCCTTTGCTCATTTTTATTTTTTTCATACAGTGTACACAGTGTTACAGCGAACAAGCTCTTACGTGTCTTCAGATGCAGATAAATTTGTAAATTTCTCTAAGGAATATATCCAGAAGTGGTGTTGCCGGGGTATTGGGCTGTGAGATTTGCAGTTTTACTAGATACTGACCAGTTATTTTTTTGGAGTGATTCTTCACTCCAAATATAACATAGTTGTATTTTCCTCTTTGCACACCTGTCACGAGGGTGTGCACAGGCAAGTCACCGAAAATGACAGGAATGCTCTGTGTTTATTCACAAAGTAGCTGTCTTTGTGGTCTGGGTTCTTTAAGTTATCTCATTTAATCCAATGTCCTCTAAATTCTTTCTAGTTTGAATGATTCATTTCTAAAAATCTGTGTCAATCTGGGTGAGAAACATCTCATTTTAATTTGCAGATGGCTGATAACTCGTGAAGATGCACATTTAAGAAATAAAATTATAGGCAATTTGGATTTCTCTTATTTGTGTATCCTTAATCTTTGCCCTTTTTCTCTATCGTTATTTTTTCTTATTGATTTGTGGGTTTTATTTATTTAATCTGGGTCGATTTCTGTTTAATATACGCAAAACATTTTCTCATAGTCAACAGTCCTTTGCTTTTTTTTTTTTTAATTCACTTATTTTTATTATTTATTTATTTTTGGCTGTGTTGGGTCTTCGTTTCTGTGCGAGGGCTTTCTCTAGTTGTGGCAAGCGGGGGCCACTCTTCATTGCAGTGCGCGGGCCTCTCACTATCGTGGCCACTCTTGTTGTGGAGCACAGGCTCCAGACGCGCAGGCTCAGTAGTTGTGGCTCACGGGCCTAGTTGCTCTGCGGCATGTGGCATCTTCCCAGACCAGGTCTCGAACCCATGTCCCCTGCATTAGCAGGCAGATTCTCAACCACTGCGCCACCAGGGAAGCCCAGTCTTTTGCTTTTTAACTTCATTTACAGTGACTTTTGCAAAAGTTACCGCTTTAGTCAAAGTGACTTTTGCAAAAGTTACAGCGTTAATCAAAGTTACGCACTTTTAACTTTGGGTTTAAGTAATCATTGTTGTCCCGAGGTTATGAAGGTCTTCAGTTTCACTAGTTCATTTTGGTAGCTTTCATTTCCAGCTCATCTGGGTCCAACATTGGATGGTTGGCAGTTCCGTGTGTCATTCATAGGCATCTCATAGGGTTAGTCTAATTATGACTGGAATATGTATAATAATAGTCGTGTGTGAGACAAGTCTGATCTTATTTCCCTGCGCCCCAAACTTCTTCCATCCCGAAGTAGACATTTGGTTATGGTGGGTGTTAAGGCCAAAGTCATGTCCACAGAGGCAGAAACCAAAGTGCTCCCAACCTTGGTGAGCAAGAGGTGGGTGGTCCTAGCCCAGCAGGTTTCCTGGCCCAGAAGCTCCAGGTCCGGCCCTGACACGGCACAATGGTGCTTCCATTTGTTAGTGTCTTGGGAAGGTGAGTGAGACGTTAGTGGGTCTGCACGTTTACTACTCAGTGTTTACACGTTTGCTTTCTGTATTTTGATAATTGGGTTTCCCAGAGGAGAAGACAAGCCACAGAAAGGGGCACAGGGAGGAGGGTGCCACGCACCTGTGTTTTATTGCTTCAGAGCGTTTTGGGCCGTGATGGACTTCCAGGGCACGGGCAGGGCGAGCATGTCAGTGGCTCGTCGTAAAATGAGAGGATGACTCAGGGGCAGGGGTGGGTAGGGACACTACAAACTTAAAATGAGAAGGCTTTATAGCGCTTGGTGAGAATCTCACAATTTTCAGTGTCCTAGCAATAATAAGTCAACAATAATAAATCAGTTGTTTTTATAGAATTTGGTCTTTTGAGCCCCCTGCCTGTTGGAGCTATTTGATTAACTATTTTCAGTGGTATTTCTGTGGGCGGGTGACAGAAAGTTGCTACTGAGAGGCCCAGTCTGTGCTCCTGTTTTGGGGGCAAATACACCAAATAGGCGCTATTTTCCCTCTTACGGGAAACCAAACCAGAGCAACCCCAGCTTGCAGGGTGGGCGCGGGGTCAGGAGCCGAGCAATGTTTTGATGCATCCCTCCTTTGGCTTCAGGCCTCCTGCAGTTACTGGCATGTGGGGTATAAATAAGCCATCATTTCTCAGAGCATAGCGTAGAAGCCCAGTCTGTTCTTTGCCTTTGACCCAGAGGAGGCTTTTCTTGGTTAACACTTCACTGTTTAGTTGGTGAATTTTGAAATGCTGGCTGGTCTACCTGAGGCTAAGGCGTTTAGAAAATTCAGACCATGGTTCTAAATCAGAACATTCAAATAATAACAAAAGAAACATTTAAAAGCAAAGGAAATGCAAAGGAAATGCTCACACGTGTATTTTCCCTTCTACACCAAACTCTTAAATATTGAGACAGAGAGTGAGGTTTTGAATTTATAATATATAATTTGTCCATTTCTTCCCTTGATGGTAAGTGTTTTAATGACACCTGGAATAATATTTGTATAATATTTTGATCAGTTGTAAGTCTAAAGTGGGCTTAAATTCCATCATAATTAGAAATACCCTTTTCCCATAATGTATGAGCTTTATGACAGAAATCGGAAGTTAAAAACCAACATTTAATTTTGTATTTGCATGCAGAAGAAAACGCTTTCTATTCTGTTTGATATGCTGATGTGAAATGTGAGAAATGTGGCTTTTGTTAAACATGGCTGAAATTGGAAGGGTCATCTTGGGAAGAGGTGAAATGGGCAAGTTGTTGGCTTTGAAGTCGGCTTTGGGCATATTTTATGTCTCTTGTTAAGCAGTTGCTTGTTGAGCCTTCCTGTTTTGGGGCTGGGGTGGGCGGTGTTGAAGTAGTAGAAGCGTACCTGCCTCAACCATGAGAAGAGGAAAGCAGGCCACCTCCTGGACATATAGCAGGCTCTCAGAATTGTAGGGAAACATTTATCCTTTTCCTCTGCTTTGCTGATTGTCAGGACTACAGTCTCTTTATTTTTGGAAGTCGAATCTCATCCGCTGCTTCACAGAGAAACCTGATCCTTCCGGTTAGCAAAGTAGGAAAGGGTAAAGGAAAACGGTGCCTCTGAGGGACATTGCTAACCTTAAAAAAGCGAGCTGGGAAGTTGACCTGGCCCCCAGAAAGCACCGAGTGAAGATTTCCCCCTGGCCATGTTTAATTGGACAGATATGGTTGCCTTGCCAGGAAGAACCGATGGGCCGTTTTCACTGTTTCACTGTGTTTGCAAAGTGATTACATAATGCATTTGAGGATCTTGGTTTGTCTTTCTGGCTGGAAAGAGTGTGCAAATACAAGGGCATCTTTGGGACTTTGGAGGAACAGGTGTCCTGTGAGAAACCCAAGACCGGTCAGGAGGCGAGCTGGGTTCTAACTCATGAGTCAGCATCCTTTGCCAGTGACACCCTCACTGTCCTCCCGGTGCTGATGGACAGGGGAGGAAACCCAGAATAGCCAAGCCTGTCTGAGGAGTGTTAGTGGGGAGTCGAGAAGTGTCTGAAATCTGAGAAGGGGTCCGGGGTGAGGTGATGGCAGAGTCAGACTCTGCTTACCTCCTGGTCTCACGAGTGGGTGGCGAGACCGAGAGGGTGTGCGTGCACCAGGAAGAAGTGTCCGGGCATGACAGGTGGGCCTCAGCTGGAGTGGGGCTCCCTTGGCCAGGGATACCTGTCGTGGAGCTGGACAGGGTCCGCGTCCTCTGGCTGGCAGGGCGAGGCTTCTCGAGGCTGCTGTGGGCACCAAGACTGTTCATCTTTGCAGGGGTGGAGCCGGTTGGGAAGGAGTCGCGTTGAGTATGTAGGCGCTGTCAGCTGTCCTTGGGAACTATTGGTTAGCATTCCGAATATTCTAGGTGTTGAATAGGAGATGCCTATGGGCTGTATCCAGGTTTTGGTTTTCACATTCTTCCCATCCTAGGATGAGCTAGCTGCTCAGTGTTTTTCCAGATCTGCTACATTATTAAAAAAAAAAAAAAAAAAAGGCATTTCATGCAGTTATAGTAATAGCTAAGGAAAGCGGCGAGCTGGGGGACACACAGGGGTTTGGAACCAGCACTCTGCTGTTGCAGGGGTGTCCTCGGAGCAGCTGTGTCAGGAAGCCTGGGGGCCAGTTGCCTGACACCCCTGAGCCTGGCGGAGCCCCCTCCCCACCAGCTCCCACCCCTGCCTCTGCCTCCTTTTTCAGCCTCAGAAGTAAAGGTTTTTATTTATTTATTTTCCTTATTTATTTATTTTTTTGGCTGCGTTGGGTCTTAGTTGCGACACGTGGGATCTTTCATTTTGGCGCGGGCTCTTCCTTGCGGCGCGAGGGCTTCTCTCTAGTTGTGGCGTGCGGGTTTTCTCTCTCTAGTTGTGGTGCGCAGGCTCCAGGGCGCGTGGGCTCTCTAGTTTGCGGCCCGGGGGCTCTCTCGTTGAGGTACGCGAGCTCAATTGTTGTGGCGCGCGGACTTAGTTGTCCCGCGGCATGTGGGATCTTAGTTCCCCCACCAGGGATCGAACCCGAGTCCCCTGCGTTGGAAGGCGTATTCTTTACCACTGGACCACCAGGGGAGTCCCTCGGAAATAAAGTTTTAACCATATTTTATTAAGGGATATAGTTATCCCCTAATTTAGTGCAAACAAAAATGCGCTAAATTTCCAATCAATACTGCCTTTTGGCTTTACTTGGAAAACTGTGTGAGTTTACAGCAGGTGGGAAACAAGCCCGCAGCGCTCCTCCACTCTTCCTCCTCCCACTCTCTCCTGCCTGCCGGGGGCCACAGCTGGGTTCCAGCTGGGCTCCCCCATCCTTTCCTGCCACCTCTGCCTTACCTGGTGGTGCAGTGACCTCCTCACGGGACCCCCCCCACCTGCGTCTCCAGGTGTGTCTCCGCTGGCTCCACCCACAGGTTACCTGGTCCAGGCTGCTTTTCTACCTGAGACTCTTCAGTGCTTCTGCATTTCCTGTGGACTCCCGGCTCTGGCAGGACCAGGAGACCACCCCCTTTCCAGCCTTATCTTGTGTGCCCACCAGCTTGCTTCAGAGACTGTCTTAGTGCTGTGCCCTTCCAACGTGGCAGGGACCCTCATAAGTGGCATTTATGGGGAGCATGGGGCTAAGTTCCCTCTAATTGCAGGTGCCAGGGCTGGTGCAGTGCATAGAATTATGATGTTAACTTTGTCATCTTCCATTCCGATGCAGAGTGTGTGCACGTCTCAGCCACGGCTGGCACAGGTACTGCCTCCATTAATCTCCGTTAGTCTTCTCTTCGAGGGAAGTTGCCTCAGGAAGCAGTGTGTGTTCCTTGCGTTCTCCTGTAGGGGCAAGAGAGTGGAAAAGAGGGAGAGAGAAAACTCTTCTCACCCATTCCCACCCGCAGAGACTGAATAGACTTCCTGCACATTCAGACACATGCTCTGGGAGCAGGGGTTTTCGGTAACGCCCGTCACACAGTACTGACCTCACTGGACAGGAAGTGCGCCCCTGGCAGTCAGGTCACCAGAGGATGCAGCTTCAGTGTCGACTTGGCCCAGATTCCTGGGCTGTTTTTCCGTCTTGGCAAAACATTTGTTCAATAGCTTTCTGGAAATTTTCTGATTGGAGTATTTGAAGTGGCAACTTAATTTTTTTATTGTGGTAACATATACACAAAGTAAAATTTACCACTTTAACCATTTTTAAGCTACAGTTTAGTGGCATTAAGTATGTTCACACTGTTGTGCAGCCGTCACCACCATCATCTTCAGAACTTTTCCATCTTATCCAGCTGACACTCAGTCCCCATTAAACACTGACTCCCCGTTTTTCCTTCCTCAGCCCCTGCACTCACCATTCTACTTTCTGTCTCTGTGAAATTTGACTATTCTATAGGGACCTCATATAAGTGGAATCGTACAATATTGTCCTTTTGTGACTGCTTATCTCACTCAGCACAACGTCCTCAAGGTTCGGCCAGGCTATAGCAGGTGTCAGACTCTCCTTCCTTTTTAAGGCTGAATAATATTCCATTGCATGGATGGACCCTGTTTTGCTTATCTAACCTCCATCGATGGGCACTTGGGTTGTTTCCCCTTCTTGGCTATTGTGAATAGTGCTGCTATAAACATGGGTGTACAAACATCTCTGAGTCTCTGCTTTCATCTCTTTTGGGTATGTACCCAGAAATAGGATATAGCTGTATCATATGGTAATTCCATGGTTAATCTAAATTTCCTCAAGTCCAGCTCACCCATTTTTCTCCCCCTTCCCAACTTTTTTTTACTTGTTGCCATTTTTGGAGCAGACACTTTCAAAACAGACTTTCACAAGCTACTGTATGTCATAGAGTAGCAAGGAAAGTATTTGAATCGGCAGCCTGCAACCCAAATTTGGCACTTAGAAAGCAGCTGTGGGCAGCACGGTTTGCTGTGCTAACTTTAACCATCTTGGGTAGGACGGCGTTAACGCTGGTCTTGGGTAAGATGGTGTTAACGCTGGTGAGTTTTTCTAGGGGGAAGGATCTGTGGTGCTGCATGTACACTGGCCTTAATGCTCTTTTAAGGGCACTTTCCCTGATGACTTATGGGAAGGTTTATGGAACAGTCAGAGGATGTGGAATTGTTCTGAGCCACTGTTTAAAAAAAAAGATTTTTCCATCATGTGAAAAATACTGAACATTTCTTGAAGGAGCAGTTGGGTCAGAATGACATTGTTCCGCTTCGGTGATTTTATTATCTTTTGGGAACATTAAGAAAAACCCACTAAGCATTGCTGTATTTATTAGCACTGCATCATACTTTTGCTTTTCTTCTGATTGTTAGTGACATTTCTGTGGATGGTTTGTCTGCTCGTGCAGGTTCATCTCTTGTGTGATATTAGCAGCACCTTTTCTTGACACGACGTGCAGAGATTCTTGACAGTTTGGTCATCCTGGCTAAAAACCTTAGACTTGCTTGGAAGTCTGAGCGGGTGCTGGGAGGTGGTGCATTGTCTCTAGCAGGTCGGAGGATCGCTGGGCTCAGATGCGAAAATCACCCACTGGCTCGGCAGATGCTGTGGGGCGGCACTGCTGCTTCAGTGTGCTGCAGGCCGCCGGGGCACACTCGGATGCGCCTTGGGTCTGTGCCCTGCATCTCACCGGCAAAGTGTCCACATGTATCACTAAAGCGCGTGGTTCAGAGAAGACTACCTGCCCCCCCCAACCCCGGCTCCCAAACTGTCTCGTCAACGAGGCAGCAAGAGGCGCACCTCGTGTACCACGTGCGCTGGTCACTGCTGGAACCGGGAGGGGAGCTGTCCTTTGCACACCACACGGGAAACAAACCGAGGCACCAGTCTTGTGCGGTGAGGGTTTTGGAGTGCCTGGTTGGTGCGAGGGAAGGACGCTGTTTATGGAGAGCACACGAGGTGGTGACAGCCGCTGTGGCCGTCAGGAGGGCCACCTGGCCTTGTGGACATCCCAGAGCAGACGGGGGATCATGAAGACAGCTCAGCGTGGAGCAGAGCTCTTCTCAAGAGCGCGGTAGACCAGCTCCAGCTGGTCGCCGCCCGGGGCGGGAGTGGCCCTTCCAGCTGGTCCCTGGCATGGTCTGCAAGGATTTTGACAAACCGGGGCCTCTCAGTTGCTGGTGACTCACGTGACATGCAGGTGTCACCCCGTCCAAGGTCACAAACAAGCACATTTCATTATCTGTTCCTCACAAGTTCTTGTAACTTGCATAACACTCCAGAGCGGAGTCCACATTCTTCCTGGCAGGAGGATAAAACGTGTGTTTTTGTCTGATGACGAGCAAGGCCGTGGTCTGTTCTTCAGCAGTGGAAGCAGGGAAAGCAGCACCGTCGGGCAGGCCCATCTCGGGGAGGTTTGCCAGGTGCTAACCGCCTTGCCCCAACTAGTTTCTCCACCGTCTGCATCTTGAGCTTGGCTTGGATATGGTCAAAATCCTCACTGAAGCGTTGGGTTAGTGTCGTCATCCATTCCGCTGAAAAGACCAGGCCTTGGGGCCGGGGTGGGGTCTGTGATGTGATGAGGTGGACAGCCTTTTGCTGGCCAGACTGCAGTCCCCCTTCTGGAAGGACTGCTGAGTCACCAACCTCTCCAAGCCTGGGTTTCTCTCCCCGAGGTGGGGCAGAGCACTGGCCGTGGAGGTGGGTGTCAGGGTTTTGCTTCAAGGCCGTCCTGGGCAGCCCCAGCTGTGTCTTCGTTTAACAGAATCAGTCGGGGGTTAGGGGGGGCCTTCGTGGAACCCTGACACCAGTGGTGGTCTCATTTCCATGGGAACTCGCATCGTCTCCAGACTCTGAGTTTCTGCCACACCGTGGTCATAAACCAGGATGTCTGGTTGTGGGTTTGAGAGATTAGGTTTCTAGAGCTTATCAGAATAGACATGGCAGGTTGCTATTTCATTCAGAGTGGTGTTACCTAAAAATAGAATAGTGGCTTCATTGGTGAGTGAGGGTGTTGACTGAATGTGGAGAAGGCCCATGAAATCTCCACAGTGAAAGAAGGGTCAGGCTGAGAAGACAAGGCCAAGGCTGAGGCATGCCTGCTCCACCCCCACCCATACGTCTATTAATATTTCTGCTGCTTTATGACTTCTTGACTGTAATTTCCAGCAAACGTTTCTTGTTGCAGAGTACGGCGTTTGTGAAAACTTGAGGAAGCTGGAGATCACGGGCGTGTCTTGTCGAGACGTCTACGCGAAGTGTAAGTTAATCTGTCACCATCTTCTGTTAACTTGTTCCAGAAGCAGGTGCTCAGTGACATCAGCCACGGAAAATAAAAGTCCATGGCCCTCAGCCCACAGGTCTGTTCTCAGATACCCTTTAAATTCAGTTTTGACATTGTAGAGACAGAGCTGGTAGTAAACAGCACTGAAAAGGTCAGGGGCTCTCTTCTCCCTTTCTGAGTGAATCATGACCCTGATTTTGCAGCGCAGGTGGATGAAGGTGTCTATCCTCTGGGAAACGTGGCTGCCCTGGAAACAGCTCTGGTGTGCTTGGAGGTGCCCGTGTCTCTAGATCCCAGGCCTGCAGCCTGGTTGGAGACGTGGACCCCAGGAGCGACTGTGACATGCGGCCGTGACAGCTGCCAGGGCCCCTCCTCGCCACCCTGACCGCACCAGCCCCGGCCCTTCCTTGGCTTGTTTCCTGCAGGCACGTTGAGTCTCCCAGCGCCCCCATTTCTTGTCCCCGCCCCTTTGCTTTCCAGAGTCGCCAGCAACGCTCTGTGATGCCTAGAGCCCCCAGCCCCAAGCACCTCTCTGCTGGCCCTTCCTCAGGGCCCTTTGCGTGAGGCTGTGAGGGTGTCTGTTGGCACTGACGTCGCCCAGGGGCAGTGGGCACACAGTCCCGCGGGGAGCAGCCCGCCTGTCCCTGCCCAGCGGGGTGTGGCGTGTGTTGTTAATGCTCGGGGCTGGTAGTAAAGGACAGGGTAAGAAGGATCATGACGGCCCGCTTCTCTTTGGCCTAAGGTTGACCTGTTGACCTCTCTGAAAAGGACCTTAAGTGTTCATCTTAAAACCGTCTTGGTAGATTTTGGCTTACACATTCTTTTGAACTCTGCACCAGTTCTGCACTGAACACTTAGACCAGATGGTGCTTCTTACTTAAACACCCAGAGGCTGGGACCGGGCTCCTGCTCGGAAAAACGTGTGATTCAGGATGGAGGGGCTTCCCGGGGGCCGGGCTGCTGGCTGGGAGCCAGCGTGCTGGAGGCTTCCTTCCAGTGCCAGGGCTCGCTCGTTGCTGTCGCTTGCTGTGTTCCCTCGTTTCCGTGGATTCGCTGCTCTCAGAGTCCCCCCGGGAGACGCCTCGCCTCCTGTGTCCCGCATCCCCCACACAGGTAGACTGTGGACTTCTGCGGAGCATCAGCTGTGTGGGGAGACGGCCCGGGGGGGCGCAGTTGGTCCCCGAATCTGGGCTGATTTCTTCACCCCATCAGACTTCTCTCCACCTCGATCCCGTGGCCATTTGGGATGTTGGATTGGCCAGTGTTCCTGGGTTAGAATTTGCTCACGAGTGGGGAGATCTCCTGTTGGAAGCTCTAAGTTCTTCGTGGACCTTCCCCGGCCGCCCTGGGCACGTGTGGTTCTCGATGTTGGCCCTCGGCTGTGCCTTCTAGGCTGTTGCCCCCTCCCACCTTCTCTGGGAGCCCTGTGTGTCCCAGCCCCACTTCGGCCACCTCCCAGTATCCCCTTCTCCCCACTTGCCGAGGGGCTCGGGCTGCATCCTCACCCACCCTCAGACGCCATCCCAATCCACTGCCCCGCCCCCGCGTGCCCCTGTCCTTGGTCCTGAAGCCCAGGGCAGGGCTGGTCTGCGCAAGGCCTCCCGCTCCTCCTTCACTGGCAGGTTTGCACTTTGGTTTCTTCTCTGGCCTCTGCTTCATGTCCCACCCACCCAAGAGAATGCGTGTCTCCAGGGGAAGTGGGTCTTGGGGCCCGAGTGGTCACGTCTCGTGAAAATGTAACTCCTTCCTGTCTTGTGGTCTCAGTGGTGAGAACAGTGCCACTTTGAATCCTGCAAAGCCCGGAGTTCCAGGGGTGGAAAGGTGGTTGTGTCCCCTTCCCTCCCCTCCTGCCCTCCATTCTGGGGGTGCCCCCAGGGCCCCGCCCCACTCTCGGCTCCACTGTTGCTCCCTAGAGTCCGTGTCTTAAGTCTCCCAGAGCAGAGAATCCAGGAGGCCGCCCTCGCTGTGGGCGTCGTGTCCAAGTCAGAGGCACACTCCCCACAGGAGTCCGTGTGAGCGCACAGAAACGAGAGGTTTCCTGGCTTTTGGGACGGTCAGCTGTTTCCATGAGGATCTCATATGAGAAGTCCTTATCATCTCACTGCTTTTTGAGTTTGTCAGGCCATTTGATGATATCATCTCAAAGCAACTTGAGTTCTCTCTAAGAGTTGTAAGCCCTCAGAATACTCCTGGAGGGAGGCAGGTGCTCATACCTGCTAGGTGTTGGGGGCTGAAGCACCCAGAGGAGAACACGTGTGAGAATGAAGGCCCCCACAGAGCTCATCTCAGCTGTGGGCAGAGGGGTTGCCCGGGCCTTGGGGGCATCTGTCCTGTGGAGAGGACATCTGGACACAGGTGGATGGGCAGGTGAGCAGGAGAGAGGGGGAGGTCCAGGTGGGCCAGGGAGAGGGGACAAGGGCCACGGCGAGGTCACAGGCAAAGGAGGACATCTGGAGACTTCTTTGACTGCTGGTTCTCAACCCCTTGAACATGGTTGTCAAATCCAGAGACTGATTCATATTATCTGTTATCAGCACCCCAGAGTGTTTGATCTGCCCCGGCCAAAGCGAGCTTCAGTTTTCATTTTCACAGTGCAGGAACTGTGTTTTTGTGAATTTGCTTTGAAGGCCTTATCCAGGAGAAAATCACTTAGCTTCTGGAATAGGTGGTAGAAGACAGTCGCCCCTAGTTCCTGCTTAGATGGTAGAGTCAGCTACCTCAATCCAGGGGTGAAGGGGTCTGATTGAGTTAGGAGGCTGGCAAACACTGTCCTTTGTCAAAAACAAAACACACGCAACAGGTGAAGGACAATGCCAGATGTGCAGCGGGCAAGCTGGGGATCCTAGTTGGGGCACAGGGTTCCCTACACAGTCACCCCAAATATCTGTGAGCTGCGACCTCTGCCCTCCCACCTCGGTGAGCCCCGCTGATTGTGGTGGGTGATGGGGAGAGAGCCCGGAGGGGGTCCCGAGCGGGCCTGCCATCATGAGTTCCTGGTGTGGATCACTGACTGACAGGAACACCTGTCACCACGATTCCTTCTGGCCAGGCCGGCCTCCTTGGCAACCGCTTGCCTCCCAAGGTTCTGGGGGTCGAGGATGTAGGGAAGCGTGTGATGTCGGTGAGGGACAGGTGTTGAGTCCTGTGAAAATGGTTTCTACAGTCGAGAAGGCAGAACCATCTTCAGCCCTTTCCCTGCTGTGTCTGTTCAGGTATAAACCCTCGTGTGAAGTCGGGCCGTTTCATGAAAATTCTTCCCGATTACGAGCACATGGAATACAGAGATGTTTACACCTGCCGTACGTATCTCCTGCTGGCTTCCGCTTTTGTGGGCGAGCAAGACCGAGAAGCTGCATGGATAGGGCCTCTCACTCACAGCACGAGACAGCTTTGGTGCCGAGAGCGAGCTGACCTCCTTGGCTTTTGCTGGTTCTCACTTTGCTGCAGCGTCCTCCGTGGCTTGGCACAACCAGGGTCACTCTTGAGCGGCGACCCCAGGGCAGCTGCACAGACGGGCTGGGTGTCCGCAGCAGCTTTGGGTTTTTGGATTGTACCAAGCAAGATCACCACGTTGCTGTGCATTTTAACATTTATCGCTTCTTGAGACAGAGTAGAAGCCTCAAAAACCTTTCTATTCCAGAATGGAACATAAGCATTCACATCTAGGCTTTATTAGTCAATCACGTTTTCACAGCATATGTCAATTCAAAAAGTTTACGTACACACACACAACAAAAGTGTGTAGAAACAGTTGATTATTTAGGTCCTGATTCCTCCTTCGATTGGCATTACTTGAGCTCTGGAAATTTTCTAAGCCACATTCCATAGGTGATGAATGCTGTCCCTGCCTTTTATTGGGTTGAGCCGAGATGCACTGAAAGCTCTTTTTTTTTTTTTCTTTAAGTTATTAATTTTATTTACTTATTTTTGGCTGCGTTGGGTCTTCGTTGCTGCGCGCGGGCTTTCTCTAGTTGCAGCAAGCGGGGGCTACTCTTCATTGCAGTGCACGGGCTTCTCATTGCGGTGGCTTCTGTTGTTGTGGAGCACGGGCTCTAGGTGCGCGGCTTCAGTAGTTGCGGCACGTGGGCTCAGTAGTTGCGGCCTGCGGGCTCTAGGGTGCACAGGCTTCAGTAGTTGTGGCTCGTGGGCTTAGTTGCTCTGTGGCATGTTGGAGCTTCCCGGACCAGGGATCAAACCCGTGTCCCCTGCGTTGGCAGGTGGATTCTTAACCACTGAGCCACCAGGGAAGTCCTGAAAGCTGTTTTTACGTTTCGAGAAGCACAGGGACACCCCTTCTGCTCTTTACTCCACCCCCCGAGTGCTCCTCATGTCAGTGTTGCCGCCGTGGAGCAGACCCACTCCTGAGTCTTAGAGGTGCACGGTTTCGGGACTTCCCTGGTGGTCCAGCGGTTAGGACTTCACCTTCCAATGCAGGGGGCTTGGGTTCAATCCCTGGTCAGGGAGCTAAGATCCCACATGCCTAGTGGCCAAAAAACCCGAAACATAAAGCGGAAGCGATATTGTAACAAAGTCAATAAAGACTTTAAAACTGGTCCACATCAAAAAAGATCTTTTAAAAAAAAAAGGAAGTGCACAGTTTCTAACAAAACCTACTCAGAGTAGAGGAAATAGAGTTGTTTGTGGATTTTCTCCTAACCCCCATCGGACTCCAGCCACCTAGCTGCCATGTGCTGGCTGGTCCCGTTTTACTCAGGGGGTTATCCTGGGGTCCGGACGGGGCTGCCCGGGTGTGGGCAGCATGCTTTGGGGTGGTGTCTGGGCTAACAAACCCACCTTGTGTGTCACCCAGGGCCCGGGGGGATGGGTGTGGGAGCGATCACCACAAATCGGGGGCTGGGCTGGCTGGTTATGAGGACGCGAGTTCTGTTCTTTTCCCTGCCGTCTCGGCAGTAGGCTCTCTAGAACGTTTTGTCATGGACTGCGCTGCTGTCCCTGCTGAGCAGTCAGTGAGCCCCGGTGCCTTCTCCAGCCCCACGGGAGAGACGGTGACGTAGCGGGTATTGATGAGAACAGCGGATCAATGACACTGGCTGTGCTGACGGGAACTGGGTGCCGCGGGCTTTTCGATACAAGCAGACAAGCACTTAGAGGTCCATTATGTCACACGGCTGTCACAGGCTTCTTCTGGAACAACAGCCCATCTGGAACTTAATACCATAGGGCTAGTGTGGAATTCTGACCCACCTCTGGGGGTGGCCGGGACCTAGGAAGCACCTAGAGTTGTTTTGGGGGGTGTTCTTTTTGTCCCCAAGCGGTGGGCAGAAGCTTCCTGCAGCTGATGAGGACAAGTCCTGAGTCCAGACTTTCTACCATGCTTCTAGGAGACCACGTCCAGAGTGTCTGGACTAGAGCCACATACTGTGATGCCCCCCAGTTGCTTGTAGCTGTATTGCAGACTTGTTTTAATTGGGGACTACTGTCCCGTTGAGGTGTGAGTGTAGTTATAAAAATACAGTAGAAAACTTGAAAGATCTAGAAAACATAATAAAAATAACCAGTTGTCAGCATTGGTTGCCTTTCTCTGTGGACTGGTCTGTTACCTGGATGGTCTCCTAAAACATCAGGGAAAAACTTACATGCATGAAAAAAAAAAAACAGTTTCAACTGAATTTGAAACCTCTGTATGCCCAGGTGTTCTGTGTTCCACTGTCCTAGTGTGTCCTAACCGAGGGCACCTCGGAATTCATCCTCTGACACTCACCAAAGCTCCAGAGACGTGTGCTGTGACGACTGGCTTGTAAGGAACGAGGCCCTGGGGCTGTTCCTCATCCACTTGTGCTCTTCCTAGAGCCGTGGGGCCTCGTGTCCCCTGGTCCCCTGAAGTCCTCTGGGCCACGTTCCCTTGGACCCAAGAGATATCTCCCCACAGCCTTGTGGCCCAGATCAGCTGCTCTTGGTGTGTGTATGCAGCTTCCTGAGAGTCTTGATAATCCATGTCTGTAAAGCGTTGGGAGTGTCCTAGGGGATATATTGCCTTTACGACGGGTCTGACATGTGTCTGTGTGTGCTAATCGTTGGTGAGTGTCCGAGTGCACTTTGAACTTAAAAATAACGTCGTGTCCCTGTAGGGCTCTGGGTTTTGAGGTTCATACCCAGCATCTTGGCAGTGCTTGAGATAGCTCGAGTAGATACGAGGAATTTGGTGGATCCCCCCTCCCCCACTGGTGAGGAGACGGACAGACCACTTTTAATCCTCAGGTGCAGATAACACAGGGTAGAGTCTTTGGAGGGGAAGGCCCCTCCAAAGTCCAGTCTGCCAAGTGGAGCCAGGAACACATTGCAGGATGGTTACTGAGGAAGGAAGGAGACCATTGGTAAGAATAAAACAGAAGGGTGCTCCTGGAAAGGGCAGTGGGGCACCAACGGTATGTACGTCTGAGAGAGGAGAGACCCTCTGCTGATTACGTGTCTATGGAATGTTTCTCCTGATTTTGTTCTGTGTATTGATTTTGTATCCTGCAACGTTACTGAATTCATTTATTAGCTCTAATAGCTTTTTGGTGGTGTCCTTAGGATTTTCTATATATAGTATCATGTCATCTGCAAATAGTGACTGTCTTACTTCTTCTTTTTCAATTTGAATACCTTTTATTTCTTTTTCTTGCCTAATTGCTCTGGCTAGGACTTCCAATCCTACATTGAATGAAAGTGGGGAGAGTGGGTATCCTTGTCTTTCAAAAGATTTCAGCTTTTCATTTTGAGTGTGATACTGGCTGTGGGTTTGTCATGCATGGCCTTTACTGTGTTGAGGTACATTCTCTCCATACCCATTTGTCATAAATGGATGTTGAATTTTGTCAAAAGCCTTTTCTGCATGTACTGAGATGATCATGTGGTTTTTTTAGCCTTCATTTTGTAAATGTGGTGCAGTACATTCATTGATTTGTGGATGTTGCACCATCCTTGCATCCCTGGGATAAATCCCACTTGATCATGGTTTATGATCCATTTTGGTTTGCTGATATTTTGTTGAGGATTTTTGCATCTATGTTCATCAGGAATATTGGCCTGCAATTTTTTTTTCTCGTACTGTCTGTGTCTGGTTTTAGTATCAGGGTAATGCCGCCTCATAGAATGAGTTTGGAACTGTTCCCTCCTCTGATTTTATTCTAATTACCAACAGCTTCTCGCAAGTGGCAGGAGATACCATTAGTTGTATGATTTTCCTTTGGGCAAGAAACCTCAGTTCTGCAGCGACAGATGTGGTGATGTTACGGCCTTGCTGGGTGGTGGGCCGCTGTCCCGAGTGTGGTGGGCAATGGCAGCTGCTGGTAGGACAGCAGGGAAGCGACTGCTCAGTATCAGAGCATGCTGTGCAAGGAGAGTTGGGTCTTTTGGGTTGGGTGTTGTCCAGTGTGTCGGAGTTTCCCCCTTGGCTTGTTAAGTGACCCTTCCTGTTGGCAGATGAGAACCCTGACTAGGACCCTTTTCCTGTTAGCTCCTGAGCTGAGCCGTCCCTTAGCCATCTTGGACTATTGTTCCTATTTTGGGGAGTAGGAGGGTTGCGTTAGAGCCAGGGATGGTTTTCTGAACACAGCCATGCTGACCTCGGGGATCAATGGTTGGAAGAGTCTCTGAGCTGGTGTTCATTCTGGAAGGCCCAAGTCCTGCTTCGTGGGGCTGAGAGCAGGAGTGTTGTCATTATTCTGACTGAGTTTAAGTGTGGTTCTCTGGTATTTGGGTCCCCTTGCCCACGAATGCCTGTCTTCTGTGGTCTCCTAAGAGCTGGGACCTTTGAGCACACCTGCCTCTGACAGGAAAGCACCCGAAGGGTCTGACCCAGTCCACTTGCTGTCTTAGGTCCAAAGCCTGCCGTCTGCACCTGATCCGGTGTCATTGGGACTTAATCCCGTTTACTCTCCTGCATGGTCAGTGGTTGTTTGGAAACAGCGTCGGGAGGGCTTGTTGAGCTGGGATCTTCTTCCAGGCAAGGAGCCCTGGGGTGTGGTCAGCGCCTGGGCCAGGAGGTGCCGTGGATTCTGTCTTAAGCCCGCAGGCCCCTTGTGTGCCCTAGGCAGGGTCCGGGTGCGGGTCAGAGGAGAGCACAGGGGCCGCTGCCCGAGCTCATCGTGCTCCTTACCTCCTGTGGTGGTGACGCCTTAGAGCTGCCCTCCCCAGCAGGCCCCGGGCACAGAAGGTCGCCGTGCGGACAGGCTGCCCTCCCACTCCTGACACCTAGAGTTTCGTGCGACTCCAGTGGACTCCTTCTGTCTGAGTGCTGCCTGGACTTGTTGAGTCTTTCAGGTCACTTCTGCCGGACTAACTCTGCGACTTCTTAAAGAATACGTTATGAAACACAGGTGTCACGTGGCCTTAGGAAACCGCGTGCCTCACAGTCTGCCTGATGACGATGGTCTCTGACTTCCCCTCGGATTGTCCTGGGTGGGCCCAGGCTGGGCAAGCCAGCGTGGTGTCAGCGGGAGCGAGGGGCACACCCGAGTCTTCTAACGGGCACAGAGCTTAAAATCCAGAGACAGTTGCTGCTCTAAGCACACATGGGAGGCTGAACTTTTATTTCAAAGAGATGCTGCTTTTAAAGCAAAACAAGGAACTCCCCTTTGGGAATTGCTGAGTCTGTCGCATATTCTTTGAACAGTCTTTCCAGGGGCTTCGAGATCAGATTGATTGATCTTGGAAAGAACCAGATGTTGCCAGCAGTCAAGTTGGGAGATGAGGGGAGGGGAGACAAGAGAAGACCATGCTGTATGGGCCCATTTAATTTTTTCTCCACTATTTTATCGTGAAATTTTAAAAACACACAGAAAAGTAGAAAGAATTGTACAGTGAACACCCATTTACCTGATTCCGTAGCGCCCTGCTCCACTTCACTCCCATACACCCGTCCCTCCGTCCGTCCTGTTTTGCGATGCATTTCAAGGTAACTGGCAGCCATCAGTCGATTTCACCCCTAAACACCTGAGTGTGTGTTGCACTGTCTGAGTTCAGTATTTGTTTATGGCTCCTGACCCTGCTTATTATTGCTGGTTTAACAAACACAAAACCCATCAGGGTATGGCCATAAAATAACCACTGACTTTAATGTGTGTCTTGTAAACCGACTCAGAGGATTGCACACGGCATGAGTGGCAGGTGCCCTGCAGACCATCAAGGCTCATTTAGAGAAGTGTGTCTTTAGGCTGAAACCTTGGGGAACAGTTGGTAGTTTCCCACCGGCCGTCTGCATGCCCTGCAGGCTTGGGATGGTTCTGGCCTCACATTCTTCTTCCCTGTACCCCAGACCAAGTGGTGGCTGGAGAGCTGCTGTCTGGGCTCAGGTCCCTCTGGGCCCTGCTGCTTGGTCTTCCTTCCTGAAGTCTGTTGTGATGATGCAGCTCCAGCACTTGGAGACCGTCCATGGCTTCCACTGGGTATTCGCCAGGGTTTTCAGACACAGAACCAATTTCTTCGTATATAAAGAGATTATTATAAGGAATTAGATCGCACAGCTATGGAGGCTGACAAGTCCCAGGATCTCCAGTCAGCAGGCTGGAGACCCACAGGAGCTGATGGTGTAGTCCCAGTCCGAAATCCGGCAGCCTCCAGACCCCACAAGAGCCCATGTTTCAGTTCGAATCCAGAGGCTGGAAAAGACCAATGTCCCAGCTCAACGCAGTCAGGCAGGAGAAAATTCCCCTGTATTTGTGGGAGGGTTAGCCTTTTTCTCCTCTTCAGGAAGAGCCCATGATTTAGTTAGAGTTCGAAGTTAGAAAAGACTGATGTCCCAGCCTGCAGCCAGGCAGGAGGAGCGTCTCCTTACTGGTGGGAGCACCAGCCTTCTTCTGCTCTGGCCTTCAACTGATTGGACAAGGCCCACCACACTAGGGAGGGCAATCTGCTTTCTCTTTCCACAGATTTAAATGTTAATCTCATCCGGGAGCACAGACACACCAGAATAATGTTTGACTAAGAATGTCTGGTCCCCCCATGGCCAAGTCCAGTTGACATATAAACTTTACCACCACACACTGGCTGCAGAGAGACCCCAGACCCTGAAGCTGGCAGGCAGGGCCCTGCATGAGCTGGTTGTCTTCTTTGTGCAGTTTGCTCATTCTTTCATTTGTTCACTGTTCACTCAACAAATACACGTGCAGAGGAAACGGAAGCGAAGGACTCTTCCCAGGGCATTTACTGCGCTGGCCATGGCCATGCAGTGGGGTCTCTGGTCGGCATTAGGTGCCCTTTTCTCCCAGTGCCCTCAATGAATATACATGCACTGCTTTTGAAATACGGGGGAGTGTGTGTGTGTGTGTGTGTGTGTGTGTGTGTTTAAAAGAAAGACAGATGACCCAATTAAATCTTACTCTACAGCCCCATGATGTTTCGGACTCTGCCCCTGGTAAAGAATCCCACACCTCCTCCGTTGTGTACACTGATGGGAGGGGAGGTTCACTGCTTCACAAGGGCGCCCACTGCACGTCCTTCGAGGCAGCAGTTCCTTGTCATTGGAGCTGATACGCAGAGGCTGGGTTTCAAAATGACCCAGTTGTCTGTTACATTTTTACTCTTAGAATGATTTAGACACTTGTAAGATTTGCTTGAATCCACATTTGTTTGCAAGGCTCTGTTATGAGCCTTCGTGAGGGATTTCTTCACATGTCCCTCCTCCTCTTCCTCATGCCCTTTCCTCTGATTATTGACTGTAAAGTGAAGATCAGCTGGCTCTACAATGAAGTCCTGTCCTCTCTCTTTCCCTGTAGTGCTTCACCGATACAGACACATTTTGGGACTGTGGCAGCCAGATATCGGGCCGTATGGAGGACTGCTGAACGTGGTGGTAAGTCCCAGAGCGTCGGGCCTGGGTTCTTGCGGATGGGACTGCGTCCTCCCTCCAGGGGGCAGGCCAGTGGTTCACAAAGACTCATTGGGCCAGATTTTATTTTCTAAACAAGCAGAGATTCATTTTAAGTGGCTCTTGGCTTCTGCCACATCCATGGACTTCGTGATGACGGGATGCCTTCCCCGGTCCCTGCCTCTTGGACACTGAGGGCCATCGGCCTTCACACCCCCGGGACACTCCAGTGTTGGTTTGTGCACTGGTTTGTTGCCCTAAATCAGGGGTCTGCAGGCTGAGCAAAGCAAAGGAGGCCGTGTGGGGCCCTCGGAGGCTGGCCCTAGACAGAAAGCCCATGCCAGGCCTGCTCCACCTGGGGACCAAGTGGCGTAGGCTTGGTGTCATGGCAGGTGTCTGTCTCTTCTCTTCAGGCTTGCCCCCTGAGGTCTACAAGCAGCATTTTAACTTTACTTTATTCAGTCTTTATAGCTGGTCTCAGCAGGAGGGGCTGTTTGATACAAGCTCCTTGGTCGTAGCCAGGAGAAAAGTCTTCTGGTTTTAATTTTTATATGCTTCTTGGTCACTTGCCTAGAAGCATATAAGAATAGCTGCTCATTTTTGGGTCCATTTGAGAAACTCAGATCTGACTTTTCTTGGGTTTAACTGGTGTTGGCGTCTAGCAGGATGCAGCCCTCGCCGGTGCTCTTGCCAGGCACGAGTGGTGCCTCTGGGACAGAAGCCGGGACCTGAGTGGGGCCATTGTACTTGCTGAGCTCTGGGCAGGGGCCTGGCCTCGATGTTGCCGTAGCTGATGGTGCAGGGAAAACACAGCCAGGTGCCCTTTGGCCGGCGCTGCACACGTGCTCCGCAGGCCAGAAGCCGAGTCCAGGGGACTGGCCGCAGCTCGTGTCATGGCTCACGGATCTGCCTCGCTGTGGCCGTTGGGGCCCCCAGGGAGCCTCATTGTGGCCTCCCCCGAGCCAGGTTCACGTAGGCCACGAGGTGACTCTGGTTACTTCGTCACTCTGTATTTTGCTCACCAGGTGGGGTTTGGGCAGGGATAAATATTGCTTCATATTCTTTGTAATTTGGTGGAAACATCTGTTAAGAAACTTGCTTTACATTTGTTATGTTTAATATCACTGGGGAAGCCTTGCTTTTAGAACATTCTCACAGGGGCCAAGACAGACAGCTCCCAGCGTGGGCAGGTTCTTTCCTTTCTTTTAGTCGGGGAGGGTAATAATTGTTTGTCTTACTGGCAGTGAGTAGTAGAGTTAAAAAAAGAAAAAAAAGGCTTCTGAAAGCAGGGGATAATTAGGGGAAAACGGAGCCCATGACAGAACACCGCCAATTGGCTCTTGTCTCAGATGGTTAGCGATAAAGTTCTCTCCTCTGTCGCCAGAGCCGAAACCTGTGGACCCAGGCTCCCCCAGGAAGGCAGGAGCGACTGCTGGGGCATCCCAACTGGGCTACAGAGGCCACCCCCTCCCCTCCACTGAGAACGTGCCAGGGGACTGCCCCCTCCTTTGACCTGATCACCACTTTTATCATATGCCATTTTGAACCATACAAGGGTAGCGGGAATGGCAGGGTGAACGCCCACAGACGCCCACCTCCTGGACTCAGAGGTTGGCCGTAGTGCGCCAGGTTTACGGTGTCTGTCTCTGCCCCTTTGCCTTTTCTTTTCAGTATTTTAAAGCAAATCCCAGGCCCGTGTCAGTTCATGTTTGTACTTCAGTGTGGGTCTCTAACCATGTGGGTGTTTCCCACGTTCCCACACATGTGAGGTCCTGATCACACCTCACAGCAGTGGCAGTAATTCCTGGATTACCTGAGTCACAGTCCACATTTGAGGCTTCCTGACTGTCTCAGAACTGCCTTCGACAGCTGGCTTGTTCACATGAGGATCTAACCAGGCCCTCGTGCTGCCTGGTTTGTTTTGCCTCCTGAGTCTCTTCTGTGGAAAGCAGCACCCCTGTTTTCGTCTGGTCAGTTGCCCTATTGGGTGTCGCACTTTCTGGATCATTCCTGCTTCTTTCTTATGTCTTTTAGCTTGTTCTCCCGGCGCCTACCCACCCCCACTTCATAGCTGGAAGTTCTCTCTAAAAGGCTTGCTCGGATTCGGGGCTAACCACTATATTTTCTATTAAAATATTTAGTTACTTTTTCAGCTTTACTTAGGTATAATTGACAAAACTGTAAAATATATAAAATGTACATTGTGGTGATCTGATTTGATGTACGAGTACACAGTGGAAGGATTCTCCCGTCTACTTAATTAACGTACCCATCACCTCACATTTTTATTTTTTTTTTGAGGGGTGGGGAGAGCACTGAGTTCTATTTCTTAGTAGATTTCAGTGATATAGCAGTGTTATCAACTTTAGTCACCATGTTTCATATTGCGTAAACCACTTTTCGATTAACACACACTGGTGGGCGGGGCCGTGCTCGTCCTGCTGCGCTAGATGGGGCCCCAAGGTCCCCGCGGGACCGAAGTGTGGAGACGGGAATGGTCCTCGTGGTGATCTGGGGGGTGCGGATGCTGAGCCTCCGCCTCCCCCTCACCCGTGTGTGCACCTCTGCACAGGTGGATGGCTTGTTCATCATTGGCTGGATGTACCTGCCTCCCCACGACCCTCACGTGGACGACCCGATGCGGTTCAAGCCCTTGTTCCGAATCCACCTGATGGAGAGGAAGTCGGCCACGGTGGAGTGCATGTACGGCCACAGGGGGCCCCACAATGGCCACGTCCAGGTGAGCAGGCGGGGCAGCGTGTGCAGGTAAGGGGCTGGGTCTCCTCACTTCTTCCCGGGCCTGCTGCCCGCGGTTTGCCAGGGTCTTCCCAGCTGTGCACCGCGCCCACGCCGGTCAGCAGGAACGGGAAGCGGGCCCTGGCGCGGCCCTTCTGTGCGCTGTTTGTGCCGCTGTCGCTCCTCAGAGACTCACTTGCTGGAGCCTCCCCTGATTCTGCCTCTGCTTAGAACCAGTTGTGCTTCCAAGCGAGGTTCCTCACTGTTCCTTTTTCTCATCTTCGCAAGGGCATCAGCTTGGAACCAGACGTTCTGCTCTCGGATGTGGGCCTGGCAGGTGGCCAGCCCGCGAGCAAGCCTGTTCTCTGTCTCAGTAGGAGAGCGCCAGCCCCTTTGTGCTGCTCTCGGACGCCCCGGGGGACAGCGACGCCTGGCCCCCTGGGAGGGAAGCGTGTGCTCAGGGGGGGCTCCAGCCTTCCTTCTTAGACCGACCGCGATCTGGCGGCCTCTGGGGCTCCTGTAGACGAGTGGGGTGCATGGGTGCGGGAGGGACTGGTGCACGCCTGCTGTGGTGGCGGTTAGGGGCTGACTCGTTACCCTTTCTCCTTGCTGTGGACACTCAAGGTCGTGAAGAAGGACGAGTTCTCCACCAAGTGCAACCAGACGGACCACCACAGGATGTCTGGTGGGAGGCAGGAGGTGAGGCCGGACCCTCCTGTCCTGCGGGGCAGCCGAGAGGGTGGGTGGTTTGAAGGGAGGGCCGCCTTCCGGGATCGTGCTGGCGCTGTGGGCGTGTGTGCTGGGCCCAGGTTCTGAGTCCCCACCGCCGCCAGGATGAACGGGCCGAGTAGAAATAGTCCTCTACCTGGTTCTCCGTCGCCCCTTTGACAAGAGGCCCGTGGGTGGTGGGGTCTCTTCCTGGATGTGAATTGCAGGGAGACCAGAGGCCTTTATTGGCATGAACCCCGTGGTGGAGGTTCCCAGGTCACAGCCAAGTGGTGGGTGAGCCTGCGTGAGTGTCTTTGGGTTTCATTTCCGCACAAGTAATCTCATATTGCCTTTGAGTTTTAGTTACACCACCATCTCGAAACATTCTTAGGAAAACCTCGGACCTTTAAATACAGGATGCTCGTTGCAGCTTGCGTTTATTTGTCGGGTGCATCTCTTAGCGTTTCTGAGTCTGCTGGGTCCCTGGTAGCCAGGGGTCTGCGGGGAGACAGCGCAGATGGAGAGTACACACGTGCTGCTTGGAATCTGTTGAGGGTGAACGAGGCCCTTGTTTTCCCAAATGCATGGTATGTGAAGATGCTGGTGATGACATGCTTCCTTCCCTAATAACACTGTCATTCACGGTCTCACATACAACCACATACACATCAGTGGCTGCTCCAAGTCCACGTTTAAGTGAAACACGTCAACAACATATTTTCCAAGAATAGAACCTCCTCAGCTGTTGAGACCTTAAAAGGGCCGTGTCATGGATTTCTGGAAATACGCACTCTGGGATCAGAGAAAGTTCCTGTGAGCCAACTACCGTGTGTGGCCTCACCAATTTGGAGACGGAATGGTATTTTTTCTCATTGTGAGGGTAATAACATGCTCCTTGTGGAAACTAGAAAAACACCTAGAAGTTAAGGTGAGAATAAAATGCTTTGTTGGAATCCTGACTTTGGTGGTTAATTTGCATTTCTCTGTGTCTGAGGCTAAGGTTAGTGTCCTGTGGTTCCTTTTCTGTGAAATCTGTGTTCATATCCTTTGCCTGGTTCTGTTTGGTGGTGTTATGTTTCTAATTGATTTGTAGGAGCTTTCATCCTGGGAGGACGTGAACCCTTCAAGATACGAGGAAATATTTTTTCCTCCTTCATTCTTTTGTCTTTGTTTGATATGAGGTATGTTTTCACTTGTGGAATTTAGTTTTTAATTTTTATATTTGCAGATGTATCTGTCTTTTCCTTTTTTTTTTGGCCACACTGTGTGGCTTGTGGGATCTTAGCTCCCCGACCAGGGATCAAACTTGGGCTCTCGGTAGTGAAAGCGCAGAGTCCTAACCACTGGACCGCCAGGGAGTTCCCCTTCCTTAATAGCTTCTTAGTTTGATGTCATCTTAAAATCCTTTCCCCACTTTGAAATTATACTTACAGACGAGCTCGTGTTTTCATTTTCATGCGTTTGTTTCCCACATTTATTGCTGGTTCTGTGGGTTTATTCTGTAGAGTGAGCTTCAGCCCGCCTTGGCTATAGTACAGGTACCCTTCAGTCACCCCAGCACTGGTGCTGAGTGATCCAGATTTTCTCTACGATTCAAAATGCCATCTTTGTCCTGTGCTGCCATCTGAATTTGATTTTCTTCAGGTAGATCTTGCAAGTTTGTTGTAAAGCATCTGGTCTTTTGTTGCTGTTGTAAATGGACTCTTGGCTCTCATATCTTTCAGCTGGTGATTTTATATATAAAAGCTGTTGCATATTAATTTTGTACCCACCCATCTTACTGAATTCTGTTTCATTTATGAGCATCTTTGAGTTGATTACCTTGAGTTTTCCAGGATAATACTGATTATCTGCAAATAATGACATTTCCTTCTTCCTTGACCCCTTGTGGTGAGGACAACACCCTTGTCTAGTGGTGAGTGTGGTTCACATGGTCCTGTCATGAGGCAGCAAGGTGGCCTTGGGGTCAAGATATACATTATTATGCTAGGGATGGAGCTGTTTATTCGTGTTTTATTAAGAGGGCTTTGTTTGTTTTAATTGAGAAATGATGTTGAATTTACCAGTTTTTTTGAGCATCTGTGGAAACCATCAGGTGATTTTTTTCCCCTTAATCTAGTAACGTGATGACTTACGTTAGTAGATTTCTAACCACTTCGAAGCCGTGAGAAGAGGTCTTGTTTGATCGTGGGGTACAGTTCTCTTTGCTCCTGGATGCTCTTTGATCCTGTTTTATTTAGGACTTCTGCATTGATGAACGGGCTTGGTCTAACATTTTTTGTGCTGTCTTTGGCTTTAGGAGCAGTCTTTCGCTGGCTTCTAGAACTGGGGAGCCTTTCTTTTCTCTCTAGGCCTCGGAATCATTTAATAGTGGACTTGGGACTCCTGCCGGGCTGGGGTGGGGAGATGCCGCGCGTCTGCAGGCAGAGCAGGGGCCGGGCTGCCTGAGGTGCCGAGGGATCCATCCGAGAGTCATGGGGGCAGGCGGCTGGCTGTCTGAGGCACGGTCGCTCTGTCCATCTCAGCTGCCCGGGGCCTCTTTGCTGGCTCCTTGTGCTCTGTCTCCCGTCTCCCTCCCTCTCGCCCTCCAAGGGGGGAGCTGGGGGACTAGGGGACGGGTTCTCCCATGGATTCCTGTGTCAGCCTGAAACATCTTCACTCTCTAGCTGAGCCTTTCAGACCCAGAGCGTGGCTTCAGGCTCCAGGGGGAGAGGAGGAGCCGTGAGGTGGGCACTGCCGTGTGTCCTGACAGCTCTGAAGAAGAGGTGAAAGTCTCAGCCCCGGATTCCGGGCTCCTCTGTGCTCTGATGGTTGATAGTCACTAAAATTCTGGGCCACAGGGGTGCTTCCCAAGGGAACGGAGGACTCCTGGTGGCCTAGGAGGGTAGGAAGGTGCACGGGCCTTGCTTGTCACCGTCCCCAGGCAGAAGGCTGTCCTTGGTACCGTGGAGCGATGTGGAGATGCCCGCCCCAGCCCCTGCAGACCGTGCTGGCTGTGGTCCCCTCGCCAGCACCCAGGGCCAGCTCTGCATAAGCTGCGTCCTGAGGCCTTGCCAACCACCCCGCTCCCCGTCCCAGTCCCCAGTTCTGGGACTTCTGCCAGCTTTGTGCACCTTCCACGGCCACGTCCTGCGGCGGGATCTGGCCCCTCAGGACCGGGGTGTCCTGCTTGCTCCTTACGTGCCCCTCCTGGGGGCCCTCCCTGTGCTGCTCAAACTGCAGCTTCACCTCCTGGGCCTTTGAGAGCAGCTCAGGCCTTCGCCCGCCCGGACCCCGGCCGTGCGTCTGCTCTCTGGCTCCCGCGGCAGACGCTGCCTGCTCTTCTTCCTGGATGATGGCGTGGCTGAGCCACCATCTTCCCTCCCTGCCCCCTCCCGTCCAGGCCCTGCAGCCTGAGGCTTCTGGAAATCTGGGGTGGGGGGCGCTGTGAGGAGGAGCAGAGATAGGGAAGGGCGCGTGGCCTGGCCCTGCCTGGCCCTGCCTGCGGTGTGCTCGGCCCTGCGGAAGGGCTCTGGCGCTGGACTCCCCAGTTGCACACAAGTGGCTTTCATTTTGCTTTCCTTTGTCTTCTGTCCTTCCTCGCCACACGCCTGAAATGATACCTCGTCATCGTCAGCTACGAAATCCTCAGAGTCGGGAGGGAGAAGAGTGCTGACACGGCCCCACGGGGAGCGGCCTCCGCGCCCGTCCTCCATCATCCCTTCAAGTTTCCTTCAGCCTTTGCGATGTAATTGCAGTCTAACTATCTAATTTGGGTAGTTTTTCTTTTTTTTTTTAGCTTAACCGTTATTCCAGAAACATTTCCCAGTCTCATTAGAATTCTTTACAAACTTTTTTTTTTTCGGCCATGCTGCGCAGCACGCAGGATCTTAGTTCCCCGACCAGGGATTGAACCCGCGCCCCCTGCAGTGGAAGTGTGGAGTCCTAACCACTGGACCGCCAGGAAAGTCCCTACAAACTTTATTTTTAATGCAGCGTTCCATCTGTCATCTGCTGCGATGTAATGACTGTAGGTGTGTGACCGTCCTGCAGTTGGACTTGGGGTTTGTGGTCAGATATTCCCCTGTTACCCTCCTGACCATGTGCCTCAGTGACTTAGCCTCTGGGAGCCTCAGCCCTTGTCTGTAAAACGGGGCCGTGAGGTTACCTGCGGTGCCGAGTCATTCTGGAGGGTTGAGTAAGACGCTGCAGGTGAATGACTTAGTGCCAGGCCTGGTCGGAGCCGCCCAGGAGAGATGCCGGGCATTATTACTGTGACCCACTGCCTGAACTCTGCAAAAACGTTGTGGTTTTGGATTGTACAGAAGTGGAATTGGGTAAAAGGCCCTGAAGGTATTCCAGATTCTCTTCACATGCTGTCCGTTTGCTGGTGCCCGTTTACAGCCCACCAGGGCACGTGAGCCCCCCGCCTCACTGCGTTCCTGCCAGCCCTGGCGTTGGCCCTGGCAGAGATGAGACCGGTTGGCACGTGGCCTTTGGTTAGGTTTAATTCTGCCACCTGCTAGCTGGGTGGCTCTGGAAAGGTCTGTTGACTTTTCCAAGCCCTAAACCTCTGTAGAACAGGGAAGATGTTAGCACCCAGCTCCTAGGCCGCTGTGCAGAGTGAAGCAGTGATGGGGCAGTGTTGGCCGTGGTGGACGAGCCCTGGGTCCATAGTGGACTTACTCTTGTCTGATATGTTCTAGGCCCCTGTGTTTTTCCTTGTGGATACATATCTGGTAAGATAATTTCATAGTAAGCACATTTGTTCTGAGTAATTGGGTCTGCTTGGTAGTCTTAATGACTGACCTTCTCATGCAAAGTAAATAAGATTATGACTGTTCACAGGCCAGCTTCATGGTATTTAGCTCAAGTCTGATTATGCACCATGGCAACACTGAAATCACTACATTCTTTTACTTCCATTTTTATCTGTTATTTCTCTATTTGATTTTTTTTTAAGGGCCTATCCTTCATGAGTTAAGCCACTTAAGTGGAAGGTTTTGATTTGGGTGAAGTCTAATTTGTCAAGTTTTTTCCTTAGTGGTTATTGTTTTCTGTGTCTTAAAAAACTTTGCTTACCCTCCAGTTGCAAAGAGAGTCTCTCTCTCTCTCTCTCTCTTCTTTTTAGAAGTTTGGTAGCTTCACTTTACTTTTCGGTCTGTGACCCATCTTGAATGGTTCCTGTGTGTGGTGTGAGGTGGGGATCGGGGCTCCTTTGCTCCCTGTGGTTGTGCAGTTGTTCGAGCACCATTTGTGTAAAAGACTTTCTTTCCCTGGGGGGTGGCTTGGACGCTGTGATCGAAAGTCCACTCCTGAGACACGTGGGTGTTGCCAGGCTCTCTCTCTCTCTCTTTCTCTTTTTTGGCTGCACGGCTTGCGGCATCTCAGTTCCCCGACCAGGGATCGAACCCAGGCCATGGCAGCAAAAGCCTGGAATCGTAACCACTAGGCCACCAGGGAACTCCCTCCAGGCTCTCTCTTTAGTTCTGCCCTCTTGCTCAGGTACCATCTTGGTTACTGTCGTCTTGTAGTGGGTCACAGTGCACGCTAGTGTACATCCTCCAACCTTGTTCTCTTGCAAGATTGCTCTGGATGTTCCAAACGAATTCCAGAATCAGCTTGTCAGTTTCTACAGAAAGCATGGTGGGATTACAATTGGCCTGATGTTGAGTCTGTAGATCAGTTTGGAGACAGTTGCTGACCTAATACCGAGTCTCCCAGTTCGCAGGTGCCTCTGCTCTGTAGGCCTCTTCCCCCGCCTTTCAGCAGCATCTAGTGGTTTTCGGAGTAGCGGTATCACGCGTGTTTTGTAATGTTTATTCCTAAGTCCTATGTCTTTTGAGGCTGTTGTAAGTAGGATTTTTAAGTTTTTTTTACTTTCCACTTTTGTGCTGCTAGTATACAAAAATTCAGTTAATTTTATATATTGACCTTATAGTTCTAATAGTTGTTTATTTCAGTCACTAGTAATTTATCTTCTTTGCCAGGGATTGGGCAGTAACATATTAAAGCAATTGACAGATTGTAGCTTTTTTTTTGTAAATTCCTTTTGCTTCTGTTTGTAGAGCTAATTCTATATATTCATTAGAAACACTGTGTTGAGTTAGGATCTCAGAGCTGTGGATTAGTTATGTTAAGTGTACAGAATGAAACTGTTAAGCACTAAATATCCTTCATTGTTCGATTCCATAATGAATTATTGGGCTGTGCGAATGAGGTGTTTATAAAAGTTTTCTTTTTATAAATATACTTACTGAACATAACTGTGAAGGCACATTTTATTTTATTTTATTTAAAAAATTTTTTATTGAAGTATAGTTGATTTACAGTGTGGTGTTACAATGTGGTGTACAAAGTGAATCAGTTATACATGTGCATATATCCACACTTTTTAAAATTCTTTTCCCATATATAGGTCATTACAGAGTATTGAGTAGAGTTCCCTGTGCTATACAGTAGGTCCTTATTAGTTATCTATTTTATATATAGTAGTGTGTATATGTCAATCCCAGTGAAGGCACATTTTAAAAAGGAAAATCCACCTACACTCTCTGCCCCGCCTGTCCCTATCCTGTTCCTCACTGGTGGCTGCAGAAAGCAGTTCTGCTGACTCGGCCGGCATGGGGGTCTGCTGTGCCCACTCCCCCAGAAACCTGAGAACCAGGCTCAGTGTAGATGCCACCTGTGTGGGTGGCACAGAAGTGAGGCTTGCACAGCTGCCTCCTAGGCGCTCTCGACACGGGCTGCGGCCCCATCCTCCCCGAAGGACCCCCACGGTCCCCGCGCTTCCTTCCTATTGAAGTCGGGGAAAGCAGGGACCAGAGCCCCTGGTGCCACGCCTCAACAGGAAGGGAGGCCAGGAGCTGGGAGACCAAACACACAGCAGCTCCCCTCCGTCCTGCCCGACCTCTGTCTTCATCCCATGCACCCAGCATCACAGCCTCTCCGAGCCCTAGTGTTGTGGCGGTTTTCGTGACCTGTGTTCTCTTGAAGGAATTCCGCACGTGGCTGAGGGAAGAATGGGGGCGGACGCTGGAGGACATTTTCCACGAGCACATGCAGGAGCTCATCCTGATGAAGTTCATCTACACCAGTCAGTACGAGTAAGTGCAGCCCCTCGCTGGGTGTGAGCAGCCTCTGTCTCAGGCACTGTGAACATGGTCTCTCTCCCGGTGGGTGCTGTGTGCACAGCCCCTCTCTGGGTACTGTGAACATGGTCCTTCCCTCAGGCACTGTGAACATGGTCTCTCTCCCGGTGGGTGCTGTGTGCACAGCCCCTCTCTCTGGGTACTGTGAACATGGTCTCTCTCCTGGTGGGTGCTGTGTGCACAGCCCCTCTCTCTGGGTACTGTGAACACGGTCTCTCTCCCGGTGGGTGCTGTGTGCACAGCCCCTCTCTCTGGGTACTGTGAACACAGTCTCTCTCCCGGTGGGTGCTGTGTGCACAGCCCCTCTCTCTGGGTACTGTGAACACGGTCTCTCTCCCGGTGGGTGCTGTGTGCACAGCCCCTCTCTCTGGGTACTGTGAACACAGTCTCTCTCCCGGTGGGTGCTGTGTGCACAGCCCCTCTCTCTGGGTACTGTGAACATGGTCCTTCCCTCAGGCACTGTGAACATGGTCTCTCTCCCAGTGGGTGCTGTGAACATGGTCCTTTTCCCAGGGTACTGTGAGCACACTCCCTGTCTCCTGGCCCACCTCGGTGTCCATTTTCTGTCTGTTGGACTATCATCACCCACCAGCCGTGTGCTGTCACGGGCCTGGCCTGTGTGTTAGAGCCTCATAGTTGCTTTCCCACGTCCACCTGTGGGGCCTCTTAGCCTCCTTGCTGCCATGCCCTTGCCTCCGGACCCTGTCCCATGGCCCCTGTTTAGCCCCTTTGCAGTCTCAGGGGTCCCTGCCCCAGGGTGATGGAGAAGGTGTGAGGTGTGCTGTGCACATGTGAGTTGGGGGGAGCGTAGCTCAGGAACGACGGGGTGCCCCTGCTCCCCACTGGCCTGGTGGGGAGCTAACCCTGGCTGCCCTGGGCCACCCTGCCCAGCCCGCCCTATGCAGCATGGCCGGAGGTGCATGAGCTCTGTACTCCTGCCCCTGCTCCCGTGCGGCTCTGTGGCCGAGCTCTCATGCTGCCTGCTCCCCCTGCAGCAACTGCCTGACCTACCGCCGCATCTACCTCCCGCCCAGCCACCCAGACGACCTGATCAGGCCTGGCCTCTTCAAGGGCACCTATGGCAGCCACGGCCTGGAGATCGTCATGCTCAGCTTCCACGGGAAGCATGCCAGGGGCACGAAGATCACGGTGAGTCCAGGGGCTGCCCTGGCAGGCCCAGCACCGTGTGGACCCCATCAGATGGGCATGGTGTAGTGTGACTCGGGCCGCGCCCTGGCTGCTCAGTGTGGGCCCCGGACCTGGCACTGCTTCCCTGGGGAGCTTGCTGGGAACGCAGGCCCCACCCAGACCTGCTGATCCAGGGCCTGCCTTCCACAAGATCCCCCGGCGATTCTGGACGTTTCCAAGGCAGCCTTACCACACGGCTCTCAGCCCTGGCCACACCCTGGATCCCTGGGGAGGTGGAGGAGACACTGATGCTGGGGCCCCATCCCAGAGATTCTGATTTAATGGGGGTGGGCCGGGTGAGGGGCTCCAGGAGCTCCCTGGGTGACCCTGAGGTGCGGCCATGGTGGACACCCTCTGCATTAGCACTCGGCCCCCGTGGCCCGTCCTGGCTTCAGCAGCTCGGGAACGCACTGGGAGGATTTCTGAGCTGAGTGGGGGTCCCGGATGACAGGCCCTCTGTCACCCGCTCTAGGGGCTGCTATTCACGTGCTCGCCTGTCGCTGTGCAGGTGTTGGGGGAGTCTCTGCGGAGGCGCAGAGCAGGCCTCTTCCTGGTCCTCACAGGGCACTGCTCGCAGCTCCGTCGGCCGGGCTCCTTGTGGACGAGGGCCTGGGACCAGGCCGCGGGGCCTGGGCATTCTCCCAGGTTCATGCTGGGGAGCTTTCGTGTTCCAGGCAGACAGTCTGGGCTGGCATTTCCGGCCTGCCCCCCATCTGACCGGGGAGGGTCCATGGACCTCTCCGGGCCGTGCACCTCTTCAGCTGTCACGCAGGCCGGCTCCCACCTGAGGTCTCTGGTTGCAGATGTGCCCGCGAGCCCTCCCAGGGTCGCTCGTGGGTGCTGTTGTCCCCTATCCTCAGAGGTCCTTCACAGAAGGCTGCCTGCGCTGGGCGCTGCTTTCTAAGGGCTTCTGAGATCTTCTGACTTGTGAGGGGTTGCCGCCAAATCAGTAGGAAGGCTGAGCGAGCGCCCTCGGCCGGAGGTGTGACCGGGGCTGGAGGCTGCGGTCTCTGGGCCTGCTGACCGCCGCCCGCTGGCTCCGCAGGGTGACCCCAACATCCCTGCTGGGCAGCAGACGGTAGAGATCGACCTCAGGCACCGCATCCACCTGCCCGACATTGAGAGCCTCCGCGACTTTAACGAGCTCTCGCGCATCGTCCTGGAGGTGCGCGAGCAGGTGCGCCAGGAGCAGCAGCAGGAAGGTGGGCCCGAGGACGCCGAGGGCCTCGGCCGGCAGAGCCCCCAGCCCTGCGCGGAGCCACCCGCCGAGCAGGCCAAGGGGCCCGGGGATGGAGGGGCCGAGGCCGCGGCTGAGCCGCCCGCCCAGTCGGGGCAGGGGCAGCCGTTTGTGCTGCCGGTGGGCGTGAGCTCGAGGAACGAGGACTATCCCCGGACCTGCAGGATGTGGTAAGGATGCCGCGGGGCAGGCAGGACGGGGCTTCCCGGAGCGGGGCTCTGCCCGGCCAGCAGGGAGGTGGCCTGGGGTGGGGCCGACCCCGTGTTGGGGGCCCTGCACCGGTGGGGAAGCTCTGCCTACTTGGGCCGGGTCCCAGCTCGGGCCGAGCAGACTGTGAGGCTCCTGTCCCCTCACCCCTCTGGGGGCCTCAGCTGCCAGGCAGGGGGCCTCCTCCCCAGCGCCTCTCACCGCACAGCCGCTAAGGTCAAAGGTAGACAGGCAGACAGGTGAGACGTCGGGCGGTGCTGAAAGCAGGCCGTGGCGTCCCTCCCCGCGCGTCCCCTGGAAAGCCTGCTCGGAGCGTCCTGGACGACCTTGCAGGGAAGGCCTGTCCTGGGGTCTCACCGCCTCCTCATTTCTTCGTGTGGTTTCTCCCTGGCTCTAACAGCCTCCCCGCAGAGGCCGTGGGCCCCGGTCTGGGACAGAGCCTGCCCGCTGCTGCCAGCTCCTCGCTTGGCGTGCTGTTTGCACGGTCCTGTCTTAGAGATGCACGCCCTGCCCCAGTCCCCTGCACTCCAGGGCTGTTCAGTTTAATTACAGAGAATGAAATGACAAATTCAGGTCCTTGGTCACACTGGTCATATTTCAAGTGCTCAGTAGCCACTCGTGTGTTGGACAGTGCAGGTCTAGAACATTCCATTGCCATAGAGAGTTCTCATGGACAGTCACCTCGGGGTTCATTGAGGGAGGAACCTGTCAGTCTCCTGGCAGATTATTACAGCCGACTTGTCTCTGCCTTTGTCACGTTACGTGTGAAGGTTTCTTTCTTTACCTCTGGGCCATCTGCTGCCTCCCTCGTGCCCGCAGTGGTCTCCTTGGCTTTTCACATGTAGGTGGGTGCACGCCGAGCTCCCCAAAGGGAATTGAGGCGTCTGCGTGGACTTGATGGAAAAAATTCATTACATTTTCTCCATGTTAATACGGTGGTGATAAAAGAGGCTGAATTTGGGTTTTCTGGAGGGAGATGTACACATAGTGAATGTATGAATTTTTGAAAGGTCGTGAAGGAAAAGGCTTTGTTATCCCTGGGAAGCTTGACAACTTTCAGCATCTCAGGGCCAGCTCAGAGCCCTCTGGCAGCGCCGGCCTGGAAGCTCTGGCCCAGCCCCCGGCTGTGTCACGGGATGGTCCTCCACCCGGTGCTAAACATCAGGGGCTCGGCCAGGAGGGGCACATGCGTTCTCTGGCACTGCCACAGTGCCTGCGCAGCACACGTCTCTGTGTATCTAAGCTTGGTGCCCCCCCGCTCCCGAAACTCTCTGAGCCACGGGCCCTCAGGCGCAGGGCTGCTGTCCCCCTCCCGCCAGGCGGAGCCTCAGCATGGTGGGCGGAGGTGGGCGTCCCATGCACCATTCCGCGCATTGGGAGGTTCAGGCCAGCCCCTAACTCCTCGTCACCTGTTCTTTGCAAGAAAGAAAGAAACATATTACAGCCTGAGTCTCAAAACTTGGCTGTAATGGGTATTTGAAAGTTCTGCTTCTGATTAATGTCAGTTGCATGCCGATAAATCATTATTGATTACATTTGAGTTGTTCATACGTGGACCTAACTGTCCCAGGGATTGAGATTTCTGTTACCTGGGTCTGCATCATAAAGACATGTACTTTTGGATAGAGATACGAGGTGGGGCTGCCTGGGACCCTCGTCCTTTCGTTGGGTGAGCTGGTAGAGAGAGAGCAGTGGTCGGCAGGGTGAGCCCAACTGTGTGGGGTGAATGCCGGCCTCCCCGAAGGCGCAGGGCCCCACCTCTGTGCAGAGCTGCTGGCAGATGGTGGAAGTGGCCTGGAGGTGGAAGGGAGAATGTTCCAGAACGTCCAGGACCGCGGGTGATGGGCTTGGGCCAGCACGTGCCTTCGAGGCCCCGCTCATCCCCTCTCCCCGCGCTTTCCCTCTTGTCCTTGTTCAGTTTCTACGGCACGGGCCTCATCGCCGGCCACGGCTTCACCAGCCCCGAGCGCACCCCCGGGGTCTTCGTCCTGTTCGACGAGGATCGCTTTGGGTTCATCTGGCTGGAGCTGAAGTCCTTCAGCCTGTACAGCAGGGTCCAGGCTGCCTTCCGGAATGCGGACGCCCCGTCCCCGCAGGCCTTCGAGGAAATGCTCAAGAACATCCAGTCCCTCGCCTCCTGAGGGCCCGCTCCCCCGCGGCGGGCGGCCCGGGCTGGGAGGGCAGCGGCGTGCGCTCAGGAGACGCGGCCTCTGACCGGGACACCCACCTCCTTGTAGGAGCCTCGGCGCGGCCTCCCCAGACGCTTTCCGCGGGCGCCCACATATCTGCCAGGAGCAAGGGGAAAGCTGAGCATGTCTGAAACAAACAACAGAACCAGAACCAACCGACTTAGAGGACGGGCTGCAGGGCACGTAGATGACTGAACTGGAGAAATTGGCCATTTTCTAGGGAAAACAAAATCCTCCTCCAGGGAGGTTCACAACGCAACAGAGTCTGTTGCCTCCAGCCTGTGGAAGGGGTCATGGGTGAGGTGTGTGGGCTCCACCGTCCCCCTGCAGGGAGGTGAGCCAGAGGGCCTTGGTGACTTCGACGCAGCCTGGGCGGGGGGGGGCACTGTGTGTGGAATATGAGCTCCAGGGAGTCGGGCTTGGGACCCACTTCTCTACCGACTTGCTTGGATTTTGGACAAAGGCATTTCACCCTGATCTCAGTTTCCAAATCAGTGAAATGGGGCCAATGATACGGGTCACTAGGGAACGCCACCGCAGGCCTTCCAGCAGCTCGGAGGCCCTGCGAGCACCACCCGACCCCGATCCTTGCGGTGCCGTGTGCCTGCCCGGCCTCTCTCAGGCTTTAGAACCTAGACCTTCACTGCAGCACTTCAGACAGGCATTCACTTAGTTCACGCCCTGCCCCTGCCCCGCACTCACTGGTGTCAGACCCTGAGCTGCAGCCGCTGGTCTCAGAACCAGGACAGGGCACCCTCTGAGATGACCTGCGTCTGTTCCTCCTGCTTGGTTTACACAGGTGCCGCTCTTGAGAGGGGCGGAGCAGCAGAAGGGGTTGTGCCAGGTGAGCGTGACGTCCCTTTGTGGGGAGGTGGGGGGGCTTTCTGGACGCTGCACGTAGGGAACGCACTTTGGAGACCAGGACCCTCGGGGAGCCTCCAGCATGCAGACCCTTGGCGCTGACCCTTCTGCTGGCATTGCCCCTGTGTCATGTTGACCCCTGCATTTGGGGACCCCTGTGAGCGCTGATCTTGCTGTCTCCTGAAGAGCGGGGCCCCATGTGCCCGTGCACAGACCTGCTGGAGTTCTGTTCAGCCCTCCCTCCAGGCTGCACTGCTTACCAGGGCGTGTGGCTTCCCGGGGTGCACGGACTCTCTTCCTTCCCAGTTGCTCGTCCTTGTCGGCTGGACCCCGCTGAGCCCTCACACTGGGGGCGGGGGCCCCAGGGAAGGGGCAGCTTTGTGGTGCCTTCATGTAGAGACCAACCTGAGGTGTCCCATGAAACGTGGCCTGTGTCTCGTGATAGCGTTCTCCCTGACCGGCCCTTTTCTAAAATAACAACCCCCCACCACCCCCGCTTCAGCACATTTGGCGACTCTGGCCTTCCTTTGCTCCCAGAATCACAGAAGCAGCAAGCTCTGGGCATGGCCTTGACACGCAGACTGGGCCTCCCCGGAGGCTCCGTGGGGCTGCCCTGGGCACGCCGGGCGCTGTCGGCCGTCTCGTCCGAGGCACGGAGGCCCGCCTCCCAGACCCTTCCAGCAGGACCCGGGGTTGGGTGGGGACGTGGTCCCAGCTCCTGCGTCTCTCGAAGGACTGAGCCTTAGAGCTTGAGGCTCCTCCCTCCCTCTCACAACGCGGCTGTTCTTCTCTCGTGCCAAGCGTGGCCGTCCCCAACGGTGACAACTGGCCACAAAGCCTTGAGGACCGTGAAAACGGAGGACAGCTGGGCTAGGCTGTTTTTCTCTAGGTTTCATCATTGTTTAAATAAAATCAAGAAAATGCGTATTTTACCCAGAGCTAAGGGACCGTCTCCGTCTGAGGCCCCCAGCGTTGTAAAGCGCACACAGATCGAAGATGAGCACTTCTGATTAAAAACCAGTCTCAAACTAAATGCTGTTCTGCCTCTAGTGTCTGGCCTACGCATGGTTTCCACTAACAGTGACTAAAATAACCCTGCTCTCTTGGCTGTGTTCACGTTGGCCTCTGTCTCTGGTGTCAGGCGGGGCCCCCGGGCCTGTGGGTGGGGTCTGTCTAGCTGGCAGTGGCCTGGGTGACGCCAGGCAGGTCAGCGGCAACGAAGGGTGAGGGCTTGCCATCCGCACAGCCGGTCGTGCAGAGGTCTCCCAGTCTGACCCGTGCTCAGCCAGCTCTTGATGTCAGTAGGTGAGGTGTAGGGACAGCGGCGGTTCTGTGCTCAAACCCGGCACTGGCCGCTCCCCTTCCTGGCAGACGGTCAGCCAGCTCAGCAGGGGAACTTCCAACCAGTTAACTTGTAGGCGAGGATTCAAAAAGGCTGATGTCGTTGTCCGAGGCCTAAAGGCAATCGGGCTTTTGAAAAAGCAGGTTCCAGTGGTGCACTCGACCCAGGTTAGGGGCTGGCAGCGTTCACGTGGGACTTGAGCTGGGGGTGGTGGGTGGATCTCGGAGGGTCTTTGGATGTTTCCCATGGTTGGCACCGCCTTCACTGCCACTTTGCTGTCGTGAAGTTGGGGAAGGAAGCTCAGGTGCACCTCTGCGTACCTGAGCGGGCTTCACGCTCCGCTAGTCAATCGGAAATGATGTGATTGGAGATTTCAAACACGGGTCACTGGCGATTTTCCCTGTTGGGGCTGAGCGTTTTTTGGTGTGAGACTGTGGGAAATGACCTTACTTTTGGGCCGTGGGACGTGGGCCTGGCCCCTGCTCCAATACAGTCCAGCTCACTGTGGCTGGTGCTCATGGCCACAGCTGCCCTGCTCCGCCCCTTGCCCCCTCCTGCCCCGACACCAGGCTGCTCAGTGCCAGGTGCCTGCGTCCCTGGCCAATGCGGAGGGCGGGGGAGTGCACAGCGGTCTAACTAGCTGCATTCCTGCTTCCGGCAGAACAAGCGCAGGGGTGCGGTTGTCCTGCCAGACTTTCTTGCTGAGTTGTTTCCAGATGGCCAGACCCCTCCCTTAGCCAGCTGCCCTCTCTGCCCGACACCTTCAGGGCTGGTTGCAGTTTGCGGGTTGCCCAGGTTGCACAGCTGCTGCTGTGAGGTCACTTCAGTGCTTGTGAGCTGAGCTGAAGAGGATCAGAAACCTGCTCAGCCCTTTGTCATTCGGGGAATTTCCTAAGTTCCTTGTGACCACGGTGTCTTGAGTGTAGACTTGGAGCACCTGACTGTGACTCAGTAGCCGTGTCCTTTTGGATACTTTCAAGAATGCCTACGGGAATGTTCTCATATAAACCTCACCTGCCTTGAGGATAAGATGACCCAATTCATGGTCCATCCCAGTGTTAACGTAGGCTAACTGCTCTGTCTTTACTTTTGGGAGAAGATCTGAAGTGTAATTTGTATGTTCTCAGAACAATTTAGAGAGAGAAGAAAGCCACAATGCCATCAGTTTGCCTGATGCTGTGCATGGGAACCATACGGAGCGGTGTCATTTACAGCTCGGTGGCCTGCAGGCCAGCCATCCATGGGGCCAAGGTGACCAGCAGTGACACCTGAGGCTCGGACAGAAAGGCAGCCCCTCTTCTGGGTCCTTTCTGTGCTCGCCGGGAGACCAGCCAGAACATATGAAGGGATCAGAACATTTTGCTTTTTTTAGCTTAATTCAGTACTTTTGGTTGTTGTTTGAGGTCATATAGCCCGCTTGGAGAAAAAAAACATTCATCCTGTTTGATCTTGAAACCCCACCCCCTGAGTGAGAAAGACAGCAGTTGAGATGGAAGGAGTTGTGGTCGCTCTCAGGCATCCGTTCGGGCTTGCCGGGTGCGGCTGAGGCAGGGCCGGGACCCGAGGAAGCAGCTGCTGCGAGCCTGGGCCCCGGCTTGTGACCTGGACACGACAACCGTGTGGGGTTGTTTCTCCATAAAGCAGCTTCTGAAATCTTGTTTTGTGCTTTGTAATTTGTTTCTTTTGGGATGTGGTTCAGATGGAGGCTGGAGCCCTAAGCAACATGGCCTATGGTTGTGGGCAGGGGACGATCGTGGGAGGGGGCTGCGGGCCGAGGGAGGGGACTGGGGCATGGGTGGGGGGCCTCCCCAGGGGCCTGCGCTTTTCACACTTGATCTTGACAAAATTTTGATTTTCCCAGTTATGGAACGGAGTGGTGAGTGACCCCCGGGGAACCCAGACAACCGTGGGTCCCTGGATCCCTCCCTTTGACCCAGCGGACATGTGTCCCCCTCCCCAGCAAGGCAGCCCTGAGGGCAGGGCCGAAGTGGGTTTTCTTAGTCTGAAGTCTAAGTAAGTTGCTGTTTCTGAGAACAGAAGGGCAGGATAGATAGGGCAGGGGATGTGCTCAGCGGCTGGGCGTACAGCTGAGGAGCTCATTTATGTATTAACCTGTTTACAAAAGTAATATTCTTGTGAAAAATTCAAATATTTTATGTAGGAAGTAAAAGTACCTCATGTTCCCATCCAGCTGGGCCTGGAGCCCTGAGAAGGGTTGGGGCTAGGTCCCCTCCCCCATCCGGGCCGTCGCATCACCCCCATCCCTGAAGGCACCGTGCTCGCCCTTCCCTGCGGCAGGAGGCCGCATTGGCGGCCCTGGGGAGCGTGCTCCCCTCCAGTCCGGGGTCCCTGTGACCGGGTCCCTTTGTAGCCCGACCTCTAGTGGGCACATAGAGTCGCTGCATGCTGCGTGACCCCAGCCAGCAAGGTGAAAACAACAAAGAAAGATACGCCACTTGGGTAAAGTTTTCAGACCTTTCCCCCCACTTTGACTTGAAAATCCATGAGTGATGGAAGGCCGTGTTTCAGGAAACTTGGGGGAGGGAGGGCTGGCAGCTCTGCCCCGCCCTGGGATGAACAGGTGCTTCTCGGGGAGCAGACTCGGAAGGAGGCAGCGGGTCACCCAGGACACCCACGAGGGGCCCTAGAGGCGGACCTGAGAAGCAGACCTGAGGTCCACCCGACAGTCCTGCTCTTGTGGCACGCACACGCATCCTCAGCCTAGGCCGAGCCCTAGACACAAGATCTTTTAGGGGAAACCAGCCCCGCTGCTGCCTAGGCCCCTAGAGCTTCTCAGTCCCCAAGCCTGGCTGCTTGCTTCGGGTGGGGCTTCTCCACCAGGCATGAGGTCTCCACGTTTGGGGCCAGGTGATTCTGTGCTGGGCCACCCCGCTTGCTGTAGCGGCTGAGCCGCATCCCTGGCCTCCCCCATCACGACAACCAAAAACGCCTCCAGATGCGGCCAGAGTCCCCTGGGGACTGTCACCTGGTGGAGAACCACTGGGTAAGTACCTGCACCTCCATGCCCCAAACAGGGTGCCAAGTGTTGGGGACACAGCAGTGAACAGGTGGCAGGGTCTCAGTCCTGCACAGGTCACAGAACAGAACATCCCCCAAATGGGCTCAGGTAGCCTCCCCTTGACTCTTGGGTGCCGTATCAGGTGATGATCTGTCTCTAGTGCAATGAGGGGTCAAGGCTGAGATGGAAGCTGTTGCAGGTGGTCATGTGGTACCTCGCCTGCAGGGCCCAGACGGTGGGCGAGGTGCTGTGTCCTCACCTATCTCCCTCTCTACCCAGGAGGACGTCACTCCCAGAACCTCAGCAGGGGCCCAGGAACGGGATGTCCGCAAAGCTCCAGAGCCGTGGGCTCCTCCCTGGTCCCGGCACCGTCCTCGGCACATTTCCCAGTCTCCTGGTGGGCAGGAGGGGGCAACGGCTGTTGTGTCAGCAGCAACACTGCCTGCCACTCAAGCTGGTGGCTTGGCTTCCCGAAGGGTGGGTGGGCGTGAAGCTCAGCGCCACCAGGTCCTCAGCAGGAGCAAGATGCCTGCCCAGCCCTGGCATGCTGAACTGTGATCTCTGGGGAGAGGGGTTGAGCAGTCTAGTTTTGCAAACCCCCCAAAGGATTCTGATGTTGCACAAATATCTCCTTTTCCAAAATCTTTTGGGAAGAGGATTCCAGAGAAAATACCTCAAGGAACATGATTTTAAACACATAGCTGTTCTTGGCACTGTAGTGGGAATCACTGAACTGTCCTTTTTTATTTCACGGTTAGGTTTTTTGAGATATAAATTATGTCAGTTTTTAGTGTAAGTATATTTCTTTAAGTTGACCAACACATAGAGCTGTGAACAGGCACCACAGTCGAGATACAGAATGTTCCATCTTCCTCAAAATCCCTGGTGCTGCCCCTTCATAGCCAGCGCCCTGCTCCGAAACCACTCATCTGTTCTGTATCTCTAGTTTTGCCTTTTTTAGAATGTCAAACTGAATTGCATAGTATGTAGCTTTTTTAGTTTGGTTTCTTTCATCAGCAGTTTCTCAGCCTTTTATTCATTATCATCTCCCTCCAAGGAGCCTTTTTAGACAATTTTTCCCCTAATACTCCCCATGACAATTTAATGCCACAGATATAGTTTATATGTACTGTATGCATTTGTGTGGGTCTGTGTGCGTGTGTGAGCCCAGGTGGATGGCCCCACTGCTATGGAATGTCTCTCCTGTTCCCAGCGTTCCACAGTTCTATTGGAAGGCAAGCTCCCATGGGGCGCTATGGGTGCAGGGAACATGGTGCCGAGGCTTCTCCTAGAGGACGCTTCAGTGATCTCGGGGAAGGCACTAGGACGGGGCCCTTGGTACCTCGGAGGTGGGGGTGAGACAGTGACAGAGGCACTTGAAAACGAACAGACTCTCCTAGCCTGGTAGCCTGGCTTGGCTGTGCCGTTTCATAGTGCTCTGACAACAGTGAGGAGGAGGATGGCAGTGGTCCTGTGTCCCCCAGCAGATTGCAGGAGCTCGCAGTGAAGAAGGGAAGGGAAGCCGAGACGCTGATGTCACAGCCACCGAAGAGAGAAGTCTAGGTGTCTTGGTCAGTGAGGGTGACGATGAAGCCTATGGTCCCACGAGGAAAGGGTAAGGTTTGGGGCAGCAGAGTTGACATCATGCTGTCCACCGGTGGGAACCTGTCACATCATGCAGGGCCCCCATCCAGGTAAAAAGTGAGTCCTGTGTCCAGGGCTGCGGCGACAGTGGCACCTGGTGTGATCTTGACCAAAAACGCTGTGCGGCTTGGGCTGGGAAGGGACTTGAGTGCTCAACATCAGAGAGACCCAAAAAGTCATGAGACATGAGAACTTAAGAATTACAGTTCCTATTTAGATTTTATTTGAAAATCATGATTTCACTTAATCCGTAGGATTTAGGTTTGTCGAACTCCTATGCCTGTCACAGGTCAGTGAGGCAAGGCTATCCTGAAATAACAAGCCAACCTCAAAACAAAAGCACAACTTTTTGGTTCTTTTCTGGGTTACCAGTAATATGCACTTTTTTAGAAACATTCTCAGAGACACAGATACGGACGCATGTCAAAGAGTGGGAAGTGGCTGTCCAGCTGCTGGCCGAGCCAGCACTGTGTGTGTTTTTGTCTGTGTCCTCTAGTGGACATAAGCTCTCACTCTCTTGGTGTATACCCGGGTGGGGGGAACTGCTTGGCCATAGGGTAGTCACACGTTTAGGCTTTGTTAATACTGCCCAACAGTTTGCCTGTCTGGTTGTATCCATTTTGTGAGCAATGTATGAGGGTTCCAGCTGCCACATCCTTGGTACTGTCAGTCCTTTTAACTATTTTTGGTGGGGATGGGGACGGTGATGAGTCACTCTTGACATGAGATGGCAAGTCCCAGGGGTGAGGGCCAGAGTTTCTAGGGGGGCACAAACCTGTCTTCTATGCTACCACGATGTTCCAGTGGGCTCAGGAGGAGAATGGAGAGTGCAAGGAAGCCAAGGGCCCTCCAAGGCTGGCAGAGACAAGACAGCCATAAATAAAATGCTAGGCTAATGGTGAGATTCCTGGATAATTTTGTCATTAGCTATTAAGAGACTAGTAGTGACATTATTTATAGACACACATGCGGTGGGGGGGTGGTGGTGTCTGAAATAATTATCAGCTAATATGGTGGGGTGCTGCCCGGAGAGCCTGCGTGGGGGTACTGGCTGGAAGCTCAGACCTGTTTACACGTCATGAACTTATCAGTTTAATAAAGGAGCCAAGAATCCTGAGCAGTGCCTGGGAACTCCTGTTTGTCCATGGCTAGAACACAGCACGCGGAGATGTGCCCCCCCCCCCCAAAAAAAAGCAAAACAAACACTAAGAAGTCTGTTTCCAAAAAATACTTTTTTTTTTTTTTTTTTTTGTGCCCCACCGTGTGGCTTGCAGGATCTCAGTTCCCCGATCAGGGACTGAAGCCGGGCCAAGGCATTGAAAGCTCGGAATCCTAACCACTAGGTCAGCAGGGAACTCCCATGCTTCCAAGAAATACAAATCTGATCTTGTGATAAAGATCACAGAGAGGCAGAAAACATTCAATTTTACTAAAATGTGAAGACAATCATCGTGTCTTCATTTCGGAAACTGCCCAGAGCGCACACGTTGCGAGGCGGAGGAAGGAGAGACCAACGGGCAGAGAAACGGGCAGAGCGTTCAAAACGACACGGCATCTCTGGATGTCAGTTGTTTTGAATTCCACGGCCTTCGAACCCCCAGGTTGCTTAAGAAACACACATTCTCTAAAGTCACAATTTGAGCCCGATTCAGCCAGTGACATGCGGGGCGCCCGGTTAAATCTGAACGTCAGAAAAACGACTTCAACTACAAGTACGTCCCGGGTCCTGCGTGGGACACACGCCTACCGAGATGCTCCCCGGTACGCGGAATCGGCCCTGGGCCGGCACCGCGCCCCTGCGGCCTCGGGGGGCGGGTCCCACCTCTTTCTCTCCTTCCAGGGGACAGAGACCCCGGCTGGTGCGCCCCGCGGCCCCGCAGGCCCGTCCATCGGAAATGGTTGAGTGGGCATTCCCGGGAGTGGGGGGGTGGGTCTTCCGGGGCCGACGCCCATCCAGGCCAGGCAGGGGCCACAACCGAAACGCGGCCACCCGCGCCCGACCCAAACTCCGCTCCGTCCCCGGGCCCCGCCCCGCCCCGCCCCGCCCCACCCCACCCCACCCCGCCAACCCCGCCAACCCCGAGTCTCGTGGCGCCAGGGCCCAATCAGCTGCCAGGTAAGTGCCTAGAAGGCAGCGTCTGATTGGCTGAAAGAGGGCCAGTCAGCGGCGTGCGCAGAGGGCCGTCGCCGGAAGAGCCTGGCCTCTGGGGCGGGGAGGCGGAAGAGGAGGGGCCTTGGGGGGTCGGAAGAGGCCCCCGGGAGGGGCCGGGCGCAGTGAGGTGGACGGTCTGTGGGAGGAGTGACACGCGTGGGCCAGTCCCCGCTTTCGTCACCGCCGTCGTCATGAGCTTCGTCACCCGCCTCACCACGACTTAGAGTCGCGGCGGGCACTTCCGGGAGCCCTCGGGTGTCCATTCGGTCTGTCAGCGCGCACTCATCCCGAGCGCGTCATGACAGGCAAGTGCCCCCTCAGTCCTAAACTTTGGGCCACCACGCCACACCTGGGGGCCCGGCACCCGAGTCACCTGAGGGAACCCGGACCCCGAGTCACCTGGGGAAGCCGGACCCCGAGTCACCTGAGGGAACCCGGACCCCGAGTCACCTGGGGAAGCCGGACCCCGAGTCACTTGAGGGAACCCGGACCCCGAGTCCCCTGGGGAAGCCGGACCCCGAGTCACCTGAGGGAACCCGGACCCCGAGTCACTTGAGGGAACCCGGACCCGGAGTCCCCTGGGGAAGCCGGACCCCGAGTCAGCTGGGGAGGCCGGACCCCGAGTCACCTGAGGGAAGCCGGACCCCGAGTCACCTGAGGGAAGCCGGACCCCGAGTCACCTGGGGAAGCCGGACCCCGAGTCACCTGAGGGAACCCGGACCCCGAGTCCCCTGGGGAAGCCGGACCCCGAGTCACCTGAGGGAACCCGGACCCCGAGTCACTTGAGGGAACCCGGACCCCGAGTCCCCTGGGGAAGCCGGACCCCGAGTCACCTGAGGGAAGCCGGACCCCGAGTCACCTGAGGGAAGCCGGACCCCGAGTCACCTGAGGGAAGCCGGACCCCGAGTCAGCTGAGGGAACCCGGACCCCGAGTCACCTGGGGAAGCCGGACCCCGAGTCACCTGAGGGAACCCGGACCCCGAGTCACCTGGGGAAGCCGGACCCCGAGTCCCCTGGGGAAGCCGGACCCCGAGTCACCTGAGCGAACCCGGACCCCGAGTCAACTGGGGAAGCCGGACCCCGAGTCACCTGAGGGAAGCCCCAGGACCCCCAAATCACCCTGTCCCATAGAAGCTTGTACCAGGTAGGCAGGACAGATACCATACCTACATCATGTAAGCCCAAAAGGGCAATTCGTTGTTTCACCTGAGGATGTCAGGAGTAAGTCGTCAGGAATGGATGTACCCAGATGCTCAAGGATGGTGGTCAAGGACTGTTTGTCTCCACCTTCGGCTTTGCTTTCTTCCCCTCCTGGAGGCAAAATGACCAAGACCTCTGGAGGCTTACAGCCTCAACAGAAAAGGACATTCCCTCTCCCAGTAATTTTAACACAAAGTCCCAGAATGGGTTTCATTGGGTTGACTTGGGTTATAATACCATTCTGAGCCAGCCTCTGAAACGAGCCGGCTTCACCTTCTTGGCTGGGGTTGTGGCCCCCCCGCAAGGAAACAGCAGTGCTGTCATGAGCGTTGGGGGCTTGGGTGCTGTGCAGCGCAGCGTCCCACATCCTGTGTTGTCGAGGATCAGCCGGGGGAGTTGAGCTCAGTGACCTGAAGCGATTGCTGTAATGGGATAGCAATGATAGTGATTATTATGATGGTATCACTTTTACCATTTCCACGTTACACATCGCTCTCAGGGAAGCTGGTCTTTGTGTTGGTTTTATGCCCACTGGACACTCTCCATACAGTGGCCAACATTCTAGCAACTTGTTTTGGGGAGAATGGGAAGAGTAACAGAGGCTATGCAACCCCAAATGCTTTGTCATCCCAGAGACAAAGCACCCAGGTTTTTATACTGCAAGGAATTTCATTAGATGTAGAGCTTTGATGATATTTTCCTTCAGAATTCCAAGTATGCTCAGGGTGTCTGTTAAAGCCTCATATATGTTGTGGTTGGCAGCTCCACGTCTTGGAAAATTCTCACCAGGTTGGAATGTTGCTGTCTCTCCCAAAGGGCCTAGCACGGGTTTAGCTATAGTGTGCCTGAAGCACGTAGGTTTGGGGATGCAGGATTCCACAATAGCTTGACATCTGGGAACCCCCAGACCTTAGCATGTGAGTGTGCACATACCTGCTTCTATTGTCACCCTCTGCCCCCTCTTAGGCTCAGAATGAAAACCCCTTCCACTCTTGGGGTTTAATGGTATGAGCCAAGCTGGCCCAGGCCCTCACCCGAGTACTCCTGCTCCCAATTTACACGAAGCCCAGAACTTTCTAAGCCTTCCTGTTCTTTTCTAGGGAAAGAAGCACATTTCAAACTTTTGGGGAAGAAGTGTGTCCCATAGATCATTCGGTAAGGAAAGCAAATCTCAACTACTTTGCCCCAACCCTGACACGCCTCTGTGGGGTGGGGAGAGCAGAGAATGTGGGTCCAGAAGTAGCATCTCACGAGAGGGTGTGTCAGACAGGGCAGTCCGTGGTTTCAGGGACCATGCAAGCCCCCAAATCTCTATGTAGGGTCACCCACTGCCTCCCCCACCCCTCAGTTTTTCATGACAGGGATTCAGGAGGCCTGGGAGAACAAGTGTTGCCCCTTAAAGTGTCTGCTCTGGGCATCAGCTCCATCTGCCCCTGGAGAGGATGACTTTTCCTCTCCGCCTGCCTGTGGGTGTGGTGGGATCACATGGGATGGTTGTGGAAGCCTTTGCAAACATAAAGCGCTGTATGCAGATTGACATGGATTGTCACAAAAAGAGCAATCATTCTCCCCAACCCCTGCTAGAGTTGGTTGTACTTCCCCATTTTTAGGGGGGAAATCCAAGACTTGCTCATGGTAATGTGGCTGTAAGTGGTCGCACATCCCAGCATACCTGGTCTGCAGGCTCTGGTGGTCCCCCTCTAAGTGACTTTGGAGGGCCTCAGGGCAGGCCGAGACAGCCTGCCTCTTTGTGAGCTTCGGGAGCTGAGGCTCCTGTCCCTGCACCTGCCCCTGGATGCCCTGTCTTAATCTTGCTCCCTCTGAGCATGGATTTACTATTTCAGAGAGTACCTTGATTCACATCACTAATGCAGCATCACATTTGATTCTCTTTTTTCTGCCTCTGGTTCAGATGTGCCCTGCCCCCAGCTCTGTTCACCGAGAGCCCATCTGCTGTGAGTGCCAGGCCAAATTTGGGGGTCGCCTGCCGGTGCGCAGGGCTGAGGCAGTGCTGCCTTACTGGGTCCCTCTGTCCTTGACCCCGAAAGCAGGTAGGTGACTTGAATCAGGGGTTCAGACTTATGGAGATACGATTGGCATATGATAAACGGCACATATGTAAAATGTAGTGTTTGATAAATCTTGACATATGCACACACCCGTGAAACCACCACTACAATTGTGACAATGTACAGTCATCTCTAGGTATTCAAAGGGGATTGGTTCCAGGACCCCTGTGGATATCAAAATCCAGGGTGCTCAAGTCCCTTGTATAAAATGGAGTAGTGCGGTACATGTACGCAACCCTAAAAGGTTTCCTTGTGCCCTTTGAAATTCCACTCAACCCCCTCTGTCCTGCGGTCCTCAGGCGACTGTGGATCTGTTTCTGTCACTATAGATTCATTTGCATTTCCTTGAATGTTATATAAATGGAAGGCAACTATGCTCACCACTGTCCACCAACTCACACTATATAAATGGAATCATCTAGTATGTACTCTTTTTGTCTGGCTTCTTTTACTCAGCATGATCATTTTTCAGATTCATCCACGTGGTTGTGTGCATTGATAGTTCATTCCTTTTTACTGCTGAGTAGCGTATCGTTATACAGATAGACCACAGTTTATCCATTCATCCAGTGAAGGATGTGTGGATCATTTCCAGCTTTTTCTATTCTGTCCAACAAATAAAGCTGCTGTGAACATTTGTGTACACGTCTTTGTGTGAACATGCCTTCATTTTTCTTGGGCAAGTACCTAGGAAAGGCGTTGCTGCATCATATGGTAGGTATCTGTTTAACTTTTTAAGAAACTGTCAACTGTTTTCCAAAGTGGTTGTACCATTTCACAATCTCTCCAACAATGTATAAAGTTCCAGTTCCTTCACATCTTCACTGACACTTGGTTTGGTCAGTCTTTTAAATTTTGGCCATCTTAATAGGTGTGTATCTCATTGTGTGTTTTTTTTTTTTTTTTGGCCGCACAGCTTGCGGGGTCTCAGTTCCCCAAGCAGGGATTGAACCCATATCCTTGGCAGTGAAAATGCGGAGTCCCAACCACTGGACCACCAGGGAATTCCCTCTCATTGAGGTTTTAACTTGTATTTCCACAATGACTAATGATGTTGAGCATCTCGTCATATATTTTTGCCATCTGCCTATCTTACTTGATTTGTGTCTTTTTTGCCCCTTAAAAAAAATTGGGTTGCTTTTTTTAGATTAGTGAGTTTTGAGAGTTTTTTATATATCTGAATACAGGTTCTTTACCAGATATTTAATTTGCAAGTGTTTTTTCCACGTCTTTGGCTTGTCTTTTAATTCTCTTATCACTATCTTTCAAAGGGCAGAAGTTTTAAATTTTGATGAAGTCCAGTTTATCAATTTAATCTTTTCTGGATCTTGTTAGGCGTGCCTGTCCCCAGCACAACAATGGATCATGCTTTCTATGCATTTCTAAGAAACCTTTGCCAACCCAAGGTCAGAAAGGTTTCTTCTATGTTTTCTTCTGGAATTTTTATAGTTTACTGTTTATATTTAGGTCTGTGGTCCGTTTTAAGTCAGTTTTTGTATATGGCATGAGGTATGGACTGAAGTTTATTTTTTGCACATGGATGTCCAGTTGTTCTAATACCACATATTATAAAGCTCATCCTTTCTCCACTGACTTGCCTTTACACCTTTGTCAAAAACCAATTGTCCATATACACGTGGGTCTATTTCTGTTGCGGTATTCTGTTCGCTGACCTGATTGTCTATCCTTGTACCAGTACTACACTAACTGGATTACTGTGGCTTTATAATTATAAAAAGTCTGGAAATCAGGTAGTGTTAGCTCTCCAACATTGTTTTTCTTTTTCAAAGTTGGTTATTGTATGCTCTTGGCATGTCCACGTGAATTTTAGAATCAGTTTGTCAATTTTTTACAAAAATGTCCTACTGGGATTTTGATTGGGATTGTGTGTAGATCAATTTGAAGAAATTGTCTTCTTAGCCATATTGAGTCTTCTGATCCATGAACATGGTAATTTCTATATTTATTTAGGTTTCTTTACTATTTCTCAGCAGTATTCTGCAGTTCTCAGTGTACAGGTCTTGCACATCTTTTGTCAGTTTTATTTATAAGTATTTCATATTTTTGAAGACATTGTTCTTAAAAGTCAGTTTATGTTTGCTCATTGCTAATATTTAGAAATACCATTTATTTTTATATTTTGATCTTGTGTCCCACAGTATTGTTAAACTCATTCTGGTAGCTGTTTTTGTAGATTCCATCAGAATTTCTGCATGGATGATTATGTTATCTCCAGATTGAGATGGTTTTATTTCTTCCTTTCCAATCTGTGTGCCTTTTATTTATTTTTCTTGTCTGATACACGGATAGAACTTCTAGTAAACTATTGAAGTGGAGTGGGGAAGTCAGACATCCTTTTTTTCCCCTGATCTTAGAGGATACGTTTGAGTTTTCACCATTAAGTATGATGTTAGCTGTAAGTTTGGATGCCCTTTATCAGGCTGAGGAAGTTCCCTTCTATTGCTAGTTTGCTGAGAGCTTTTATCAGAAATGAACGTTGGATTTTGCCTGTGTCTATTGAAATCATTTTATAGTTTTTCTTTTATGGTTTATTAATGTGATGAATTATATTGATTGGTTTTCAAAAGTTAAACCAACCTTTCAAACACATTTAATTATGATGTATTAATCCTGGCATCGTAGAATCAGTTGGGAAGTATTCTTTCATTTTCAGGAAGACTTTGTGTAGAATTGGTATTATTTCTTCATTGAGTGTTTGGTAGAATTTGCTGGTGAAGCCATGTGGGCCTGTAGCTTCCTTTGTGGGAAGGTTTTCAACTACAAATGTAATTTCTTTCATAGATACAGAGCTATTTAATTTTATCTATTTCTTCATGAGTGAGCTTTAGTAGTTTATACCTTTCAAGGACTTTGTCCATTATATCAGTGTTGTTGAATTTATTGGCATAATGTTGTTCATAATATTTCCTTATTGCCCTTTTAATATCAGTAGACTCTGTAGTGATTGTAGAATGTGGAATCTCTCGTTTCTTGTTTTTTAATAGACTCTCAAAGGGGTCAGTGTATCAAGATGACTAAGTCATATTGTTCTAGGCAGAGGTGATAGCCTCAGTCCCTCCTGTTGGTCATTGTATCATTTGAAAGTTGGGCAGAGTAAGTATTATCATCTCCCTTTGGCAGATGGGCAAACTGAGGTCCAGAGAGGGACGGGGGCTTGTCCAAGATCACACAGTCAGTCCATAGCAGATCAGGGTTTAGAATCTAGGTCTCTGGCTCTGATTCCAGCACTCTCCCCACTGAATTTTGTTGCTGGGTGTCAGGGGTAAGGGTGGAAGGAATATAGAAGTCAAGGTGCCCAGCACATCTCACCAGGGTGACTGCCAAGCCTCCCAGCTGGTCTCCTTGCCTACATCCTTTCTAACTCTGACTGTCCATTTTCTGATCTGTAGCTGGTGAGCTTTTAAAACCATATATCTGGTCCTGTCACTCCCCCGTGGAGACCCATTTCCCTCAGAATATGGACCAAACTCCCTGACACAACTCTTGGGGTCCTTCTTGACCTTGCCCCTGCCTGGATATCCAGTCCCCTTTCCGCTTGCTCCTCAGGCTCCTGTTCCATCAGAAGGGAAGTGTTGGGTGCAAGAAACAGAAAACTGACCCACAGTGGGTTCAACCAGGGTCTTTGGTAGAGAGAGGATTCTTCTAGGATTGGTTTTTTGGCTTTATGATGTCTGCAGGGACCCAGATTCTCTTCATCCTTCCACTCAGAGTGTTTGTGCTGTCACTTCTAGTGTTTTTAGATGGTGGCCACGGGTCTCTGTTTTACACCATGTTACACATGGCAGAAAGTGAGTCTTTCGGAGTCTTCCAAAGGCTTACTCTACCACTCTTTCTTCTCAGGTATAAAACATTCTCAGAAGCCCCAGCTGACTTCCCCCCTACCCCCCAACCAAGACTCTTTGCTGGCAAAGTGGGACTGGCTGATCCCTGGGGCCTGGCCGCTTTGCCCCATGAGCAAAATTGGTTTCTTTTTAATTTATGTATATTTTATTCATTTATTTTTGGCTGCGTTGGGTCTTCGTTGCTGTGCACGGGCTTTCTCTAGTTGCGGCGAGCAGGGACTACTCTTTGTTGGCGGTGCGTGGGCTTCTCATTGCGGTGGCTTCTCTTGTTGCGGAGCACGGGCTCTAGGCGCATGGGCTTCAGTAGTTGTGGCACGTGGGCTTCAGTAGTAGTGGCTCGCGGGCTCTAGAGCGCAGGCTTAGTAGTTGTGGCGCACGGGCTTAGTTGCTCCGTGGCATGTGGGATCTTCCCGGACCGGGGCTCAAACCCGTGTCCCCTGCATTGGCAGGCGGATTCTCAACCACTGCGCCACCAGGGAAGCCCCCCCCCCGCCCCCCCACCTTTTAAAAAAAAACGTAAATGGTAGCATACAGTGCTGCATTTCCCACTTAATATCGTGTCTCTGTGCTCATTCTGTATCAGGACAGACAGGTCTGTCTCATTCTTTCCAAAGGCCACCCGTTCCCTCTGTTCCCACGTCCATTATTTATTGTCCCTTATTATAGGCATTCAGGCTCTTTGGTCACTACAGCCAGTGCTGTACTGAGTGTTCTTGAGCAAATGCACATGTGTCCTCCTGGGATACAGTCCCAGGAGTGCAATTGCTAGACCAAAGACTATCCATTTTAGACTCTGACCAATGTTGTCAAGATTCTGGCAGAGCGCTCTCTCTAGCCGAGAGTGCTGAGGCTCAGAGAGGCTAAACATTGTGCCCAAGGGTTGTTCCTGGAGGCCGCCAGGCTCAGGACAGAGCCAGGCCTCCCGACTCCCACCCATGTGTCCCGCCAGAGTACCACACAGATGCCCCACTGCAGAGGTGCAGGTGGTGGGTCGTGAGGGTGCCGGCCACTCCTGGGAATATCATGGAGTGGGGACCTGCTCCCTCAGCTGGGCTGTTGGGGTGTGCTGTGGGCGGGGCATAGGAGAGGCGCTCTCCAGGGCCCTGTCCCCAAGGCTGAGGTTGTCTGGGGCATGGCTCCACCCCGCTTTGGACCTTCTCTTCCCTTCCTCTGTTAGATCCAAAAGATGGTCCGGTCTTATGGCCCCAAAACCACCAAGGCGTGCCCCTGCCCATGCCACCGCTTTGGGGGCTGCCTCCCAATGCCTAGGGATCAGGCCATGATGCCCTACTGGGTGCCCCAGGTCCTGAGGTCTCACAAGAAGGTAAGAGGGAGGCTCGCATGGCAGCGAGGCCTGAGAGTGAGGGGCAGGCTAAGGAGGGACCCAGAGATGAGGGGAAAGGGTGCTGGGTTCTTTCCCCACAGTGGCCTCCATTGATGTCTGGGGGCCTTCTGGAAGCCGTGGCTCAGGGCAGCAGAGTGCAGGAGGCAACTGGTACTCAGGGCAGGCCCAGGTCAGGTGTCCTGGTGGTGTTGGGAAGGGTGGGGTGCACTGCTTTCTGATGAGGGTGCCCACCGCTGCTGTCACCTTTCCGGCCATCTCTTCTGTCCCCTTCTCCTCTCCTGCCTTCTCCTCCCTCTTCCCTCTTCTTCTCCACCTCCCTCACCTCCCTCCCTCTTCCTTCCCACCCCTCTTCCCTCTCCTTGCCTCCTCTCCCCCTCAGCTCTCTTCGCCTGTCTGAGCATTCTGCACTTGTAGCCCCAGCCTGGCAGGCCTGGAGGGAGGGTGCTGGGGAAGGACCACTGCTCGAGTGTCTGTCCTTGCTCTTTGGCTCTGTCTGGTACCTCCACAGCTCTGGGTTCCAGGTCAGCAACTGTGGTGGGAGATGGTCAGCCAGGTCCAGCCCAACTCAGCTCCAGGGCCACTTCTCTCCCTTGCTTTCTGAGTGTCCTGGAGTTAGAGGCTTCCTTCTGCCTTCACCCACATTCCAGCTGCTGGTTTTCTGTCATCAAGTAGCATACTGCCCCCAGAATAAAGACCCAGAGGCTTTTTAAAAGGAGAACACAACTTGCATTCTGAGCTGGCCATGGACCCCTTCCAGGGGGTTTCCAGGCCAAATCACTGGGACCCCTTCTTGGTGGATCACTGGGGCTGACACGCTTGCCCACATCCTTATCTTTTATCTTAGGTGGTGAAAAGGCTGCAGAGTTTTAAAGGCATCCCAGGTAACTCAGTGCTCACGTGTCTCATCCCTTCCCTGTCCCCAAGGAAGGCGGGGGTCTCATGAACATCATGATGGGGTGGGGGAGACTCCTGTCATCCCCAGATGGGTGAAACACAAAGAAGACCACAGACTGGCGCACACACCACTTCTCCCACCCCAACCCTCACCAGGCATCACTAATCATCTCCCATGTTTTCCCAATGAACCCAGAGAAGACTCAGGCTCTACCAGTTATCAACATTGGCTCTCAGGATGAAACCAATTTGCAACCTGGGGTTAGGTGGTATCTGAAGTGTTTTTTAAGCTCTAATCTTCTATAATTCATGATATGGTATGTGTATGTATGTGTTGTATATAAATATGTATTTATGACATAGTATATATGTTTGTAGATGTATTCCTACTTTCATATGTTCATGACACGTTATATGTTCATGGCACCACATTTATGGATATATTCATCATACAGTATATTCATACATTCATATGTTTATGACAGGCATAGCACATACTCGCATGTTCATATGTTCACAGTGCAGTGCGTAGTCATGACAAGGTGTGTTCACATATCCATATATCTGTGGCCTGATGTATGCATGTACTCACGTGCTCAGTCATGGTGCACTAGGAGGTGGTGTCTCCACCCGCACCTTTACTTTCTTTGTCTCTAAAATGAGTGGAGGTGCTTTCCCTTGCAGATGGCCGACACGTCTGCTTTCTCTGCATTGCATGTGAGCAAAGGAGTGGACGTTTTGTCGGCTCAGATCACACCCTCCTCTTTTCGTGCTGGGGCCAGAGGGCATAGTGAGTCACCTTGATGGACTCTGTGAAGGAGGGACTGGACAGGTACTGAGAGGTTGGATGTCTGACATGGGGTTCCTGTGATGTGCAGGTGATTTGAGAGGCCTGCCCAGGGGCACTCAGCTAAGGGGGAGAGCTCTTGGGAAACAAGCAGCCACTACCCCACACGCCTACCTCTTCATGCAGAAGATACCTAACTTTTTCCTGATTTTAAAAGTAGCACAGGAGGAACACGAATTGTCACAGTCTTTGGCGGGAGGTTTGGAGGTATCTATCAAATTTTATAATGTGCACAATCTTTAATCCAACAAGCCCACATCTGGGTAATACATGTAGACACTCCACGCACGTCTGTCTGCAGCAGTGATTTCCTTGGCAAAAAACTGGAAGCAACTTAAGTGTCTCTCAGTGGGAGGATGGACATGAATGGGGGTGCATTTGAAATGTGGTACCAGCTGCCTAGAGTTCGCAACTGTTAGGGACGATGAAATGAACTCCCACACACATTGCAGTGTAGGAGAAGAAGTCATTGTAGCCCAGGTAATAGGACTCCATTAATGTCAGTTTTAAAAATGAAAGCTCTGTTTGTGCGTAGGTGAAGGTTGGTGTCATTTGTCTCAGCTGACAGTCACAGGTAACCCCTGTGGGTGGGGAAGGGGGCAGGTCAGGCCCAGCAAAGAGAGGCTCTTGGTGGGTGCATGATGAGCAAAACAGGTAGCAATACGTTGCCTCAAGCTTCAGGTGGAAGAGCCAGAAATCACTTCATCAAAAACAAAAAACAAAACAAAAATAAAACAAAAACGAAAAGACAAAAAACAAGCAGTAGAATGAGAACCACCTGAGAAACTACTCTTCTCACCCTATAATCACCGATCTATGGGCTTATTTTTATTGGTTGTTTTTGGCTTTGAACACTCTGAATCTTTAAGAAAGTCTAAAAGCTCAGTCAGTTTATTGTTGAATAATGCATCCACTGATACGTTGTTAAAAACCAGTATTAATTTTTACTCCAGCCATTGTTTTATAGTTCAGGTGATTTATGTTAATGTTTCAAGCCTCAAACCCATTCAAGCCAGAAGGTGTTCACAGGACAGGAGTGAGAGTGCGAGTCTCACTGCTGCCAGGAGGATAAGGATCCTTCTCTCCTTGAGCTGAGCTCTGTACAGAGTGACTTAAAAATATGGGATGGTTCCCTTGGCCTCAAATCCAGCTGATTTCCATTTTAAAGAGAAAATCTGTGTTTCTGATCTTGTATTTTCCTTGTAAATAGAGGGCTCATGTGCTTTCTTCTTTATGCTTTTGTGGTAGAATTTTTTATAAGGAAAATATACTTTATATTGAGGGCATTTTATATTAGTATAATTAGAGTGTACATTTCATAGTAGTAGCATATTAATAGTGTAATAAGGAAATAAGAGATATAACATCAGGAGGGTCACATGTGACAAAAGCAGGTCTTGAAAAAGCTAAAGAGCATCAAGGAGATGGAGATGTTTGAATTATGTTTGTGGATGTGGTGGTTGTTGACTTCTTATTATGGGAAATTTCAAATACTCCACTGAAGCCCAAGTTCCCGTCACTCATCTATAGCCCTGACCAGCTCCTGGTAGATCTGGTTTCATATGTGCTTCACCCACTCCATCCCCACCTCCAAAAAAAAAAAAAGAAAAAAATGAAAAAGAAAAAGATTAATGTGGAGCATATCCCAGTTAACTACCATATCATTTCATTCATAAATATTTCAGTAGGCAGCTCTAAAAGATAAAGACTCAGAAAACACAGCCACGAGGCCCCACAATCACCCTAGAAACAAACAAACAGCAGTGCTCTCTTCACCTCAGTGGGCGCCGGGTCAGCGCCCACACCCCTGGGCTGTGACCTGCCTTGTTGGGACACCTGGTTTCCTTGCCCTGGGTTCCAGAGGGCTCTCTCATGGGTGCAGACTTGAGAGCATCCTGTCCCCACACCCCGCCGAGGCCTGATTTGCTTTCTCTGCCTAGAAGTCCCCCTGGACGTGTGCTCTGGGTACAACCGCTGGCGAATCTGTGACGGCGAAGGGCGCTGTCTCCTCAAGTGGCAGCAGCTCCAGGTCCTTCACCAGGCTGAGCCGGTGGCCCCGGGGCAGCCAGCAAGCCTCCCGGCCTCCCTCCTGCCCCTCAGCCTCAGCCTCAGCCTCCTGACCCTCCTCCAGGCCCTACTGAGTGTCATCCTGGCCATCCTGTGAGCAGGTGCTGGCAGGGCAGTGGTGGCCTTGGGCTCATCTCACTCCCAGGGTTTAGTTGAGTTGAGGATGTGGGAGAACTTGGTTGTTGCTCAGCAGAGGGTGAGAGATGAGCACGGCCATGATTACTGTTATGTTGTTACCATTGTCTAGACTCTTGCTCACACCTGACACAGGTATCTTCTTCCAGAAAATGCAAGGGAAGAGCAATCCAGATACGCCAGGGCCAGGGCCGATGGTGGGGAGGTGGGGCATCTTGGGACCACCCACCTTTCTTTCCTCACCTCTTCCCTGTTCCCAATTTCCCAAATTCCCCTGCCCCCAAAGGGCCATTGGTTCCAGTTTCTGCAAATTTCTGTTGTGTTGGGGTTGGAAGTGGATTTTAAGCCAGCTTGACCAGCCAGCCTTCTGAGGTCTGAGCGCACCGCACCCTCGGGGGACCTGCTGCCTCTCCCCCAGACCAGCCCCAACCATCAAGGCTCCATATTGAAAAGCCCTTTCTCCGGCCTCGGACCCACTGGCCTTGCCCAGGCCTGTGTTTCTCACCTGGAAACCCACTCAGTCCCCCACCGCCACCCAGGAAACCTCCAGGGCGACTTCAGTTTCAAGACAGGGTGTCCCCTTACCTGGTTGTTTGCTTTAGTTTTCTTGGAAAAAGCTCTCCTCCTCCTTCTCCTCTAAACGCCGCTGCCCCAGTTTACCCATCTCCCCAACCTTTACCCCCATCCACCCCCTTCTTCCTGTTTCTTTCATCACACCTATATGTAAATACGGGCAAACACACACACAAATATGTAAATATGCAAATACATAATCAACATGTAATTGTGCACAATTAGAATTTACATATATTGACTTGTTTGCTTTTTGTCTGTCTCCTCCACACAGTTGTAAGGGGAATGTTCTAGAAAATGTCCAGTATCTGAAAACAGCTTCAGATGTCTTCTGCCCAGTTTTCTAGTTGTTCAGACAGGAAGGTAGCCCTGTCTTTGTCCCACCATCTTGTCTGGAAGTGGAAGTTCCTCTCCTGGCATCCTGCTTGTCCACTCTCCTAGTATTGGGCACTCCCTGTGGTCACATATGATGCTGTGATGCACATCTGCATACAAGTGCCTATATGGACCTGGGTTGCAGCTTCTCTAGGGCGAGTGCCCCCAGGAAGGGGCTGGGCGGGGGTCCGTCAGCTTTGCGTGATCTGTGAACCTTAGTGGGGAAGCACTGGAGATTTCCTTCTTTTTTTTTTTTTTTTAAGTTTCATCTTTCTGTCTGTGTTTGCCATCTCGATGTCAAATTTAATTGGACTCCCTGGTTCCCACTCTGGGAAGAGCAAAGAAAGAAACTTGTCTGTAGATGGTCTGTGTTAAGTAGTTGGTCCAGGTGGGCCAAAGGAAAATTGCTAATGCTTTTATAAGAGGTGTTTGCTTCTGAGCCAGGATCTTAGGGCAGAGGTCAGGCACCAATCACCTGTTTAGGAGAAATATCTTACCTGCCTGAGGTGTATGTGGGGTGCCCTGTGAGATCCCCCAAAGCACACGCCCAGCTTATCTCAGGAGAAGCTGCTGGCCCATCTGCTGGCCTGGCAGAGACTTGCTAGAACTTCAGAGGCCTCAGGAGATCAAGTGAGCTCTGAACTGCCCGACAGGGAGCCCTGAAGAGTAGTGATGAGTCAAGCACTTGCCTTCTTGGCTGGACTTGCCATACGTAGCCTTTGTTTTATTTGATTCCTTCCACAGTTCTGCAAAGCTGGGATTCTCCTCGGAGTTCCAGAAGGGGAGAGTGGGCTCGGGGGGTTGAGTGCGTCGCCTCAGGTCCCACAGCTGGAAAGTGAGCCAGCCAAGGCTGCACCCTGTTTTCTGCCTGGGCTCCTCAGGGACCAAGTGTACATCCTGCTCTGTGGTGGGGTTTCCTTCACCCTCCACCCCTCGGAGGTTCCCCGAACAGGCCCTGCAAGGGCAGCGTGGTTTCAGTTTGGGGGGCAGTTCCTAGTAATTGCCTTTCTCTTTGCTTTCTAGCCAGTTTTTTTGGGTTTGAAGTTGGAATCAACAGCTACTGTCAAGAACATCAACACAAATGTCAGTCATACTCAAGGTCTTTAACGAAAGCCATCACATCAGGAAGAGTCTGTAATAGCCACTGTTTTCTCAGATCATATAATTCACACCCAAGAGTCAATCCGAATTATTTATCATCAGGTGATTCTTAGTTGTAGTGGAGTTGTGTGAATGCGGGTGGGATTCCATTATGAATACGGTCAATAAATGTTATTTGTGAAACTCTTAAAGTGGCTACTTTTAAAATGATAACTGATTTTCCTTTGTGAAGGTGGGACTTGTTCTTCACCTCTGTGTCCCTGTGGGAGGGGGGCCATCTCTGAGTCTCTCTTCCCTTTGCAAGGACAGCAGATCCTCTGGACGAGGATCCTGAAATGGTTTTAGCACCTGTTTCATGTGGGTCTCACTTTAAATAACATAAAATTGCATGTAATTTGAATTTTTAAAAACTGAAATATCATTCACATACCATAAAATGCACCTTTTTACTGTATATGATTTAGTGGTTTTTGCTATATTTACAAGGTTGTGCAATCATCACTACTATCTAATTCCAGACCTTTTTCGCCCCCAAAAGAAACCCTATGCCTATTAAGCACTCACTCCCCCTTCCCTTCTCTCCCCACCCCTGGAAACCACTAACCTACTTTCTCACTTTTCCAACTCTGGACATTTCATATAAATGGAATCATATAATATGTGTCCTTTGTGTCTGGCTTCTTTTTGTTTGGCATAATGTTTTCAAGGCTCACCCACATTGTAGCATGTGTCAGTGCTTCATCATTCCTTTTTGTTTTTGGCTGCGTTGCAGCATGTGGGATCTCAGTTTCCCGACCAGGGATTGAACCAAGGCCCCCTGCAGTGGAAGCACAGAGTTTTAACCACTGGACCACCCAGGAAGTCTGCTTCATTCCTTTTTATGGCTGAATAATATTGTATTGTAGGGACATGCCACATCTTGTTTATCCATTCATCAGTTGGTGGACGTTGTTTTGTTTCTACTTTTTTGGCTGTTATGAATAATGCTGCTGTGAACATTTGTTTACAAATTTTTGTGTCAACATGTTTTCATTTCTCTCGGGTATGTACCTAGGAGTGCTGAGCCATAGGTAACTCTCTTTAATGTTTTGAAGAGCTGCCTCAATTTTCCACGGTGGAAAACTGTACACCATTTTGTATTTCATATTCCCACCAGCAAGGTATGAACTTTCTGATTTCTCTGTGTCTTTGCGCACTCTTGTTATTATGCGTTGTTTTGATTTTAGCCATCCTTGTGGGTGTGAAATGGTATCTCACTGTGATTTTGATTTGCATTTCCCTAATGACTAATGACACTGAACATATTTTCATGTGCTTATTGGCCATTTGTATAGCTTCTTTGGAGAAATGTCTGTTCAAACCAATTGCGTATATTTTGATTGGTTATCTATTTCTTTGTGTCACTGTTGAGTTTGTGTTCTGTATATATTTTGGATACTAGATCTTTATCAGATAGATCTTCTGCAAATATTTTCTCCTCTTCTGCTGGTTGCCTTTTCACTTGCTTGATGATATCCTTTGAAGTACAAAAGGTTTTAATTTTGGTGAAATACAATTTTCAATTATTTCTTAGGTTGCTTGTGCTTTAAGATATATGGTCATATCTAAGAAATCATTGCCTAATCCAAGGTCACAAAGATTTACTCATGTTTTCTCCCTAAAGATTTATAGTTTAGCTCTGACATTTAGGTCTTTGACGTATTTTGAGTTAATTTTTATATATGGTGTGAGGTAGGGGTTGGGGTTCATTCTTTTGCATGTGGATATCCAGTTGTCCCATGTAACATTCCTGAAGTGATAAAATTATAGAAATAGAGAACAGATTAGTGGTTACCAGGGATTCAGGAGAGGGTGAGGTGGGAGGGACGTGGGTGTGACTATACAAGAGCAACATGAAGCATCCTCGAGGTGAAAGAAATATCCTCTATCTTGACTTTATTAATGTTCTGCTGTGAAATTGTATTATAGTTTTGCAAGGCTATAATTGGGGCAAACTGGAAAGGGTAACATGGGATCTCTCTTTCATGTAAATCTACAAATATCTTAAAAGTTTAATTTAAAAAGCAGTACAGTTTGCTTTGGAAAATTTTGAGAATAGAGAAACGTGTGATATACAGATTTTAAAAGTACGAAATTATGTACTTTTATTTCTGGGACCTCATTTAATTCTTAAAATTCTCACATTTAATTCTTGGAAGCTGAGATAATTATTGTTATCCTGTTTTTGAAAAAGGGGAAACTGTTGCCCCAGAGAGGGTCTTTTATGGCTGCACAGGACCACACATGGCCACATGGGGTCACATGGGACTACAAGGGACCACACAAGACCACACAGAACCAGGATCTGTCCCATAACCCTGTTTCTTTTAAATGCTGATACCTTCCTAGCCTGTATCTCAGCTTTACTATTGCTGGAAGTTTTGCAGATAGCAATTCTTTCCCAAATGCATTCCATGGAACATTCACTATGTTAGGTGCTCTTAGAGGGTTCCATTGTCAAATACGTTTGGGAGTGTGTACTGTAGACGTGTGTCTGAAGAGACCTGTGCACACAGGGCATTGCCATGAGTGCTGGTTGTACGGTGACTCCTGTCTGCTATTTTTGTGACACAGGTGTATTGATGTTTCTCAGAGTGCCTCTATGATGCAACCCTACCACACAGCAGTAAAAGGGCCTCCCTTCCCCATACCTGCACCGTGCATTCCTCCTCTTTTGAATCTCTGCCAGCCTGAGAGGTAAAGCATGCTGTTGCTGTGTCATTCTAATTGGCATTGTTTAATTGAGGCTTGAGCAGCTCCTCACAAGTTTGCTGGTGTTTGCACTGCCTCTGCTGGAAGTGGTCTGTCCATAGCCTTCGTCATCCCATGTGGTTCCAGCTGAGGACAGCTGACAATGCCAGTCAACATACTAAAAACAAAACAAAACAAGACAAAAGAGTGAGGCATCTTTAACTGGAATGTCCTTGGACTTTCAGCAGTAATGGGGGCTGAGGTCATGGCCAAGGGCGTGTGTGAAGCATGGAAAGTTAGCCAGGCATAAAACTCAGCACATGCTGACTTGTGTGGGTCCCTGAGTCACTAACATTTATGAGCTGGGACGGTAGTGCCCAAACCCTCATGGGCCTCCAGTTGTCATCAGTGGACAAAATTGGGGACCGAGATGTGCCATTTCATAGACATCGCTTTCTTCTCAAGCAGGTCTGACTCTACAGAAAGTGAAAGACAATAAAATATATGTAAGCAAAGAGATGGTCAGGTGGTGACGGTGCTAGGAAGAAAGGCGAAGCAGGAAAATGGATGGGTGGTGATTGGGTTGGGGGCCTCTCTGAAGAGACGACGCTGGGCAGAGGATTGAATGGGGCGAGTGCGGGGACAGAGTGCCAGACAGAGGGGTGGCCGGTGCGAAGGCTCTGAGGGTGGACATGCAGGGAGTGTGAAGAAGCTCAGGAGCCCAGTGTGGCTAGAGTGGAGAATGAAGTGGACTGTGGTCAGGAGTGGAGGTCTGGAGGTCAGCTCAGGCCCAGTCCCGAGGCCTTGGCATCACGGGAGGGACTTAAGGTTGATTCTGACTTGGGAAAACCCTTTGGAAGCTCCTGGACTGAGTGGCCCCAGGCTGGATTCTGACTCGCTCCCTCTGGTGGCCATGCTGAGAACTGGCTAAGGAGAGGTGGCCTTGCGACCTGGGATGGTGGGAATGAGCCTGAGATACTGGTGGATTGGCTGGGGTGGGAGAGCAGGGGGGAAGGAGTGGGAGTGGTGGGCACTGCAGAGGAGCCACGTGGAGGTGCTGGCGTGGCTGTTAGAACCGAGTCTGCGTGGAAGGGTGAGGTCTGGGCTAGAGGTGTAAATCCGAGTTACCAGCTGGCTTGTTTTGGAGCCCTGGGGCTGGATGCAATCACCTGGGGAGTGGGTGTGGGTGTGGGTGGGGAGGATGGAGACTGAAGCAGAAGGGGGGCTGGCTGCAGTGGGTCCTGCCACCTGCATGTTCCAGGTCATCCAGGGCACCAGCAAACGGGACATTCTCTACCACTGGGATTTTTGGATGGCAGAAAGTTGAGAATACACACCATGCAGAAAGACTGTGATCTGGTCACTAAAACGATACTTAAGTATTCCTACATGATTGAACATGTGCTATAGCAATAAAAATGGGTTCTGGTGTCATTACCACCACCCCCCACCTAGCCACCACCTCCTCCCTCTTCTCCTCTCCCATTTCCTCATTTTCTCTCTTTCCTTCTCCTGTCCCCCTCTTACCCACCTTTCTCCTCCCCCCTCCCCCGAGTCTTGTCTCCGGATCATCTTTCTGCCATCAGTGATCATGTACTAGAGGCTCTCTACAGCCTAGGAGGGCCAGCTCCGGGATCCCACAGTCTGTGTTCTTCTGGTGCAGAACCTTGGAGGACCTCCTCCCCGCCACTCCCACCACTGAGGAGTTGTCAGGGTGCTCTGTGGCTCCATAGTCTAAACATACTAAATTCAAACCCAGCCTTTATCTCTCACTAATAGTGTGGCCCTGGGCAAGTTTCCTAGGTGTCTGTACCTCAGTTTCCCAGGGGTAAGATGGGTTTACAAATATCTACATCATATGATTTGGGGAAGGATTAGGTAATGTGGTAAGTATAAAGTGTCTGTGATATGATAAATATTCAACCTGCTGACCTCTCTTCTGCTTCCTGGTCATTTCAAACATGGACTCTGAGCTGAGTGGTCTGGTTTGAATCCTGTTTCTACAGCTTACTCTGTGTTTGGTCTGTGCCTTGGTTTCCTCATCTATAAAATGGAGATAACAATAGTTCCTACCTCATAAGGTTGCTGTGGCCATTAAATGAATTAATAATTATAAAGCAGTTTCAACAGTTCCTGACAGATAAGTGCCAAGGAATTATTTGTTAAATAAAAACAACTGTCATGATAAACATGCTCAACAAATGAGGAATAGAAGGAAACTATCTCAACGTAGTAAAATCCATATATAAAAACCCCACAGCTAACACCATACTCAGTGGTGAAAGATAAAAAGCTTTTTCTCTAAGATCAGGAGCAAGGCAAGGATGCCCGCTTTCACCACTTTATTCAACGTTGTACTGGAAGTGGTAGCCAGAGCAACTAGGCAAGAAAGAGAAATAAAAGCCATTCAAGTTGGAAAGGAAGAATTAAAATGATCTCTCTTCACAGATGATATGATCTTATATGTAGGAAATCCTAAAGATTTCACAAAATTGTTAGAATTAATAAATGATTTCAGCAAAGTAGCAGGATGCAAAGTCAATACACAAAAATCACTTGCATTTCTGTACCCTAACTATGAGCAATCCCCAAAGGAAAGTAATAAAACAATTCCATTTACAGTACCATCAAAAAATAAAATATTTAGGAATAAAGCTAACCAAGGAGGTGAAAGACATGTATACTGAAAACTAAAGCCATTGGTGAAAGAAGTTAAAGAAGACACAAGTAATTGGAAAGATATCCCATGTTCATGGATTGGAAGGCTTCATATTCTTTAGATGTCAGTACTACCCAAAGTGATCTACAGATTCAACATAACCCCTATCAAAATGCCAATGATGTCTTTTGCAGAAATGGAAAAACACATCCTAAATTTCATATGGAATCTCAAGGGTCCTCAAATAGTTTCAGCTGGTGAAGTTGAAAGTGTTCTTGATACAGATGGTGGTGATATCACATTACGCATGTATTTAATACCACTGAAGTATACACTTAAAGGTGGTAAAGGTGGTAAATTTTGTTTGTGCATTTTACCGCAATAAAAAAATAAATGAAAACAAAACCTGAATCATTGGTATTTATCATTGGTGTAGATCATTTGCTTTTTGTGCTCACAGCTGTTCTTAACTCTTGAGTGCTGTGGTTTGTGTCTCATGCAGCCTTGGGGACCTGTGGGCTGGGATCCAAGACAGAGCATGTTGGTGGAATCAGCTAATCTCCAGGGCAGGGGGATCCTGTTGACTTGCTCTATATGTTTTACAAGGTGCCTACTATGTGCTGGGGGATGTGCCAGCCACTCGTGTGGTTCCAGCGTCTAGTGTGAGGCCTCTTAATTGGCTTCAAATGTAGCTTGCGGTGTTCCCGAGCGGCTTAACGACCTTGGGTAATGAGGTGTCTCAAGCTCAATATTTGTTTAATGCTTTATTCATGGGCTCAAAACAGTAGTAACATTAACTTCAGGGGAACTTTAATGATGTATGTGTTTGGGTGAAGTCCCCAGCTCCTGACCCTTAAGGTGCTAGATCTGTTTGGGGCCATGTCAAATGTTTTGCGTCACAAGAAAGAGAAAAGAGGTGCTGTTTTTCCTCGGGAAAAGATGAAGTATTTCACGGCCAAACCTTGTTCTCCTGTGGAACATTTTCAAAGACTGCAGAAAGCAAACACATGGAAATTTCCAGTACTTCTAAGGGAAGGAGTTGGACTTGTCACAACCAGTACAGTGGGCCTATTCCTCCATTTGCTAATCCATTCATCAATCCACCCATCTACCCACCTATCACAGGCTGAGGCCTGCTCTATTCCACCAGTCCTGGGGTCAGTGTGTGCGTCCAGCCAGCCAGTGGGTGAGGCCAGTGATTTCATCTTTCTGAGTTCCCTTTTCTTCACTTGCCAAGTGAGGCTGTGTTGGTGACAGGTTTAGCCTAATGCCTGGCCTAGAGCAAGCAAGCCTTCAATACATGTAGCCAAGTTACAGCCATGATCAATAATAATAATAATAATAATATACTCTGAAATAGACAATTTTCACCCCATTTTACATAGGAGGAAACTGAGGTAGAGTGCTCTGGTTCTGTTCCCTCTCAGAGCACAAATGTGAAATGTGCAGGAGCCTCACCAGGCTGGACCCCTGGAACTGCTCCTTGCTACTTGCGTGGCTGTGACTTCTAGATCCCTGGGTGTCCCTGAGGGCCTGGGTTCCAAGGGCTCGCCTGAGAGGAAGCCAAAGGTTGTAATTTCCTACCTCTGGACACAGTGAAAAGATTAAAAACAAAAAGATTATCACTTCATTTATTTTCCTATTAAAATAGCTGCTTTCCTTCCCACTCTCCTCAAAGCACTCCAAACAAAGTTTGCTTGGGGTTTTCAAGCTTCTCTCTGGTTTCTGTACTCCCAAGTGAGAGAGAAGCTGATTATGACCCGGTCGGTCGGGCACAGGTGGCCACTGTTTATGCAATCCCAAATTCTTCCTTAAATAAAATTTAAGACCATCTGAAAACGAGCTGCAGGGGTGACCTCTTGGCTTTGATTCTTGGTTGAGTTTCTGAAATGCATATGAGGCCGAGCCTGCTAATGTGCTGAAATAATTACCCTCCGCTCGAGGGAGGTGTTAATTCCTGAGGTATACGCCTGCCAGTTGTGTTGCAGCTAGTGAGAAGCAGTGTCAACCTCTCCCATTTACTGTCAAGTCGCAGCCTTCTCATCCTTTTCAGGATTGCTGTCGGTCCTAATTGATGGCAGCCACTTGACCATGCCCCGGAGGATGATGTAGGCACCCCCATCTGTGCTCCCAGACGGTGTCCTTGGGAACAAGCCTCAGGTCGTGACAGCCAGCCTCCATGATGCCCAGTGGTTCCACCTCCTGGAATTCACATCCTTGTGAATCCCCCCCGCCGCCCTTCTTCCTCCGTCTCTCTGTCTCTTTGTCTCTCTGTCTTTCTGTCTGTCTCTCTCCCTGCCCTCTCCCCTTCTCTCTTGGATCCTTTCCTTTGTGGAAGCTGGCGGCCATGTCCTGAGCACCCCTATGGAGAGGACACATGGTAAGGAACCTCAACCTCAAAAGCCACTTGAGTGAACCTGGCTGAAGATCCTTCTGCTCCTGTAAGAGCCTTCATGACTGCAGCCTTGGCCATCTACTTGGCTGATTCTTCCTGCAGGAAAGTATCTTGGATCTCGTAAGAGTTGGAGATGTTCACTCAGTTAATACCCACCTATCAGGAGGGAAGATGATCATGAATGTGCTCAGGAATGTACGATGTGAGAAGATGCTTCTATGAAATGAGCTAGACAGCTTTCTTTGCTGCAATTACTAATGATTACATTAGAACGTTTTGCTTTTCTGTGATGGGAAAGGGGAAGGGAAGTGAACTGATGTTTTTTGAGTGCCAACAATGGTGATAGCTACTATTCACTGTTTCCCACCTCTACCTGCTCCACAGACTTTTTACGTGCATGGTCTTTTTTTTTTTTTTAAACATCTTTATTGAAGTATAATTGCCTTACAATGGTGTGTTAGCTTCTGCTTTATAACAAAGTGAATCAGTTATACATATACAATATGTTCCCATTTCTCTTCCCTCATGCATCTCCCTCCCTCCCACCCTCCCCATCCCACCCCTCTAGGTGGTCACAGAGCACCGAGCTGATCTCCCTGTGCTATGTGGCTGCTTCCCACTAGTTATCTATTTTACATTTGGTAGTGTATATATGTCCATGACACTCTCTTACCCTGTCACATCTCACCCCACCCCCTCCCCATATCCTCAAGTCCATTCTCTAGTAGGTCTGTGTCTTTATTCCCGTCTTGCCACTAGGTTCTTCATGGCCTTTTTTTTTTTTTTTTCCCCTTAGATTCCGTATATATGTGTTAGCATACTGTATTTGTTTTTCTCTTTCTGACTTACTTCACTCTGCATGGTCTTAATTCATCCTTCCTTTAACAGGTGAGGTAATGGAGGCACTCAGAGAGGTATAGTGATTTGCCCAAGGTCACACACCTAGTCACTGAGTGAGTGTGGGTTCAACCCAGGGATGTCTCCTTCCAAAGGGGTGAGTAGTGAATGGAATAGATGTGAAGGGACAGAGCCTCAGAGCTTGAAGGCACTGAGGTTCTATAGACTGTGATCATGTTATCAAAAAAAGAAAAATTGAGACCTACAGAGTGACAAAATTTTTTTTCTCAGATGTATGAATTTATGAGAAAAAAAATCTTAAAAGATAGTCAAATAAATTGTTTGTTTTGAAGAGTATTCCATGAAGGGAAACCAAAAATTATACAGGAAGGTTTATACCTATCAATGTTAGTATCATATCTGAATATTGGAAATTGGGAAGATCCTAGAAAATCGGGCACTTACGGTTGTCATGGTTACATGACATGGTTATTCCAGGTTAGCTCTGGGGATTGAAGCTTTGGTCACCTTGTCTTCCAGGTGAAGCAGCTAGCGGGGTTTCAGGTCCTGGCTATTCCTGTGTCAGTCAGACTAATTTTTAAGTAAAGTTTTAATTTTGTAATAACTTTAGATTTGCCAAAACTAAGGAACATTGCTCTTAAGTAAACTGTAGATGGTATTCAAATTTCACCAACTTTCCCATTAATGTCCTGGGACTCAATTCAGGATACCTTACTGCATTTCTCACACTTTTTGAGTGAACCTGAATTTGCTTTTAAAACCTTGGACCCTGAGCTAAAGTTCTGCTGGCTAGTCAGGAATCCATTCAGCCTGTCCCTTAACAGATGGCAGCCCAATTACTTCTTGCAATTTAAGCCCATTGCCTGTAGTGGCATGGAGGTCTCAGTGCGTAGATATAGTTCATCTCCTGGGCCAATTCTGATCTGTTGGTGGGTCTGAGTGGTGTGTCAAGAATGAGGATGAGACTGCATCTGAGCTCTGTGATCAACTAGCAATGTCTTTTGCAGGCATGGGAGTAGAGAGGGGTGATGCATGCTGAGTATCTGCCTTCAGTCCCAGAATGTTTCACATTTGAGCATTCTACCCCCATGTCCAGGAGGGGAACCTGTATTTGAATGTTGGATTATGGAATGGGGTGTTGCTACCATCTAGGCACACTTAGCTATAGGGTGGTGATGGTGGTGATGGTGATGATGATGATGTAAACATAGCTAGGTACCATTTATTGAATGCTTCATATGTCTCAGGCAGTATATTAACTGTGCCACATGAATATTGCACTTATTCCTTAGAACAGCTCTGAGGTAGGTCACAATTGTCATTCCCATTTTACAGGTGACAAAACTAAGATAAGTTAAGGGATTTTTTCTCGCTCCTGCAGCTGTAAGTTTCCTTTTTTTAAAAAAAAAATTAATTAATTAATTTATTTTTGGCTGCGTTGGGTCTTCGTTGCTGTGCACGGGCTTTCTCTAGTTGCGGCAAGCGGGGGCTACTCTTTGTTGCAGTGCGCGGGCTTCTCATTGTGGTGGCTTCTCTTGTTGTGGAGCACGGGCTCTAGGCACACGGGCTTCAGTAGTTGTGGCATGCAGGCTCAGTAGTTGTGGCTCACAGGCTCTAGAGCACAGGCTCAGTAGTTGTGGTGCATGGGCTTAGTTGCTCCGCAGCATGTGGGATCTTCCCGGACCAGGGCTCGAACTCTCCCCTGCATTGGCAGGCGGATTCTTAACCACTGTGCCACCAGGGAAGTGTCTGTAAGTTTCCTTTTAGAGGAGTCATTGTTTTTCAGCAAGGCAGGGGTTTGCCAAGTGCTGTCCACTCAGAGGTTCACTGTCTCATGCCACATGTCACACCCTTCTCCTCATGTGTTGGTCTTCACCAGATCAAGTAATCCGTATTGGGTTCTGGCAACCACAGCATTCTGTGAGATTTATTCAAAGACGTTTGGGGCTAGAGCAGGATTGAGTGCAATTTCACAGAGGTGACAAATAGGGAGGGCCAAGAGCTACATGCCAGGAGAATTTCTGCAGGATTCAGGAGTTCAGAAACTATTTCCTTAAATGGGTAATGTATATCCGTGCCAGTGATGCAAATTAAAATTTGGAGTTTCAAAGGAAAAATTTCCATCCCCCTAAAGGAATTCTTTCATTGATTGCAAGAATAGATTTTTTTTCTATTGGTAGGTAAAGTCCTCAGTCATCTGAGCCCTACGACCTGTGAAACCCCACCTGCCACAGGCTTTTCCGGCCCCCCCCCGCCAGCCAGACTGGTCCCCTAGTTTTTATTTCCAGCTTCCTTTACTTTGTTCCTCTCACTCTCTCTGCCAGGAGAGCCCTCCCTACCTGCGCTTCTCCCTTTCAGAGTCCCTTTCTTGTGGATGCTGCTCCTCTTCCCTGTGCCCCTCTCCCTGCTGTGTCCCGGCTGGAAGCCTCTGGAGGGCAGTATTGTATGTGATGTCCTCAGTGCTTGGCCCAGGGCTTGGGGAAGAGGTGGTGCAGGAAGGTTCGTACGCGAATCAGTGTCTCTTAAAAAGTGACCACATCTGTAGCCAAGAGGAATCTTCATTCTTCCAGCTACGTCTTCAGAATTGCAGGAGCTCCTTAGGCAATATTTGTGGCCAGAGCAACGATTAAAGCATCCCATGTTTATCATACTCTTGCTGCACCGTGGGCTGAACACATGCCGTCTTATCTCACCCTCACTGAAGTCCTCTGGTTGGGGGGGGAGAGTTTCCCCCTTTTATCGAGGAGGTTAAGGAAACTGAAGTTATTTGCCCAAGGCCCCACAGCTGTCAGGAATTGTTGTTGATACTTAAACCCAGCAGCCGCCCAGAGCGCAGGCTCCCAACCTGGAAGGATCGTTAGGGTTGAGGAAGATGGTGGGGCCAGGATGCAGGGTTTGGGGCAGCCTCCTCCCCACCACCTCGCTCTGTCTTCTACTGCCCGCCTGGGATCATCAGCCCAGGCTGTTCTGTGTGCTCGTCTCCTGGTTACCTTCTCCCTCTTGCTGGAGAGTTGCAGCCACATGTTCCTTAAAATGCTATCATGAAGACAAAATAAAAATTAGCTACCTAAAGCTTTGCAGAATCTTCAAAATGTATTAACACTGTTCCACCCAATACAAATCACTTTAAATGTTATAAAGAAATAAACAGAATTTTGGTAAATTGTTAAATTTGGTAAATTCTGAAAGTTAAGTTGCTCATTGAGCAAACCCATTCTTTGGGGGAAGGGGCGTGAGGCGGTCTGAGCCCGGTCAGGGCTGCTGCTAACCCATGCGGTGGGCGATTGGGCTTGATTCTGTCGGGGATTTCCAAGGAAGTATGTAGAATGAGCCTAGAGATTGTCCACTGAGCCCGAAGGGGTGAGTGGTTACCCACTGGCTCTGATCTCTCGTTGGTGGAGGGCAGTCCCACAGGGTGGTACGTCTTTGGCTCTTCCATGACAGGACGGGCTTCTGGAGGCAGTAGGCAGAGAAGCTGGGCAGGAAGCAAGGCATGCACAGTGCAGTGAAGCGTGCTGCTGCTGGACTGCATCTGTGCACAGCTGGCTGCTGCAGAAAAATGGTGCAGAATGGTGGGCTGGGAAGATAGCCTACGGGGCATGAAACATCCAATATGCCAGCCTCAAAGATATGCTGGCTCCACCCAGACATGCCCTGGGCTTTCACATCACCTCCTTTCCTCAAACAGTTCCCCCTTCTAAGTTGAGTCACGTTTCTCCCATGCAAAATGGAAAATGGGTAATTCCTTTGACCAACATCCCATTTAGAGATCATTCTGTAGGCTTTATTTGCTGCTCTTAGCCTAGGATTTGGACACAAAACCTAATGGAAATTGTTATTCCATTAGGGATTTATTAGATTCACCGCAGTATTATCTAATATTAGATTCATAGTAATATTTACATGTCAAGGGCAGATTGGAGAATGTTTTGGCTGGTTTGCTGTAGAGTTTGTGTGTGGTTTATACATTCATCTTCAAACCAGCCAGACTTCTTAGGGTCTTCCCAAGGTCAGACACAGAAGTGCCGATGCCCATCACAAGGTAAATGTGCATTACAGATGTCGGGGGGGATTACAGAATTCCTTTTCTCAGCATGAGCTGTTTGTGGTTCTCTCTGTCCCTTTCTCTAGGTAAGTTTATTTTTCCTGACTGCCATTACTGACTGAACTCTGTCTGCCTCACTTACAAGCTCCTGGGAGGTGGGGAGACTGAGTTTCTGGAGGTGGAATTGATTATAGATTATATTACAGACCAGGACTTGAAGACACAGAGCTGGTTGGCAGTTAACCCACTTCCTTGTGAGCCCCAAATAGGAAGTCTACATTCAGCTTTTTGGGGGTCTCTGCTTTGGCAGAAATCCTAATTCTGTCGTGTAATGAATGGGATGTATGCTACTGAACATTCACTCATTCATTCAACACTTACTACATGTCAGGGCTGGGCTCCATACTGCACACATGTGATCTCATTAAGTTCTCTTCATAACCCTGTGAGGTGGGCAGCGTCCTCAGTTTACAGATGTGGTTGGTTTGGTCAAAGAGATGTGAGTAAAAATTTCCTGCAACCCCAACCGTGGTGTTATTTGTCTCATACATTTTATTCTACAGATGTTATGAACTCTACAATACATTGTTATTATATCATTAAACAGTTAATGATATTTTATTGGCTGTCCTAGGGTTTAGAGTATACATCTTTAATTTTTCACAGTCTACTTTCAAATAATATATCACTTCATGTCTAGTGTGAGAACTTTGTAACAGTTTACTCCCAATTTCTCCCATCTTTTGTGCTATTCTTATCACCTATTACTTTTACATAGGCTATAAGTCCACAATCCTTTGCTTCTAATTTTGCTTTAAACAATCTTAAAAAGTTACTTAAAAGGTCTTTTATATTTACCTTCATTTATACAGTTTCCAGAGCTCTTCATTTCTCTCTGTAGATCTATGTTTCTGTCTTGTTTCATATTCCTTCCACCTGAAAAACTGAACTTTAATATCTTGTAGCACAAGTCTGCTGATAATTCATTATCTCAGATTTTGTTTTTCTGAAAAAATTTTAAATTTTGCTTTCAATTATGAAAGGTATTTTTTCCTGGGGGTAGAATTCTGTGTTGACAGTTTTTTTTTTTCTCAGCACTTTTATGATGCCACTTCACTGTTCTCTGTGTTGTATAGTTTCTGATGAGAAGTTTGCTGTCTTTCTTACATTTCCTTAATTCCTTAATTTCTCTGGCCTGCCTTTAAGATTTTCTCTTTGTCTTTCAGTATTTTGAATACCATGTGTCTATTTTTATTTATTTATTATTAATAATCCTGCTTGGAGTCCTGTGATCTTTTTGGATTTGTGACGATATATTTTATTACTTTTGTAAAATTCTCAGCCATTACTTCTTCAGATATATCTTCTACACCATCATGTCTCTCTTTCTCCCTCTGGGATTTCAGTTACATGTATATTAGATTACTTACCTTGTCCCAAGTGTATTTAAAGCCCCTCATTGTCATCACCCTCTTCCTCCCTCTCGTTTTCTTTCTCCCTTTCTCCCCCTTCTCTTCCTGCTCCTTTTTCTCCTCCTTCCTCTTTGTTTTACAGTTTGGATAATTTCTATTGACCTAGCTTCAGGGATTCTTTCCTCAGCTGTATTGCATCTACTGATGGTCTCAGTGAGGGCATTCTCTGTCTCTGTTACCATGTGTATTCTCTCATGAGACTCACCTCTGTTTCCACTCTCCCAGGCATGACTCTCTTGAAATGAGATTGCTTGCATATTTCTTCTTTTTTGTGTATAAGGTAGGAGGATAAATCTGGTGCTTATTACTCTATCATTGCCAGAACCATCCTTTTACTTCAAATATGTCCATGTCTTTATATTTAAAGTTTATTTCTTGTAGACAGCATGTCACTAGTTTCCTGCTTACTTGAATCAGCAGATAGAGTGTGGTTTTTCTGAATCTAGGCCAACACTGAGAATAATATCAGGTATAGTCTGTGTCCATGTAGTCACAGAGATGAGGACTTGATGTCCTCGTCTCTAGGTGGTGATATATGGGTAGTACCCTGACTGTAGACTTTGGGATCATACACACCTGGCTTCACATCCCAGTTGACCAGATTCCTTAGCCTCTCTGAGCCCTGGTTTCCTCATGTATAAAGAGGAATAACAGATGATTGTACTAAGGACTAAGTGCAATGACTCTGTCTCTCTCTCTGTCCCCTTTACCACAAGGCCTGGTACGCAGTAGATGCTTATTAAATGCTTTTGAATGAATGAGTGCTTTCTTGAGTTCTGCTGGCTTATTAAAATAAATAAATAAATAGCTGCAAACCCTTCATTCCATTCCTTAAGATCCTATATCTGGAAAATGATTCTTGCCCTGGCCACCAATTTCACTGCCTCCCCTCATTCAATACAATGTTTGCTTTCTCCAAGAAGATTTTCCAGATTAATTGGAATACATTGATTTATGCAGTTGCCATCCCACAAAATGCCATTTGTACTTTGATTTTTCTCTCAATATGAACATTCAATTTAAGAGACCTATTAGGAGCTTGATTTAGGAGTCAGGAACACAAACATTTCTTGCCAGCTTGGTTGCCATATGACCTTGGACAAACCCTTTAACCTTTTCTGAGCCTTAGTTTCCTTGTATGTTAAAGAGGGATAAGTGGCTGAAGATAAGTGTGAGAACCAGACATAGAATTGGTCTCAAATATTAAGTATCCTCCATTTTCTCTCTTACCTTTTACTCCCCCATCACCTGTTCCCTCCTGTGACTTCACTAGATGTAGGCAGGGGCTCCAGCCGACTTTAAAGGGTACCCAGTGAGGACAGGTAGGGGGATGTGAAGGATTCTTTTTCTGGTCCTCACTTGGTACTAGCTGTTGCTTTTGGTCTCCTCCTTCATGCCCAGCTAAACCTTTAAGTCAGTTGTTCTGTTTGCCCTGAATCCTGAAAAGAGTAGAATATTAGCTTTGGAATACACAAGAATTGCAAAATTTTGCCTCTCCATAAGACAGTCTCTTTTTAGAGACGAGCTCTTGGGGTGGGGAAAGGACTTTGCCAGTGGTCCATGGGCCCCTCCTCTGCCCCATCTCCAAGTTCTAGATCAAGTGGACAAACCCCATCTACCTGGCACTGCCTTCAGAGGGAGGCAGCCCTTCCCAAGGCCCTGGGCAGTGCGGGGAAGGGAGTGGCAGAGGAGAGGAGGACTTCTTGTCCGTTTCTTGATACAGTGAACAGGTCTTCTGTTACCTTGTGACTCAAAGTGTGGTCCATGGACCAGAGCAGTGGCATCTCTGGTGCTTCTTTGAAACACAGAAACAACCTCACCCCGGACCCATGGAATCAGAATCTGCAACTTAACAGACCCAGGTGATTCACATGCATGTTAACGTTTGAGAGGCACTGTCTACATGATCAGTGAGGAAAAGTCGGGGCAGCAGAAGCATCAGGTGTGTGCAGTAAGCAGCATTTGGTGCAGACGATGGAGCTGTCAGATGGAAAGGGCGGGAGGTTCATGGGAGCCTGTGGAGAGGCGGCTTGAGCTGGGGATGTCTCCATACCCAACAGGGCTTCAGTCCAGAAGAAGGACACCTCCTGTTGCTCCCCTAGGTATGGGGTTGTCTCTTCACTTTTTGATAGTGTATTTTGAAACTTTAAAATTTTAATCAAGTCCAGTTTATCTAATTTTTTTCTTTTATTGCTTGTGCTTTTGGTGTCACATCTAAGAACCCATTGGAAATTCCAATGTCATGAAGATTTAGCCCTATGTTTTCTTTTAAGAGCTTAAAGTTTAGCTCTTACATTGAGCTTCTTGATCCATTTGAGTTAATTTTTGTGTGTGGTGTGAGGTAGGGATCCAGCTTCATTCTTTTGCATGTGAACAGGCTTTGATTTCCTTGTTCAAAGGATCTCTCTAACTACTGTGTGGAGAAAAGCTGGGGGCAAGAAGGAATCAGGGAGACTAATTTCCCACTGTTACGTGGTAATCTGTCTCTGAGAAAAGGTATACTGCAGTGCCAACCAATAAAGTTAGAGGAAATGGTTAGAAACTCACCACTGGACAGCCATCATAGCCATAATTGATTCAGGCAAGAATCATTACTGGATGCTAATGTAAGGTTTTCTTGAGTAACAGAGTATCTATGTGGTCTCAGAGAACCTCCCCATGAGAAACTTATCACAAAGGGCAAAGAATGAACTTCATAGTGAAGAAGCCTGGCAGACACCATCTTAATTAATCCGTGGCCCGGGGGTTGGGAACCCCTGCCTTATGCAGCCTTTCTTTCTGAACTACTCATACAAACAGCCACTTCTCTAGGGTGTGTCCTGGGTGCCAGGTATTCTTAAATCTTCACATCAGCCCTACTCTTATTTCCATTTTACAGATGAGGAAACTGAGGTTCAGAAAGAGGAAATCAGAGCCAAGTTTGAAAGTGGGTCTGTCCAGCTCTGCTTGAGCAGTTTGCCCCCCACGGCCCCCTGCATCTCATTCTCTTGTTTGCTTGTTTATCATCTGTCTTCCCAGGCTCAGCTCCTTGAAGGGCACTTGTTCTGTTCTGCTCACTGATGTATCCTGAGGAACTGGCTCAATGCCTGCCCCATGATAGGAACTCAGTAAATATCTCCTGAATGAAGGACCATCGTGGGGCTTAGCACACTTAATACTTGGGCATTGGGCTTGAACTTCAGCTCATATCTGCTACTGAGAAGCTGTGTGATCTTGGATAAATTAATTAACTTCTCTGGAACACACTTTCTGAATCTATGAAATACAGATTCTGCTCCTGCCTCACAGGGGTTGTGGTGAAGATCTAATGCACCAAAGTGCTTATTGCAGTACCTGGCATTGTGTAGATGCTCAGTCCATATTTACTGAACGAACGAATGAATGAAAGTTTCAAGTGGCCTCTGTCTCTGGGGGACCCGTTTCCTCCTATAACAGTGTTTATTGGGAGCAATATGGAGGGCCTTACCTGGAGACTTTAACGTACTGTAACAAACCACGTGGGACTGTTATCTATGTATTTATTTGTGTGTTTCCAGGGTCTCCTTCTACCGTGTGTGTGCTGGACTGGCGGGGACCCTGTCTGCCTTGTTCAGGCTGTACCCCTTGTTCAGGCTGTACCCCCAGCATGCCCACAGCTGTGGCTCAGGGCAGGCAGGCCTGCTTGCTGATTGACTCAGCTCGTTTTACTTCCTGACATATTTACTGGGGCTCCCCCTGTTCCAGGTCCTGTACTGGGCACTAAGCACTTGCCTTCCTGCCCTCGATTTGTTCCCTGGGGCCCCCAACCTGGCTCATGGTCGGGGCTCGCTCGGCCCGGTTGCCTTCCCCCAAAGCCTGCCTTTGGCTGCTCTCCCAGTCCCGGGAAGCCCTGTGTCCTCTGGCTTATGTGCCCGTTTGGTACTTGACCTTTGAAATAGGCTGCTGGGCAGTCCTGGAAGCTCCTGTGTTATCGCAGCTCCTGCAGCAGAAAAGCGAATGCACGGAGGCCAATCCAACCTCCTTCCCACACCTCGTGTCCATGTTTATTTCCTCTCCTGATTGGGACTGAAGAGGCTAAACTGCTCAGGAGATCACAAGGACGGCCAGCTCGCTGGACACCTCTCGGCTGGACGCCTGCTGTCCTGTACCTGCTGGCCAGCAGGTGGCGCTGTCCCACATTTTATAGGTTGGGAGGTGAAGGAGAGCAGAGAAATCCCCGTTTTTGTCCCCCAAGTGAGACTTTAAGATCAAGGGAAAATCATGGGCATTTGGACTAGTTTTCTGGAAGAAAAAAAAATTCCGAAAATAAAATGATGAGTTAAGGCTTCCATTCAGGTTCTGTGTCTGAGTTTTGAGTTCTGCTCACAGGAGGACCCATCTTAAGTCAGAAGAGATTTTTTTTAGCTCTGCCTAGAAATGCTGCAGGAAGGACTGGTGGGGCTGAGAACCCAATTTTGTTTTTCTAAGTGCTGGAGAAGGCGGGTTCTGAGCTGTGCCCCTTTCTCTGTGTCCCTGGGCAAGTTGCAAGAGAGAAGTGGAGATGAAAGTCCCGATGTCCATGGGTGGTTGTGGTTGTGAGTTGGTGACTATAAAGCGCTTGCCCTGTGCCCACTGTGTAGAAAGCAGCACTGTGGCTGGGCTGGTGGGTCTTGGTGCTGAAGTTAAGATGGTGGGCGCCTCAGACACGCTGCTTTGACCGAGGGGTTTTGTTGGGGAATGCAGCCCTCCTTATTGTTGTAGGGAGGTGGAGCTGGCACTTCAGAGCACCATCTGTGCACAGGGAGCCGGGAGGACACAGATGAGAACCCCCAACCCCGCCTCTCGGGCCTCAGAGGGGAAAGTGTGTGATAGTCTTTCTGAAGATTCTGACCAAGGTGCTCGGGGGACAGGGACGGAGAGGGACCTGGTCTGCCCGGGCGAGTTGGTGTAGGGCATCACAGAGGAGGTGACAGTGGGATTTCTTCAGGAGAGGACATATGGGAAGGGTGTTTTGAGCAGAGGGCACAGTCCAGGCAAAGGCATGGTGATGGAAAAGCTTCAGGCGTGGCGGAGGGCGGGCTAGGGGTGCAAGGTGGACCCACGTGGGTGTGGACTTCACTCCCACAGGCCCATGGGTTCTGGGTGGGGCCTTCGGAGGTGACTTTTAAATCACCGTCTGCTTTCCTGAAACGTGGTGAGACGTGCACCGTGGAGCTGCCCAATGGCTTTCCTCAGAGCCCAAATTTCAGCCTTAAGCTGTATAAAAGGGAGAGTGACGGATTCACGGTTCTCCTATCTCCTGCTCCTTACCTGACGGCTCCCTTCCTTCTCAAGGCCGGGCGCCTCCTCGACACGCTCGCTGTCCAGTTGCTCACTTGGGCAGAGGCCTTTCCGTGCCTGCCTTCGCCTTTTATCTCCAGGACGCAGAGCTCACAGAGCTGGGTCCTGATGCATCACTTCCAGCCTCCCGGGCTCCCACCCGGCAAGGTTACGTTTGAGTGTCCAGGGGTTTTATCTGGAGGACCATTCAACTGAAGTTTCAAAGACTGTTGGCTGAACTCAATAAACAAATTCAGGGACTCTAGTTCCTCTGCCATTTCTCCCCAGAGCGTGAGCGCCTGCAGTGCCCGCCATCCTCAGGGGCTCTTTCACTGGAACCAGCACACGGTCCAGCCTGGAGCCCCTCCTGGTTGATCCTTTGTGCTGCATTTGGCTTTCTGTGGAGGGGGCCGCTTGGGCTGAGGCCACCTTGGATCTGCTGTGGCAGGGACGGTGCCAGGGGAGTTGGGCTCAAGATCGGGGATGTCACAGCTGCCTGTCTGTGTCCAGAAGGAGATAGGGGGATCCCACTGGTGGAAGCACCCTTGTATTTCAGTGTTTTGAGGTGAAGAACAGGCCAGATGCCTCGGCCCCAGCCACGGAACCGTGTCGCTGGAGCTGGGGGCAGGGTAGGGGCCCAGTGTTGGGCCGCAGAACAACATTTTCGTTTTCACCCTTCGCACTGAACAGCCGTTAAATGGAAAGGGGGCCTGTGTCCCTCCCTCAGCAGCCATGCCGGCCGCCATCCTGGCACCTCACAGAGCAGCTTTTGTTCGGGGTCCGGAGTGTAAAATTGGAGTGGCAGGTTGTCGGTGCGCACATTTTGAATTTCCTGGCTTTTATCAGCTGCGCCACTCAAAACAACAATATTTAATCCCAAATGTTTCCTTCCCTTCCCCTCCCCCTCCTGTTTCATAAACAAGGGGGCTTCCCCCCTTTTCTGCACAGTAGACTTTGCTGCCATTTCTTCAATCACAGTGAAATGTATATTTGTGATTCTTCTCTCATGTATTTGCAATTACACATACCAGGGGGCTTTAGGAGAACCTGACTTCCTGGGACCTGGTTTAATGTAACCTTCTTGCTGAGTCCTCCAACCCCACCAGCCATCTCATGAGGGAGAGTCGAACACATTTTACTTCCAGGGGTCAGATGGTGTAGCAACAACTCCATGCCATTTTATCCTCCTGGGTGTGGCTGGGGTCACATCGCCCATTGGTTTTTCCGTTATAGGGATTTTTCATGGTAGTCATTTTATTAAATAATTCTCCTAGGTGGGAGAATTAGCCCCCTGAAATTTAAAACTTGAAGTTTCTTTTTGTTGCTTAGTAACTTTGAGAAGCAATTGCTGAGCAAGACAGCTCTTGTGAGACAACCAAAAGATGCTGGCAACATCCTGTCTGGATTTTCTACGTGGGTACATACCTACGTGTGTGTAAAGTCACTGTTTGCATCTTGCATGGTGCGCTAGAGTATCCCAAATCGTGTTTCATGTAGAGAAGCAGCATGCTGTCCTAAGATGAAGCGTTTCGGAGTGAGAAGGAGCAGGTGTGACACCTGCTTGTGTCTCAACTATGGCTTCTTGGCGTGTGCAGCCATGGGCGGGTCTGAGGTCTCGGTGGGGTCTGACACCTGAGCAGGATCTGCCGCCTGGCTGAGACCCCCATGGGCCGTGGGTTGGTCAGTTTTGTGTGTAGACGTGGTCAGGCTGTAGGACCCTAATTGGCTGCCCTGCCAATTATTTGATCAAGTGCTAATCTATGGGTTGCCGAGAAGGCTTTTGGTAGCTGTGGCCAATCAGTAGGCTGTGTGAATCAGTAGGAGAATCTGGGTGGGCCTCATCCAATCCCGTGAAAGGCTTATTAGCAAAAGCCGAGTTTTCTCTGCGATGAAGAATTCTGCCTCAGGACGGCAGCATCAGATCCCGCCCGACTTTTCAGCCTGCAGCTGCCCTTACGGATTCTGGGCTTGCCCTGCCCCACAGCCACAAGAGCCACTTCCTTAAGATGAGTCTCATCATATACACACATCTCCTGTTGGTTCTCTTTCTCAGGGGGGCCCTGACTGATAACTGGCTGAGCTACGTAAGAGAACAGCAGTCCCAGGCTGCCGGCCGAGGGTCTATGAAATCAGAAACGAGCTTCTCTGTGCCTCTCTAGGACCTTTTAGGAATCTCGAGTTGTTTTCCAACGAGCGTGTGTGTCGTGGCGGGGGTGCGCAGTGATGCGAACACGCAGGACACGCATCACTGTATGTGTGCTCTGCCGGCAGGTGTGCCCACTTCACTGGGAATCAACCACCACAGCTGAATTCACGGCCACGGGCAGAGGGTTCTGGGAGAGGGTGCTGCAGGTGGTGAACTTCTGGGGTGGACCACGGAACTTATGGGCAAGGGGTGAATAAATATTGATGAGGTATACCAGGAGGTATAGTAGAGGCATGTGGCATCATGTCATGCAAAGAAACGCAGAAGTCATTCAGGTGGGTTGTGCCATCCTGTTGCCCACCCCAGCTCATCCACCAGCTGGCAGTGGAGCAAGCAGGTTAGCCCTTCTGGGCTACAGGTGTAAAAGGGTGTCAACTTAGGAAAAAAAAAAAAAAAAAAAAAGGGTGTCAACTTAGTACCTGCCTTTAGGGTTCTGAGGCACAGATGTGTTGATGCAGGTGAGGCCTTCAGAAAAGTTTCGCCACTTTGGGACACTAGGTAAGGACAGATACTTTCATTATTAAGATAAGCTCCTGCTCTGTGGCATTTGGCATTGAGCCCAAGCCCCAGTGCTGCCGCACACAAGCTCTGTGGCTTTAGGTAAGTTCCTTAACCTCTCTGAGCCTGGTGTGTAGAGGAAGGGAGGAGCTGAGCTGTCTCAGGCTTGCTGTTGTGATTAACTTAAAGGTATAAAGCTCTCTGTGGTATGCTGCCCAGCCTCAAACACCAGGAAGCCCTGGAACATCAGCCTGCCCACTGTGCTGGCTGCACGATTTATGTCCTGTCAGGACTGGATCAGGTGAGGGGAGTGAGGCCCAGCGTGCAAAGTTTAAGGTGGTGCCCACCCAACCCTGCATGTATACCTCCCTGAGAGTGACCACCGCCTTGAATTATGCACCCTGGGCACCTTGCTCCCCTCGCCCGAATCCTAGCTCTCATTTTGTCATACAAATGCCATGCCAGCTTTGCCAGGTAAGGGGATGGGCCCATGTCGCAGAGCAGGACAGAGGCCTTGCCCCAGCCCCCCTGGGCTACGTGAGCTCTTGGAAGGCAGTGGCTGCCCCTTGTTCGTCTCATGTGCTGGCATACAGCACCTGGCACACAGTAGGTGCCACATAAATGCTTACAATGGTTTGAAGGAAGGAGAAGACGGAGGATTCAAACTCTGACAGGGTTTCCCATGATCAAGGCCGTCCACTCCAGCTGCGGTGAGCAAGCGGTTCATTGTGAGGATAGGACTGAGAGCCATTTTTATCGTCCTCCCATGGAGCGCTTAGTCAGAAGGAAGGAAGCCATCTCCCACTGAGGGTGAATGCTGCTTCAGGACCGCCCTAAAGCCAGATTCGGACAAAAGGTCCCATGTTGTATGAGTCCATTTATATGGAATGTCCAGAGTAGATAAGCCTATGGAGACAGAAAGCCAGGGGCTTCCAGGGCCTGGGAGGAAAGGGGATGGGGAGTGACTGCTGATGGGTACAGGGTTTCCTTTTGGGGTGATGAAAGCACCTTGGAACTAGACAGAGGTGGTAGTTGTAGAGTCCTGTGAATGTACTAAATGCCGCTCAGTTGTACGCTTTAAAAATGGTCATAGTGGTAAATTTTATGTTACGTGTATTTTAACACACACACACACACAAGCTGATTTTGGCAGGACTCTTTGGGTGTATATGACAGACAAGATTCAGGTGAAAGGTCAGTTACTGCTCATGGGATGGAGTGGAGGTTGGTTGGCGTGTGGCTGGACACCAGGTCTGCACTGTCTCTTGGAGTAAAGGTTGCTCAGTCACGCCACAGCTCTCCATGGGCTCTCCGTCTGTGTCTTCTTCAGGCTCATGTAGAGTAACTCCCCTTTCCTCCCCGCCAAGGCCTCCTGGGTGCATATGGAAGCCTGGACCAGAGCCCCGACATGCGTGTTTGGGGAGGGAGGAGGCAGCCAGGGAGCGGCACACCTGGGAAAGCTGTCATGATGGCAAATTTGGGAAGGGGTCGTTGGGGTGCTTCTGAGATTAAGGCCGAACAAGGCGATGGAGTAGGTCCCACGGGACAGCCTCCACCACCCAGTGGGTTCCCCGGAGAACTGGGCAATTAACGGGTATCTCGGTGCCACGTAGACTTGCAGTTCGGACCACCTGAGTCAACGTGACACCACAAGTGCGGGCATGAGTGTCGGGGTGCATGTTCTGTGGGTTTGCAAGTTCGTAAGCCACGACTAAATAATGGGTCTTGGTGGCTGGTTCTGTAGTTGATGGGACATCTGTTCAGCTTTTGACTAAAAGCCAGTGGGAGATCTCTTTGTCTGATCCCCAAAGATAGTTTCACCTACTGTTCAGGAAAGAGACTGTGATAGCTCTAAAACAAATAAACAAAACCCAGCTTCAAACATGATTGGTGTCCTGGGGGAGTTTCCTTTCCTAACCTTAATTTTGGGATTAATTTGTTTTAGAAGTTCCTTGGCTGCTTATGTGTGTACACGTGTGTGCATGCATGTATGTAAGAAAAGAAACACTAAGAAGAAAACGTGTCATGTTCCTCTGAAACCTCCTCCGGCTGGGTTCCCTCTCTGTACCTTGAGGATAGCCTGGCCTGGGGCCTCTCTCATGTCCATGGTCTTCTTTGAATCTGGCTTTGAAAGAATAAAAGGAAATCGGGCCACCCCGAGCCTTGCTCCCATAGTAGCTCCATGCCAGGACTGTCCTCACCTGTGTATTTTGAGTGTTTTATTATTAACACAAAGTGATCTTGGTTAATAAAAATACAGAGGCAAAAGCTGGGTGCTCTCTGGTTTCCAGCTTTGGTCCTTTATCATGCTCATTAAGGTAAAATAGCTCGCTACTTTGATCCCCCACCCCCACCCCCACCCCCGTTCCTGCTCCTGGAGGTTGGGGTCGGTGCTGTGCAACTCTCTCCCCTGAGCTTATGGATTTGAATTTCAAATTATGGGGCTCCAAAGACTCGTTCTGTAATGGTTCCTGAATTCTTGTCATTCAGTAGGAAGTATTAGTTATAAATGAGTTTCGTTTTTGTTTTTCTTTATTACTTTATAGAGTATCCAAGCTATGCAAGAGTATATTTTCAGGGTTAAATATTCAAATGATTCTGAAGTTCAGGGCAAAAGGTGCTGCTCCTTCCCTCCCCAGGGAATCACCCTCCATTTAACAGAGTATCTAGGTTTCAGAGCCTCCTTCTAGGTTCCTTTCCAGGCACTTATATATGTGTATAGATAGTAACAGTTTTGTCATTTAATGCCACATTCAATGGTAGCCAATATTCAATGTATAGAATAATTCTATACATATTTATTGGTTCAGCTAATATTTCTGAGCACCTGCAATGTGCCAGGTATGATGCTGGGAGCTTCAGATTCAATAGTGAGCCATCACACAGCTCACAGGCTGCAGGCATGTTGTGCTGGGACTTAGTTTCCCTTCCGTTTAACAGAGTATCTAGGCGTTCTCTCCATGGTCATCCTTATATGTCTGTCCTGTACTCTTCAATGTTGAGAGAGAACACTGAATTTTGATGGACAGCAAATTGAGTTCCAAATGATTTTCCATTATAAAAAAGGAAGCAGTGAAGATCTCGTTGAGCACCTGGGTGTTTTATAAGATTTAAAGATTTTGGGACGTCCCTGGCAATCCAGTGGTTGAGACTTCGCTTTCCGATGCAGGGAGTGTGAGTTCGATCCCTGGTCGGGGAGCTAAGATCCCAAATGCCTCCCGGCCAAAAAACCAAAATGTAAAACAGAAGCAATATTGTAACAAATTCAATAAAGACTTTAAAAATGGTCCACATCAAAAAAATTAAAAAAAAAAAGATTCTTAGGACAGCAAGACAGACACAACACACCAAGCCTCTTCTAGAGGAGACTCCTTCCCGTTTGCATACCATAGTATTGCAAATTACAGTTTTCAAAACAGAGTCTTCAAGTACGAGTTCTCACTGAGTCTTCACTACCAGCCTGGGAAGCAGATACTGATAGTTCTACAGTTATACAGATGAGGAAACTGAGGCTCAGAGAAGTCACAAAACTGGCCCAGGGTTCCAGAAGCGGCAGAGCCTTGAGTTCAGACTTTGTGATGCTTACCCAAGAACTTTCCATTTCAACTCCATCTGGAGTCTGGCTGCTATGCTCAGGGTTTGATCTCTGCCCATGTGAGTGTCTCTAGGAGTTGTCACAAATCTGAAGAGGAAGCACATAGCCATCTCCAACCTCTGACAGAAAGCCAGGCCTTTTCTCTTCCATATGATGGTCCATTTCATACCTGGAACAAGGAGATTTTCCTATTCCAGGGGTGCTAAGCCATGACTCCCTTGGAACATTATAATATCAGAGTATGAACAATTCCCAAATGTCGCTTGTCAACGTCTCCCACAGCCCTGACACCTGGAGAATGGAAGACCATTCCAGAGGAAGAGAGATGCCCTTTGAATCATTTTTTCAGGTACATGTCACTCTGCTTGAATTATTTTTCTTGAAGGAGAACACTTTTCAATAGTCCAAAGCACGGACCAGTCATTTGTGAGAGCTCTTTGACGTGTTGCTGTTTTAAAAATTAAGTATGTGGAGTTTGCAGAATGGACACGGCCTTTCAGTTTTTTAATTTAAGGTTTAAAAAGTGCTTTCACGCTATAATCCTTGGGGGACAGGAAAGGCTGTTTGTTCTGTCCCGGGCCTCCAGGAAATCTGGCCCAGACCACCTACGGGAAATTAGCTTGAGACCTCAGCCTAGCTGGGAGGTGACAGCAGCGCTTCTCGGCACTGTGGCTATAGTTCTCACTACATAATCTAATCTTTCAAGGATATTTTCATCTGGAGAGGCAGTGAGCTGAATAACTAAACAGACACAATGCTGCTAATCCCTCTTCCTGAGGCTGAAGGGTTGAACTCCTTGCCTTCTGTTTTAAGGCAGTGAGCTCAAAGTGGGCTGTTGGGATCAACATCAGAATTTCATAAAAAGCATTTGGTTTTGTAGTCTGTGCTGACTGTATTCAGTGTCCCTGGTTCTACTATGTGTCTGGCACTGCTCTAAGGGCTTCAAATAGAGTAACTTGGTTACTCCTACCGTAGGAAGTGGGTACTGTTATTACACACAGAGATGTTAAGTAATTTGCTCAAGGTCACATAGTAAGGAGGGGGTGTGGGTTGGGATTCAAACCCAGACCAGCTGCTTCGGAATCCATGCTCTTGACGCCTGTGCTCCTTGTTAAAGAGGAAGGCTCTGAACGACTCTGAAATGTCTGCCTAGTCAATTTTCATTCATTCAGTCATTTGTTCATTCATTCATACACTTCTTCATTTGCATTCAGCACCTGTGCTGTGTGAATGCCAAGGTGATTTAGATAGAGGCACTCATAGGCCTCCCATGAGTTGGCAGCCAGACATGGAAATGAATAAACCTAGAAGTAATTATGATGCAGAGAGTAGAGGGCAGCAATAGCTGTGCAGGGACCAGAGTGGCCAACGGAGTGAGGGAAACATTGAACTCAGAAGCAGGAGAAAGTCAGGAAGGCTTCTCCAGTGGGTCAGGAGGAGGAGGGTGGGGCATTTGGCATGAAGAGGTGATGATGCAATGCCTTTTGGGAAACTCCTGGGGCATGTGGTCAGCGTGGAGGGCTGTGAGAGGGAGCAGAGTAGAGGCAGAGAGGAGCCTGGACTTGGTTAGCTTGGCCTAGGCAGGGTTTTAATGAGAATCTTATAAAAAAGCAGGCAGGTGAATAATTCCATTAGACCTGGTCATTCAGCAGCTTAGCAACCAGCATTTCCAGGTGGCATATGGGGTGCGAGGGCACGGTCCTTGCTGAAACCAACAGGATGTAGGACTTTATTTCTGCAAAACCAGAGTCTCTCACCTGGTCATCAGAATATCCACAGAATACCACTGACAATGGCCTCTCAACGGCTCAGGAGCTGTTGCCATGTGGCTCAGCCAGCTTCAGCCCCCTCCCCCCAGAAGACCCAGGAGCTCTAAGCAAAGTCCAGCCCCCCAGGACACAGGTCAGGGGCAGGTTCTTGACCCTCATCCATCACAGCGTGACTACCGTCTGGTGCAGGATGTGAGTGGGTTCCAGCTGGTTCCATCCCAGTGGCGGCAGACAAACCATCCTTGCATTTTTGCTCTGCAGCCCCAGCCCTAGGGCAGCACACAGACCCCAGCAGAATGCCCCTCTCTCCAAGCCCAGCTTGGCAGAGCCGATGCTGAAAGTGATGCTCAGTCAGCCGGGTTCAGAGTGGCTTTGCAGTGGGGAATGTTGCAAAGATATTTGGAGCTGGAAATTGCCCTTCGCTCTTTTGAAAGGTGCAAAATGATTCAGTAATTACTTCAAACGTGGGGGCCTCCTTCCTCGCCTCACCTGAACTCCCTGTCAGCTTCCGCCTGTCAGACTTGTGTTGGTTTGAGCTGGGTGTTCCTTTCCCCATCTTCCCCCCACCTCCCTGTTTCCTCTGCCCTTTGCAGCCCTCCTCTGCCCGCCTCCCCGCCCCCCCCCCAAATCTGGAGCTTGGAGTGAGTTCTAAGGGCGCCTCATTAACGACTTAGATTTCTTGTGACTGCTTCTTTCTTCGTTTGTTTGTTTTCAAGCTTTCTCTTAAATAACCTCATAGAGAGGGGCCCCGTTTATTTTTCTTGCTTAGTGTATCCCTGCCAATCAGTTCTTCACCAAACAAAGGTCGCCAGGACTAAAGAGAAGTGGGGAGCTTTTCACTGAGGGAAAGGATTCCAGCAGACACACCTGCCCCCGGGAGAGTGGCCCACTTGGAAGGGCTGTTTGCTAGGTGATGCACCTTAAAACAGCTCACCTTTATGTGCCAGAATGACGGCCATTTCATAGATTAGGAACCTGGCACAGTTAGTTGCTCAAGGTCTCACAGTACATTATGCAAATGGACTCCACATTCATGGTCTGTCTAAACCAGCGCCATCCAGTGGAAATATAAATGAACTCATGTATAATTCTAAATTTTCTGATAGGCCCATTATAAAGAGTGAAAGTAAAATTAATTTTAATAATATACCTTATTTAACTCAATATATCAAAAATATTATCAACATTATAAATATCAGTGAGTGTTTGGGCAGAATGTTTGTGTCCCCCCAAATCCAGTGCAGTGATACTTGGAGGTGGTGGCTCTGGGAGGGTTAGGGTTAGATGAGGTCGTGAAGGTGGGCCCCCCAAGATGGAATCAGTGTCCTTAGAAGAAGAGGAAGAGGCCAGAGCTCTCTCCTCAACGTGAGGGTACAGCGGAAGTCGACAAACGCCCCTGTACAGGGCTCCCTGATTTAGAAGCGATGTTGGATGTTTACCTGCACATCGCTATGTCTCTGCAGAGAAGGATGAGCTGAGCCTCTTGGTTTTGAGGAAAGGAAGCTGAAGTAGTGTGATGGGTTCAAGCCTGTCTATGACCATTTCCATATGTTTTCGTAATCCAGGTGGTGAAGTTAATTTCAGATCCTTCCCTCGTCAAAGACAAAAGGAAAAGTGGATCTGTAAGCCCTTAGTCTTCTGCTTTTACTTGGTTAGAGTGACACTATTTTTCTTCTCTAGAACGTTATTATGTATTTTTTTTTTTTTTATAAATTTATTTATTTATTTATATTTATTTTTTGGCTGTGTTGGGTCTTCGTTTCCGTGCGAGGGCTTTCTCTAGTTGCGGCGAGCGGGGGCCACTCTTCATCGCGGTGCGCGGGCCTCTCACTGTCGCGGGCTCTTGTTGTGGAGCAAAGGCTCCAGACGCACAGGCTCAGCGGTTGTGGCTCACGGGCTTAGTTGCTCCGTGGCATGTGGGATCTTCCCAGACCAGGGCTCGAACCCGCGTCCCCCGCATTGGCAGGCAGACTCCCAACCACTGCACCACCAGGGAAGCCCGTTATTATGTATTTTAATAGCAAAAAAAATATTACATTGGAACAATGGGGAAATAATGAAAGCATATTGTAAAAATACTAAGTGGTCCTCAGAGGCAGATTTGCACACATGTGGATTAGTAGTTTGAATAGAATGTATAATGTAGCTATATTGTTTTCCATGCTAATGAAATACATCAGTCACTGAAAAACTTTTTTCAAAAATAGCTTAGTCCTTTATGTGAGCTCATTTTACCTCAGTTTATAAATTTGGAAAGCAAGGAAATGGGGAAATGTAGAAGAGGAAAAAAGAGTTAAAACACACTGCTTACTCTGATGATGGAATGCTGTTGAGTGTAACATCACCTTTGGAACGGGAGAATTCTACTTGCACATTTAGTTTTCTTTCTGTTCATTTATTAATTTGTTCAACAAATATTTGAGTCAGATCCTGAGCTGGGAGCTGGGGAAACCGCAGAGAAGAAGACCAATGAGGTCCCTGCTCACATGGGCCTCCGAGTTCAGTGGGGGAGACAAGTAAATACTGCAGAACCACAGTGTGGTTGGGATTGCAAGGGGAGTGCAGGTGTATGGGGGTTTGTACAGAGGGCCCTAAGCTGGAAGGGGGTGGCGTCTGGCCAACGGAGGTGGTCCCTGGGAATTGATGCTTGCTCTGAGACCTGAAGGGGGAGGACTTGGCCAGGTGAAGAGCAGACAGGGGCCAGGGTGCTGCACGCAGAGGGAACAGCATGTGCAAAGGCCCTGAGACTAGAAGGAGCCTGGGGATTTTGACCCCAGTCTGTGCCACAGGTGTAAACTGGCAGAGGAGACCTTCTGTGGGAGACCCTGGCTGTGAAAGGCGCTCTGTCCCCACCCAACTGCCCATCAGCAGGCACAGTGCCCACCATTGCCCACATTGTTAGGAGCCAAGTGAGAGTTTCTGTCCCAGAAAGCAGACCTGACTGGTGTCTGCTGGGGAATCCCAAGGGTGGCATGGAGCAAGGAACACCGTGCACTTGGGGCAGAGCTCATCTTCCGTTCGGCAGCGCCCCCAGCTCTTCCTTTGTGTTGCACTTTGTAGCCCCTGCTACATAGATTTAGCTTAGTGATGACAGCACATTCTGTTTCTTTTCTACCCAGTATCTACCCTTCCTTTTCCTTTTACCAGAACTCTGACCTAGTCCAGGGCACCCAGCCCCAGCCCCATCTATGTCAGGGGTCAGCAAACTACAACCCAAGGGCACCGCCTCTCTGTGTAAATAAAGTTTTATTGGCACACAGACACATCACTCATTGACGGCTCCTCCGTGAGTACTGTTGCGTTGCAATGACAGTCGAGTAGTTGTGACAGAGGCTGTGTGGCTCACAAAGCCCAAGATACCTACTACCTGGTCCTTTACAGAAACAGTTTGCCAACCCAGGTCTAAGTCAATGGCTCACCTCCCAGCTTCCATTACAGCTGGTTCGGGGACTAGGCTGTGGAGTGTCAGGCAAGGCATGCAGCTTCTCTGAATCTCAGTTCCTGATCTGTACACACTTTATGTACATTATTTCACTTCAACTTCATAGCAGCCCATGAGGTAGGTTCTATGGTTATCTTGAAACTGAGGAAAAGGAGGAACAGAGAGGTCCAGTAGCCCACCCAAGATCACACAGCTTGAAAATGGTGGAGTCAAGACTGGAATCCTTAACCTTAGAATCCTGGAGTTGAGGGCTGGTGGGAGTGGGCAGGAGGAGGGAGCTGTTTGGATTCCTATGAATCGCTGATCCTAGTTAACATTCTCATGTGGAGAGTGAGGTCACCCACACTTGTGTTCCTGTTCTCCCTCACGTGTAGCATGGAGAGGGGTGAAGCATGTGGGCTTGGAGTCCAATTGCCTGGGTTGAAATCCTAGTTCTGCTTACTGAGCCTCAGCTCCCCCCATCTGTCTAATGGTAAAATGAGGTTAGTAACTCCTAGGGCTCTTGGTGGAGTTATGTGGGTAGTACTAATAATGGTCGTAACTTGGTACACAGTAAGTGCTCAGTAAAACTAGCTATTATCATTTGCTCAAAAACAACCTTTGCCAAAGGGAAAAAATACAAGGTTCAACTCAATCATTTGGTGAATCAATTATTAAAGAAGAATTGGGAGGAGGAAGTGAAAACCATCGCATGGGATCCCTTGACACGTGAGTCCCGGTTTTATTTTGTTCACTCTTGATGCGAGAGGTGCTTTTGTTATTCTTTCAGATGAGGAAAATGAGGCTCGGAGAGGAACATTCTCTAGCTCACAGCCCCTAGCGGGCAAGTGGCAGGTGGGTACTCTCTGTGAAGCCCAGAGGGGTTTGCAGCCCACACTGTGGCTAGACCCAGTCTCACTAGCTAACAACCAACGTTGCAGAATCCACAGTGATTTTTAACTTTCTCTGCTAAGAAGTGGCAAGCCAGGCCCGAGTGACTTGCCCAGACCACAGGGGGAGTTTAAACTGGGCCCAAATTAGAGCTCAGAGCAACCAGGTTTACGGTCTGAGGCTGGGGTTACTAGCTCAGACCTCAGTTTTTTGGCCTATGAATTTCTACTGAGTCAGTTAAAAACCAAATGAATCTATTTAAGTGAAAATGCTTAGAGGCAGGGAATTTAATTATTCAATGACTTGTTTCTTTCCCTTTTTTACTATTGAAATTAATTAAAAAATAATTTCAAAAATGTATGGCTGACACTCTGCCAGGAACATGTCATGTGTAAAATTATTCCTCTCTGCATCGTGTATTCCTAAATCCCGGCTGGTCATCTATTTTCATAAGACCATTTGGAGCCCACCTTTAGGGATTTTTTTCCCAAACAAATTAAGATTTATAACTTTTCCTTGGGAAAGAAAATCCTGATGGTTATATATACACACGCACAAACACACGTGCACACACACGCATATATGTGTGTAGGTATAAATATATACATGTGGATATATATGCGTATTATCTTAGCACAGTTTTTAGGCTAGCTAGTAGCGAGTGATCAGAAATAGCTAAATGTCAAATGCAGTAATACTGGTTTAAATATTGACTTTTATTTTTTTTTTTAATTTTATTTATTTATTTATTTATTTATGGCTGTGTTGGGTCTTCGTTTCTGTGTGAGGGCTTTCTCTAGTTGCGGCAAGCGGGGGCCACTCCTCATCGCAGTGCGCGGGCCTCTCACTATCGTGGCCTCTCCCGTTGCGGAGCACAGGCTCCAGACGCGCAGGCTCAGCAACTGTGGCTCACGGGCTTAGTCGCTCCGCGGCATGTGGGATCCTCCCAGACCAGAGCTCGAACCCGTGTCCCCTGCATTGGCAGGCAGACTCTCAACCACTGCGCCACCAGGGAAGCCCTAAATATTGACTTTTAAATCATAGCCTCTGACTGACATCAGAACTGATTTGAACTTTTGGGTCATTTCTTTGTTTAAAACTTCTTCCCACCTACTGTATAAGGTGTATGTACTCATTAAAGAGATGCACCTCCATCTCTTCAGCTGCTAAATACGCCTGTTAAATGTGATGTGTTTCTTTCCAGTGTGTATTTTTTTTATGTACTCCTAGTTAGTACACGTGGTACAGTTTTGTATTCTAGTACAACCCTTGTTAAATGTGATGTGTTTCTTTCCAGTGTGTGTGTATATATATATATATATTTTTTTTTTTTTTTTAAATAAGTTTATTTATTTATTTTTGGCTGCATCGGGTCTTCGTTGCTGTGCGTGGGCTTTCTCTAGTTGCAGCGAGCGGGGGCTACTCTTCGTTGCGGTGCACAGGCTTCTCATTGCGGTGGCTTCTCCTGTTGTGCAGCATGGGCTCTAGGGGCGCGGGCTTCAGTAGTTGTGGCATGCGGGCTCACTAGTTGTGGCTTGTGGTGTCTAGAGTGCAGGCTCAGTAGTTGTGGCGCACGGGCTTAGTTGCTCCACAGCATGTGGGATCTTCCCGGACCAGGGCTCGAACCTATGTCCCCTGCATTGGCAGGCGGATTCTTAACCACTGTGCCACCAGGGAAGTCCTCCAGTGTATGTATATTTTTATGTGCTCCTAATTGGTACATGTGAGTACAGTTTTGTATTCTCCTTTTTTTCACTTCAGATTATATTGTAGGCGTTTCCCCAGGCATTACGCAGTCTTTAAATTATTTTTGGTGGCTGCGTAGTATTTCATTCATTGGGTACTGAGGCTAATTAACTACACTCCTGTATTTAAACCTTGAGGCTGTTTCTCACTTTTCAATGTCACCAATAAAACCCAGCCATGAACAGCGCTGTGTAAAAGTTCTGCTCCTGAGCACCCGGTCGGAGCAGGCTCCCCCTTCAGTGTCTGCCACACTGTCCTGGTTATCTCCTTTGTCATACACTCATTAACAGTAGCTCCTCTTGCCTACTTGTCTGCACTCCCTCTAGAATCAAAGTGTCGGGGAGTGGGTCCTCTTGGCTGGGCCCACTGGGGTGTCCCCACCCCCATGGTGGCCTCGGTCACAGCTGGTCGCCTGCTTCACATTGGGACATCAGCTGGCGGCCACGGCCTGGGCAGGAGCCCGCCTCCCGGGCGTGTGGCAACTCTGCTCAATTTTCCGTAAATCCCAGACTGCTCTAAAAACTAAAGTCTGTTAATTAAAAAAAAATCTTTCCTGGTCTGTTCAGGAAAATTGCCCCTTAAACAAAGGGGGCATTAACAAAAGAAAAACTTACCTAGGATATTTGGGACAGATGGGCCCAGGAGAAACTGGGTGAATGTGTAGAACCTTCACCCCTAGAGATATCTTGGGATGCACGCTGTTTGCAGCTCCAGGGCAAGGAAGGGGAGCAAGAGGGCTGCGGGGTGGCTATGTCTGCCTCTAACTCAACTCTTCAAGGCTCCGCCCTCTTCCCCCGCACCGCAGTATGAAGAGTCCTGCCTCTACACAGCTCGCCGGCCTTGTCTCTGGCTTGTTTTCCCGTGTAGATGAAATGCCTTGCACCAAAGGAAAATTATACAGTGTAAACATTTATTCAGAAAAATGGTTTGCAGCGTTACCTTCCCGGAGTGCTTGGCTGAGAATCAAAGCCTGGTATGAACGCCTGCTGGCATGGACAGGAAATGGAACCCTCTGCTCAATATATTTCCAGCTTTTATGAGGCAGCTTTAGTGGAGACGTGTCAGCCTCTTGCCCAAAGCACAGGCTGGACAGAGCCCTGCCCCCCACGCCCGACGGATGCCCGGGTGCGGAGACGGGTCGAGAGTGTTGGCACCAGGGGCTTGGCGACCAAATGATGCTATTGGTGACTTTCAACTCAGTTCGAGGGGGCGAGTGAGAAGAAAAGGGGGTACAGTGACCTCAGAATCCTGTGGGTCTGAAAGGGATGGTCTCACTCGTGTCCTGGACACCAAGACCACGAACTCTGAAGATGTCCCCATTTGGAGACACAGGCACACGTTGCCCCTGACTTTGGCACTTCTTTTTTTCTGCTTGATTCTCTCCAAGCACAGTTGCAGGTTGAATTGTTTCCTTTGAAAAAATATGTTCAAGTTCTAACCCCTGGTACCTTTGACAGTGACCTTATTTGGAAATAGGGTCTTTGCACGTGATCCAGTTAAGATGAGGTCATTAGGGTGGGCCCTGATCCAGTGACTGGTGTCCTTATAAGAAGAGGGAGACACAGAGATACAGGGAGAGGCCATGTGACTATGGAGTAGGCAGAGATTGGAGGGATGTATCTACAAGCCAATGAATGCCAAGGACCTCCGGCAACACCAGAAGCTGAGAGAGGGGCACAGGACAGATTTTTCCCACAAGTGTCAGAGGGTGTGGCCCTGCCAACACCTTGGTTTTGGACTCTGGCCTTCAGAACTGTGAGAGAATAGATTTCTGCATTTTAAGTGCCCCAGTTTGTGCAATTTTGTTACAGCAGCCACGTGACACTCATACATACTGGATAATTTATTGCTGATGTTTAGGGCCTGCCTTCTCACCCCATCTCTGTGCAAACAGAGATCAAGGGGGAGCGCCTCGTTTTTCACCCACAAAGGCAGTGATGCTCACCTGGCGCTCTGGTACCAGCCAGGCTGGGAGCTCCCTGTGGGCAGGAGGGACCCTTCCCCACTCACAGAGTGTCTCCTGCTAGACAGAGCCTCAACCTTGAAAACAGATGTCCAGGGTTTCAGCCAGGGTGAGCTTTCCTCCTCCCATGTGCTCTGGAAAACGGGGGACACCCCAGAACCAGGGGGAAAGCGGGACAAGCCTGGGCCCTGGAGGCTGGACCCTCATGCCTGGGCTGGATATGGTCAGCTACATGGAGCAAAGTCCTGGTCCTCTTCTGCCAGGGACTGTGACCTCCAGTCCTCGCCTGCCAGGCTTGGGGGCCTCTCCCAGAAACTCCTGCCAAGTGCAGGGTTTAGGGGAAACCAGGGAGCAGCCCATGCTTCTCCTCTCTCTCCCACGGCCTGAGGTGGATGGGAAGAAGGCAGAGTATGGCTGGGCTTGAGGGGCCAAGTGCAGGATCAGATCCCTTTGGGGCTCAGGGAAGTGATAGAGTCTCGTTGAGTTGGCACTGGGACCCAGGAGACCTAATATTTTTTGCATAATCCACTTGTCTGACTTTTATTTATTGAGCACCTACTGTGGCCAGGCATTATCATTAGTACTGAGTGAATGAACCCAGATCCCCACCCTCCTGGGGCTGATGTTCTGGTGATTAATAACGACTCTACTGAGATGGTGCTTAGGTGTACACTCACTCATTTGTCCTCACGCAAAGTTTGGTGAACGCCAGAAAAGGGGGTGGGAGAAGCACTGGCAGTGTTTGCGGTGGGGGGTGGGGCCTCCTGGTGAACAGCTGAGGAGGGGCATGGGCAGTCAGACCAGCAGAGCCGCAGGGAAGGAGACCTGCCCTGCCCCACCCCCACAGGGGAGCTGGCTGTAACTGGATCACGCATCGTTCTGTTCCGGACTCTGTTTGCCTTATGTGTTTATGGCTTCTGAAGTTATGACTTCATGATCAGGGGGTCATGGCTGAGGCCTGGGAAGGGGTTCTCATTCTCTGCTGGACCCTCTGCTCTAAGCAGTGGAGTTCCCACTGTTTCAGCTCGCTCCGGACCTGTGTCCTCAGGCACGGGACTTGTGTCCTCTTTACTGTCTTGCCTATTTCTCCAGATGTCTGTGTTCAAATCCCCCTTTCACCATGTTATGGGCAGGAGGGCAATTGACTTAACTTTTCTGCTCATCAGCTTACCCCGAAATGGGGGGGTGTCGCTGCCTGGTGCCTGGCCTCCAGAGGGTGCTCAGCAGAAGCTCACTGTCTTTCATCCAGGAGGCCTCGGATGTCCAGCCCAGAAGGATGGAAGGCTCCCTGGGGGTGTTGTACCCCCGAATCAAAGGGTACCGTTCTCATTCTGTGTTCCTCGTGGGAATTCCGGGGGGCTTGAAATTCCTCTTAGCACAGTGTAGTGTGAGGACTGAAAGAAGAACTAAGGGAAGTTGAATGGAGAAGACGAGAGCGTCTCAAGGTGAAGGTGGCCCCTGGCTGCGTGATGCACAGGTGCACGAGTGAGGATTAGGTGTCCTGACCTAAGACTCCGTGGACGAGCCATTGTCCTCCTGTCTGTGCAGCTGATTGTATCAATAGGCGGAGGGCAATTAGCTGTGCCCGTTCCCTGCACCAAGCCAACGGGGCTGTTTTAATCTCCCACAGCTCTGACTAAAGAGGAGGCTTCGTTGCCTTATTTCTGAAAAACGAATAAGAAAGCAGTGGTTGGAGTTGCTTTTCCTCTTGTGATTTTCAAATAAAATCAGAGACTAATCCCTCGTCTAATACCAACTTATTAAGGGCTGATTTAGAACGTAGTCAACTCCATTTATGAACAACGGTTAATATTTCTTTATAGAAAGCTATACTATTTTCAGAAGCATTTCAGACAGACATCCTAAGAAGACTTAGCAGGCTCAAGATGTTTACCTTGGACCCAAATCTTGTTTTTAATTAACCGAGTCTTCAACAGTCCATCAGAGAATGCAGTTATCTGCCAAACTTCACACCTAAGGGGAAAAAATATTCCCAATAAAATTTTCCTTAAAAAAAATCCACTCGCTTTTACCACTAAGACGTCCTCAACATATTTAAATCAATCCCTCTCCATGAACACACAGAAAACTAATGTTCTAGATCCCAAGCCTGTCTCTGTGTGTCCCAGATTTCGGGAAAGCCATTTAATTCAACATTAAGTTTTCAGCAGACACTAAAGCAGGGATTCTGCGAAGATGGAGGGGCTGAATGTGTGGGCGCAGTGAGTCTAAGTTTTCCAGGCTGCAAACACACATTCCTGCGATACCACACATTCTGCGAGGAAAGTTTAAATGATCGTATTGTCTCAATTCGCCTTACAGGAGCAGCTGCTTATGGAAAGTAAAGCTTTCCTTCTCTCTGTTCAAAAAGAGACTGGTTTCATAGAGAGGCTGTGGGTTTCTCTCATGCTTCAACATCCAGCAATTTGGAGTTTATTTCAAGGTACTGGGTTGGACAGAGTGTATTTTCTCAGGCGTAAGTTCCTTGGGAATAAGGATGTGGAGGTCCATAGAGTTTGAACCTTTCTGTTCTGTTTACTGCTGCCCTCCCCTCCATGGCACTGGGTACCTAAGAGGCTTTTGTTAAATATTTATTGAATAGGGCTTCCCTGGTGGCGCAGTGGTTAAGAATCCGCCTGCCAATGCAGGGGACACGGGTTCGAGCCCTGGTCCAGGAGGATCCCACATGCTGCAGAGCAACTAAGCCCGTGCGCCACAACTACTGAGCCTGCGCTCTAGAGCCTGCAAGTCACAACTACTGAGCTCACGAGCCTACAGCCCGTTCTCCGCAACAAGAGAAGCCACCTCAATGAGAAGCCCGCGCACCGCAACGAAGAGTAGCCCCCGCCCACCGCACCTAGAGAAAACCCATGTGCAGCAACGAAGACCCAACGCAGCCAAAAATAAATAAATAAATAATATTTATTGAATAAAAAAGTGCTCCTTGAATAGGTGTAACAGCTTGTTTTACAAATAATTTCCTAAATTTTACCTACAAAGATTCTTGGAATTTTAGATCATCTGTCCTACCCCAGCAAAGGTACTTGGACACACACACACACACACACACACACACACACACACACACACAGCTTGTTGATTGTCGTAGATTGGTGAGTAGAAACTTAGCCTTTTTTCTTCTGATTTAGCTTTTAGCTTGTCCTGAAAACAACAACAACAACAACAGCAACAAAACCTCATGTCAGTGAATGAAATTCTTAAGTCTGTCTCATGTGGTTTAGTGGAACCAGGCTGGTTTGTGAAGGAGGATGTGATATTGTAGAAAACCCCCAGATCTTGACTTCACCACTTCCAAGCTGTGCGGCCGTGGAAAAGTTACTTACCTTCTCTGGGCCTAATTCTCCTTATCTGTTAATTGTGGAATTGAATTGATACTCTTAGCAGCCCTGCCAGTTCTGACAACCTGGGCAACTAGAGGAAGAATGAATCCTCAGGTTTAAGATTCAGAATTACAGATGTGATTCACTGCTTTTGCATGGCAGTTAATAGAGTAGGACAAGAGCCCTACAGTGAAAACTCTGTGTTTCTGAAAGGTTGACCAGTAACATATTGGTTTTCTTTTGCTGGCTTTTTGGGGAAAATTCTTTTTATATTTACCTTTGTGTTTCTCTTGCACACTTCTTTCTGTCACAGAGTAATTTTATTACTTATTTTGGTTTGAGATATGAGAGAGCAAGTATTTACTTATTTTAGTATTTATTCTTAACCCATTTCAGAAGAAATTTAGAATGACTTAAACTAAAATACAAAGTATAAAAATCATTAATCCAGAATAAAAGGCAAGATTGAGGAGAATAAAGGTGCAGAGATAGACAGAAATTATATTACAAAATCTAGACCGAGGGAATTAAGCATACAACTTAGCTCTGAGCTTCCTAGCAGCCAAGGAAAAAAAGCAAAACTAAGAGAGTGTTGTTAATGTTAAAGGTTAGGGAGGCAGAAATTCAGAAGGGGCTGACGGTCCTCAGTTGTCTCCTTAAAGTTCCTGGAACGTTCTTTTTTTTTAATAATAAAGAGTTAATTGTATAATCAATTTTTATATGATTGAGTACAGCTCTCTTTTTTTTTTTTTAATTTATTTTATTTATTTATGGCTGTGTTGGGTCTTCGTTTCTGTGCGAGGGCTTTCTCTAGTTGTGGCAAGCGGGGGCTACTCTTCATCGCGGTGCGCGGGCCTCTCACTATTGCGGCCTCTCTTGTTGCGGAGCACAGGCTCCAGACACGCAGGCTCAGTAATTGTGGCTCATGGGCCCAGTTGCTCCGCGGCACGTGGGATCCTCCCAGACCAGGGCTCGAACCCGTGTCCCCTGCATTGGCAGGCAGATTCTCAACCACTGCACCACCAGGGAAGCCCCCTGGAACGTTCTTGATCCTGGTCTGAAAGGAAGATTTTGTGAGAGTGTGGAATCTCTTGCTCAAGTTCAAATCCAAGAAGCTGAAAGTTACTGACCTTCAGTTTCAGGTGCTCAAAAAATGTTAAAGTTTGCTGGCAAAAGTATAGATGATATTTTTTCCCAGGAATTAAGAACTGATGAAAATAAGCAAATCTTACTGAAAGAGGATGTGTGATATGGAAAAAAACCAAAACAAACCCCAAAACCACTGGGTGGAGGTAAAGAGACCTGGATTTGAATTGCAGCTCTGCCAATAATCTCTGTGTCTTAGGGAAGGTCCCACAGCCTCTCTGGGCCTCAGTTTCCTCATCAGTAAAATAAGAGGGTTAAACCAGGCTCCTTTGAGATCTCACGTGTGAGAGTTCTGCTCCTGTGACTATAATGGTATGGGGGGATTATTCTTTTGTCGTCCACAGTCAGACCTGCTTAAGGCACAAAGCTTGCATCTCAGAAATCACTTTGAGACTGCCATGTTGGACTCCCTAGAAAGTAAAATGGCCCCCTTCTAATATAACCTCTTGAAAGAAAAGGTCTCATCTCGTCATGTGGAATTTTTCCAACCGAAGCACATTTCTGTGATACAAGGCGTACACATTTGGCTGCAGGTGAAATACGTCGGCACAGACAAGGGTGTCAGGCTTTCTCGGGCTCAAACAGGGCTATCACGAGGCTGAAAAACTGCAAAGAGGTTTTTCCAAGAAGTCGTCCCTGGGCAAAAACGTCGCCACTTTCATTGGGGAAAAAAATGGTTTCAAATATTGCCTTTTGTTTTTATGGAAAATGGTGAAAAGTTTCAGGGAAAACCACAAAATCCTTTGCTTTTATTGAAACCACAAAAATTGATTAATTTTTTTTAAAGAACAGTTTTTGCTGAGGGCTGAACTTTCTTCTTTGAAAGGCTCTACTTTTCTTCTTTTTTTGAAATATCTCCTGAGAGCCCCATGAAAGGTCTTTCTGTTAGCTTGGCTGAGCCGAGCCCAGGCATCCTGGAGCTCTACACAGAAGCATATTTTCTGTGCCCAAACACTGCCTTCTGGGGATGTCTTCATGCTCCGATCTCCAGATACTGGCTTACCTCTTCCCAAATCTCCAGGGAGGCATGGTGCCCATGAAGCTGGTTAGTGCAGCCCCGGCCTCAATAAAATCATTGAACCTGACTTTGCTTCCAGGCTCATCTCTCTTTATCGCTGCCGCTTCCTGCACAAATGGAAAACTGTGTGCGTAGGATGCTGCCTTTGCCACTGGGGGTCTCGAAAGTTGATTTCATGAGCTAATCGGTCCCCCACCTGGTGGCTGGCGTGGGCTGTCCCTGGGCAGGAGAAGCTGTCTGTCCCAGCTGAAATCTGTCTTGTAGTCTGCCCACAGCGGACACCCTGCCAGCTGGGCCAGGGTGCTGCTCCTTCACACGTGTTTCTTGACAAAGGCAGCTGGGGGATTCTCCTGTGCCACGAAGAGGCAGTTGGCTTCTGGCCGCCAGAACAGGTTCGGTCTTAATGCAAGTTGGAAGGTGCAGGGAACAAGGGCCTTCAGGGCATCTTTGAGGGACCCCCCTAACTCAGCTCAGAGGCACATTTAGGCCTGGTGTGCCGAAGGCCTGCTGTCGGCCAAGAGGCTCGGTCTGTGCTGGCCTCCACCTTCCCTGTCTCTCCTGGCTGGGGTGCCTTCTCCACAGAAGGGCCCCTCCATTCCTGGAACTAGACTGCTGGGTACATATTCCACTTGCCACCTCCTGGCAGGTTTCTTAGCCCTTCTGGGCCTTGGCTTCTCCCTTTGTCAAATGGGAACGGTGATAACACCAACCACGTAGATTAGTTGTGAGGCTTAAATAGAACAGTGCTGGGCACACAGTAAGTGCTACTAATTATTATTTACATATTCTAGAAATAAATCCTGGTGAATCCAAGACTTACTTCATTTTACAAATGAAGAGACTGCAATGTGACAAAACTCAAGACAAATTTAAAGAAACGATTATTAGCAATCTCCCACTATCCTAATGCAACGACTGTATCCAGCTTGTGTGTTTTACTTTACTATTCCTGCACCTACTCACCATCAACATCATGAAGTTCAGCTACCACTGAGTAAGGGTCCAGTGTAAGCCAAGCACCATGCGAAGTGCTCTTCAGTCACGGGCCCCCAGTGGACCCAGCTCTGGGGGACGTTAACCCCCTTTACAGACAAGGGACCTGAGGGTCTGAAAGGTGAGCCCACCCAAGGTCAACAAGCAGAAGCTGAAAGAATTTGAGCCCTGACTTCAAAATCTCTGGGGTCGACCAAAATGCTATACTCCTCTGATCCCCATGTGAGTTTTAGACCAAGAGAGTCACATTATTTAAAAGAAAGAAACGGGAGGTTTCAGTCTGAAGCATTGTTCTGGTCTGTGGTCATAGTAGGTGAAACCAGTGGAAGGTTCAGTCCCTTGTCCATCTAGGAAAATCTCTTCCAACCTCACAGAGGTACTGAGGGAATGGAGCAGAAAGCCCACTCTAGTTGGGTGGATGTCCCTTCCCTGCCCTGCAAAGCAAGTGACACAGTGTGTGACAGTCCGGGCAATCAGTGTCCCAGAGCCCAAACCCCAAGTCCTGCTGAAGTCCAGGAAAAGGACTCCGGGTGCTTCCCTTCTGTTCCTCGTTGAGGTCACCTTCACCCCAGGAAGACCTAGCCCTTAGAGGCTGGATCTTCTCACCAAAGCTCACCCCTTCTTGGTGCTATCTGGGTTATTATTATTCAAAATACAGCCTGCCTGCCCATTTGTCCCCGGGTAGGAAGAGTGGGTTAACAGGCAAACACTGCTTTCCTGATCACTGACCTGTAATTTCATTAGCTTTTAAATTCAATGTAAATATTGTCTGATCATGGGCTCCGGTGCAGTTTGGAACAAGTCTCTTTTTTGCTCTCTTATCGGATTATCTAAGAAGACATCTCATTGTTCAGATTCAAGAATAACAAGTTTCTCCACATCCAGTCCCCTCAGCTCTTCATTTTTCTTCATTCTTTCTGTCCTGTTCAGCATCACATAATTACAGAAATATGTCTGTAAGCTGTTTGCACATCTGATAATCAGATTTTCTCTTGTTCCCAACTCTTTCTCCATCTGCTCCCCACCCCCACCCCATTCTGCCACATCTGGAACAGTCCCCTGCCACTCCATGCCCAACTGACTGCTGAACTATTTCCAAATCACATCTCTTTTCCAGTCCTGGCCGCCTGATATGCTCAGTCATAATATACTCAGGCCCTAAATTCTGGTCGTCTCTCATTCCTCTCTACTCGGATGATAACTGTGGGGCAGAGCCACTGTCTCATTTCTTCCATTCTGACCTGGTCATGTTAAAATATATTTTTCAAAAGGTAAAATCATGTCTCTCGTGCAAATATAAAATGAACACAGATTAGAGATTTTATTTAGGTCACTAATAAGTTGGTATGATGTTACAGTCGGTTCAAAGGAGAGTGTGAAGAACAAACGTGTCTGTAGGCAATCAGGCAAATGGAAGTGTATTTCCTAGTAGGCGCACACCTAGTTTTTATCTCTGGGGTGGAATATGTGTGTTTGGAATCATCTTTTCTATGGGGTGAATGAATTGTATCTCTACAGGACAGAATTTATTTGCACTTCTGGGGCAAGAGTCATTTGCATTACTCTGTGTTCTATGATACACACTTGTCTTGTAGTGTGTACAATACACACTTGAAGACCAGGGCAACTCCAGAGGCTTTGTCAGACAATTCCCAGCATTCAAATGAAGTATCCATTACTATTTCAATTCAGTCAGTCAATTTCATTGATTCCAGTGATATCCTTTGTCTGTTTCAAAGTGTTTCACGATTTTTCTTAACAGCCACTTTTAATTAATTAATTAATTAATTTTTTATAGGTAACTTTTTTTTTCCAAACTGAGCTCATACTCTTTTTTTAAAAAAATTTATTTATTTATTTATTTTTGGCTGCGTTGGGTCTTTGTTGCTGCACGCGGGCTTTCTCTAGTTGCTGCGAGCAGGGGCTACTCTTCGTTGCAGTGTGCAGGCTTCTCATTGCGGTGGCTTCTCTTGTTGCGGAGCACGTGCTCTAGGGCATGCAGGCTTCAGTAGTTGGGGCATGCAGGCTCAGTAGTTGTGGCATGCGGGCTCTAGAGTGCAGACTCAGTAGTTGTGGTGCACGGGCTTAGTTGCTCTGCGGCATGTGGGATCTTCCTGGACGAGGGCTGGAACCCATGTCGCCTGCATTGGCAGGCGGATTCTTAACCACTGAGCCACCAGGGAGGCCCACTTTTTATTTAAATCTATTGTGAATATTCACATGGAAGGACTGTAATTTCCAAGCCTCACTTTAAGAGAAACTCAGGAGAACACAGTCAGGCAAGGAGCAAAGGCACCACTGGTTCAAGGTAAATCTTCTAAAAATGACACTTTAGTCCAGGGAATTCTTGGCTCAAAGACCTTCCGTGGCTCCTTATCACTAATGTGATAGTTTCCAGATACTCCCATGTGGCATTTAAGCTTTTCCACAACCTGGCCATGATATATGTTTAAATCTTCAAAAACATTTGTTAAAATAATAGATGGCAATGGCAAAAAATTCAGAGATTACAAAACCATATCAAATAAAGACTAAGAGCTTCCTCTACCTCCTAAATCTTTAGCATGGACGCAAGAAAAAAAGAATAACTGGTTGACAATCATTGGTTGCTGACTGAGGGTGAACTTGAAGTTTATTTGAAAATTGCTTTAGCATTTATCAGAAATGCCAGTTTCTTCCCAGAAGGAGGTTGTTAATGACATCATGGAAGAAGGTTCTGTCTGAGACCAGGTTTGGGGTGATTTTTCATTATCATCTCTCTAGAAATTTTCTTGATATAGAAAATCATATTTACTTTTACATCTATAGCCGTATAGTTTTAAACATAAATGGTATCATTCTACCCATACCACTTTTTCAATACTATTTTTTTTTTTTTTTACAATTACCCGTGTGTCCCAGATACTGTTGGGAATAGGTTATGTTTAATATATCTGAGATCTCTTTCTGTATCAGTGCAGACATATCTACTCACTCTGGCCCATGATACAGACTGTCCCATCATCTAGATGCACAGTGATTTATTTAACCACTACAGATTCATCCAGTTTACTTTCCTCCTACATGATTTCTGTCACTGGAGCCAGAATAATTCAGTCTCTTTCCTTAAAAATATCTTACCCATTCCTGCTAACATGTCTTTCCGTCTGATGTAACATTCAAAATAGATGCACCATCCAAGTAGAAAAGAAGGACCAGTGTGGGTGGGGCTGGCCCCCTGGGGCCTGGTGAGGACTGTCCTGCCTCTGCCTGATGTGCCAGTCCCACCCACGTACCCAGGCCATCCTGTAGGTCTAGTTCATCTTTGGTCTTCCCCTGGAAGCCATCCTTGATGACAGTTATTAAAGTTTACTTTTCAAAAAATTGAAACTATATCAAATATCTATTGACCAACTCATCAGAGAGAGAAGCAGTAGGAAGGCACGTGCTGTGTAGATGCTTGTGTACGCTGTGTGCTCCTGGGACACTGGGTTCTCACCTCCCCCTTTCTCTCCCTCCTTCTCTCCCTCCCTCTCCCGCGCTTCTATCCATAAATAATCCTATGCTCTAAGCCGTGCAATGGATGCTGAGAATTCAGCGGTGGGCAGAACGGAAACAGTCTCTGCGTGTTGCAGGTTCCAAGTCCCATCAGAGAATTAAGCACATGTGTAAGTGTAACTTTCCAGATGGAGATCCATGCTCTAAGGGAAGAGCACAGGGTGCTGTGAGGGAGAGGAGCAGGGTGTTCTTTGTCCATGAGCTTCAGTAGGAGGTTTAGAGGGTAGGTGTGGATGCCTGGCCACGTGGCAGAAAGGAGCCAGTGAGGGCAGGATGGGCGGGGCTTGGTCCTGCAGGCCCTGCCTCAGTCTCAAGTATGAATTTGACTGGATGTTCGATGGGAACATAATTAACAAAACACAACCTAGCTTATCTGGTCTGTATTCATGGAGCCCCTTGTAGGAGGCAGTAGTCTGTAGTGTGAAAAGTGGGGACCCTGGAGCCCCATCATGGCTTCAAAACTGGCTTCACCACCTGCTGGTGACCACGGACGAGAAGCTCCACTTCTCTGTGCCTTTGCTTTCTCATCAACAGAATGGGCGAGATACCAGTACCTGCTGCATCGGGATGTGCGGCCAACCCAGTTAACCTTGCCCAGTGCTGTGGCGGCTCCTGGCCTGTGGTGCACACTGTTTGAGCTGTTCTCACACCACCCGCTATCACACAGCTTTCCTTGGACAGGCTCAAAGATTCAGGCTTGAAGTTGCGTCTTAACAGGCAAAGAGAAAGCGGGGAGTCACGGGTGTCTTTTGATGGTTTGCCTAGCACCCCTCCTTCGCCCCGATTCTGTGGTTGAGGCCTACCAGCTGCGGCAGCCTGCTGTCCCATAGTCTGTGTGCTGAGTCTGTGTTTCCCTGTGGCGTGGGGACGGGATGTTAGTCATCCGGTGGGGATGTGGCTAAATATAAGGTAAATATTTTTCTCCATGTTGGTGAGTTTCCCAGGGCTGAGGGTGGGAAAGCCAGAGGTGGCGCTGAGAGTCAGGAAGACCTTTGGGCGCTCTAGGGTAGAGTTCTGGGTAGCTGATGGAAGCTAAGAGCCGAGACTGAGAATGGAGACCTGGGGAGTTAAACTCACAGGAACTGGACTCAGGTGGGCTACGCATAGCCTCACCTGAAACCGAGCTGCGCTCCGAGTTCCCATCCACACCTGACTTGCTTCTCGGTCCAAAGCCTTCCAGTGGCTGCTGTTGCTGCTATGGGGAATCAGATTCTGCCCGTGCCTTGGCAGCACCGCAGGCGCCCCTCCCGCCTCCCTAGCTGCACCCATGCCCTGCCTGCTCCCCAGGTCCCCCTCCTCACTCAGCCAGTCAGCCTCGCCCTTCCCACCTGCGGGCCTTGCCTGCACTTTCCTCTGCGTGGGGGCTCTTTCTCCGTCATTTGCCTGGTTACCTTCTAAAGAATTTAGATTTTAACTCATGTGTCACTTTAGATCCCAGGCCAACTCCCCACCCTCCCCCGCCATGACAAGTTATTTTCACCGTGACCCTCTCCTCTCTATTGGTGTGCTTATTAAATTCCTATCTGCATGCCCCACCCCTCCCCATCAAGACAGTGACATCTTGAGGGCAGAGACAAGGTCTCTTTTGCTCATCATGGCACCCCCCTGGCCCCCCAGCACCAGGCCTGCATACAGTAGGTGCTCAATGTGTTATTTGTTGACTGACTGGATATGAGAATGGCTTCCAGGAGAAAAAAGAGCACTTTATGTGAGCCCCCTGGCCACGATGACTTGGGCAGGGGGTGGACATTTGAATGCAGGTTGGCCAGTCCAGTTCTTTCATGTAGAAGTTTGGGATTTGGAAACTGCTCTCAGAGGTGGCTTGAAGTGTGGGTGTACTGCTGGGAGCTGTGGGGCGTTCATATCCCACCACGCACACAGAGAACCAGAGAAAGTGGGTCTGAAGTCAGGGAGAGTCGGAAAATGCCCACACAAGAACATGGGACACATATATGAGTAACCTGGTGACGGGGGCCCCAATTTCTGAAGGCCTTTTGTTCCTGTTCCAGCCCTCTGAGACCTGAGTCTCATGAACCACCCATATCACCTTACAACAAATCCCTCTCTTGAGTTGGCTTGGGCCAACTCAAGTCAGTTTCAGTCCCCTGCAACTCCCAGGTGCTTTACCAAGATAATCAGGGAGCAGGCAAAAAGGGAGGCCAGAAACCCAGATAGCCTCACATGTGGGATATGGGACGAGCCTCCTTCGGTCTTAGGGTGAATTGCCCCTCCTCACGCACTGCACGGGGTCCAGAAGTGAAAGGGGCTGCTTTCTCTCTGACACATGCCCTGGGCTCCAGAAAGGGATTTGCAGAATCCACAAAGAGACAGAGCCGCCCCAGTGGGCAGGGTCTTGACACACATTCCACCCAGGAATGGTAGGGACTCCGTGGAGCTGGACAGGCCTCCTTCCTGGTCCCTCCAGACCGGCCCTAGGAGCTTTTATTGGCACAGACTTCTCTTTGGACTGTGTGACTGCTCCAAGCTTCGCTCGGATGGCACTGGCTCCCCCTCAACATTTACACCTTATAAACCACCACCGTGACCGACTGGGGCTGCTTCTGTGAGGCGATGCACGGCCCCTGGTAACAGAGAGTAAATAACTCAGCAACGTTTCCTTGCGCTTTTCCAGCTTTCGTTCAGTCTCAGAAGAAATAAAACAACGAACTTAATGGTGTTCTTTAATCTTCTGCACCAGTGGCTTTCTTTATAAGGTGTTATACAGAGTCCGTGTAAATCCAAACTCTGCAGTGGGGTCAGTGTTTCTCAACAGGTGCTGGGTGGGTTTGGGGTAAGATGTGCCCACCCCCCACCCCAGCCTCCTGAACAAATACAGAAGGAGGAACTTTCTTTGCAACACAGCTCTCGTTCACAAGCCAGATAGCTGCTCGTGGCCAGCTGCTAGGACCCTTTCTTCCCCCACATCGTGTTCCCACCCCAGCTCAATGGAAATAAGGTACAAATGGGGATTTATTGAAAGGATGAAATCCAGGCCATGGAAAGGGCAGGTGTGGACCTGGGTCTCTGTGTCAGCTCAGCCAGGGGAGTGAGAGAAATGTTTGTCTCTCCCATATCCATTTCTTTCAGCATGTCACTCTCCACTCACTCTCCAAAGCAGATTCCTCCATGTGAGGGCAGAAAGACAGCATCTGAGCTGTTGTCTCCTGGCTCATAAGGCCCCAGGGGAGAGGGGCTCCTCCTGCTACTTCTCCCAGTTGCTGAGAAAAATCTCAGGAAGCACTCTGACTGGCTCATAGGTTCTCCCCTGGGCCAATCAGCTGTGGCCACAGAGACGGAGCCATGGCAGAGTATGGCCACCCGCACTAGAAGAAGGGGTTGGGGAGAGATAGTGTGTGTATCAGGAGGAGGGGTCATACGGAAGGTAGGAGGGATGCCCTAGTGACAAGACTAGACTCCATTGCATGCCCCTGACATGGCCCTGCTATTACCTGGATCCCAGGGCCTCGAGGGAGGCTGGAGCCCGCAGCACCTCTGGTGGCCCTCACAGGGGCTCAGGGTTCCTAGTGCCCCCTGGCAATGAGGGCATGGACAAAGAGACCAAGGGTAAAGACCTTGTCCCCACCCTCATCTCAGCCTTCCTGGACCCCATTACTGCCTGACCCTCCCCACAGTCCAGAGGATTATCCAAGCTTGGGCTCTTGGGATTCTTATTTGTGAAAGGGCCCGGGGGTCTTCAAGGCCCCTTATTGGCCTGATGTTCCTGTCACCAGGTCCTGACATATAAATCACTCTTGCTGCCCACTGCACCCCATGTGTGGTCTCTCTGATGTTTATACTGTCGGCCCACTTGCCTCTCTCTGCAGTGCCAAAATCTCAGAATATCGGAGCACTGAAATGTTTTTCTGAAGTTTGCCCCAAACTGATTGGGTGGTAAAACTTGACCTGAACTGATGTGAGTCTATTTGGGTCTTTGTTTATCCCAATTAGTGGAGGCATGTTCATATGTTTTGCTGCCAGGGTGTCAACATGCTTGATCCCAGAGGCTGCCCCAGACCCTCCTGGAGTGTGAAGACCATACGGGATGAATGCCTCATTGCCTTTTTAAATCCCCAAAACTCTGAACTCTGAACCACACCTGGCCCCAGAGGTTTCAGATAAGGGATTGTGGACTGGCTAAAGTCCTGCATCCTTTTCAGAGTTCTAGAAACCTTACACGGGGTAAAAATTGACCAGTTCTCCCAGGGCACTGGTGACACTAAATGCAGTAAGACAGACAAAGCCTGGAACTAGGTGCTTGGAGCAAAGTCATCCTTCCATGAGCATTGGCTCTTAGCATTACATGCTTTAGGATATCAAATCTTTACAGCACCCTATGAGGCTAGGGTTTCATCACCACCCCATTTTACAGATACTAAAACTGAGGCTGGGAGAGGTGAAGTAACTTGCCTAAGGTCGAAAAGGTAGGAGGTAGCACCACCATGATTGGCTGATTCCATAACAAAACAGTTGTCACCACTGTGCTACCTGCCATGCAATGCCCCAGAATCTGCTAATCCATCGTGGGCTCACTGGGCTCCGTCCCTACCTGCTTCTGGTCACGGAATATAAGCTAGCTTCTGATGTACCAGCATGGTTTCAGCAGCTTTTACATATTCCCTAATCCAGTTCTCGCTACCACCCTAGAAAGTGGGTGACCTTGTTATCCCCATATAACAGCAGGGAGACTGAGGCACAGAGAGGGTAGGAACTCGCCCTGGGTCACACAACCAGAAAGTGAGGAAGCCTTGAATAGGGTACATTGAGTTAATTGTACTATTCTTTCTATTTTTGCATATGTTTTAATTATTCCGTAACAGAAAGTAAAGAAAGAATATATTTACTTACCTAAAGGAATACCACGTTTGGAAACCATTCAATCAATATAAAAACTGAGTAAAACACAAAAGTTCCTCATTCTTCCAACTTGTTCCCCATCCAGGTAACAACTGGTTGAGAGTTTGATGTATATCCTTCTAGACTTTCCAACGTCTATATAAACAATCACATACATTTGTACTATTTTACACAAATGGGATTATGTTATGCATACAGGTCTGCAACCTGCTTTTTTCACTCAACAATATATCATGGCCAATTTTTCGTGTTATACTCCATTTCTTTCTTTTTAATCACACAGTATTCCTTTGTATGGATGTACCATAATTTATTTAACCATTCCCTTTGGGTAAACTTTTAGGTTGATTTGAGTCTTTTGCCATTACAAGTCGTGCTCCACTGAATGTCCTTGTGCGTGTATCTTGGAGAATTTGTGTCAGGATTTATGTCGAGTGAATTCCTAGAAGGAGAATTGCTGGACTGGGACGTGTGCTGCCAGAATGCCCTCCACAAAGATGCTTCTCTGCCAGCAGGAATGACGTGACCTGTGTCCCTGCTTTGCCTTAAAAACATTACTGATTTTTTCCCTGATCCTGTAGGCAACACATGCATTTTGAAGGAATTTGGAAAATGCAGAAAAATGAAAGAAGAAAGTAAACATCACCATGTTTCCACACTCCATTCCTATTGCTGTTTATTTAGATTGTTTCCGAGTTTTTGCTGTTGGAAGTCATGTGCAGTGACTGTCACTGTGTATAAATCTTGACCCACATTTTGCTCATATCCTTAAGAGAGATTTGGACAGCAGGAGTCATAGAGTAAAACCTTTTGGCTGATTTTAGGTTTCTTGCACTACACTGCCAAAACAAATATGAGAATGTGTGTATGGATTTTGACTCCCACAAGCAATGTGATGGAGGTCCTGTCTCAATACGTCTTGTCCAGTGTCGGGTATCCCCACTGGAGAGCTGTCCTTTTCTTTACTGCTCATTTGCAGGAAAAAGTTAGATTGTGCTCTTCCGCTTTTTCTCCTTTTGTCCTGTAATGCTCAGTTAGGGTTGTGGGTTAATTACTAACGTGGTTAACAACAGAGATCCTGACCTCAGGCTACCCGGGCTCACATCCCAGCTACGCCTTATGGGGCACATTTTTGGAGCCCCGGTTTCTCCTTTGCCAAATGGGGATATCAGTGTATCTATTATGAAATGAGGTAATCCTGGGAAGTGCTGGGGATAGGGTCTGAATGTGGGGTGTGTGATGACAGTGATGCCGTCTGCAAGAACATGAGGTTGGAATTTGGAGCGTAGGATTTGGCTGAGAAGATGAGCCTTAAAAAGAGAAATTAGATGAGAGACAGGAACTCAGGGAGGCGTTGTATGAGAGGCGCCAGTGAGGATATGGTAGGTGAAGATGAGGGAGTGTTCCCTGAGGACTTCCTGGCAGAGGTGGCAGTTGAACTGAGCCTTGAAGGATGAGCACAGGGAAGCAGGAGAATGGGGCCAGGCGGAAACATGACGGATGGGGGGGTGGGCATTGGCGTGCTTCTCTTCCCCTCTTCAGTCTGTCGTGGTGCACACTGGGCATCCATCACCGTAATGAGGGCCTCGGGGAGAGCAGGGTGGGGGCGGGAACCACCACACGACAGGAATAAAAACACTTGACTCTGGTGGTATGAATTCAGTCTCACTGGGCAGTTTTGTTTTGAATAATTAACTAACATAGCTGGGGAGATTTCATAACAAAGAGAAAAATACGGAAAAGTACTTTCCAGCAGGGAAAAAAAATGAGAAAATTTTTTCCAGTTCCATTAGCACCAGCAGGAATAAAGCTCATAAATGTTATACAACATCTCCGTTCCTTGGAGGAAGTTGAGGAGTGAGTGTGTAAAACATGAAGAGCGGGCAGTGAGAAAACCGCATGACGGCTCTTCCACTCAGGCTGGCTTGGGGTCCAGGATCAACAATGCCATCCTGAGAAGTCTCCCAGCAGCTAAATATACCCACAGAGCTCATCATGTGGCCGGGCGGCTTTCCCAGGACGGTGCTTGGGCAGGGGGCAGGGTGGGGGCTCCGAAAGGGAGGGAGGCTACACCCAGGAGAACGGTGGGCTTGCTGGTTCTAATAGCACTGGGGATGCTCACCTAGGGCCAAGACCCCTAGTGGGCAGAATGGGAAGGTTGACAAGGTCATGAGCAGAAATCACGGGGCACACAGCTGTTTTCTGGAGACATTAAATGATTCGGTGAAGGGTGGGGGTCTGAGAGTGAGGGCCTGAGAGGAGCTTTCGGGTTCTTCTGTAAATTATGATGGTTTAGGGTGTCAGAGGACCAGCGGAGCTGGTCTCCAGGATTTAGTGTCGTTTTGGACAAATGCGTTAATCTGTCGAGTCTGTAAAATGGGTATAATAATGCCCACCTAACAGCAATAATAAATACAGAAGGGGACTTATATTAGGTGCTGTTCTGGTTGTCTAGTGCTGCGTAACCAACTGTCCTCACGCATAGGGGCTCAAGACAACAGCCTTCGGGTGAGCCTCATGATTCCACAGCCTCTCTCCACATGGTGTCTCATTCTCCAGGTCTCTTCGCACAGCTGTTCTCTCCAACAAGGTGGCCTGGATTTCCTAAGAGGAGACGTAGGCCTCCAAGGGCCAGGTCTTCCTGATACCTGGGCTCGAATGACCCAGACGTCACTTCTGCTGGCCAGTCACAGGCCCTCCCAAGTCCTGGGAAGGAGGGCCTGTGCATACGAGGTGGGCAGAATTGTTGGGGGCCGTTTGGAGATCCCCTTGCACAGGTGCTTCTGAGCGGGGCTAACACTCAGGGACAAGGCTTTGGGAGCACAGCTGTGGTTAAATGCTGCAATTTTGCCATACTTACTCATAAATAACTGCTGCCCCCGCCATGCCCCTAGGGCCGCCCCCTCCAAACCTCCTCATGACCCAGCAACTGAAGAGTAGCATTTGGCAGAGTGGGGGGCTTCTGAGGCCCGTTCCAGTGCTTTCCATAGCCGGTGCCTATGGCTTAGTGGTGGGCAAACATTTTGAATATCACTCTACTCTCTCTAGTAATGCTCAGTAAATGGGCACTTCTTTCATTACTACGACTGTTGTTTTGTTCTTATTTTAAGAAGGGGACCCAGAGATTGTGCCTTTGAAAATAAGAAGTGCTAGCATTCTTCAGAAAGTCAGCAGGATTCATCTTCCCTTTTGGAAAAAGCCCTACTGGTCAAATAAGAAAATCAGCGCTTCCTACTGGCTTTTCTACTTGGGCAAGGAAATTAGGGCCTCATGCTGCAAACCGAGAGAAGGCAGGATGGCATCAACACAGAAGGGACGTCTGTACTGGCGGCGTCCCTCGGTTTCCCCCTCCCCGATGGTGTGCTCCTGGGCGAGCTGCGTGGTCCACACCTGGGCCTCGTCCCAGCCTTCCAGCCCGTTTCCTGAGCTTGCTGACAGAGCCGTCTGCACAGCGCTCAGGCTCACATTCCAGGCAATCTTGACTGCGAGGCCGTATCTCCCGGCCCAATTTCAACAAACACAGACAGACCACCACAATCCGGCTCTCGATGTGGGGCTGGCACTGCAGCCCTTGGCGATGGGGAGCGCGAATCGCTTGTGGCCAGGGCCGCAGATGTGGGCCTTCTGAGCAGCGCCAGCTCCACCAGCAGGACGCGGCGGCCTGGGGAGCAGCGGCCAGCCAGGGGCTGCAGGCCTTGGGGCCGAGAGCAGAGCTGAGCCGTCTGGGGGCAGTGTGGCCTCTGCAAGTGCAGAGCGGGGTCGCTCCTCCCTGGCAGGGGTGAAGTCGCTCTGTCGGGGGAGCTCATCGGAATGTCGAATGTCGCAGTGCTCTCTGTGATTCCCATGGCCGTGGCCCAAAAGCAACCTCCAGGCAGATGGGAAAATCTGCCTTTTTGTATGAACATGAAAAATTCTTTGAAGACTGCTCATCTCTGTGTCCTGTTTGGAAAAGTAGGAGGCCTGAGAAAATGGAAACCACCCGTTCCATTAGGGTATCAAGTCTGGAGTAGAGAAAGATGGAATTTGCGCCTTCCTTGGAAAGTTCACAAGAATTAAACCTGTTTAGAGAGCGTTTCCTGTGGAGAATGGCTAATGCCTGGAATATATTACCAAAGGTCTCACTTTTTGAATATTTTTATAAAGAAAATAACCTCATAGTTTGGGGAGAGTGATCGTGTGTTGTTTTTTATGGGGAGTGTACATCGTTTGTTTAACCCAGGTCCCCCCCACCCCGACCTCAAACATGACAGACATTGCTGACTGATCCCAGAGTTCCATCCCACCGACTTTACATTTGGCCTCAGAATCCTTCTTAGCACAGTTCTCCATTTCCAATCAGTAGACTTGAGTGGAGACCCTTTTGCCATTTCTGGACTCCATGATCCCACATTCGTTGTCATTTGTGAAGGAACACGTTAAACATCACAGTGTCCTCTAGTGACAAGCTGGAGCACACACCTGAAGAGTGCTACACCATTTACACAGCCTCATACCATACCACACCATGTGTCCCCATTTTACCACAAGAAAACTGATGAATAAGTCGGCCAGGGCCTGTCAGACAGTGAGTGGGTCTGGGATGGGGACCTGGGGTCCTCACCTCGTTGGTCCATGATCTTGTCACTTGAGGACACTCTCTCTAGATCATAATCCAGTTGTCTTGTAATTGTGCCAAAGGCAATGAATTTTGGTTTCAATTGTATTTTATTGGCTGTAATTTATTGTAAAATAAATTAATTGGCTTTAAGGCATTGAATTAGTTTATTGTAAAATAATGGTATTTTACTGGTTTTAATTCATTGGCTTTAATGATGGTTAAACCGTTGGTTGGAACCTCAGGTCCATGATGGAAGGATGTTTGTTGAGAGCTCCTGTCTCCCTTGTTTTCAGCTCCTCAGCACTGGCTGGCATCCTACTTCAGAGTAAAATATCAGAACTAGTGTTCTTAGGCAGGCCGTCCTCTCCCGGGCTCCACTATTAGGGCCAACCTATTCAGAAACTTGGCACGAGGATGGTTAGGATGCAGCTGAAAACCACAGAGGCTTTTGTTGTACACTAACTTTCTTTTGTGGGATTTAAAAAATTACAGAAATATTGGCAAGCTGTCTCAGTAGCTCCAGGAATCAGAGGGAATTTAGGAAAAAAGTTTATTTGTGTAATGCTTGTTCCTAGGGGTTCCCTAGATGTGGGCACATCTCCAACCCAAGGATACGCATGGGTGAAGTGATAAATTGCATGCGTTTGAGTTTATGTAAACCAAATAAAAGTGCAGTTTTGTAGCTGTCTCTAAAATGTCCCACAGTGAAATGGTGAGAGGGCAGCTGCTGTCACCGTACCCTCCAGCCTCATCCTTCTCTTCCGGCAGAGAGAACGTGGAGGAGTAGGCAGATCTTTGGAGATGGACTCAGGCAGATCCAGGTTCAAATCCCACTCCTGCCAGGGAGCAACTGGGTGGCCTTGGGAACACTGACCTCTCTGAGCCTCAGTTTTCAAATCTGTGCAGTGGAACAATGATTTGGATTAAATGAGATGACAGCTATAAAAACGCCCAGCATAGTGTGGATTAGATCTCAATAACGCTGTTATTTAAAAAAGGGTGATGGGGTCCTACTGGAAAGGGAAATATTACGTGGAAAAGCATGTTCCCCTTCACACATGATAACCCTCCATGTGGTGCTTTGAGTTGAGAAGGTATTAAAAATCTCAGAGCACCTTGAGTTCTAGCCTCTGTTTCCACAAGAAACCAAATGCCATGAACAGCGATCACCTATTCTGTTTCCCCTTATTTCTTTCAAAGGAAAGTAGAAGTGATTCTTGTCCAAGGAGGGCCGCTATCTTCATTTGCTGTGTGTGCTTCGGGGCTGTGATTGACTGCTGTCAGCTTTATCTATAACATTTACAAAATGGGTTTATTTTGGGTGAATTACCACTTTGTTAAGAACAATAGCTATGAAGCCCAAATACATCAGGTTGGAATTGTCAAGTCTGGTCCTCAGCTCCCCAGGCAGAGCCTCAGTTTTCTTATCTGTAAAACGGGCATAAAATGCCTCCCTCAGAGTGTTGCCTTGAGGGTTAGTGCACGCTCATGGTACTTAGGGGGGTGAAGAGTCAAAGCCGATGTTAGGTCACGTTGCTCACGAGCAACCCAGCATTTCCACGAAGGGGAAAAAGGCAAGTAACATTGTGGTGAAGTTTTAACAGAACATGTAAGGAAACTTGGCTGAGTACCTCCTTGAAGAGCAAGTTCTTTTAAGACTTGATTGTCTGAGGATTCTCCCTGGAGGAGAAATTTCCAGTCTCTCTAATGCTGTCCGTGGGCTGCAACTGAGGATGAGAAAGTGGAAGCTGTTTTGATTGGACTAATGAGAGCAATAACTAACATCTGCCGAGCAGTTTCTAGAAACACTTTAATTGTATTACCTTGCTGAATCCTAACAGTGACTACATGAGGTGTGACTCTAGGGACCACTCTTCTAGTGTCTCTGCTTTACTGCACTCTGGTTTTGCAGAGACACTGTCCAAACTGCATTTGTTTTGACTTGGCTGAGGATGGAGGGTAGGACTGCTATGTATGGTTGCTCAGGTTGTGCACTGTACAACCCTAAGGACCCCATTTGCATCACAGATATCATAGATATGGGGGCTTATTATAACACTTCTCATAATAAAATCTGGTAATAAAGTGATTTGCTCCAACAAAAAGTATATTATGACTATTTTCTGACAGATTGAGGAAGGGGTACCTTTTTCTAATTCACACCAGAGTTTTGTATGGGCTAGTAGTGGCACAGTTATTGGATGGCATCACTGCCTGCTTCTTCTGGAGGGAGGGAATCATATTCTAACAGGTAAAACCAGGATTCTTATATTATCTCTATTTCGGGCAGCAAAGTACCAACGATGACGTATGACCTTGTTAGCAGGCATCCACAAGAGGCAGGGAGTGTGGTGGTTAAGAGTGGGGATCAGAGCCATTAGGCCTGCCACCTAGTAGCTGTGTGTCTTTGGACAACTTGCTTAACCTCTATGTGCCTCAGTTTCCAGTTCTGTAAAGTAGTGACAATGACATTACCTGTCTCACAGGGCTGTGGTGAGTCTTAAATGAATTTATATATTTAAGCATGTAGAAAAGCCCCTAGCCTGCAGTAAGTGTTAGCTGGTTTTATTAAAGTGGCAGAAGGCCTTCCTCATAGAAGGTTGGTCTCGAGAATATGAGCTGACCCCCGTTTTCACTCAGCTGCATTTTCATGGAGGGGGTGGGTTTACAATTGGGACAACCTTCAGGAAGGAGACCAAGATATTTTAGCTTGTGCCCCTTGTTCAAAGGAATGATTCAGTGCAATTCAGGCCCTGCCATCACTGCCTAACAACATTGACCGCACATTTTTACCGCCTAGATCTTGCTGTAATTTTGTAGATGGAATTTTGTAAAGGGTTTTATATATTTTATCATGGTCACTAAGTTTGCAGTATTTAAAAATAGATGTGCAAAAGATACACAGTGCAGGCTATAAAACACCCTCATATGGCATTAAAATGGGAATGAATCCATTCGTTTGGGTTTCAGCTGAGTTTATCTTGTGTTTCATTTTTTTAACATCCAAAGAGCTGTAGAAATAGGTTATTGAGCAGGAACTTGGCCAGGCCAGGGCTCTATACCATGTGGGCACTTGTGAGCGCTGGCAAAGCCTTCGGAATTTGATCCTGATTGAAATGTAGTCATTTTCCCACCTGCAAAAACAGTTTTCTCCAGCTAACCTGGGGGTGCAGAGAGGGTTTATTCACTCCCACCCTCCCCAGCGTCGATCTTTCACTTTGCATTAGGCTCAATGCCCTCATATCAATGCTTATATGATGGAACCCTTGGAGAATATTCAGTATGTTTGTTTGTGTTTCTAAACTTAAAAAAATGTTTGCCCTCGTGTTTCCTATCAGTCTGATGAATGAGTCATGTGAAATTGAACTCAACCTCTCTGGGGTCTTGCAGAACCCCCAGGACCTAGTAGATCTTAACAAACTCTGTGAAATGTGTGGATGAATATATTTTGGCCCCTGCATGAAGAGGATGGACTTCAAGGTGGCAGGTCATAGACATTTGGTGGAGAGCTCAGAATGACAGGCATGAGCCAGGACCTAAAGAGGCAGGACGGAATACATGGACATGGGCCAGCCCTGGCATCAAACCCATGACTTCCCAGCTGTGGGACAGGGGCCAGGTCTCATAACCTCTCTGAACCTTAGGTTTCTCATCTACAAAATGGGAACAATGTTTTTACGTATGCCTCTGAGGGTTTTCATAAGAGTGAAACGAGCAGATGCAGATGGAATGTGTAGGATTAAATGTGTATGGTCAGTGCTCATTATGTGTTAGTTGTTGATGATGATGATGATGGTGATGACGATAATGTAGTGATGATGATGATAGTGGTGATGGTAATGATTTGATGATGGTGGTGGTGATAGTGATGATGGTGATGGTGGTGATGATTTTGATGATGGTGATCATGATGATGTATCTTTGTATTTTTATCTCTCATTTAAAAAATTATTCTCAAAATTCATAAAGCTATTCTCCTATATTGTCTTCCAAATGTTTTAGTATTTTGCTTTTCATCTTTAGCATTTAGTGCATCTGGAGTTTATTTTTGTCTATGAGGTGAGATAGGGATTTAATTTTTGTTATAGGAATTCCTATATTGCCACATCTCCAAGAAGTTCTTTAGTTCTTTTTCATTGGTCAGAATGAGCTTAAGAGTTTTAGATCTCTTTCCATCCTCTGGGAGATGAACTTGGCAGCAAGGTGATTTAGGATTTTACTGTTTCTTTTTAAGCTAAGGGAATCTTTTCACAGATATGTCATTATTCAAGTCCGCCACTAGATTATTCATCCATCCACCCATTTATCCATCCTTCCATCCATCCATCCATCCCAAACTGCTTGTGAGTCGGTATGTTCCTTCAGTCTGAATATTCATGTCCTTGTTTGATTTTGGAAAAACTTTAGGTGATATTTCATCTAAAAGTGCTTTTCTCTCATTCTCTATTTTCTTCTTAAGGAATATTATGAAATATTTGTTGGAGCTTTTCATTCTGTCTTCCATGTCTCTTAACTCCTCTTAATATTTTCCACCTCTTAATTTCTGTATGTTGCATTCTATGTGATCTTTTAGCTCTATCTGCTAATTAACTGATTTTCTTTTTCACTGGGTCTAATCTATTGTACTAGGCCAATAGAACAGGGATGGTCACATGTAGGACAGTGATATGATGTATAAATGGAAAACTTCAGTGCAAACAAGAGCTTGGAGCCAGACATGACTAGGAAAAAGAAGGAAGCCATGCCCACTTCCCAGAGTCCTGGAGAGACAGGTTGGACATTGGTCCCTGCCACACATGTCATGGGAGCTGAGCCAGTGTCATTTGAGCTGGCATCTTGTTACCCTGGTATTTTCCAGAATTGTATGATGTTTGACTTAATGTTAATATCCTGATGTTTGTTTTCATTTATGGCTCTTTGGGATTTTCATGGGAAATTAAAAAAAATGGTGGTTTAGAACCTTTCTGTGTTTGAGTAGTGGGTTGTCCTTGGAGAGCATGTTGACAAAAGCACCTGCCTTGGATTTCAAATTGGAACATCAACTTCAGAGATGTTTTGGGACGGAGGATTCCTGTTCAATACCCATTAAACTTGTGCCCCAGTACAAAGGGATAGGACTTCCCTTGGGCTATGCTGTGTGACTTGTCTGAGTAACTCTCCTTCTCTGAGCCTCAGTTTCCTCATCTGTAGAGGGGGGAGACTAATTGAGCTTTGCCTGCCTTCCAGGAGTATACTGGGTGTCACATGACCTACAGATATAAATGTGCTTTGCAATCCGTAAAGTGTTTTGGATGCTTGTGAATCATGGGTAGGTGAGCTCTGGGGGAAACTTCTCTCCATCAGATGCTTGTGTTTGGTGCTGGCTTTTAATCCCAAATGACCAAGGGAGGGGAGCCTTGAATGGCAATGCCATTCGAAACTCCTTTAAGAGGTCTATGCACTAAATTACAGGTTAGTTCTTATTATGCAACGGCTGTGATGAGCCCTATTTCTTTCTGGGCCCATCACTCACCACATAGACGGGACTGTGTGATCGTGTGCAGATCTTGAACTGAGTGACATTACGTTGGGGGTGTGTGAGAAAGACGCCTTACAAGTTACAGACTCTAATTCTTCATTTCCATGATGAATAATAGTAATGATAATAGCTTCCATTTGCTGAGTGCCACTGATGTACTCGTCACTTTATGTATATTAACCGCAAAGTAGGTGCTATTATTCCTGTTTTACAGATGAGGGTCTTGTGGCTTGGAAGTGTCAATGAGAAGGGACTTTCTCTAGGTTGTAAAGTTTGGAAGTGGCAGAACTGGGAGTGGGATCCATGCTCTCTGACCCCAAAGTCCATGTTCCCTTTAGGACACCATGCTGGTTTAGATCTGGCTTTTGTTTTTAGCCAGCCAACCAATCGACTAATCAACCAATTGATGAACAACCACCACCCAACCAATAACAACCACCTTAATAAACAGTCCGTCAACTAACCATCCATCCCTCCATATAACCAACCAACCAACCTGTTGTTAACAACCATTTACCCAACCAATAACAACCAACCAATAATTAATCAATTAACCATCCATCCATCCAACCAACCAACCAACCAGTGAACAACCACCCACTCAACCAATGACAACCAACCAGTAATGAGTCAACCAGCCACCAACCAACCAACAGCGTGTGTTGCTGTCAGTCCTCTGGTCATCAGTGAACTTTGGGGTGGAGAGAACATATTGCCCCATCCTTAGGGAACTGCCAGTCTGTGGGAGATTGAGGACCACTGTCCTGCTCATCACACCACCACCAATTGTTGGTTCAGCATCTGCTTCCTCAGCTGGCTTAGAACTTCTGTAGGGTGGGGGTGGTGCCTTGGTTGTACTTGCATCCCTAGAGCCCAGAACAGGAGCAGCACGTCGCTGGCTGGGATGGAGCTGGTGGGGGCTCAGTAAATATCATACACACACACCGTGGGACAATTCAGAACACTGTGGAATGAATGAAGGAGCCCGGTTAGAAGTGGCTCAGGGGGTCAGATCCGTCCCAGAGGGCTGTGTAAAGGAAAGGTCAGACGAGCCTCTGGTCTGGAGAGTTACCTCTCGGGCGTAAGCAGAACAAACACTTCCATGGAAGCTGCCTTGAGCTGAGCACTCACTGGGCTCCATTCTGGACGGGGAGCATGACGTGGCGGGAAGAGCCTTGGATTGGGGTCAGGGGTCTGAGCCCAGCTGAGCCACTAACACCTTGGGTGGCCTTGGACTGCTGGCCTCAGTCCCCCCTCCACCCCCGCTCCCTCATTTTATGTACGAGGCCACCGAGGCCTCAAGACCTGAGTTCGCCCCTCTCCAAGGCCCCTTCTAGCTGTGGCATTTCCAGTCTTTTCTGACTCCTCATTAACAGAATATTTTCATTTTCCAATCTGCATTCCAGCTTCCTCCCGCGAGCCTCGACCCCTCTAGCAGGGGAGCGGGCACCGTGTGAAATTCTCTGAATTGCACATGGGGGAACCTTGCCCCATCTCCAACTGAAGGGGCCAGAGGCTAGCTAATTGGCAGGCCTGGCCGCATCCTGTATCAGCCCCACGGACGTACACGCGGGCCTGGGAGCCGGGCGCTGCTGGGAAATGCGCGCTCCTTCTCTCTATCTGTTACAGGCCCCGCGGTTCACCGTCTGCTCGGAAATTGGGTAAGTGTTTTCTTACCCAAACTTGAGTAACCGCCGTTGAAATGTATGGTTGGAAAGTCTTGGCTCTCAGAACAGACCACACAGTGACTTGCCCAGTGAAACTCAATGCCCTGGGCTTATTTGGTTTTACCTACGACACCGCTACAGGAAGAAATGGGTTTGGAGGGGATGAATATCTTTCCATCCATTTCTGAAAGGTTTTATTAATTGGAGGAAGGCGGAGGGGTGTTGGTGTAGCTCTGCTTTTAGCCTGGACCTGGCCTCTGGTGCAGGGGCAGGAAGAAGGCCCGAGAGACAGGGAAGGAGCATCCCTGGGACCTCTTGGCCTTGGAGGCTGGTGGCAGCTGCCTGATGCATGTGTCCAGTGGGAGCTGGAATCAGCGAGGGTTCCAGCCGGGCCCACCGTGTCTTGTGCCACATTCTGGCAGGCTTCTCGTCAGCCAGTGCGGGCCCCATTTTTAATCAGCCTCTTTTTCCGGCACAAGCCAAGAAAAAGCTGTAAAGTCAAAAGAACGCTGGCATCTGTTCCCGGCCTCAGAACAGAGCAGATATTGTCCTGGCCTTCCAGTCCTCTGCGGCCCTCATTCTTGTCGACCACACAAATGGTTCCAATCAGTTTCCAGAGGCTCTCTGTGGTGTTTTAGGATGTTTGCTTGCTGCGTTCTAGGGTCAGTGACCCTCCAACCTGGAAAGTCACCTTCCCACCCACCCTTCCTGCTGACACAAAACGGAAGATCAGGTGTGAGTTGGACGTGTGTGTGTGTGTGTGTGTGTGTGTGTGTGCACGCCCAAGGAGACACCCAGGAGAGGCTGTGGAGCCTCTGGATTATTCGTGGAATGTCCATGTGTATGCTTCTCTCCTTGGAATGCAGGAAACACAGGGCCTGCAAGACCCATCTCAGCTCTCAGGTGACCCTTACTTGTTGATGGGGCCACGCCCACCTTTCCTCCTTGTCCCCGGGGGCTCAACCTTTCCTGTCTGAACCCTTTTTGGGGCTGACAATGGCTGTGTCACTCACCCTCTGCAGAGGACACAGGGCCTCACAGCTGTCAGGGAAGTGGGACGTTTTCCTCCTTTATCAGAGAGCGTCAAATCTAGAAGCTTTTTATGCCAGGCTTCCAGGGAGCAGATTAGCAAGGTAGAAGGGATGAGCGTCTCCTCGCTGCCAAACAAAGTTGGATTTGTTGATAGAGCGGCAACCTGGACTTGGAAATCAAGTCCTGCAACAGAGGACTGGCCTCCCTGCCCCCGCACGGCAGAAAGAGCCGTCTGTGCAAGAACACAGTCCTTCTCAGTGCCCCTTTCCAGATATGAGACTTAAAGTCTGATCTGTTTCTTTCCAGCGATGGAAATGAATCTGGAGGACCCCTCGTGGTGGGACAGGCATAGTTGCGACTTGCTGAAGGCCGACTGGCTGCCAGGCACTGTGTTAAAGATCCCGTGTTAATGTCTTTTCCTAGTGTTGAAGGCACTTCCTTTTCTGTTGGGGAAAGGAACTGTAAACCCTGATTTCCCACAGTGTATTCAGCCAGGAGAGGGTAACTGGAGGGTCACAGAGGCTCTGGTTCCCTTCTCCTTCCTCCCTCATCCCATCTCCATCGTCAGCCCGGCTGCTCTGTCTCAGAGAACTGAGGCTCTCCGATGTATTTGGAGGTGTCAAGCAAATGCGCCCATGACCCCCAACATTGAGACTGTGTGAGGGGAGAAAGGTCAGAATTCTTCTTCTTCTTCTTCTTCTTTTTTTTTTTTTTTTTTATCTTTGGCTGCGTTGGGTCTTCGTTGCTGCGCGGGCATTCTCTAGTTGCGGCGAGCGGGGGCCAGTCTTTGATGCGGTGTGTGGGCGTCTCACTGCAGTGGCTTCTCTTGTTGCAGAGCATGGGCTCTAGGTGTGTGGGCTTCAGCAGTTGTGGCATGCGGCCTCAGTAGTTGTGGTGCACAAGCTTAGTTGCCCGTGGAATCCTCCTGGACCAGGGCTCGAACCTGTGTCCCCTGCATTGGCAGGCGGTCTCTTAACAACTGTGCCACCAGGGAAGCCCCAGAATTCTTCACTGCATCTGTCACAGGTGGGCCTCTGGAACTAGATACTGAGACAGGTTGGGTATAAGACTTTTTTGGGGACTTAATACTTTTGAAAGGAAGGCAGAGGAAGCAGGACTGGGTAGAGGAAGAAGCTGAACTTCAATGTGGCCTGGTAGAGCCTGGGCCAGTCTGATGGGGCACTTGGAGTGAGGACTGTGGTCAGAGTGTCTGTCGGCTTCAATGCCCAGCCCTTATACCCATGCCTCCGGGAGGCTGGCTTGGCTGGGCAGCTCTCTGCAGCTGGGACAGACCTGAACGGACTGACAGCTAGCTGACCACACTCCCTACCACTGGGGACCGGAACACAGTTTTATTCTAGACCAGCACTTCCTAATTGTGCCCTAGGACCCTGGGAGTTCTGTGAAGGTGAGAAAGAAGGGCCTGTGAGTGGTTTCAAAATTCAAAACATGTGTCTTTATAACTGAAATGAAACCACAGCCAAAAGTTGTCTTTGCCTTCGTCAGACTTGATGAGCAGATGCCGGCAGCGTTGGGCTGCACAACTGCAGACGTGTTGTGGGTGGGGCTTGGGGCCAGTCACTCACTCACCACTTACCCACTCTCCCTTGACCAGACTCTAGTCAGTCGCCTCTGAGCACTTTTTCAATGAGGCCTCATCCTTGGGCATGTCCTCAAGAGCCCAATTTTAGCAAGAAGCCTGCTAAGTCGGTTTAGCCAGAATCGCCCACCTTTGATTTCTGACCACCCGAGCTCCTCATCCCCACCCTCCCTGGTGATGTCTGACCCCCTGGGCTGCCTTCAGCAAGAATCCTGTTGGGTCTGGTTAGCCAGAGTCTCCCTCATCCATCCCTGATGCTTCCTACTATTAATGTTCCATCTGTTGACACTGGCTATAAATTCTCACTTTTCATTGTTGAATTCAGAGTTGAACCCAATCTCTCTTTCTTTCCTCCTGCAAAATCTCATTGCAGTGGACCCTACACTTATTGCAACAGTCTTGAATAAAGGCTGCCTCACCATTTTAACAAGGGTCATGAGTGGTTTTTTTCTTTAACATCATCATCACCACCTTTCTCACTATCACTGTCATCATCCTCATCATCATGGAAGGATGGATTAGACACCTTCTCTGTACCGAGGTAGAACTATGTCCCGGAGGGCTGAAGTCACAGCTCACTTTGACAAAGACCTATCTGAGAGCACTGTCAACAGCTGGTTATTCCCTGTTCCCTGAAAGGCCTCGAGTAGCAGGGCAGATAACAGAAATGATTGGCATTTGGGGATGTAAGGAAATATGGCGTGGTGAGCTACGATGAACTGCCTGAAGATAATAAAGTCCAAAGTTTTACCAAGCAAAGTGATGGCCAGCAAAACCCACGTGAGGGGTGAATCCAGCCCAAAGGTCCCTAGTTTGCACCCACTGGCCTGGAGGGTTGTTTTCTTCAGATTCAGTGAGTTTCCCAAGCCTGGCCGAAGAGACACAGATAGCCATTTGTCGGGGATGGGAGGCCACGGGCTGTAGTGGGAAGGTGGTGGTTTCGGAGTCAGAAGGTTTGGTTGTGAGTCCCAGACCGCAGCGCTGGCCACGTCGGTCAGTCAGTGTCTCTGAGAAACGGCAGCCGAGTTTGTCCGCGCCTCGCCTCACTCAGCTGCCGACAGCAGAGGAGGGCGCTTGGCTCTGTGCCCAGCACTCAGGGGAGGTTCACTGTGACCCTACCTGGCTTAGGGGTTAGTGGCTAAGACAGTGGAGGTCTCTGCACTCCTCCTCCTCCTCCTTGTACACCACATGCACTCACACACTCATTCACTCTCCCCCACACACACCACTTTCAATCCTGCAGCTCCTGTCGCCTGCCTAATCCCAGAAACACCCCGTAGACCATCTTTACATGCATTCCTGGGAGATCATTTCCTTCTTCTCCAGAAGATGCGTCATGATATCAGTTAAGAAGAATGAACTCAACCCAGCGGCTCTCTGGGGCTAACTCTGACCCAGGGTCTGCTGCCTCTGGGCTTTCTGAGTAAGCAGGCCCACCCCAGCATACCTTGCCTCAGGCCACCCAGTCTTTCCCTCCCCTGCAGGAAGCCTGTGGGTGGGCTCCCTCCCATCGGGCTGCCAGAATGGGGAGGCTCCTCCCCAAGATTTTAACCCTTTCTTGTAATGGAAGGGCCAGGGAGGCAGTGTCTTCTCTCGTCCACAGCTGCGGTGGACCCCAGCCTCTCTCCTGGAGGCGGGTAAGAGGCCAGCTTCCCCAGATCTGCAGGAAATGGTCCACTTGCTTGGTGCATGCAAGCCCTCAGTAGATGCCAGCTGAATAGATGCTTCCCCGAAGGAGCAGGCTGTCCACGCCGGGACCTCCCAGTGCCCTGGGCATGCAGTGGCTATCTGCTGATGTTGCCCACTCTGCACCCATCTCCCCTTTGTTCCCCTTCAAGGAATCACCTTCCCTCCACCCCTGGTCCACTTGACTGCAGGAGCATAGGACCTGGACTCAGCAGTGAGAACACCCTTTCCACCCTTTCTGACCACAGTGACTGATTCGGAGATGTCGTATGACCCAAATGTATCTAGTGAGGGCCCTCCAGGAGTCTTCTGCTGGAACACTGCAAAGGAGACGCTCCCTTTGTCTTGGGATTGTCAAGCTGTGGTGATTTGGACGTGAGGCTGCCTGAAGCTCCTTGCCATCCCTGAGGGAGAACCTACCCAAAATGAAACCCGGAGCAGAGGAAAACAGCAGAGGGGAGGAGGGAGACCAGGACCTGGGGGCACTGTGTGAACCTCCTGGTCCATATTAACTGCAGCACAGACTCTCTAGTTAGGAGAAGCAAGTAATCCCCTGATTGGCATGAGCCAGCTTGAGATGGGCCTCAAGTCTTAATTAATATAGGTCACAGGTTGAGGGGTGCTTAAAAATCTACTTAAAATTGCTTACAAGTCATTTAAAACCAGAAGTTCATAATGATAGCAACAACAGTCACAATAGATGGCATTCACTGCAGGCTTCATTGTATGCCAGAAATTATACAAAGGATTTTAAATATTTTTCCTGAGTAAATCACTAAAACTATTCTGTGCTGTGCACACTATTCCTATCTCTATCATCACCATCACCACCGACATTATCATCACCATCATCGTCATCACTATCATCCTCATAATCAGCATCTTCATCACCATCCCCACGCCCATCATCACCATCATCATCTCCAAGATCAAGCTTTGCATACTCCCAGAAAGAAGCATGCATTCTATTTAAACCCTCTGCTCCTTTGCTCTGACAGCCTTTTTAGCCTGATGACCTCTTTTCATGTGGGAGGTGGTAGAGGGAGTGGGTCCAGACTGGGTCTCTAGGATTAGGCTGCCTGGGTTCGCCTGTTAGGTATCAGCCGTGTCTCCTGGGCAGGTGGTTTAGCTTCCCCAGGTCTTGATGAGCTTGTCTGTGCCATGGGAATGATAACAGGATTCTACTCCGAGTGTAGATGTTGACTTTCACATTTTCGAATCTGTTGTGCACAGCTGTGCCTTTCCCTATTTCTCTATAATCAAACTTCTCTCTTGAGATCCCGTTTCCACTGAGTGCTGGAAGATCCAATGTGCCGGTTCCAAGGAACTCAGTCACACCGAGTTTAAGACTCTCATGTTGGAGAGTCAGTTTCCTCTGCATCCCTTCTCTTCTCTTTCCCAAGGGGATCTAAGTTCATGCCAGGGCTTATGTGTCCTTTTAGCATAAGGGGTGGGCACCTGGTCCGTGTGTCATTCTCTGTCCTTGTTGGCTTTTCCTAAATGTAACTGCTGAGGGATTTTGAAAATTGAGGTGACGTTCACATTACACAAAATTAACCATCTTAAAGTGTTAAATTCAGTGGAATTTTGTACATTCAACGTTGTACAGTCATCACCTCTATCTAGTTCTGAAACGCTTTTGTCACCCCAAAAGGAGACCCAGTACCTTTAAAGAGTCACTCCCTGTTTCCTCCTAGACCCTCTAGATCTCCAGCCCCAGTGCCCTTTCCCCCCCTCCTACAGCAGCTGGCCTGGAGCCTGTACCTCTAGCCACCACTCCATCTTGCTGTCCTGGTACCCCCATGCCAATGACTATCATAGCACATACCCCCACTCCCTCCCCTTTCCCCTAGCACTTGGTTCATAGCTCTGATTAAAATTTCAGGAAAGGATTTTCATCCCCACGGGTTTTGCTTAGAGAAGAAAGGCTTTTAAAACCTCGTTAGCCTCTCTCTAATTCCCCTCAGTCAGCAAGGGGAGACCACACATCCCTGGGGAACTAGCACATTCTCGGAGGTGATCTAATTTGACTGTCTCAGCAACCTTGCAAGCAGGAAAGGATTTCTGTACCCACTTTGCAGACTAGAAAATGAGGCTCAAAAAGTGAAATGGCTTGCTCAAAGCCTCCCAGCGAGGAATACTGATCATAAATAATGTTTATTGAGTGCCTACCATGGGCTAATGCTGTTGTAAGGATTGGTGTTCACGTATCTATTTATGTAGTGAGCATTATCCCCATTTCACTGATGAGGATATTTGAGGCACTGTGAGGGTGGGTGATGCCCCTGGGGTCTGACTGCTACAAAGTGCAGACCCTTCTCTCCTAACTTAAATGTCAGCCGATGGATCACTCTTGGGAGGGTGGGGTGTTGAGACACCATGGAGAAGTTCAGTTTTATTTTAGGTGCTAAGCTTAGCATCCAAATGTAATTTAAATTCCCGTGTGGAGCCCTCGGCTGGGTTCCTGCTTTGAAAGAACGTTGAAAGTCGATTCCTGAATGTTTGGTGAACATAACTGACACAGAGGGAAAGATGCATCTGGTCTGGCTAATAAACTGGGACTCTAACTGGTTCTGAATTTTGTGGCAATATTATGTATTTTTATTTCCTAGCAAAATTGTACTCTGGCAAGCTGGCGAAATGCAGCATTCCGAATCTTATGATTTGAGGCTTTTTACACCGGACTCCTGCTCTTGGTTTCCTAGGGAGCATGTGAGTGGGTGTCTCAGAGGTCTACTTAGTGAGACCCACCAACTCTGAGGTGCAGAGTACTTGCTTGCCCAGGCTCCCCTGACGCTGAAGCGACCCTGGAAATTGGAGAATCATCACTCCTCCAACAAAAATGCAGTGTGCGTGTGCTGTGTATTGGGTCCTGGTGTATAGAGTGGAGGTAAGATGACCAGGATTCTGCTTTCCTGGTGCTTGCATTCTCGTCTGGAAGAGAACGACGGCCTAGAGAGGACAGAGACGATCCAAGTAGTGACAAATGCCTGGTGGAATTCAACAGGACACTGTGATGCAAAGTGACTGGGGTAGGAGTTTACTTTGGATGGGAAAGTGCCTCTGAGGAGGTGGCATTTTGCAAGAAAACTTCTGGGACAGGAAGGAAACAGCTGTGAGAGCCTGAGAAGAGCATCCACAGAAAGAGGGAACAGAATGTGTGAAGCACTATGACGTGGGAAAGAGCTTGTCCTGTTATCCCCATTTTACAGATGAGGACACTGAGACTCAGAGAGGTGAGGCAGTGAGGTCCAGGCTTGGACTTAGGTTTTCTGTTTCCAAATCCAGGGCATTCTATTTGACCTCAGGCTGCCTTGCTGTTGGTCTGAACCGCAAGTTCTGTGGTCCAGATGCAGCCCTGCTGAAGGCTTTAACCTTCATGGGGTTCAGTCTGAGGGTTACAGACCACTCCTCAAAGGGCACTGAGGAAGGGGGAGGGGTTATTTGGTCAGAACTGGCATCCTTTCTCATAGACAGGGGACTAAAACTACTGAGGGTGTTTGTACATTAAGGTTTTTCATCTCATTGCGTGAAATTGTGTTGTCCCCTGGGCCCTGGGGACACTCTTCCAATCAGGGTGAAGACAGCAGTTTTTTCCAACTCAACATCCCTTTCTTTTCCCGGCCACTCAAGCGGAGGCACCGCCCAAGGGTTGTTTAGACAAACACGGGGATGGAACTTCTGGCTCTGACAGTGATGGGGAGGGGCCAGGAATACAGATGTCCTGCAGTGCATGTGGTCAGTCTGTACATCGAGACCCATCTCACCACCGTGGCGGGCTGAGGACAAGTGATGTGTGGGGATTTACCCCAAAGTCTGCCTTTGAAGCACGTTTGCTGCAGACTTGGAGTCTCGGAGCCGCCTTGGGATTAACAGTGCCCTGGCTGAGAACTCACAATCGCAGGAGGGAGCGAAGCCCTGAGACCTCTGGTCAGGCTCAAATTTCCTGTTTCTGGTAGAACTTCCCCCTCACCGGGTTTGCTTGGGTTTCTCCTCCATGCCGTTAAGATTCCTTGGGCTGTATAATTATTACCTCAGTCTAGGTTCAGGACTAAATGGTCTGAGTGGGAGAATCATGGTTATGCGATTTCCAACAAATGTGAATTTTCTCCATTTCGCACGGGGAGGATCTGTCCCCCTTCCCTGCACACCAACCGATGCAGAGCCAGGGTCCTACTGCTCTGATTGGAGTCACGTGGTTTGGGAGACGTTTTTCTTCATTAGCACAGGGTCTAGGGTGGGGGGCCACAGAGCTCTAACACCCATCACTCCTTCCTACCTTTTTATTTTTTAAGTTAACATATGCTAAAATTGACTTTCTCTTTGTTGTATGGTCCTATGAGTATTAACGCATGTATAGATTTGTGTCATCATCATCGCAATCAAGATACAGGGCAGCTGCACCACTCCAAAAATCTCCCTCATGTACCCCTGCGCAGTCACACCCTCCCCTCATCACCAGCCCCTGGAAACTCCTGGTCAGTCCCCATCACGATAGTTTTGTCCTCTCCAGAGTGTCGTATCAGTGGAATCATAGAGAATGGAACCTTAGAGCCTGGCTTATTTCACTCAGCACAATGCCTTTGAGATCCAGCCAAGCTGTTGCATGTATCAACGGCTCCTCTTTTTTCTTTCTGAGTGGTATTCCATGGTTTGGATGGACCGTGATTTGTTTATCATTCGCCAGTTGAAGGACTTTTGGATTGTTTCCAGATTTTGGCGATTATGAACGAAGCTGCTGTTAACATTTGTGTACAGGTTTTTGTGTAAACATGTCTTTATTTCTCTTGGGTAAATACCGGGAGTGAGACTGCTGGGTCATATGGTAGGTGAATGTTCAAGTTTTTAAGTAACTGCCAAACTGTTTTCCAGAGTGGATCCATCACTGTACATTTCCACCAGCAAAGGATGAGAGTTCCCACTTTTGTGCATCTTCACCAGCACTCGGCATTGTGAGTATTTTTAGTTTTAACTATTTTAGTGAGTGTGTAGTGGTATCTCATCATGATCTTGATTTGCATTTCCCTGATGGCTAATGATGTTAGACTTCTTGTCATGTGTTTATTTGTTATCCGTGTACCCTCTTTGGCTAAGTATCAGTTACAGCCTTTTGTTCATTTTTAGTTGGGGTGTTTGTTTTCTGCCTGTTGAGTTAAAAAAAAAAATCTTTGAGTGTAATTGACATACAAGGAACTGCATACATTTAAATCATAGACTCTGATGTTTTGACATACATATCCAACTATGAAACCTTTACCAAAATCAAAATAATGAAAATGTCATTGGTACTCCCTCTCCCCCAAAGTTTCCTAGTGTCCTTTGTGATTCCTCTCACCCTCCCCTTACCTCATTCTCAGGCAACTCCTGATCCGCTTTCTGTCACATGGCAATATGAATTTCCTAGATTTATATTAAGTGTTTGCTTTTTGACTGGCTTACTTCACTCAGCATGATTATTTCAAGATTGGTGCATGTTGTAGCATGCATCAGTAATTCTTTCTTTTTATCATTGATTAATATTCCAATGTATGAATTTATCATAGTTTTTCCTTTCATCTACTGATGAATATTTATGTTGTTTCCAGCTGGGGGCTATTACAAATAAAGCTGCTGTTAACATTTGTGTATATGTCTTTGTGTGGACATGTGTTTTCCTTTCTCTCAGGAAAATACCTAGGGGTGGTATTGTTGGATCATATCGTAGATGAATGTTTACATTTTTGAGAAACTGCCAGATTATTTTCCAGAGTGGTTGCATCATTTTACATTCCCACCAGCAGTGTAGGAGAGTTCCAGTTTCTCCATGTTCTTGCCAATACTTGGTGTGGTTAGACTTTTTATTTTAGCCATCCTGTGAATAGGGAGAGTTTTATTTCTTTCTTTCTGATTTGTATGCCGTTTTTTAAAAAATTTAATTAATTAACTAATTAATTTGGTTGCACCAGGTCTTAGTTGTGGCAGGAGGGCTCCTTAGTTGTGGCATGCGAGCTCTTAGTTGCAGCATACATGTGGGATCTAGTTCCCTGACCAGGGATCGAACCTGGGCCCCCTGCATTGGGAGCGTGGAGTCTTAACCATGGTGCCACCAGGGAAGTCCCTGTATGCCTTTTTTAAAATTGAAGTAAAGTGAAGTAAAGTTGATTTATGTTGTGTTAGTTTCAGGTGTACAGAAAAGTGATTCAGTTTTATATATATATTCTTTTTCAGATTATTTTCCCTTATAGGTTATTACAAAATATTGCGTATGGTTCCCTATGCTATACGGTAGGTGCTTGTTGGTTATCTGTTTTATATATAGTAGTATGTTAATCCCAAATTCCTAATTTATTACCCCTCTTTTCCCCTTTGGTAACCATAAGTTTGTTTTCTATGTCTTTGGGTCTATTTCTGTTTTGTAAATAAGTTCACTTGTATCGTTTTGTTAGATTCCACATATAAGTGATACCATATGGTATTTGTCTTTCTCTGTCTGACTTACTTCACTTAGTATGACAATCTCTAGGTCCCTCCGTGTTGCTGCAAATGACATTATTTCATTCTTTTTTATGACTGAGTAATATTCCATTGTATATATATAAAACATATTCTTTATCCATTCATCTGTCTATGGACATTTAGGTTGCTTCCATGTCTTGGCTATTGCAGATAGTGCTGCAATGAATACTGGGGTGCATGTATCTTTTTGAATTATAGTTTTCTCTGGATATATGCCCAGGAGTGGGATTGCTGGATCATACAGTAACTCTATTTTTAGTTTTTTAAGGAGCCTCCATGCTGTTCTCAATAGTGGCTGTACCAATTTACATTCCCACCAACAGTGTAGGAGGGTTGCTTTTTCTCCACCCGATTTGTGTATCTTTTATTGCTTTGTCTTGTCTTATTGCACTGGCTGAGATTTCCAGGATGATGTTCAACATGAGTGTTGAGAATAGATATTCTTGCCTAATTCCCAATCTTAGGAGAAAAGTGTTCTCTCTTTCATCATCATAAGTATGATACTGACTGTAGGAATTTTTTTCTTTTTTGGTAGATTCCCTTTATTAGATTGAGGCAGTTCTCTTGTATTTCTAGTTTTTAGAGAGTTTTAAAAAAATCATTGGTGGATATTGAATTTTGTCAAATGATTTGTCTGTATCAATTCACGTGATCGTATGGATTTTCTTTAGACTGTTAATATGGTAGATTACACTGATTAATTTTTGAATAGTGAACTAGCCTTGCATTCCTGGGGTAAACTATACTAGGTTGTGGTGTATTATTCCTTCTATATATTGATAGATTCAATTTTCTAGTATTTTGTTAAGGATTTTTGTGCTTATGTTCATGAAACATATTGGTCTGTATATGTTCATGAAAGATATTGGTTTGTAGCTTTTTAAATTTTTTAGCTTGTACTATCTTTGGTTTTGGTATCAGGGTTTTGGTTTTGGTATCAGGTACCAGCCTCATAAAATTAATTGGTAAGCATTTCCTCCTTTCCTCTTTCTGGAAGAAATTGTGTAGAATGGTGTTATTTCTTCTTTAAGTGTTTGGTAGAATTCATCAGTTTAACTACCTGGACCTGGAGACTTCTTTTTTAAAAGATCTTAAACTATGAATTCAATTTTTAAAAATGGTTATCAAACTATTCATATTATCTATTTCATCTTGGGTGAATTTTGTTAGTTTCTAGTTTTTGTAGAATTTTCCCATTTAATCTAAATTGTCAAATGTATTGGCATAGAGTTGTTTATAGTATTCCTGTATTGCACTGTTGATGTTTGAGGGTCTGTAATGATACGCTTTCTTGTGTTCCTGGTATTAATAACTTGTGTCTTCTTTTTTTATTTGTCTTTCTTGCTAGAGTTTTATCAATTTTATTATTTTGAAAAACCAGTGTTTCATTTCACTGATTTTTCCCTATTATTTTTCTCTTTTCAATTTCATTTATTTCTATTGTTTATTATATATTTTTTCTGCTTACTTTGGTTTATTTTGCTCTTCTAGTTTCTAATGATGGAAACTTAGATCATTGGGTTAAGCCCTTTCTTCTTTCTTAACATAAGCATTTAATGATAAAAATTTCTCTCTCAGCACTGCTTTAGCTGGATTCCGCAAGTTTTGTTACATCGTAGTTTCATTCTCATTCAATTAAAAATATTTTCTAATTTTCCTTGAGAACTCTTTGACTTATCAATTATTTAGATATGTTTTAGTTTTCAAGTTTTTGGATATTTTCCTGTTATCATTCTGTAATCGATTTCTAGTTTAATTTCATTATTATCAGAAAACATACTTTGTATGGTTTCAGTTCTTGTAAATTTGTTAAGGTTTGTTTTATGACCCAGGAAGTGGTTGTTGATCTTTGTGTTCTGTGTGCACTTGAAGAAAAACGTGCATTTTGCTATTGGTGGTGTTTTATAAATTAGATCCAATTGCTTGATGGTGTTGTCAGTTCATCTATATCCTTGCTAATTTCGTCTATTTGTTTCCTTGAACAAAGAGATGAGTGTTGAACTCTCTAACTATAATTGTGGATTTGTTTCTCCTTTTAGTTCTGTTGGGTTTTGCTTCATTGTTTTCCTATAAGTAATGTGTTGTTTTTCTCTGGCTGCATTCAAGATTTTTTCCTTTGTCTTCTGCTTTGATTATTTTGATGATAATGTATCTAGGCATGGGTTTCTTTGAGTGTCTCCTTTTGGGGATTCACTGAGCTTGAATCTGTAGGTTTGGCTTTTTGATAAATTTGAGAAGTTTTCAGCTATTATTTTCTTAGATATTTTTCTGCACTGCATTTTTTCTTTCTCCTTTCCTTCTGGGATTCCTAGGACATGAATGTTAGACCTTCTGGTTCCGGTCCATGAGTTCCTGTTCATTTGTTTTTTCTGTTCTTAGAATTCTTTTGCTTTCCTTTTTTTTTGTTGTTGTTCAAATTGGATAATTTCTAATAATCTGTCCTCATACTCAATGATTCGTTCCTCTGCTATCTCGATATTGTTATTGAGCCCATCCAGCTTTAACATTTTGGTTATTGTACTTTTGAGTTCTAAAATTTCAATTTGCTTCTTCTTTATATTCTCTTTCTTTGCTGAGACTTCCTATCCTTCCATTCAGTTTAAGAGTGTTTGCCCTTACTTCCTGGAGCATTTTTATAATAGCTAGTTCTAAGTCTTTCTGATTGTTCTAACATCTGCATCATACAGGTATGGGGGTCTGGTCCTTGTCTTCGATGGTAAAAGTTGAGATTTTCCTGTTTTTTCGTATGCTAAGTCACTTTCATTTGTATTCCAGACATTTTGAATATTATATTATGAGGCTCTAGGTCTTGTTTAAATGCCACAGAGGACTTTGCTAGTTTTGTTTGATTGGGCAATTGACCTGTTCAGGCAGCAAGTTCCCACCAGCCTCCTGCCAGCTGTGGTCTTGACGGCAGGTCAGTTTCCAAAAGCTCTGCCATGCTGGTCAGAGCTGCCCTGTGTGTGCACCACCCAGTGGCCAGTCTTGGATCTGGATGATGGTTTGTTCTGTGTTCAGTTCTCAAAGTCTTAGGTATGCTGTTCAGGGTCAGGCACGTGCACATGCACGCAGCTTAGGGGTGAGCCCAGGAGCTCATGCATAGCTTTAAAGGGTCCCTTTCCTTGCCTCCTCCCACTCTGTGGGCTCCTTAGTGATTTCTGGTTCCCTGGACTCGCTGTGGGTCCTCCATTCAGAGAGCTGGGACTTTAGTTACTCTGCTCTGCTGCACACAGTTGATAGCTGTGCCCGCATCCAGATTGGGAGACAGAGACGGGACCACAGCTTTTCTGATCAGTAAGGAAGGTTCTGCTTCCTCTCAAGTAGGGGCCATGGGTCACTGCTGTGGCTGCTGTCATTCCCTATGCCCTGGGAATGTCCGAGAACTGAGTGCAAGAGAACAGAAGAAAATAAAAATTGAAACAAGATTTCCCTGCTGTGTCCCTTCCCCCTTCTGGAGGGCTTGTGTTCTCCCCAGACCTGTCCCTCGGTCTCTCTGTCTCTCCCTGAGCCTGGTACCTGTGTCCAGGTTTGAGGCCATTGTGAGCCCATACAGGGGATATTGGGGGAAAAAATGGGAGACTTTGTGCTAGTTTGGTGATATTTTGAAATTTTCTCTCATCTGCCTGCTCTTCACTATCCACGGGCCTTGCATGGCTGCCCTGCATGTTCTGTGCACAAGACACTGAATCACCACGAGGACCCTCCTGTTGACCTTTTGTAGCCATGCCGCCCTCCTTCCTGCCCCATCCTCCACCCCTTCTCTACCCCCTGGCAACCACTAACCTTTCTCTCTTTCTAAAATTCTGTCATTTCAAAAATGTCATATATATGTAATCATTCAGTATATAACCTTGGGACTGGCTCTTTTTCACCCAGAAAAATTCCCTGGAGGTCCATCCAGGTGTTGTTCATTCCTTTCTCTTGCTGAGTGGTATTCCATGGTGAGGGTGTACCACAGTTTGTCCATCTACCTGTTTGAGGATGCCTGGGCTGGTTCTACCTTTTGGCTGTTGCAAATAAAGCTGCTGTGAACATGAGTGGAAAGACTTGTACTTGGACCTATTCGAATTTCTCTGGGATAAATGTCCAGAAGTGCACAGACCTAAGTGGCAAATATTATCATTCTTTCTACATTAGAGGTGAGGGAGCTGAGGTTAGGGGAGATGACCTGACCAAGAGCACTCAGTGAATAGGTAACAGGTCAGACTGGTGGCCGGGGCTGTCCGATTGGGCAGCTGAACCCTTAGTGGCCACTTATCATCTACCCCATGCCTGTCTTAGCCCAGATCCGGCCTGAGGGGAGGCAGGCGATGCAGAGCCTCTGCCATGGATGGCTGTAGCTCCCATCAGGATCTTCCTCTCCATCTCGGCTCTGGTCATCATCCTGCGTGCTTCTCTCATTCAATTTGCAACTCAAAAGTCCCCTTCTCTGAGAAGCCCCCCTGATTATTCCAGCTCAAGGACCGCCAGGCATGTGGAAGGTGGGGGGGCCCATTTCAATTATGTCCACAGTGCTGATCGACCCGTCCTGCTTATTTGTGGACCTGCCTTTGTCTCCCTTCCCCCATGAAATGGTGGGTTCTTTGAGGGCTGGGTCTCCATTTGCTGTTGTGTCCCTGGGGCTTAGTGCAGTGCCTGGCACACAGTAGGTGCTTAATAATGAGGCAGACCTCATTTTGCTGTGCTTCGCTTTATTGTACTTTGCAGATAATGCATTTTTACAAATTGAAGATTTGTAGCAACTCTGCATCATGCAAGTCTGTGGGCACCATTTTTCCAACAGCATTTGTTCACTTCGTGTCTCTGTGTCACATTTTGGTAAATCTTGCAATATTTCAAACTTTCTCACTGTTATCATATTTTGTTACAGTGATCTGTGATGAATGACCTTTGATGTTACCATTGCAAAAAAATTATGTCTTGCTGAAGGCTCAGAGGATGGGTAGCATTTTTTAGCAATAAAGTATTTTTTAATTAAGGTTTCCACATTTTTTAAGACGTAATGCTATTGCACACTTAATAGACTACAGTATAGTGTATACATATCTTTTATATGAATGGGAAACCAAAGCATTTGTGTGACTCGCTTTATTGTGATATGCTCTTTACTGTGATTGCCTGGACCCGAACCTGCAGCATCTCTGAGGTGAGCCTGTACTGACCGACAAAGTGGTTTAGAGAGATGAGTTCTGATGTTGTGAAGGCTGGATGGGCTGCTCTGGGGCTCTGAGAGGGTTATTGCTGAGAATGATCCCGAGAATGAACTTTTAGTAATACGGATCCACGGATGAGGCTCAGGGTTCCCAGGAACCACTCTGTGTGCACAGAGGTGTGTGCGTTTTTTTCTGGTTGGACTAGCCTTTGCTGAAATCGGATGCTCTGTGGTGTTTGTGAGTCCCCCACGGTCAATACATCTGCATTTTAACCCTATCTCATCATTTTTGAGCCCCCCTTCTTATTGTCCCCTTTGGTCATTTTCACCTCAAAGTTTTGAGAAGTAATTTTCTGCAGAAATTGCACTAATTGAAGGCCCTTTGGCTTCCAAAGGGTCCATTCTCTGTAGTAGTTGAGCCTGTGTAATTGGGCTTCATCCTCAGTCAGTGCATCATCCTCAGTCACATCTGTTGCTAATGGTCTTGGAGGGATAACAAACCAGGGGATCTCTCATTTGGGTCTGAAAGGGGTCCACGGCACAGGGATGCTGTCAAGCTCTGAGGGGGCTTTAATCCGAGAGGTGGGGAGGAAGCCTCCCTTTACAAGACCAATTTAATCAACAAAAACGAACAGAATGGGACGTGTCAGTTTGTTGGGAAGTTACAGGAGTTAGTGCTGGCCTGAGAGTTTGGGTGGCCTCTTGTTTGCTAGTTGGACAAACGCTTTGCGGTCAGAGTAGGCCATGCTCTGCTGCAGTGAGAAACAGCCCTGAACAGCCAGTGACTGAGGATGACAAGTGTCGATTTCTTGCTGGTACAGAGTTGACTGTGGGTGGAGGTGGCTCCCAGGACAGCTGCCCTCTGTGAATTTGCTTAACGTCCAGGCTGCCTGGATCTAGAGGCACCTCCAGATCAGTACGTGTGTCCATGATGCCAAGGCTGGGTGAGGGAGGGCAGAAGAGTGCAAGGGCGGAACGCCTCTGCCCAGGAGGGGCAGTGCCACTTTCACTCCCGTTTTCTTGGCCGACACAGGTCCTGTGGCCACACTTGACCTCAAGGCAGTTCTGGCTATTGTTGGCGGTAGCGATGCCCACCTGCAAAGCTCTGCTGAATGCCAGGGTAGCTCACAGGCCTGGGTTCGGATCCAGGCTCTGCCACGCTGTTGATTTTGTGCCATGTGAGCTGTTGACCTGCATGCTTCCTTTCCTCACTGGAGGGCTCCGGTGGGACGGAATGAGTTAATCCAAGCACGGCACTCAGAACAGAGCACCGCCCCACCCCCGCCCCCCCGCCGCCACCCCGCCACTGCATGTGCTCAGGAAATGTGAGCCGTAAGAATTCGTACTGAGACAGCAAAGGTAAAACAAGGGGAATTTGTTGGGTCCTGGGAGGGGCAGGTGGGAGATGCCAGCTGCTTCAGGACTGTCTCCCACTCCCATTTCTGTTTCTGGGGTTTATTCTCCCAGGACAATGTGTGACTGCAGCCTTGTTACCACAGAACAATCTTGTGCGGACGCCATGGAGAAACCCCAGGGGATACATGATCGCTTCATCACGTGCCCGTCCCTCATCCATCACGATGGCTGGTGGGCAGAGTCCTGTAATTGGCAACACCATCACCTGTCCGGGAGGGGCCACTCCCTGAGGAAGGGTGGTGGGTTGGAAGAAAGGGGAGAAGAGGCGCTTGGCCGCTAAGGGCACCCCGGACTTGGTGGATTTTGCTTAGCTCATGGGCCTGCCTCCTACTGGTGGCTCTCGTGGACCCTCCATCTTGTCGGAAGGGCCCCGAGGAAGGGTGGTGCTCTCCCTGGTCACCTCATCCCACCTCTGCCTTGCAGATGTAGACTCAGACCCCAGCCTGCCCTTGCAAGCTGTAAAGGGGATGGTTAGAGCCCGGCCCAGACATCCATGACCATGTGGGGCCCAGGCGTGGTGCTGTAGCCCCTCATCCCAGACCCGCCCAGCTGGGCTTCGGGTCAGGGCCGGGGCTGATGGAGCTTCTCTCGGAATCCGTGCTGTCAGGCCCACACCCGGTACCTGCTGAGCCCAGGAGGGGAGGGTGAGGTGTGCAGTCCCTCCCACCCAACCACCCGCAGCCGTCCGGCCCGTGGTTAGGTCAGACCTCAGTGCTGGGAGGGGAGCAGGGGTGCTGAGAGAGGTCCCGGCAGCCTCCGAGCCCCCTGCCGCCAAGCTGCATTCCAGGACATGGGAGATGTTCTTTTTAGCAGAAGCGGCGAGAGGTCAGGACCTGGGGCTGTCCCCGAAAGAACAAGGCCTGGGGGACCCCTGGCTCCCAGAGAGGGTGTTGGGAAGGGGGCCTATTGGGAATGCTTGTTGGGTATTGAATCCAATCAAAGCCACTTCTGGATCTGGCAGTACCAGCTGTGGGATCTCAAGCAAGCTATGTTGTCACTCTGAAACTCCATTTTCTTATCTGTGAAATGGAACCACAGCACCAGCCTCGGAAAGTTGCTGTGAAGCACAAAATGGAAAAGGGTTTGAGCTGCAGAAGGCTGTCAGGAGCCCTTCAAATGCATGAGACTGGCTCCCGCTGCCCTAGTTTATTTCCTTAGGGCTGTGGGAAGTCCACTCAGTTGGTCTTCTGGGCTCTCTGATCATTGGGGCTCTATTAGTACTTACAATAAGTTCTAATAGACACCTGACACCCTGAAAAAAATTCACTCTCATTTTTGCCAGAACCAGTGGGGTATGAAACCCCCCAGCCCCGAGCATGTAGTTGGTGGAAGATGGTCCTGGTTATTTTTCCCAGTTCTATATATTTAGGCATTAGCACCTTCATCCCCAGCTGTCCCTTCCCCAGAGGTGCCTGTGAGCACTGGCATAAATCATCCTTCAGCCCAGCTGTGACCTTCCTGTGACCACAGCTTGGGGAAATGGCAGAAACTATAAGGTCACAGAGGTTCCCGTGACGATGACTCTGGCTGTTGTCCCCATAGTTTGTCCTTTCCTTTTTTGGTCTCCTCAATGCCAGGCTGCACTGTGGGTATGCAGGTGTGATAATCCAATCCAGTGGTTCCACCAGCAGTGTCTACGGGGTGCTCATATCCTACGTGTCGAGTCAGGCACAGTGGGGCTTGTGGAAGGAATATAGAACCTGCCAACCAGGAGCTTCCCCTCCATTTGTGGAACAAGCCACATCCACAAGTGGCAGAATCCATCACGTGCCATGAGAAGCAGCAGGAAAGTAGGGGGACAAGCCCAGGAATTGGAGTCTGGTGGACCTGGGTCCAAATCCTGGTTTTGCACTTACTCGCTGTGTAACCTTGGGCGAGTTCCTTAACCTCTCTGAGTCTATTTTCTCATCTATAAAATGGAGATAGGAATACTCATCTCAATGCAAATTAAAACCACAATGAGGGGTATGCATTTTTCACCTATCAGATTGGCCAAGATCTAGAGACTGGAGCTCATCATATTGGTGGTTAGGTGCAGAAACGGGCATATTCATACATTGATGCTGAGAGGAGGAATTGAGACCACCTCTAAAGAAAACACTTGGAAACACAAATTGAAATGTAAAATGCACATATCCTTTGATTCAGGCATTCCAGAAATTTATATCAAGATTATACCCACACGGAATGATTACAAAGATATCAATTTCAGCATTGTTGTAATACAAAATGGAAACATCATGAATATCTATCAATAGAAAGTGTATTAGTGTACAGTTTAGTCCTACAAAGACTGTTATGTGGCTTTGAAGTGGAATGGAGCAGAAGTGTACATACTGATGTAAAATGATTCCTCGTTGTGGACCCTCTGGGGGGTTGTGCCGTGTCCTACAGCAACTTGGTGACATGAGCTAGTTTTCAGTGTATTAATTTTTATGGTCATTTTTCATTTATGGCAAGTGATACAGGTCTTCTATTACAGATAATGATACAAAGCTTCCTTTAAAAAGTAATGGGTGAGCTGGGGCGAAGTGAGAGAGTGGCACGGACTTATATATACTACCAAATATAAAATAGCCAGCTAGTGGGAAGCAGCCACATAGCACAGGGAGATCAGCTCAGTGCTTTGTGACCACCTAGAGGGGTGGGATAGGGGGGTGGGAGGGAGACACAAGAGGGAGGAGATATAGGGATATATGTATATGTATAGCTGATTCACTTTGTTATAAAGCAGAAACTAACACACGATTGTAAAGCACTTATACCCCAATAAAGATGTTAAAAAAAAAAAACATAAAAAATAATGGGTGAAAGAAGCCAGTCACAAAGGGCTACATAGCGTAGGATTCCATTTATAGGATGTGTCCAGGACAGGCAAATCCACAGAGATGGAAAGCAGATTTGTGGTTGTCCGGACTGGGGCAGGGCAGTGGGGAGCACTGCTGATGGGGATGGGTTTCCTTTTGGGGAGGGAAAAAGCTTGGGAACTAGATAGAGGTGATGGTTGTGTAACATCATGAATGTACTTAATTCATCTGAACTCTACGCTTTCACATGGTTAAAATGGTGAATTTTATGTCATGTGTATTTTACGACAATAAAAACAACAGCAACAACAAAGTAGGGGGTGGGTTTAAAGATGTTTGTAAGGAGCAGTGCAGCTGGCCCTTGGTAGGTGAGAACGCTGAGGCTGGGGCGGGGGACTCTCAGGCCATCTCTGGCGGGCGCACCGGCTTTGAGATGCGCTCGCCCCACTGTGCCTGGCTGTGCCAGCCCTGTCCTGTGGTTTCTGACCAGACCCCCTTTGATCTCCTTTCACGGTTTCTTGTTGATGTTCCGACATGGCAGCCCTGAGCGGGGAGCCCTCTCTATGAAGTCCAGTCTTGAAAGTTGGCCCTGCCTCAAGCAAACGAAGGTCAAAGAAAACAAGATTTATTTCCAGGGAGAAGCCAAAACTATGTTTGCTGTAACATCAGGCATCAAATGATGATGTGGTCCCCCCCACCGTGGAAAAATACTTCCATCTAGTTTCTTCTATTAATAACGGCGGTCAGCCCGTAAAAATTAATGTGTCAACTGCCTCAGAGCTGAGCTATCTCAGGGGCCTTTGATCCGCTCCTCGTGGCTGCTGGCCCTCAAAAATGTTTTCACTCCATATTTTACCTTGATGGGTTTGCAGGAAGGTAATTAAATTATTAAAACTTTAATTGCCTTCCTGTATATAATTATCGCCTGTTAAAGGACACTTTTTATTCACAGGCTGAAAAGCCCCTATTTTTTTTTTTTCTTTTCCTCTCCAGAAATGACCTTGCTGTGCATGCTCTGAAGCATTAATATGTTGCGGGAGTTTTTCTCTTCTGTCTTTACTATTGGTCAGTTTGAAATGGTGCTTTTGGGTTTTGAGGATTCTTTCCCCTCCTGGTCCCTGGATGGAAGGACCAGTTGTCGACTGAGAAGGTCACGGCAGACAGGCCGTCTTCCAGGGACTGCCCAAGCAAAGGGACTCTTTTCAATCGCAGTACTCAATTCCTTCATTTTACAGACAAGAAAGAAGCTCAGAGAGGGGGCCTGGCTTGCCTTGGGTCACATAGGAGTTAGGCAACAGGGATTACAGCCCAGGTCTGCTCTTGAGAGTCAAAGACACATTTTGCCAATTAATATTGACCTGGGCATAAAGATCTTTGTTCATTTTGCTTGTTCTCAATATCCAGCTAAGTGCTATTCTCTCTCTTCTAATGATCTCTTAATATCGTCCTGCTAGGACGGTATTACAATCTTTTGCTAGGCGGAGTAAGCAAAAAGGATCACAGCATCGACAGGGTCTTTGGAATCTTTCAGGAAACTCCCACCCTTCCTGGATGGCACCAGGAACCCAAGTTCACGTGGCACAATGTTTTTCAACCTTGTCACACCTAACGCCTCCTTTTTATAACAACGATTTCACAATACCTCCTTTCTTATCCTGATGGAATTCACGTAATATAGCCTACTTACGAACACAATTTCAAAAACAGTGCCGTTATTCTTACATAAAGGAGCAATATAGGGAAGTTATTTATTTAAAATATGTTTCAATGTGTGAGTGCTCAGGCTCGCCTGTACTAGCGGTCTTGACCACGTAGTGAAATGTTTCTCTACCCTTACCATAAATGAATCTGGGTTTTAGAGGAGATATTTCTCCATGGCATGTTGTCAAGCGCTTCTTTTCATTTTTGAGATTTGGAAATAAAGACTAAGTATCTTTGCTTGTAGACACAAACTCGCCGGGAGGGCGGCAGCCTCAGAAGGAGCGCTCTTGAGAGCTGTGTGGATGGCTCGGACACCATGAATGCTTGCCAGCGTTCACTGTGTTTGCTGAACAATTTTTCATGAGGTTTCGAACCAAGCAAATTGTAGTCTTCCTTTGATTTACATGGTAGTTGGAAAATTCAGGGTATGTTAAAATTATTTGAAAATGCTTTATATCTGTATATAGAAAAGAGTCATGTTCCAGGCTCCGATAATTATAAAATGAACCTTCATCTCTGTCAGCGTCAAAAGTCATGCAGGATGTGGGTAATTTGTGGTTGAGCGAAGCTCTCTTGTCCATTGCAGGATGCCAGCCGTCCCTTGACTGCGCCCCTCCTCCTATAAATGCCAGTATCACCCCGTCAGTGTTTCAACCAAATATGCCCCTAGTTTCCACACACCCTCTAGGCAGCAGCATCACCCTGATGGAGAGCGTCCAGTTCAGTATTACTCAGTGCCAGAAATTTGGGTAGCAGAAATTAAGATGAGAACATTTTATTTTATCTTGCCAAAATAAAGGTCAGGAGTTGGGCAGGGCTCAGCTTGTCACTTGGTGATATTCAGCTAGTGGATGGGCTGTTCTGGGGCCCAAGGTGGCTGTGCTCACATGGCAGGCACCTTGGCGGGGGTGGCTGGAAGGCCGGCTCAGTTAGAACTGGCACCTCCAGATGGCCTTTCCTGAATGGCAGTGTCTGTGCAGTCACATCAGCTCAGGGCTTCTGGAGTGAGTGCTCCTAGAGAAAACATAGAAGCAGGAGGCTTCTTAGGGTCTAGCCTTGGGCATCCTAACCTGTCACCCTGCCGCATCCCATTGGCCAACCAAGTCCCTAGGGCTGGCCTAGATTCTGGAGGAGGGGAATTAGACTGCCTCATAGTGGGGGGAGGAGCAAAAACTGTCCGTCTTCAATTGGCCACAGCCCTGTTTTTAGGATTTCATCTATAGCATGTGGTTGACGTTTCTCAGTATGGCCATTTAGAGTCTGGGTCACCACAGATGAAAGAGACTGGCTAGTCCTTTATATCAGAGTTGAAAGCCACCCACATGCCTACTTTCCAAACACAGCCCTACTGCCTGCGTTCACGCTGCTGTGTTGCAGGCTGGTGGCATTGGCCTTTGTCCCACAGGCTCATTGAGTCTGGTACCGAGTGAAAGCAAATCTTGTTGCAGAGTGGCAGCTGCACGGGGGACCCAGCCAGGTAGAGATAGAATGAATACCCAGCTCACATCACTCTGCAGAAACCTGCCACACTTTGGGTCATCTCTTGGGAATCAGATGTGTGTGAGGGAGGGTGACGGCCACCCAGGCACTGGAACGGGGGAGGCTCTGGCAGGGGCTGGAGATGTGTGGGGTGCAGTAGGAGATGTTTTATTTTTTAAACAGCTTTATTGAGATAAAATTCATCTACCGTACCATTTACCTGTCTAAAGTGTATAATTTAGTGGTTTTTTAATAGATTCATAGTGTTGTACAACCATCACCACTATCTAATTCCAGAAAAAAAAAATACATACACACACAAACACTTTTTTAAAAAGCAAGCAGGACATTAAGGAAGTTATATTTCATAAAAATTATTTTGAGAACCAGGAGGTCATAAGATGTCTCAGTGTCCTCTGTCTGTCTGTCTGTCTCTCTCTCTCTCACACACACACACACACACACACACACGCTCACATACAGTCACACACACACACACCTGTGCACACACACACCCTACCCCATGTCCAGATCATGCATGCGTGGGATATAATTATGCAGTTAATGATCCGGGCCAGACTTGAAAGCCTCAAAGAAGCTCTGAGAGGGGCATTGCTGGCAGTGGGGTCACGGGCCTGGTGGTTTTGTGTGGGGCCTCTGCATAACCTCAGCTCATGGCCTGGGTGACGACAGTGAAGGCCACCCACGTCACTGCTGGAGTCTGTCCCTCTCGGCCCTGATGTCGCCCTCTGCCCCAGCGAGCCGCGTGATGTGTGCTGCGCTGCAGGCGCCCTCGGAGGGGTCCCCGCCTCACAGAGGGCTCCTTTTCACTGGGAATATGGTTTGTACCGCAGGCCCAGAGCTTGGGCTCATGCTGGGCACATGTGGGGTGGAAAAACATTTCACAATGGGAAATGGGCCGGACTCGGCCAGGAGGGAGGAAGTGCCCTCTGCAGGCCCGTTTGGTCTCGGGGTACGATTTCAAAGGTCCCTGTTTTGAAATTATGAGACCACCAGAAAAGCATGCTGGGGCCAAAAATGACTGTAAAAGGTAATAATTGTTAATAACTTGGCATCCGCCCCGTCATTCAAGCAGCTTGGTTTTGGCAAACATAAAGGACAACATTGTAAGCAAATAGGAAGGCAGCGGCCTGGCCCATAAAGCTGTTAACCACACCATAACTAAATATTAAATGTGAGTTTTTAATTCATTTTATAGCAGAAATAAGGATCTTTGCACCAACAGGGAGGAGAGGATTCGAGGCTCATAAAAGATATAGAGACAGAGTGCTTTGAGCATTCTGCTGTTTTCATAATCAGGGCAGCAACCTTGACCTGGGTGACCCTGGGAGGGTCACCCGCAGTGTTCACTGGGTGCTTTGGGACATTTTTAAGGAGGAGCCAGGTGGTCAGAAGTTGGGGTGCCCGCACCTCCTGGGCTGGGTACTATCGCAGGCTGGCTGGCAGAGCTGTCCTCACTGACCAGCCATCAGCTCCTGCGTGGCCTCCAGTCAGCTGCCTGTCTTAGGTGGGCCCACCAGGTGCCAATCAAAGCCGGGCTCTCTCTTTACATGGGTTTTTGCCCTTGACCTTCAAGCTTCCCTAGCAGACCCCACAGGGTTTACTAGGGCAGGTTTCAGGGAGTCATGAAAAGAGAGATTTTTCACTTGAGATGCTGGCAACATGCATGGGTTGGTTTTCTCTGGGGGCCTGGAAGGGCTACCCGCCGACTCACACAGTCCTTGACTGTACCCTCTCTGGCCCAACCAGCAGAGGTAAGGATTGTCAGACATGATGAACTTCCATTTTAAAAAAACAATAACTCACTTCTTTTTCTCCGGTAGAAACTATATTTTAGTAGAAAATCCAGGTGGTTCTGGACATCATCTCTAAGAAAATAAAAGTTATGTGTGACCCCAACACTTAAGACTAAATTCTTTAATACTCTGCTCTGCTCGCTTTCATTCTTGTTGCGACAGATGCCCCTACTCTGCAGTGACGACAGCTGCCACAACGGCCTGCTCTCTGCGCGCCAGGGCTTGTGCTACGTGCCTGGTGTCACGGCTCCTTATACTGGGAATGGCCATGTGGGGTATGGTTGACGGGAGTCCAGTAAAACCAGGCAGCTTGCTCAAGGTCGCACAGGTGGCACATGAGCTTGGGGTTTGAGCCCAGGTCGCCTGATCCTGAAATTCATCCAGCTGTGGCATCTGCTGGTTCCTTAACTCCATGGCTTGTTTGGGCAGGCCTAGCATTTAGTTATGTAAGTGCTGTATTTGCTTGTGTATTTGTCACTGTGGCTTCATAGGACAAACGAATGGATGGACAGATGGCTGAATGTAAGCAAGGGTTCATGGGGGGCATCTCTACACCCAACTCAGGAGAGAAAAATCGCACCTACCTCGTAGGGTTGTGAGGACTGACTGTGGAGCACATGGAGTGGCTATCACTTTAATTACTAGTTACTCATTAATTAATGATGTGAATTATTAAGGTTTAGTAATGATTATTATTTATGTTCCTAGCGATTATAATGATTAACATTGTTATTTAGTAGTAATATTATTATCCAAGCCACATGACTCTCCAGCCCTCATTGTATAGTGTTTTCTTCCCGGCATTGGCTCAAAGTAAGTTTTTTGGTACAGAAAGATACATCAAGTTTTATGTTTCGAGTAGGTAATTAAAAAAAAAAAAGCACTTGTCCAACTCTAGCTGTGGTGTCCCCACAAGACCCTTAGCTCACCCACTCTAGACACCTGCTTCCTGCATCCAAGTGAAAGCACCCCCCACATCCCCAGGCCCTCCATGCCTCCCGCCCCCCAGTTCCCCCCACCTCCTCCCACGCCCCCCACTAGTTTTGTTCTTCAGCCTTTCCCAGGCCTCAGGCTTTCGTAACTCATCTCCCAGGGATTTGGTGAAAATAGAAACCAGTGTTTTCTAAAGATGACTTTCTGAAATCTGTGACCCTCTGTCCGGAGCCCGGAATTTGCCTTCTCATTTCTGTGCAAAATATTCATGAGGAAGGTTCCAGGGGGAAACAGAATTCTCCATGTGGGAGTGGGCAGAGGGTAAGGACTCTGTGCTGGCTGTGCCCTCTGGCTGCCAGGGTCAGGGACCAGATGCTCGCCAGCAGGGACCACCTCATCCCTTGGCTGGCTCAGGGTCCTGGGGGCCGGCTCCCACCTCCCTCCCAGTAGCCTCTCTGCTTCTTCCACAGGATGACATGCTTTTCCATGCGGGGGCTTTGGGTGACACTTTGGAGCACCTGTCAGTTACCCTGTCAGCTTCCTTGGCCTTCCCCAGACGATCCCGACATTCCAGCTCCACAGTGGGCCTCGGCTCCGTGACTGTGTCTTCACTGCATTGTGACCACGTGGGCCCAGCCACCAGCGTTTGTGATGTGGGCTGTGTCCAGTCCATCTACCCATCAGTCAGCAGAGCGGCTGAGTGAGGGGTATGACACCAGCACAGTCACTCCCTGGTCAGAATCTTTCCACAGCTTCTTCTTGTCCTTCAAGAAAGTCCAAATCCCATGAGTCTCCCTGAGATCACCCGTTATTCCCACCTTGCCCGCCAGCCTCTTCAGTACACCCCTTCCCACCTGGGGCCCTCCATGCCCCATCCCCTATGCCTGGGACGCTGGACGTCCTCATGCTTGGGCTTCAAGGTCGCCTTTCCTGACCGCCTGTCTGGGCAGATCCTCCCCCTTCTCGGTGCTTCCCTCTGCTTTACCTCCTGCTCAGTTCCTTGTTAGCACCCATCATGCTTTGCATTATGACTTTTTAAAATTAATTGTTATTGATTTATTTTCATTTATACAAATATTTATCACAGTTATAAGCAAAGCAAATAATACGATACAATATAATAATGTAATAATAAATACACAGCCATGTAGCCAATGTAAATCATTATCTTCAGTTTTAGGAAGACAAAATTTCACATTTCTATGACAAAGAGAAGATGGATCACATGTTATCTTTTTGAAATATAATTATTTATCAGGAAGCCTGTTTTGAAAGAGTGGCATGGAAGTTCTTTATTGGTTTGCATCATGATTTTTAATTTATCTAATATCTGGCTCCCCCATCAGACTGTGAGCCCGGCAAAGGCAAGGACTCCTGTCTCTCACCCACTGGTGCATCTGCAACACCTAGCACGTGAGTCAGAAATATTCATTGAATGAGTGAATGAATCAACATTTGTGGGGGCTGCCCTTCTGTATTGGACTGATATTTGGATTGGATTTTTACTGCCCAGAATATCCTCATGGATTCTCAAGAAAAAAAGCTCTTGCATGTTTTGGGGGTCCTCTCAACCACACATCTTGGTGCTTACCTCTCACCTGTAGCGAGTTTACCTGGATCTGCCACAGGACTCTGCCGGGCAGACCCCGTGGACATCAGGCAGTACAGCTGGGAAGGGTTTACAACATAGCGATGCTCGCAGCTCAGTACCCGAGAGAGCCTCTTCCTCCACACAAACTGACCAGTGGCCTGGGGACTGTGTGCATGCCCACCATGAGGTTTTGGCTTATGCTGTGCCTCCTTCCTAGAAAGCCCCCTGGACTTCTCAAATTTTGCTATCTCTGTGCACCCCACCCGGCAAGGCTCAGCCAAAGCCCTCCACTCCAGAGCACTGCCTGGATTCTCACCTCCTAGAGCTGCCCCCCGCCCCCCACCACTTCCTGAGTGCCTCTTGCCCATGTCTGCGGTGGGCAAGTTCCCACTCCCTTCCTGTGGTTGAGGGGCCAGTGGAAAAGCATCTTTTTCCAAAGAGAACACCAGCCTTTGGACCAGACTTCATTTCTGCCAGCAATTTCACTCCTAGGTGTAGAACCGAGAGAAATGAAACACATGTTCACACAAAAAACTACACAGATGTTCTTAGCAGCATTATTCATAGTAGCTAAAAAACAGAGGGAACTCAGACATGCATGGACTGATAAATGGATAAACAAACTGTCATTTATCCATACAATGGAATATTATTCAGCTCCGAAAAGGAATGAAGTTCTGAGTCACAACATGGATGTCCCTCCAAAGCATCATGCAGAGTGGAGGAAGCCAGACATAAACGGTTACACAGTGTATGAGTTTCCTTTATATGAAATGTCCAGAGTAGGCAAATCCACAGACATGCAAAGTAGCTTGGTGGCTACCAAGGGCTGGAGGGAGGGGAGAATAGGGAGTGGCTGCCTCATGGGGACAGGTTTCTCTTTGGGGTGATGAAAATGTCCTGTAATCAGATAGTGGTGATGGTCGCACATTTTTGTGACTATCCTGAAAATCACTGAATTGCATACTTTAAACAATTTTTATGGTGAGTTTTATCTCAATTAAAAAAAAGAATCCATTAAGAAAATTTCAGCCTGATTCCCGCCCCACCCCCAACCCCTCTTCCTCTGGTCTTTGCTGGGCACTGTTTGGACTGTAAGCCTTTTGTTTTTGCTAGTGAAATATGCCCGAAGTGTTTTCTCAAGACTTGCCAAAGAGGTTAAAACATAATACTTTAAGTCTGAGGTCCCCCTGGGAAAGCAATGCAAACATAACGAAGGGGGATGGAGCTTTTACGGAGGCAGGAGCTGGTGCAGGGCTGCCTCTGGCTGCAGGGGCCCTGTCCACAGTCTCCCCACCCGGTGGAGGGCAGGGGACAACCTGGGGATGCCCCAGTTTCTCGCTGGTTTCTCCAGGAGGACTAAGTAAAGGAGCCTGCAGGCTGTTTTCGTGGTGGGGAGCAGAGTGTGGGTGGGGGGAGTCTAATCAAGAGTTACCAGTGCCTTTGACCTCTGCAGAAGCAGGTCCATGACTCCCGGGGCTTCCTTCAGAAGCAGCTGAGAATGTAACTAGTGAGATGAGATGCCAGTCTGGTTCAGATCTCTCTGCTCTGTTCCATAGGAGCTTGGGCCTCAGTTTCCTCTGCTTTCAAGAGGGGATGTTGATGCTGCTGCTGCTGCCCCAGGGGACTGCGTCCAGCCCTTCCAGTGGGGCCGTTCGGCCCTGGCAGCTGGGACGATACCACTCTCAGGGAATCAGAAAGCAGTGGCAGGGGCAGCGATGGTTGTCTGTCTCTTGGAACAAAGGACGCCATTTGGTCCCTGTCATTTTTTCATCTTCTGGTCACTCAGCCATAACACTGGAAGGGCTTAGAACTGGGGTCAGGAGACTGGGGTCGACTTCTGGGGTGTTCTGCAGGAGTGTGGTGGCATCTGCGGATGCTCAGCCTTACACGGTGACACCCCTCAAATGGATATTATATTAAAATAATACATTTGAGGGGGCAGATACTCCCTTGGTTCAAAAATCAAGCGGAAAGGAGTTGCTGAGCAGCTTCACTCCTGTCCTGTCCCTCAGCTGACCCCTCTCTTCTCCCCAGGATGGCGTGTGTTCATTTCTCCTCTGTTCCCCCGCTGCTCCTGCAGACAACCAAAAAACAGCAACTTTTCAAAAACAACTTTATCGAGGTATGTTCTCCACATCACAGAGTTCAACCATTTCAGGTGTACAATTCAATGTTTTTCAGTAAGTTTACATTGTCTGAAATCAGCTTTAGAACACTTTCACCCCACAATAAACTCCCTCATGCCCATTTACACTTAACCTCCCAGCCCCTGGCAACCAGTAATCCACTTTCTACCCATTTTCCCATTCTGGACATTCCATATAAATGGAATCATATAATATGTGGTCTTTTTTGTCTGGATGTTTTACTTAGAATGTTTTGGAGGATCATCCCTGTTGTAGCTCGTATCAGTGCCTCATTCCTTTATGAGACTGAATAATAGTCCATGGTAGGGCTGGACCGCATTTTGTTTATCCATTTATCTGTTGATGGACGCTTGCGTTGTTTCATGCAACAGATTTTTATTTCCTTATCTTTCTCATACAAAAGGTAGCATTATTTTTGTATTTATATATGAGCGTGTAAGTGACTACACACACGTGTGTGTATCTGTGTGCATATATATCCACGCGTGTATTGATATATGTGTGCATGTATATATGTGTGCATGTATACAGGTGTGTATCTATAGTCTTGCACCTTGCTTGCTTCACTTAACAATACACACGAGATACTACTTTAAATCATTGGTCAACGTTCCCCAGCTGTGGGCTCGGCCCCCGGTGAGCTGTCCTCCATTCGGATTCCTGGGCTGGGCACGCAGTATCTCATTGGTCGTGGGTACAACGCCTGGGTAGTCTTGTCTACCCCAAGCAGATGGTGAGCCCTGGAGGGCAGAACTCAGGACCCTGCCTGGCACATGGAAGAGCTCAGGGGGCTTGTCTATTATGGATTGAAGGAAAAATGACCCCTACCCCCCCAGTGTGTCCCTGAGAGCTTTCCCTGGTGCTGGCTCTTGGCTTCCTTGGCAAGTGAAGGGGGTGGGAGTCTTGTTTCCAACAGCAGCCCCCACCCCTGCTTCCAGCCTCCCAGCCTGGCTGTGCTGCAGACTCGGGTGGTTCCCTGAGAATGGACTTGGGGTGGGCAGACGCCCTTGGAGCCGACTTTGCAATGCTGTGGGTTTCCACTGTCTGAGGTCAGGGTCAGTCCTGGGAGGAGCTAGAAACTTTATGGGGAATGGAGCAGAGGCAGCCCCTTGTCCGGCGGTCTTAGGCCTGGTCATAGCCATAGTGGTGATGAGGACAGTGACAGTAGCTCTGTCTGTGAGCAGACTTTGTGCCAGGCGTCCTCCTAAGTGCCGTGCAGGAACTGACCCTTGTCACCTGCCCCTGACCCGTGAGGAAGGTGTTGTGTGAACCCATTTTACAGGGAGGGAAACGGGATCTCAGCAGAGCCCAGAGCCCTCCCTCCTATCCGCCTGCTGTGCAGCCTCCAGGGGGCTCCTGTCCCTGGGTCACTGCTCTCTGAGTTTTAACAAGAATAAGGATGACGGCAAACACAAGGCTGCCGTGTGTCCAGTGTGGTGTAGAGGGCTTCGCTGCAGATCCATGGTGTTGATGTTCCCATTTCCCAGGTGGGACAAGTGAGGCTGGGCTGGGAGGAGTGGCCAAGGCAGGATTTGCACTGGGCATAGGCCAGAGGTCCATACTGCCCCCCCTCCTCCCTGCCCCTGGTGAACACTGGGGGGCGGGCAGTGGGATGGAGGACAAAGGTGCTGCAGCTCAGCCTCCTGGAAAGTTCCTGCTTCCTGCAGGGGGCTCTGGTCAGCAAGGGGAGGTCCCTGCCCTTGCCCTCTGGCCTGCGGCCTGGCCCAGGGCCCAACACTCCAGTCTGTTTTCCAGGCAGGAAATATGAATCAAAATAACATGACATACTCAACTGTAATTAGTGCTGTGTCGAGAGGCTGAGCAGCCTTAATGAGGAGCAGGCCTCTGCAGCCAAACCTGCTGCCTGCCCTCCCCCAACTCCTCAGGTCCCCCATCCTCAGGTCAATGGGGGAGGGAGAGAGTGAGGACCAGAGGGAGGAAGAGGGGAGGGGAGGGAGGAGAGGGGAGGGGTTCTTGCGTGTTATTTGGTTTTGTTTTGTTTCTGACCCAACTTGAATTCTCTGGATACCTTGCTGGCTCTGAACTTTGCTAGGATCTTGTACTCTTTGGAGTCCGTGTGGAGGTTTTCTATGAAAGTCTGGCTATAGAAGAAGGGGGCTGACCCCTGTGGTCCCTTCCAGCTCAAGAGGCCTTCTAAGACCCTGCCGTCTCTCCTCCCTGCTCTCTGGGCTCTGTCTCTGTGTTTCCCCAAGTCTGTGGCCGGTGTGCTATGTCATCTTGGTCCCCTGGGCCTCTCTCTGCCCCTTTCTTCCATCTTGCTCTTTCCCACTCTGTCTCTATCTTTTGCTCTCTTTCCACGCCTCTCTCTTCTTACTCTCCATTTCTTTGTTTTTCATGCCTTCTCCCGCCCCCTCGGTTTTCCCTCGAATGAAAGGATTCCTGGGAAAGAAGGAAGCATAAGGCCCTGGGCGTCCCCTGCGGACCCCGCCCCTTCCTGTGACCTCCCTGCTTGCTGGAGCCCCTCCTGCCCGCCTTCCTCCCCTCCCCAGTCCCGCAGCCCACCCCTCTCGTCCAGAGACCCCCCAGAAGCTCCCCTCCTGAAAGTGCCCTCACCCTCCCGCCACCATCCCTCGCTGGCTGACCTCTCCCTCCCTGGTGGTCTTCCCTTTGGTCAGCTGGGTGAAAGGTCGTGGCTGTTGGAGGAGGGCCTGGGGTCTATGAGGGCATCTAACTGGGTGTTCCCGTGTGAGGGCCTCGGATCCCTAGGGACCCTGGGCTGCCCAGCCATGGAGGGTGGAGTCTGTGAGCAATTCCCCCCTTCATTTGTTTTCCATACTTCTTTTCACACAAGTCATTCATGTTCCTTGTGGGAAAACACAGGCATGCCAAACGTAGAGTGAAACCCCATCATCCCACCTCGTAGAGGAGACCACTGTTAGCATCAGATAACAGACCAGCAGGAGATTTATCTGACTAATTTCATCCCTGCTTTTCTCACTTGGCAACAGAGTTTTATGACTAAGAGCATGGTGCTTAGTGGTCAGACCTGGGCAGGTCACTAAGCACTGCTAAGCCTCAGTTTCTTCATCTCTTAAATGGGAATAGTGGCAGTGCTGAAGCGCCACAGGGTTGACGGGAGGACTCAGGGGGCTATAACACACGACTGGTCCAGGCCCATAGAGAGTGCTCAGTGAATAGTCACTGTGGTGTGTGTGCTAGGCCTGGGGCTGGCTGTGTCCATGCACGTTAGCCCCTGGAATTGTCATAATACCCCCAATGTGGACAATACGTTATCCCCTTACGGAAATAAGGAATCAGGTTCAAAGTGGTTGAGTGACTTGGCCAACTCTACCATCACGAGCTTGTTTATTCATTCGTGCTTTCACCCAGCATTTCATGAGTGATCCTGTGTACTGGGCACTACGCTGGACACCAAGGTGCTGCGGTGAGCAGGGCAGGTGTGCTCTCTGCCCCCGAGCACTTTCAGTCCAGCAGGGGCAGATGTTCCACAGCATCACAATCACATGACACACGTGCTGTGAGCTTGTCTGACCTGGCTTGGGGGAGAGCCAGGGCTTCGCCAAGCACATGGCCTTTGCGGTGAGATTTTTCTGAATAAAGAGGGCTTTAGAAGCAACAGAAGCAGCACAAGTGGCAGGAACAGCACGTGCAAAGGCCCTGGGGTGAAACAGAGCTTACCGTGCTCGTGGGAATGAGACAAGCTCTTGGGATTAGAGTAAACAGTGAAACACTGTTTAGTTTTCTGTTTAGAATGTCAAGGGAGATTGGCTGAAGGGCTTGCAGGCCCCACAGTGAGGTGGTGGTCTTTCCAGGCCAGAGTGGCCCAACCTTGTGGCTCATAGCAGTATCACCCTTCACTCCAGGGGGAGACCCGAGGCCCCAGTCTGCCTTGGCTGCCAGCAGCCTAGTGTCTGGCAGTACGTCCCTTACTGTGAGTGGCCTTCAGCACATGATGCTCCCATTAGCAGCCCAGGAGGTTCTCTCCACCTGGGCAGCCAGGTGAGTGTCCAGCTGCAGAGGGGGCCACTGTCTGTCATGGACAAAGGGCCCTGGAGCTGCTTTAGGAGTTTGTGTTCCCTCCAGCACAGGGAGCATGGCATGCACCCACGCTGGTTAGGGTGGGAATCACCAGAACAGATGTTAGGTTCTGCTTGAGGTTGTGATGGGGCAAGGTGGCTGGATCAAGGATGCTTGCACACTCTGGAAGTTAGAGCTTCATACTTACTGATTTTTAAACAGCTCTATTGAGGTGTAATTGACACACCTTGAAAGTCACCCATTTTAGATGTACAACGGAATTCAACTCAGCAATGAAAAAGATTGAATTACCCCTACATGCAATGACCCAGCTACAGCTCAAAAAACATGCTGAGTGAAAGAAGCCAGATGCAAAAACGCACATATGCAATGATTCCATTTATATGAAATTTCTAGAAAAGATTACATCCTTATTTTGAAATATCTGATACGGCAAAATTCAATTGGATTTGAAATATTCTTTTTAGTCCAAGACCTTTTTTTTTTTTTTTGCATTTGTCCATAATAGAAAATGATCTACAGTGAGAATCTTTAAGACAGTTTCAATTATTTTGCATTTTTAAATAGTTGTGAAAATTGGTTAAAAGTTTTTTTAAAAATCACCTTCTTGTGCAAACAAAATGTCTTGACAGTGATTATTAAGAGCTTTGAAGGTCATCACTAAAATGTCCTTACCAGTGGTAGATGCTGCACATGCCTTGTCCCATATCCTCTTGGCTCCTCAGTTCACCTGCAGCTCTGGTAGATGAGTTACAGGCAGCTGGTAGCCCCCCACCTCAAGCACCTGAGTTCCTCTTCTGTTCTGATTGAGAATTGTCTTTGGCTCCTGAGAGCTTGCCTCACTTTCGCTTCACTTTGCAACCTGGAAGTGAGGAGATGGGTCATTCTCCTATGCAGAGGGGTCGGGGTGGTGGTGGTAGAGTGATGAGCATTGGTAGATAAATACCCCTGACTCCCTGCCCTCCGGGGGAGGGGGGAATTCTGTATAGAAGATCGTGTCATCTGCAAATAGAGATCATTTTACTTCTTTCTTTCCAGGTGAGATGCCTTTTATTTCTTTTTCTTGTCTAATTGCTCTGGCTAGGACTTGCAGTACAATGTTGAACAGCAGTGGTGAAAGTGGGCATCTTTGTTTGTCCTCAGTTATAGAGGGAAGGTTTTCAGTCTTTCACCATTGAGCATGATATTAGCTGTGGGTTTTTCATAAATATCCTTTATCTTGTTGAGGAAGTTCCCTTCTGTTCCTAGTTCTCTGAGTGTTTTTTTTTTTTAAATCATGAAAGGGTGTTGGATTTTGTCAAATGCCTTTTCTCTGTCAGTTGAGATGATCACGTAGTCCCCCTTCCAATGGTCTAGGTATGTAGGGTATTACATTGATTGAGTTTCATATGTTGAACCATCCTTGCATTCCTGGGATAAACCTCACTTGGTAATGGTTGTATAATCTTTCTAATAAGCTGTTAGACTCTACTTGCTAGTATTCTGTTGAGGACTTTTGCATCAATATTTATAGGGATATTGGTCTGCAGTTTTCTTGCGGTGGCAGTGGAGCAATTCTGAACATGTTCCATGTGGTTTCTCAGAGGTCCCCAGTGGGACTGAGTTCCATGTGCCCACAGTGCTCCTCCCATCTTCAATGCACCCCTTATTGGTTTGTCTTCTGTCTCTGTCTCACTCTCTTATTTTCTCAGTTGTGCTTCCTGGGGTTGCCTCCCTCATAAACTACTTCCTCAAGTCCTCACATTAAGTCTGCTTTGGGAGGAACAAAAACTAGGAGAAGGTGGGCTGACGTGTAGCCATTTCAAGCGTAAGCCAAATTCTATAAAATTATGTTCATGAAAGCAGGATCAAGAGGTTATTTAAAAAAAACCAAAATTGCCTTTATTTGGAAGTTTAATACTCTTTCAATATCTAAACATTTTCCCCAACTTTGAATTTTATTTTTTTCATAGCATACTTAAAACATACAAAGAAAAATTTGATGCTTTTCCACCAGATTCCAAATAGATGCCTCCAACCTCTTCTAGATCATCCCTGTGGGCTGCACAAATGTTACCATATTCTGTGTGCATGATGGGAAAGATGTGGGTGGAAAGCCCTACTTTGGGCAGGGGAGGGCCAGGGGGTGGGAGGAGCTGTCTGGTGTCTGTGCGGAGGGATCGCAGGGGACCCTGCCCTTGTTTTCTGTTTGAAGCTGGGAGACAAGAGGAGCCTAAGCTTATCCCCCCAGGGCAGTCCTCAATGCACCCACAAAGGAGTGAACGACAGCCCCTCTCTGTTCATCCATCTGGTAACCCAGGAATTCTCACCTTGCCTCTTAATGAGACACTGCTCGTCACAGATAAGAGAGCTGATGATTGGGCCTGGTTGAGGGAGAGACCCTGTCTCTTCCTTTCAGGTTAGCCCTCCAGAAGACGAGTGAGTGGGAATGCTGCCACCATCCCAGTTATCCAGAGCTGCCTCTGACTTACATGTAAGTGGACACGGAAGCACACACGGGGCCTGTCCTCGGCCTTGATATGCGCTCCCTGCAGTGCGTAGTGATTAAGAGCCTGGGTGTGGGAGCCAGGCAGGCCTGGGTTTGAATCCTGCTGCTTAACCTGCTGTGTTTCCTTGGGCAGTCATTTAGCGACCCTGAGACTCGGTTTCCCCTTCTGTAAATTGGGTTTAGTTAGTCACTGGGGGGGTTTGGGTGAGAAGGCATGTTGGCTCTCTGCCTAGTACCAGGAGGCACGTGGCTCATGGACTGACTTATTAATCCAGCCACATTGTTGGACACCTAGTCTAGGTGCTGAGGGTGCATCGTGAACAGAGCAGGCATCCCAGCACGAGCGGCCGAGAGTGAACGGCACGTCACATACCTCAGGTGGTGTCTGTGCGGTGGGGGACATTCAGGGAGGGCCAGGGAGGGGGTGGCGTGGGGGTGGGGTGGAAGGGGACCAGGGAGGGCCTCTGTGATACGATGGCTTACGACCCAGAAGTGAGAGACCGAGCCAGGCTGATATCTTGGAGAAGAGCATCCCAGATAGAGGAAAAGTGACGGAAAGGCCTGGAGGCCAGTGGGGCTGGGCAGGACCAGCCCCCGAGGCTGTGGTGTGATGCACGCTGGTCAGCAGGAGACTTGGAGAGCCTGGTCAGCCTCGCTTTGGCTCTCGGACTTGTCCTAAGTGAGATGGACTTTGGAGGGTGCTGGGCAGGGCGTGCCGGGGCTCCCGTACGTGTGCAAGGACCCCTCTGGAGCAGTTGTCCCATTTCATTCTCAGACTTGTGTGGCTCGTGGCCTGGAAGGTTAGCAGATGTCACTATGAAGACTTTTACTCACGACACTCCCACAGGCCAGGGACTCCACGCTTTGTTGAGAAACCATGCGTTGGATGGACTGTGGCAAACCAGAGTTTATGCCTGGGGTGGGGGCCCTCCCTTCTTGGGATGGAGGGTGTCCCTTCCAGAGGGAAGTTCTAGCTGGTCCTGTGGGGGTAAACGGCCCATCTGTCTAATTTGGCCCTCCCTCGGGCAGTCTAATTGCCCATTTAACCTTTGTGGGAGCTTAATTAAGGATGTTTAGTCTGGGCATGCTGCACTTGACCCATTAGGTCAAGCTCATGGCCTTCTCTCCAGCCCGTCAGTGGCCCAGACAGACAGGCTTTCTGAGGCGTCCCCCGAGAGGAAGGGGAAATGGAAGGTTTCACCCCAGCTCTCAGCCTGTGCTGGGTGTGGGCTGACCAGAGAGCACTTGCGGGTGGGTGAGGAGGACAGCTGCCCCCAGGTATGGGCACAGTGCCCAAGGTGTGGCAGAGCTGAAAGCAGGATTGGATGGTTTATGCAGATGAGGTCTGGCCATAGCGTGTGTGTGTGCGCGTGTGTGTGTGCATGTGTGTGTGTCCACGCCTCCTTCCTTGTTAGAATAGGAGGGGATCAGAACTACGGGTTTAATCACCACTCTTTTGGCAAATTGAGGTAAGGAAAATGGCACACCCATGGGATTCCAGAGACCATCTCATACAGGGGTTAGCAAGCATTTTCTGTAAAGGGCCAGGTAGTAAATATTTGAGCTTTTGCTGGCCTTGGTTGCAGCCCCTCTGACTCTGCTGCTGTAGTGTGAAAGCAGCCAGAGGTAATATGCAAATGAACAGGTGTGGCTGTGTTCTAATAAAACTTTATTTAAGTGGATCAAATTTGGCTGGAGGGCTATAGTTTCTTGATCCCATATCTAGTAGAACTTTCTAGATGAGAAATTCAGATAACCTTCCTTCCACCACTCATAATATCTCATAAGCTGCAACCCGTCTGAAGCTCCCTTCTCCAGTAAACTTCAGGTCTTTTTCAAGGTCAAGTGTCATATTTACTGTAATATTTATGTATTAACAATTTAACATGTGTGAAACTGAGGTACCTACCATTTTATTGGCTTCCTATCATTTGTTTTTTAATGTGTCACTGGTGAAGTTTTTGAGTGCTGTGCTCCTAAATCTGTTTCTTCTCATAAGCCCTATGGTTTTTATTGTGTACTTTTGCATGGTGTAGTGATTTGAAGGAATATGTATGTCATGTCATAGAAGAACTGACTGTATTTATAACACCGGCCTCCTGAGCGCTAGTCCAGTATTTTCCCACCTGTATTAGTTAGGATTGGCTAGGCTTTGCTGCAGTAACAAATAAACCCTGAAATCTCAGCAGCTTTATACCATAAAGGTTCGCTTCTCTCTCACATAAAGTCCAGTTCAGGTTGGTGACTCTCTTGGGTGGCTGCCTCCATGCTGTGACTCGGGGATCCAGGCTGCTTTATGTGGCTCTGCTGTCTCATTATGTGGCCTCCGTCGCCACTGACAAAGTGGACAAGAGAGCTGGAGGAACCTGGAGGACATTTCTTAGAGCACTTCTGCCCATATCCCATTGGTCAGAAATCAGTCACCTGGCCCCACCTAGCTGCAAGGGAGGCTGGGAAATGTAATATTCTTGTGTGGCCAGGAAGGGGGAACACAATTTGAAGAACACATTGCAGGTCTTGGTCACATCATCTCACCCGATTCACTCACCTTTCAATAATTCACTTGCACTTTATGCCAGGCACTGTTCTAGTCTCTGGAGATAGAGTAGAGAAGAGCAAAAACAAATTAAAACAAAACTACAGAAACAAACCCTGTTTTCATAAAGGTTACATTCTAGGGGATAGATAGATATAACAAGTAAATAAGTTAATGTAATGTATGTCTGCTAGTGACATGCTGTGGAGCAAAAAGGACGCATGGAAGTGGGAGAGAGAGCCTTGGAGGTGGGGGTGCTGGTACAACTTTAATAGGATGGTGAGTTTGGAACCCCCTCGGAGAAGGTGGCATTTGAGAAAAGTCTTGGAAGAGGTTTGACAGGGAGCCATGTGGAAACCTGGGGTAAGAGAATCTCAGCTGGGGCAAACAGCCAGTGCAAAGGCCCTGAGGTAGGGGCATACCTTGAATGTTCAATGAACAGCAAGGAGGTCAGCGTGGCTGAGAGTGGCTGGGGGTGTGGGAGGGAGGGGAGGGGCTAGTAGGAGATGAGATCAGAGAGCTGTCAGAGGGCAGACTTCTGAGAAGCTGTAGACTGTTTAGACCACCGAGAGTCAGGCGCTTGCTGCATTTGAACCCAGGACACCCTGTTCTACCTCCTGGCTCCACAGAGAGCTCTGGCATCAGGTTCTTTGATAGATGAGGAAAGCGGGGCTCAGAGAGGTTAAGGATTCCCGTTTCCCAGAATCATTATAAAACTAAAATGAGAAAGTGGTTGTTGTGTGTGTTGAGAATAGCAGTTTTAGTTTATGGTAATGTGTAGTGAATATTGTGTCCAGAGGGTGGACCCTGGGAATCATGGGGTCAGCGAGTCACCCCTTGAATCCTTGCTCCAGATGGAAGTTCCATGGTTCAGACTCTGTCCGAAGATAGCATCTCATGCCCTCATTCAGTGGTCCTTGATGAGGCTGTAGACCAGGTGAAAACACTCTGTGATATTTTTTCCTCTGTGGAAAGGGGGCAGGCAGGGAAGTAGCAAATAATTAAATTGATGTCGACATTTATTGCTGTGAAGGCAGTAAAAGCATCACATGGCTTCCTCATAAAAAGTCATAAGGCCTATTTACTGTCCCACGTTATTTTTCTGGTAATCCAAACCAGCAACTTTTTCTGAAGCTCTTGTGTGTTCAGCTGAGAGCTTCAGGACATGAAGACCTGGCTTGGGGGGGCGGGTGGGGAATGCATTAAACGCCCCCTCTCCTGATGAGGGTGGAGGGAAACTTGTTTGTTCGGGTTTTTGTGTTTTATTGATTCAGAGCAAATGTCTTTTGGCCATTAACCAAAGGTCAAAAGCTGCAATCTTAGCATTCCATGGGCAAAAGGCAGGGATTCTACGCTTGGGCCATAGAACCCAGCAACTCTGGACCAACCATGTCCCTTCAGTTGTCTGTAATGCTATCTCACATTTCAAGGCCACTTATTAACTTTCTCAAGATGTGTTTGCATAGAACATGAATTAGGGGTGCTTCTTGAGAGAACAAGTCAATCACATGCATCAAAATTTAAAATTCTTGTGCCTCTCAATCTAGCAATTTCACATCTAGGAATCCAACCTGCAGCTGAACTCATGCATCTGCCCAAAGGCCCATGAATATTGAAATTAATATTCAGTTGACCCTTGAACAACACGGGTTTGAACTGCGCGGGTCCACTTATATGCGGAGTTTTTTTCAGTAGTAAATACGACAGTGCTGCATGATCTGTGTTTGGTTGAATCCCAGGAAATGGAACTGCAGATGTGGAGGAACAGCATATACTGAGGACTGACTGTAAGTTATATGCGGCTTTTGGACTGTCAGAGGGTTGGTGTCCCTAACCCTCACGTTGTTCAAGGGTCAACTGTATTTCTTTTGAAATATTCAAACAAATATACGAAGTCAATATTGAATATCGAAATGCTGAAAACCACTGAAATGTCTGTTGGTGTAGATGATTATAAATAAATAATGGAACCTGCCTATAAGCAGGACTAGATAGCCACTAAACTGTCAAGGGTGTCTGTGTGCAACTGTGGCACCATCTCCAAGGTGCAAGGTTAAAAAGTAAGATGCAGAAGAGTGTGTGTGCCCATTCATCTAGATTTAAAAAAAGAATATTTATGCTGGTATATGCATAGAAAAATTCTGGAATGATGCACAAGTAACTGTTAAAAGTGGTTCTGGTGACAAGAGAAACTGAAGGTCGTACAAAAATAATATCCATGCATTACTTTTTTCAATTAAAAACATAACAAAAATGCGTTCATATCCTGTGAAGGTGACTATCAGGTAGAATATTGGAGTTGAACCCAAGCCTTCTAAATCTGCCCCACTCACTAGCTGTGTGATTTTGGGCAAGTGACATTTCTTGGGCTCTCAGTCTCACTGATTTTAGGGTGTTATTATCTACTTATTGGGGCAGGTGTGAGGTTTAAATAAGGTGATATTTTCTGAAACCATTAGGTGAGATATAACACTACCCCACATTAGGCAATCCTATTATTATTTCATCTTTATAATGTATCAATTTCATTTCTTTTTGTTGTTATTCTTTTTGTTGTGGCTGTGAGGAATACAAATGGACTTGACAAACCTAAGGAAAAAAAAAAAGAAAAAATTTAATTGGAGGGATATGATGGGAGCATGGCGGAAAAGCTTAACAGTTAGGTTTGGAAAAGACTGGAACTAGAGCATCAGCTGCAACCCGTTTCTCTCCCTCATTTACTCTGCTCAGGAGCCAAAGCCCCAGGACAGAGACTCTGATTGGCTGATGTTGGGTCTTGTGCCCACACCCCAGGCTTGGGGAGGGTGGGGCAAATGACTGGCAGTAGGATTAACTAATGAGGGAGGAGGGAAAGAGAAAAGTGGTAACCAAAAGGAGAGATGGACTCTGGGTGTGCATAAAACCAAAATGAAGTAAAGTAGTGGCTCTTCAAAATGTATAGTATTGAATTAGTCTCGGCAGGCTAAGTGCTGTAACAAATAACCAACATTTCAATGGCTTCATAAATGGAAGTTTATTTCTCACTCACACTCTACCCTCCAGCGTTCTTCCTTCTTGGTGGGGTGGCACTCCTGGTGTCTGCTCAACACGGCCACTCAGGGACTCAGGCTCCACATCTTTCACTGCGTCCTCTGGATCTGGCCAGCAGACAAAGGAAGGAGTACACTTACGGGCCAGAGTCAGTCATGTGGGCACGCCTAACCACAGCTGGGAAATAGTTGGTGTGTTCGGGAGGAAAAGGTAAAAATCTGGTGACCAGCTTGCCGGGGTCTGCATAGGTAACACAACATAGAACGAGTAACGTTGTTATTCCAGGTGAGGGTCTGTGGGTCTAGTGCTTTGGCTTTAGGAGAGTCATTGCTCCTCTCTGGACTTCATTTTCTTCATCTGAAAAATGTTGGAGAAGGTGCAAGGTTTTTAAACTTTTCTTTGTCTCAGGTAACTTTCTTCAGCCGAAATCCATTGCAGAGCCCAATATCAAAACAAAACAGACAGCTGCAGATGTGGGGCACAGATGGGGGGCCCAGAGCCCTGTGTGCTCATCCCCACCTCTTGCCCCTGTGGCCCAACCCTGGACCTTCTGGGGCTCACGTGTGCAGGCTATTGTTGGCCTAGAGAACCTCCAGTTAGGACGTGATGTAGCCAATCTCTGGACTCTTTAGGGAACTTTCAAACCTTTGCTGTGTTCTCACTTTGGAAAAATTGAAGACATTTGAAACCAAGGCCACTTGGCCTCCCTCCCTCCATGGCCAGCCCTGGATATGCCTGCTCCCTGCTCAGAACCACCTGCTTGGCGCTCCAAACCTTACTCTACCACAATTTATTTTTTTACTGAGGGGAAATGTTTAGCATAATAAATCATGTGGTTCCAGCATTCCCTGAACCATTTCCATGAAAAGGGGATCCTGAGCTGGTCTCTGGATCAGTGCTCACCGTCGGCAGAAGCACCCGGCTCCCATGGTGGGAAGGGGAGAAGGTCTTCCCTGGGACTTTTCAAAGTCAGAGTAACTGAAAGGGCACATCTGCTTTGATTAAAAGGGAAAGGATCAAGCACCAAACGGTGATATCACTTTACAGGGTGAGGAGACAGTTCCAAACCACGTTACAGATTTTTTTTTACAACAGTGATTTTGAAAGGGAATTCATATAATCCTGGCAATTTAGACATTAAAGTTTGAAAGCTCTAATGGACCTAAATTAAATATATACATATTTTCCAACAATTTCAAAAATAATAATCCTAAACCAGAAACTCCTTTAGTCTCAATTCTTGAATTGGTTTGCTTCCTTCCCGAAGCCAAGTAGGTTGAAAGAATCAGAGCAGAGAAGGACAGAGAACTCCCCTCCTCCACCCCAACTTGCTCTAGGAGCCTTTGACCTTTCATTTGAGTTGGATTCAAAACAAAGGTTTTGCTGCATTTAAAAGTGCATAAAGGGGCTTCCCTGGTGGCGCAGTGGTGGAGAATCCTCCTGCCAAGGCAGGCGACACGGATTTTAACCTTGGTCTGGGAAGATCCCACATGCCGTGGAGCAACTAAGCCTGTACGCCACAACTACTGAGCCTGTGCTCTAGAGCCCAGCCCATGAGCCACAACTACTGAGCCCGCGAGCCAGAACTACTGAAGCCCGTGCGCCTAGAGCCTGTACTCTGCAACAAGAGAAGCCACCACAATGAGAAGCCCGTGCACCGCAATGAAGAGTAGCCCCTGCTCACCGCCACTAGAGAAAGCCCGGGCAGAGCAACAAAGACCCAACGCAGCATGCATGCATGCATGCATGCATGCATGCATGCATAAATAAATAAATAAATAAATAAATAAATAAATAAAAATAAGTGCATAAAGTTACCAACATCCTCTTGAAATCTACAAACCTGCCAGTGCTTTATCCTTCTAGAGATGGCACAAATTGTAAGAGTTTCAAGGGATCTAGGAAGTGGCTCTTTTGGGATTACTGTCTTAAAAATGGGCCAAGAATCTCCCAAATCCTGGTATTCTCAAGTTCTCTTAGAAATACATGCCTACATTGACAGCGATGTCTGCCCCACTGGGGATTATTTTACACCCATGTGAGACTGGACATTGCACTTTGTCAATAGACCTGTCACTAGGTCTCAAGGGAGGGAAGGGGGTGCCAATGAAACAAGCTAAGGATGCAGTCTTCTCCCAGGTTCTCCTGGACCGTTACTTCTAGTGATGTGTCTCCAGAGAGTTCCTTGCATAATCTACATTTTCTGGGCTGGTAGATAAAGAAGCTCCAGTGCGTGTTGAACTTGGGTAGAGGCTTCAATAAGGCATTCAGACGGGTCCTGGCTGGGGAGTAAGGCAGACCTGATGAAAGTCTCAGCTCTGCCTCTTATTTTCTCTGTGAGCTTGGACACAGCAAAAATAGGGACAATAATAATCTCATAGGTAACTCGTATTGTGGCATAATTCAGGTAAAGTGCTTCACACTGTGCTTGCAAGGTGGAGGTGTTTGATCCACGTACGCTTCTATGATCTGTGGATTAGACGGAAGAGTTCTTGCATCCTTAAGAAAAGAATAGATTTCATTCAGACGCTTTCAAAACTGTTGAAGAGCTAGAGGAAGAAGGTCAGGGAACATTGTCACTTGTGCTTGGGTTTGCCACTAAAGTTTGGTGAACCAGGAACCTCAGGAACTGCAGGAGACTGCTACTGACAATCACAGCATTTGCCAGGGATCGTAGGAAGTCGCTGCAAACCTTAGAGCTGCCAAATTCCACATGTCTGCCCACTGGTGCCAGGGAAACAATGTTGTCCGGCTTTCTCCCACTTCTCAAATCTTGTGTGGCTGGCTCATTGTTGGAGTCTAGTCTAGAACAATCGTGATGGCAAAGGATCCTGGCAAATGAAGTTCCCAGTCTTCCAGCCCCTGCAGTATGAGGAGGGATAGGTGCTGAGTGACCACTGTTTCCGGTACTGAGTGATGGGCTTGACCATTGGCATTTAAAAATAAATAACCGCACAAATGGGACCAAGGTAAAGACTCAAAATGGCTGGGAATGTACTTCAGAGGCTAGGACATCCTCTGAAAAGGGCTGCTGGCAGTCAGAAATTGTCTCTACAGCCAAAGATGTTGGAAATCTGGCTTTGAGACCAATTATGTGACCTGGAAAGTGTGGGAACTGGGATTGTCTGGCTGAGAGAGAACCTTTGTCATTCGGTGCTCGAATTACCAGGCTGACTCCCCCAGTCTGGAAAGCACCCCCCCACAGGGCCTCTTCCTCCTCTGAGTTCCTATTACCCAGCTGCAAGCCCTTTTCTAATGGTTTGCTCTGTAAAGTATCTTCTTCCTAAATAAAGTTTTTAGCTTCTTGAGGGCAGGGAGTGTGTCCTCAAATCCTTAGAACCCACAAAGAATGTTTCCTAAAAATAACATAAAAATATATGCTCATCAGAAAAAAACTGGAAAATAACAGAAAAGCACCAAGAAGAAAATACAAATCTCCCGTAATTCCACCTCCCAGAGTTGTGTACTGCTAATACTTTGGTGGTTCAATTTTTTTCCAATACTCAAACATATAAAAATGTGTAATTATATTAACATATTAATAATTTACTGAGCACCTGATGCCCGCCAGGCACTGACTTTGCTCTTCACTGTTTATAATGATCATAAATATACTGACCCACTGCTGATGGGGGGATGTGTCACTAGCTCTTCCTTGTGATCAGCTTAAACATGTCCCCTCCCACTTGGAGGGACTGAAGGGACAGGAGGCACCCCTCCCCCTCCTCACCTTCTGTGCCCTAAGTCCTATTGGGACAGCACACCGTCCCCTGCCCCAAAGGAGGTTCTGTGCAATTAGCCCATACAGAAACTGGCTGGGCCAGAACTGTGTTCTCCGATGAGCTTTATAAATAATAAAAGTGATACATTCATCTCCATTTGCCTGGTCTCTGTGACATTCTCTCTATGGTCCATGATTGGGATTGTGTATTGACACCTAGACACCATGCTACGTGTTCACACACCTTGTCTAATAATTACAATGACAGAGCATTTGATATAATTATGGCCATTATTTTAGGGTGAAAAAACTAAGGCACAGAGAGGTTAGGCACCTGCCCTAGGTCACACAGCTGATAAGTAGTGAAGCTGGGTTTGCCCTAGTTCTGTTTTTCTTTCTTTCTCCCTTCCTCCCTTCCTTTCTTTAGAAAAAAACCCCAGCTTTATTGAGATATAATTCATATATCATATACTCATTTAAAGTGTACAATTCAGTGGTTTTTAGTATATTCACAGTTAAATGCAACCACCACTACAGTCAATTTTAGAATACTTTCATCACCCCCAAAAAGAAACTTTGAACCCTTTAGCTGTCACCCCCTATTTTCCCTTCCTCCCTTCCCCCACCTCCAGCCTTAAGCAAGACTAATCAACTTTCTGTCTCTGTGGGTTTGCCTATTCTGGACATTTCATATAAATGGAATCATACAATAAGTGGTCCTTTGGTCTGGCTTTTGTCGCTCCACATGCTGTTTCCAAGGTCCATTCACGCTGTAGCATGATCAGTACTTCATTCCTTTTTATGGATGAATAATATTTTATTGTGTAGATAATCTACGTTTTCTTTATCCGTTTGTCAGTTGATGAACATCTGGGCTGTTTCCACTTCTTGACTAGGGTCAACAGCTCTGTCTTTCTGGGAAAACACTTCCCCACCCTCCCTCCTAGTGGATCAGTGGCTTTAACTGAGAGCAACATGGATGGCAAAGAACTGAACTGCTCCTGCCTTCTCAGACAGGCCCCACGACAGTCACTTACCCAACCTGCAATTTAGGCTCAGCCCAGAGAGGGGCGTGGCTCAGGCCCCCCAGGGCCAGACCACCAGGGCAGCCTCAGCTCAATTAAAGTTGTTATTCCCTCAAAGAGGGGGAGTAACCTAGTGGGTTCAGAAGCAATAAAAACATGTCACAGCCCTCTTCTCCAGGAAGTCTGTCTCTGAGGTCCAGCGTTATTGCCCTGCTGGACAAATCCCAAGTGGCATTGCTTTGTGACATGGGCCAGGAGACAGGAGCTCTGGTTTCCTTTGAATTCTGAGTGCCTGAGCAGCAGAAGTTGCGGGGCGCATTGGGAAGAGGGAGAAAACCATTCCTCCAACCCCGAGGAGATATTAGTGCCTGTCTGTCAGGGAGAAGCAATCCCAGAGCATGGGGCCTGGCGGGTGGTCTTACCCAGCCCCCTGGGCCTTGAGGTGCCTTTGGCATTGGCAGGCGGCATCCCAGAGGGGTGCTGGCCCTCGCACAGGATCTGTGTGTTCCTGGAGTCTGTGCTGAGCGGGAATTAGAGTGACCCATGTCGCCACCGTGACCCATGTCGCCAGCGGGGCTTGCTGTGCTCAGCAGCGGGGGTGGCCAGGCAGGCTGTTTCTGGAATCATCACCCTGCTCATTACAGGCTTCAAGTGGGCTCCCAAGGGTCAGGCTGGGTTTGCTTGCCCATCTTGGGAGTCAAGGAAAATGTGGCCCTTTTAGCTGCTTCAGCAAAAGAGAAGCTCTGAGATGGTGTCGATATGCTGCCAGGGACAGTAGCAAATATAGAAATGGCAAACCCAAGGTCAAGAAAGGAGAGGGAGGTGATTAAGAAAGTAGAATTGAGATGGGCATCCAGGACTCCTGTCTGCTGCTCTGTGGGATGGCAATTTATAAACACAGAGCAACCAGTTTAGCTGATGAATAATAACTGCACAGCTGGGCACCAGGTATGATGATCCTACAAAGCTGGTGGTTTTATCTTCTTTTTACACAGGGAGAGCTGAGACTCAGAGAGGTTAAGTAAACTGCCTGAGGTCACACAGCTGGCTGGTAGCAGAGGTGAGCTGTGAGCTCAGCTTGCTGACCCTACAACCCAGCATCTGACTACCTCACTCTTGTCAGGGCTCATTGGAAGCTGATTCCTCTTCCTGGTCAAGTTCTCATGCACTTAAAGGTCCAGAGGAGGTATAGGCTGGGAAGGGCCTGCACATTCCTCTGCTCCAAAAATTCTTTTTTCAAAAGTTGTGGTAAAATATATATAACGTTTACCACTATAACCATTTTAAAATGTACATTTCAGTGGCACTAAGTACATTCACAGCATTGTGCAACCATCACCACCACACATCTTCATAGTTCTTTTCATCTTGTAAATCTGAAACTGTCCCCATTAGACAATAACTCCCCATCCCCCTCGATCCAGCCTTGACACCCACCGTTCTGCTTTCTGTCTCTATGAATCTGACTCCTCTGGGGCCCTCAGAGAAGCCGCTGAGTTTTTGGTCATTTGTTACAGCAACCATAGGAAATGAACACACTCTTAAATTTGCACCATACCTTTCAGGCCTTCCTGACCCCTTCCTGATCTCTACAAGGGGACTCCAGGGCGGGAGCCTTCACATGGTGTGAGGCTCTGCCGTTGCCAGCGTGACCGCACATGGTCTTCCTTCTCCTTCACAACAGCCCTGGGGCTTGGCGGGTTGAGGGCCATGTGACGGAGGCAAACACGACACACCGTGGGTCTGTGCATCCTCACGTTGTCTTCAGCCACTGCTGGTGATTTACATTTTCCAAATATACCACCATTTCATCTGCACTTTCCAACTTGTGTTAAAAAGTTGTATGTAGGAGTCTCTTATGACTTTTAAAATCTCCCCTCTGGGGATATGATTTACCTTTTTTGGTTCTCAAAGCTTTTTATTTGTACTTTCCCTTCTCTTTTCATTGATTATACTTGCTAAGAGCTCTTGTCCGTTTTATCAGTCTTTTTGAAGAGCCTGCTTCTGGTTTTATTATTTTGTTTCCTGAGCATTCCTATATGCCAAACATCCCCAAAGAGTCTTATTCCCCTAATGTAGAAATCCAGAGAAATATTTTCTTCCCAGTCTCAAGATGTCTCATTACTGAAGCTGTAGAAATAAGAAGAGTTTCGGGCTTCCCTGGTGGCGCAGTGGTTGGGAATCTGCCTGCCAATGCAGGGGACACGGGTTTGAGCCCTGGTCTGGGAGGGTCCCACATGCCGCGGAGCAACTAAGCCCGTGAGGCACAACTACTGAGCCTGCGCGTCTGGAGCCTGTGCTCCGCAACAAGAGAGGCTGCGATAGTGAGAGGCCCGCGCACTGCGATGAAGAGTGGTCCCCGCTTGCCACAACTGGAGAAAGCCCGTGCACAGAAACGAAGACCCAACACAGCCATAAATAAATAAATAAATAAATTTAAAAAACAAACAAACAAAAAACAAACAAAAAAAAACCTTTAAAAAAAAAAAAAAGAGTTTCAATACCTCTTTTAATTGAGTTTAAGTTCTATTCCTGGTGAACTACGACTCAATGGTGAAAAAAATTTTCTCCTTCTTCAGCCACTTTCTCTCACAAAACTTGGCTGAGTCTCTGGAATTGGATTTTGTAGATATTTGTCTTTTTTGCCTGTATTTCAAGCATGAGACATAGAGATCAAATCCCCAGCTTTAGTGCTTAAGTTTGTCTGTCAGTTGTGTATCCTGTTCAGTGAAGTTGACAAGCCATTTCTGAGGAAGCTGAGAACGTGGTGACAACACTCTAAGCACCAGGACTTGGCACTCAGGACCCTGAACTGTCATGAACGCAGTCTCGCTCTCCTTTCTGAGATGGAAATTGAGGACCCAGGGCTCATAGATACAACTGTTCTCTAAGATGCTTTGTTAATTTTCCCAACTGAAGAAGGGCCCCGTTGGGTAATTCCATTGGCTTCTCTCCCGGCGGTGTGGCCAGAGAGGCGCGGTCATGATGTTGTGAGCGTGAGCAGGAGCTGAGGCGGCGGCTGCCAAGGGGAGGTGGGCTCTGAGTCCAGAAGGTGCGGGAGCATTGGCCTGGCGTCCAAAGTTTCCACTGGCTGCACTGTCCCAGCCTTGGCATCTTTCCCCATCTGTGTACCGGAGGCAAAGTGGAGGGTTTGAGGCAAATGCCCAAGTAACTGAAGAACGATTCCCAGAGAGCAGCCTCTCTCTGCCTCTCCCAAGGAGAAGAGCTTTATGCCCCAGTGATGTGACTGTTTCAGGTGCAGGTAGAATTTGGGCTTGAAATGCCTGACCACCTGCTCATGAAGACCCCACTGACTGAAAAGGCAAACTGAGGCAGGCATTCAGAGGCTTCCTCTTGACTGTGGTTGCCCCGGGTGTTTGGGAACTGGGATCTGGGAGGGACAGTTCAGCAGGTCTGGCAGTGAGGGCCCCACATGTGTGATAGCCCCTGGCATTGTTGGCAGGCCCTTCCTCTAATCCCAGCGGGCACTGGCCTTCAGATGTCCCTGTGGTTGGCCTCTGTGCTGGGTCCCCACTGGGTGCGACCGTCTGAGACACCAGTGAGGGAGAGCAGACCTCGCCAGTGGGGTCTGGAAGACGCCCTCGTCCTCCCACACCTCTATCCTGGAGGCTGGCTTGGTGAGAGCAGCTCTCTGCCCCTGGAGCCGCAGGAAGCAGGGCTGCATTGAGGATGGTTTGGATCTACAGATAACCTGGGCTTCGACTCTTTCCTTTTGCCGTCTTCTCAGCCCCTCTGGTGCAGCCAAGGCCTTGGAGACGTCTTATCTCTGCCCTTGCCTGCCACCAGGCTCCCTGGTGAAAATCAAGAGGCCAAAGGTCTCGGATCTTTGAGACTTAGTTCCTGCCTTCAGAAAATGAGGGCTCTTCTGGGAGAGGCAAAGAGAGTGGCCCTGGGGACGTGTGGTTTTGGCAAGGCCTGAGTTCCAGTTTGCCCCAAGTGTTTCCTTTGAAAGACAAAGTGAGCAAGAACAGTGTCTCCTATAATTAAATATAAGCTGTCATCTCCCTGCTATGGCCTGAGAGGGACACAATATCTCTTTCCATCGTACAACAGCCAAACCACACCTGACCAGATTCAGGCTTTTCTGTGGGCCAAAAGTTTGAGCCTCTTAATGACAGAATGGACTCCAGCCTGGGAAGTTTTCATTTTAACGCCCTCGAAAATGATATTTATGGGCTCCTTTCTCCAGAACAGCTAGCTGAAGCATGTGGTGAAGGGAGAGTATGGTAGGCTCTCCAAAGATGCCCAAATCCCCTGAACCTATTTATGTGATCTTATTTGGCAAAAGGGACTTTGCATATGTGATTAAGGGTCTTGAGATGTGGAGATGATCCTGGATTATCTGAGTGGACCCTGAATGTAATCACAAATGTCTTAAAAATTTCTATTCTTTTTACTCTCTTTCTTAATATCTTTATTGGAGTATAATTGCTTGACAATGTTGTGTTAGTTTCTGTTGTACAACAAAGTGAATCAGCTATATGTATACATATATCCCCATATCTCCTACCTCTTGAGCCTCCCTCCCACCCTCCCTATCCCACCCCTCTAGGTCATCACAAAGCATTGAGCTGATCTCCCTGTGCTATGCAGCAGCTTCCCCAAAATTTCTTTTTTATTTTTATACAATTTAAAAAGTTACTTTCCATTTCCAGTTATTATAAAATATTGGCTCTATTCCCCATGTTGTACAATACATCCTTGAGCCTATCTTACACCCAGTAGTTTATATCTCCCACTCCCCCACACTTATATTGCCCCCCCATTGGTAACCACTTGGGTTATCTCTTATCTGTGAGTCTGCTTCTTTTGTGTTATATTCACTAGTTTGTTGTAGTTTTTAGATTCCACATGTAAGTGATATCATACAGTATCACAGAATACAGTACAGAAAAATAAATATCTTTCTCTGTCTGACTTATTTCACTTAGCATAATGTCCTTCAAGTCCATCCATGTTGCTGCAAATGGCAAAATTTCATTCTTTTTTTATGGCTGAATCATATTCCATTTTGTATGTGTGTGTGTGTGTGTGTGTGTATAAAAAACATCTTTACCCATTCAGTTGATGGACACTTAGGTTGATGCCAGAGTAGCAATACTTTGACAAAATAGACTTTAAAATAAAGACTGTTACAAGAGACAAAGAAGGACACTACATAATGATCAAGGGATCAATCTGAGAAGAAGATATAACAATTGTAAATATACATGCACCCAACATAGGAGCGCCTCAATATATATGGCAAATATTAACAGACATAAAAGGAGAAACCAACAGTAATACAGTAATACTAGGGGACTTTAACACCCCACTTATATCAATGGACAGATCATCCAGACAGAATATCAATAAGGAAACACAGACCTTAAATGACACATTAGATCAAAGGGACCTAATTGATATATATAGAGCATTCCATCCGAAAGCAGCAGAACACAGGGTGCCTTTTCAAGTGCATATGGAACATTCTCCGTCATAGATCACCTGCTAGGCCACAAAACAAGCTTTGGTAAATTTAAGAAAATTAAAATCATATTAAGCATCTTTTCTGACTCTGGACTGTGCACCTGGGTGCCTAAGCCCCTCACCCTAGATGGCCCAGTTAGCTCTCCCTCCAAGTCCATTTTAGCACCCCAGACCTGCAAGCAAGTGCTGTGATTGTCCCCTGCCTGAACGTGCTTCTGCAAAGACCCTTCGGTGCCTTTTTTCTTTAAACATCCCTGGGGCCTGCACTGCTGAGAATTTGCAGCATGGTGGTGTGGTCCAGGCAAGAGGGATGGAGGTAAGCTAGGCCCGGGACAGGCCATCAGTTGGTGAAGGGGAAGGAGAGAGGACTGTTGAGGAAGTACTGCAGGTAGCAATGCCTACAAGGCTGAGAACAGAAGGGGAGCCAGAAGAGCTGGTGTGAAGGGTGCAGTGATGGGGTGGAGTAGGCCCTTTGGCATGTGAGGTGTGGGGCATCCAGGAGGAAGTGGGGTGCTGGATGAGATGCTTACAAGGGTGCCCAGGCCTCATGATACAGCTGAATGTGGGGACCATGGCTCTCATGGGAGTAATACTTAGCACAGCGTCTATGAGGGAAATTTGGTCATATTTATTGGAATTACAGATGCACATGCCCTGTTCCTAGCAATTGCACTTTTAGGACTTTTATCCTAGGACTAGATTTGTACATGTGCAAAATGACACATGCACAGAGTTACCGAAGCAGCAGCATCAGTAACCTTAAAAGATTGAAACAAGCTAAATGTCAATTAAAAGGACTGGTTGAAAAAGGAGAGAGGAGATGCCAGTCCACATGTCCTACCAACCTCCCAGAATCCTCCTCACTGGAATCCATCTTGGCTGAGCAGTTGCGCGCCCACCAGAAAGGAGCCTGAGTCAGAATGATTGGCCAGAGACAACCCGGAAACTAATCCCATCACCATAAAACCCGAGAATGCGAGCCACATGGCAGAGCGGTTCTCCTGGGTTCCCTTACCCTCCTGCTCTCCACCCGGGCACCCCTTTCCAATAAAGTCTCTTGCTTTGTCAGAAAAAAAAAAAAAAAAAAAAAGGACTGGTTGAATTATGATACATCTGCATAATGGATGGGAAAAAGAAAGAGGACATCCTTCCTGTACTGATGTGGAATGACTCAACGGTTGAGATGGAGATGGAGATGAGATGGAGAAGGGAGGTGAGATGGAGAGGGAGATGAGATGGAGAGGGAGATGGGATGGAGACAGATGAGATGGAGAGGGAGATGAGATGGAGAGGGAGATGGGATGGAGACGGAGATGGAGATGAGATGGAGATGGAGATGGGGATGAAATGGAGATGATGATGGAGATGGGGATGATGGTGGAGATGGAGATGAGATGGAGATGGAGTTGATGGAGATGGAGCTAGAGATGGAGATGGAGATGATGATGGAGATGGAGATGGAGATGATGATGGAGATGGTGATGATGATGGAGATGGAGCTGGAGCTGGAGATGATGATGGAGATGATGGAGATGATGAGATGGAGCTGGAGATGAGATGTAGATGGAGATGATGATTATTATGGAGATGGAGATGAGATGGAGATGATGATTATGATGGAGATGGAGATGAGATAGAGTTGGAGATGGAGATGTGATGGAATTGAGATAGAGTTGTAGATGATGATGGAGATGGAGATGAGATGGAGCTGGTGATGATTATGGTAGCAGCAACAGTAACAAACACCAAATACCTACTATGTGCCAGGGGTGGTGTTACATACTTTACTTGTGGCAACTTATTTACCTAAGATACGTTGTCAAGTGAACAAATAAAGATGTAGAATTAGTGAATAATCTGCTGCAATTTGGTGGAAAAGAACTTTCCAGAAAAATGTCTCCAGAAGAGGGGCAAATGGGGTGATTGAGGAATGATGGGGAGGGAATTTTCACTGGATACTTGATTGTTCCCTTTGCATTTTGTGTCTCATAAAACCTTTACCTATTAAAAAAATCTAATTAAAGTGAAAAAAATCAAGTAAAGACCCTTGAATGAACTATTGCTTTGGAGGGGAACCATAAGAAAAGCAATTCTCCTCAACAAGTTGTGATCCCTATCAGCCACTTTCCCTTTCAAGTCAAACTGTTTTCCCTTAAGTGGGATTAGGTTTAAAAAATAGAAAAAGAAAGAAAGAAAGAAAAACAGAACTCCCCTTCTTCATCTCTCTCTTATGGCACAGGCTCCATCAGCACTCTATTTGCCTAAGGACTTTTTAATGGGCTGCAACATGACACCCAGCAGCTAAAGACTTTGCCTTAGAATTTTGGGTGCTGCTACTTTAGAAATTTCACAGAGGGAATTCTTACTGGTACATTATTCATTAACTGTTGCAGAAGGTGCCTCATTGTAGCTAAGACTTGGGGCTGTGGAGTCAGACCTAGGCTTGAATGCTTGTTCTAGTAGACTCACTAGCCGTGTGACTTTAGGCAAGTGAATCAACATTTCTGATCCTCAGTTTCTTTATCAGTAATATGGGAAGAATAATAATACCAGCTGCCTAGGACTGCAGTGGGTACATGGGTGCTGATGTTGATGATGATAATGATGATGATGATGACTGCCCCAGGCAGACTCATTGAGATGCTCATTCCCAGACCCCTGCAGGTACCATTTCTCTCTGGTATCTGAATCGAATGCCTCTTGGATCTCACAGTGGGACAGGGATGCAGTGTGGGAAGCAACACTCTCGCCTTGATGTTCTCTTCTGAAACTCTGGTCTCCTGCTGTGCTTACACCAGTCTTGTTCAGGACGATCCTCCTTCCCCAGCCATCAGCTCACTCAGCCACCCTATTTGAATCTCTCTCCATTCTTCACAGTTATGCTTCTGTACACGTTCTAAATATTTGCCTAGTGGAACCCAAATTCTCTTGTCCTTCCTCCCTGCTCACTCCTGGGATGATTACACAAGGGAGCTAATTAGCACCACATTTTTAATAGCAGCCCCCTCTTTGGAACATGTGCAGCTTTATTTGATTTTCTTGTTGCCACTGAAGCATGGAATCCTTTCAGGGCTGGCTGTGTTCATTTCACTGATGGACACCAGGAATAAATCCTTAGCTTGCTTTACATCCATAACCCCACTGTTTCCATCTGGGGGAAGAGAATTCCAAGGGGTCCTGCCATTATCGCTTTGTGTAGAAAGGAAAAAAAAAATCCTTCAGACTTGAAAGAGCAAATTGAGATAACAGTGGGTGACTTTTTTGTGTGTTTAGAATATTATGCTTGCCTACATATTATTTCTGTGGGCCCAGGAGCCTAATGCATGCTTGTGGAACTGAATTTAAATTTCTTCCAGAGGCTCCATGTCTCCTGCACTGAAGGGGAAAGTATAGCCCTTCCTCTCCCCTACCCCCATCCCTACTATAGAAGCCAGATGTATTAGTAATCTATTGCCATGTAACAAATTATCCCCAAACTTAGCCACTTAATACAACAGTGAACATTTACTATCTCACATGGTTTCTGAGGGTCAGGGCTTCAGGAGCAGCTTAGCTGTGGGTCTGGTTCACGGTCTCCCATGAGGCTGTAGTCAAGATGGTGGTGGGGCTGCTGTTTCACCTGAAGACTTGACTGGGACTGGAGGATCCACTTCTGAGATGGCTCCTTACTGAGCTTTAGGTAAGAGGCCTCAGCTCCTCACCACATGGGCCCCTCCATGGTGGGCATTTTGGATACTATGGGCATTTTGGATACTATGTTGCAGCAAATCTGGATTCTGAATTGTATTTTAGAGAGTTGTTTTGTTTTTGCTTTTGCTTTTTTTTTTTTTTTAAAGTAACTTTCTTGGACATGAACTGTGAAATCCATCTCCCCTGCAGTGCAGCAATGGCTCTGCTCAGACTCACTTGATTCTTGTTTTCATTTTTCAGCCTGACCTCCTAGTGGTCCCCTAGTGTCTGCACAGCTCAGGGTTCAGCCAGTGAATCTGGCCAAGGTTGTGCACAGAACCTTGTGCCCAAAGGCTTCCATTGTATGTGGGTGGATCTCTGTGGTTGGGGCGCGTGGTCACAGCTCAGTCAATCCTCAAGCCTCCTTTGCTTTTGCTGTCTAGTGGGCTTCTTGGTTTCATTTCCCAGACAGGCAGGGATGAGGGGAGATATTATCCTGACCTTCTGTGCTGCTCTCTTTTCCCGGATCCCCATTCAACTTTTGCCTGCCTCGACGCTCTTCCCCATGAGATCACGGCCTCCAGCCGTGGGAGCTGGGGGTTCCCCTGCATGTTTCCAGCTCACTGCTGTTAGCTGACCCCAGCCCCAGGTTGAGTGTGCCCCCCGGCAGCTCAGCTGCTGGTTTCCAAAGCTAGCCCCATGCTGGTAAAGCCACATTTCTTGCTGACCAAGGGGGATGGGGGTGTGGGAGGGGTGGGTGGCAGCAGCTTCAGGTGAGAAGGCTACAGATTCCCAGTGATTGTACCCCAAGCCGAAGCTGTTCTTCAAGAATAGGCTCTTCCTAGTTTGTTGTCTGCCTTTGCTCAATTTCCAGAGCCCTGACATTGTTGCTTTTAACAATGTTGTCCAGTTTTACACTTGCTTTTTCCAGATAGAATTTGCCAGCCTCTTCACTCTGCCATAGGTCCTTGGTCCACTCATGTAGCAACACTGGGCTACATGTCTTCTAAGGCCGCAGACCTTTCCCACTCTCATGGCTTTGGGGTTCATTCCTTAGCAAGAGGTAGGAATTAGGACACAACTCCCAGTGGGCAGCTTAGTCTCCACATGTTGGCTCTTCGTGGTGTGTCTGAGACTCTGTCCTGAAGAGCACGTGACAGGGCAGGGGCTGAGCCCTCCTGGGGCGGAAAGGCGAGTTGAAGGCCCAGGAAGGGATCGGGGGCTCCCTGGTGGTCAGCTTCAGGGGTGCACGTGAGTGTTCTGGGGCTGCTGAAACAAGTGACTACAAACTGGGGGCTTAAACAGAAATGGCTTGGGGGTCAGATTCTGACCATTCTGTCTCCATACTGGGAAGGGTGCCGTCATTGCCGCTGAGAATACTGGTAGCTTCCTACTCTTGCCTCTGTTTGCTTGCCCTGGTTTTGGACTTGTGGGACTCCTGACTTCCTTGAAACATCTTCTGGTCATTTCCAAAACTATTGCTGTAGCTCCGCTAGCTGGATGGTTGCATGTGTGAACCAGCACTAGAGGCTCACTGAGCTTTGGTAGCTCTCCCGTTGGGCCTGGGTGCCTCTGCCCCAGTGTCGTCGTGCATGTCCTAGGTGCTCAATAACATTTTCTTGAATGGTTGAAAGTTTGGAAGGTCAGAAAATATATGCTCTAAGGACAAGTGTGGCCCCAGCTATGACCATTAGAGGGTCACCAGAACAAGAGTCCAAGCAGATGGATGCAAATTCATAGACCATGCAAAGTCCTGATACAAAGATCAGTTGCCAGAGTATGAGATCAGGGTGAACGGGCTTGACTGTGGAAAAACCTGCCAACTCCAAATGAATGAATAGCAAGATGCTGGAACATCACAAAAGCCCTCAATCATACCGGTGACGGTGGAGGTCAGCCTGTCTAATGCAGAATTCCCTGAAGTACATGGATGATTGGTCGCCAAGATGCCTATTAACATACAACTTCTGGGGCCAAATCAGCAGAGAAGACGTGGCATCCCCTGGTTCAAATTCACAATGCTCATTGCAAAGTCACTGAGAAGGCCTGTGGAATACACAGAAGACATGTTTAAATTGGTTTAACCCAGTGTTTGCCAAACTTCTTTGACCGTGGAGCCTTTTAGTGGCGTGACGACTGCGACTATCCTGTAGAATGGGCTTCCATGGAACTCACTTTGGAGAGCACTCATTCGTAGGGAAGACACTTTGAGGAGAGGTTTGGAGATCAGGTTGAAATGGTGGTTTGGGGCCAGGGTGTCCAGAGCCCGAATGGCAGAGGGCTGGGGTCCCCGAATGCAGGGTAGGGGAGGGCTATAGGTTAAGAAGGTGAGCCACGCTATCCATATGTCAGCTTACAAGTGGGGCCTACTTGGGTGTGAATCTGGCCACGTGAGAGTCAAGGGCACTCTGAAGGGGTCCGTGCCTCGTCCAGGCCTCATCGCCAGCCAGTGACACCACGGAGCACTTGTCACTCTTGGCTACAGCCAGGTCCCACGTGTTTGCAATTGCCCGGGTTACAGCCAGGGAGCTGCTGGCAAGACGATCGTGTGATCAGGGGGTGCCAGAAGGTGGGGCAGGGTGAGGCCCAAAGGAAGGGCGTGTCCATGGGCCAGGCCAGAGAGGGGCTGACTGCTCACACCCTCTGCCCTCGCTGCAGGGTCCCTGTAAACACCCTTGGCCTGGCCCTTTGCCATCAGGCTGAGTACATGTGCGGACACCTCCACCCAGCCTTGCACGCTGGGCCCGCGGCAGGATATGGAACGCCCGTGTTTTGGGAAGCGGCAGGGGCCTGTGACTTCCCTGGGATCTCGGCAAGGGGCATGTCAGAGCCTGCGTGATGGAGCGCGGCCTGTGGGCCCCAATCCCTGCTCATCCAGAGCCCAAGTAAACACAGCTCGGATGATCACAGAGCATACCAGCTGGAAAGAAGCCTAGAGATTCTTCTGGTGCAAAATTCCTCACGTGGACAGTGGGGAAACTGAGGCTTGGAGTGGGGAAGGGATTGGCTGCAGCTGAGGTAGGCCTGGGACCCTGGGTCTGGACCTTGATTCCAGGGCGCCTTTGCCCGCACTGGGGCATCTCAGAAGCCTGCTGCCTGCAAATGGTATGCTGGGTAAGGCCATCTTTCCCCTTTGGGGTGGTTTATGTTGGTGGGGGGAGGAAGGACAATAGGTTTGTTACTTAAAATCCCCTCAACTTACAAAACAAAAGGAGAACAGTGACAGTGATTCTTTCTTTCTTGAGTTCTTAAAACACAAAACTTTTTTTCCTAGATACCTTATTACCTTGTGTGTGAATTACCTTCATTATTATTGCCTATCCAATTAATTTTTTTTAAGGTTAGCTTTTACAAATGTTTTATGGAAAATTTCAGATGTATACAAAAGTAGAACAAAGCCCCACGTGCCCATCACCCATCGTTAACAGTTATGAACTCACCAATCTTATTTTCTCTGCTTCCACCCACTCTCCCCAAGCCAGGATTATTTTGAAGCAAATTCCTGATACTGTATCTTTTCATCTGTAACTATTTCAGTTTGTATCTCTGAAAAATAGGATCTCACTCATTTTTTTTAAATTAAAAATTGTATATTGAGAGAACTGTAGATTTACTCACATTGCAGGAAATAACACAAAGAAATGATCCTTACTATGCAAGTCATTTCTCTTAAACACAGTCATAATATTATCACACCAAAATATTTAACAATAATTACTTAATATCATCCAATATCCAAACAATTTTTACATTTCCCAAATGGCTTATATTTTTTTCTTTTTAAAGTTTGATTGATTTGCTTTAATTAACTAGTTATTCAAGTCAATCAATCATGTGTGTCCAAGTGGAGTCTCCAAAAACCAGTGAATTAAAAAATTTTAGCTGCTTTGAGATGTAATTCACATACCATATGATTCACCCATTTAAAGTGTACAACTTAATGATTTTTTGGTAGCTTTTAATTTAAAATGTAATGTGCGTCCATTGTGGAAAATGTAAACAGCACTTCTGTGCAGAATTTAATATGAAAGCTCTCTGTTTGCAGTCATTTCTACCCAGTGAATGCCTACTTTTACTGTATAAGTTTAATAATAAAAAAATAATATTTATGTAGAAGACAGATGAACAAACACAGGGAAAAAATTACTCTAAATTCTGTATCTAGACATAACCACCAAAACTATTTCAAAATCCTCCCCCCCACATTTGAGGGTGTTCTTTTTTTTTCCAACATGAAATTTAGACTATCTTACACTTCATGTACTAGCTTGAAGGTGCTGAAGGCTTGTCTCGAGTGCCTTCTTTTAGCTAACTCTCTGGGTGAGGTCCAAGTGGCAGCCAGGAGTGACTGTCATGATTGTCACCGGGGTTCCTAATGCATAACCAAGCTGTCCGTGGAGAGAATTCAGGGGATTGGCAAACCTGGAGGAAAAAATATTACATTTTTATTTTGTCTAACCAAAATGTAGCATTTCCTTTCGTTATGGTCAAAGGCAACAAGCCAGTAGCACTAACAGAATCTGTGACTTTGTCACCAATGAAATCATAGATATTTCCTGTCATAGTACAGTCACAGCTACTATTTTGAAATATAATTTGAGTTCAGTGCTACTTTGAGTTAAAGAAGCTGTTAGACTCTCTGTGAGATCTGTGTTTCTAAAAAAGCACATATATTGACTATACATTTACAATTAAAAATTGTTTGATAACAGTATTTCAATATAATTGTTTCCTTGGTAATCCTGCAAATTTTATGTGTTCATAAACATTCCAAGAAGGGGCTCTTTCGTTTCATAAGACTTTCAAGGGGGTCCAAGTTCCTCCAAAGGTTAAGAACCTCTGGATTGGAGAGAAATGTTTTTTCCTAAGTCACTGATGATTTACATTTAATTTTTAACTTTTTAAAAATTCAGGGCCCCTTTACAGAGCTCCATTGCCTCTGGCTTCCCAGCCGAGCCCTTTCTCATTTTTCAGGGCTAAGTGCAAACGTGGCGCCAGGGTCTGGGGGAGAGAGGCAGCAGGAAGCAAAGGTTTGGGAATGCCTGTGCCGCTGAGGGAGCTGGGCAGGGCTGTTTTCCGTGGCCGCCTGCCCTTTTCTTAGATGAACACACAGCTGGTTTCACAGCGCTGGGCCTGCCCTCCCAGAGGGATCATTTCAGGAGACGATCCATCTGCATGTCCACATGTCCTGTTGCCCTGGAGCATGGGCTAGATGAAGAGTACAAGCAGCCACTCACAGACGGACAGGACAAGGGAAACCCAGGCTCCCCCACATTCAGGGGGAGATTCGACCACTTCTGGGCAGCTGGTCGGGGTGAGCAGGAAGCCTTGGGGGCTCTGCAAGTTTACAGGGCGGTGGGGGTCAGAGAGGCATGGAGGAACAGACACAGCACTGTTGCACACACCCGCTGTGTGCTGGGAGGGACAGGGCGCCTTCCTGGGTGATCTCCATGACACCCTCACATAGGGCACGTGCTCATTGGTGCTGGTGGAAATTCTGACCCAGGCCTTCTGCCACTGGCCCAAGCTCACGGCTTTTTTATTACAGCATAACTGTTGATGTGCAGTAAATCAGCAGGTTTGCTTACCAGTGCCCAGCCCAGGGGTCAAGGGAACTATGGAAAGCCATGAAGGATCATTTCAGAAGATGACAGCCATTGGCCCTCTAAGCAGGAATCAGACCCATGCTATTATTGACCACAGCCAGGCCCACGTGGTGAGGGTTTCCCATGTGCCAGGGCTGTGCTAAGTGTTCACACCTATTAATCTCATTCTATCACCAAAGCCGTCTGTGGAGGCAGCCACTGTGGGCACCAGGTGGACTCCGGGGCCCACCTCCCGTGCACAGGCCCGCTCTGCCACCTATTTGCTCTGGAACCGGGCAGCAACTTAGTCTCTCTGTGCCTCAGCTTCCTCATCCATAAAATGGGGACACTGATACTCCCGCTGTGCAGGGCTGCTGCAAGAATCAAATGAGATTCTTAGAGAAAGCATTGCCACACTGTATGAGTGTCCTATGGCTGCTGTAACAACGTACCATCAACTTCGTGTCTGAGAACAACACATATCAATTCTCTTACTATTCTGGAAGTCTGAAGTCTGACGTGGGTCTCACTGGGCTAAAGTCAAGGTGTCGCAAGGCTGGTTCCCTCTGGGGGCTCCAGAGGAGAATCTGTTTCCTGGCCTTTTCCAGCTTCTAGAGTCGCCTGCATCCCTTGGTTCGTGGCCCCCTCCTCCAGCCTCAAAGTCAACAATGTTGCATCTCTGTGATCCTGCATCTGTCATCACAACGCTTTCTCTGACTCTTTCTTCTGCCTTATCTCCCACATTTAAGGACCCTGTGGTTAAACTGGGCCCACCTGTAGAATCCAGGATGATTTCCCCATTTGAAGGTCTGCTGATTAGCACACTTACTTCCATCTGCAACTTTAATTCCCCTTTGCCTTGTGAGGTAATAGATTTCACAGGTTCCAGGGATTAGTAGTGGATGTCTTGGGGGGGCCATCAAACCCCCAAACCTGTGATGTCCTTGGGGTCCGGCTGCTACATGTGACAGCAGTTATGCCTAAAATATTTCCCATTTTAGTGGTGACCATTGGATGTTCCCCTTGAAGGCAGAGAACTTCAGGAAGTCAAAATCATTCATTCATTTGCCAAATATTGAGCCTCAGGGCATGGTGCCAGGCTCTAGGGCCGCATCAGTGAGCAAAACAGACATGGTACCTGCCTCATGGAGTACAGTTAGTGTGGAGACAGGTGACTGGAGAGGAAACAAATAAAAACTTCACAACCAATTCTGATGACTGCTCTAGAGGATACAGACAGGGAGCCATGCTAGAAATTAAGGGAAGGGGACTAACTGGTCTGGGAAGGCCTCTATATGCAGGTGACATCTGAGCTGTCCCCTGAAGGATGACAAGAATCCAGACATGAAGGGGAGAAAGAGGGATGGACATTTGCAGGCAGAGGGCAAAGCTTCTAGAAGGGCCCACAGGTGAGAAGGGACTTGGTGTGAGGAGAGGCCAGCACAGCTGGAGCACAGTGAGTGTGGGGCACAGGTCATGGAGCGCTTGGCCTTGTAGGCCATGGGGGCGAGTTTGCATTTCATTCTAAGTTTTAAGAAGGGCTGTGTCATAATCCAAGACAGAGCGCTGTGGAGAGGGGTGCTGTGCTCTGTGTGGTCATGAATCTGTGGAAGGGAAGGGTGGACCCCTGAGCCTCTGGGCTTCTTAGCTCACCCCAGCACTAAGCTCTGTGGAGAATTAGAAGGCTGCAGCTAGGTACAGTTTTCTCCCTGGTGTTATTACAGGTAAACCCTCCTAGTTACCCATACTCTAGTTCTGTAATTCACAGTGCCTGAGGTTGCCACTGCCCTGCCCTCATGACCTCGGCACCCACCTTCCCCGGGCATGCTGATGACCTTCTGCAGGTACCCCAAACTTCCCCTGACAGCTCCTCTCAGCCCACACCTGGGCAGACCAGAGATGCTGGGGGTCCTCAGTCAGTGATGGACGGAGGTGGAGGAAGACTACCCCAGACTCCTCACCTGTCAGAGGGGGGCTATGCCAAGACAAGTCCTACACCATCTCCTCAAGGTCTCCAGCAGGACTGAGCTGGTAAAAAATAAGATTGTTAAGAATTTCAAGATGGCGACATCAGAACATTGAACCAAGCCCGGGGCCCTTCTGAGCACAGGGCCCCGGGCCACTGCCCAGGATGCGCTGAGTTCCCCGCCATCTTCTCTTATAATCATTCTGCTTTTTTGTTCATTATTATTCTTTTATTTTGTATTCCTAGCTGAAGCTTGCGTGTGTTTTTGTTTCGGAGACTGAGAAAGCTTTGAGGTGGCAGGTATGAATAGGTTCATAGGTTGTTTCTTGGGCAGCAGTTTTCCATTTCAGTGGAGCTGCTTGGAAGATAACAGCAAAGGGACTCTGATGGTGGAAACTTAGGAAAGTCCAATTCCAGACACTTCATGTCGGTGGAACCACCTGGGTAGCTCTGTTTGGCCTGAGGGTCTGCTGGGCCTGGTATTGGGTCTCTCCAGCCTCTAGACAGTCCTGTCTTGGTTTCTGTTTTTTTGTGACATACACATACCTTTCTAATGGAGAGAGATGGGTCACAGGGAAGGCAGCATTTGGTCCAAAAGCCTTCAAACACAACTGTGCTTCCAGATGTCAACTGTATAATTCAGAGAAGACAACCTGCACTCAGGGACAGTGCTCCTACAGAGCCTGGAGATCGGCCTGGAGGCTGCTGCACGAGGCCATGGGACCATGCTCGTTGGTCCAAAGGACAGAAAGCTATGACCATAAATAATATAAGAGAGGGGGCTTCCCTGGTGGTGCAGTGGTGAAGAATCCACCTGCCAATGCAGGGGACATGGGTTCGATCCCTGGTCCGGGAAGACCCCACATGCCGTGGAGCAACTAAGCCCATGCACCACAACTACTGAGCCTGTGCTCTAGAGCCCGTGAGCCACAACTACTGAGCCCACGTGCCACAACTACTGAAGCCCACGCACCTAGAGCCCGTTCTCCGCAATGAGAGAAGCCACTGCAATGAGAAGCCGGCACACCACAATGAAGAGTAGCCTCCGCTCACTGCAACTAGAGAAAAGCCCGCGTGCAGCAATGAAGACCCGATGCAGCCAAAAATAAATAAATTAAAAAAAAAAGTACAAAAAAAATAGCGTAAGAGGGGATTAAGGAGGAAAATCACCTGAGCCAAGCAGTTATAGCAAATGGGTTTTGTTTCATGCACAAACTCTGATGGATTGGTAGAGACTTTCTAGGGGGGGCCTATGGTTGACTAGTGATGTCTGACCAGGACAGAGTGAGAAGAATGGGTGACACGTGTTTGCCGTCGTTAAAAGGCATTTACTCACTTGTATGAGTGCCTCTCCTGCAGTGAACTTTTGGCAGCATTTTCTGAGGCTGGAAAGGCAGGCTGGGGCGTTTCACAAGGAGAGTTCCGAATGCGGAAAACAGGAGACAGGGAACAGTTTTCTACCCAACCTCTTGCTTTGGCTACCTCTTGCCTCTCCCTTTCTGCCTCTGCTCTTCCTGGGCCTGACACATCTTCCCCTTTTGACACTTCCGTCTCTTGTATCCCATTTCCTCCGTCAATTTTGGTTCTGCTTCATCCCTGACACCTCCAGTGGTCCCCTTTGCTCAGTGACTGGCCCAGGCCCTTCACACAAGGGAAAGCCTTCTGCATGGCCCTGGTGCTCACCCTCATGGACCTGTTGTGCCGGTGACATCATTTATCCAACGCAGTGGTACACACGCGGCTGTGATGACCAGCACTCGGTGATAATAAGCACGCAGCTGGGCAGATCCCTTCTCAGACTCCTCACTGTGCTGCTGGCCAAGGAAGAGCCAGGGCAGCTGTAAAACGGGGCCAGCATCGTGTGGTTAGGGTTGAACGAGGAGGAAGGCGCTCCTCACAGTGCCAGGCGTATAGTGAGTGCCTTATACGTATTCTCTGCCGTCAGGATGATTACATAGCTTAGCACAAGGTTTGACACGTAGTAAATGCTCAATAAGCTGTAACAGTAACAATTATACTAACAAATAGTGATAGGTGGAGTATTTGCAGTTTGACCTGCCTTGGGAAGTGGAGGTGGGCAGTCCCCTGGGCCCCACTTCATTTTGAAGTTAATTTCCTGATGAGGGAGAAGAGAGCCTTTCTGGTAACAGAAAAGACCCCAGTCTGCCAGTCTTGCAAAGAGCCACCTCAGTGCTGGTAGCTAATCAGTCTGATGGGGAGACCTCGGCCTGGGGAATGTTTTCTTTCCATCCATCTCTCAGAGACATTTTCTTGCCAATCAGGGCGTTGGAAAGGCGGGGGGAACAATGGAACGCGTTGTCCTGCACCCGACAGAGTTCACTCAGCGTGTAATCCTTGAGGCATGCGGAGCCTGCGGCAGCCGAGTGAGGAGGATAAATCACCCCTGCGTTGGGGAATTGGAAACAGATTGCTGGATGGGCCCATGTGTCCCAGGCAGCCCCTGCCCCCCCGGGCACCACTGCCATCACCTTCCCTGGGAGGTGCCTGCCTGAGAACACATCCCCAGCTGCCGGGCTGGCGAGGACTGTGGTGGTTTAATGATGAGGCTGCTTGTCAGGTTGGGCTCCCCTAGGAGGACACGGCGGGCACCCTTGTGGGGCACTTTTCCTTGTCTGTTTTTATGTTTTGGCGTTCATGCTCGTAGCAGAGGCTGCTCTCTAGGGCAGAGAGAAACAGCCCCGAGTGCGTTTGGACTAGAGCGGAAAGTCCAGAGCAAGGGAACCGAGAGCAGTGAGCTTCATCAGTAACCCGCGGGGTGACGGTGGCCTGGGCCCTCTCCCGCTCTGGGTCTCAGGTTCCTTATCTGTAATATAAAAACAAGGCACAGGAAGCCTGCCTGTGTTGGGTTAGGGAGGCAGGGAGGGGCCTGTCTCCCCAGAGGTGATGGAAGGGCCAGAATGCTGGAGGGGGTGCATTTAGAGACCATTTCATCTGGTAGTTCCTCACCCTGGTGGCAGGGCTCAGTCACCTAGGAGTGAAAATACCCATTCCCAGGCTCCCCCGACCTGCTCAGGCAGTCTCCCGGGCTGGGGTCTGAGGATGGAAGGCTAATAGCCTCCCCTGGTGAGTCTAATGCAAAGCGAGTTTGAGGGCACCATTACAGCTTTTTACTCCTTAGACAAAATGTTCTGAACAGTTTAATGTGATTTTGTTCACTCCCTGCACCGTCTGCTTTACCTTCTTCTTCCCTCCCTCCTTGATCTCCACGTGGGGCTCTGCATCCAGGCACAGTCTCGAGTTGAGTCTGGGCTTCTCCACGTCCTAATGCTGGGTGGGCCCTCTGCCTCGGTCCCTTCACCTGTAAACCGGGCACACTCAGCAACCTAACTCACAGGGTGGCTCTGTGACGAAATGGGTCAGTGTGTGGAGCTCTCGGAGCCTGGCAGGGCCCCGGACACCTTGTCAGCCTTGTTGCTCCTGGAAGTGCCCATACTTCCTTGGTGTTTGCTGGACTCTAGGTAGCCATTTTAAATAGAGGTGGCGGGGAGAGAGAGAGAGAGGGCAGCAGCTGCTTGTGTTTTTGAGAAGCCTTCAGGATGGCAGGTTGGGAGGGAAAGCAGTGGGTGGGTTTCTACTCCCCCAGGAGTGGAATCCTGTGGGACACTGATGGGCTGGCCCCTGCTTGGCTATAGGAAGTTGGTCCTAAAGTCCCTCAACTTTTGCAGGAGGGGTTAACTTTACTGCTGTGGAGTTTGGATTGACAGGGACTATTTGTTATTAGCAGTAATTATTAGCACTCAATAATAATAATGACAGGGCTGCCCCTAGGATGTGTGGGGCTCCAGGCAGATTTTTTTTTAATTTTTAATTTTATTTATTTATTTTTGGCTGTGTTGGGTCTTTGTTGCTGCGCGCGGGCTTTCTCTAGTTGCGGCGAGCGGGGGCTACTCTTTGTTGCGGTGCGCGGGCTTCTCATTGCGGTGGCTTCTCTTGTTGCGGAGCACAGGCTCTAGGTGCGTGGGCTTCAGTAGTTGTGGCTCGCGGGCTCTAGAGCGCAGGCTCAGTAGTTGTGGCTCACAGGCTTAGTTGCTCTGCGGCATGTGGGGTCTTCCTGGACCAGGGGTTGAACCCATGTCCCCTGTGTTGGCAGGCGGATTCTCAACCACTGTGCCACAAGGGAAGTCCGTGGCAGATATTTTTTCAGGGCTCTTGTCTTAATAAACAATTTGAGTGACTCCAAATCAGGGTCCATTCTGGTGGCCCAGTCTTCTGTGATCCTGCATAAAATTTACTGCATCAGTTGGTGACACCAGACTGGCACCAGTGGCCATAGAACCCCAGATGACCCATAGGCACAAGTACCAAAACTCAGGGCATTTGGTCGACCTCTCCTATTGGGTAGAGGGTGGGAGAGTGGGAGGGAATGAGGACCAAGGCTCAGGTGGGTCCCATCCTGGATTGGGGTGTCCTACCTGGATGGCACTGCCTTCCTGTCTGGTTCCAGCCACTGGAGGGAGTTTAGAAAATTTTAAGGGCTGTACTCCAAAATGTGGGACCCCCTGAGGTGTGGGTTCCAGGGTGGGGGCCCAGGTCTAAGAGTGATACGATGTTATAATTGTACATCATTAAAAATTATAATAATTATAATAAGAATGCTGATGTTTCGACATTAAGTAATATCTTTGTTATCTACTGGTCACTGTGCTACTTAGGATTAGACTCAGCTATGTATGGTGGAAGTTGAAAAAGAAAACAGCTTAAAAATGATGGATGTTGATTTCACTGTCATGCAATGGGAGTCCTGGGGTGGGCCATTTGGGGCGGGTGGGTGCCTCTGCTCCACAGAGTCTTCAGGGGTCAGGGCGCCTTCCTGCTCACCACTGTGCCATCCGAAGGTGTGGCCCGAGGAGCAAGGTGGGGCGGCCATTGTGTTTGTGTTCCAGGCAGCAGGGTGGAGGAACATGCTCTTGTGTCCCTCTGCCAGGGGCACACTCTGCATTGTTTCTGATTAAATGGGCAGTTAACCCCGATCAGGTCCATCAAGTGAGGACCAGAGTCTGGTGTGGTCACGGCGTGGGAATGCACGTGTTAGCAGCTTTCTCCAGGAGAGCCTGAGCTCCTGCTCCTGGCTCCGGCCTCGTGCTTCTAAATGCTGTGGAGACCCCTCCCTCATTCCCACACTCCCCTGCAACCTCCCCCCCCCCCCCATTCTCTGATGCAGGCTATTCTCTCCCTCGCCTCCTCCCTCTCTCTCTGGTGTTTATGATTTGCTCTGCGGGAAAGTAGTGGCGGTGACCCTTCCACATGGTGGGAAGAGGAGACCTGGGGAGGGGCTCCAATGGAGGGAAGAGGGGTGACAACAGGGCGGCCACCCACCAGGCAGGAAGGAATGTCCCTCCTCAGCCCTGGACCTGCTCTCCCTCCTGTGGGCTCTCACATTTGGTTATTTCCCTCAAGGGTGTGTGAGTCATACCCACAGCTCACCTCTGACTCTCCTCCTCCTCTTCCAGCCCCCTGGTTGCCTTGAGGTCTAGCTCAGTTCAACCCAGTGGCTATTTATTCAGCACTTCCCATGTGAAGTATTTAGAATTATTTCCCTGGGACAGTTGGCCAGAACAAATTAAAGAATCAAAGTGTCTGAGTGTTGTCAAAGCTCTTGGGACTGGTTGCCAATTTGCTTTCTTGTCCCATGGGTAGGGCACGAGGCTGCTGTTCTACTGCATCCTTGCCAGCACTGGGTATTATATTTTATTGTGTTTTACAAGACGGCCGTTTATCTCACAGGTGATTATCCTCTGAGATGAATAGAGTGGACTCTCCCGGGTCTTGGACACAGAGGTGATATCAAGCTAAGCAGGGCTCTTTTTTTTGACAAATACAGAATGTCATTGTATTTATTTTTAATTACCTGTGGAAGGGACATTAAAGTCTGGTGAATTTTAACAGGCACATGCCCCTGAAATATCACAGCACACAGTGTCGAAATTTGCATGGTCATTTGTTACTTTCCCTGCTGACTGTGCTGATTCTCATTTATGTCTGTTATTCTACATATAGTTCAGGGTTAGATTCAGGGTGGACAAATAGCCTTTTAAAAACACTGCTGTATTCTTTTAAGTTTTATCCTTAAGACATCTGTCACTTCTGGAATCCACTCCAACCACGGGAGGAGATTCATTCCAATGCCTATGAAGTGGCATCTGAGATTTTAGTTTTAAAAGTGGGACTCTGGAAGATTCAATTCATGACTGCAAAATAGTTATTTCTCAATATTTTGGTTTTTCACAAAGTGGTGCTTTCAGAAGAGGTATTGTTAATTTGGCGGTTTTACTTTTGATGTTTTTTTTTTTGGGGGGGGGAGCAATAATATATTTGGGTTCACTTTAGTATTCAGGGTGTAGATCCATGTGACTGAGCAGGGCTCTCTGGGGGAAGGCAGAGGGGTTGAAAGGAAGGAAGGTGGAGTGTGGGAAAATAGGGACCCTTGTGCTCTGCCGGCTGGAACGTAAACTGGTGCAAACCTTTTGAGGCTCAAGCTAGTTCTTTCTCCTTGGACAGATTGAGTCTACACACGTTCAGTGTGGTGGGCAAGATATCTCACTCCCCCAAAGACGTCCACTGATCCCAAGAACCCATGACCATGTTACCCTACAGAGCGAAAGGGACTTTGCCTATATGACCCAGTTAAGGACCTCGAGATGGCCAGCCACGTCTAGATGACCATACCCATCCTGGATGGCCAGTGAGTTCAGGCAGGGGGCAGTAGGTCCAGTTTCTCCCATGCCCCTGCTTTCTCCTTGCCAGGGCCACCTGCAGAGAGGAGATGGAGACCTGCTCTTGGGAGGTGAGCAGTAAGTCCACTCAGAACCAACAGCCTCAGCAGAGCCTCAGCCACCCTTCTAGACAAACATAGCAGTGTTTAAAGAATCTGCACGAGGTGTTTTGACCTGGAGGGAGGGAAGGTTCCGAGCCTCACTCTGAGCCGAGTCTGTTCTGGGACAAATTACAACCATTGTCTGCTGTATCTCGGTGCCATGTCTCGGACCTGCCATGGTCTTGCCATGGGGGGCAGCCTTGACCATGGAGCTGCATTTGGGTAGGCTGCAGGTCCCCTCCCAGAATGTGGGGCTTCACGGAAAAATCGAGCCCAGGAGCACACAGAGGAAACCCCAGGGTGCGTGTGCTGACACCATGTCTTGGAAGGTTACACCGGCCCTGTCCCAACTCTCTCGCTCTACCCTCTGTCCTGCCCTCTACTCCCCAACTTCTCTTTTCCCTCAAAAGAAAAAAATATTATAATCAGAGAGAAGGCTGCAGGCACATCCAAACTGAACAGAAAGAACCCTACTTAAGAAAAATGGTAAAGCCTTAATGGTGGGAAATCACCAGGACCTTCACAGGCGCTGGTCTGCTTGCTGGTTGAAGCGAGGTGGTCTGTGTGCCCAGGCCACACACAAATGCTTTTTTGAGCTGCTATCTTTTTTTTTTTTTTTTTTAATTTATTTAATTTTGGCTGTGTTGGGTCTTCGTTTCTGTGCGAGGGCTTTCTCTAGTTGCGGCAAGCGGGGGCCACTCTTCATCACGGCGCGCGGGCCTCTCACTATCGCGGCCTCTCTTGTTGCGGAGCACAGGCTCCAGACGCGCAGGCTCAGTAATTGTGGCGCACGGGCCTAGTTGCTCCGCGGCATGTGGGATCTTCCCGGACCAGGGCTCGAACCCGTGTCCCCTGCATTGGCAGGCAGACTCTCAACCACTGCGCCACCAGGGAAGCCCCTGAGCTGCTATCTTTTGAGCCCTTATGATGTGCTGGCACTTTCTTTTTTCTTTTTCATTGAGGCATGGCTTCAATGCAATTCAGCGCACCTGAGTGCACAGCTTGGTGAGTTATTAACTCAGGAGTTCCCACCCCCCACCCTGTGCGACAGCCACCCAGGTCAAGACACAGAGCATTCACAGCGCCCTCGGGGTCCCCTCATCCTGCTTCCTGGTAGACGCCCATCTCCCCAGCTTGTCAGCATCCCAGCTTGTGTCGCCGTGAGTTCTGTGGAACTTGAGCTTCGTATCCGTGGATCACACGGCCTGTTGGCCTCCTTCACTTGTTGTCATGTCTGTGCTTGCAGTTGTTAGCATCCTCACCTCATCGATGGGGAAACCGAGGCACAACAACTTTTCGTGCCTAGCCCGAAGTCCCAGAGTGAAGAGCAGGCTTGGGATTCCAGCCAGATCCATGCGCTTGAGAACCAAGCTCTTAGCAAGAGGCATGGCATTTCAGGAGCAAAGTGGCAGAGAACCCCAGGGTTGGAAGCACAGGGCATTTGTCAGGGGCAAGGGTCCCCCTCCTCCTCTTTGGCAGAGGGGCCCCTCGACTGTTCCCCTCCCCCATCCTGTCTGTCCCCAACCCCAAGCCTAGCCATGTGCTCACTGCCTGAGGGAGCCCCCATCAGCTGTACTAACGTTCCGTTCCGGGGAAATGCCGCCTCTCTCGCCTGCTGGGGAAAGCCCTGCAAATCCCGTGACAAACAGCCCTAATCTGGTGCTTAGCGTGGAGCCTGATGTCGGCACCAGCGAGGGAGGGCGCTGGCTCTGGGAAACCCGATAGGTGCCAAGGCTGCGAGCGTGCATCCCACCCTCACAGGCGGTCAGCCTGCTGACCCCCCAGCAGAGCGTGGTTGGAGGCTGGACAGCGTTCCTGCGGCCGTGCGGGCCCGGTTTGCTGACCCCCGGGTGGATGTGAGCAGTAATGAGATAATCTGTGCGAAACGCATAAGCCCTCATGAATAAGCCCCCATGAATGTGAGCGGGCTTATTGTTCTTTAATTGTCCACAATTGGGACTCATGATCCAAACAATCTGTCCCACAGGTTTCTTATCTGAGTCCCTTATCTCAGACCGTGGGAGCCAGATCTGTTTCAGAATTCAGAATTTGTTAGATTTCAGAACTTAATCAGTGCTTATATTGTATATCATTGACAGCCCCATGGGATCTTGGACAGCCTGGGTCATGAATTTCTGCAGCAAACCATAGGGGTGCACAGCCACACCCCTCACGGCTCCATTTGCTGACAAACCTCGGGAGGAAACTGGTGATGAGAGGCCAGAGTCCCTTTGCTCCTCTCCTGCGTGGCCTTGGTCAACACGCCCTCCTGGGAAATGGGGAGATAGAGTCCTCCAGGCTTCAGGCTGCTGTGGGTTGGATGAGTTTGTCTAGGAGAAGTGCTCAGAGCAGAGCTAGCTCAGGGTGAACACAGGGGAAGCTCCCTCCATGATCACAGTTTTACTATTACTAACTCTGGTGCTGCTGATGACTTACTGGGTCTCACTTAGATGTGAGCTGGGGGCCTCACCAAAAATGCCCCGTCCTCTGCAAGTTCAACTGCATGCCCTCAGCACTGTTTGCAAGTGTGTGTGTGTGTGTGTGTGTGGGTGGGTGTGGGTGTGGTGTGGTGTGTGATGCGGGTGTGACTGGTGTGTGTGTGTGTGTGTGTGTGTGTGTGTGTGTGTAGATTGCAGAGCAAGGGGCAGACCTGACCCAGAGTCGGGTCTGCCTGACTCCAAAGGCTGTTCGTAACAAACCACCCAAACTTAGTGGATTAAAACCACAGCATGTATTCATTTTTTGCTCATGAATCTGGGTTTTGGGCAGGACTCTGTGGGGACAGCTCTGCTCTGCTCTGTGTAGCGTCAGCTGGGGAGGCTTGACAGCTGGGGGATACGTGATGGCTGGGATCTGGAAATACCTGAAGGCTGGTTCACTCACCTGTCTGGTGTGTGAGGCTGGCTGTTAACTGGACCCCATTAGGCTCCCTCAGCCAGAATCTCTGTGCTTGGTCTTCGCTGTGGCTGCTTGGGCTTCCTCACAGCAAGGAGGAAGAGTTCTTGGTCTAGTCTTGGTGGTCACTTCCACCAGTGCTTTACAGGTGGAGACGGTCACAAACTTCCCCCCAGGTTCAAGAGGAGGGGACACAGACCCCACCACGGATGGGAGGAACATTAACGTTTTTATATTTTATATATAATAAATATAATAATATTTATAAATGTATAATATATTTATATGTAAAATTTTTGTAATAATTATAAAATTTACCACTTTAGTTAGTGGCAACATAGCACCTCTCATAAAGACTAGAAATTATAATGATATTGGAATGTCTGTCTAAATGTTGATTTTTCACGAGTAGTTTCAGGAAGAACCACATCTCTTCCAGGAGGAAGCATCTTCTGGGGGTACTTTCAGGGGACAGTTCTGGGAGGTATTTAGGGGATAGTTCTGGGAGAGCTAGGGATTATTTTCAGCATGAATGGGAAGAGTTACTAGCAGAGAAAAGGGAACAATTGGAAGATCTGATACCTAAAGCCTCCCAGCTAGTGAGTTATCCTAGATCAGAATGGTTAAGGAAAAAAAAAAAAAAACTTTACACAGGCTCATGGATTGCCTAAATGCAAGGGAGCAGACTATCCAACTTAATTTTTTAAAAAGTCTTGGGCTTCCAGAGCTGGAAAGAAACTTGGAGATCAGGTAATCCTGTGCATCTTAAATTGGGGGGTACATAACCCCAAGGGTAGATGGAACGGGCAGAGAGAGTTACAACATAAACATGGTAAGCTTCGATTTTTCCTAGACGCCAAGTAATCCAAAACATTTTCAATATTCAAGCAAACATGTCTATATTTTGGAGTAGAGTGTAAAATCTCCATAAATTTTTATGGTGAAACAGAAGACTTCAAAGAAAATTCCATACTGGCAGCAGACTGGCTTGAGGGAAGAGTGCAGATACTTTCCTTCCACCCCTTCCAAGGTCCTAGCTTGCTCTTCCTGCCATGGGGGTGTTTCGGGGGAAAGCACCAGAAGCAGTGTGCTAGCTGGCAGTTCCTACTATGAGCTCCCTACAACACTAGTTCTCAGCAAGAAGTGCTGAGAAAAAAAAGAAAGAAGACAAAGGGAGAGGCCGTGGCATGTCAGTCTCCACGTGGAGTTAGAGCCGCTCCCTCTGATGCGGGAACCGCCAGCCATGTGTGGCTGTTGACTAGAAATACGGCTGGTCTGAATTGCAGTGTCCTGTAGGTGTAAATACTCACTGACTTTCAAAGACTTAGTATGAAAAAGAAGAATGCAAAATCTCCCATTACTTACATTGATTACATAATGAAATGACAACATCTGGGGCACAGTGAGTTGTTTCTTTTTACCTCTTTAACGTGTCTGCTACAGAATTTTAAACTGCTTAGGTGGCTCGCATTGTATTTTCATTGGATGCATTTGGCTAGAGTATCAGGTGTCTCCTAATGTAACATACCCCAGAACCCTGTCCTTCCTGTAACATCTTGAGTGACTAGTTTGGGGTAGAACAGGCTGCTGAAAACATGGCTTTAGGTTAAGTTTGCCTCTTTACTGACCTCCAGGTAAACATTGGGCTTCCCACCTCCACCCTTCTGTTGACCCCGTTCTGCTGGGAATTCCCTCTTCTCTTGACTGTTCCAGACCAACCCACCCTTTAACACATAGCTCAAACCTCTTAAGTGTCAAAAGCATTCTTTGCCCTGCATCCCCCGCCCAGCTTTACGGAGAATCGCTCCTTCTGAAAGTCTTAACGGGCTCACTCTCTCAGTAATTAATGGGATAAATCGGTACTTCACTGCCCAATAACCTTTATTCTCTTTTTTATGTGGTTGAAAGTACCAATGGCATGACTTCTTGTTGTTTCTTTGGGAGGTTGCTCAAAGCCTCTCCTTCAGGGGATGCTCAGAAGGGTGAGGTGCGTGCTCAGGCTTGCACTGGAAGCTAGCAGGAAGGCTGGGGGAACTGGGAAGTCTGGTTGTGCCACATTTCTTCTCAATTCCCGGTTCATTCAGCTGCATAGGGCTGGATATCCCCAATTTCGCACCACAGTCCAACACCCTATAGCAGAAACTATTGGTTAGCTACACCAAAGCCCTTGCCAATGCCTTTCTCTTGCTACAAAGGCCTGGATGATCCAGATATGTGCTTTCTCAGCCTCCCTTGAAGCCAGGCGTGCCAAGTGACCCTGTTCTGGTCAATAAGTCAGAGGGAGGTCAGCAGAGCGTTCAGGGAAGAATTTTCTTCCTTGATAAAGGAAAGGAAGTTGTGTAAAGGGTCACATGAAGAGATTCTTCTTTATTGTCCTGGCCCTGCTGTGCTTCCTGCCTTTGAATATGGTTGAAATGGCTGGCCTTGCAGCAGCCATCTTGGGACTATGAGGTGATAACCTAAGGGAGAGAAGTTAAGGATGGCAGAGCAGAACGATAGAAAGCGCCTGGGCAAAGATGACTTGATTGTGTTGCCAGCAACCCCAGGACCACCTACTTAGGGACTTCTAAAAATGTGATACAACTATATATTTTTATTATTTAAGCCATCCTTGGCTGAGCATTTGGTTCCTTGCCCCAGAATGCCTTCTAACTGATATATACTCCACATTATCACAAAGAAAAAGAACTCATGCCACAACAAAAATATGTAGCATAAATGAATGCTACCACTAAATTAGAAAGTGGTGGTCTCACCTTCCCAAAGCGTCAACTGGTCTGGATTGAATAGTTGTAGCAGTGACAGCTTCTTGAAACCAGGTCTGGTGGCATTTGACCAGCAACATCTCATTTAAGCATCCTGACCACTCTTTGAGGCAGGCACTGTTACTACTTCTACATTACAGAGGAGAAAACGATGGCTTGGAGGGGTGAAGTCATGTGTCCAGGGTCACTCGGAACAGTACAGTGTTGAGTTGTAGGAGCCAAAGTCTGAGCCCGGAGCTTAACAGCTGACTGCTTATCCTTCTGTGACCTGAGCTTCCTGTGTGTCTTTGGTTTGTAATGCGGCCACCATATACTCCCAGCATAGATCCTCTCCAGGTGATTCCAACGGAAGTTAGAGAGAGAGAGACAGAGAGAGAGAGAGAGAAGAGACCTAATGTGCTGTTTCTCAAATGACATGCCTGCTATCCACATCCACTCCCAGGAAGGCTACCTACTGTTTATTTGGGGCTGCACAAAAAATGTCAGCTATTGTAAGTTTTTCTTTCCTGCAGGTAGGCAGTTTCTAAATGGACATATCACATTCTTGATCTGAAAAGAACACATGAAAGACATAAAAAAGAAAAAATGTTCAGCAGGCTTATAATCTTTCCCTTATGCCAATAAACAAAGGAGGCAAGAATGTAATAGTAAAGACAAGGTGACCAACCTCCAACATAAAATGTGCTCATCAGAAAAGCTGAAAAGTGTTCATGAAAGGAATTTAGTTCTGCTCAAATGTAGCTTTAAATTAGTCTGCTTAAATTTGGTCGGCCTGGGATAAACTTGTGGAATAAATCAGTCTTCTTGAGAGAGATGAGGTAAATTTGCTCTTCCAGAAAATAAGCTAATCTTACAAGTATCTCACAGTGTGTGGTCTCTGTGGAGAAACAGATAAGTGAAATGGAATCTTTTCAACCAGTGTTTCAGCATTTATTTTCTGTTATTGCTACAATCAGATGTCCCAAGATCTACCTTCCCCAACATCCATGGTTCCAAGTAGAGCCACTGATGAACTTCTTTAAACATTCTCAAAAAACAAAAGAGCTATGTACATAAAATGTTAGAAATAGTTTGACTTTTCCGTACTGCAGAATGAACATAACATGATTCCAAACTTTGGTGATGATGATGACAATAACATTGGGCACTTTGAAGTGCTGACTACACAAGGCCAAGCATTGTGAAAAGTGCCCTGTGTGCATTGACTCATTATCAGCCTCAGAACCCTTGTGAGTTGGCTCCAATATTATCGCCATTTTACAGATGAAGAAACTCAAGTCTAAATCCTTTGTTTGAGATCACACAGCTGGTATCGGAAGAGCCTGAATTTAGTTTTAGGTCCTCCTGACTCCAGAACCCTTTCCCCGAACTGCTTGTCTATGCTGAAGTGAGGGGTCTTCCTTTGGGTCCCCACAGGAGCAGACCCTGAGACAGGATTTGGAGACCTTCCTCTCTCATGCATACATGCCTAGGAAGAGAATCATTGGGTCACAAGGCAGCTGTATATTTAGTTTTATAGAAAATGACAAGCACTTAACCAAAATGGTGGCACTGTGTGCACTGGCAGTGTATGAGAGTCCGGTGGCCCCAGTTGACATCGTCAGTCTTTTAGGATTTCAGCCATTCTGATGGGGTGTCACTGTATTATCTCAGTGTTTGCATTTTCGCAATAAAAAGTGAGGTTTAGTGCTTTTTCATAGCTTATAGGATCATTTACATCTTTTGTGAGTTGCCTCTGCAAGGCTTTTGCTTACTTTTAATTGAATAGTCTGTGTTTTTCTTATTGATTTATTGAAGTTCTTTATATATTCTAGATATAAGTACTTTCTCAGATATGTGTATTGCAAATATCTCCTCCCATTTGTAGCTTACTTACTCCTTGACTTTTTAAATTATCTTTTTTTTAACCTTTTTTTATTGAAGTATGGTTGATTTACAATGCTGTGCCAATCTCTGCTGTACAGCGAAGTGACTGAGTTTTACACATATGTACATTCTTTTTTTTAATATTCTTTTCCATTATGGTTTATCCCAGGAGATTGGATATTGTTCCCTGTGCTGTACAGCAGGACCTTGTTGTTTATACATTCTACTGGGTTGGCCAAGAAGTTCGTTCGGGTTTTTCCGTACATACATCTTACGGAAAACCCCGAATGAACTTTTTGGCCAAGCCAATATGTGTAATAGTTTGCATCTGTTCGTTCCAAACTCCCAATCCATCCCTACCCCCACCCCCTTCCCTCTTGGCAACCACAAGTCTGATCTCTATGTCTGTGAGTCTGTTTCTGTTTTGTAGATTGGTTCATTTGTGCCATATTTTAGATTCCACATATAAGTGATATCTTATGATATTTGTCTTTCTCTTTCTGACTTACTTCACTTAGCATGATAATCTCTAGTTGCATCCATGTTGCTGCAAGTGGCATTATTTTGTTCTTTTTTATGGCTGAGTAGTATTCCATTGCATATGTGTACCACACCTTCTTTATCCATTCATCTGTTGATGGACATTTAGATTGTATCAATGTTTTAGCTATTGTGAATAGTGCTGCTATGAACATAGGGGTGCATGTATCTTTTTGCATTATAGTTTTGTCTGGACATATGCCCAGGAGTCGGATTGCTGGATCATATGGTAGCTCTATTTTTAGTTTTCTGAGGAACCTCCATACTGTTCTCCATAGTGGCTGCAGCAACTTACATTCCCACCGACAGTGCAGGAGGGTCCCCTTTTCTCTACATCCTCTCCAGCATTTGTTACTTGTAGACTTTTTAATGATGGCCGTTCTGACTGGTGTGAGGTGGTACCTCATTGTAGTTTTGATTTACTAAATTGTTATCTTTTGATAAACACAAGTATTTAATGTTGATAAAGTCCAATTTATCCATCTGCCTTTTTGGTTAGTGCTTTTTTGTGTCCTGTTTAGGAGATCCTTGCCTCTCCATTGATCTTTCTTTAAGAAATGGTCCCCAAATGCCTCCATGTTTTCCTTGAGGGTGTGAGTTCAATTCGCATTCATGAAGGACAGAATAGCTTGCTTATTCCCTGACCTTAGCACTCATTCGTGAATTCTCAGTTTTAACTTTCTTTCTCAGAGGGAGATCTGCATCACATGGGGCTTTGGGAAAGAGGTGTGGGTTTATGGATTTTGGATGAGTGGGTGTGATTCCCACCTCCGCTGGAAAGTAGATGTATTTGGATGAAAATTCATTTGAAGGAAGACTTTGCTTCATTTTCAGATATGAAAGTGGAAAGTAGTTAGGTTTCACTGGAAAAGTATGTCTTTGAGCCACTGGAGTGTTCAGACACTGTGTCTCTGTTTGTAAAATAAACAGTAAAAAGACGAAAGGAGAGAATGAATTTTAATGTGGTCATTTGCTGCGAGGGGGCAGCCAGCATTCTTTGTACTGCATTGCTGTGCAGAAATGAAAGAAGGAGACTTAAAGCTGCCACCTTATGGAAACAGTGACAGTTTTTAGGTGGCAGCCCCCCAACCCCTGGCCAAGATTATTCTAGTGACAATGTTTTTAAAGCGGAAGAAAAGTTTGCTATGTAAGAAACCAAAGTTCTTTAATTATAGAGCTAAAGATAGTAAAATACATGAAAAGATTCCCTTTTGACTGCAGAAGTGCCCATTTTTCTTTCTCAGTGACTACGCCCTCATCCTTTAAAAAGGAAAAAAGTAATAAGAAGCTTTGTCAAAACCTTAGAAGCCATTTATTTTCTCCCTTTCCTCTCTCTCTCCTTATTTTTCTCTTTTCTTTTGCTTTCCCTGCCCGTTCCTTTCTCACTCAGTTCCCTCCTTGGTCCCCTAGGTCTCAGTTTCCTCGTCTTTAGAATGGGGTAGTACCATCATCACATTGGCTTGCTGAAGGGTTTGGCGAGTTGGTGCATGAAGGTCTTAGTGTTCAAGAAATGCCACTTGTTGTTGTCATTACTGATGCAGCTTCACTTCAGAAAAGGTGGGCTCCTTTTTGTCCCTTCTTCTTTAAGGGAACCTTTTCAAATTATACACTATAGCGATTTGATTCATTATGAGCAGATTAACCCTTTATCTTGGAGTTCCGTGGCTAATAATGAGACTGACATTTGACTCAGCATTTTTCTGTTTGATTCTTGGGACTACTTTCTACCTGTAGAAAGGAACCAGAGCCACCTGCTTATGACTCTTTCCCATCGGTCAAACTGTCCTCCAAGAAACACCAACTTCCAGAGACAGGAAGAGTGTTGAGAAGTGGCAGTAAGTGGATGCCGACCCCATATAGACTTAGGCATGGGTGGGGTTCCCATTTAATAATATAAGCAAATCAGAATAACGTCATCTCTTTTCAGTCTATTTTGTGAAATGCTATATAAAAAATAAGTAAAAGAAAAATGAAAAATTTAGCTAAGATATTTGTCTAGGACTATATTTATGGTCTCTCTTGAGTATCAACATTAATATCTTCAGCTTATGGATGAGGAAACTGAACTCAAAGAAGTTACGTGACTTACTGAAGGACCTACAGCTGTTTTAGGGTGGTGTGGTGGGAAGGTGCCAAAATATGGCCGAAGATTCTCTTACTTGAGTGAGTCTAGAAAGCAGATCTTTTGGTGTGTAGAAAGTACCAGGGTTAGATGTGGTAAGAGCGCGAGCCTCGTTCCTCTTCTGGGGATTTCAGGACCCTCCTTGGACTGGGGCAAGTCAAAGCTCAGAGCTGGGATTAGGTAGGTCTCTCTGTGTGGGCTCCACTGCCATTCCTTCTTGTTTGGTAATGGCATCCTGATTTTCCCAGGGGAGATCCTCTTCCCCAATTTCCTCCCTTGCAGTTGGGTTGGGCTGGCCTCACTCTCCCAGATCCAGGTTTGAACACTTTCTTAAGACCTATTGATAACTGCTGTTCATTCCCCTGAACACATGGGACAGCTCAGGGGTGGGCAGATGACCCAGGGTCATGAGTCAGAGCTGGCTATAGCACTTTTGTTGGAGTTGTTGGGAATGTCGTCAATGCAGAGTCTTGATGACGTCCTTTGAGCCTCTGTCACTGAAAGAGTCCGGGCAGGGTTTGACTTGGATAGTTGGACCAAAGTAGAAAGAACACTGTACAGAATGTTCTGACACCATCACCCTGTAATAACTAAGTTATTAAAATTGAAAGTGTTCAGATAACGCCATGCCCTAGGGAAAATCCAGGCAATGTACAGTGACCATCCCAAGAAGCCCGGCAGTGACGGTGGGACGGCAGCACTAGACTCTGACCCCAGGTCTGGCTGTTCACTTCCTGGACGAGGGTCAGATCCCCTTGCCAAAGTTGTTTCTTCAGCTGTAAAATGGAGACTGCAACATGACCTAGAAGGGTCGTTATGAAGATTGAATAATAATATTGATACATGGAAAGTTCATGGCTCTGAAAGCTGTGCAAGTCTTTGTGGGGAAGAGATGATTAATACTACTATTAGCCAGATTATTACTACTACTAAAATATCAGCAATAATAATGACTGCTACCAATTATTGAATAGTTACTGTATCAATTAGCTCTTACTGTATTGCAAATGATTCTGAAACATAGTGGCTTAAAACCCCACATTTATTTAACTCGTGATTCTATATAGAATTTGGGCTGGGCTCAGTGGGGAGGGTCTTCTGGTCCTCGATGAACTCATTCAGGCATCTGTGGTTGTTGGCTGGGCCGGTGCTGGGCTAGCTGGTCTGGATGGGGGACGGTTTAGTGGGGGTGACTCATCACTTCCTGTTTGGTCTCCCATCCTTCAGAGGCTAGCTGGGCTTGCCCACACGTGCATGCAGGGTTCTAGAGGGAGGGGGCAAGACCCCTTGAGGCCTGGATTCCAAATTGTTGTGCAACCACTTATGTACTGTTGGCCAAAGCAAGTCACAGAGCAGCCCAGACTTAAGGGGCAGGGAAATAGACTTCACGTCATGATGGGAGAGCGACATCTCATTTCTGAGGCTGTGAAAACTTGTGACCATTTTTTTTTTTTCAGTCAGCCACATTTACCTTGGTCCATGTGCTGTGGACCAAGGTGAATTAATTGCTTAATACATGCTTAATGCTTGCGATGATCCTCTTAGGTCGTTCTGTTATTGATGTTGTTGTTATTATTATCCCCCTGGAATATGGGGTATGTGGCTCCGAGGTCTCAGAGTGTGTTTGGGGAGCATGGGGAGGTAGGGCCAAGACAGGAACTCCACTTCAATAGCCAAGTCTTGTCTGCCCCCAACCCGTGAGGTCCTGGGGTGACCAGGACAGGTGTCAACAGTAGCCGTGATTGGCTGAGGGCTCGCTGTGGATCCTCACAACAAAGTTACCAGTGCCAGCACCATTCTTGTCTCCGTTTACCAGAAGAGGAGACCGAGGCACAGAGAGGGTAAGTCCTGTGTCGAGGGCACACGTCTAGAAAGAGGCAAAGATGAGATCACCTGTGCTGGGTGTCTTCCATTTGCTGTCAGGATCCCACCTCCACCTTCCCACCCTGGTCTGTGCCCCGGGAGCCTGACGTGCGTGGGCTGCACCAGTGGCTTCCTTACCGTCCACCTCTTGCTTGGGTTTGGCCAGTGGGAGGCCTGGCTGGGACCAGGGGGAGGGAGGAGAGAGCGGGGGAGTGTTTGTTCCCTCAGTTTTCTTCCTGCCAAGCTCCAAGGCCACGGCTCTGGTCAGGTGACCCTCACCCTGATGGTACGTTCTCTGGGTTCTGGTACCCGTTCCCTTCCCTTCCCTCTGCAGCCCTGCAGAGGTACCACCCTTGCTCTTACTACCTGGGGCTTCTGCACCACCCCTTGTTGGTTTCCTTAAATTCTGTCTACGTCTTGGCAGTCCCTTTGTTAAACTTTGCTCAAATTACCTCCCTTTAACGTACCATCCGATTCTAGCTGAGACCCTGAATCAAACACCAACTGACTCAGCAGTTTCTATATTTAATATTTATTGAAAAGATGAAAAGATTGGAATACTAATGACAAAAGTGCTAGGTGATACCCAAAGCTGAGCTCCTTGAATAATGAAATTGAAAGTCTTAAGATGAAAATGAGGCATAATAAGGTTGTCTCTATACTGGCCAAAGGCAGGAGGCCCTGTTTCTGTCTGGAGGGACACCAAGCATTGAATACTGTTTCTGTGTTATTTCCAAAGAGCTTGGATTGCATTTTAATTAATTTGCCTTGAAATTAACATACCCTAGTCTTTCTTGAGCCAGGCTCAAACTTTCCAGCATATCCTGTTGCAAGGAAATGCTTCCATAAATCAGAGTGAATGTGGCATTGGAGACTGGGAGGAGAGAGGGAGATATTTATATATGGGTGTTTTATATTCTGCTCTTGTGCAAAACTTTAGAGATATATATGGCAAGAGGCACTTTTCCAGACTGGCAGCCAGTAAGCCCTGAGGACGTTCTGGGTGGGGTTGTCCCTCTGTCTCCAGGGGACGCGCTACAGCCAGGCGCACCTGTTTATGGTGGACTGCGGGGACAGGAGAGAAAAGTCACATTGGACCTGGTCCAGTCCAAGCTCTGCCCCCTACCAGCTCTGTCACCTTGGCCATATTATTTAGCCTGTCTGAGCCTCAGTTTCCTCGTGTGTAAGCTAAATGAAGGGGAGGCAGGCCAGGAGTTCCCCAAAGTCCTCAGGCACCCCCTCTACACCTCGGCCACCATATTTCTCACCAGGTGGTGCCTGATTGGGATCTCAACAGCCATGGGGACCCCCAAACCCTCAGATCTGCACTTTGCCTGGAAGGAGTTGGCATAGCTAAGGGCTGCCCACGGAACTAGGTCTTGTAAAAATGGTCAAGAAGTCTAATTTGCAGAATGACTGAACAGACACCTTGTAGAAGAATGTGTTCAAACTTGGGTTCAAATCCCGATTCTGTCCCTTGTTAGCTAAGTACCAGTGGGGAGGTGACCTCACTTCTCTGATGCTGCCTTTCCTGCACTGTGGAACGGGAGTCATTGTAGAGCTCTCGGAAGGTTGGTGGGAGGGCTCAGTGAGATGTAGCGCACATAATGCCCTCAGCCGTTGCCTGGCGCAAAGTAAGTGCTCAGAGCATGGCAGCAAAAGCCAGACAAAAAGAGAATATGTGTTCATGTACTCAACAAATATGTACTGAGCACCTTCTTAGTGTGGTCTATACTATATCGAGCAGGCAATGGAGTGATGCACGAGGTCAGTACAGTCTCTGCCTTTAGGGGAAGAAAGACATTATATCAATGACACAAATAGTTAAAGAATTACAATTTTTAAAATTAATTAATTAATTTTTGGCTGCGTTGGGTCTTTGTTGCTGTGCGCACGCTTTCTCTAGTTGCGGCGAGTGGGGGCTACTCTTCGTTGCGGTGCGTGGGCTTGTCATTGTGGTGGCTTCTCTCGTTGCGGAGCACGCACGCGGGCTTCAGTAGTTGTGGCACATAGGCTCAGTAGTTGTGGCTCACGGGCTGTAGAGCGCAGGCTCAGTAGTTGTGGCGCACGGGCTTAGTTGCTCCGCGGCATGTGGGATCTTCCTGGACCAGGCCTTGAACTCGTGTCCCCTGCATTGGCAGGCAGATTCTTAACCACTGTGCCACCAGGGAAGCCCAAGAATTACAATTTTTAATAAGGCTAGGATGGAAACAAATAAGAGAGAGAATCAAGGGAAGGCTCCTGAGTTAGGAGGGAGTAATCAAGAAAGGAAGTGGCGTTTAAGTTGAAAGTTGTATTAGCTAAGGTGATGGCAGCTGCTCTGCAGATAAACCCCAGTCTCAGTGCCTAACACAATAGGAGTCTGTTTGTTGCTCATGCAACACCTGATTATGGGTTTGGTAGGCATTTCCATGTGGTGATTCAGGAACTCAGGCTCCTTTGATCTTGGGCTCAGCTGTAATAATAATAGAAGAGTTCAGCAGGGTTGCAGAATATAAGATCAATCTTCAAAAATCAATTGTGTGTTTATACACCAGCAATGAAAAAATCTGAAAATGAAATTAGGAAAACTGTTCTACTGACAGTAGCATCAAAAGGAATAAAATACTCAGGAATAAAGTTAAGGAAGTGCAAAACTTATATGATGAAAACTATAAAACATTATTGGAATATATTAAAGAAGACCTAAATAAATGGAAAGACATCCTGTGTCTATATCCTGAACATTTAGAAATAAGGTACATGTGTGAAAAATGCTTTCTAGATCATAGGATAATGTGAGGGGTATTTAGTGATACAATATGTATCTGACCATATGTATACAATGAATATGTATGAAAACTACTTCTTAGATCAGAGGATAGCTTGGGGAGGAATCAGTGATACAATATAATATCTGTACACATAGACATTTTACACACACACACACACACACACACACACACACATGCTTCTCCCTACATAGGATAATGGGTCTTCAGTAATACAATTTGTATCTGACCATCTATATTCATTGTATGTGTATGTAAACTATTTCTTATGTCAAAGGATAGCTGGGGGTTCAGTGATACAATGTATATCTGAACCTATGTATGCAATGTATGTGTGTGAAACCACTCCCTAGATAGCTGAGGGGTTCAGTGATACAGTGTGTATCTGAACATACCCATACAATATATATGTATATACGATGTAAATATAACTAAAGCGTATCAGTTCCTTTCCAGTGCAAGTTCTGCCACCCTGCCCTGAATTTGATTGTTTTAGTAGTAGTTTACATGGATTGAGGGCTGACTATGCGTTAGCTACTCTTCCAAGCTTTTTGCGTGTGTTATCCCATTTAACCTTTCCAAGAAAGCTTTGTAGTTGCTCTCGTAGCACTCGAAGACTCAGAGAGGATAGTAACTTGTCCAAGGTCACCCAGTCCGTTACTGGCAGAGCTGAGACTTGAACCAGGTCTGTCTGACAGGCCAGCTCTTGGCGCTAGCTGCAAGGGGTGCATGGCGGTCACTGTGTGCCGTGCTCTCCGCTTGAGCCCCAGGGGAAGGGAAAGTACTGGCTGCATCAGCCACATCTGTGGGACATGGAACCGTCACCCCACCCCCGCCCACCTGTGGTCACATGTGAAGTGCTGGGCTGCGTCATCAGGGTCCCTGCTGTCTGTTCTGACTGCGAAGGTGGAAGTGACACCAAGGTGGGCCCCTGGCTGCTAGCGAAGCTCTGGAGCAGCCTGTAGGGTAACGTCTTGGGGCCGCCACCAAACCTGGGCTCTCCTAGGACAGGCGTCCTGTAAGCTTCCCCAGAGACCCCACAGGGAGGTGTACTAAGACAAGACAGAATGCAAGACTCAAGCTCCAAACACATACGGTGCAGTCTGTATCTTGTTCCCGGTTTTCCTTCCTGTGAGTTAAACTCAGGAGAAGCTCATCCTGACAGCTTTCCCAGGGGTTCGTTAGAGTGGGAAGAGGTTAGTACCACTCGGCTGGGCTCCCTCCTCTCCGTTTGCCCTGCCTGCAAGTGTGACCCTGTCGGGTGAGAGATGCCCGGCTGAGCCACTGAATGGCCGAGCAACCTGGCAAACCTTCTTGTGTCTGCGGACCTCAGCATCCTCGGCTGTGATGTGGGACTGACCGCCATCTTGTCACCACGTGACAGCCATTGCGGGCATTTAAGTGAAATCCACGGTGCTCCAAGAGGTTGGTGCGTGGCAGATGTCTGCTTAATGCCTTTTCTTCCAAGTGGTTAATAAATCTGCAAGAATAAATACGAAATGAACTTGGGAGAGTGCACTGGCCCCTCTGTGCTCTGGAACACACTGGGCCCCACACCACAGGGGTTCCTCTCGTTGTGTTCTAGAACACACTTTCTCTGCATGCTGGGATTCACCTTCCTGGTCCTCTAGAATGCAATCATTGGGCTGTAGAACGGTGGTTCTCCATCCGGGTTCTTCCTGCACAGTGCTTGGCGTTCTGCGGTGGTGGCGAGGGGTCGTCTCAGAGGGGACGGGGGGAATGAGCAAGCAGGCTGAAGGTTTCTTGCCCCTGATAGAGCAGCTCTGTTTTAAAGATCTGTTTCATACCCTGGGAGAGATATTATTGGAAGAAAGTGGCCCACTCCTGGGTTATGGACTGAGGCTGCAGGGTTAACAGGTTTTATGAGCACCAAGTCACGGAAGTTCAAAAATAAACAAGTTACAGGGGCTAGGTTACTGAGACGGAGTGAAATAGGGCAGATAAAGTGGAAATCGAGTCCAGTTTTCATCCAGCCTGGAGCTGACAAGGGCTACAGAAATTCACTGTGTGTGAGCTTGGACTTTGTAGCCAGGATCCACTGGAATTAAATACTTCTGAACTCTATTATATTGTAAGGGGTGGATTGGATTATGAAACTATTCCTCAGGATTGCTCCATTTGGGAGGAAAAGGGAGTTTGAAATTGATGGAACTTAAGGCAAAAATGCAAGAATTCTGGCACAAATGCATCCTTATAAAATCATTTCTGGGTGTTCCAGCCCAGGAATCACCTCTTATCACCTAGTGGTTTGGGGGTCACTCTTCACTGACAGGCACATATGGTGTTTTTGGGGTTTTGTAGGACAGAGAGCCCTCACATTTGCTTCTTGGTGCTATAAAGTATCCATTTACAAGGTTAGTTCTTGGAGGTAACATGGAGAAAGTCTTTGCTGGGTGCTAATGGGTCCTTAACAGCTGTCCAACACGTGATAATTTCTCCTTTGTAACACAGAGCAGAGTCGTAAGACGGCAATTGTAGCTAACATTTTTCATTGTATTTGTATTTTCTTATTTTTTAAGAAAAAAATGATACTAGTGTTTCATTTATGGCAGGGGTTTTATTTTCCTCTTAAATAATCAATTAAGCAAAATGTGAGTCTGTTTAGAGAAACAATCAAGTTGACTCAGGCAAGAATCACTGATGGATGCTAAAGCCACAAGTGAGTTTGTTGGGAACAGGGCATCAGCACTGCTCAGCCCTTGTCCCTGCAGATTACTTTAATTACAGAGGAAAGAAAAGGTGCACTTACAGTGCGGAACCCTGGTGGACCCCACCTTTACCAAGCCATCAAAATTTACAGCATCATTAATGGGACACAGATGACATCATGGGCCCCTGATATGATGCTCTGAGAAGGACTCAACGTCACTGCTGGGGTATTCCTGCCCAAAACACATAGTCTGAATCTAACAATGAGGTACCATCAGACTAACCCAAACTGAGGGAAATTCTACAAGACAACTGGCCTGTGCCCTCCCAAAATGCCAGTGTCGGGAGAAAAGACTGAGGGATGTCCCAGATTTAAGGAGACTGAAGTGATGGGGCCACTAATGCTGCGTAATTGGGACTAGTGGGGAAGTTTGACCTCGAACTGTGTATCTGATGACAGCAGGGGCCTAGTGATGGCCTTCCTGAGCTTCATCGTTGTGTCATGGTTCTGTGAGAGAATGGTGTGGTTTTTAGGGGAGACACATTCAAGTGTGTCCACTCTCAAAAGGTTCTGCAACAATGACAGCAATGTGTGTGACTGTGAGTGTGTGTGTGTGTGTGACTGAGGAGGGGTGAGTCTAGGGGAAAGGCAGACAGTTGTTCACTTCACTTGCAATTTTTCTGTAGGTTTGACATTTTTCCAAATGCAATCTTTTAAAAAAGAAAAAATAGCTGGTAATTAGTGTAGGTGTGACACGCAGGTGTGAGGTGGTTACAGCATTCCTCAGGCTGAGGTTTGGGGGAAGAGGAATGAACAGAGCTCTTAGGAGTCCCCGGCTTTCATGTCCAAGGGTGCCATGCCCACCAGAAAATAAACTGCACCCATATATTCCACCAAATAAAGCACATTTGTAATTTAGCTGGAAAACAAAACAAACCATGAGATGCAGCAAGTGTCATACAGGGGCCTATAAACATGCAGGTTCCTCTCGTAAACAGAGTGCGTGGAAACACATCTTGACTTCCTCCTTCACCAAACGCTCTTGCAACTTAAAAATCACTCTGACCCAATTCTTTTCTCCACCCCCCCACCCGCCCCCCGTCTCTGGTGAGGTTTACTAGTGAGTTCTGTTTGGTCCTTGCTGGCTTGCAGCCGGAGCCTCTCCAAGTGCTCACTGTCCTGCTGGCTGCCTAATTGTTATTTCTCCAGCACAATGAACAGCACCCCACCCCGCCCCCCCCTGAGATGTCTGTTTAGTTTCCAAGGGGTTCCTGGTGAAAGGCAGAGAGCCTGGCCACAGCCTGCAACCTGAGACAGCCCGGCGGCCCCAGAGCAGACAAAAAGTGTGCTGTGGGCCTCGGGACGCAGCCCAAGCACAATATCCTTGGCAGTGAGCACCCACAAGTGATGGTCTTCTCTACTCCCCAGTCTGGCAGTGAGACCAGCCCACCCCAGGGCACGCCACCAGGTTGCACGTGGCTCCCAGGACCTGCCACATATTTGGAGATGCCTTAGGAAGAGGTCCCGATTACCAGGGATACAGACCTGGGAGGGCTGGGATCCGCATCAGAATCCCTCTCTCACTTGCACCAACCTCTGCTCTTCCTTCGTCGACCTTGGACCCCAGCCCCCAGCCCTTCTTCAGTGGAGAGGCCTGCTGAGTAGCCAGGTGTGGGGGCTGCTTGGGAAGTCAGCTTCCACTGTATTTGGGGCAAGGGCGTGCCCTGCACCTGCTTCCCTGCTGTACCTGACGAATGTGGGGGACGCTAGGATCGGAGGGGTCTGCATCCAGGAGGATGGCTTCTGTTTCTCAGATGAGTTTACCAAGGAAAATGGGCTTGGGGTTTTTCTAGGATCAGCTTAGCCACTTGCTCCGTGCCCTTGTAGAAGCTGCCTGCTCTCTTTGGCCTCTGTAAACTAGGGGGTTGAACTGAACTGGTGGCCTGGCCCACTGTGTCCCATGGAACAGGGGGAGGTTATACGATGAAATATCACACCCCCATAATGGGCTGTTGTAGGACAGCTCTCGTTCCCCGGGATACATGGAGGCTTTCTAGGAGTTGCTTGAATATGGATAGTTTTAAGGGAGTCAACTTCTGTAGACTTGAACTTGCCTGCCTTCCTCTTCTGGTTTGTGAGAATTCTGGACAATTGGTTACATCCCTGAGACATTTAATACATACTGAAACATTGTTTTTATGCTTAGAGTCAGATGGACTCAGATAATTATGAATAGGATTTTAAAATTCATGACTATCCAGGGTACATTTGAAAATCCTGCAGGACACAAGACAGTTTATCACTGCAGGCTGCTAAATTTGGAGGTAATTTGTTTTGCAGCAGTAAGAGCTAAGACACGTGCCATGAGATGATTTCTAAAGCAGAAACTTATCAAAATAATTGAATGCTTTTGGATGCCCTTTACTAGGTGCGTAAAATGAAGCTTGGGAGGCCAGGGAACCAGCGAGTTGTAAAACCCATTTCTTCTGTTTTGCCTAGCTTTACTGAGATGTAATTGACATGTAACACTATGTCCGTTTAAGATGTACCACGTGATGATCTGATACGTGTATATATTATGAAATGATCGCCACAGCAAGGTTAGTTAATACATCACTTCGCATAGTTACCATTCTTTTGTGTGTGTGGAGAGAACATTTAAGGTCTACTCTCTTAGCAACCTCAGAGCGCACAGTGCAGTGTTGTTAACTGGTCACCGTGCTGTGCATTAGCTCCCAGAACTTGCTCATCTTCTTAATGGAAGTTTGGGCCCTTTGACCAATATCTCCCCATTTCTTGCACCCCCAGCTGCTGGCACCACCATCTACGCTCATTTGGCAAAACCCACTTCTAACACTGGGGAATCCAGCTCCCTGAGGGAGATACTATTTCCACACATCTCAAGCATTTCACCACAAAACAGAGCTGCTGCGGCTTATGACAGGGCCCCAGGCTGAGTCCAATCAAACCCAATGTTCCAATCAGGTTTAATAGGCGGGAAAAATGAGCGCTCCCTGAGATTGGGAGGGAGGATACTTTGTCAGTAATAATAAGCTGTCGACAGACAGGATGCTGCACAGGACACGCCTGATCGGAACCACATGTGTTCTCAGGGACTGTCTCCAAAGTGCCTGGGCCATTTGTGTGTCTGCTGCCCCTGGGGGCCCAGGTGCTGGGGACTTTGCCATCCTGTGTGCTGGTGGGATTTGCCATTTTCCTTACACATGTAGTGCCAGGCAGGCCAGAACAGAGCCTCACGCAGAGACAGTGAGCATCGTTCCATGGCCCTTCTACGTGGTGCCGGGCCACATTCCAAGGCAGGGGACCTCCCTGGGAGAGCAGACGTTTTGGAAGGAGCCTGGCTTAACCCTGTGCCTGTCAGAAGCCTAGCCTGAGGTGAGAGCTGGTCAAGAGACAATCCTGATGTGGATGTGGAAAAATTGGAACCCTCACACATTGGTGGTGGGGATATAAAAGGGTGCAGCTGCTGTGCGTTCAGTAGGTTCAACATAGAGTTACCCTCTGACCCAGCAATTCCACTCCTGGGTTTATACCCAAGAGAAATGAAAACAGGTGTTCAAACAAAAACCTGTACACAAATGTTCGTAGCAGCATTATTCACAATAGGTAAAAGGTGGAAACAATCCAAATGTCCATTGACAGATGAATGGATAAACAAATATGGCTTTTGATACAGGAATATTATTCAGCCTTAAAAAGGAAGGAAGCACTGATGTATGCTACAATGTGGCTGAACCTCGAAAACATTGTGCTAAGTTAAAAAAAAAAAGCCAGTCACAAAAGGCCCTTATTGTAGGAAATGTCCAGAATAGGTAAACCCATAGAGACAGAAAGCAGATTAGTGGTTGCCAGGAGCTGGGAAGAAGAATGGGGGTGACTGCCAACAGGTGCAGGTTTCCTTTTAGGTAATGAAATGATCTGAACTAGATAGTGGTGACTTAGTACATTATGAATGTACTAAATGACACTAATGGTCAATTTTATGTTATGTGTATCTTACCAAATTGAAAAACAATTGAAAAGGAACAATTCTAATCACAGTGGGGACCGGGAAGGAGCATTTTCCACTCATAGATGCATGGTTTGTACTTGCTTGCCATGGGCATCCTGTAGACGTTTGCATCCCTTAGACTTAAAAGCAGAGTGTTGGAGGCACCCCAAGTGAGCAGAGAGAGTGAACCCTGATTACACAGGTGCTATAGGCCAGGTGCGGGCGAGTGTTTACACACACTCTCTCTTTTATCCCACACAACTGCCCCAGAAGGAAGGTTCTATCTTATTCTCATCTTACACCGCGGAACCCAAGGCACAGAGGGGTAAAATAGCCCTCCCTAGGTCCCAGAGCCAGTGATTTGCACAGCTGGGATTTGAACTGGAAGTCCACTCAACAAAGATCTGCTGATGTGTTACTGTTGTTGAGGACAGTGAGTGCTTGGCAAGGTCCAGGACTGGGGCTCCCAGAGCCCAGTGATGCTGGCAAGAAGACATCACCTTTGGGGCTACCAGAAACTCTTGCAGTTGTCATGCTAAGGAACTGCAGAAACCAGCTCTTCCTCCATGAGATTGAAAAGCCTGGATCTGAGAAAGCCAGAGACCAAGATGGGGGCAGTGGGACAAGGACAGGTTGGGGAGGGGAGGTGACCAGTCCTGCTCATGCATTCTTCCCACAGATCCAAGAGAAGGCACAGTCACTGTTCCTGTTCTGCAGGGTAGGAACAGAGGCTCAGAGAAGCAGCATCACTTGCCCAAGGTCCCACTCTTAGGTGGGAACATCTGCCCTTTGCCCCCAAAATGTAACTCTCCCGACTCTGCCAGTGATATTTCGTGTCCTGTTTCCCCTGCTAAACTAACGTATGCTCATGTGGAAAATATTGGGCTGGCCAAAAGTTTCCTTTGGTTTTTAAGTAAAAATAAAAGACACATTTTTCATTTTCACCAGGAACTTCATTGAACAACGTATTCACCGTTTTGTTCCACTACCTTCTGCCATTTTTCAGGCAACTTTATAATTCCATCTTCCCAAAACTTTTTATCTTTTTGAGCAAAGAACTGTTCCAGGTACCTTTCCCAGTCTTCCAGGGAATTGAAATTTTTTCCATTAAGAGAATTTCATAAAGACTGAAATAAATGGAAATCCGAAGGTGCAATATCTGGTGAATACGGGAGATGAATCAGAACTTCCCAGCCAAGCTGTAACAGTTTTTGCCTTGTCATTAAAGAAACATGCGGTCTTGCGTTATCCTCATGGAAGATTATGTGTTTTTCTGTTGACTAATTCTGGACGCTTTTCGTTGAGTGCTGCTTTCAGTTGGTCCAATTGGGAGCAGTACTTGTTCGAATTAATCATTTGCTTTTCCAGAAGGAGTTCATAATAGAGGACTCACTTCCAATCCCACCATGTACACAACATCACCTTCTGTGAATGAAGACTGGCCTTTGGTGTGGTTGGTGGTGGTGGTTCATTTCGCTTGCCCCACGATCTCTTCCGTTCCACATTATTGTACAGTATCCACTTTCCATCCCCTGTCACAATTTATTTCAAACACGGAACGTTTTCGTTACGTTTCAGTAGAGAATCGCATGCGGAAATATCATCAAGAGGGTTTTTTTCGCTTAACTTATGTGGAACCCAAACATCAAAGCGATTAACGTAACCAACCTGGTGCAAATGATTTTCAGCGCTTGATTTGGATATTTTGAGTATGTCGGCTATCTCCCGCGTGGTATAACGCTGATTGTTTTCAATTAATGTCTCGATTTGATCACTATCAACTTAAGCTGGTCTACCTGACCATGGAGCATCGTCCAGCAAGAAATCTCCAGCATGAAACATCGCAAACCACTTTTGACACGTTCGGACAGTCACAGCGCCTTCTCCATACACTGCACCAATCTTTTTTTGTGTTTCAGTTGTGGTTTTACTTTTTTTGAAATAATGAAGCATAATAGGCCGAAAATGTTGCTTCTTTTCTTCCATCTTCAATATTAAAATGGCTACACAAAAATTCACCACTTTTGATTTTTTTTTTTTTAATGCACGCTGATATGACAGCTGTCACAATACAAGCTAACAAACTTGTTTCGAATGAAGTTAGAGACAACTAAGTGCTACTAGAGCCATCTTACAGAAAAAAATGAACAAACATTTTGGCCAACCCAATATAAAAATACAGAAAGAAAACCCCACATAGGATAAAATAGAAACCTTTCATAATGTTATCATCCAGAGAAACCTACCATTACCCCTTTGATATATTGCTATTTTTGTCTACGTTGATGCATAAACACACACATGCTTACATATCCTTCTAAAATTGGGATCATGCTAAATATACAGTTGTTTTATACTTTTTATTTAATATATTGCTTATGTTTTCTATTGATTCATTATGGGAAAACTGGATTTTTAATGTCTCCCATTTAATAATCTCCCAGAGTCTCCCATCATCTGGATCTTCCCGAATATAACTAACGATGGATCTGTAGGTGTTTTCCCAATTATTGTTCTTAAAATCAACACTGTTATGATGGTCCTTTAATATAAATGTTGTATTTGGCATATAGTAGGTACTCAATATTTATGAATTAATGAAGGATGGATGAATGAGTGATTTTCTTTAGGATAGTTCTTGGATATAGACTTATTTTGTCTAAAGTAGGTGGTCCATGCCTCTGGTTGGCCCATTTAGTCCCTATTTTCTCCTGATATGGTTAGTAATAGTGCTCTCTTTTACTCTCAAAAGTGTCCTGATTTGGATGATAAATTGTAAGGTCACCCTAATCAAATGGTATGAATCTTTTTGAGGTTCTTGATACACATTGCTGTATTGCTCTATAGATGTGTTGTACCAATTTACACCTAACCTGTAACCTATTCCTAAAAGAAGAGGAGGGCTTGATGAAAAATGACTTGATGAAAAATTTGGGAAATGGAATTAATCTTGTAAAAATGGAATTGGTTTCATAAAAATGGTATTAGATTTGTGAGATTCAGAAATGGCTTAAATTCATTTTCCCCCTAAGCTCTCATGTTCTTAGAATCCACCTTGGTCACATGTTGAGCTTAATTTTTGTTTATCAAGCATTTTAATAAAAATATACTCATTTTCAATGATTATAGCTTTTTGATGGGAGCAGTCATGAACCTGAAGCTCTTTGGGTTTGAATCCCTACTCTGTCACTCACCACCAGCTATGAAACTTTGAACAAGTCCCATAACTGAGTTTCGATTTCTTCCTCTGCAAAATGGAAATGGATATTCCCTCATTTCAGAAAGTCATGAGGATTAGGCATCAGTGTGCAAACTGGGAAAGCCAATTTCACGCTGACTCTACCCAAAGCCAGTCTTTGCCTAATGAGCCATTCACCCCACCTATTTAGCAGCAGCACCTGGTCCTTCCCAGTTTTCCACATGCACACTGACTTTTCATTCTCATAACATTCCAACTTGCTTCCAGAGCCTGAAGGAGTTGCTCTCCCAGGTTAACTTGTTGGAGGACTAGTTAGGCACATGACAGTGGTAAATGGCTCCCTGCTTCAAAATGCATTTCACATGCAGTTTGTCACCCCCGAGTGAATCCCAACCTTTCAGAGGGTTTGTCCAGCAAGTTAGGGCCAAGAGGACTGCATGATTAAGAACTTGGTTGCCTAGGAAATTGTGGGTGTGGCATACCCTGTGATTGACTTATTCTGTAGTCAATTGATGTCATATTTAGAGATCTGTGGTAACCCCTATTTCCTCACCTTTGCAGGACAGTAGTCCTGGGAAACGGAGTCTAGTCATGATCATCTGGAGATGTGAATTTTGAGATGATCCCTTGGCCGGCTTTCAGATGCTAGAGGGCAGGGCATTTGCTAATGCCCAGGGTAGGGTCTGGGTGGTGGTTTTAGTGGGTGGGAAGACTGGTGGATTCTCCTTCCCAGTCCGGGGAGGCAGAGGAAATACACCAGGGGAATTTGACTATTCCATGTTGGCTGCAGTCTCTTGTGTTTTGCTCTGTGTTGGCCCCAGGAGCCTTCATTATAGCTGAGCTGAATCAGGAGCTCTGAAGTCAAATGCAGGTCATGCCCAAGGGAGCAAACGCATGTTCTTTTGGAGGCTTGTGTCTGCTGGCCTCCTAAGGGGCAGTTTCCTGGGACAGTTACACACAAGCTTATGTGCATCATAAGGTCTTCCTTTCTGATCACAATATCTGACCACAAGTGATGGCTTAACCACTTCTCATTGGCTTGACACGATCCCAGAGTGGGCCTGTGAGGTCAGCCATTGCTGAGTTACACAGACTTCCATAGCTCTTGACATGATCATCACATGATCCCAGAGTGGGCCTGTGAGGTCAGCCATTGCTGAGTTACACAGACTTCCACAGCTCTTGACGTGATCATCTGCTCTCTCCTGGGAAACAGAATTTTTCTCTTGTCTAAATTTAAGAGTGACTAAGCCAGTGGCCAAAAGCATTTGCACTGGGAGGAAGAGGAAGGTGGCTCAGTCCCCCTGGAAGTGGACTCAATACCCTCTTCCAACTGCTGAACCCACAGAACCTGGCCAGGCTCCAGGGCTCTCAGTAGAATCCCATCCTTTGGAACTTGGACTGGGGATGGAATTCAACTTGAAGCTGGCACGGAATACTTCCTGGGTCAGAGGGGAGGGCTTGAAGAGCCCAGAGATAGGCATTTTGACAATTTAAATGAAATGGATTGAACCCTGACATGAATTTCTCTTGGATACCACGGCACCCCGAAACATAAAGGAGGTGGACTGAGTGAGCACAGAGTGCATTTGGCTATAAGGAAAATGTTCTGAAACAACCTTTGGAATATTCTAGCAAGACCCAAATTGGGGCAGGTCAGAAGCAAGTCTGGACAGAATCCTCAGCTGTCTGATTTTCCCAGCTTCCATTTGCCCTGAGTATAACCTGGCCAAGTTCTTCTCCTTTATAAGACAGAAAAAATTACCTTGGTGATTGGGTGGGGGTAGGTAGCTTCTGCTTCAAAAGCTACTTGTGAAAACACAATTCCACTAAGTCTTTATGTTTCTAAAACCAAATAGGGAAACTATGGTGAGAGCATGTTCTCATCTCCCACTCCACTCCACTCCACGGTCACAATGTGCTGTATGTTTGTATCGTATGTAAGAGTAACATGCATAATAAGAGCAAAAACAGTATGAGGGAGGAATTGGGAGTGTGGTTTGTAAGATTCTTATACTACATGTGAATCCATGTAATATTACTTCAAGGCAAACTCTGATCAAATAAAGATATATATTGCAAACCCTGGGGTAACTACTAAATTTTTAAAAAAGATGTCTATACATGACCAGTTCTCTCACATTAAAAAAAAACCAAACATACATCAGCCCCACGTGATCCTCCATCTTACCACCTGCTCGCTCTCCTCTCCTTTCCGCTACGTATCTCAGTAGTGTGGTCTATACTTTCTGTTTTCATTCTCTAATCTTCTTTCATTTGTAATCTGGCTTCCACTTCCATTGTTCTCATCAAACCGTTTTTGCCAAAGTCACCAATGACCGTGACATAACTATACCCAGTTAGACATTTTTTGGACCTAACTTCAGACCATGGGCAGCCTTTGCCACTGTCTGCCACATCATCCTTCTTGAAATACCCTCTTTCTCGGCTTCCATGGCACGCACTCCCTCTGTTGTCCTCCCAACTCTTTGGGTGCTTCTGCTCTGTTCTCTGTGCGTGCTCGTCACCTCTATTTGACCATGAAATGTTTGGATTCCTCAGAATTCATTTCTAGGCCTGTGTTACCCCGTACTTGACGCTTTCTCCGTCAGCAAGCTCATTCAGGCCCATGGCTTTAATTGTTACCTTTCCCCAGAAGACTACAAATCTGTATGTATATCCATCTTGGAACTCTGCTCTGAGCGTTGGTCCATATTCTGAACTGCCTAATTGATCTTTTCCTGTGGGTATCTCAAAGGCAACTCAAATCTCAGCATGTCCCCACAAAAAGTCATCATTTCTTATCTAACCTAGTCTTCTTTGAGGGGTCTCTACCTCAGGAAATGCCACTTCTACCACCACTCCCATCATCATTCATTCATTTAGAAAAATGTCAGTGGAGAACTTACTCTGTGTAAGAGACTGGAGATCTTATACAGATGAACAACGGGCAAGGTCCCTGTTGTCATGGAGTTTATACCCTAGTGGAGAAGACAAACATAAATCAAGCAAAGAAACAAACATAGCACACAATTTCAGGAAAGGGTAAATGCCATAAATTAAACCAAAGCTGGGTGAGGAGAGACCGATGGGTGGGTCAGTGGAGTGGCTGTATTAGATCGAGGTGACATTTGAGCAAATACTTCAGTGACACCATGAGGCATGCAAAGGCCTGGAGGAAGAGATGAGAGGAGAGCGATGACAAAGTCAGCCAGAAACCTAGGAATTATTCTTCACTCTTGGCTCTTCCCATGAAACGTTATCGTTATTAGTGCTTGAAACTCTCATTACTCTGCACCTTTGCTTCGACCACCCTGGCCCAGAGCACACTCAGCTCTCTCTTAGTTTATGGTCCCAGCTGTCTCCCTGGTCTCCGCACATGCCTCCTTCTCTCCCTTCAGATCCATTCTCCAGATGGTAACCAGAGTGATCTTTTCAAAATGCAAATCTCATCACGTTATCCCTCATCCTTCTTCCCTCCCTTTTTTTTTTTTTTTTTTTTTTTACTGTGGTGGTTTTAAAACAAACAGGGGGATCTCATTTTCCTCCCTTTGAATATGGGCTGACCTTTGTGACAGACTCTGTGAAAAGAATGTGGCAGAAATGATGACTTCTAAGCAGAAAATAGAAGAGGCAATACCACTTCCATTGGGTTCTCTCTCCCGGGACCCTCAGGCTACGTGTGGGTGGTCTGACCGGCAGCCCAGCCAGTCCGTTAGCTGACAGTCAGCACTGACCAGCAGACATGTGGGCCTTCTGACGATGCCCGGCCTCCAGCCTTCCAGCCTGCCCACCTGATGGGGGAGAGGAGCAGAGGTGAGCCCTGTTGAGCTTTGCCCAAATTGCACATTCATGAGCAAAATAATTATCGTTGTTTTAAACCACTAAAGTTTGGGGTGGTTTGTTTCACAGTGAAACAGAATCAGAACATCAACTCATCAGTTAAAATATGTATTTGTAATCTGGTCTTCTTCCACCAAATCCAAGTCTGATCATGCGTCATGCCCTATCCCTGTTACCCTTCGTCTCTTGCAGTCACCTGTCTAGCTTACAAATCCTGAACGATCCCTGCCCAGACCCTCCTGTTACTAGCTCTTGTCCCACACCCCCTACGAGTGTCCTTTCCTCACTTCCCAATTTGAGATGCTGTGGTTCCTCACGGTGGGCTCTCCCTTGCTCAGAGAGCTAATAAACCCAACTTGGTTGCCTGCAGCCACGTGTCTGGTGGGCTTGGGCTGGGGGCTTTAATGTGATAATGCGCAAAATGGTTAATGTGGCGAGAGTCCCCGTGTTCTCTGCCCTATCTCCTTTCCAGCCACATCTCCAGCCGTCCTTGTGATGCCTTCCTTTGCTTCCATCACCCTGGTCTCTGTTGGTCCTCAAATCTGCCATGTCCCCTCCCTCCTGCCTCTGGAGCGCACGTGGGCTCCTTGCCCATAACACAGCTTACGGTTTGAATAGTTACCATCTCCTTTGATTTGCCACTTTGACACTAGTTTGCTCCGCCAGCGTCGCTTCCCAGAAGGGAAGCCTCGTCCTGGATTTCTCCTTCAGGCTCGCAGCACCCCAGCCACTTGATTTCCTAACATTCATTACAGAGTAACGTTACTTCTGTGTGATGGTTCACTGATGTCTGTCTGTCACTGGACAGAGTTCCAGGAGGGCAGGCGATGGGTCTGCTTTTGCACACGGGTGTGTGGAGTAGTGAAACGGACGTGTGTGCTCCAACAAAGAGTCCAAAAGCCAGATGCGTGCCGGAGCTGCTAACCGGACTACAGCTGAGCAGGTGCTTTTTAGCGAGACCTCTCAGAGCCTCTGGCCCTCTGTGAAGCACCGAGAGCGCTGGAAGAAACAGCCCAAATTTAACTAAGCGTGGGATGTTTTATTTAAGGCCTAACAGTCGTATCTTGGGGAGTCTTGTTTGAGAAATGCTGACTTACGGCATAGTTTATTATTTCTCCTCTCCATGTGCACATGTACATTTATTCACAGGTCATGTACCCCGTGTGTGTGTGTGTGTGTGTGTGTGTGTGTGTGTGTGTGTGTGTGTGTGTGTTCTCCCCTTGCTGTCCTGTTACCTGCAACTGTTTTGTTGAGGACAAATGGCCCAGGTGTGGCCAGAGCCAACTCATGGTTGGACTCATGGGTTAGGAGGCAGATGAAAGGGCCTCAGAAGATGAGCCCAACCCCTTCAAGTCCCCATGGGATGAGGGGTGCAGAAAACAGCTAAATGCATACCGGTCAACGTCACGTCCTATCCAGGAGCCCCGTAGTGGCCACTGGGACCCCCCACACGTGACCAGGCAGGGAACTGAGCCAAAACTAGTGCAAGGGCAACACATGCTTCCTCTGAGCTCTGGCGTGACCGAGATGTGAAGTGGGGCTGACTCAGACGGACACCGTCAGGAAGGTGGCAACCCCTCTGCTGGCCACCACGGGGGGGGGGGGGCGGACGTCACCATCACGTAGGGGCTGCCATGCTCGTGCAGAGGCTGCAGGCTGGTGAAGGCACGAGACCTGGTGATGGTTCTGGAAAGTTGGAGCGCACATGCGTTTGGACCTTGCGGCCCGACTCGGGGGCATGCTGACTCTGAGGGGGGTTTACCCCAGTCCGAGCAGGGGCTCAGCGCTGGGATGACGGGGTCTTTATCACCAGGGGGGTCGTGGAGGAGTGGGCACATCCCAAACATCGACCTGACACAAGCAGCGTGAGCAGCCCGGCCCGAGAAGGTACAGCATGCATGCAGCTTGTTCAGTGACGCGGGTGGCCGGCTGTTGAGTAGTTTGAGACAAGGAGTACAAGACCTGGGTGGGTTGGAAGGGTCAGAGGAATGTGTGCGAGAATGTTTGTCCAGCGAGCCTGCTTCCCTCATGTGAGTGGGGCTGGAGGTGGGGGCAGTGGAGAAACAGAAGTACTGCAAGTTAGGGGAGAGGCAAGGAAATGCTTATTCCTATAAGAGGATGGGAGAATAATGCAATAATCCAATGACGCTAGGGAGGAGTCCTTTTATTGCTGATCACATTCATTTGGCTGATAATCTGAGGGGAAAGCATTCTTTGGGCAAAAGAAAATTTGATTCTCTGATGTCTGGCCCCTTGTCCTGCTGGGGCTGAGGCCCTGGGAGTGTCGATTCTGTCCACTCACACCTTCTGGGGTCACAGCGGTCACAGACTTCCTCTGACAGTGTCAGCAGATGCGGGCAGCCCACCTGCCTCATCATTTAAGAGGCAGAGTCCCAGCTCAGCCAGGGACCGGCGTCTCCCAGTGTGCTCCCCAGCAATTTGGATTTGATTCGATTGCGGTCCCATCCTCAATTTCTGGGCCTCGGGCTTTCCATCTGTGAATTTGCTTTCGATGCTGGGGCGCTTTTTGTTTTGTTTTGCTTTGCTTTTTATTTGTTTGTGGTGGTTATTTTTAGTCCCGTGGCTCTAGCAGGGGCCCTACCGTGTAAGGGACGGAACGGGAGGCTGGGCCTGCTGCACTGTCTGCCAGCGCGGGCTGGTCTTCATCCTCAGGACCAGAGAAGCTTAAAACAAAGAGATCCCAGACCCACAGCTGGCTCTGGCTTTGGCTCACGGGGACAGCGGTGTGCAGCTTGGATGTTATCCCCCGTGCACTCATCCAGAACTCTAGGCTACTTTGTGCACAAATAGAGTGGCTGCATTGTTGTCTGTAATTGCAGAAAGGGAGAAAGAAAAGCTGTAGGGAAGCGTGAATGTTCCATGGCAAGGGAGGGTGGACTGGGTCCCAGTCGGGGCAGACGGTTGCCGCCAGCACGAGGCCTGGGAGCATTCCTCAACCTAACCCAGAGCCCTGCCTGGGCGCTTGCAGGGGCAGGGGCAGGGACGGGGTCCTTCCTGAGGGGCCGGACACTGGCCCCTGCGAGGTCTGAGCTCTTCCCCTTGCTTCAGGGCAAAGTGCTTGGCTTTGCAGAGCCTCAGCGCCATGCACAAGGCGCATGGTTGTGCGGCCTTGATTGTCACCGACCACGTGGGAAATGAGTGTCGTTCAGGAGAAAAAGGCATCTATTTTCCTCTAAGCTGTATTTATTTGTCTTTTCCTAATTTCCTTTATTTATTATCCAAGTAGTTAAAACATTAAACATTATGGATTGAAAAAGAGTTATCAGTAATCTTATCATCTAAACATCACCAGAGTTTGACGTTTTGGTGTATTAGCCTTTGTCTGAGCATTTGGATATTTTACAAAAGTTTGCTTGCATTTTGTACAGTCAGCATTTTATTACACGAACGTTCCCATTGAAGACTGCTGGGTAGTCAGGAGAAGAGCCCTGTGGGGTCAGTAGGACCATGCGGATGGGAGGTGTTGCCAAGACCCCAGGGCAAGAGCTGTGCTCATTGCTGAGGCCACACGAAGGGAACCCTGAGCCTGGTGACATGGCCTTGCTGGGCCTCTCCTCCCCACCTGATGCTGGATTGCACGTCATACACGAGGACCCACAGACCAGGTGTGATGACCCCCATTTTGCAGGTGAAAGAGCTGAGGCTCTGCAAGGCCAAATACTTTGCCCCGAAGCAAGGGAAAGAGCTCAGACACCCAAACCACGTGTTTCTGACCCAAGGTCTGTGTGCTCACCCCTGTTTTTATTTTGTACAGCTTCTCGTCGGTGTGCTGGAAAGTTGTCCGTTCTCTGGTAGAAGTGTCCATGCAGAAGGGCAGCAACCTCCCGGGCAGCCAATTCCCGGCTCCTCAGGAGGGCTGATGCCAGGAGGCGGCCCCAAAGGTACGTGCCACCCTCGGAGCTGGCTATTCCTGTGTCTAGCCTTTGGCCCAACTGGGCCTGTTTTCATCAGTCTCCCCTGGTCCCACCATTTCTCCTTGGGCTTCCTGTTTCCTAAAACAACTTTGATGGAGAAGTAAATGGAGTGAAATCTGCTTTCCTTCTCTCTTGGGTTTTCATAACCAGCCTTAGTGAGAGGCAGCCCCTCACGTCACCTGGGTTGACACAGGTGGGTAGAGACAGGGCTTGGCTGTGGGCTGTGGATCCAGCTCAGCCACTTACTGGTGACACAGCTACTGTGACTCTGCTTTCTGATCTGCAGAATGGGTGTGCCAGCGGCGGCTCCCAGAAGGGGCTGGTGGAGCGTGTCAACATGTGTCAGGTTCTGAGCTCAGCCTGTTGGAAACACCCAATAAACGTCAGCTCTGACAATTACTGCTTGTTCATGGGTAGTACTAGCTGAAGTTTATTTTCAATGCCAACCACCAGTTAAGAAGTGCCGTAAAAACATCTGTGGCTTGGTCTAGAAAGTGACTCTGAGGAAGGATGGCGATGGGGAGATCAGGTGTGCCTGGGCATTCCTCCCCTCCCCGTCCTTGCCTGGTAACCCCCACCCCAATGCCCACAACCTTGCTGAATATTAAGGAGGCTCTTCTTTTTTGGAGTGTGTATTTCCTGCTAGATATCCTCTATTCTTTTCACCCTCCCAACCCTATAGTATAATTTTAAGCGTTAGGGGCTTGGGCCAGGTTTAGAGGTTTGAAAACTGGCTCTGAGCTAACAAAGGGCAGGAGAGAGGCTGCGATCACATCACTGGGGCTGACGTCCCCAAACCCAGAGCTTGGAGTTCCTCATCGCCCCCTTCCTTTGGGGGCACCAGACATCGGGTCTGCTCCCCATGTTTCTGCCGGCTGGATTTAGGCGGCGCTGTGGGTTCACACTGCACGTGAGTCGGCTCCAGGCAGAATGGAACCGGTGGTTTGGGTATTCTGGGCGTCTCCCTCTGTGTGTGCATGGTGTTTGAAATCCTGGGGCCACCCCCGTAAAAAGCTCCTGCAGCGGAGCTGGAGGGCCGGAACCTGGGTTTGTGCTTTCACCACCTGGTGGCGCCACTGAGGCTGCAGGACGGAGCAACCGACATGCCAAGGCCTGAGTGTCAGGGCTGACAGCGGCGGGGGTGCAGGCCTGGTATAAACGGTGTAAATGCGGTGCCTGCCCTGCGTGCATGCTTACGTTGGCCGGGGCTACAGATGCCAGCTCCCAGGGAGGATGGGGGGGGGCGAGTTTCTGGCTTACAGACACCCCTCATTCTGTCTCTGTCTCTGTTTCTTTCTGTCCCTGTCTGTCTCTCTGCTCCTTCCTCCCATCTCTCTCTCTCTGTCTCACTACCTCTGTCTCTCCCCATCTCTGTCTCTCTCTCTCTCATAGGGACAGGGCCCATCTTACCCTAGAGGTTGGCAGTGAGCTTCCCATCTTTCCTCCCACTGGGGCAGGAGGCTCCTCAGGTCAACTTTCACCTCGGAGTCTACACCCCAAGGTGGCTTCTCCTGCATAACCCGTGCCAGGTTTGTGGGCTCAGAACCCTTCTCTTTGGCCTCAGAGGGCAGGGGCAGAACGACCGTGGTAATCCTGGTTGATGGGCTGACATTTGACTGTAAATTGGATGGAACCAGCTGCGAAATGAAAGCAGGATTTCGGTTTATTTAACAGCGATAGTGTCACTGCACTCAGCATCATGGGGCGTTAGTGTAAAAATAAAAAATAAATGAGAATACTGTTCAAGTAACCTGGATTTATCACTGTCGCTACTGCAGAAGCATCAGGCCACCTCTGTCTGCAGAAACCAGTCTCGGAAAACGTCCTCCGAGACCGGACCCAACACAGGATGGCCTCAAATGGGATGGGTGGAATAGCTGTGCGCTGGTAGGATTTTTGTTCTATTTTGAACTTTTCTACTTTCTGAACTTCTCTGCTTTCCCAGGAAATACCAAACGGGGAAGAGAGCAGTGAAGGAAAATTCCTTCTATCACTTTGGCAGCGAGGTTTCTTTTATTAGTAGACTTCATTTTTTAGAGTGGTTTTAGGTTTACAGAAAAACTGAGCAGAAAGGCCAGTCCCCATCTCCTTGCTGCCCCGTCACCTCAGTTTCCCCTGTTGCACCTCAGTTTCCCCTATTGCTAATGTCTTGCATGGGTGCGGTGCATTTGGTACAGTTGATGGGGCAAAATCGATATATCATTGTTAAGTCCGTAGTTGCTGCTGTACATTCTGTGGATTGTGATAAATGTGTGATGTCATGTATCCACCATTACAGTATAATCCGGAAGAGTTTCACTGCCCTAGAAATCCCCTGTAGCAATGAAATTTTAAAGCAACTTAAAAAAACCAGAGCTATCCCACCTTTCAGAGCTGCATAAATACCCTAGGAATTGGATAGCAGGAGCATGTGCAGATGAGATCCTGTTAACTGCACGCAGGCAGGGCCGGGATGTGTGTGTTAGAGGCTTGCCCAGAGGCCGGAGCTGGGCCCAGTGAGGAGTGGACAGGGGTCGCACTCATGCATAGTGGCGGTGGTGTGGGTATGTGTGTTAGTAAAACAAAAGGAAGGGCGATGGGGAGGCGTGGGCTGGCCCACTGAGTAGAACTAGGAGGTGAGGTTTTGGGGTGGGGGCTTGTTGATTCTGGCTGATGGAACGTTTGCTGCCGACACGTTGCCCATGGGTGATGGTGCCGCGAGGCCGGCTCTGAGCCCGCACACCTAGTGGGGAAGCGGGAAGAGGCGTCTTTGCCTCCTCTGCACAGTCCTGCTGAAGCATCTGCTGCCGAAATGTTTCCTCCCTGTGCAGGGGCACTGTGTGAACACAGGCTGGCCAGCACCCTGTGCCTCTCGGTCCCACAGATAATAAAGCTCCCTTGCGTCCTGGGGGTGAGTGGTGGCCTGGCCAGGCCCCTGGACAAAGCAGGCTCCAGGTCCACTGAGATGGCCCCGAGAGGCTCCAGGAACACGAGAAGGCTGGGCTTGTGCTGGTCTCTGAGAAGGAACCCTCACAGCCCCCATGCCCAAGCTGAGGGTCCCTGGAGGCGTTTGTGGGTAAAATAGAGCCTGGCACGTCTGCCTGTGCTTGAACTACTCCAGTTCGTTACCGGAATGCTCCCCTGTGAGGCGGCAGCCCTGATACTGGGTGCGACGGCATTCCCGAGACCTCAGCCAGCGTCCGTTTCATTCTCCAAACCCCCTGTTTGCCCCTGAAGATGTTGCTTTGCCATTTTTCCTTCTCTCCCTCCCTGGCTTTGTCGTTAAATGTGATGAAAAAGTACTGACTTGTATTCATTCCCGGGACCGTGGAGACAACGCATCCCTGGATCTCCTAGGCTGCCGTGGCCAGTTGATAGCCAGTTGGCTGAAATCTGATGTTAGGAATGTGGAGTCTTTTTGGGAACTGCCCGTAGCTGCCAAAACGGTTCTAAATACATGAAAAGTAGGTTAACTTGCTACGCTCCTCGCGTTTATTCTTCCAGCTGAAATTTTCCTGACTTTTTTTCCCTTTCATTTTATTAGGTTAATAAAACTTGGTTTTCGAGCGTTTCACTGCCCCAGGAGGGCAGTGGGCCCCATGTCCAATTCATCAAGTGCCTAATGAGTGGCCTCGGAGGTCCTGGCCCATCCATTCCAGAAGCTCTCTCTGCCTCGTAAAGGTGAGGCCTACGGGCTGCACTGTATATTTTGTCTGTTGGTTTCCCAAATTCTCCTGCCAGCTCAACTGTCACTTCTCAGGATTTATATGAGGCCGACGGCACCACGGGGCAGCTCCCCTCCGCAGCAGAACCCCCCTCCTTTGCTCGTTCTTCACACACACCACACACTCAGTGCCATAAAACAACCTTTCTGCAATAAAATGAAATAGAAATGTGTCGATGCTAGCATTTTAGAACATTCCAGCCAAAGGGCTGTGGGAAATGCCTTCGTTTACATGAAGGAGGGAAGCTCTGTGAAACTAGGGGATAAAACAGTGTGAGAAAAGGCCCTTAGTAAGAAGAAATAGTCTGGCATTTAAAATAAATAAATTAAAAATAAAACGTGTGCATGTGCGTGTGTGTGTGTGTGCAGTCACTACATTCTTTATGCACATACGTTTATGCTGTCCTGGTTTGTTTTTGGTGTTTCAGAGAAAGGGCAGTGAGGGAGAAAAGTGGATGTCACTTGCCTTCTGAGCCCAGCGCCTGGGCTCTGTCTCCTTCTAGAACATTCTTCCTTTTCCTCCCCCTGCAGGCTCTTTTGCCTTCGCCAAGTTGTCGGGATCCTGCCAGCTCCAGGCTTGGGCTGTGTCTGCCCCAACATGGATGGGAAGCTAGAATCTGAGCACCAAGAACTCGAGGTACAGCTCAGGGCCCGGGAACCCGAGAGACGCGGTGAAGGTTGCGAGCATGGGGCCGGTCGCTGGGTCGTGGGGTCCCCGGGCCAGAGGCCTCCCGAATTTCCACACAGCAGCCTGGCCGGGACCGGGTTCCTTCTCTCTGGTTTGATCCTCCAGAAATCGCCTGGCTTTTAATTAAGCACCCCAGCGGGGTGTGCACCATTGCTGACAAGTGACTCCACACGGCCTGTTGATTTTTTCTCCCCTGCCTTTCCGTGGCGTCTTGAGCACCAGAGGGAAGGAGCACGGAGGGAAGGTCATGCTTGCTCTGCAGGCAGTGAAAGGGAGAGGGAACGCTGTCTCAGAGGGTTCTCTGTGATGCTCTCTGCATTTTATCACCCACCGGGCCCCGAAGCCAGGGCACAGGCCCTGTCCAAACAGTTGGCTGGGGTTTAACACCTGAGATGTGGAGACGTGAGACGTCTCCCAGGCTGTGGGGCAGAGGCAAGGATGGCTGTCCCTCTTTTGCAGACTCTTTCTGTGGAGGAAGAGGATTCTGGAAGGTCTCTGAGGCCAAGGGGGGCATCCATGGCCGGCCCACCCACGGGTAGACTGGCACCAGCTAGCACCTCCCTCCTTCCACATGGGGAAGACACAGTGCAGATTGAGTGGCTCTCAGCAGGGACCTCAAAGTGTCCACACGCCCCAGAATTTTCGCCCCAGTCTTGCACGGCCCTGTATGTTCCCGTTGGGCTGAAGGATTTCATGGCGTGTGGGTCAGTGGCTTGGAGTTCCCACATGGGAGGCCACGAGCAGCCGTTCTGATTGGGGCTTTGGGGCGGGGGGGGGGGAGGTAGGTCCAGTTCACCCCTGTGAAGACCCTCAACCCAGGACTGGCCTTTCTCAGTTGGCCCCCCGTTCCACCGCAAGGTGGCTGGAGTACCACTGTCGTGCAGGATTTCCCACGAGGAGCTGGCCTTCTCCCCTGCACACCCCTCTTACCGGGCGTTCATTGTGCATTCGATTATCTTCTGAAAAAACACTTTGAAGAGTTTTTGTTTTGTTTTGTTTTTCCTACTTGACAGTCTTGAATCAAGTAGGCCATTTATCTTTTAGGCAGAAGAATTTCAATAGTTACACTGCACACTTGCTGGGGGATCACAGGCTCAAAGCAGAGAGGTAGTTTAAAAATTTTTTTCATCACGGGTTTATTCTTGTCTTAGCTCCCCCCTAAACTTTGCAGCTTTCCTCCCCTCCAACTAATCCTCCCGACTGCGGCCCACCCCCACCCCCCATGGATCCAACCCACCTTGAGCTACTCAAACTGAAAGAAGCATTCATGCCTAGGCCATCTGTTTGTTTAAACTCACCCCGTGTTAGTCCACGTTAAATGCAGCAGAATGGAGAAAAATGTAATTCTCTGTCGGCTTTTGATCAAAGAGAGGAGTTTTTTTAAAAAAATTCAAGATGGATTTCTGAAGGACAATGTTATACACATTCTGTGTGTTTCTGAGCTTCAGTGTTTAGTTGAGTTGGGGGGCAATTTTTTTTTTCCCCTTTTGATCCCAGGGAGAAAACACTCGCACAAACACATCTCAGTGCCACAAACAGTGCGAGACAGCCACTTTTCTGTAGACTCCCCAGCTGTAAAGTGGACGTGGACTGCCTGTAACTTATCAACAGAGCAAGAAAATACGGCTCAATGGCTATATGCAAACCCTTTCTAGCTTCTGTGGGAATTCAGGGCGAAGTCACTCTTGTCTGGGCAAATTCAGGACCCAGGATGCTCAATACCCCCACCCCCCCAACCGGCGCAGAAACACGCAGATCCATGCTCACTCCATGATCTGATTTTCATGACCAATCATTAAATGTACATTTCTCCCCTCACTCCCTCAGCTTCAGAGCAAATGCAAATAAAAAGTGCTTAAAATGGTTAACATTTCCTGTCACTGAAGGCATTCGTTAGGGGCGGGGGTCGCTGAGTTTTAAAGTGTATTTTCATAGGAAAACTCATTTCAGATCTGCGGCAGGAACTCAGACTGTTTCACACAGTGAATCTCAGGGTTTGCGATAAGCCTGAGTCCATTGCAGGCGGTCGAATGACCCTTTATATTATGCGGGTGCAGGAGAGCAAATATCCAAATTTGAACTGAGATTAACCTGGGGCCCAGCTCAGGTCACAGGAAAAAATTATAACATGTCCTCTTTCCCCACCCTCCCCTCTGCTCACTTTCTTTTCCTTTATTGGAGAAAAAACCAAATTTGGTACTTTAATTTGTTGTGTTTCCTCTATTGATTGTTTAGCTAGTGATTTTGCCAGCTTCCTGGATGTGCATTCTGGTTCTGCACAAAGAGCCACATTTCCTTCTGGAATCGGGACCAGGACACAGACAGACAGCAGCAGACACTGGAAACTGTGAGTACTCCAGTCTCTCCTGTGGCTCTGACCCCGCTTGTCCCGTCCCGTCCCGCTGCCCCTTTCTTTCTCTACCAGTTAGCTTTCTGCGGGGCTCCTAGGCTGAACTCACTCTGTCAGCCCTCAGCACCATTCTCAGCTTTTAGGAAAAGAGACCCTACAATTTCTGCACAAACATCGGGTAGGAAGGGGAGGGGGAGTGTGCTTACCTATTGCAGTGACTTCAATTTTCATTTTAAGGCTCCGAAAGTTGGAGAAAGTAAACAGAAGCAGGCTGGTTTATTTCAGGGGCTAACAGGGAGTCCCTACTGAATTTACCTAATAAAATGAATTTTAAAAATTTTCATTTTCTCATTTCATTCCAGCAGAAAATGAGTTTGCCTTTATAATGTCCAGATCTTTCAAACTCTATTGAGTGAGAAATTAAGTTACAAAATGTAAATACTTTGGTATTATATATATATATATATGAAATGAATATATATATGAAATGAAGTAATCTGTGACTGTAATACAATAGCAAGCCTGACTTTAAGGCTCCTAGGACACTTAAAAATTTTTTTATGATGTGTAATAAAAGAAAAATAAAATTCAGTAGAAATGTTTCTCTTTTAAAATGGGTGAATTGTGATACTTAATAAATTTAATTGTAATTTTCATTTAACATGTTATCTATTTACCAAATTTTTTTTCTGAACATCTTGTCAAATGTTGGGAGGGTTGTAAAGAAAACATGTGTTAATATTCTGGGCCACAACTGACTTCTTTCCTTTCCTCCGTGAAACTATTCCAACGAGTATGGGAAATTGTAAAACAATGTAGTTCTCTCATGAAAAGAATACCCTGACTTTAATTACCAAGAGAAAGCAATTAATGCTCAAATTTCAAGGCCAATCCAGTGATCAGTTAGGAGCAGGAAGAAGGGGGGAAAGCAGGACTGTTACTTGCATAAGAAAATCCAGAAATCGACATCATGCAGATGTATAATTGGAATGTGATTGTATTTATAAGGAAAAGTTATATAAACTTCAAAAATGGTAGTTGTTTTGCTTAAGTGCCTGAAAAAAGAGTTCAGAATAATATTTGGGTTATCCCAGTTTTATGCTCTTGTGTTCCCAAAGCCTTGTTAGGTTAAAGAACTCCAAAGGAGTGGGGGTGTGTGTGTGTGTGTGTGTGTGTGTATGCGTGCCTCCTCCGTGTCCCCAACCCCCATGAAGTCTGCAGAGAAAAAGGTGGGAGCTGACTAGTGACCAAAAAAAAACACCTCTCACTCCAGAAATTCATAACTAATATAAAACTCTTAGAAATTAAAAATAGCAATTGTCTTACTTTTTTCACCTCTTCTCTGGGGGTTGTTGTAGGGGATGGGGTGATGGGGTAGAACCAGTTTTCAAAATTGCTGCAGACCAGTTTGTGCAAAAAGGGTATTTCCACTTTCCTGCGCTTTTGATTAGAGTATTTTGTTCTTGCTCTTCTGTCCCTGAAGCTATGGCATTGTACATCTTAAATATATTTTGTAAGCTTTCTAGTTTGGATCGCCGAAACAGAAACCTTCCCCTTCTTAGGGAGGTTCCCCTGCTGTCCAGTAGATGGCGATGTTACTTCTAGAGTGACCCACAGGTGGGGGTGGGGAAGATAGATACTGAGATTTACCCCCTTCACCTCTCCGGAGTGCATCCAGTGATCTCTAAAAGCAAGAAGAAAAACTTTTTTGAGGCCTGGTCTGAAACGTGCCAAGCCATCCAAGAGTATTAAAGTATTTAAGGCGACTGGTAAGTACCAAGTGTCTCACCGTCCTGAAATGGTCTGAGACATCTCCCAGCTAGAGTTCAATGAAATACTTTCTGGAAATGTTCAAAATAAAAATGGAAGACGCTTAGCAGCTATTTCAATATTTTATCTGTTGCCTGTCTATGTTTTATCAAGTAAACGATATACTTATGATTCTCCGTTTGTAACATTCACGAAGAATATACGTGTTACAGTATTGCATGGAATCTTATATGCGTACAAATGGCCAATTAAAATCAGGAGTGTACAGATAATGATACCAGAGTCTCACCTTCTCAAAAAAGTATTTTCCTTTTGAAAGTGATGAATGTGTGTGGGCCTCTCACCCTGGGCATTGTATTTCATTATATCAGCTCCTGCTAAATGGTATCGCCAGCTTTTTAGAGCTTTTAAACCTCCATCTCCCAGGGATGAAGCGCCTCCTCTCCAGCTGGGAAAAGTTTCTACTTTATTTCAAAAACAAACAAACATTTTTCTATCCCCACCTCTTGCTAGAGAGAGTCTCAATAACGATGAGCACGTTGTTCAACATATTTAAGGTTAAAATGATTTTAAAACATTTTTGGATAATTTCAATGTTTTGATTCTTCATGGGACAACACGATTCCTTAATTTGTTTTATGGAATAATTTGCCGTATCTTTTCTTTAATTTAAAAAGAAATAGGGTGCATGTTGACAATTATTTTAAACAAACTGGAATTCAACAACAGCAACAGAAAGATCTATTTCTTTTCCTAAAAATAATGTTATCGTTTGTCCTTGGCGGGGAGATAGGCAGGAATTCATTTCACTCCAAATGTGAAATACTATTTAAAGACATAGAAATATGTAAATGCAGCAGAGTGCAATAACTCCATCATACTGGTAGTAATTAATCATGCGTTGCTCTCTAAAAATTTAATTGAATGACATGCCAGCTTTTATACCTGTATGTATTTACAAACTGAGCAAGTCGCCGACTACTCATACCTCGAATCTACGCATTGATAAAACGATTGTGCAAAACCCAGCTGTTTAAATAGACTCTGTTCCGCTTTAAAGATGTTATACCCTTTGGGGAGAAAGTCATCTAAGTACTGAGTGGCAGTGACCAGCGAACAATAGTTAGAATGAAAATAAAGCTTCCTGAAACTTAGTTTTAATTTTCTTGAGCAAGATACTAACCCATAAAAAATAAACATTGTTTATGGAGCCAGGTGTGTATCAAGTGAACCGCTGTAAAATGATATGGAGAAAATATGAATTTGTATGTCTCAAGTACTTTGGTTCGCCTGCAGAACAGAGGGAGCTATTTGATACATAGAAACCGAAAAATAAAATTAGTGATTCTGGAGAGAGGTCCAATTCAGATCTGTGCAGGCCCAGGGAGGCGACTGTATTATAATTCACAGACAAAAAGCTGTGTCACTTGGCACCTTGGCTTAAGGGATAATTTAATTACACCACCTATTAACGCTGACTTACGTTTCTGCTCCGGCCAGCCTTCTTACGATCTTGTTTATTGCCAGAAATCACATTTGTGACAGCTCTAATAGGCCATTCAACAGCGAACATTTTCTTGTTTGGTTGAAAATATTTCAGGTTTCAGACACCCAACAAGGAAAAGCACTTTCAGACTTCGTGTAAATGAATAAATTTGTTCGGAGTGAGACTTTTTAGAAAATGAATTCAACAGCCTATTTGACCAGTTTCAGCCTAAAATATTATGTTTCAGTTTGCCAACCAGGCTGATAGGACCTCAGCTGATGCAGAGATTATTGCCTCTTCCGGGCTTTCTTTTTTCTTTTTTGCTGGCAGAAAGTGGCCCTGGTACCATCTTTGCACGTGGGATTAGAGAAACAGCATGGAGGCCTGGTTGCCTACAAGCATGTCGGACTGCACACATCCCTGGCTTGGAGTGATGGTGTGCTGTTGCAGATTTTGAGTCCTGTATTTGTAAACTTTCCACTTTTTGTTTTTTGAGAAATTCACGTTTGATCTCTGCCAGCAAAGGTGGTGGGGTGGATATGTACGTCTCTCTTCACAGCTGAATGCAATCAAAACGCTTATTTTATGTTGTGTTTTAGTTAAAAGGTAAAGGAGAAGAGAAAAAGACACTCAAAAACCCAGAAGATACAGTTAGCTTGGAGTCATCAACCCTACAGTGCCGGGAATAAAGCCCTCGGGACACAATGCATTTTATCCCACCCCCGCACCCCCCGGCAAATTCTCTTGGAGGGAGAGGGGGACATCGTGGGGATTCCATTTAAGGGTCAGCTAACGTGTTTAAGCTGTGTGACAGGAGAAAGAAGGCCGAAATCCTTTGTGCAAACAAGCGCCAGAAGCTCAAATCCCTGCCTGTCTTCTCAGAAACAAACTTGCCCAGCGTCTTCTGTGCGGTTTGGAGAAGTGAGGTTTGAGGCCACCTTTCAGTGGCCTTGTGTCACCGCCTCTGCGTCGGAGGTGTCTGGGCCCCAAACATTCCAGGCTGCTCTCCCCAGGTCTTACCCCAGGCTGCAGTGGAGGCTGGCTTGGTGAGGAGGTGGGACACGCTCCCATCTGGGAGAGCTGTGAGCAATCCACAGAGCGGGCCGCCTCGCGGGCACCCAGTCCCACAGGGCCTGGGCGAGGGCTCGGAGAGTGCCGTGCTGCTGTTCCATCGCGCACGCTCTCTTGGAACTCTAATCGTGGACACTCAGTCACGTGACGAATGCCTAGTTTTGATGATTTGTGCGTTGTATCTCTCCACCAGAATCTAAGCGTCATGAATGTTGCGTACTTACAACAAGGTTGATATTTATCCAGAGTGTGAATGTGCCAGGGGTCGCACGGGATAACTGGATGGTGCCTCCCAACGCGTTGATGGAGTTGGGAATGTCATTGTCCTCACTTGACGATTGAGGCACCTGAGTGGGATTCCCAGGCGACACAGCTCGTGCGCAAGGCTGGGAGGGCTGGAGGGACTGGGGTCTGAATCCAGGTGGGGGGATCACAGGCCCCACGTTCTTCAACAGGACCTTGTAGGCTCTGCGAATTCAGTACTGCTGAGTGATGGAGGGTGAGCCTGAGAGGCAGGGGTGATGCCTGAGCAGAGGGTTTAGGCAGGTTTGGGTTCAAATAGGGCTCTGCCCTCATTCACTGGGGACCCGTGGTGAAGTTTTTCAATTTCCTGAGCCTAGGTTTCCTCCTACATAAAATGGAGCTGGTGATCTTTCTTTTTCAGGTCGTGAGGATTTGAGACTGTGAATGAGAAGGCTGGGCCCCTAGCGTATGCGGGATGGATGATTGGGTCATGGCCATCTGTGGGCCAGTTCCCGGAGCCCAGGAACAAACGGGCAGAGGGGCCACCTGGCATCACATCTCGGCCACCTACGAGCGGGGTGACCCCGGTGAGTCTCTTGAGTTGGTGGTGTTGATTTTCTCTCCCGTTGCAGTTTCTGCCTCAGAGGCTGGAAGGAGGAGGGAAAGCCCAGCTGCAGTAACTACTAAACGAATGTCCTCTGAGCGCCTCCCTGTAGGCGTTCCGCTCCCTGCCGGCGGTGCTTCGGGAAGTGTGGCCCCCAGACCAGCAACCTGGGCATCACTGGGCGCCTGTTAGGCATGCAGAGTCTCGGGCCCCACCCAGCCCTCCTGGGTCAGAACCAGGGCTTTGCACGTGTGCACTGGCCTGGAGCACACGGGAGACAGAGGCCACTTGTCCCTAGGGAGGCTCCCTCTCTGTGCCCTCAGCCCCGTCCCTCAACCCTCCCTGGCTGGCTCTGTGCTGCAGGGGCTGAGAGGCTGCATTTCGCAGGCTCCCCTGGTTTCTGTCTGGGTCTGGCTGGTGAGAGGCACTGGTGAGAGCCGGGAGGGAGGGCCGCAGGAGGGAGAAGCCGGGCACTCTCCTCTCCCCCGCTCCCCCTCCCCTCCCCCTCCCGGTCCTCCCCCACCAGCTCGCATCTCAGCAGCAGTACTGCTGCAGGGGCAGGCTCTGCCAGCCCCGGCCCCTCTCTGTCCCTCTGCCCCAGGGTGCCAGCAGCTTCCTGCCGGTGCATACCTCCCGGGCTCCACGGTTGGCTTCTCCGTTTTCCATCATCAGAGCAACCAGTTCCACGTATTGAATTCTCTGTTTTAAATACTCAGCGAAGTTTCTGTTTTTCTTGGTTGGATCTAGTGATCCACCCAGGCTCACACCTCAAGGGGAAGGGGTCTTGGAGTCAGACGGTTTGGACAAGGGCTCCAGCTCTCCTGCTGCCTTGTGCTGGACCCTGGACAAGTCACTCTTCCTTTGCCCAGGGGAGGACCCGGGCTCAGAGAGGCCCCCTTGTCTCCCCACCCAGCATCTCTTCTGGCCCTGGCCTGGGCCTTCCTTACCTGCGACAGGTGGAATGCATAAGTGGTCTCAGGGCCTCAGCCCTCCCTGGGTCCAAGCCCTTTGCTGAGGGCTTTGTAGCACCTTCTACTAAGAGGCGGGTAGATTTCCTTGTCCCTGGAGTCTGGGTTTCACTATGTGACTTCCTTTGGCCAATAGGATGTTAGCAGACGTCACTCAAGCAGAAGCTTGGAGGAGCTCTTACCCGTGTCCATTAGTCCTCGTGTGCCTCTGCTGTCTGTGTGAGCAGGCTGAGCTGCTTGGCTGAGGAAGGATGGGAGACGCCCATTCATCCCAGCAGAACTACAGATATGTAAGTAGCCCAGCCAGCGTCAGCAGCGACACCTACCTCACCAGTTACGACACAGGGTATAAATGCTACCCTCACGTGCCACAGGTTTTGTGCTTTCGTTACGTAGCAGGATGTGCTGAGAGCTGAGTGACATCATCGCCGGGTGACAAACAGCTCTTTTCACGTTGCCCAAGGGCAAGGGCCGCGGTATAAAATGGCATTCGAGAACAACGTTTGAGGAGCCAGGAGCCTGGATTGAGATCCCAGCTCTGCCCCTTCTTGTCGGGTGTACTGGGGAAAGTCAGTTTGATTCTTTGCCCTCTATAGAATGGGATAATAGTAGGGCCTACCTCCTGGGGTTTGTAGGGACTGAGATGGTGTAGGTAAAGTACCTGGAACATAGTTGATGCTGGACAGACATTATCATTATTATAAGCAGAGTTAACGATGATACCGTGTTATAAAAACCAACAACCTCCACAATCTAGCCTCGGCCTTCCTCACTCTGCTCCCTGACACACCCACAACCCGCCATTCTTCAAAGGCCTTTGCACCTGCTGTTCCTTCTCCCCAAGTGCGGTTCCCTCTCCTCCAACTAGTGACTCACCTCCTTGCCTCAAGGCTTCAGTGCAGTGCGGAACTGAAGGGAATTCTGAGTATTTCACTTCTCTTTCCTGTCCTTTTAGTCTGTCCTTCCTTTAACTCTCTGTCACCTGGGGTTAGCCATCTCTCCTGTTGCGGCACCAGGGCCAATGCGATGAGACACTCTCCTCCTTTCCCCAAGGGTAGGAGGTGTAAGGACGTGGCGTGTGGGAGAGAAAACACAGACGTGGCAAAATGAGGCCTTGCTGTACCTCCCAGCCCTCCATAGCCACTACTGTGAAATGACAGCGTCTCCCACTAGGTCAGCGCCAGTCATTCCATGGGCAGCAAGTGTCTGTGGAGCCTGACTCCGTGTCTGGCACTTGGGCGGCTCTGGGTTTACAGCCGTGAACAACAAGCAAGGTCGTTTCTGTCTCGGCCCACAGTCCACGGGGAGGCCGGACTGTGCTGGGCGGCTGCAGGCTTTGGGGGAGCGTTGGATGGGGCACTGGGCGTGTAGGGGGTTTCGGGGAAGCCCAAAGATGGGCCTCTGAATGGAGATGTGAAGGCTCAGCCTTGGGGGGAGCTGGGGCAGCTGTATTCCAGGCACTGGCCTGGGTTAGGGGCCAGCAAGGGGAGCGTGGGGACCTCCCAGTGGGCCGGAACGGGGAGAGTGGACGAGGGGGGACGTGCTCAGAGACCACAGCCTTGGCCTTATCACCGAGATGGGGACAGTCCCGGGACCGGGCAGGCACGGTCTGGGCATCCCCACTGCACAGACGGAGACGCCGAGGCCCTCTGCCTGAGTGCCATCTCCATCAGTCACCACTTCAGGAGGAGACAGCAGCTCCAGGGCGCCGCAGCCTGCGTGTCATGTTACGCCTCAGGGAACCTGAAGGCTGCTTCCACTAAGGAAATGCATAAGTAAATAAGCCCCAGTAAATACAATATTTACATTAGTGAACAGAGGTGTCTGCTTTTCAGTGCCCAAAGAAGACAGAGAACACTGTGATTGGATGCTATTGATGTCACTCATCTCTGATAGGCAAGAGGGAGGTGGGGCCCCCAGGCCTGGGTGGGAGTTATTTCCAGGGAGATGGCCTGTCTAACCTCTTCTGTGTTTACTCCTCAAAGATGAGGTCAGGGTTGCACCTCCTAGTATTCAGGTGCACGTGGGTCAGCTGCAGATAACAGGGGTGTTGTCCTAGGTGGCGAAGGTGGGGGTGGGCAGACTGGGCAGGGAGCCTGGTTCTCTCCATCTTTTGGGCTCTGGGCCTGTGGGCTCAGGTCCTGAGGTGAACGCCACATCTTTGGGACTCGTGGCATTCCAGGAAGGATAAAGGGCTAGGGAGATGCTGCACCGTCTTGTCCCGCTGGAAGGGCCCCTCTGGGCAGCTCACCTCCATTGCCTTGGCTGGGACCATGTCACCTGACCACTCTCACTGCAAAGGAGTCTGGGAAACTGCATATTTTTAGTCGGGTCCATTGCCAAGCCAAACAAAACCCGAATCCTGTCAACAGGGAGGAATGGGGTGGGGAACAGATGTGGTTGGGTGACCAGCAGAGGGCCAAGGCGGCGTGGGTCACATCTGACGATTACGTGATGCTCTCTTGATTCAAAGCAGAAAGAGACACTGACACTTTTCTTTACAAAAACCCTCCTGATGGGATGTTCATCTCTTCACATTCTGGATATCTCACTCATGGTCTCTTTAAAAATAAAATGAATTAATGTGTTCCTACCAGTCGGGAATATAAAGGATCGGTGTTTTGGGCCAAAACTTCCCTTAAAAGCAGGAGGCTTCTTTTATGACTGTCATTTCACAGAGAAGGAAATCAAGGCACAGAAGGTTGGGGGTTTGCCCAGAGTCACAAGGTGTCAGAACCAGAGAGGGGTTCAAGTGGCAAAACTGACCCCTGGTGCCAGGATCCCAGCCCGTGCCCAGAGGCTGCTGTGGCAGGCTGTGGGAAGGTCTCTCCAGGTGGGCGCGGGTGGCCTGTGGGCGAGCCCGGGAGGAGGGCGGGGTGCCTGGCCTTTGCGGTCACAGTCCCGGGAGGCCCTGCGTGGTGGGCCTTGGGGTGCCCACGGCTTCCCTTCTCTGGCCCCACACCTCTCTTGGGCTCTCAGTCAGTCTGGGATTTTCCGCGAATTGGTTCTCTGAGCTCAGAGCCTGGCCCTGGGAGGGGACCCTCTCTGCTTTTGGCTGAAAGCCGGCTTGACCTCGCTGCACTCTGTGGGGCCAGAGAAGGCTGTGCTGCGGCCAGCGGAGCTGTGGGGTCACAGATGAGAGCCCAGAACGTGCCATCGGGTCGCCTGCGTTCGCACCTGTCTCCAAGTGTCTCAGAATGGTGGGCAAGACACTAGGGCCCCCTGAGATTGTGGCTTCCTCGTCCTGAGTGTGGGCAGCACAAGGCCCCTCACAGGGCACTCGTGAGGGACAAAGAGGAAGGCGGGTGCACGGTGCTGGCCTTGGAAAGAGCATGGGGCCTGGGGCTACCCTGGCCGCTCCCATTCAGGTGTGGCTGTGGGTGCCGCGGGGAGGCGTCTCAGGGAGAGCGGGAAGATGGGCTGCTCTCCTGCTGTCACGGAATCCTGCTCAGCCTCGGATTCCTGGCCTGGAGTGTGGGAACGCTCCCCAGACTTACCCCGTGGGCTGCTGGGAGTGCTGGAGAGACGGGCATTTCAATAGTTAATGTTTGCTGAGCACTGGTCACCTGCCGGGCCTCTGCTAGACCTTTCGCTGGACTATCTCTTTCATCCGTAACCTGGTCAGACCACACCGGGAGCAGCGAGAGTCAAATGGCTGCCCACTCCGGCGCCGAGCGACCCTCGAGGCAGGTCCCCGACAAACGTCCCTTCCCAGCTCACAGTCTCCTTGCGCGTCGTGAGTAAGCAAAGGCATCTTCCCGCGACCCACTCCTAGAAACCCAGTTGTAAAGTGAGCAATCAGATAGGTTGGGAAAATTTAGCTCAGAAATGACATTACAGTAAAGCTGTGTTTCTGAAAAAAGGCTGTTTGTCAGAGAGGTCATATCAATGATAAACAGGCTGCCATAAAAGTAAGACACAAGGAACCCAGTCCTGAGTGGCCATTAAACTGGAGAAGTTGCACCCAGTCCTATCAGGTGGGCAACCACAAACACATCTGTTATCCCAGGGACCCTGCCATGTAGTGGCCACAGTGCCCAAAAAAGGTAACCCTTCTGTTTATTGCAATTAACTTTTTTGTCGTAGGTCCACTTTATGGTTCAATAAACATTTACTTAAGAATCTGTTTCTCTTTTTAGAACGTTGAGGGCTTTAGGACATTATATGAAGAGAAAGTTTTATGAAGAGAATTGCTCAAGGGACTCTGATCTCACTATACCTTCCTTTCTCCAGAAAGGTCCCAGGGCCGCCCAAAGTTCATCCTCAGACCTTGGGGGTACTGTCCTAGGGTTCAATTTACATTTTTAGCTGGTGATGCTTTTTCTCTCTCACAAAAGGAATTTTGAAATGAAAGCTTCCCCAGCTGACACAAATGGCAGTTAGAAACGTGTTAAGCTTCAAGTCACAAATAGTCCATCTTGAAGTGGCTTAAACCAGCATGGGGTCATTCTTCTCACACGACAAGGATGTCTGGAGAAAGGCAGCTGCTGGCCTCAGTTTGTTTGCTCGACAAGGGCAAGGCAGCATCTCATATGGCTTGTGTCAGTGCCCTGGGGCTGCTGTGACAAATGACCACAAACTTGGCCACTTAAAACAACACAAATGTATTCTCTCACAGTTCTGGAAGTCAGAAGTCCGACACGGGTCTCACGGAGCTAAAGTCAAAGTGTCACAGGGCTGTGTTCCTCCAGGAACTCAAGGGGAGAACCCACTTCCTGGCCTTTTCCTGCATCTTCCAAGCCAGCAATGCTGCATCTCTGCCCTTCTTTCTTCATCACAGCTCTTCTCTGATCCCCTCTTCTACCTCCATCTTCCACCTTTAAGGACCCTGTGATTACATTGGGCTCACCTGGGGAATCCAGGATGATCTCCCCGTTTCAAGGTCAGCTGATCAGCAACCTCAATTCCCCTTTGCCATATTACTTAACATTTTGACAGGTTCTGGGGATTAGGATGTGGGCATTTCTGGGAGGTGGGTGTCATTCTGTCTGCCACATTTCCATTACCTGTCCTGTCCTGTTCTCAAGATGGCTGCTGCATCTCCAGACATCACGTCTGTATTCAAGGGGGGAGGGGAGGAGCAAGTTTCCAGGACTGCACCAGCTGGGTCTCTTCCCTTTTTTATCGGGAAAGCAAAAGCTTTCCCAGAAGTGTCCCAGGCTCTTTTTGACATCTAATGGATCAGAACTGGGTCACTGGCTGCGTTTAGCTGCAAGAGAGGCTGGTAAGGTACACAGTCGGGAGAAGGTGGGCATCAAAGACTCTGGGAAGCACACTTGCGGTGTCTGCCACAGCCACCTTCCCACGCTCCTGAGTTTATTTCAGCAGATCTTCCCAGGGAGGGCACCAGGAGGGAGGAAGTGGTGGCTTTCAGGGCATGGCTTTAAGTGGGATGTGGTTGACAGGAACTCTGGGAGCTCTAAAAAGAGAATTAAAATCTCCCCCTCTGGAATTGTGGGGGAGGCTCTGGGCTTTGGAGTTGGCTTTCCTGGGTTCCAGAACCTCCTTGACTTGGGAACAAGAGAAGATGTGCACCACACGGGGCTCCTGGCAATGCTCAGAGCTCGAGTACCCCCGGGGCACGTGTGGGCAGGTCCTCTCTGGCATCAGTGAGGCAGAGGGAGGTGTGTCTCCCCCTCTCTCCGTGCCCTGGGCTTCCGTTTCACGGGGGGTCAGCTCTGTCCTGACCAAAGGACTCACTGCACTTTGAACAGAGTGGTCCCACTAGGGTCCTGACGGCATCACCACCACCTCCATTCTGCCTGGAGAGCTGGGACAGGTTCTGGGTTCCTAGCTGGTCTCCATGACGGACTCCTTATCATTGAATTCCCCCCAAAATACACTGGCTCTGCACCAACTCATTCAGCCCACCTGGAGTGAAGGAAACAGACCTCATGGGTAGCATGGGTCCCTCTAGAGGTGGGAGCCTGACCCCCACATGCCCCAAGCAGCATGGTGCCACCTCCTGCCCATTCTGGACACCACGTGCTCAAAGCGACCCAGGAAATAAAATCTGAGTCAATTCGACTTTTGCTTTCGAACTGTCCATTGACTGGTTGCTGTGCTGGCATCCTTTGGGGACAGAGAGAGAGACAGGTGAGGTCCCTGCCCTTGAGAGGGAAAGGAATTCCCAGAGAGAGAGAGAGGTCCCGAGGGCGGGTCCCTGCACTGTGCAAGCACAGTACTCCCCTGATCACCACTGGGTGACGCTGTGCAGATGACTTGACCTCTCAGAATGTCAATGGCCTCGACTGTTGGGGGTGCTAATAACAGCACCACCCTCCCAGGGCATCGTATGGAAAGTGAGCTGCAAGTACTAGCTTTCATTCTTGCGGTTATTATCATTTTTGATGTGTGCAAACAAATGCTCAGCATTTGGATTAAACTGAGCCTAAAGGCATGACCCACGGATAAGAATGGAATTGGAGTCTCCTGGAGCCGCCACTCTTGTTGTTGGCTGGTCCTGATCAGGCTCTCAGAACAGTGGTTAGCTCCAAGATGGGTGAGCACGGCCTCTGGCCCCACCACGTCACCTCCTCCACGTCCACATCAGCCTCCTCGCTGGGACAAGGGGCTTGTGCAAAAGCCCAGCTCCTGGGACTGGCTGAGGGCTGGACCGGGTGATACAGGAAAGTGCCGAGGACACAGTGGGTCCTCCAGAAACACACTATGGATCGCAGCAAAACCCCGAGGAGGGACGGAGGTAGTTCCCACCTGCAGCCCCATTTTGCAGGTGGGGAAACTGAGGAGCAGAGAGGCAAAGCCACTTGTCCAGGGCTCCACAACCAGCGAGACGTAGGGTGGGCTTGAAGGTCAGTCTGAGGAGTGACTTCAGGGATGAGCGAAGGGTGAAGGGTGAGAGGTGCAGGGTGTGGAGTTCAGGGTGCAGAGCTTCGTGCAGTGTTGGCCTCGGGCATCTTTCTCACGTTCCTCCAAGCTCACTGCCAGCTCTTTTGTCCCCAGGGGGAGGCTGGGCAGTGAGAACCTGGGAATTCTCTTATCTCTGCCGAGCAGGATGCGTCCTGTATTGTGTCCCCCCCTCGAGGTTCCCAAGCACCGTGATGAGCTTGCAGATTTTGGCGGGTGATTGCTCTGGGGGGGCTGTGCTTTGTTTGCCAGGCTCTCTCGCGAGGCTGGCTCCGTGTCCCTGGCCTTTTCAGCTCCTCTGCAGGCCCTCCCCTGCAGAGCGCTGTGAAATGGCAGGGGTGAGTTCCTGCCTGCGGCCATTTCCGCCCATTCTTTCTGTAGGGGCAGTGGGTGGGTTCCCTGCTGGGAGGCTGGGGGGTCGCAGTGCCCCGTATGGCCCTCGGGGGCGCTGTGCAGGCGGGTGAGGGCAGGGGAGGCCTGCCTGCCTGGCCCCGGGCTAGGTTTCCGTCCTCCCCCCTCCCCATCAGTACCAACATTTGAAAGGTGCTCTTATCAAGCCATGGAATGTGCATGGAAACAGGTAATTAATCTAGTTGTATGATGGAGAGTGGGCAGCGATGGTTGTCTGAAAATGCAGATTCTCAGGCCCCGGTTTCAGAGTCAGACTCACGAGAAGTGGGCTGGGACCCAGGATTCATAGTTTACACCAGGCCCCCAGGTAATTCTTCTGACCTGGAACATTTGGGAAAAGGCTGGCCTGGCAGCGTGGGCAGGCTCTGGGGTCAGGCAGGCTGAGTCATCTTCACTGCTACCCCTCCTGGTCATGCTGAGTCTTGGAGCCTCTCGGAACCGCAGTCTCCTCCTCTGCTGACTGGGGATGATCTTATCTCTCTTACGGGGTAGTCGGGAGACATCCTAGGGTGCCCTGCACACAGCAAGCACAGACAGTGTGTTCAGGAAAGGATTAATTCTTATTGCCCATAATGATATGCAGTGATATAACCTTCCTGGCAAAGTTTCTGATAATCATAAACTCGGGGCAGACCACACTGAACTCACAGGGCTGGAGTCAAAAGCAGAGACTGTGAGTGTTTTGAGCACCTTCTTAGGCCTCATTTTAGGAACCAGGGCTCTTTGCATTGGAAATTTCCAAATGTTAACAGTAATACAAGGGACTCAAGTCCTTGCTGTCCCCTGGGGCACAGGAGCCCTGTATCGGGAAACACGGAGTGACCCTGGGATTCTCAGAGCTGAGGCGTCGGGGCCAGAGGGGGATTGACCCTCCTTAGGACACATCAAGTTAACGAAGAGACCGGGAAAATGCTCGTGTTTTCCACGAGGAAACTTTACAACAGTGAGGATGAAATCCTGCAAGACCCGTCACAGGCACTCCTGTCAGATGGGGGGTGGGGGCGGGCAACGAGCCCCTCCTGGAAATGTGGGCAGCGGCTTAGGTAGTGCCCTTGTTCCAGTGCTCCCTCCCCGCCGCGTCCCTCCTGTGCCCGGTTCCCTCCTGCGGGAGGTGCGGTAGTGCATCCTTAGGTCACCGGTCCTCGGAGGGGTAAGCGCAGTTAGATGTTGAAGCGCTCAGGCGGCACCAGAGTTGGTGACAGCGTTGGTGGTGGTGGTCTCTCTTTTCCACAGATGGGAACGCTGGAGCGGCCAGGAGGGATTCCTCACTTGCACAAGGGCCTGGTGATGAGTGGTGGGGCTGGGATTTGAATTTGGGCCTCTGAGAGCTCTGCACTGCCGGTCCAGTTTGTGGAAAGACAGGCGTGGAGACAGCGGAAGAGGCCAGAGCAGGCAGCCTGATTGTCTGGCAGAATCAGTGGGTTCTTGGGTGACGAGGGGCTTGGACAGGTTCACTCCCTGTCTGTTCGAGTCCTGCGGTCTTTTCTGAAAGTCAGCATGACGGGGAACGCAGTGGGGTCCTCAGAGTTTTGGGTCCTTGTCTTTTATGAACTTTCTGCTTTGTTGTCGGGAATCTCCCAGTACTCTCTCATCCCAGGGTTTCTGTTGACCCAAAGCAGGAAGCTGCAGGCACAGAACTGGTTTCACGTTTATTGGCTTATGTTTTTCCAAAGCAGGGGTGCGATAAAACGTGAAATATGGTGGCTGACCAAATGGTCTCATGCTGTCTTCCTGAGACTTTTTTTTTTTCTTGGAAAGGAACAGACGTACTCACTCACACGCACATACACATGTTCAATCACATGCACACACTTGGACACATAACACACACCACACGCACTCTTATCACACACACACCCACTCACATACACACCTATGCATACCAGCACACATGCACACATGTGTGCACACATGAGCAGACACACCCTGGATGGTGAGGTGGGTCCACCATTGATCTCCTGTTTGTGAACGCTTGGCTGGGCTGCAGCGGTTCTAGGACAGATCACCAAGTATCTAATACTGGTGGCTTCTGAGTCCTAGCATTTTTGCCAGGAACCCCCCACCCCCGCCCCGCCCAGCTCACGCTGGAATAAATTTGTGACCTGCCAGGTGATGTCACCACTGGAACGAACCACTTGCATAATTTAAGGCCCGGTTCCTCAAGATTTTCTATCACAGAATCTTGAGCAGAGTAGGCTCCCCTTCCCAGGAGTGTGGACCGAGAGCAAAACCTGCCCAGGCATGACCTCTTGGGCATCTCCTCACATTAAGTCACATCATCTTTACTTTGCATTCCGTGTTATTTGAAGAGGTATTTTAAAAAGCCATTGTGTCCCTCCCATTATTTTAGCAAAAATGATGATTTTTCCATGCATCATGTTTGTCTTGGGTCTTCTCATGGTTTCTTTGTTTGAAAAGCCAAATTGACCTTAAGGTGGTAACCTGAAATGCAATCCCCTCTTCCTAAATGTCAGTCATTCACATGTTACTAAGAATGGTGACACAGTCTTAAGAGTAGGTTTTCAATGACAACTTGAGATAGGACCATTAAAACCCAGGATGCCTGTGAGGGGAATACTGATGCCTTATAAAGAGTCAAATATAACGAGGGAGTCGGAACAAACACATTTTGCATTTCCCTGTTGGGTCTCAGCCTCCCCTCGTTCTCTGTCTGAGGTCTGCGAGAACCAAACCTGGCAAAGATCAGGGACAGGATTCTCCCACAGAAACTTCTCTCCCCGGCCAAGAGCTCAAGTGTCTGGTCCCTCTCCCATTGCCCTCTGCGCCAACCCATCACAGAGAAGGCTTCTGATTTGCTCTTTTCTTTGTATCTACCCATTTTCTCCGGTTTGGCAGGGCCCTGAGAATATCAGCATGCGGGCTCTTCTTGGACTGTTTGGCATTTTCCAAACCTTTGCACAAACTCTTAAACTTCGTTTAAAATATATAACGTATTGTCATAGAGGCGTACCAGTAAACTTTTAACTATTATTTGTTTACCCAAATGGGATCATAGTTGTATGCATTCATGATGTCTGCTTCCTTACCTGGGTTCAAATCCCGTTCCTGCCACTCCCTAGCTGTGTGACCTTGGGCAGGTTACTTACCCTCTCTGTAGTTTTCTCTTCTACAAAGGGAGGATAAAAACAGCATCCAGGTCGTCTGAGGGTTAGTTTAGTCACTATGTGTGAAGTCCTGGCATTGGTGCCTGGTGTAGGCATGTTAGCTCTGTCACTCTCTGAGGCGTGTGCCCCATGCTGGGAAAGAATAATTTGACTTTTCAGAATGGCCAGTGGAATGTGATTCTTTTCAGCGCAAGATCACTGAAAGCTTCACTGTGGAGTTACTCTGGCTCGAGGGTATTCAAAGGGGATGAATTGGTGGAGGTCACGTGCAGCTTTGTGGCAGCAGGTGATTCCCATGTTTGGGTTCCCATCTGTTGGTGCCTATGGGGGTGGCAGTATTAGAAGCAGTTCCTCCCTGGTGGGCTGCCTGGGGCTGTAGAGGAAACGGTCGGCCTTGAGCCTCTGGTTTGCCAGAATTCAGCTCTTGGAACAGCTTGCCTGGGAGCTGCCTGGCCCCCCAAATGTGCTCTTGGGTCTCGGGTCTCTGTGATCTCCCCAGGCAGGCCTCCGGGGGAGCTGTGCACAGGCAGCCCTCCGTTTGTGGTGGAACGCATGCCATTTGTCAGTGGCGTGGGGTGACTCTCTGGGCACCCCTTGAAGAGGGCTTGCAGAGTTCAAGGCTGGTCGCCTGGGCGCTCATTATCTGATCTAATTGTGGGCTCGGGCTTCACGACCGGGGGCTGCGCAGGTGGGGCACAAGCTGCCAAGGTCACGCCTAGAAGCTTATTAAAGCGCTGGTGCGAACGGCGAGACCATCTGGATGCCATTTGACAGCCTCAGTGTAATTACACCATTTGGTGCAGGAATTAGTGAGAGCTGTGGCTTCGACTGTGGCAGGGACCACTGCTGTGGGAGTGGGGTGCTTTGGGGCCATCCCGTCCTGCCATCTCGTGGTACTCAGGCCTACTATGGCTTCTAGGTTTTCCGTGAGCTCTTGGGGTGGACGGCGGAGTTGGCAGTAACAGTGGGCAGCCTTCTCCCCTTACCCGGCCCTGCAGCCTCCGTAACCAGGAACACCTGCCTTCTCAGCGCTCTGTGTCCAGGGAGGGGAGTGGGGGCAGCTTCCAGCGCATTCCACCCGAGCAATATGGAAGTGTTTAAGCAGGGTTTGCACCAGGCAGGGTAGCTGAGATCTGAACCTTTAAATTATAGCCATTCCCGGGCTGAGGAAAAGTAAATAAACAGTTCACAGCTGCAGCCAACTCAGCACAGAACCGGCTATCTCTTCTGATTGCCGGACAAGTAATTAAGTGGGAAATGTGAGCCCTCAACGTCAGGGTGAGATGATAAAGGTCTGGGGGCAGTAAATCCCCCCAACTCCAGAGACCTTCGGATTAACCCTCGAAGGGCTGGCAGGGGTGAAACCCAGATCGGGAACCTATGCTCAGAGATTGTCAAACGCTCACTAGCTAAGTGAAAACCACCCACCTCGCTGTGTCCTGCTTTAGGGGACATAAGTGTGAGATTCTGGATTCTCAGCCATATGCCCAAGGAAGCACCTCAAAACAGGTTCTGTCTGCATTTACTGATTGTTCTGGGCTGAATTGAATGCTGCACAAAGTTCATGTATTGGAGCCCTAGACCCCAGGACTTGAGAATGTGACTGTATTTGGAGACTGGGCCTCTACAGAGGTAATAAGTTAAAATAAGCTCTAATCCACTATGACTGGTGTCCTCATAAGAAGAGGGGATTAGGACACGAACACACAGAGGGACGACCACGTGAGGACACAGGGAGAAGACGGCCGCCTATATGCCAGAGAGAGAGGCCTCAGGAGAAACCAACCTTGCCGACTCCTTGATGGCAGACTTCAGCCTCCAAACTGTGAGAAAATAAATCTTTTTGGTAAGCCCTCAGTCTATGGTACTTTATTATGGCCACCCTAGCAGACTCGTACACTGATCTTTGCCTGGGTGCTGAGAGCGGGTGTGCTTTGTGATAAGAGCCGACAGTCTGTGCAGGCCCCTGTGAGGTGTGTGCATGTGAGGCTTCGTGTGCTCACCAAAGCAATGGCATTCCCATTCCACAGATGTGGAGGCTGAGGCCTAAGAGGCTAAGCAAATAGCCCACAGTCGCATAGGATGTGTGGAGAGAGCCTCCTTCCGAGAGCTGAGGTTCTCAAACCTGGCCGTGCAGTGGAATCACCTGGGAAGTCTTAAAAAGTACTGGTTCCTGGACCCCGCCCCAAACCAAGCAGAGTAGAACCTGGGTAGCAGTTTTCAAGTTGCCTCAGGTGACTTTCACGTATAGCCAGGGTTCAGAACCACGGCTTTATGCCTAATTCCTCTTGTTGGAATTCTTTTTAAAAATGTGCTGGCTTAGCAGGAGCTAGTGACCTATGTGTCACCTCCCACATTTCCAACGTGGTCCTCACATCATGGTCAATTAGCTTGTACCAGCGTAGGCTCTGGAGCCCAAATGCCTGGGTTTGAATCTAGGCTCCACCATTAAGTCACTGTGTTACTTCAGGCAAGTCACTTGACTTCTCTGGGTCTCAGTTTTCTCATCTGTAAGATGCAAATAAGAGTACCTACCTCTAAGGTTGCTATTAATAGAGTTAATGTTTGTAAAGTCCTTAGAACGATGCCTAGCACGTGGAGAGTGCTAGAAAAACGTTTGTTAGAAATAAATTAACTTCCTCCTATCTTTACCCCTGGGTAGTACGATGTTGAGGGGTGGGGGTAGGGGTGGGACACAGAAGCCAAGTCTGAGCTCTGTATTTCCCCCAGGGCACAGAGGGGGCCTCGGGAAATGTTATCGGGAGGGGATGGGGCGTTCACCACCGCCGCCCTCACCACGCACACGTGGCCCCATGAGAGGTATGGTGACAGCCAACTCCTGTTCTCCTGTAAACCACGACACCCAGGATCCGGAAGTCTTAGAGGGACGCACACACGGAAATCTGTGATGTTGCTGAAATGTAGTTTTCTCCGTCAAGAATGAGGTGCGCTGCAGACAGCAAGGCGCCAGGTTGGCACTGGCCCAGCGTGAGAGCTGCAGGGGTTGTGGACGATCCTCATGTCTCCTTGTTTTCTGTGTGTTCCCCGTTCTTGTCCAGCACTGGATGTGTATCCATTTTGTAACAAGACAGAGTAGTAGTTGTTTTAAAGAGCAGTGTAAAAACTGGCTGAGTTACTCCAGGCAGATTCTTCCCTGGGGCATGGTTTGGCATTTCCTGGACATCCTCATGGCCAGCAGGGCTGGATGCCCCTCGTTCCTCGCCGGCAGAGCACGTGCCTGCCCGTTTGCTGGTCTGTGGCCCAGAGTTGGGGGGGTGGGGCGGCTGTGTGTCATCCAGCTCTGTGTCTCTGGGAGCCATTTGCAGGGGGCCAGGCCACACGGCCACACTCCAGAGGCAGTGGTTTTGTGGAAGCATGGATCTGGATCTGGACTTCTGGGGGTACCTGCTGCTGAAGGACTTAGGGTCAGGATGGGAGGAGCTCCCAGAAGAGGCCCAGGGGACAAGGACAGGAGCGGGTCTGGGCCCTTCCCCACCTGGCGCACGCTCCTCAGCAGGGGTGTCTGGGCAGAAAGGGCACTGCCTGAGCCCCTGCTGTGTGGTGCCAGGACCCTGGGGTTCCTCCCAGCCTGCCACTTAGCTGGGAAGTTTCTGTGCCTTGGTGTTCTCAGCTGTAAAATGGAGGTGATAACATGAGCTAACTTAAGGGCTACTGGGAGGATCAAACAAATCAAAGGGGTAACAGCACCTGCTACTTGGAACGAGGCTCTCCTTAGGATTGTTAACTGTGTTTCTTGTAACAACTCTGAGCGGCATCCATTTGCAGGAGAGGACCCAGAGCTCAGGAAGGCACGTTGATTTATTCAGTCCTTCAGCCAATAGTTACAGCCCTGGACTGGGCACTAGTGCCTAACGAGAAGCAAACCAAGATTCCCGACCTTGGGAAGTTCTCCACCTCCTGAAGGAAGCAGCCATCAGTCAAATGATCACCCAGAGGGATAATCGCAGAATACGGAAGGTGCTGAGGCAGCAAGACCAGGATGAGGAGAACACAGGGCAGGAGCCTGACGGGGACCAGTGATGTCTGAGTGGGATCTGGGGGAGGAGTTCACTAGACAAAAGGAGAGGAACAGTGTTCCGGGCAGAGGGAACAGCCTATGCAAAGAGCTCATCCTGTCCAGAGAATTAAAGGGAGGTGGTGGTAGGGCAGCTGGGGTGCAGAGAGGGAGGTAGCCACTGCTGATTCCCCCCCCACCATCGACCCCTCCGATCCCCCATAGTAATAGAAGAGTCTGTCACAACTGTACGAAAGCATGTGACGAGCCCTGGCCAATGTGATTCAAGAAGGGCCACATGCACTCTCTGGTGTGTGTCCCTACCAGGAGGGGCCATCTCCTCGTCCCCCTGTGTGTCCTCCCAGTGGCTCGATGCAGACACTGTGATGCATCATCCCAGCCCACATGGATGAGCCCTGTGCTTTACGGCAGAGAGGAAACCCTGCTGGTTTCAGAGAGCAGAACTCAGACCTTTGTGGGAGGAAAACAAATTCTACAAACAGGTCGTCTCGGACACTGGTATTCTGGCTTCTGTTTAGTGCAGCCGAAGCCAGCTTGTAACACAGTGCAGGCTTTCATGAAGGGGCAAGAGGCAGCGGCCGGGGTCCCGCTGTCCCCGCTCTCTGGCGTGATTTTGGGAATTACTCCTGGCCACTCAGCCTCTCTTCCTGCTCCCCAGTACTGGAGATAATGTCGGCCATGCAACATCCTCTTAAGTTGCTTTTTTACTTAATTCAGCCCAGGGAGCTTCAGTTATGTGGGAATAATACTCCTGTCTGACGCAGGCCTACAGGTCGGGATGCAAACTGCTATTTCTCCTAAGAGCCTCGGGAAGCCGACGAGAGGTTGGAGGACTGACCCACGGGCAGTAAATGGCAGAGCTGGGGCTTGGAGGCAAGTGCGCGGCCCTTATCCTCTCAGAGTTCCCGTCCATGCTGCGGAGCGGTGTGGGTCTGAGGAGGAGCTCAGGGCCAACCTGCAGACACTCCACTCACTTCCACCGTCTTACTGACCGTCTGGCCAGCAGCTGCGGGGGGTGGGGGGAATTTGCACCCGTGAGAGCAGGAGGCTGGCGTCCCGCACGCAGGTGTCAGGAGCTCTCCATCATCCCTCCCCGAATACTGGCTTATCTCAGATAAATCCCTTGTGCCAGTTTCAGTCGGCATTTCTGTCACTTGCCACTGTGGTATCTGAATTGGAATGCTGGTGCCCGGTGTTCATCGTCTGCACGTTTCCTCAGCTGGAGGCTGTGATGATTTTCTCGGAGCTTTCGCTTCTCTGGACTGGCCTTCCTGAGCTCCTTTGGCCCTTGCTTGTGGCCCCATCTGCTTCTGCGTGAGACCTGTTTTCTTGGGGCTCTTGGTTATGCTTCTGATGTTTCCCCGAAATGGACACGATGGAATCAGGTTGCTTCTCATTCTGAAGGAGGGACTCAGGCCATCGCCGGGGTCCCAGAGGCTGGGTGCTCCCTGTTTCCTTACTCTTGTGAGGCCAACCCCTTCCAGTGGCAGAGGCTCCTGGGTGCAGTGGCATGGGGCCACGGGACGTGACCTCATTGAGCACACCTTCAGGGAGGATCAGTGGAAGGGAGGTCAAACGAGGGGGGGCCCCAGAGAATGCCCCCCACCCTTGCAGAGCTGCGGGTCTCCTACCACCACCCATTTACCTTGGCCTCCTGCCCACCAGCGCCTCCACTGGGGCCTTACTTAGAATGTCTCTTCCGGGACAGTAACCCGATTCCTCCCAGCAATGCTGAGCTGGTCTGAGACCCTCTCCCAGGCTCTGCTGGGTCCTCCTTCCCACTCAGGGGAAGAAGACGTGGGGAGAGGAACACGGGTTCTGGGTTTCAAGAAGTTTGCATTTGGTCCTCGGGTCTGCTTGTTACTAGCCGTGTGGGTCTAGGAGGTTGCTTACTACCCATGCATCCCATTTTCCATGTTTGCAGAATTAGTCCCCAAACCTGGGGTTGTTTTGAGGATTTCCTGAGATTTCGGCTGAAGGGAGGTCAGTGGGTGAGAAGGGTCAGCGATGGGGCTGCTGGAACCTGGGAGGGTGAGGTGTGGGCAGTGCTGGCTGCATAATGTGGGGGTCCCAGTGCAAGATGAATATGGGGTCCCTCGTCAAAAATGATGAGGAATTTCAAGTCAGCTACAGCAGAGCACTGAACCAAGGGTGGGACCTTCTGGGCATGGGCCCCGTGGTACACTTGCTGGAGTCCCTGGAGGGCCCAGGAAGTGGCAGGAAGCTGCAGACACCGAGAGGTCAGTGGCTGATGATAATGGATTGTTTGCCCACTGCTGGGGCCTTTGCGTCTCAGTCCAGGATCCTGACCACGGCAGCATCCAGAGACGTTTCTCTTTAACTGTGGAGATCCACCTCGTGCCTTTGAGCCTCTCGGTGGGGGAAGGGGCACAGCTTTTGGACGGTCCCCCATTGAATCCAGTCCAAGCACTGGCTCAAGGGTCACAACCCCTTGTAACCGGAAGAAGCTGACTTCTGGTTCTGGGTTCCAGAGCGGGCGGCCCTGCCCAGCACGGTGACATCATGCCAGGGAGTCCCTTGACGTCACCGTGATGGCAGCCTTTGTGGGGTGGGGGTGAGGCTGTAAAGCCATCAGGATGGATGTCACCCTTTGGCCCCGTTTCTCCCGTCCCCATCGTCTCTCCTGAGCAGGCCTGGGCCTCCAGGACCCGGGGCCCCACAGTGAGCGCGCTTGTGCTGAGGGCAAGCTGGGCGCCACGGGCACGGCTGCACCTTGCTGCTCAGTGCCAATGGTGCTTCCAGGTTAAGTCTTGTTCGGGTAATAAACGGGATGAAAAAATAGTATTTCCCTGTATTTTTTCCTTGGGTGTCATGACAGATTGAGGGCCTATGGCTCTAGGCAAACTGGCTGATTCCAGCTCCCGTGACCCCGAGGCAGGGGAGCAAATGGACATGTCGCAGACTTCCCCTGCCTTGGCCGGGCCTGACTCCAGGCCCCCTGGCCTCCATCTCTCTGACCATCCTGCTAGTGGCGCTTGTGGGAATGTTGAGCCTGGCAGAGCCCAGGCCCGTTCCTCTTGCCCTGAGAGCTTGCTGGGCCTCATGGGTCCCCGGGGAGCACGTCTTCTGAATGGGCAGACTGCGTAGGCCCTGGCTGGCTGAGCTGCGTGGGGAAGAGCTGGCCTGCGCCTTCCAGGGCAGGAAAGAGCCCTGAGGGTGGGTGTCTTGGTGCCTGGCACCTCCCTGGTCCACCAGAAAAGTGGCCGCTGCTTCTATGCCATCTGAGTGGCAATGAAACAAAATGGTCATTATACCCACATCCACTATCCACACTCTCACTGTTCAAACTCAGAAACTGATGGATTCAGGTAACAGGGGGCACTTGTAACTATAATTAAATATGACACTAGTGCTCATTCCTGGAGGCCTCATTCTGTATTTAATATATAACGTGTACATTTTCTGAGCAAGTTTTCCTAGCAGCTCCATGTAATAATAGTACTAGAAAACACACCATGCTTACTATGTGCCTGTTCCGATAACCTAATGTAGAGTGAGTCTTTAAATCCTAACAACAACCCTATGAAGTAGGTAGTTCAATCATCCCTATTTTGCAAATGAGGAAATGAGGTTCAGAGGGGTTGAGTGACTTGCCCAAGGTCACACAGCTGGTTAGTGTCCAGAGCTAGAGTTTTACTTGGTCAGTCTCCCTCAGAGTTCATGCTTTTAACCACTAACGTTTACCACATCCAGGGCATTCAAGCAATATTTGGGGCAAGAACATGCTGTGGATTTTATTACTAGAGACTGGTGCTCCAACGGGAAAGGAGCAGATTGTCCAGGCGGTTTCCTGGGACCACCAGATGAGATGGTAAAACCACAGAGCCCTACCTCTAGGTTTAAGAGAAAGCAAGTAAAGTTAAGTAAATTAATAAATAAAAAATAATACTCTAGTATGACCATTAGATGACATTTATGGATTTATATTCTACTACTTAATGTATCTGATGCTTATCCAACACTGCTCTGTGTTGGGTGCTGTGCTAAGTGCTTTATGGTGCCTGTTTCACAGGAGGTGAGCTCACCTGTGCAACGCTGGTCAGTAGATGCCTTTGGTGGGTTCAGGAGTCAAACCCAGGAGGTCTCTGAGCCCCCAGTACAGAGGGTCTGCCAGCCTGGAGACTGGCTCCCTTGTGAGCAGGAAGAGGGCCACCTGCTGCCTGTGTGGTGTGATTCGTCGGCTTGGGTGGGAGGGCGCCTGGCAGACCCCTGCCCAGAAGGCTCTTCCCCAGTGCCAGCCAGACCTTTCTCCTCAGTGGAGAGGTGAGATGTAGACCCTCCCCACCTGTCACAGAGGCAGAGAGAGCCCGTCTAGTCTGTTCTCTCACACCTTAGCAGAGACCGCCCCTGCTCTTCTTCCTGGGAACACTGCAGCCTCCACAGCCCAGCCTCCCTTGGGATTGGCTGTGGCCATTGGCTGACTTGCGGCCACAAGTGATGCGCTGAAGAGGCCCCAGGACGCAGAGGAGAGCAGATCCAGGACGGAAGCGCCCTGGGGCCCAGTGATTGGGGAGCAGAGCTCGCCTCTGGCCACACTGGGCTGGGATGTGAGCAAGGAAGTGGGTTCGTTAAGACTTGGAGCTGGTACAGCGCTTAGCTTGTCCTGGGGAGGACACTGCCCACAACCTGGGCCAACATAAGGAGGATCTCAAGACCCTGCCCAGCTGGAGAGTCTGTGTAGTTCAGGTTTGTGGATGCTCAGCTGAAAATCAGGAAGAGGGAAGAGGTGTTACCCTCCAGCCACCTCTTAACCCTCCCTCCCCCAGCTCGTTCTCTGACGTCAGGGGCCTCCTCTTAGTCCCCTGGCCAGACGGACTGCTCTCTCCTGCCTGTCTTTGCACAGGCTGTTCCATCTGCTTGGCACACCCTTCCACCACAGCCACCCCGCCTGTAGTGCTCATCCTTTGGATCCCCTCTGAACGCCCCTTCCTCAGAGATGACTCGCCTGACCCGCAGGATGGGGTCTGGTCACCTGTTTTATGTCTCACTATACTGGGCACACTTTGCTTTCATAGCACTGGACATATTTGTGATTTGTAAGCTCCTGGAAGGCAAGGACCATGGCTGCCCTACTGATGAATCACTTGCTTGTTAATGTGTGGGGTACTTTATATTTGTTCATTCATTAATAAATCAATGAATAGGCCTAAGAATATCCCGCAGTTTGTGCCTGGAGTAGAGCCTGTGGTGTTCTTGTGTCTGTAGCTCTTTTAATTATTGTATATAATAATATATAATAATTATATTAATATAATTTAAATTATTTATGTAATGTAATAATTTAATTATATCCCACTGAACTCTGTCCTGGAGCAGTGCAGTCGCACAAGAAATTGCTGCTGTATCAGTTATCTGTTGCTGTGTAACATATTAGCCCAAGACTTAGGAGCGCAGTGTCCAAGGCCATACAACAGATCCCAGCACCAGAATCTGTTAGTGTCATTTCTACACCCAACGATGTGGGCACTTCTCTAAATATAAAACTGAGAGGAATATCACATTTTCTGAAATCCCAAAAACACTTGCCTGTTTTCGCTCACGTCAGAGTGTTTCTGTAATCAGCATGCATCTTGTCACTGATGGTTACATATATTCTAGGGTCTCTTTTCTCCCTTAAAAACCCTTAGTAAGTTGATGGTGGATCCCAATCCATGTGGCCTTAGGCTGCAAGGAGTACAGTACTCATGAGAACTGCTGCTCACCGATAGCTCTCTCTGTTGCTGTTTCACTATCCATGATCTCACTTTACCCTCACAAACACCTGGGGAAGGTGCACAGGTGAGGAAGGTTTTGTTTCCATGTTACAGATGAAGAAGCATAGAATCAGAGAGGGTAAGTAGCTTGCCCAAACTCACACAGCTACTAAGTGCTTGGATTGAAACTCAGCTCTAACTGTAGGCTGAGTGCTTGAAGATTAGCGATGGAGAATATTTCATAACACGTAGCTATAAGATATCAGGTGCCTTTCATAAGCTCTCTGCTAACAAGCCTTATTTGCTGTGTCGGTCTGATTGAGCTGCACAACAAAGTACCACAGCCTGGGTGGCTTAAACAACAGACATTTATTTTCTCAGGATTTTGGAGACTGGGAAGACTGAGATTGAGTGTCGGCAGGGTTGGTTCCTCCTGAGGCCTCTCTCCTTGGTGTGTAATGGTCACCTTCTCCCTGTGTTCTCACATGGTCTTCCCTTTGTGTGTGGCTGTGCCCTAATCTCCTCTTCTTAGAAGGACACCAGTCCTATTAGTTTAGGGCCCCACCCTGGGGACCTCATTTTAACTCCATTACCTCTCTAAAGACCCTCTCTCCAAATACAATGACATTTGGTGGTGCTGGGGGTTAGGACTTCAGCACATGAATTTTGGGAGCACAGAGTCATCTGCTTCCTGTTTATTCCCCCTCACCACGGGGACCTGCCATGAATCTACTTATCCTCTCTTTTAACAACAAGGAGATGTCTGTCTTGGAAACAATCAAATCATTTGAAATGAAACCATTTCTCTCCCTCCAAACAAATTGAACCATTCTATTTGGTTGTGTGGATATGTGTTAAATCCGTCTCAAGAGTTGAAGAACCACTTTGATAGTGTTCTTGTGTCCACTGCCCGTTAGACCAGAAGTGTCTGAAAATAGATATGTAGCATTTCCCCTGTGAAGATTGTGTTAATATGTCTCCTTCTGGCACATGCAAACACACACACACACACACACACACACACACACACACACACCCCAGTATTTCCCAAAATGTGTGTGGAGCACATCCTGTGAGAGGAATTGATGCATATCTCATGGAGGGAAAAGGTGTGTTTTTTTGTTTTTTTTTAAATCAGATATGCTTGTGAAATATTATGGTAAACAAAGTGGAATGGATTTCCTTGCTGCTGGATTTCTTGGAGTCTCTAGTGTGATGATGTGATTTGTGAATCTCTAAGATGGCCTTAGAGCAGGGGGTCAGCAAACTTTATCTCTAAAGTACCAGCTAGTAAATATTTTAGGCTTTGTGGGTGATGTGGTCTCTGCTGCAACTATTCAACTCTGCTGTTGTCACCTGAAAACACCATGATATGGTTGATATGTAAATGAATGGGCATGGCCCTGTTCCAATAAAACTTTATTTACAAGAACAAGTGGCGGGCCAGACTTGGCCCTTGGGCTGTAGTTTGCTGACCCCTGTCTTAGAGTGTGGAATATTTTCCAAACGTATTGGATCATGGAGTTCTTTTTCAAGGAATGTTCATGTTCCACAGACCACACTCTTCCTTTGGCCAGCCCTGGACCCTCAGCCAGCCGACACCTTCCCACTGCTCCATGTCCATCCTGTGTGCACTCATGTCCTGATACTGTTTTATGAGGCTCATCTGTGGACTGGGCTAAATCATCGAGACTTCAGTTCAGACCTTATCCTAAGTAATCCAAACTGCTTTGGCTGGAAAATTAGCCAGGGCCCTCGTGTGAGGTTGTTCAGTATTTTCAGGTTCTTCAGAACTTGAGATACCTCACCAGGGCATGTTAACACAGTATTTAGTAATTCGAGGGAAATTGTACGTTATGGAAAGGCTGTTTTTTCTTCTTTCAGATTAGCCATTTCTCCCGTCCCTGTGGCCTGTGTTTAGGTGTCTGTGCATTTGAGGAGGGTGTGAGGGGAGATGGGGGGAAAGGGTTGAATTGCACGGGGTGGGGGTGTTTTAATCAGGGTTTACAGTCGTCAGCTACTTTCACTTACGTTTAAAAAGTGTTTAGTCTTTGTCTTCAAGCTGATGGCTCTGGGTTCATTTTGGATGGAGAGTTTTGGAAAAGGGGGGACTGTTTGTATTAAGACAGACGTGGATATAATCTTTCAAGGTATGAAATTTGTGCTGACTTGGTCCAAAACACAACCGCATCTGGTTATGTCTGGTCTCCACTACTCCAAAAATGTCCTAAATTCCAGACAACCTCTTGGGCTTAGAAATAAAAGTCATTAATCCTGCATTTGAATTTAATATTTGAAATTTTATCCTAATCTTTTTTTTTTCTTCCACATGAATTAACTTTTGAAAAGTTGGAATGAAACATGAGGGTTTTTTTTTTGTTTTGTTTTTTTTTAAGAGAACATTCTTAACAAAAGGGTATAAAATTAAACTAGGTTTGACCTTTTGAGTTTAGCAGATTTTCCACCTGGTCTGAGCAGGAAATGGGCTTCACAGTAGGAAAGCTTCTTTTCCTACTTCTGGAAAGGAGTACCGTGTACATTCTGGAGGTGGTACATCTCTTGGCTGAGCAGGAATGTGGGTTCTTCATTGACGGTTAATTGATAAGTGGTGAGATGGAGCGTCTGGGTGGAGAGCCCATTCAGAGAAGGGTTCCAGCCAGCCCTGGTCTGGTCCCATCAGAAATATTTAAGCCCCCCTCTCCCCACCAAAAAATGCACATAATTCTGCAGGAATCTCACACGTGGGTGGACAGATCTATCTTGGGTTTCATACGCTCAGGGCCAACTTCTTTCTGGCATGAGGGGTGCAAGCTTGGGGCACAGACCCAGCCACACAGATATTTCAAGTGATCTGGTAAAAGAGAAAATCTGGGAAGGAGGGGGGTCTGGGAGCCTGATGGTGGGTGGGAGGTGGGGAGTGAGAGGTGAGAGAAGAGGGAGGCCCATGGAGGGAAGGGGGGCACCCGCTTGGAGTCAGGGGTTTGGGGAACACGCATTTGACCTGTGTCCCAGATTGCTGGGGGCTTCCTGCAGGCAGAGGATGGGGCTCCTTCAGTTGGGGTTATTGCCTGTCTGCTCCCAGGGGGTCTGTACATGCGGCAGCCTGGGCCTGAATCCTGGCTCCATTTTCTACTGAGTGAGAGACTTCGGGCAAATCACATAACCTCTCTTAGCCTTAGCCTCCTCATGTGTAAAATGGGAATGAAATAGCACCTTCCTTGGAAGGCTTAAATGAGATGATGCATCTCCTGGTTGTCCCGGGCCTGGCACCCAGGGATAAGCTTAAAGCAACACCCTTATAGCCTAGGGAATTTTTCATTCTTGATTTGATTGTGTTCACCAAGGCAAAGGAGGGCTGCTGGCTCCCGCCCCTCCCACTACCCCCTGCCCTCTTTGTGACTTGCTTTTCCTTTCGGGGCTGCTCTCTGCTCCCTGTGCACTGTGATGTCACTGCCTGAAAATGCTGGGCACGGGAGTGGGGAGGCGGAAGGGGCATTTGCTGTGACTTCTCCCCACCAGCCTTGCGCTCCCCAGGGGCAGCCCTGGCCACGTCTCAGGAGCTCCAGGCTCCTTCCCAGCGGAATTTATGATTCCCTCCTTGGCCAGAGCTGGTTGGCTCCTCCAGAAATAAAACAAAACCGGCAGAAAGCTGAGGCCGCAGCCCTGACTTCCTTTTTCGTCCCTGATTCATCAAGCGACAGAGGGGCCGGGTAGAGGGCGGTGCCCCGGCAGACCTGGGCCCTGGCTGAGTTTGCCTTTAGACAGCTGTGGGGTCTGGGCTTGGAGACAAGGGATTTGGACCAGCAGACTTGCAAAAGCTCATCTGTGTCACTGATTCTATTTTAGACAGGTGAAGTGAGTGTGACCGTGCAGGATGGAGGAGAGGTCAGGTGACACTAGCTCGAGTATTTTAAAGCTTTATTTAAATGATGATGCAGGGAAGGGGCTAAGAGAGGTAGGTGAGGCACTGGCCTTGGGTGCAAAATTTAAGGGGGCACCAAACAAGCCAGTCATCAAGATAAACACGACTTGAATGCGGCACTTGAAAAATCAAAATGCAAAAAGTAATGCACGATGAACAAAATATAAAAATTTTAAATGAAGGCAGGGTATTACCGATTTTTCCTTTTGGCTCAGGCTCCAGTGTAGCTGACAGATGTGCTTTTGCATTATGAAAACATTTCTCACAGATCAAACCCACATTAAGGTTTAAAAAGTGAGTTTCTTAACGAAGAAAAGGAGAGGTAATCTGGTGTGTGTGATTGTGGTGTGCAAATGGCAAAGACTGTGACAATGGGAAGAGGTTCAAGTTTAGGTGCTGGAGGGCAGGCCTGGGGCTGGTAGGTGGGTGGGTGGGTGGGTGAAGTGGACCCTAGATGGCCCTTGAATATACCCCCGATGCCTGGGAAGCTGTGTTTGTGCCATGATCGTCCACTCCTTTGGCCAGAGTGGACTGGTCCCCAAGGGCTCCCAACTGGAGCCTCCTGGGTCCTGGCTGGGCTGGCATCCTCCCTGGGGAGGTGTGCACACTTGTGTCCTGGGCATAGCCCTGCTTCCCTCTGTGAGTGGAGGGGCAGAGAGAGGAGATGGTCCCAGCCTGCTCTTCAGCTCCTGGGACCCCTGTGTCTTTATCATTAATCCCCTTTGGCATAAACTGGTTGGATTCGGCTTCTTTCTCTTAAAATGAAAACGTCTCCGCGGGTGGTCTGAATCCTTGTTCCTCATCAGCTACTGACTGTTTGCCCCTGGGCAGGTCATTTTCTTTCCCTCTCTCTAGAAAATTCCCTGACATGTAAATCAGCGTGTCCATGTCAAATAATAGAATGGTAAGTGCTGATTCTCAGAGGGTGAGGCTGAGGCATCTTAATTCATTCATCACGCAAATCAAATTTATTGAGCACCTACTATGTGCAGTGAGGATTCAGCAGAGAACAAGACAGGCGCAGATCCTCTCCCTCACAGAGCTTCCAGAAGCAGACCTGAGGCAATGGCTCATGTCTTAGGGAGGGCGTCCCAGGACGCTCCATTAGGGGGTGGGGAGGCGGATAGGGCAGGTCACCACGTGGGCAGTGGGGCTCCTCCTTCCGGGGATCTTTGAGAGGCCATAGAGAACCCAGCTGAGTGCTGTGCTGCCTGGCAGCGGCTTTGTTGCTGGTCTCAGGTGTCACAGAGGAGCATCCCGACTCCCAGGTGCTGTGGCCAGCCTTGTTTTCCAGGCTGTGGGCTGAGTTGTCCTGAGGGTGGGTGCCTGCCTGTGTTCTGGAGAGGAGGATGATGGCGTACCCTTGCATGGAGACGTTTGGGAGGCTGACAGCGCCAGGGTTAGTCCGCGGAGCGTGGAGGAGAAACGGCAGCCCACACCCTCCTGCCACCATGCTCTGCAGAATGTCTCTGTTCCCAGCTGGCACCTCGCAGTTCACGCTGTCTTCTTTCTGCCTGAAGGGTGTGGAAGCCAATCCTTCCTTAGGAAAGTTCTGGCTTAGGGGGTGGATTTCGCCTCCTTGGTTTCTGCAGGGCTCTCTTAGCTCCCTTCTGGGATGACCCAATCTGGATGTGCTGTTCTTTCTGGACCGTCTCTCCCGCTGCTCACCCATTGAAAGCCCTCCAGACCTGGAAGGAAGGTGGACCTTCTCAAGATCCCTGGCAGGGCCCACAGCCATCCTTCATCTTGCCTGGAAGGTCATCCTTTTTTCCATGCAAGCTATCCAAATCCCATGGACAGTCTTTTCCGGAAGCTCCTTGAGTACTCCAACCTTCCTTGGGCTCTGATTTATCTCAGAATCTCTGCCACTCACAGTGGATTCAGGGGCCTCAGACGGGGCCCTTTGGTTGTAATGAGAGTGATCTTGTTTGTCGCGTGGGCAGTGGGGGCGGGGGCATGTTTGGCATCATTTCCTTTGGAGAGCCAACATTTTATTCCACTGTAATCTGTGCATTTCAGTTAAGCCTGGCCCTGCTTCCTGGCCCATGGATGGGGTGTGACCCGGGCCTGGCCACTCTGAGCGTTCCATGCCCCTTCCCCTCCACAATAACGGGTACAGAGATAGACATGGGACCATCCCAAGCCAACCCTAGTCTTCCCTGGGACTTTCCCAGAGCTCTTGGGAGAGACGAGCTCCCTTCTCAGGGACCCACGTTTTATGGACAAGTAAGACCTGGTGTTGCTGGGGATCATTTTTACTTGAGAACAAAATCAGGACAACCAATGTCAAGATGTGGAAAGGGACAGATTCCTGGTAGCTTCCAGTCCCAGTGTGACTGAGGCCAGACCTCTCCTGTCGATCCTCCAGTTAAGAGAACCCATGGATGGCTTTTTGGGTTAGGCTGGTTGAGAGGGGTTCCTGGCAATCACAACTAGGAGTCCCAGCTAATTTTGCAAACAGGATTAAAAAACAAGAGCAAGGTTTAGCAGAAGGATACTGGGGGCTGGTAGATTCAAAAGAAGAACTAAACATGCAGACTCTAGGAAGGAGGAACCAACCAGCACCAGGTGTCTTGGCACCTGGAACCCAGGGAGTCCAGGTACCCAGGGAAGCACCCACGTGCTGGATCCAGTGGATTTCCAGTCTCACACAGGATTCCAGGAAGAGATCACCTGAGTGGCCCAGGCTGCGGCCGGGGAGCTGAGTGGACAGCTCCTCAGGGACCTCACTGCCCCAGGGGAGAGGTGTCCTAAGAGGAGGCTGAGCATCGCACGTCCAGATGTCTGCATAGCTTGGGACACAGCAGCAGACAACACAAGAGTCATTTTTTCTCTGGTTGGACTTGAATACCCTTGAGGGCTTTAGCTCAGAGGCCTGGCAGAGGGGCTGCCGTGCAGTGGAAGGAATGTCCGGCTTGGGGTCAGAAGTTCCTGGTCCTCCTTGGACAGGGGTGTCCTTCCACGGTGGGCATTTCTAACCAAAAGCTGAGACCATGACGGTGCTGCCCCCTCAGAGCTCCTGTGGTGACCGAGTGAGTTACACTAAGTCCGGTCCTCAGAACTACCCATTTCCACCCAAACTGCCGGCGTGCTCACTGGGAGCGTCTCTTCTCTCCTCCTCGCAGTGGCTGCAGGGCCACATCAGGGAAGCCTAGCTTGCCGCGTGAAGATGTGCTGCTCAGTGATGGAATTCCATCTTGACCTTGAGTTTTGAGGCCCGTGCTCCCCTTTGAGAAACGTGACGACCTCAGTCTGTCCTGTGACATGAACTGAAATTCAGATACTGTGATAAAACCAACCAAAAATGTGGTTGTAGTCAAGCTGCAACTGACATCCATGGGGATCCCAAGGTGCAATCATGTTCTTGAATTGGTCTATAATAATTCAAAAAGCTAAGTTTTGATTCAAAAAATAAAAAAAGCACACATTTCCCTCAATTTTAAGTACTAGGAGCAATGGGAGTGCAGGGGTCCAACAGTCTTGGCTTGGAGGTTAGACTTCATCATTGCCAATTATTTTCTGAGTAACCTCGGGTAAGTCCCTTTACCTTTTGAGCCTCAGTTTTCCCGTCTGTAAAATGGGAATAATAATAGCCTACCTTCGTGAAGTTAAATGAGTTAATGCATTTAAAGTTATTAGAATAGGTTGGCATGTAGGAAGTATGCAATAAATCTTAGCTCTTATTACTGCTCCCAATTAGTAAAGATTTGGACATGTGTAGCACTTTAAATGCCTAAATTGTGTGTGCTCTCTCAGGAATAAGCTACATCCTGAATATAAAAAATCCCCATGCCTAGGTCTGAAGCCATTTATAGCAATTCCTGTTTCCACTGTGGATTTCAGTTTTGCTGATACGGAGGGAAAATTTCAAGCCCTCTGCTGTATAAATTTAGTTAACATTTTATTGCTCGTGACTCTTTTATCACATGACTTTTGTTTCTCATTAAGTCAGTGAATGAGATTTACTAATAAGGCAAGTAAAATCTAATTAGGGCAGGGGCCCTTTCCTGAAGAATTAGTTCTCCTGCTGACCAACAGATGTTGGGAATTCAGGGTGAGTAATGCGGAGTATCCTTTGCTGCTTGGAAACACTGAACCCGCACGCACTCACTTTGCATGTTGCACAAAAGCTGGTATAATTTTCATAGGTTTGTTTCCTGAAAATGAATATTAGTTGCCTCAAGGATCAAAACCAAAAATAGATATAAAGGACAATGGAATTGCCCTGGCAATGAAATACATGTATTAAATGCAACTTGGCAATCCATACTCGTTGGGTCTTTTATGAAAAGAAGAGATTTTTAGATTAATGTTAGGGTTTTTATTTCCTTTTTGGCTATTTAAATGTTCTGCTTCCAAGGCATAAGAAAAGTTAATTTATCTCAATCTAGTACCAGCATATTGTTTACACCTGTCCAAGTGTGTGTTCTCACACACATACACATACCTGTTGGGACTAAAATTACTGTTGTGTGTTTCCAGAACTGGTCTTCCCCCTGACTATCGAAGAGACTTATGATTTATTTTTCTTCCTAGGTTCTTTCCCTATTTCCACTCTGTTTTGACCTTAGCAGCCTTTGGTGCTTAATGCCTTTCCATTAATTCATTAAGTGCTGCAAAACAGTGAAGTTCTGATTCTGTCATTTCGTTTTTGTTTATTAGCTGGAGTAAGTTTATACAGAGATGCTTCCCCTTGTCTACTATTTGGTTACCCAGTGGTACAGTTTGTACAGGAAAGAGAGGATAAATGATTGAGTCTTTCATTTTATTTACCTAGTTGATAAATTGATTGCTTGCAATTCTCAAAAGGTGATCAATTAGTTATTTTAAAAAAAATCATTGTGAACTTGTAGATTTGAACATAATTAATGAGTTTCACCCCACTGCAATTCAATGGCTAAGGACCCAGCTTTGGGTCTGCATATGCTTATGAACCCATGGGCCAGTCATAACCTTCCCAAGCCTCAGTTTTCACTTCTGTGAAGTGGGACCAATAAGACACACCCTCTAACATAATTGTTTGAAATGCGGTAACGTCTGTGGGTGTTTAACAAAAAGCCTGGTATATAAGAAGTGCTACATAAATATATATTCTTTGTCGTTGTCATTGTCATTATTGAGATAGAAAGGTTAGCCACCCTTAGAGCAATTATTCATGCAATTGTTTCATTATCTTTCTCCCCTACCAAGCTGCCAGTTCCATCAGGCCATCACTTGTGTCTGTTTTGTATGAAGATGAAAGAGCAGTTTTCCCACTGGTGGTAGACAGAATAATGGCCTCCAAGATGTCCATGTCCTAATCCCTGTACCTGTGGATATATGACCTGACCTGGCAGAAGGGACTTTGCGATGTGATTAAGTTAAGGACCTTGAGATGGGAGATCATCCTGGATTCTCCAGGTGGGCCCCTATATAAATAATTCCAGGTAGCGTTAGATTGACAGCAGGGCAACACAGGGGAGAGGGTATCCCAAGGAGATTAACCCAATCTAGGGCTCAGTCAAGGCAGCCCTGAGAGTTAGGTTCAAGGTGAGACTCGAAGGATGATGGAGTTGGCCCATGAGAGAAGGGGAGGAGGAACATGCCAGGCAGACCGGAGGGCAAAACCCAGTCTAATTCTCGGAACAGATGGCGAGGTGGTGTCAGTTCCCCATTATACAGACGAGAAGACCGTGTCTCAGAGAGAGAGATTGCTCATGGGCCCAGGCAGCGCTTTATACCCGTAGAGACACAGGAAAGAAACACTGGGGGTTTATGTGAACCCTATATGCCTGCTCCTGCCCAACCTGGATCCAGAAATATTGTGGTCCCGTCTCTGAGTGCAGTCACCCCTGAAGCTGCCGAGTCCAGCAGGGGAGGATTTGGGAGGGATGGTGGATAATAAGGCTTGAGGAGTTGGTGTGAGCAGGCAGACACGGCCTGGCCGAGGCCCAGCCGCATCACCTGGAGCCACAGGGCTGAGCTCCTACGTGGGCCTCAGAAGAGGAAATAGTCCCCCAATTGCTTCAGCCACGCGAGACATTTGTCCGTCTGTGTTTTCCTTGCAGTTACTGAAATCCTCTGGCTCATGTTTAATGCTGCTTCCAGCTCGATTTTCCTTAGAACATTGAAACCTCACTTTTCGCTGAGCGATTTTCAGTTTGAGACCAGTGTCAAATTAGAGGCCTCCCCCCTGGCAGGGCCTGGCAATGGGGACTCACACCTACTCAGGATATTCAATCCACTTTGTTCTGCTCGGCACAAGCAACGCAGTCAGAAAATCCCGATTTATGGTGCTGCTCAGGCTTCCTGTTACTTTAAACCTTGAGCTTTCAAGCCGCACCCTGTGTCCCTGGCCAGCGCAGCTGCCTCCTGACACCCCCTGTACCGCCGGCCATGCGCTAATGTAATGTCAAGAGTGGAATAATTGACTTTCCAGGGCTTCGAATCATCCCGGACCTCATTCTCTCTTTTTCAAAACAATTGAGCTTAATTCACATGACATGAAGCGTGTTAAAGTGTACAATTCAGTGGCAATTTTAGTGCATTAAGCACAACCAGCACCTCTATCTGGTTCTAAAATATTTCCGTCACCCCAAAAGGAGACCCTATACCCATCAGCAGTCACTCTCCCCTCCCCTCCCCCGGCCCCTGGCGACTACGAATCTGCTTTCTATCTCTACGGGCTTGCCCACTGTGGACACCATGTAAGTGGAATCATGCAACATGTGGTCTTTTGTGTCTGGCTTCTTTCATTTAGCCTGTTTTCGAGGTTCATGTGCCTTGTACCACATATCCGTACTCAATTCTTTTTTATGGCTGAATAATATTCCATGGTATTGTGACTACAATTTGCTTATTCATTCATCCATTGGTGGATGTTTGTGCTGTTTCTGTCTTTTTCGTTACTGTGAATAATGCTGCTATGAACATTCATGTACAAATTTTTGCTTGAGAACCTGTTTTCACTTTTCTTGGGTCTGTACCCAGGAGTGGAATTGATGGGTCATATGCTGATCCTGTGTTTGATTTTTTGAGGAACCTCCAGGCTGTGGAGGCTGGGAGAGCTTCCTGGGGGAGGTGATGTATAATTTAGGAACCAAGGGAAGAACAGGCATCCCCGGAGGTGGTGTAGGTGGACAGCGCAGCTCAGGGAAAGTGGCAAAACCCAGCTTTTGGACGCTTGTCCCTGACCTCCTGCTCTAGTCTACCCAGACTTTTCCCTCCCAGTGCCAAGGGCACCCATGTCCGACCACGTCCAGGTCCCCCTGCAGGACCCACTCGGGAGAGGTGTCAGCATCCCCAAGGAAGGAGGTCTTTCCCTGGCAGAGCATCTGGGCCTTCGGGGTGCTCCCTGCAGCCGGCTGCATCCAGGCAGGCGGGCCAGGGTTCCTGTCCCTGCCGCACCATTTCCACCCAACCCCACGCTGGAGTGGAAGGGACTTCGGGGCCCCATAGATTTGGGTTCCAGTCATGGTTCTGCCATTTCCTGAGCTGTGTGGCCTTGAGCAAATGTCTCTGCCACTCTGACCCTCAGTGTCATCATCTAGAAAATGAAGAGAATCACACCAGGTAGGGAGGGCTCACCTAGTGGGGACCCTCCTGAGCTCTTGCCAAGTACCTCACAGACAACGGCTCATTAATCCCACAGCACTGCGAGGCTGTGCTAGTGTTCTCCACACCTTACAGATGAGCAAACTGACCAGCAGAGAGGTTGGGACATCTGCCCAAGGCCACACCCTTGGTAAGTGGCAGAGCTGGGCTCCGAGCCCTCACCCTCTTAATTCTTACGCTGTGCTTCTTCATGGTGACTGTCATCATTTGTGTCATACTTTCTTAAGAAATTTCTACTCAAAGGAGGACAGAACAGGATAATAAACTTATCACGCCCCACTCCAAGCCTCCGAGTGTCCAGTCCTGCCCCCAACACAGGTCCAGCCACTTCCCTTCCTCTTGGTTACGTTTGAAGCAAAGCCCAGACGTCCATCATGTCATCAGTAAATATTTCAGAGTGTGTCTCTAAAAGGCGACTGCGTTTTTAAGTGTTTGTCTTCCCCTCTGCACTGTGTGTTCTTTTCACATCTGAGACTTGGAGCACAGGCCTGACCCGGAGGGCACTTGCCAAGTGCTTGCTGAATGGTGAGCGGGTGAGGGCGTGAATGAACCAGCACCAGGAGCCGTTTCCGTGGATCCTCGTGTAGGAGGTCACTCTTACCTCCCCACGAGCTAATCAGGAGCCCTCGCTTCCCTACCCCTGGAAAAGCCAAGACCTCCCTGGAAGCGCAGGCCTGGAATCCCTCGGTGGAAGTAGGTGACACTTTTCGACACGGCTAAGCACTCACAGGCCTCAGAGAAACACACCGTGTGTGTACCCAGAGCCTCGTGTCCAGCCCGGTCGGAGGCCCTGCCCAGAGGGCTTGGGAAGCTGCTGCCCACGCAACTGGGGCCACATTGGACCGGGGGTGGAGGACCGGCCCACCCGCTCTGCAGCCCCTGTGGCCCACACGTGGTGGGCTGGGCCGGAGGGAGCCCCTGTGTCTGTCTGGAGGGGCGGCCGCCTGTGTGGCCTGAGCGGTCCCGCCAGACTGTGTCCCCACCTCAGCAGCTGGTCGGGAGCTTGTGGTTCTCCGTTCCCCAGGCACCCATGAGGGCATCACTGCACCTACGAACTTGCAGTGGAGGGCAGAGTGAGGGAGAGTGTGCATCTTCCCAGGCCAAATATCTGCTTGTCTGCGTTCTTTTAAAGCCCCCTGATCCCTCGTGAAACACCAGCGACCTCGGCCGCTGGCTTTGGCCACTGTCTCCAGAATATGTCTCCTCTTTGCTCAGTGTCTTCATCCTGTCCAGTTCTGTGACCCATATTGGCTCCTGCTACTCAGTTCAGGCTAAGACTTCCAATTTTCCACAGATATTGATCTTTGGGATTCAGGAATAACATATCAAAATTCCTGGGAAAATGCAAGAACTTCTGAAATCATAAATTATGTAATATTCTACAGCCCTTACAGTGATTCAAATAACAATGAGAGACCATGATAGTAAATGGTTAATCGTTTTTCTGGGACTGGATTATATGAGAAGTTTCAGAGTTTTTTTAAATTAAAAAATACAATGATAAAGCATAGTTTATTATTGTTTTAAATCAATATATTTTGCCAATATTACGTAACTCAATCATAGATAGCATTTCACATTAATTTGCACCTGATTCAGATGTATGATAATAGAAATTATTAAAAATAAGACATATTAACACAAAATAAAATGTCAAATAAAAATCATTTAAAAATTGCAGTACTGCAAATATTTAGTAATTAAAATTTATCGGTCTTGATGATGAAATTTAAAAAACACAGTCCAGTAATGGCCCTATCTGAAGGTCTTGATTTTTGTTTTGTAACAGATAATCCAGACTTAGAAAATTTTCCTTTATTTGGCATCTACATTGGTTGAATGGCTGAGTGCATCCAAAATCATTTGCAGTTTGGGCGTTAAGTGCATGTTGCTTTATGTAAATTAAATTCCTTTTTTAACAGTGAAAAAATTTTGTCCGCTGGCCTGGTTATGGTTCTGCTGTTGAAATTGGCTTTAGCACATTTGTGTAAGATCAGTTTCTGATTTCACTTGGAGTGCTCCACAGTGACACCCACCACTTCTGCTTGCATCTCTTCTGTTGAAGTTTTTACAAAGATCGGTACCCCGGAGCAAAAGTTCTTACACCGGAAATAATGCCGAGTTCAGATCGTCTAGAAACGTTAGCAGGGCTGCACAGGATCATGTCAAAATTACCAATTTAAGGCCTTAGTTTGCTTCCATAAATTGTTATTTCTTGGAACACCGCTCATGGGATTTGAACGTACGCAAACTTATTGATATTTATGTTATTTGCAAGAATGACCCACCCCAATGGCAGAGCTCACAGTTATAAGAGGACTGGCTAGTGGGCACCACTTCTCCCCTCGTGTTCCTGCCCCAGTCCCTGGAAATGTTGGCTTTACCCTCAGGGCTACTCCCGGTCTGCACCGTCATCTCACACCTGGCTTATGGTAACAGCCTCCTGGTCTCCTAGTGCTTGCCCTTCCACCGTCCACCGCTGCCCTTTCTCCAGCAGGCCGGGTCCTGCAGGGTCAGACACCGTAATGCTCACATCCAGGAGACACCAAGAGTGACCAGATGGGTCGGGTCAACCCTCCAAAGTTTCAAAACTTTTCAGTGGTATAGCGCACACTCTCTCTCTTTCTCTCTCTCTCTCTTCCTTCCCTCCCTCCCTCACTCCCTTCCTTCCTTCTTTCCTTTTAAATTAACACAGTTTATTTTTTGGGAAGTTTTAGGTTTACAGGAAGTTGAGCAAAGAGCACAGAGAGTTCCCATACACAGTTTTCCCTGCTATTACCATCTTGCATTCGTGTGATGATTTGCGACAGGAGATGAAGTACCAGTGATGGGTTATTACTAACGGAAGTCTGTAGGGTTCACTCTTGGTGTTGGGCGTTCTGCGGGTTATCCACCTTCCAGTGTCAGATGGAACAGTTTCACCTCCTAAACATCCCCTTGAAGAAGGTGGGTGGACCTTTTTAAAAAATGCCATCTGTACGTAAATGTCCTAGCACAGTGCCTGGCATACACCAGACACTCAAAGACGGACTGCAGCCTCTCCTAATGGGGGCGACTCCTCCCAGGTTCTAGACCCACCCAGGACCCACTGTGTCCACTAGATCACCCTGTCCCCTCCATGGGCCTTGTCAGCAGGAAAGAGCCATGCAAAATGGGGCCACCAGGCCTGTGTTCTCAGTGCTCAACGCCATGCGGAGCGGCCGCTCTGACTCCTCCTGTGAAAGGGTGGCTTGTGTGGTTGTTGACTCTGGGTTGGTCGTTAACTGCCCCACCGGGTCCTGACATCACAGCTCCCAGGCCAGGCAGCTCAGGCAGAGATCTGCCACCGATGATGGGGGCATAGAAACAAGGAGGGACAACGGGGCCATTGAGCTCGAGCACCTCAAATAGCAGTGATGGTGTCAGTTCTTTGTGGCCGCTTGTCTAGAAGGTAGCTGGAGTCCGGCCGTCCTCACTCCTGCATTCCTTCCCAAGGGAATCAGCCAGGAGGGGGGCCGAGGGCGTCTGCAGCAAGGTTGCCGCAAGTTTCGGTGCAAATGTGGATGAGCTGAAGAGGCGAAGTCATCTGTGGTTACAGGGAGTGGTGGGCGTTTGTTCAGTTACGCACTGCTGCCTAACACGCCACCCCCAGATTAGTGGCGTAAACAATGACTTTGTGTTTCGCACTGTTCTGTGGGCTGCCTGGTGGTCCCGCTCACGCGGTGTCCTGGGGTTACTCGCGGGCTGCGTTCAGCTGGGAGCTCTGTGGTGCCCTCCGCGCGGGTGGCCCCGTCCCTCCTAACGGTGGCTCAGCCCCTGCCCCCCTCAGGGGCCTCCCTCACCAGGGACCCCTCTGCTTCCTTACAGCGTGGCTGCTGCAGTGCGACCCCACCTCACGGCGGATTAGTCTTTGGGGGACTTCGCCGCGGTCGTGCCCCGGGCTCCTCTGTGTGGGCTGCTGCGGGGTCCCGTGTCAGGCAGGCCGGGGCTCGCCTGCTCCACTTGCAGCCCGCGGCTTGCCCTTCACTGGGCGCCGGCTGGCCCGAGGGCCCGAGTTTCTTACACGCTGTTAGTCAAAGGCACATCCGTCATCCATGGTGTCGGGACGGGGACGTTTGTCACCTGACAACACAGGAATGTAATCGGTAGATCAAAGCCTTCTTCCCATCTGAGATGAGGACACTGGCAAGAGAATAAAGTCTTTGTTTAACAAGGAGCATCAAAGCTGATGTCATGAAGCATCGTGTGTCGTTCAGAGAAGCACTAGCTCACTGTCCCACTTGGTGGTGCAGGGAGACGGCCCCATCCTCTGCTCTGCCTTCACTCGGGCGTCTTCTGGACGGAGCTCGGGGCGGGGGACCTGCCGGGAGCCACGCAGGTTGTGAGGCCACGTGTGTGTCACACGGGAGTTGGGAGCGACTGGAATTCACTGAGTATGTCACCCTCCCACATGTCACTGTGGGTGCATCGCATCACCTCCCTGAGCCTCAGGTTCCTCACCTGTCACATGGGGATCCGCACGGCCCCTGACTTGTTTGGTGTCTGGGAACTCTCCGTCAGACTGCAAGCTCTGGGGGGCAGGGGTCCCCTCTGTCTCGCCCATCAGTGTTCCCCAGCTCCATAAATATTCAGTAGTTAGGGTACTGCTATGACAGAAAGTTGGCACTCAGCATTTATCATCGTCATCATTGCTATTGCTATTATTACGCTTTCTTTCACGTTCGCTGAGGACCTCAAACACCCTCACAAATCCATGAAGCCATTTGGCACTCTCTGGCGGGGGTCAGCAAACCAGGGCCTGAGGGCTACATGTGGCCCCCCATTTGCTTTTGTGAATAAAGCTTTATTGGAGCCCAGCTACGCCCATTCATTTATCCGGCATCCATGGTTGGTTTTGCGCTGCAGCGCCAGAGACCATGGCCCACAGAATCTAAACTGTTTACTCTCTGGCGCTTTCCAGAAAAGTTTGCTGGCCCTGGTCTAGGGCCTACAGCCAGGAAGGGGTGACGGAGTGCAGGCTCTCTGGTCCTCTCTTGCTGAGGACAATATTTAGCCCTGACGGTGGGCTGAGAGGAAGAGTGAGGGAGAAGAAGGGGGCTGGGGAGGAACAGGAGGAAGAGGTCAGGGAGGAACGCGGCCCTGAGCGGGCTTCACGCTCCCTCTGCTGAGGACACTGCAGAACTGGCTGGAGATTTCTCTCAGCTTCCACTCAGTCCCACTCAGTTGTTCTCGTGATGTGTGTGCAGCTTCATCTGGAAAGAATATGGGGGGAGAAGCCGGAGGGCCGCTGGGAGAGCTGTACCCTCTCTTTTCTACCCCTGAGTGCCTCCTCTCTCCACACGGCCTGGGGGGGCCCGTGAGACAGGCCTGCGTGGGCAGGTCACCTGTCTACTTGTGGGGTGAATGGACGGGCTCCTTTCAGCCTCTCCCAACCCACAGCCTGGGGACTTCTTCTCTCTGCCAGCTTTGGATGAAATATTAGGGAGGGAGGTGCGTGGTTGGCTGTCACTGGGGGAGAAGTCCCAGCCTGGCTCGTGGACGTGGTCATCCCAGCCTTCTTGGGGTCTCTGCCAGCTGCCCAGAGCCAGCTGCCTCGGTTTACCTGCCCCCACTTGCTGAGCGGAGTGGAGCGTTGGCTCCTGGCGCCATCCTGGATTCCCCTCTCTTGTTCTCTCCCTCCTGGAAATCTTCAGCTCCATGCCTCTCCTGCCAAGCGGAATGCTGCTTCTGGCCTGCTGCGGGGCCAGCTCTCCTCTGGCTGGCCAGTTCACAGACTGCTGTCTCCACTGAACCACCCACCACGGTCCGACACACAGGAGCTCAGAAGCGTCATGTAAAATAAGAAATATAAGCCACGGTGACCCTTTGTCCCGAGGAGATGGGGAGAGAAAGCCCACAGTCCAGGAAATAAGAGCCAACAACATTTCTAGCTGGAGTCTCATTGTCTGACTGCTTTAGGTGCTCAGCTAAGCGGGGGGCTGCAGGGCCGGGCTGGGCAGTGAGGCCCTGGAGGTGGGGTCACTGGGGTGGGGAGAATATGGAGGGATTGGGGACCTGGTAGGACGTGGTGTCGTGGAGAAATGCGGTGACCGAGGGGCTTAGGGGCGTGTTGACAGAGGTGCCGTGATTGTGTCCGCCCAGGGATGGAGGCTGCTAGTCACCAGGCATGTGGGCGGGCAGGAGTCAGGGAGCCGGGTCCTCCTCTTTCTGGTGGCACCGGCGTTTCATTTTGTAAATCACTCATGGCTGACTCAGGTTAGCAATAGCTGCAGACACTCGTGGAATCCGTGATGACTAAAGGGCCGTACAATGTAGAATCGTAATGGAACGAACTCTGGACTGGAAATCAGGAGCCCTGGGTCCAAAGTCTGGCACCGCAGTTCTGTGTGCCAGTTATTTCCAATTGATTGCTGAAATAATTGAGGCTCAGAGAGGGCAAGTGTCTTGCTTAAGGTCACAGAGCTTATTATATGGCGGCAAGGGGGATTTGAACTTAGATAGGCTCTTGGGATTAAAGAACCTTCCTTGTTGCCCATGGAACTGGGGATGAAGCCCCCGAGTCCTTCTTATTAAACACAGACATCCTGGGAATCTTTAAAGCAACTTTACAGATATATATTTTACATAACATTCAGCCATTTCAAATGTACAATGATTTTAGTAACTTCACGAAAAAAAGTGGTGCAGCCATCTCCATGAGTGAGTTTTAGAACATTTAGACATTTTTGTATCTTCATAAACATTTTAGAATCTGCTTATCAATTTCTGCAAGTAAAATAAAAGCCCTGTGACATTTTGATAGGAACTGCACTGAACCCATAGATCAGTTTGGGAGAACTGTCATCTTAACAATGGTGAGTGTCCTAATCCATGAACGAGGACCGTCCCTCCGTTTATTTACGTCTTCTCTGACTTCCTTCTGCAGTTTAATAATTTTCGCTCTCCAAGTCTTGTACTTTAAAAAAACATTATTCCGAAGTATTTCATTTTTGTGATGCTGTTGTGAATGGAATTGTATTCTTAGTTTTATTTTTGGATTGTTCATCACGAGTGTATAGAAACAAAACTGATTTTTGTGCATGGATCCTGTGTCTCATGACCTTGTGTTTAGTTCATGTGAGTGTGTGTGTGTGTGTGTGTGTGTGTGTCTGTGTCCTCTATATACAGGATCATGTCATCTATTAGTAAAGTTAATTTTGCTTCTTCCCTTCCAATCGGGATGCTTTTATTTCCTTTCCTGGCTGATGGCACACCCCTGGGAATTTGCCTGTGCGCCTCAGAGAGGTGTGACCACTCAGCCTCTGCTGGCCATTGGCTCCTCCTCCTTCAGCCTGAAATTCACGCTGAGGTTGCCAGCCACGCCCACTCCCACCCTCAGAAGTCCGGTGGAGTGGCTGGGTTTGCACCCTGGCTTCATCGTTTACTGGCTTTGTGGCCTCGGGAAAGCTGTTAGCCTCTCTGTGTCTCGGCCTCCCATCTCCCAGGACTGTGTGGGTCAATCTGTTTAGCACAGCGACTCCTGGCACAGAGTCTCCCCTTGGCACGTGTAGGCTGCTTTTATCACCCCAGTGGTTCAAAGGTGGACTTAGAGCAGGTCGAGATCTTTGCTGATTTAGAATCTTATTATCTCACTACACCTCACTTTGTATGTGAAGACACTGAAACTGAGAAGGTCAGGACCCCGAGACCCTGCTCTCCTGACGGTCATGAACCCACCCCGGTGACTGCAGGGTGGCCTGAACCCACCCTGGATACTTTTCCTTTTGGATTTCATTCCTGGTCTTCCAGTCCAGCACCCCCGCCCGCCCATATTTAAAACGGATTATATACTGCAACACATAAACACAATTAAATTATAGCCGTCTGGGTATCTTTCCATCCAAACAGGGGCTCGTTGTCTGCTGTGAAAGCCATCGTCGCCCGCCTGACCGCGTTCTGGCTTGCGTCTCCCGAGATATTGCTCCATGATAAATCGCTGGGTTGGCCTTTTTCCCTAAAGGAAGGCTCACAGGCCTCCTCCTGCCCTGGCCGCAGGCCTCCCTCGGCCCCGAGTAGGGTCCTGACTCTCACTCAGAATCCCAATGGCCTTGGGCGAGTTGATTCACGCCCCCGAGCCTCACTCAGTTCCCGCTTGTGTCAGCAGGTGAAGAGACACCCTCTACACGATCGGGCTTTCCGCTCGTACTCCTGGGCCTTATGCAGCGCTTGGTGTGCGGTGGATGTTAAACAAACATTTGTTAATGGAAGGGAAACAAATTATTTTTAGACCTTCACTTCCCTGAAATTGCAATTTCAAATAAGGTAGTCAGGAAGGCCTCTGGAGACCATGAACCTTGAGGTAGGACGTGAAGAGCGTGATGGAGGGACCTGCATGGGTTTCTGGGGGAGGTGATGGGGATAGAACTTTTAGGATGAGTCCCCACACTGGGATCCTCAGCTAACCAAACTGAGAGGCTCAACCCCAGAGTCTCTCAAGGCAGTTGTGCAGGGCAGGGGGCTGGGTAGATAGAGGACGACCCCAGAGCGCTCTGCCAGGGGTCTTGCGTGAACAAGAGCAGCGCCTGCTCAGCTGCTTCTCAGGGGGCCTCGAGCGTCAGGAATCGAGAGAGGGTGCGGGGCAAGCTCGGGCCTGGTCTAGCTTCTCCAGCAGCAGAGGAAATAGAGCCGGGGATGCCCAGTAACACGGTAGGAGTGTGCACCTCTGTGACACCCAAGCCCCAGCCCGCCCTTGTAGTATGGCTGCCCAGGCGGGAACAGGCGTGTGGGGGTCCCTCTCACTCTGGGCGGCTGCTGAAGGGGCACACGAGGCTACCGGGGAGGGAGGGCCCAGTGGGCTCGCCAAGGCCCAGTGTGCCGGCTGAGCTGCGCCCCTCACCTGCAGGAGGGTCCACAGCCAGGATTTCTGGAAGCCCCGCGTAGGACCCTCCGTGCATGCCGGCCACCTGCAGGCCAGCGCCCGGCGGATGGGAGTGCACTTTTCCATCCTGGCTTGTGAGCCCCCGTGTGTCACCACCCTTTCGTTGGGTGTTGGTGTTACTCCTGAGTGGAAGAGAAGCTGGTTTCTGACCCACGAGTGGTCTCCTGCCCTTTTTGTCTCTCTTGGGGCTGCAAGTCAGGGCCTGGCTTGGCTCAGCTCAGCTGGGCCTTGAGTGCACTCAGGGCCGCTGGGAGGAGCCGCCAGGAAAGCGGAAGCGTTCGCTAAGGTGGAGAGTTCCTGGCCTGGGCTCTTTCTGAGGCCCATTTGTTGGGGAGAGGAAGCTGGTGGCTGAAACCAGAGCCGTTGCAGCCGGACGGGTGAGAAGCAGCCTCCCAGGCACACAGGCCCTCAGTGTGGGCGAGGCCGGTGCCAAACGCCCTCCTGCGGAACTGGGGCTTGGCAGCCTGGGTGGCGCGCTCAGGTGGTTACAAGGCTGGGGCTGGGTAGGAGACTGCTGACGAAATGTCACTTTGGGGAGGGGGTGGGGCTGGTGGAAAAGGACTCCTTTGGTGTCTGAGGAATAAAGAGGCTTTTGTGCGAGGGCTGGCGACAGACGCTGATTCTCCACAAGGCGGAAGGACACACACTCCTGCCTTTCGAGTCTAGCCTTGGTCAGAAGGCACGGATTTTGGCCCACTGCCACTTCTGGACAGGTCCAGAGTTAAGGCCGCAGGCCCCTGGTGACCTAACTGGGACCCCAAACCCACAAGCCACCTCACAGGGCTGACCCGGGACAGAGGGGAGCCACAGGCTCTGTGGCCTTGAGCAGCAGGGCGGTCACACCGTAGAGATGGCAGATTACGGCATCGAGGACTTCTCTGGAAATCTAGAGCTTCCAGACCAGGACACCCGCCTCCTCTCACCCACGCCCAATATCAGCCATAATTTGTAAGATCCAAACACCTCAGGTTCATCTTTTCTTTTCTAAAAATACATTCATTTTTCGTGGACTTTACTTTTTTGAGCAGTTTTGGGTTTACAGGAAAGTTGAGTGGAGAGTGCAGAGTGTCGTTGTATCCTGTCCCCCAGTGTCCCTTATTACTGATGGCCTCACTGGTGTGGTGCATCTGGTACACTTTTTTCTGGCTTTACACACATGATAGACTTATAACATTGTGTAGGTTCCGGGCGTACCATGTGATGATTTGATACACGTGTATGTTGCACAGTGATCACCACAGTAAGGTTAGTTAACACCTCCATCACCTCACATGGTTATGATTTCTGTTTTGCGGTGAGAAGGTAAGTACATAATACAGTATCGTTAGCTCTAGTCACCGTGCTGTGCACTACATCCCAGAACTTACTCACCTTCTAGCTGGAAGTCTGTACCCTTTGACCAGCATCTCCCCATTTCCCCTGCCCCTGACACCAACATCCTACTCTTTGCTTCTATGAGTTTGGCTTTTCAGATTCCACATAAACGTTGATATCATACAGTATTTGTCTTTCTTTGACTGATTTCACTTAGCATAATGCCCTCCAAATCTTTGCTGCAAATGGCATTATTTCACTCTTTTTTGAGGGCTGAGTAGTATTCCATTCTGTATATATGTACCACATCTTCTTTATCCATTCCTCTGTCCGTGGACACTTAGGTTGTTTCCATGTCTTGCCTGTTGTGAATAATGCTGCAGTGAACATGGGGTGCAGATCTCACTGAGATCCTGATTTCATTTCCTTTGGATATATAAGGTGGGTTCATTTTACATGTTAATGCTTTTCCAATCCACTGGGAACAATTGGATAAAATTCATCTAGGCCGATTGTTACACACAAGCCATCTCAAGTACAGGCACACTTATAAACTAAACGAAAAAAGAAACTTCAGGACTGCTAAGTCTGTAGCGTGTTTTTTGCCAAGTAACAGCCTCTCCGTTTGGGGAAATTGCCTACACTTTCCCTATACTCTTTTCTTTAAAAAAAGGAAAACAATTAAGACACAGAATTCAGAAGTACCTAGTGAATTCCAGGTCAGCAATTTAATGTCAGATATGAAGCCATTTCCTTGTAGACTCTCTGGTCTGTGGCGCTGGTTCCCTCCGGAGAACAGACAGCAGGCGATTCTGGCCAGACCTGGGACCGCTGCTTTCCAGCGACTTCCCTTGGTGGATCGTCACTCTGCCTGTGGCGGGATCTGCTCAGGTCCGTAAGGCTTGTGGCGAGTTGCTTCCGTCGATGGTGTTTGTGGTCCAGGGGAGGTGCTTTCTGTGAAATTAACTGCAGACAGTGGCGTGGGGGCTGGACTCCTCATAGCGTGTTTCTAGAGCTACATCATTTTCTTCTAAATGAATGTGGCCAGAGGAAAACAAAAATAAGGCAAATTCGAAGTGTGTGGCCTGAGCTGCCCCTTAAATGCCAGGAGTGAGAGGGCTGTGTCCAGAGAGGCCGTTGTGTGATCAGCACACGAGCAGAATCAGAGGGTTCACCTTGCGCACCGGAAGGGGGCTTGGCTGGACCAAAGAGAAGGCTCGCCTCTGATGTCAGCCTGGAACCGCTAACTGGTGGAGGAGACACGGGACAGACCAGCCTGAGGCTGCAGAGGGAGTGACTGGTGGAAGATTGCCATTTTTCTAACCCACACTGGTTGTCCCTGAGCTCGGGCACCAGTATTTTCTCCACGGAGCCAAAGTTGCACAACTGCTGTCCATGAGCATTTACTCCGAGCCCTCCCTGTGATGGGCAGTTTAGATGCCCGTCTCACGGGATCCTCTCAACAACTGCACAGCCCTAGGAGGCTGCTGTTACGATTATCCCCACTGTAAAGATGGGTAAACTGAGGTCAGAGCACTCAGTGACTCGATCAAGTCCACACGCCTTAGAGAGTCTCAACATACACGAGCACACTTGAGGCTCTCGAGAGTCCTGCGGGAAAAACCAACAGAACACCCCGCTTAGATGTCTGGAACCCGGCATTTCCTAATGAGAGCTGGGTGCAGATGAATTGTGCCCGGAGGCCCTCGTGGACGCGCATCTCTGCATGGGGCCGCTCACCTAAATGCCAGTTTAAGGCCCAGAAGGGCGGTGGGCGGGTTAGAAACACCGCCGCTGAAGCCCTCAGTGCAGTGCCGACTGTGCCGTCTTGATGACCAGTCTCGCTTTCAACCTTGCTGTGTTCGTTCCCTCCCCCGATGGACATCTGTTTGTGCAGCATTTACCATGTGCCAGGAGCTGCTGCCGTCGCGTCACACATTTGAACTCCTGTCACCCGCCTCGCAGTGCTGTGGGGCAGTCACGATTGCTGCTGCTTTGCTTAGGCCCAGAGACGCTAAGGAGGGTGCCCATGGTCACAGACAGCTGGCCGCTGGGATTTGGACCTGGGCCGAGCGGGGCATCTCAGCTGGCTGACCAGCGAGTCCCTCACTCGCTGCGTCCACCGAGGGCGTCGTCACAGGGCGGTCATTACCCCAAAGACAGATCGTGGCTGGCGGTCTAGCCGTCAGCCTCACACACCCCAGAGAGGCCAGGACGCGCCTGACTAAAATCCATTTAAGAAAATTAACCCTGCGGCTCTCGACCTGCTTTCAGTTCGTGGGCGGCAGGAGCTGCAAAGTTCTTAAAAGGTGCGAGGGTGGATTAATGGGGTCCATATGCCTGGGTTGAGAGTATCTTTGTGCTGGGTGGGCTTATCATCAAGCTTCTTAGGATAACAAAGGTGGGACAGTTCAAAAGACTGGCTCTCCAGACGCGGGGCTCTCACGGGGTCTCCCGCTCCAGCCCCGCTGAACAAATATTGTCGTCTTGCTGCTCCGCTTTGAGCCCAGGCCTTTGTCCCCCCCTCCCCGCCGCCTTTTTTTCTTTTCCTTTTTACCCTGACAGTGAAGCAGGACGTTTTGTGGGAAGCATCCCTGTAAAAGGACTGATTTATAACCCCATTTGGGAGTAAAACGATCTGTGATGCTCCATCCCTGGGCTGTGGGCGCCGTGGGATGAGCAGGGCAGGGGCTCGTCCAGCCTGACGGCTCAAGGCTGACAGCCCTCGGTGGAGGCACCTGCCTCATCTGCACAGCCCTGCCGGGGAGAGTGTCTGCTGGACAGACCAGCAGCTGGACTCCGGGCCGGGACACTGTCCTCCCAAGTGGCGCTGCCGCTCACTGGCTTGTTCTGTGAGAGACTCACAATCCATTGTGTGCAAACGCCCTGGGGGAAACACGCTTGTCCAGACTGGATGTCTATGATGCCTCAAAGATCAGACAGTCGCCACCTCTCTGCTTTGCTGCTACTCACCTTCTTCTAGCTGATACCTGAGCTGTGGTCTGTATTAGGTGGTTATTGTTTCCTGGTTTTGACAATGCACTTGACTTACAGATCCTCCTGTCTTGGTAAATGAGCATGTAAAGGCTCTGGGTGATCCAGTATTTGACTATAAATTAACTAAGACTCACTGACACCCACGGAGCACAAGGCTTTCCCCTGGGATGGGGTTAGTCATACTAGTAATAATAATGATAATGATGTTGCGTATTTGCATTGGATTCTGATGAAGGGTCTGTGTTTGGAGAGGAAGCCTTCTCCAGGAAGCCTCCTTGGTGCATGCCAACCTCAGAGTCAACTTTTCTCTCCTCCTTGCCGAACATCCAGTGGTTGTCAGATCCTGTTGCTTCTTCCTCCAGAACATTCTGAGGATGGGAAGTCCCCCAGTTCAGAGGAAGTGTGCTTCTCTGAGCCTCGGTTTCCAAACCCATAAAAATCAAGGAATTAATAAAAGTCTTTAAAGGGAAGCTTAGAATGAGTGATGAAGAGTCTTGGGTAGGTTGTGGCCCCAGGGAAGCCCAGTGAGACATGGCTTTCGTCACTGGCTGCTGTTGCTGCTGCTTCTCTGTGGAGCAACATTTGCCCGGACTGTTACGGTTTATTCATTTCCTGGGCCTGTTGCGAAGCCCTTCGGAGATCTTCTCGCCATATCTATCTAGCCTTTCCCTCCTCTGACTCCTTTCATATGTTCCTGGCCTTATCTTGGGTGCCCCCCAAAGCTGCGCCCTTGGGAGCTGGTGGTTTATTTGGGAGGTGGTGTAGGGTGCCAGGAGTGAGGGAGCGGGGAGGAGGAGGGTGTAAGGTTGAGGTCACTGGGGACAACGGGGACTCAGTCCTACCAGGACAGCCTAAGACGCTCACAGAACACCTCCCAGAGCTGTCTGCCCCGAAGACGGGGCCAGGGGTATTTGTCCATTGGTTTTCTTCCCTCGTTGGTCAACTCCTAACTTCCAGATGGTGCTCAGGGAGGCCGGAGGGGCCCCCTCCACAGCCTCCATGGCAAAGTGAGGACCTGCAGCCTCTGAGGCACGATGTGCTCAGCAGGAAGGGCCCCAGGCCTGTGTGGACAGTCCACCTGGCGTGGGCAGTCGGAGGAGGGGCTGGGTGGATGCGAGCTGGGGCAGCACATGTGCCCATGCCCCTCATGCTGGCTGATCGTCTCGGGGCTCTGGTCATGCCCCCTCCTGCTCATAAATCTGCTGGTCCCCCTTCTCCGCACCAGTGTTCCCCAGGGCTTGTCACAAAGAGCTGCTTGATCCAACAAGGCTGAGAAACACTGTGTTAAGCAAATGTGGATTCAATTCTCTACTGTAGGAATTCTCAGAGCCTTGATCCTGTTCACGAGCCTGGGATTTATTCAGAAGGAGGCAGGCAATAAAGCTTTCCCCCAATTTCCTGATTATAGAACTCTCACCTTATAGGTGCAGCTCACGGGACCCGAGTTTCCTGGGAGAAGTGCCAGTAGTAGAACTGCATCCAAAACCCTTAGTCTGAAACTCGAGACCCTTCGAGATCTTGGGGCCAGTGGTGTTTTCTAGTTGGAATTTCTGCCACCTCTCTTCCCATGTCGTCAACTCTGACAAAACTGGCTCTGCTTCACACTCCGTAATTTCTGACCTTGGAGCCTTTGCTCATGCTGTTCCTTCTACCTGGAATAGCATCTAATCTCCCGGATCAAGCTCTCCTTCAAGTCTCCACTCAGTTGCCATCGCCTCTCTGAGGCTGACTGAGATCCGGTGAAGCACAGAGCTGGCACAGAATGGTATTTGCAGCCCTTGAGACCCACCACCCACCCCTGTTCTGGTTTCTCACACACACGTCTAGTCTCCCTGCTAAGCCGTATGTGCTCCGGGGAAGGACTCGTGTCTGCTTTGCCAATCCTTGGTCAGTCCTCTCTCTAGCAGCCAGGCTCTGCTCTGCCACGCTGCAGTAACAAATAGCTCCCGGATCGCAGTGACGCAGCACAGCAAAAACCTACCTCCCACTCATGCCAAACCCACTGCAGCCTCAGGCAACCTTCCCGGGCAACCATCCTCCACGCGGTGACTCAGCGATTGAGGCTGATTACACCTAATTGCCCCATCCTTTCAACATGAGGCTTTCACATCTGCCACCAAGGGGAAGAGGGCACATGGCAACCAGCTTAAGGACCCCCCACCGCTCTTTACTGATTCGGCCTGGGAATCACCCACGTCACTGCGGCTCACAGACCTGCCAGAACCAGGCACGTGCCGCCCTCCCCAGGGGCAGGAGGGCTGAGAAGTGTAGTTTTCCTTGTGCCCCTGATAGTGTCTTGCACACCCACCTCCCTGTCCCTTGCCTGCACCCCACTCCAGCAAAAAGCTCAAAGCCCTGCTCTAGAAGGTGCCCTCAACCTGTTTACACAGTGGTGCGTAACTGCAAGGTGGCCTCTCCCTGTCTTTGGAATTCAGGGCCCTCACAACTGGAACCACTTACTGGGCATTTAAACACATGTTGTCTTGGCAGAGCCCTTGGAATGGCGTGTGTGGTTCAAATCTAGAACCGAAATGTGTCCCAAGAGATGCTTCATGAAAAGATGTTTCCCTGCCCAAATAACTGGGGAAACCCAGCTATCTATTTCTTGGAGATGCACAATGCACATAAGCATATTCAAGGCTCTGAAAAGCCCTGCAGTTAAAATATAAACACAGAAACCTGTATCAATTGCCTTAACCCAGCACTTCCCAAACCTCTACCTGCCTCGTGGGGTGGTAATGCAGGTTAATTTGATGATATGTACAATTAGCACTGTGCCTGGCAACTCACAAGCATTCAGTAAATGACAACTGGCACTGTTAACTCTCCCCAGGCCTCAGCTTTCCCACCCATAAAATGGGAGAGTTAGACACATGCACCCTATGTCTTCACCCCCCACATCTGCAGTGTGTCCGTATTTTCACGTCTTAGGGCTTGAATCATTCTGGGGCAGGGGTTTCTTGCGCGAATGCTTATATTCTCTTCTCTCGCAGAAGAAAATGTTTGAACTAGACTCATGGTTTTGGTCAGAGACTGACTTGCTGTGTGTCTTGCATAAACCACTTTCCTTTCTGGTTCTCATTTCTCTCATATCTAAAATTATGTGCTTGATTAAATGATCTCTAACATCCATTCTGTTCCTAAAAGTTAGGATGTCATGATTCTCTTCAGCACTGCCTAACCAGTTTGATTTCTGAGTTATTAGCATAATTCCGTATTCCCATTCCAGATTCTCTCTGCTTACCTGCTGAGATCTCTCAAGAATCTCACTTGTTCAGTAAGGAATTAGGTCCCTGGGAAAGAACATGCATTGTTGAAAATTCTTGCTAGAGTATAAATGCCTGATAGGGAACGATCTAGCCAGAAAGCCGTGTGATGGGGAGCAAAGGGTTAGAGTGAGGGAATGGCAGTGGGCTGGATGGGGGGAGAGGGCTGCCCCCGAGGGCTGGAAGTGGCATCTGGTCGGGTCAGTTAGCGTAAATGTAGTTTACTTCATCTGGGGATGGAAAAGTAAGAGGCAATTTAGCTCTGGTGATAGGGAGCACAGAGCCAGGAGTGGCCAGCGTGGAATTAATGGACACACCAAGCACTTGGAACTGGGCCTGGCATGTTTTTTGCAAGCCTCATCACTACAGAAAAGCAATTAGGAAATGCAGGGGAAGCTAAGAAGAAAAGTCACCTTCAATACGCCACTGCTGACACTGAGTGTGTGTCTTTGCATTTATGTTTTACCTGGTAGCTGTAGAAATAGGGAGCTGTGTGCAATCGCACGGGGTGTGCACTGCACAGCTCCATCCAGAGAGGTGAGGTTGAAAAGGCTCCCCCTAGAGGTGTGCAGTGTGCAACACGTATGCAGCAGTGGTAATATCCTCCATGACAGCCTCTTCCCACTTTTTAGCTGGGGTGTAAGCAAGTCCGTATTTCCTAGAACACACCTGAGGTTCTGCCCTCGGCCAGCTACTTGGCTCTTTGGGGGCTTCTCTGGGTATTGCCACCTTAGTTACCTCCAGGCCAGGGCTCTGGAAGAACAAAGCTGAAAGGGATTTGTTATTATTCTGCCCAATTAGTCTCTGATTAAAGGTTTAAAAGGTTTAAAAAGACAGGAGTGAGGGGGCAGCGGGAGGAAGAGGAGGGAGAGCGTGAGGGCTGTGTTTATGGAGCAATAAAAGGAACATTATGCTTCGAGGCTCTGCTAAATGTCTCCACAGAAGCCGACCCTCTTGCCAGCTAATTCAGGGCGTAATAAATACTAATCCCACAAAGGGGGCCCTTGGAAGCCATCGGAGCCCTATCTCCCTGTAATCAGAGCTCCATTAAGCGCCCGTCTTCCTGCACTCGGCGTCGTAGCCGACAGCCCTGCTGCCGGCCCCGTGCTAGGGATGTGGCAGCCTCGGAGCCGACCTGGCTGGCCCTCCCTCCACCTCCCCGCCCCCCTTGCTGCTCGCCAGCTGCCCTGTGTGCCGCCCGTCTCTGGGACACCCTTGCGAGGCCCCGGCTGCAGGCCGGCCCTCTGCTCCTATCACTGGCGCACTCCAGCGCTAGGTTCGGGTGGCCAGGGTGTCTCAGGAAGCCCCGTGGAGCCCCAGAAGCTCCGGGAGCTGTGCTAAGCCCGTCACGATGCCACCTCTTTCCCCTGCTGTCAGGGCCAGAATCTCCATCTTACAGCCGAGACAGGCCAGTGTGCGTAAGCCACCTGCCCCGGGGTTGCAGCCAGAAGTGATGGAGTGGGGCTTGGACCTGGGGCCCCTCTTAGCCCCTCAGCCACCTGCCGTAGAAGCTCCTGTTTGGAGAAGCCAGCACTCCCCCGCTGCAATGCATCCCAGAACCTTGCATCAAAATATGTATTTTTCCACTCCACAGGCATCCTAGCCCCCAAATACCCTCAAACATAGTTCTTGTATTGTGCAGAGGTCCGGAGGGCTCCTCGTATAGGCCATTGCATCGCTCTGTGCCTCAGTTTCCCCACCTCTGAGATGGGGCCGGCCCTGGCCCTACCCACAGGACTGTTGTGAGGAGTAACCGGGAGAGGGCAAGTACAAGATGACAGTGAATGCTCGGCGCCGTGACCGTCACAAGGGCCTGGCCGGGCATCCTCTGTAGCGCCTGCACACGCTCTTCCTCCTCCCCCTCCGTCCGCTTCGCCCCCTGTCATCCTGGGCCACACTGAAGTCGTGGTCCAGTCACGTGGCCCTCAAGGCTAAAAATAGCAGGGGGCCATCTAGGGGCTTCCCGATGACCTTCGTGGGTCCGGTCAAGTGTACGTGGCCTTCCTAAGCTAATTAGCCCGGCCTCTGACCCCTACACATCTGTATTCGGGTTCAAGGGGCGGGTGAGGTCCTGCTCCCTGAACAGCCGGATAAATGCAGCGGTCGACTCGGCATCCCATGGTCTGCTCTGCTGGCTGGGGCACTCTTGACTCAGCACTCCTGTCCAGAAGCCCCAGGGTGGGGCAGAGAAGACGGCCCCAAACCACAGGGCTCTCCCTGCCCTTTCACTTGGCGCTTTGGATGTCTCACCACACGCCCACCTCTGTGCTGCCCCTCCCAGAGGGGAAAGGGCTACTGGGTAGGTGATAGGCACCATAATGTGGACGGGGAGAGCTGGCACTAAGTCAGAGTCCTCCCTGAGCGGTGCTGTGTGGGCATGGCGCAGGGTCCTGGGGCCACAGCAAGCGCTGCACGCTGGGCGCTCACAGCAACAGAAATGTCCTCTCCCAGCTCCGGAGGCCGGAGTCTGAGATCAAGGGGTCGGGAGGGCTGCACTCCCTTGGAGGCTCGGGGCGAGGGGGTGGGGGGCGGTTCTTCATGTCTCCTCCAGCTCCTGAGGGCTCCAGGTGTCCTTGACTTATGGCTGCATCACTTCAATCTCTGCCTGCCTCTGTCTTCACATGGCCTTCTTACGCATGTCTGTCTGTGTCCCCTCTGCTTACAAGGACACCCTCATCCAGTGTGACCTCATCCTAGCTACATCTGCACAGACCCTATTTCCAAATAAGGTCACATTATCAGGTTCTGGAAAGACATGAATTTGGGGGGGAACACTGTTCCACCCCATACACGCCTTTGTTCTCTAATATTTTATTCCCACTTCCCAGGGGAGGAAACTGAGGTTTAGACTGGTAAAGCAGTCATCAGGCCAAAGTGAAACTTTAAACCCATCAGGTTCCATGGCCCTGCTCTCAGCCTGCACACATCCCACTGGCCACACAGTGAAGCTTTCTGGGAGTTTGACCACTAGAACGGGGTGGGGGGTGAGGGGGTGTCAAGGTCAGGAACTCCGCAGGAATCCAGAGCGTCTGGGGCCGAGAACTGGATTCTAAAGGAACTTTAAAGGTGTGATTTGAACCAGAGGGTAAGCTTTCTATCATCATCATCAGATCACTCATTTACACGACAGAGGAACATAGTGCCTGGCAGTGTAAGCCCCAGGTCAAGCTGCCCACGAGTGGAGTAGAGGGCACCCCAGTGAAGGGTCGGCGAGGGCTCTAAAATAATACCTGCTTTATACATCTGTTATGCAAATTCAAATGTCCGTCGTGTGTGATCTTGGGCAAATTACTTCATCATGCTGCCCCTGAGTTTCCACATCTGTAAAGTGGGGGGGGCCATAGATAGACCTCCTGGGGTTCACTGGGTTCATCTCTACAAGGCCCTGGAACACGACGAGCGTGTCATACTTATTGGCACTTCGACCCTCGAACTCGGCGCCTTAGGAAGCATTTCTGTTAGCATCTGCCTTGGGCTTTGTCTCAGGTGAGGCACGGAGGGTCCAAAGCGCAGACATAAGCCTGGCTCGGAAGGACTCTCAGCGTTTTGGTCCCATCCAGAGAAGGAGGCAGACAGAGCCCGACTCATTCTCCCATTTTCTGGATGAGGGAACTGAGGCTCTGGGGTGGGGGGTCAGGGGGGCGTCCCTTCTCTCATGGGGCTTCTCAGTGTCCCATCTGTAAGATGGGTGTAAGAGCAATACCTGCATCCTAGACCTGCTGTGCAAGTTCAAGAAGCTGATTCAGCATCAAACAGTTCATGCAGGATGCTGCCTGGTGCACGGTAGGCACCCAATAAATAGGGCCTGCTATTGGCTACTGTGGGGCAGCAGGGTACATAGAGGCTGGAGCTGAGTGAGAGGGGTGGTGAGGAAGGCCCCTTAATCCAGACTCATGCAGGACCCCTGAGCCATCAGCCCAGGATCAGGGACCACCAGTGTCACTGGGGGAGAGTGTGCCCCCTTGAGGGTCAGGACCCCCTGTAGGACAGCCAGCCTAGGGGTGGGGGATATCTCAGGCCAAGACCTGGGAACTGGAGTCTTTCTCAGCAAAGCTCAGGTTCAAAAGTTCAAGCCTGCTGCTCTCCAGAAGGCAAAACGGAGGCCACAGACCCTCTAGCCACTGCGGCTGCCGCCCCCCAGATTCTGACAGCAGCCAGTGCCACCATTTTTCAGGAACCGCTCAAGCAGGGATGGCTGGCTGGTCAAGAATATTCTGCTCCTGCCGTTCCGGGCATTGTTAGTGAGCAACAGAAATGACATGAGAATCTTTTTTGTTTATAAAATTCTGAAAGGAACCTTTGCTCACAAAGTCTGCCGTTCCCTCTGAGCACGCACACCAAGGCTTTAAAATAAAACACAGGGCATCTCTCTGTCAGTGCACACGTTTATTTACCATCTTTTAAGCACCTACTGTATATCCAACACTGTTCTAGAACTTGGGGATACAGCAGTCAACAGCCCAAGACGCCTGCCCTGTGGAGTTTGTGGTCCCATGACCGACCCTGTTATTTTCAGTGGGTGCAGGCTCCGGCTGTTGGGGGGTGTGCCGTGCAGAGCACAGGAACTCGGGCCCGGGAGGTGTTCTTCGTGCAGCCGAGGGCTTTACCTGCGTCTCCGGGGCTCGTCTCGCGAAGATGCAGATCCTGCTTCCGTGGCTGGGGTGGGGGGTCTGCATTTCCCATGGGCTGTCGACACTGCTGGTGCACAGACCGCACCGAGCAGCCCCCCGTCCACAGGGGTGTCCTCCCCGGGGTGGCAAGGGCACGCTGGCCTAGAGGAGGTTTTGCGAAGCCCAGTCTGAGTGCAGGACCTGGGATCGTGGAGACCCCACTCCTCCACACCTTGAAGAAGCGAGTGTGCCCCTCTGATGTGACCGTGTGTACTGTGGGCCGAGGTTTCAGAGACTTCTCAGAAGGCCTTTGGGGCAAGGAGCAACCATCCGCCTACATGGGCCGGCCAGGCCACCTCCTGGCTCACCCCTCAGGAGCCAGCTCACATTCCAGAGGAAGGAGGTCTTTCTGCCCAGGGCGATTTATTGCTGAGCAATTTGTAACTAATTAGCCAGCGTGCAGTGATTAGACGCTTGCATAATAATTGCAGGTAATTGCCTCTTGACACTGCGAGCAGGATCCACTGGCCAGCTCTGAATGTCTTTTCAAATTAACTTGACTGTCTTGGGAGGCCCTCCGAGGGAGCGCCTACATCCCAGTTTCTCTGACACTCTCGGGTGAAGTCCTGCCTGGGGGATCGTCGAGTGGGTGCCAGGCTCTGACAGCGACTCCAGGCCTCCCTCAATTGGTTCCAGATGCAGCCCTCCAGCAGGCCTCCAGTTCTATAAATAGCTTGCCCAGTCTGGGCGCTGTCAGCAGAGACGGACAGCTCGGCCGTCCTGCGGGGCCCTCGTGTGCGGGGGGAACACTGAACCCGTCAGGCATCAGGGGCCACACACCACTGCCCTCTTCTCCTCCCCTTCCTTCTACACAGGGTAACACCTGAATTCTAACGTTGAGCTCTGTTTCCCCAGTAATCAGAAGTTTGCCTTCCCAGCTGCCTTTGGGGTGTTTTCTCTCGAGCTGGGAGAAGGAGGGGAGGGTCATAAAGTGAACTCCAAGAGAACAGAAACCACCATGCCTCGTTCAGGACAGTGTCCCCGGGTCCACAGCCGAGCCCCACAAAGACGTATTGTTGGAGCATTACCCCTCAGAGGAAGAAGCCGGGGTAGTCAGCGTCCCCGGACACCACTGCCTCTGGAGGTGACTCCGGGTGACGGTCAGCCTGCCGGCGCATTCTCCGCCTGGGGCTCCCCTGGGGCTCCCCTGACAGCCTGTGTGCTATGAGTGGGAGGACAGCCGTCAGAAGCTGCAGCGCGGAGGTCCGAGCCGGGCCTGAGCACCGAGATGTCAGGATGGAGACCCCGCATTCCTGGCTGGCCCTGCTCTGCTTTCTGGCCACGTTTTAAAGACAGCCAGGCTCTGGGTGGTACATGTGGCAGACATCAACTCTGGAGACTGCTTTTGTAGAAATCATTCAAAATGGATGGTTTCCCTCACTTTCCTGCCGTGCTTACACAGAGGCGGGGGTGGGGGCGGTTGGCCCCGAACGCTTTGAGCTGCCTCTCCCCCTCCCCCCTCCCCCTGGATACGTGGATCTATAAACACGTCAGGAGGACAGTTGTAAAAGAGATGGATTTTGCTTCCCAACAGTATCCCCATGGGTCTGTCTCCAGATAATTCACGACTAGCATTTATGGTCAGGGTCCTCGGCCGTATGTCCAGCACCATACGACCCAGGGGTGAGGGCGTGGCTCACCCGCGGGCCCAGACCCCGCCTCTGCCCCCACCAGCTCCATTTGCCTGGAGCAAATTCCATACTATCTCTGTGCCTCGATCTCCCTACCAATAAAAGGAGGATAAAAAATAGAATGTTTATAAGTGGCGTTTATGATGTCAGGTGTGTGGCAAGCTCTTAATAATTCTTACTTGTTGTTATTGGTCAGATGGAAACATTTCTGTAGAACGTGCGGGATCAACACACATTGGAGGCATTTGGAACCTGGCAGGCCATGTAGGGAGCGAGTGAGGGGGGTGGAAATAAGGATGGGGTAAAGCTTCTGAATGTAGATCTTTTAAATTCGGGGCCATGTAAATGAGTTTCCTATTAAAAATTATAAACATCGTTGAAGTCCATTGTCCTGCAGTATGCATTCTAGGATAGAGCCGTTTTACTTTTTATTGGGGTAGACGCGTATTCAGTAACGGGAACATGTTTAAGTGTACCCCTCAGTGCATTTTTCCTTGGCAGGTGCATACCACATAACCACTGACCAGACCAATGTCCGGAACAGTTTCAGCCTCCGGCAGGCGCCCTCCTGCCCGTTCCAGCCAATATCACCCCCCTCCACAGTGAGGAAACTTCTGTCTGATTCCACACCCTGGACTAGCCTTGTTCGTTCTCCTCTCTCTCTCTCTTTCCAATATATATTTTATTGGAGTATAGTTGATTTACAATGTTGTGTTGTTTCTGGTGTGCAGCACAGTGATTCAGTTATACACACACACACACACACACACACACACACACACACACACACATATTTTCAGATTCTTTTCCCTTATAGGTTATTACAAAATATTGAGTATAGTTCTCTGTGCTATACAGTAGGTTCTTGTTGGTTATCTATTTTATATATAGTAATGTGTATATGTTAATCCCAACCTCCTAATTTTTCCTCCCCTACCCCTTTCCCCTTTGGTAACTGTTAGCTTATTTCCTATGTCTGTAGATCTATTTCTGTTTTAGAAATAAGGTCATTTGTATCTTTTTTTTATAAATTTACTTATTTTATTTTATTTATTTTTGGCTGCATTGGGTCTTCGTTGCTGTGCGTGGGTTTTTCTCTAGTTGCGTCGAGCAGGGGCTACTCTTCGTTGAGGTGCATGGGCCTCTCATTGAGGTGGCTTCTCTTGTGGCGGAGCACGGGCTCTAGGCACGCGGGCTTCAGTAGTTGTGGCTCACGGGCTCTAGAGCACAGGCTCAGTAGTTGTGGCGCACAGGCTTAGATGCTCCGAGGCATGTGGGATCTTCCTGGACCAGGGCTTGAACCCGTGTCCCCTGCATTGGCAGGCGGATTCTTAATCACTGCACCACCAGGGAAGCCCCTGTATCTTTTTTTTTTAAAGATTCCACATATGAGTGATACCATATAACATTTGTCTTTCTCTGTCTGGTTTACTTCATTTAGTATGATAATCTCTAGGTCCATCCATGTTGCTGCAAGTGGCATTATTTCATTCTTTTTTATGGCTGAGTAATATTCCATTGTATATATGTGTACCACATCTTCTTTATCCATTCATCTGTCGATGGACACTGAGGTTGCTTCCATGTCTTGGGTATTGTAAATAGTGCTGCTATGAACATTGGGGTGCGTGTATCTTTTCGAATTAGGGTTTTCATCTTTTCTGGATATATGCCCAGGAGTGGGATTGGTGGATCCTCTATTTTCTGTTTTTTAAGGAACCTCCACACTGGACTAGTCTTGTTGGTTCTTGAATTGCCCGTGATGGGGCCATACTGAGTGTTTTCTTTTGTGTTGGCTTCTTCGCTCAGCAGAAGGCCTGTGAGAATCATCTGTGTTGTTGCATCATAGAGGGTACTATATTTTAAAGGACTTATTTGGAGGCCTTTGTCAATTGCTTAACTAACATTTTATTCCATGAAACTTCCAAGGGAAATGCCTTTAAAAAAAAATCACTTCTAGGTGCCAGGAACAGTGTTAGGCTTCTTCCTGTGATCCTTATAATATTAAATCACCTGGTTGTCACAAATATGTATATTTATAGTGCATCTCAAAGACACAAATCACCCAGATGAACTCTAAAGTAAGGAAACAACACCAAGCCAAAACACGTCAGCTAACCACAGGGGCCACACGTGCAAGAGCTCTGGGGAATCACAGAAACCTCCCCCTGAAGGTGTTCAGACCTGGAAGGGAATCGCCATCCATCTGTCGACACTTGTTTATTGAGCACCTACTATGTGCCAAGCACTGTTAGGTCCTGAGGTCCCATCAGCAAGCAAGTCGTCCCTGGGTAGTGAGTGAGTGGCTGGCTGCGTCCAGTAGCAGGAAATTGTGGCCATGTGACCCACCTGTCTCTCTGTCTTGAATATATATGTATATCCCGTACGTATATATATGTCTGTCTACTTACTTATTTTAAGGAATTGGCTCATGTGGTTGTGGAGGTGGGTAAGTCCACAGTCGGCAGGGTGGGCCGGCATGCTGAAGGCGCAGAGAAAAGTTAGTGCTGTAGCTCAAGTCTGAAGGCCGTCTGCTGGCAGAAGTCCCTCTTGCTCTGGGGAAGTGAGTCTTTTGTTCTATTCAGGCCTTCAACTGATTGGGTGAGGCCCACCCCCATTATGGAGGGCAATCTGCTCTACTCAAAGTCTACAGATTTCAGTATGAATCACATTTAAATTTTCCAAATTTTTCCGGACTGGTGTTTGACCAAATATCTCAGTACCGTGACCCAGCCAAGTGGACACATAAATTTAACCCTCCCAGCAGTTCTGTTTCCCAGAGCTTCACAAACTGCTCCATGGACCCCAGAGATCCCATAAAGGGGTGTGAGAAGGGCAGGGTGGAGGTCGGGGGGCAGAGCCTGGGCCCCTCAACTCTAGCTGCGAGCAGTTTTGCTACCTAAAGGCCCCCCAAGCATCCTCTGCTCGTGTCCCAGCCCACACCTTACAACCCCACAGCTTTGCCCTGTCTCACCTCTGCACGCCTGCTTCTTGCTCTCCATCTCCTGGGCTTCTGGATGGCTCCTGTCGCAGCCTCATGCTTTTAGAAGTCACCTAACAATCGGAGGCATTTCTCTGCCTGCCTGGCCTCCCTAGTCTAACCTGCTCCTTCTTCCTGGAGTGGGTCGTCTGTGCCGTTTCTGTCTATGCCTCTGGCTCCCCTGGACCTTGAGAAGGGTCTTCCTCAGGCCGTGCTGCTGCCGCAGCCCAGGGTGGACACACCGACCGGGTCATCTCAGCTCTAGATCCCTCTAGCCTGCCCACCACCCACGGTCACACTTGCCTCACCCCTGAGCGTGGGAATGAAAACCACGGCATGAAGCCACATAGAGGGGACGGCTCGTCCCTTGTGCTGACTGCTCGGTTCCTCAGTGACTGTCCACCTGGAGTGGACGAGGAACGTAACAGCAGACCCCACCTCCGGAGTCTTAGAGGAGACGGAATACAACACTTGCGCTTGCGTGCGAGATGCTTCTCTACGTGGGTCCTGAGGGCTCCCTGGGGAAAAGGCACTGTACTGAGTGAGGATGTTACAGGTGTTATTCTTTAAACTTTTATTGAAGTTGTATGTGCATATCTGTAACTCTAATATCTACGTATCTTTACATCTAGATTTGTATATAAATTTTCACACCCTGAGCGCACCGTGATCCAGAAGAAGCTCACTGTCCACGCCTAGGCCCCCACCCCGCCAGACAGATGCTCCCCGACTCCCAGCGCCAGAGGTGAGTCTCGCCGATGGGGCACAGTGCTAGTGGCCACCCAACAGTGCCTGCGCTGTGCTGGGCTTGTCCCTCTCACGGTGTCCATGCAGGCTGAGTTGTCTCCTGCAGTGACGCTTTGCTCCTTGTTGCTGTAGGGTCTCCATTACATGAGCATCACAGGACTGACCTGCTGCCTCCTCCCTGGACGCGGGGGTGGGGGGCGGTCTAGCTGGGGCAGGTTTGGTGGACACACGGGCCGAGTCTGGCAGGGGGGGCACCCAGGAGAAGTAGTGCTGGCACAGGGCACATGAGCTCTGCGTCACTAGAACGTCTTACTGCTCTGAATCCTCCTGCCAACCTTGAGATGGGTTTCATGTGTTATCGGGTGTTGTTTACACACGAGGACCCCAAGGCACAAGAGGGTGAAAGCCGTGGCCTGGGTTCGCTCTCGTAAGTCGAGGAGCTGGGCTCCATCTCAGGCAGTCAGATCCCGGACCCCGGGGGTGAACTTTTAACCATCTCGATATGCTGGGACAGACACGCTGGCCCCACTTAAAGGGAGAGCCGGGTCACTCTTGCTCTGAAAGCCTTGATCTGTATCTTAAACTCACAACTTCCTCTCATGAAGGGGGTCACTCTCTAAGGACACGGCCCTTCTGTAGGAGAAAAGAATATTTTTAGCACACCCGGGATCAAATTTTGGCTCAGCGACCCAGTAGCTGTGTGACCCTGGGCAGCTTCACGTGAGCAGATAACGAGATAAACCACACATCGTGAGGCTTCATGCAATGGCTCCTTTTGATATTCTCCTCAGATCCCCAAATAAAGAAATTTTGCTTATGATTAAGGAAAAGTTCCTGAACCACTGGAAGCAAGCCAAGATCTGTCATCCCTTTTTTTTTTTTTTGGCATTTATTTGGGAAGACTGTCCCTGTAAGACTTCAGATTAGCACCAGAACATGGCGTGAACATAGTAGAGCATGGCATGAACTGATCTGCTTAATGTTTTCAGTGCTCTTGAATTTTAATACCCTGAAACTATCTCCTTTCTCCCTCACAAAAGAGTTAATATTTAAACTGATAAAAATAAACAAGACAAAATGGAATTCATTGTAGAAAGATTAGTTTTGCAGGTAACTTTTTCACAAGTGAGCCTTAAAGTTCTCTTGCTTGATTTCACACCAGGGAAGGCTGTTGTAGAGTCCACCTGAATTGGGGGTACAGACTCTAAGGAACCTGTGTAAGAAAATATGGATGCAGTCTAGCTATAAGAGGCTTCCAACTCTGACATTGAAGGACAGGTGGGGTGCAGATAGCCGGACGTGAAAAAAGAACAGCAATAGTGATGGAGAAAAATTGTCTCTATGTATCATAGGGCTATTCATGTGTTCATTCATTCATTCACTCATCCATCTATCATGCATCCGTCATCCTTCCTCCCTCCCTCCCTCCCTCCCTTCCTCCCTCCCTTCCTTCCTGCCTTCCATCCACCCATCATCCATCCATCCATCCTTCCTTTCTCCCACCCATTCATCGACATGGCTCACTTCCTCACTGCTTTAGGTTTATACTCAAAGATCACCTTCTCAGAAAGCCCTTCTCAGTCCACTCTAGAATTTTAAACTCTAGTGACCCCCCCAATTTCGTATGTTCCTCCTCAGTTTTCTGTTTTTCTTTTTAAGTTGAAGTATTGTTGACTTAAAATATTATATTAGTTTCAAGTGTACACTGTAGTGATTCAATATTTTTATACATTACACACCATATAAAGTTATTACAGTATTTTTGACTATATCCCCTGTCCTGTACATTACATCCCTGTGACTTACCTATTTTATAACTGGTAGTTTGTACCTCTTAGTTCCCTTCACCTTTTTCGCTCATCCCCCTACTCCCCTCCCATCTGGCAACCACTGGTTTGTTCTCTGTATCTGTGAGTCTGTTTCTATTTTGTTATATTTGCTCATTTGTTTTACTTTTTAGTTTTCACATATAAGTGAAAACATCCAGTATTTGCCTTTCTCTATCTGACTTATTTCACCTAGCACAGTACCCTCCAGGTTCATCCATGTCGTTGCAAAAGGCAAGATTTCATTCTTTTTTATGGTCGCATACTATTCCTATGTCTCTCTCTTTATATCTATCTGTCTATATCACCTCTTCTTTATCCATTCATCTGTCAATGGATACTTAGGTTGTTTCCATAACTTGGCTATTATAAAGAATGCTAAAATGAACATTGGTGTGCATATATCTTTTTGAATTAGTGTTTTCATATTCTTCAGATAAATACCCAGAAGTGGAATTGTTGGATTATATGGTAGTTCTATTTTTAGTTTTTTGAGAAGCCTCCACTGTTTTCCATAGTGGCTGCACCAAGTTACACTCCCACCAACAGTGCACAGGGGTTCCCTTTTCTCTGCATCCTCACCAACACTTATTGTTTCTTGTCTTTTTTTTATATATATATAAATTTACTTATTTATTTTTGGCTGCGTTGGGTCTTCGTTGATGCGCGCGGGCTTCCTCTAGTTGCGGCGAGTGGGGGCTACTCTTCGTTGCAGTGCACAGGCTTCTCATTGCGGTGTCTTCTCTTGTTGCGGAGCACATGCTCTAGGGCATGCAGGCTTCAGTAGTTGTGGCTCATGGGCTCTAGAGCGCAGGCTCAGTAGTTGTGGCGCATGGGATTAGTTGCTCCATGGCATATGGGATCTTCCCGGACCAGGGCTTGAACCCGTGTCTCCTGTATTGGCAGGCGGATTCTTAACCACTACGCCACAAGGGAAGCCCTCTTGTCTTTTTGATAATAGCCATTCTGACAGGTGTGAGATGTTATCTGATTGTGGTTTTGATTTGCATTTCCCTGATGATTAGTGATGTTGAACATCTTTTCATGTGCCTGTTGACCATTGGTACGTCTTCTTCGGAAAAATGCCTGTTAAGTTCCTTTGCCTATTTTTCAAATTGGATTTTTTGGTTGTTTGATACTGTTTGGATGAGTTCTTTATATATTTTGGATATTAATCCTTTATCAGACATATCATTTGTAAATATCTTCTCCCATTCAGTCAGTGGCCTTTTCATTTTGTTGATGGTTTCCTTTGCTGTGTAAAAGCTTTTTAGTTTAATGTGATCCCACTTGCTTATTTTTGCTCTTGTTGCCCTTGCCTGAGGAGACAGATCCAAAAAAATATTGCTAAGACCAATGTCAAAGAGCGTACTGCCCATTTTCTTCTAGGAGTTTTATGGTTTCAGGTCTTACAGTTACGTCTTTAATCCATTTTGAGTTTATTTTTATATATGGTTAAGAAAGTAGTCCAGTTTGATTCTTTCACATGTAGCTGTCCAGTTTTTCCAGCAGCATTTATTGAAGAGGCTGTCTTTTCCCCATTGTATATTCCTGCCTCCTTTGTCATAAATTAATTGAACATATAAGTGTGGGTTCGTTACTGGGCCTTCTGTTCTGTTCCATGGATCTGTGTGTCTGTTTTTGTACCAGTACCATGTTGTTTTGATTACTGTAGCTTTGTTAGTTTGAAGTCAGGGAAAGTGATATCTCCAGCTCTGTTCTTCTCTCTCAAGTTTGCTTTGGCAATTCGGGGTTTTGTTTGTGCATTTTAACTGGCCATGCGTCTGCTCTTTAATATTCTTAGCACTTAGCACGCTGTAGAACATATTTCAGTTATCTCCCTGTTTACTGAATGCATCCAGCCAGAATGAGAGCCTGAGAGCTCAGGACTTAGAACAGCCTGGCACACAGTAGATACTCAGAGTTACTTGTTGTCAAGTCCAATCAAATCTGCCCATTCCATTCACTCACTGAGCACCTGCCATGTGCCTGGCACTGAGCTGAGCCCTGGGGCTGCCGAGGAGATATGGTAGGCCCTGAGCACACAGAGGAGGGGCAGGGGCATCAGAACTGAGCCCCGGAGGCCGAGCCAAAGGCCGGCAGGTGTGGAAGAGTCTTAGGAGGGCTCCAGGAAAGAGTGACCACCAGCCTGCACACGGGACACTGGTCACCAAGAGGACCTCAAGCAGGTGGGCCTGGCTGGCGAAGATGAAGCTGGCGAGGTGAGCGGAGGCCAGACCCGAGAGCACTGAGCGGGCCTCGGACTGACCCTGGGGGCGCTAGGGAGCCCCTGGAGGTTCTCAGGGGCAGGACACGAATGGGTGGAGAAAGCGGTGGTGGGCACTGCGAGCAGGACCTGCCCCTGCGGAGCTCCTGGACCTCGGCTCCCTGCCCGCCCCCCACCTCCGTCTTCAGAAGCAGATGTTGCTCCAGGTGTTCCCGCCTCCTTGGCTGTGCTTGTCCACACGGAGCTGCTTCCAGCCCGGCACATGCCCAGGGCCCCCTTCAGAGGCCTCTCGTTTTCGCCTGCTTCCTGCTTCCGCTGGGCTTCCAAAGGCCTTCTGTCCTCAGTGCAAGCTGCCCAGGGGCTGCCCGACAGCTGGGATGTGGCTGCTGACAGCCAGAGCCAGAATCAAGCCGGCGGTAACGGCCGTATTCACCACGCACGCCTCCTGTGCTAGGACTGTGGCTCTTATTCCCAACGCCGTCCGTTAGGGATAAATGCGATTTTTCCCCCTTTTGAAGATGAGGAGGTTTGGCTCCGAGGAGTTAAGTAACTTCCCCAAGCTCTCCCTTGGTCAGCGGCAGAGGTCGCGTTCCAGCGCAGTGGGGCGGCCCTGACACGCCCCTGACCATTGCGCCAAGTTGCCTCCTCTGCTTGATGGGGACTTGGGCCTGGCCCGTCACTCAGCAGACACATGGCGCTGGGAGCGGATGGAACGCTGCCGACGTCCTGCGGGACTGGATGGGACTTCTCTTGCCCCGCCCACCCCCCACGGCAGAGGAAGTGCGTCCCAGCTCAGCGACGGGGCTACTGCAGGGATGGGAAGGTTGGCACAGAGGCCTGCGCTTGGGAGGAGTATTCTGTGCCTGCCCAGGCCTCCCATGCGCATTACCCCCGGCTCGGCTGGTCAGAGGCCTCCCATACCGTCATCTCTGCTTACGGGAAGCACCCAGTTTTGTGTGTTTGGAGGAAGGGCATATATCACAGAAGTTTCTGTAGAGGCAGCTGCACTCAAAGCTGCAGCCACCAGGTTGGCACTTCCCTTCTGCTCGGAGCTGGGTGAGGCAAGTCGTGCCAGTGACCCTGCAGTTAGTTGGTCTGTCAATGTCCTGGGGCTGCTGTAGCAAAGACACAAACTGGGGGGCTTAAAGCAACAGACGCTTATTGCCCCACAGCCCTGGAGGCCGGAAGTCTGAAATCAAGGTGTCACAGGGCGGTGCTCCCGCTGGAAGCTCTAAGGGAGGATGCTTCCTGCCTCTCCCAGCCCCAGGTGGCCCTTGGTTTGGGGCCACTTCACTCCATCTCTGCCTCTGTCACCACGACTCCCCTCTGTGTGTGTCTCAGATCTCCTTCTTCTTATAAGGACACCTGTCATAACGGATTTAGGGGTCATCCTAATCCAGCTTGACTTCATTTTTCCTAATTACATCTGCAAAAGCCCTATTTTCAAATAAGGTCACATCCACAGAGACCAGTCTTAGGACTTGGCCGAATTTTTCTTTGAGACGGGGTTTCTCCCACTGGCGTTGTCTTGGTGAAGCTCTGGGCAGAGTGGGCGCCAAGGGCCCTACTGGCATTCCGCAGTCCTTGAGGCTCTTCTCCTTACCGAGTGGTAAGACCGTCGGCTCCCCCTTCATGGACGCGCGCACTCCCTGTCTCTAAGATGAGGAAGTTGAACCAGGCTCAGGGTTATGTCCCTGGATGTCCATCCCAATCCCTCAGAGAGCGTTTGAAAAGTACAAATGGCTGGGCCCCACATACTCCATCTCTACTGAGTCAGAAAGCCCTGCAGCTCGGGAGGAGTGGGACTGATCATGCATCCATAAGAGTGTGAGTTCCGCAGGCGATTTCAAAGCATCCAGTCTAGAGATCACTGTTGGAAAACTTCCGGTGCAAGTCTTCTCCAGGAATGTTTTCAAGCTTGGGCATTCTGGAATTCTGTGGGATGTACATGTCTCCCACAGAGCAGGCAGTTAGTGTAAGTCTCGAGCCTGGGAACTGGTTCCAGGACTGTGCAGTACCCTTAATCAAAACTCTTTAGAGAAACACTGAAATTTCAGTAGGAAACACATATCGAACACAACATCAAGGAATTTTTAATGTGACCAGAAAGTCAAAATTTGCTTTAAATTTCAGTCATTTTGGGGCAGAGACCATTGGCAAGATGTTAGATGTATTTCTTAACACGGTGTGAATATTGTGCTAATATTTTTTTCGGTGTTTTGGCTGAGGTCTTCTTTATGGTGATGGTCCCCACATAGGACGTACAAGTGATGTCACTAAGTCTCCCTCAAGTATGAATAACATTGGACCCTGCAGCAAAATGACAGTAATTGACCCCAAATATACTGATAATGAAAAAGTATATTTTTAATTTTTCTGAAAATTTGGCGTTTGTTCATTATAGCTATCTTGATGTCACAATAATATTTAAGTATTTAATCGCTTATTCTAAAGAGAGCAACACCTAAGATTGTGGCCATCGAGAAGAACCACCTCTGATGAGCCGTCAGGCAGATGGTGTCCCAATGCCTTGCGCTGCCACTCGTCTGGGCTCCCAGGCTGGCTCTCCAGTCTCCTTCAGCGCCCCTCCCACCCGACATCTGTTTTAGCTCCACCACTGATCTGTCTTTCCCGAGTCAGGCCCTCGTGATGGATTGTACCACGTGTCTACCCGTCAGTCACCAGGCAGCCGGTGGGCTCACACAGGGGGACTCCAACTGGGTCATCTTAAGGCTCCAAGTAATTTACCATGTCTGGCCCTCTTCTCTGTTAATACCGAGTGGAAAAACAGTTTGCAGTGGGGTCAGTCGCTTACCGGGCCCCTCAGCGGACGTCTGAGTGAGTCCATTTAATGGAGAAGGCCTCTCGATGCATGTTTAGATTCCATGCCGGTTGCCCCTACATCATCATCATCGTGACGTTTACTTTATTAAGTAGAAGAATATTCATTTCTCATACCTTATCTTAGCATCATTCGTGGGTTTATATTAACAATATGGTGCCACCCCATTCCCTATAGACTGAATTCTGTCCCCCTCCCCAGATTCATATGTTGAAGCCCTTACCTCCAATGTGGTGGTGCTTGGAGATGGGGCCTTTGGGAAGGAATTAGAATTAGAGAGGTCATGAGGGCAGGGCTCTCTTGATGGGATTAGTGTCCTTGTAAGAAGAGGAAGAGACACAGGGAGAAGGCGGCCATCCACGTGCCAGGAGAAGGGCTCTCACAGAACCTGCCCATGCTGCCACCCTGATAGTGGCCTTCCTGGGCTCTAGAATCGTAAAAAGATAAATGTCTGTTGTTTAAACCACCGGTCTCTGGTGTTTTGTTGCAGCAGCCCAAGCAGACTAAGACACTGTTCTTTAAAATAAAACTCAGTCGAGTATGTGAGCTGTTGTTCTCATTCTCGCTACCCAGCAGTGTCAGCAGGGGAGCTGATAAAGCACAGCATCTGGTCCCCTTCCGAAGGTTCTGATGTACCTAATCTTACGCAGGGCCCAGGAGGCACTGGCATGTTTGCAGACTGCCCCAAGTGATTTCAGTGCGCGTTCAGAGCAGAGAGCATTGAGCCCTTCTGGGTGGGTGCTTGTTATGTATGTACGTCCCTGCATCCATCTGTCCTTCTTTGGATAACATCCCTGAGTTTTAGACTCACCCAGGCTCAGCCGGTCATTTCACCCCATCCAGCCTGCTTGGTTCAAGGGCGGATGAATGACTGGGGCAGCCCAGCTGGAAGATGCCTGGAGACCATGCAGGGAGCGTAGGCTGAAGGAGGACACTTCCTCTCTCCTGCTGGACTAGAATCTGGACAGATGTGGCCACCCTGTGAGGCTGGAACAGGCCTGAGCATGGATGCAAAATTGAGGTGCTGACAAATGGAGAGAGAAAACCGCATTCGTGCTGACATTGTTTCCGCAGGGGTCCAGGTGTATGTGAAGTGGCTGTACCCCAGCGTTGTTCAGTTATGTGAGCCAATTAATTCTCTGCTTTTCTTAGGGCATTTCGAGGTTGGTTTTTCTATCACTTGTAATGGCTTCCTAACAGATACATCCTTTTTTATAGAAAAAAAAAAAGGAGGTTCAGAGAGGTTAATTAACTTTCCCAAGTTCATATTAAAAAAATTCACAGCATTTCAACAAAAGAACACAGCTACCAACCATTGAAGGGGGACAAGATATAGGGCTGGTAAACCCTGGCTCTGCTGTTGACTGACTTGGGTCGGGGGCCTCTTTGACCCTCAGTGTCCTCATCACCAACAGAGCAATCAATATTATGCCTGCTTGTAGAATTTTCATGTGGAGTACGTGGGTTGCAGCAGTCATATTTTATCATCAGATTCTAAGCTTCTTGAGGGCAGAGAAAAATGCCTTTCCTTCTCTACATGACCATCGTGTCTGGGTGCGTGGAAAGATGCCTTAGTATTTGTGGAGTCAGTGGGCGAAGGGAAGTACTGACCGGGTGCCGCATGCCGTGAGTTCTCAGCTTTATTACTGCATAGCACTGAAATTAATTCATCTTCCAATGATGGACTTTCAGACAAGGGAAACGGGAGGACGCACTGAAAAGGACACAGGCTCTAGAGTCACATGACATCCAGCTTAATCTATACTCTGCCTTTGGCCAACTTAAATACTCTCTTAGTTTTCCTCATAAGTAAAATGGGTTTGTAGCCCCTACCTTGGAAAGCAGGTAAGAGCTTCAAAGTAGATCACATATAGTAAGTACTTAATAAATAGTACCTATTTGTTAAATAAAGTTTCCAGGCACAGGGCTTCATAAACCGGAGGGTCAAAATCAAATATTAGTTTTTGTCCTTAGCAACAGTAACCATTTTTGTTGTTCGTGCCAGTGGCAAGGCATTTTTTTGCACCGTGTATGTGTGCATGTAATATGTGGAGAAATGGCCCTCCCCCTGAAAAAAGACATCACATCAAGTCCCTAGAACCTGTGGTGCAGTCTGGAAATGGAGACAAGGTCAGTTTCTGGAGACATTGTTTAAATCCTGGAGCAAGCCGTGCCTGAAACCCTTAAACTACTCTTGGGCTGTTCTGTTATATAAGCCAGTAAGTTCCTTTTACAAAAGAACAGATGAGAATGTTATCATTGCTCAAAACACACGGCAAGACAGATCCCAGAGCACAGGCTGGGGGCTCACTCACCTCTTCGTCTCCCACTGTGCTAACGCCTATGGTTGCCGTAGCGTGCACCTGGCCCTCCTCTGTGGAATCTTGACCACCCTGGTGGTGCGCCCAGATTAGAATCAGCAGCAAAGCCCCTCTTGGCAAGACCGTCCCCTGGAGCCTGGGGTTGGGGGGCGGCACAGGCATTGGCTTCCAATCAGATAAAGTGCCAGTGGGTGCAGATGCCGCCCCCTTCACAGGGCACGGTGGGTTAGGTTTCACAGGCCGGACACATTTATAACAGCACAGTCTCCGTGCAGAGTGGAGGGAGGGCAGGCAAGGGCTGGCGGGAGATTTATCACCTTAATAGTAGCTCTGACAGGCCTTGGAGTGAGATGTCATGGGTCCATGGGGGGTGCGAGTGGGGACGGGCCAGGAACTGATCAGAAACATAAATTTGGGGAGAGCAGCTGTGGGACAACTGGGCCCAGCTCTGTGCAGCCGTGAGCTGCCCTCGGAAATGATAGAGCTGATGTGTCTCAAGGCACCAGGAGAAGCGTGTTGTTCATATTAGTGTGTTTAATTCCCCAGCAACCGTAAGCGATAGGTGCTGCTCTCATGTCTCTTTTACAGATGAAGGAACTGAGGCACAGAGAGGTTAAGTGACTTGCCCCAGGCCATCCAGCTAGAAAGTGGCAGAGCTGGGACTAGAGCATGGGTCTGTCTCATTCTGAGCTGTTCTTGAATCGACCACAGGAAGATGCCCATCACTTGGTCAAGTGTGTCCCATCACTGTCTGCAACAGACCAGCACCAGCAGCCTTGACTTTCCTGGGCAGTATCAGCTGGGGAACTTGTTCGTCTGTGGAGTTGGACAGGCCTGGGTTTGAATACTTCCCCATCCCCCTACCCCTACTAGGCTGTGCGACATTGAGTAAGTGAATTTGCCTCTCTGAATCTTAGACCATACTCCCACGCCCCATTTAAGGTTGTGAGGCTAAAACCCAAAGAACACAGAATACTAGTTTGGAAAACTGGTACACGGAGCTCAGCTCTGAGCTCAGCCGTGGGCGCTTGTCTTCCACCGTGCAGGCTTGAGAGCAGTGGTCCCCGACCCGGCTTTGCAAAGAAAGCCTGTTGCCGAGGACGTGGCACGAACTAGGAGGAGTAGAGCTTAGTTGCAAGCTGCCTGTGCCAGCAGGTGACCATGGGCATCTCACTCCTGCTTTGGAGCCTCAGTTTCCCCACATCTCATGGGCTAGGGCAGCAGTTCACGTGTTCCACACTGGAATCACCCAGCCTCCCCTTACACACCCTGCTTTACTTGATCGGGGTGGGACAGGACTTTTGATGTATTATTTTAAATTAGTGGTGGAATTGTGTCCCCCCAAACGATGTTGAAGTCCTGCCCCCCCCCCCCAGTACCTGTGAATGCGACCTTACTGGAAAAAGGGTTTTCATCAGCAGATGAAGGTCAAGTTAAGACTGAGTTAAGATTAGAGTGGGCCTAATCTTGTGACTGGTGTCCTTATAAAAGGGACATTTTGACACAGAGACACTCACAGCCATGTGAGGATGAAGGCAGAGATAAGAGTGATGCAGTTACAAACCATGGAGCCCAAAGATCGCCAGCAAACCACCCAGAGCTGGGCCTCCTCACAGACCCCAGAAGAAATCAGCCCTGCTGACATGACACCCTGATCTCGAACTGCGGGCCTCCAGACTGTGGGAGAGGACATTGTTTAAGCCGCCCGGCTTGTGGTCCTTTGTTATGGCCGCCCCAGGACACTCACACACCAGGTGGTTCGAATGTGCTGGCTTATTGGAAACAGAAAACAGCCGAGCTTCCTCCTCACTCGTAAACGTTCACATCCCTGGGGCTCTTTCTTGGAGATGATGGGGTTCTAGAGCACTCCCGGGACAGAGATAGATTCTGACAGAAGACAGGTCTTTTGGGGGGTGACCCTCTGGAAGGTCCAGGTGAAGGGAAGGGCCTCGATCTTCGGGGCAGACAGGTGGGCGTGGGAAAGGTCACCGCGGGCTTCACCTCGCAGCGGATGCCGTGGCCGCCTGCTGATAACCACCATAAGGGGACACAGGGGCCAGGAGGTAATATTGGTGCAAAACACTCAGATAAGGGAAGCAAACAGGGCCTGGCTATCATTCCTGGCAGACCATCAAAGCCCGTCACCCACCAAGGTAGCGGGTGTTCCGGGAACCCGTCCTGGTTTGCAGCTGGTCACACGGCCCAAACACAGTCCTCTTGCCACCCTCCTTTGCACCCACTGTCCACGGCTGCTGGACATGGAAAGGGTGTGGAGGGTCCCGAGAGAGTAGCTGCAGACACGGAGGGGGCGTCGGGCGTAGAGCTGGGAGGCACGGGGGGCCTCTGGGGTCGAGAACCGAGGGTAGGAGGTGCTGGTCCACACACACCAGCTCATTCTATCACTGGTCCTGCTTCAGGGCTGAGAAGTCTGTGCGTCAGAGGGCAGGCTACCCGCCGGGCCACAGGGCTGGGTGGTCACAGACAAGGATGAGAGCATGGGCCCTTGGGACCCAGTGGTGATGACGGGGGTATCTAGGAGCACCCAGGGTTTGCTGGGTGCCAGGCTCTGGGCAAGTGGCTTCCTTCTCGCCCCACCGGAGACCAGGAAAGCACTCTTATCCCCACCAAGGTCTGAGGGCCAGCTTGGGTCTGGGGGGGACCAGGAGCCCTGTGCTGTGCCAGACGGTGCTGACCATCCCCCAGGACAGGGGTTCTAATGGGTGATTGCACCCCACAGCGGACACTGGCGATGTCTGCAGACAGTGTTGGTTGTTGTAACTGGGGGAGGGGGTGCTACTGGCATTTACTGTGGGGGCCAGAGGTGCTGCTCAACACCCCACAATGCACAGGACGGTCCCCCACAAAGAATCATCCGTCCCCAACTGTCAACGGTGCTGAGGTGGGAAAGCCCTGTTCTTGGCCCAACTTCCCATAAGATGCTCCGAGATGAGGCTGTTGATTGGTTGTTTCAGGTGGAGACGGTTTGTGCTGTCCTGTTCCTTACGGGGCACAAGGACATAGGTGTACAATTCTGCGTGATTCCCGAGTGGCTGAGTGTGGTCTGTGGGGATCTCCCATTTAACCTCTCACTGCACAGATGAGGTGCCAGGGCCAGAAGCAGGATTCGAGCTTTGCCCGAAGCTGACTCACAGGCCACGCCCCCACCTGCTCCGAGGCTTCCCTCAGTTCCCTGCTTATTCCTCCTTGGACTCTACTGTCCACTCACAATCCAGAGTGACCCCCTTGAAGGCAAATCCAACTCTATCGCTTATTGCTGGACACATTCCGGCAGCTTCTGTGCACAGTTAGGGAAAATTACAAAACCCTCCCTGGGGCTCCTCAGCCCCTGTATGATCCTGCCTCACCGTCCCCCTGACCCCTTGGCCTCCCTGCTGCTCTGCCAAGTGCAGTCCTACCACAGGGCCTTTGCACGGCGCTGCCCTCTGCCTGCAAAAGCCCCCGGCCATTTTCAGGACTCACTTCTTACCTCTGCAGCTTGGTCGTCATCAAGACTTCCAGTGAGCACTGTGTCTAAAGAGGCACTCTTGTTCCTTCATTCTCTAGCCTCACCCCGATGTGTTTTTCTTTGTGGTATTTATCACCACATTATGTATTTATTTATCCATTTATTCTCATGTTTGTTTACGGTCTGTTTCCCCCACCGGCCTGTAAACTCAGAGAAGGCCGGGCCTCGGTTGGCTGTGGTTCATGCTGCATCCTCAGCTCTCTGAGCACAGAGGATGGTGGCAGGACCAAGGTCTCCTGAGGGTGCAGACCCGAGGCCACAGTGCATGCCCCTCCCCACCCCCCGCCACCTGCCAGCTCAGTTCTTCCCAGGAACAGCCCTGGGAGGTGATGGGCCTTTGTGCACTTGCTCAGAAGAAAGGAGAAAACTCCCTGTAGCCGGATGAATGGTGCCTCCCGCCCCCCAGAAAAGATACATCCGTGTCCTCATCCTCAGAACCTGTGGATGTGACCTTATTTAGAAATGGCATCTTTGCAGGTGTGATTAAACTAAGCCTCTTGAGATGAGGTCATCCTGGATTGCCTGGCCAGGCCCTGAATCCAGTGACGAGTTTCTTATATGAGACACAGAAGAGACACACGCAGGGAGAGGGCATGTGAAGACGGAGGTAGAGGCTGGAGGGAAGCGGCCACAAGCCAAGGGTGCCTGGAGCCCCAGGAGCTGGAAGAGGCAGGAAGGACCCTCCCAAGGTCCTCCGGAGGGATCCTGGCCCTGCCCACACCCTGATATCAGACTTCTGGCTTCCAGGACTGGGAAACGATAAATTTCTATTGTGGCAGTTTCTTGCAGCGGCCCTAGGAAACTCGTACCTCACCTAGTAGATGCTCAGAAGTCTGACTGTTTCTTTCAGTTGTCCTGTAATCCATGAGGTGCACAGGCTAGGTGGAATATTGGCTCCCAGCCTAGTGTCTGCGAGAAATGAGGGAGTTGCTGAGAAATCAGCCAGCGTCACATTCCTGCAGTGGAGGGCAGGGAGAGTTGAGGGGTTGAGATGGGGAGCAGATTTCCTTGTAATCAAATCCAGAAGTTGCCTGTAAACCTTATTCCAAGAGACCCCCCGGGTCCGGAGCGTGGGCAGCGTAGTGCTGGATTTGATTCCTTCAAGCAGGCAGATTCCTGGGGCCTGGCCATCCGGTGATTCCGGCCGAGGACCGTGGGGAAAGTTCCAAGCATGTCACTGAAGCAGCGTTGTCTCCCTGGGGCCAGAGTGAGCAGCTGACTGCCGTCATTCTCACTGATCACCTCGGCAATGGGGGCCCCCTGGGGACAGAGCGGGCCGGGGGCTCTGAGGGAAGGGCTGGGACCTGCTCCTTGTTAACCCACTGGGAGGAATCGGGAAAGGGAAGGCGACCACGAATCTGCTTCCCAACTGTGACTGTGACCATCTGGGCGGGTGTCCCATGAAACCGTGGGCCAGAATCCCAAGATCCAGCATCGCTGCGCTGGGTAGGGCGGATGGACGCTGGAACAGGCCCTGGGTTGGTCCTCACTGCACAGTGCTGATGCCCTGGGGGCTTGGGCGTGTCCTCTGTCCTCCCTGAGCCCCATTGCCTCCGTCTATATGGGGGAGGGTACAGTGAAGGTCACAGCAGAGTGCACAAGAGCCTGGGGTCAGGCCTGGGTTTGAGTCAGGCTCCGCCACACACTGTGACTCTGGGTGGCTCTGAGGAGGTCACCGACTGCCCCAAGCCGCAGTTAACTTGCTAGTAAGATCGTAGTAGGGCCTGCCGATAGGCTCGTTGTGAGGTTCAAAGAGAAAATGTATATCCAGTGTAGCCAGAAAAAAAGGAAAGACTTTTTATCACCCACATCACAGGAGTATGAGTGTGAAATGTTTTGAGTTCTAAATAGTCGTTACTGCTAACAGCTGTGTGACCTTGGCTACCTTACTTACCCTCTCTGGTTTTCCATTTCCCTTTTCTGAAAAATGATTGTTAAAGGACCCAACTCACAGGCTGGTCTCAAGGATGAAATGAGATTTCGACCTAGCACAGTGCTCGGCACCCGGGCGATGGCTCGTACCCGTCATATGTCGCGACGGTGGTGCTGTGCCCGTAGTCACAGTGGCCTTCTCTGCGTGTGGCCTGTGCGGTCTGTGCATGACCAGGCTCCCAGGGAGGGGGCTGGGAAGACTCCCTCATCAGCGTCTTGTCTCTCCCACTATTATTTGTCTCCCTCCACTGAAGCCCAGGCTGCCCCCACGAAGCTTACGTTACAAGGAGGAAGGTGCGTGAGTAGTTAGCAAACAAGCAGCTAAAATAACTTCACATAGTGCTGATGGGTGAGCATGCCAGCTGCCTCGCTGTGTCCTAACCCTGCAAAGTCAGGCTAAGTCCTGCACACCCGTTACCTCTTCTAACATTCCCCCAATAGTCTTAGGAAGTGGGCAGTAGTATCATCCACCATTTCACTTACAGGGAAACCGGGATACAGAGAGGTCAAGTCACCTACCCAAGGTCACATAGCAGAGGCAGGAGTTGAACTAGGGCAGCGTGGTTTCAGAGCCCTGTCTTCTAATCACCTTGCTGTATTGCGGTGTGCGTGAGTGTGTGTGTATGTGTGTGTGCGACTGTGTGCACACATGCCTGTGTGTGTGCACAGCTGTGCGTGCAAGTGCCCATGCAGGCCCGTGTGTGTGCACATACACATGGCTGTAATGTTGGGGGCACGTCTTTAGAGTGTGCTACTGGAGGAGGCCTGTTGGAGGAGGTGGCATTGGCTAAAACGAAATGAGACAAACAGTGTAAGACATAGGGAAAGTCCCAGGCTGAGGACCGGTGAGTGCAAAGGCCCTGGGGAATCAGCCAATGGACTTTCCAGAGCCAGGAGTCGGTGGTGCCCCCCTAACCCCGTGTGCCCGTGTGGAAGCCCCCTCCTTCTCCGTCTCCCTGCCCCACGTGTAGACACCCCACCTGGCCAGGTGCTCTGTCAGCAGCGTGCCCAGACGCATTCCTCTCGGGCTCTCCCCTCCCCACCCTGTGCGTCCCTGGTTCCCGCCGGGCCGTGTGGGCCTCCCCTCTGGGCACGCAGTGCTGCGCAGGAGCCTCTCTCCACCTGGCTGCCAGGCCCCCGAGGGCGCTCTGACTGGCTCTCAGGACCCGATGCCCCGGCTTCTGGACAGCCACTGAGGGACTGATGTCTTTTGCATCCCTGCTCCTTCTCCAGACTCTGAATATGAGACGCGTTTTTCAAATTCTTTGACAGAATGCTTTTTACAGGGCTGAGGGGCTGGTATCTCGCCTGCGTCCTGGCTGGCTGGGCTGCCATGACGTCTCGGTGGGAGGAAGCGGGCTGGGGGCAGCTCCCGTTTTCTCCTGGAGCCTGTGGGGGAGCTGGGAGGTGGGGGAGCTGGGGTGCCAGGGCCCCTGCGGCCTCAGGAAACCGCGCCAGCTATCTTGAGTCTCTCGGAAGGAGACTTGAAGCTCTGGAGTGGGACCTGGGGCCAGGGGCTGGGGGCTGCGGAGCAGAGCTGGCCTGGCGGACCTGCCCTTGGGGGCTCCAGTCCAGCTGGGGGAGATACACTCGTGTTATACACCGTGGAAAACTGTGACTGCCTGCGGGAGCCCCTGAGATGCCACCTGAGCTCTTTCTGGGTGGGCGGCCTGCCCTGGAAAGGAGGTGGGCTGACGTGTGCAGGAGCAGGCTTGGGTGGGGGGCGGGATGTGTGCGAGGACGAAAATACGTTTGTGCGAATGGAGGCCAAAGCGGAGCGGGACTAGCCCCACCTCTACCTTCTGTGTTTAAACTCCCCGCGGACGCTGTCACACGCGTGCTTGGTTGGCAAAGAGTCACTGAACTGTACACTTACGATGGGTGTGCTTTTCCCTGTGTATATATTCAGTGGAAAGGTCAAAAAGCGTTTGTCACCCAAAACATCGGGAACCACACCAACATGGTAAAAATGTGTGTTGTTTCTGGGTGTTGGGATTCCGCAGAATTCGCCTGCTCCCCCCACCCCCCGCAACGGTTTCTCAGCTGTGTTCCTATAGTCTATGTTTGTTTGTTTTACAATGAATATATGGTATGTTAAGTGTTTAAAGATGCCCACCTCGCCTGGGGAAAGTTTGTCTGCCTGTCACACCTTGTGTCCAGTTGTGACTTCTTATCAGAGCATGGGATTAGCATCCCTGGACGCAGGGTCTTCCATCAAATGCAGACAGACACCCTGATCTCAGTCGCGTTCTGCAGCTGGGCCTGGTGGGCCTTCCCAAAACAGTCTTGGGGAAGGAGAAGCTGAGGGAGAAGGCAGGCTGCTGTCGTTAGTCCGGGAAGCCCCTCAGTGCAGAGGCGGGGACGGGCGTTATCTCTGGCCGGGCCCTTTCCTTTGGAACTCAAGATCAGCTACTGGGTCTGTCACCCGTTCATTCATTCATTCAGCAAATATCGGTTGCACATCTGCTAAGGGCCAGGCCCTGTTCCAGGTGTTGGGGGTACAGAATCAAGTCCTGTTCTCGGGGGAGCTGTAGCTGAGTGCGTGTGTGGGTAGACGTTCTGAAACATGGGGAGCAGTAAGTTCTGTGAACACCAGCAGCCTGAGTAAGGGGTGGAGAGAGATGGGATGTTCTTTTAGCCACATAGGGCAGCAGTCCTCCTTGACAAGATGAAGTTAGAGCAGAAACCTCAGTGAGGGAGAAGGAACGGGCAAGCCGGGGCCCTGGGGGAGCATGTGCTCAGCCAGGCAGCTAGCATGGCCGGAGTGGAGGGGGCCATGGGAGTGTGGTCAGAGAGAGGCCCAGGTGGCAGGGCTGGGCTGGGCAGACCAGGTGGTCTTGGTAAGGGCTCTGGTTTTCTTCTGAGTGAGATGGAGGCCACTGGGCCATACAGAATGTCCCTGTGTGGCAGTTGCACACACAGCTGCGCACACCACACCTTGGAGAGGTGGGCCCGTGACCTTCCCCTTGAACCTGGGTGGGCTGGTGACTGAGCAACAGGATGCAGTGGAAGTGATGCTCCGTGTCTCCCAAGGCTGGGCCAACAAAGGCTGTGCAACCATCGCCTTGTTTGTGGAAACATTTGCTCTTGGAGCCCTGACGGCCGTGTACAAAGTCCAACCGACCTGAGGCTGCCATGCTGTCAGGGAGCTCGAGTCGTGCACGGAGTCCACACGCTGACATTCCATCAACAGTCCCAGCTGGCTTCCTCTTCCCAGTTGTCCCAGGCCAGTTGCCAGGTGTGTGACTAAAGAAGCTTCCAGAAGATTCAAGTCCTTGGACATCCGCATTCCCTCACCTCACCCCAGCCATTTGAATCTTCCCAGCTGAGGCCCCCAAAGGTGTGCATCAAAGAAGAGCCGTTTCTGCTGTGTTCTAAGCAAATTCCTGACCTGCAGAATCCAGGCGCATAATAAAATAGTTGTTTTGTGGCCCTAGGTTTTGGAGTGGCTTGTGACGCCTGGGTTTAATGGTGATCGAGGCTTGCTGTCTCATCTCATGCCGAGGCTTCGGGTGCTCCCTCCGGGCCCGGTGCCATGCTGAGCTGAGCATTTCTGATCTATGACCTTGTTTAACCTTCACAGCTCCCCTGGGGAGTAGGCATTGTTACCCCAGTTCAGACAGAGAGAGCAACAGGCCTGTGACAGTCAAGTGGCCGGCTGAGGGTCACACGCCAGCATGAAAATAGTGAACTTGCCCAAGACCTGGGTCTCGACTGCTGCCCCCTCAGCAACTCTGTGTCCTCATGGCTTTGTTTGCCTCCCTGCGGCTGGACATATCTCCTCCAGTCGCCTTCTCTGGCTTGTTCAGCCAAACTATGGATTTAGAAAGGACCGTCATCCCATCCATCTCGTTGCTGCATTGCACAGAAGAGGAAACTCAGGCTCAGAGACATGGGACATGGGACATGCTCAGGGAAGCGGGGGTGCAGCCAGGACCATAAGCCACCCCTTTGGATTACAGGTCCCAGGCCACTGCTGACGCATTAGCTCTGTCTCTGAAAATGGCTAAGGGTTATACATGTGCCTAAGCTGTGAGTCCGCAGGCTCAGAGTGAGATGCCTGTGACTTTGCTTCGGTCCCCAACTTTGAGGTACTTAAAGGTACATACTTTCTTATTTAACCTGATTCCTTGAATAACTGAGTTTCTGACATCTTCACAATGAGGATGACGATAGCAATGAGGATAAAAGGGAAGACGAGAGCTCTCGTGGGCTCTTTCTAAGGGAGCCACGAGGTCCCGATTCTCACCTTTAAGGAACTAGCATGGAGAGTGTGAAAGGCTCATCGTGGACAAAGCAGGTCCTGCACTAGCTTTCAACTAACTGGCCCTGCTCTTTGGAGCAAGATTTGAATTCACAGAACAGGATGACCAGAAAGGATGGGGCCCAGGTCTGTGGTCTAACTCTTTTCTCTGTTGCAGGGGACCACTTGGACCCCTGGCTCCCATGGCCCACCCACCCAATCTCTTCATTTATGCCACCTGAAGCTTGCCATATGTTTCCAGATTGTTCAGTGGAAGAACAAGTATTGAACCCAATGAGAGCAAACCCCAGAATTCTAAGCTGTACTGTGTTTAACTTGGGTAGTTTATTTTGGCTTGTGGGTTCCACAGTGTGGACCCTCTCCCCTCTCCTTCCTCCCAAGTGGTTTTGTTATTGGCGGAAAAAGTGGAATCAGACAAACCTGGTCTGAATCCGAGCTCTGGTAGTCACGGCTGTGCCCTTGGACACCTTACTCTAGGTCTCTGAGTCTCCTCTCTAGAGGGGAGTTGTGATAACACCTAACTCATGAGATGGCGGGGAGGACAGAAGGGGAATGCACGTGAAAATTCCTGACGCCCGCTGGACTCAGGCGTGGCTTCCTTGTTTTCCTCCTTAGAAGCTTTTATGGATTCAGGTAGAGACATGGGCTGCTGTCTCCCTCCCTACATCGTCACCGTCTGCAGAATCACACAGCCCCCCCGCCTCAGTGTTATCACCCTTCCCACAGACCTGGCACTCGGCGCTTTCCTGAGATGCAGCTGAGAAGGCAAGTCAGAGTCCCCCAAGGCTCTTGCTAAGGGAGACTCAGCTGGGACATGAGTCTCTTGCCAGCGGTTTGTCGGCATTGGATGCCCTCTCCCCGGGAAGCATGATGGGGCTCAGCCTTGCAGGTCTGTTCCAGTCAGCTGTCGCTGCGTAACAAACCATCCCAAAGCTGTGGCTCACCAGTCCAGGGGTTGCCTGGGCTCAGGCAGGAGGTTCTCACTCAGGCTGTCTCACACAGTTGCCAGTAGATGGGCTCATCTCAGAGGCTTCTTTTCTCCTAGGACCTGGGCTGGGAGGACTCACACAGCTGGGCCTTGGGGCAGCTGGAGCTCCTCGGGCGTCTCTCTCCCTACGTGGTTCCTCCAGGGTGATGCCTTAGGGCATCCAGACTTCTACGTGCTTCGCGTGCCTGACTCACTGGTCCACTGTGTGATGATCACATGGAAAAGAATTCTGGGTAGAAGGAATAGCAGTTGCAAAGCCTCTGAGCTGGGAAGTGTTGCTTCAGTTTCCCTCTCTGAAATGGGAATGGTACTTCCTCGTGGACGATGCTGTTGGGTGAATCGAGTGAGATGAAGCAGGTGAAGTGTGGGCACACCATTGCTCAGGGATTGGGGAACTCCCTCGCCACAAAAGGCACACTTTCCAGGGACTCTGGGAGGCTGCTCCAGAGGAGAGTTGTACACGGAGGGAAGCCCGATCTGCACACAGCTCACCATCACTGATGCCCTGTGCCAACTCAGAGGCCCGGGTCAGACTGGAATCTGGACGTGGGGACATCTGTCACCATGGGGGGGCATTTCTTCTGCCCCTTAATGCCAAAATTATGAATGGCTCCACTGTGCTTTGCCGACAGCGAAAACAGCCCTCCACATGGTGCCCGTCAATAACGATGTATTTTTAGCAGCAGCCTGCACTGGGGAAGCTGAAAACCTGCACTTGAAAGCACAGGCATGGCCTTGCAGCTGCCTAGACAGGGACTCAGGGCCCTGGGTTTGGGGGCGGGTCCGAGGGGAGGCGAATGAGCTGGAGGTCAGAGGACAGGTCACATTTGTTTCTCAGGGTGGGACACCGGGCCTGATACCTGGGTGGCCTCTCTTTAAAAGGCAGGAGGCTGAGCTGTGACCCTGGTGCCTCTGTCCCCATCCAGCCCTTGCCCACCCGGGGCCCAGCCTGTGACTGCAAAGCCCACAAGGTGAACTTGTGGACCTGGCTGCTGGCTGACGAGGCTCGGGCTCTCACCGAGGCCTGGCCCACAAGTCCTGAGAGCACCTGGCCCCGTACTGTACACCGGCGGATGGGGAGCGGGGCTATCTGGTCTCGCATTTGCTGCTTCTGGTCTGGGGGCTTCATGAGGGCTGTGACTGCAAAGGGGGATATGGCCCCAGGACAGGGGTCCCGTAAGAGCCATTCCTCCCTCCAAGTAGGACGAGGAAGCATCTAGAACCGGTGGACTGGAGGGACCAAGAAGCTGTCCCACCCACATGCCAGGGAGACAGGGCGGCAGGGTCTACACACTCACTCCTCCCAAATACTTCTTTGCTTCTTGCTTCATTGGCAGGAAACTTAGAGGAGATAATCAACGTTACACTTCTTAAATCAAAACAACTATAATTTTTCTATAAAAAATGATAGATGCTCATTAAATATTTTCTAAATAATATAGAACAATCTAAAGGAAAAACAAAAACAAAGAATTGTTCCCACCCATCAAAGAAAACCATCCTTTAGCCATTTAGTGTTTATGGTTCCAGACCTCTATTTATTTTGATCATTATTTCTTTCACTATTTGTGTGTATTTATTAATAGGCACTAACTGTGATACTAACTTGCTCTCTTTTCTCATCCTTCCGCCTGTACCCAGGCCCATTTCTCCCCTCCCACCTTGGCCCCCCTCAGAATTCCACCGAATCTCCCCAAGTGAGCCATGGACCAGAGGATTCTGGGAGAGGGAGGCGGGCAGTGCGGGGGGGGGTGGGCAGCCGCAGGACAATGGGGTCTTGTTTTCCGTGTGGGCGAAACCCCTCTGGACCCCACTGGCGAGTGTGTTGGTTCCTTGCAGAGTCAGCGTCCTGCCCCAGAGTGAGTGAGAGGCTAATTAAGAGGGCTCGCTCCGGCGTGAGCGCTGGCTGCACATCAGAGGACCCAAGGTGATGACTGTTTTGGTCAGGAAGCTGGGGACATTGTCGTGGGGGAGGACAAGCCAGGGCACAGAGGTGCCGGCTGCGGCCTCCCCCCAGCCCCTGCCCTTTATCAGTTTCCTCCTCCCCCTGGCTGCAAACAAAAGGCTGCCGGTACCTGGGGGCCGGGGAGACACTATGACACAGGATGTTCCCAGCATTTTGGATATTTCCTCTGCCGTCTGATTGATACGTCCTAGAGAAAGCGCTGGGATTCTCCAGGGAGCGCGGGGCTGTAAAAACTCCAAAACACAGTAATAACAAAGCCATAAATCTGGGACTGCCACAGCAGCTCTGGGCTCAGGGCGACCAGCCCAGGCCACACAGTGCGGCCACCAGAGGCCTAGGGACTCAGAAGTGGTCAGAGTCCAAGGGACAGAATGTGGCGGGAGTGATGTTCTCCACGGGTGGTGGTTAGGGCTTGTTTTCATCAGGTGCGTGAGTTCAGCCCGTGAGGCACAAATGGGACCCGGGTAGGCAGTGGACTTGGGGCAGCACTGGGGTGTAGGGCCAAGGGCTCCAGGTTTGGTGCCCAGAAGAGAAGGTCTGGATCTTATCTCTGTTCTCAGTCAGACAAGCGAGTTGCTTGACTTTCCTCCTCATAAAATGGGGCTAATGATGACACCCGCTTATGGGGTTTTCTTGTGAGGGTAAAAAGAGCCGATGTCTGTTAGGCATGGAGGGTGATACCATGGAGACGGCCTGCACTCACTGCCTATCCGCACCCCCTCCCACCCGTTCTTCTCATGAGCACTGTGTCCCTTCCACAAACAGCAGCTACTCCAGGTGTTTTACAGAGAGGATTTAATATGGGGGTGTGGATTTGTAGGTGGTGGTTGAGTGGAGACATCAAGTAGGGACAGTGAGGTGCCACCTGGATTAGCAAGAGCAGAAAGTCACCAGCACTCCCTGGGCTGGAGGAACAAAGGAGGGAATGGTGTCATGGAACCCAGGAGCCAGGGCTACCTGGTGCGAGCTGGCACCTTCGTGGTCCTGTCTGCTGGGAACAGGGACTGTGGAGGGAGGGACATTCCCACAGGAGAGGAGCAGAGAGAGAGAGAGAGAAGGAGAAATACTCCAGCTTTTCCCTCCTCTTGCCCTGCCCAGCTGCACCAGTGTCTCCCATTGGCTGAGCTTACCCAGGAGTCTGAGAGCAAGGGAGCCTGGGAAATGTAGTTCCCTGAGATACAAAGCAGTGAGAAGTGGGAGGGGGCTGTCCTGACCAGCACAGACCAAAGGTCAGGTAGCTAATGATGGGGTTCTGGGAAGAGATTTCCTGGCCTTGCATCTCAGGTCCCCACTTCTTGGCTGAGTGACCTTGAGTGAGTTATATAACATCTTTTGGCCTTGATGTCCTCATCCACAAACAAGGGATGGTGAAAATCTTTAATGTATTGGGTTGTTATGGAGAGCAAACGTGATGGCATACATGAAGCCATCAGCACACCCTCAATAAACATCAGCCAGCACATATTTCAGAAAACTGGGTTCAAGCAGAGATCAGACCAAGGCCTGAATTCACCAGCAAACATTGTCCAACTCTCAGCATGGACCTGGTACATCTGGGCTTGGGCCCCTTTTCAAAGAAACAGGTATAACAACCACTTTCTTGGGAAGGAATCACTCATAAAAGCTCACCACATCCTCTGCCAAGAATGACATAAGCTCCATGCTGAAGGTGGGAAGGAAACAGGTTGAGGGCATCTCCCCTGTCACCCACATTCTTCAGGGGTTAGAAAACCATTAGCTGTTACCGCAATGGACACATTCAGCAATGGCCACCGGTCATCGGAAATGTGGGCATAGCCCTGCTTCTCATTTCCCTGTTCAGGGATCTAAACGTTCCTGACACCCTGGCGCAGCCTGTTGGCCTGCTTCTCATCCTGGTTGAGTACACACTGAGCTCACAAGTGGGAAGAAGATGTTCCGTTTCTGGATGGGGGCCTCTGAAGTGACTTCTTCACTTCCTGGGCAGGTCTTGAAGGAGGCCATGGAGTAATTCTCACCGTGCCCTGGCTGAAGCCAGTGGGGATCTCTGTTGCAGAGATGGGGAGAGGTGGTGTTGCTGAAATCCGCCCACCTGTTCCAGATTGCATGGAGGACCCCCAGGGATCAGATCATGTGAGGCACTGGCTCTTCTCTGGGCTTCCTGCCTTTGTCATGCCATTGACAGAGTGGGCTAGCTAAACCGAACGTGCTGGGGAACTGGGGAAAGCCAGATTTCAGGTGTGTTTTGGATTGCTTCTCAACTAGCTCTAAGCTGAGCTGCGGTGTCTGACGTGAGATAAAGCCTTTGTCTCAGCAAAGCATCCACAGAGGAGGTGATGATGGTGATAATAATGATGGTGGTGATGGTGATAGTGATGATGATGGTGGTGATGGTGGGGATGATGTTGATTGTAATGATGATGGGGGGGGTGGTGGTGATGTTGGTGTTTGTGCTGGTGGTGATAGCTATCATTTTTAGAGTGCTGTCAGCCAGGCACTGTGCTAAGTGCCATATACATTCCATTTAATCCTCCCAAGAGCCCAGTGAGCCAGATGAAGAAACTGAGGCTCAGAGGAGTGAAGTAACCTGCCTGTGGTCACATCACTGATAGGTAGCCGGGTACAGTTGTAGCAGGTCTGTCTGGTGCCAAAGCCCACGTGCACCTGTACTACCTGCTGGCCCCGTGCCAGGCACAGTGCAAGACCTTGGGGATGCTGTGATCACTAAGATGCGGGAAAACGAGACCTGGAACTCGAGGTCCCGGCGCAGTGAAATGAGACTTGCTAAAGAGCAGACTCTACCGTCCCGTCAAAGCCACCAGGGCTGCCAGATTCTGGGGACCAACCCCACCCAAGAGTGGAGAGCATAGACCGCCGTCTTGGGAGGAGGTGGGAGGGTGGAGGCACCCCTTCCCCCAACGTTTCCTCACACATTATCAGAGAGTGGCTGGGGGATCAGTGGAGGCCGGGGGCCCGCAGGGAAAGGGGAGGAAAAGACAGCAGTGTGGATGTGTGTTGAGAGCTGCGTTTGCTGGCCTGGAAGGCGCCGACAAAGAAACACGGAGTCCTGACTGCCAGCCCGGGAGGTGTGTGCACAGACCTGCGTGACATGGGCTTTGGGACTCAGGATTCCAGAACCTTCTCTCCCAGGACTTCGGACAAGAGAATGCACCTCTCCCAGCCTCGGTTTCCTTGTCTGTACCCAGGGACTGATGGAGTAACTCCTCCTAGAGCTATCGCAGGCGTGAACGAACCAGCGCCCAGGATGCTGCAGAATGCGTCAGCTACATCGGGATGGAGGCCTTGCCCTCCTGTGACAGATCCAGAAACAGGCTTAGAGAGGCCAGGTCTAAGAGGCAGGGCTGGGGTGATAACTCAAGACCCCTGAGGCCTGTCCCACGGCTTGGGCACAAGGCTGAGTGGCTTTACTGCCCCTGAGTCCTTGCTGCACACTCACCTGTTGTCCCCAACTGCAGCATCACCTCCTTATTTTATATGGAAAACATAGGCATCATAGATCTGTGATTTATTATAATACCATTTACGTAAAGAGAACTGAGTTCTCTTTTGGTCCGGGAACTGCATGGTGCCCCTGTGAGATGGTTGGGGACCTCCTGGTGAGCTGTGACACCAGGTGGGGACATGCTGGCCCAGCTGCCCCATCTGTTCTTGAAGAAGCATTTGGCTTTAAGACGAGAAGGCAATAAAGAAAATGGGAGGGAAGCTGCCGTTTGCCTTCCACCTTCGGAACCACGGCAGGAAGAGCCCGCTCTCGGGGCCGGGGCCGCCGGGGAGCTGGAGGACTCGCACTCACCCTACCATCAAGTCCTTCCTGTGACACCTGCGTGTGCAGACAGCAGGTGAGAAAATGCGGCTCAGGTGGGTGATGCTCAGGGTCACCGCTGCGGGGCCGGGATTCCCCTCCTGCTCTGCCTTCACAGCTCTTGGCTCCACTCCAGGCTGCCGCACAAGAGATAAGACTCCTGAGCGCACACCCAGCTCATCCTGTGGGTTAGGAAGGAAAGACTCCAGACATAGTTAGAAGTGTGTCGGGGAGAGTGGAATGTTCTCCGGAAATGTATTATCATCAGAGCTGGCCTCTTGCCTCCCGGGAGAGAGTGCATGCATGCTTATCGAGCCTGCATTCACCTCCCAACCTCCCGTATGAAGTCCTTTTCATCAAAAATGAAGCCAAAAATCAGAAGTTGCTCCCCTGCGTGAACTTTTCTTTCTGCTGCATTTCGAAGAGAATCGGAGAGGCCCCAGAGGAGGAGACCTAGGCACCCCTGCTTTAGGGGGGTTCTGATCACCCAGTGGGTTCAGAAACTTCCCCTACCTGCTCTGTGCCTCAGTTTCCCCGTTTGCAGACGGCCTGAGAACACAGGAGGGTATTGCGTGGAGGACCTCCAAGGTCCTCTCTGGGTGCCCAGATTCCTTATCCTCGCAAAGAAACCCCAGAGGAGGCAGTGTTGCCTTGTGGCAGAAAGCAGGGCCTCTAGAGCGAGGCTGTTGGCCCTAAGGCTCTGACTGCTGGTCACAGGACATTATTGTGGCCAGAGGTCACTGACGTGCCCCAGCAAGGATCGACGCCCCTTTCTGCGTCTCCTCTGCATCTCGGTCTTCCCTTCAAAGCCCTCCTTGTTGCACACAGATGCGTAGTTCATGTCTGGGTCCCCATGAGACTCAGAGCTTCACTGTCTGTGACGCTCCTTCCCACGTGGTGATGGCAGAGGTGAGATGGAGCTGGGGCCTCGTGTGTGCTTTCTCCCTCTCGCTGGTCTGTGGCCGCAGCCGGTCTTTGTAATGACTTCCAGGGAGCCCGGTGCCCTGCATCTCGTCAAGGCTTCTCCTGGAAGGCTGTGCCCGCTGTGGGCTGGGCAGGGCCCGTGGCATCATGCGCTCCAGGTGTTGGCTGCAGCGCTACCCCTCAGGGGTACTTGTGCGGCACCAGGAGGGGAAACCTTGAATAAACTCCAGGAAGAAAAAACCCTGTTCTCCCCACTTTCCCAGAACCCAAGGGCTTCCACGCTTTGGGAACGTGTTGACTTTGAACCTGAGCCCGTCGTGGACCTGGACATGGATCAAAGAGGGTGTATTGTTTTTCCTAAAAGCGTTGGGACAGATCAGATCAGCAGAATTTCAGGTGCTGTGACTCAGCGTTTCCTCTGCTGCTACCACCTTCCCTCCCGGCCGGGAGAAGAGGTATACAGCCCTCTTCCTCAGGGAGGCGCCCTGCACGGCGCTTAAGGTCGTGGGACTTGGCATCGACAAGAATCGGTTTAAATGTGCCTTTTACCAGCTGCTCAGGATGACCACGGGAGAACTCCTCTGCTTCCCTGAATCTCGGCATCTCTTATTTACAGTTAGGATGAGAGTGAGGGCCACACTCCTCACCGCATGGTGTGGTCAGGATTAATGAGAAAATAGAAACTGTGCGCAAGTTCCTCGCAGGGCATTTGGCACGGAGTGAATGCTCGGTTAGTGACCGGAACCTTCCGTCGCCTCTCCAGAGGTCGCCTAACACTTGGGTGGATCATCCCGAGCTTCCCTCTTTAAGCACTTGCTTCTCTTCACCGAGAGCTTTCTTGGCTCAGAGATGGATGGGGGCCATGCAGGGGGTCAGTGCCCCCAGAGCAGCACGCCCCCTCCACCGCCACAGTGAGAGGCGGGAGAAGGTGGGCAAACACCCAGCCCTTCTGTCCTTCAGGGAGATGATTCCAAGGTGTCTTCACACGGCTCCACGAGGGTCCCCACCAGGCCAGCACCCCCGTTACACCAGCAGCAAGCTCTTCATTACGCCCCTGGATTGGCTCCTCCCTCCCGTTCTCACCCCCTCAGCCACCTCCAGGTGCTTCCTGAATTCACCTCCAGAATAGCTCACTGTCCCCACGTGTGCCTGGGGGGACCCAACCGAGACAGCACTCATTAAATAGTGGCGGTTATTATTATTCTCAGGGGCTGGATGCAGAATGAGATTAAATTACTGGTCAAGCTTTGTCCTCTGGGTTACATCTCTCGTCTTATCTCTATGATGCCAGATGCCGATTTAGAAACACCCATGTCCTTACTATGCAGACTTTTCTAGAGCAGCTAATAGGTGTCCGGTGCTGGGTGGGGAGCGAGGGGCCTGGAGGCCCACGGGCAGCACAGGATCTGGGCTTCACCTCGGAATGCTGGGCGCTATGGGTGTTTGGGGTGGGAAACAATAGAGACCCTCACACCTGAGTTTTAGCATCGGGGGTCTGGAATCACCATGTTGTCTGGACTTTCTCATCTTTCTGGAAGGAGAACACATCGCTTTTGTAGGAAGGAAAAAAGATATTTGAAAGCTCCAAGAGTGGTGTGACAGAGAGCCTTGTACAGGCGTTTGGGTGGGGGCAGTGGAGTTGGGCCAGCTTAGGAGAGAGAGGGTCAAGCTTCAGGATTCCTGTGAGAATCCTATAAAGCTGATGGACTTTGGCCACAGGAAAGTGGACTCCTGCGTGGAATCCTGTACCCAGCTCCAGTGGGCTCACAGAGCCCCAAAGCCAGGTGTGGACCCAGCTATCACTCAGCTTGGTTGCATTTTCTAACAATTCAGGCAGGAGGTTCTGAGGACTTTGGAGCTCAGTACTTGACTGCCTTGATACTGGGGAGGGCTGCCACCTTCCCTCAAGGGGAGCCCATGAGAGCGGAGGCATTGCTTGGCATGTTGGGGCCCAAGGAGGCCAAGCGAGGCTGGACACGGGCAAGACCTTCATTGCAGGTGAAGTAAACTTTCCCTGGCATTGAACCCAGCGTTGCAGGTTAGATTTGGAAAGAGCTTTGGAACCCAGGGGCGACATTTGCACGCACGTGGGTGGTTGTCAGCAGCACGGGGCGGAGAGGCCAGCCCTCTGTGCCACAGGCTGGCGCTGGGCCGAGGGGTGCTGGAGGTCTGTCCCTGCTCCGGGCCGCCTCATTCCATCTAAGCTGCCGCCGGGCCGGCTCAGGGGACACCGGGGCGTCTTGTGCAGGAACGTTCGCAGGCTCTCCAAGTCTGCTATTGATTTTCAAATTGCAAACAAGAATGTATTCATTCCCTGGGCTTCGCCATAGTCTTACATTATCCACTTAGAGTCACGTTACAAAAATAGCTTTAAACCGTCTTGCTTGAAATATTGGACACATCTACTCACTGACAGGGAGGTTTCGTTTGGTTGTCTAGCCGGGCTTTGGGGCATAACTTTTCACGCTGATGGTGTACACACCCGTCACTTTGACACAAGAGGGGATGTTGGTATTTATTTTTCCCTCGAGAAAATGATGGGGGAACAGGCAGAATAAAAAGAATTTCCAGAACGGCCCACACCAAACCCTTGCCACGTCTCTGCGGGCATGGACTCTTTCCCGGGCCCTTGAATTCCTTTGGTTTGAGGGAAGAGCCCCTTTTCCAGCCCTAAAGAACGGGGTCTGCTGGAGATGTGGGTTCCTCTCACCCCTGGCTGCCCGCACTCCTACCATGTGGGGAAGCTTAAAAAAATGCCAGTGCCCGAGCCCTACCTGAGGCCCAGGAAGCCTTCATTCCCCATGGTCCTGACAGGCAACCAGGTTGAGAAGCTCTGCTTCAGCCAGCCCTGCTCTTTGGAAGGAGAATGAGGTCGTCACAGCAGCTCAGAAGCAGCAGCGTGATTAGTGATGTATCTGCGTGGTCCCTTTCCGGGTTCCCAGCTCTCCTGCTCCCACCCTCGCCCAAGGCCCCCCCCCCCCATCTCCCACCTGGTGAGCCCATCTTCTTATTTTATTTATTTTTATTTGTTTTTTTGTGACATTCAATTCAGTTTTATTAAAAAACTCTTTACTTTGAGATAATTGTAGATTCACATGCAGTTGTAAGATATAATACAGAGAGACCCCTGTATCTCTACCCAGTTCCCCCCGTAATAGCCCCTACATCACTACAGTACAGCAGCTCCGACAGGAAACCGACATTGACGCAATCCATCCGCCTTATTCAGATTTCACCAGATTTCACTCATTTGTGTGTGAAATGCGTGTGTTTGTGTGCACGCGTGTGTGTGTGTTTTGTCCTGAGCAGTTTTGTGACATGGGTCCACTTGTGTGACCACAACCAGTCAGTACACAGGACAGCTCCGTCTCATCCCAAGGATCCCTCGTGCCCCGTTTCATAGCCTCTGCCACCTGCCTCCATTCCGCAGCAGACACCAGCCTGTTCTCCATCTCTGTCATTTTGTCACGTCAAAAGTGTTATATAAATAGAATCACACTGTGTGTAACCTTTTGAGACAAGCTTTTGTCGCTCAGTGTCGTTTTCTTGAGCTCCAGCTACATTGTTTGATGGATCCGCTCCTTTTCACTGCTGGGTGGTATTCCCCACGGTGATGCACTGCTGTCTGTGTAATACTCACCTTAGGAAAGACACTGTGCTTGTGTCCAGCTTTTCTCTATTTTCAATAAAGCTGCTGTGGACATACATAAATTTTCATGAAAACAAGAATTTTCATGAATTTCAGTGAAAATTTATGTGAACCCCGTCTTCTAATTAGTCTTCCTGCTTGGCCTTTCGTGCCTAACAGTTCATTCTCCCAGGAATGTTCCCTTCACGATGCAATCCTGACGCTGACCCTGACCCTCAAGAACTTCTCCGTACTCTTAAGACAAAGTGGGAAGTCCCTACCGTGACATCCGACACTGGCCTGGCCCCTGCCGCCCTCCCTCATGTACGGGTGTGTGCCGCTCAGAGCCCAGACTCTGTCGTCTGTCGGCTGGGTGCAAGCCTGCTCCATGCGCCATGGCTGAGGGCCGTGGGCAGTTAACTTACCCCTCTGTGCTTGAGTATCCCCCAACCTGGAAGATACAGACAAGCGTAGAGCCTACCTCCTAGACTGCTGTGAGGATGACACGATTGCACGTGTGTCGGGCTCTGAGCTCCACAGCTGGCACATGGTTAACATCTGATAAATGTTAGGCACTGCTGGGCCCCCTCCCTCTCTGAGCTCCCATCACATCTGCTCTCCTTCCATCCCTCAGGCTCACTGTTCTCCCCCAGTGACCTTGGGGCTCTGGCACACACCATCCTGTCTTCATGGGATGCTCTTCCTTTCCTCTCTTTCCCTGGTTAATATCGCTTCCTCCAGGAAGGCTTCCCTGACTCACTGGCCAGGTCAGGGGTCCTTGAAATTCACTGGGGCACCTACTAAGTTTTCAGGTCACTTACCACAATTGCTGACCATCTGTGTATCTTTCTAGAATACAACTTCTACAAGGGCAAGAATTGGGTTTCCTTTTCCACTAAATGTTCCCACTTGGGTATAATAGGTGCTCAGTTAATGCTGTTTCATGAATGAGTGAATGAATGAATCTCACTGTTGGCAAAGTGGGCAGCACCCTCATGCCACTGCCTTTCAGCCGCCTGCCCTTTTGGGTGAGGTTGTGTGGGCCACACCCACTTGCCAAACAATCTACATCTGGCGAGAACAAGCCTAGACCCTTCTCTTTGCTCCTCAGCAACATCTTGACTCTGCCTCTGCCTCTGCCTCTGCCTCTGAGCTGACCCAGGTCCACGTCCCTGCTCAGAGTGGGCGTTGCCTCTTCCTACCTCGGGGCTCTCCTCTGTCCTTTGGTACATAGATCTCTTTATCTCTCTCTCTGTTTCTGTATAGCAGCCTCTTCCCTTTTGTTTCTTTCTTTCTTTCTTTTTTGGTTGACATGAAATTCACATAATATAAAATTAACTATTTTAAAGCAAACAGTTCAGTGGCATTTAGTGCATTCAGTATGCTGTGCAATCACCACCTCTATCTTGGTCCAAAACATTTTCGTCACCCTAAAAGGAAACCCCATACCCATGATATAGTCACCCCCACTTGCCCTCCCCCAGCCCCTGGAAACTACCGTCTTCTTTCTGTCTCTATGGATTTACCTGTTCTGGACATTTCATATAAATGGTGTCATTCAGTATGGTCTTTTGTGACAGGCTTCGTTCACTCAGCGTGATGCTCTCAAGGTTCTTCCACGTTGTAATGTGTGTCAAGACTTCATCCCTTTTAATGGCTGAGTGATGTTCCATTGTATGGAGAGGCCGCATCTGTGTTTATCCATCATCCACTGATGGACGTTTGGGTTGTTTCCACCTTCATGGCTACTGTGATTAGTGCAGCTGTGAACATGTGTGTACGTGTCTTTGAACACCTGCTCTCCACTCTAGGGTCCATACCTAGGAGTGCAAATGCCGGGTCATATACTAATTCTATTTTAACTGTTTGAGGAGCTGGCAGACTGTTGCCCACTGTGGTTGCCCCATGTTACATTTCCACTTCTTTGGTTTATATTTCTCTCCTGGTTTCTCCCAAACGTGACTGCTCTAGATGTCACCCCTGACCCCCGGCCCCAGCCATCCTCTGGCCGTCCTCCCTGCAGTGTCCACACCACCCCAGCTTCCCATCCCCTGCTTCACTTCCCCATGGGGACACAGAACGGCTGCTTGTCTTGGTTGGAATCCTGGCCCTGCCACACACAAGTTGGATGCCGCTGGGGCAGTCACAGCCTTTCTGAGCCTCAGTCTCAATTTATAAATTGGGGATGATGGAGTTGTCATGAGGATTAAGTGAGCCGTGATGTAGGAAGTACTGCTCATCAAGGCTCAGTGACCATTAGCTGTAACTACTTAATACAAATCCACTGTGGGCAGAGAAGGAGTATCAGGCGTGGCCTCTAAAAGGCTCACCCACAGGGCCTAACCCTTGGAAGGTACATGGTTATCACTTACTGCTTCTGAAAATGACATGAGACAGCAATATAAGATGGAACCATGCTGGATTTTATGGTACAGATGGAAAATGAGCTATTTGAAAAGGACTTGTAGTTCATTAGTTTCCAATATGAAAATATTGCTAATGTGGACATCTGGAGAACTGACCTAACCATGTTCTGTGACTCATTTTACCTTCTCAACATCCCTCCAAAGTAGCCGTTATTGTCCCGTTTGGCTGACAGGTAAACTGTCGCTCCAAGAGGGAAGGAATCTGGATAAGGAATCTGGGGGCAGCAGAAATGGGACTCAGGTTCACCTGGCTCCAGAAACCACTCTCCGCACACTCTGAGTTCTTTCTCATGCAGTCTTCCAGCCCCAAGACAGCCTTCCGTCTTTCCATGCTCCATGGGCACCCCTCTTGGGCAGATGGACACAGCAGAGGGCTGTGAATCTCCTGGGTCCCAAAGTTTCCTTGGGCTGTCTGAAACGCTCCAGCCCCTGAACAATATTTGTTTTTGCCCTCCTGCGAGTATTTCCATTTGCTTTGGATGGAAAAACAAGCCCTTCTGTTGTTGTGAACATTTCAAAGGGACCTGGCGGGCCGAAAGATATCCGCTGGAACGCCGTACCAGGAACCGCGCGTTGATTCAGATGTATTGATTTTTATCAGCTTTTGACCCTATTTGTTTATGAAAAATATCTGACTCCCAAATATGGTTGCTTTGAAGGCATAAGAGATAAGAGCATGACTGTGTCCCCAAAGTGATGAGGCTCTTCTGTGCCCACAGCGGGCACAGCGCGGCTGCTGGAGCGTGGACTCGTGTCTGGGCATTTAGTGAAATCAGAGCCTGCCACATCCACACCACATCAATCCACGGGGAGCTGGATGCCCTTGGGTGCTAAAAGGGGGAGTGGGAAGGTCTGTGTCAGGAGAGGAAGGCCATGAAATGGACACGAGCTCAGGCCATGTCCATCAGAACCGCGAGCCTGGACTCTGTGCCTGGGACATACTTAGTGAGGAAATGGCCAGGCACCCGGGACCCTGCAGAGGGACGACCTCTGAACTGACAAGGGAAGCGGTCAGGGTCCGTGGAGGGAGGGTGGCCAGCACTGCAGCACCGTCACAGTGCCCCTCGTCATCCCACAGGGGCCCCTCATCATCTGGACACTGGGGGGTGGGCACAGCTGCCCTGCCTACTTTACGATGTTATTGGCAGCTGCAGTCACATGTGTCAGCAGATGTGTACTCTTTCACTAATTCTCAGACAAGGCAGCTTCTGGAGCACTACTGGGGAGCACATCCACCTCCCGGCCCCTGTCTGAGAACACTGAGAATACCCGAAGCATGGGACAATACCCTCACCTCAGAACTAGCGTTGGTGTACCAGTGAGAAAACAGCACTGGTCTACCAGTGAGAAAACAGCACTGGTCTCAAAGCAAAATCCACAAAAGATAAGATAAATAAAATGGGGTCCATCCTCACAGTGGCATATTACTCAGCCATAAAAGGAGTGAAGTGCTGACGTAGCTACCACGTGGAGGAACCTTGGGAACGTGCTGAGTGAAGAAGGTCAGAAGCCAAAGACCACGTATCAGATGAATCCATTTATCAGGACACGCCCATAACAGGCAGATCTACAGAGACAGAAAGCAGATTAGTGGTGGCCAAGGACTTGGGGAGATGGGGGTTTGAGGGCGATGGCTAAAGGGCACTGAGTTTCTTTGGGGGGGTGACAGAAGTATTCTAAAATCGACTGTGGTGATGGTTGCACAACTCTGTGAATAGACTAAAGCCCATTGAATTGTACACTCTAAATGGGTGGGTTGTCTGGTGTGTGAATGACATCTCGATAAAAGTGTTAAAGAGACTGAGGGGTAGGAGTTCCTGAGACTGAGTACTTTTGTCCAGTGCGACTTCCTGAGAGGACGGTTGTCGGCACCCCTCCCCGAACTCTGAGCCCGTTGACTGTGTGTGTGTTTGCAAGTATGTATGTGTGTGTGTATGCATGTGTATGTGTGTGTGCGCATGTCTGTGCATGTGTGTATGTGTGCACGTGTGTGTGTGTGTGTGTGTATGTGTGTGTGTAGTGTAGGAACCTCGCCTGGGCCTGCTGTTCTGAGGCGCACACTTTGGTGAACCTGGGGTAGGGAACTGGCTGGCGGCTTCTTTTCTCTGAGTTTTCATGTTGAAATGGCCCTCAGGTGTGTGTGGAGCTGAATTCACACGTTTGCCGAGTTTGTATCGGTTTGCCGGGGTGTCCACGGGGCAGGCGCTCTGCTGGGGAGGGGGTCCTGCACCCTCCTCCCTGGTCTGAGAAAATCTCTGCCATTTCCTGCCTTTGCTCACAGACACCCACATGAAACACCCCGCTTCCTCATTCCCCTTACTTTAAGCACAGCCTCTGATAACCTGTGACCCAGAACAAATCAGTCTGTGGTTTGTTCGGACCCTCGGACCTCCCCAAAGTTCTCATGTTGTAACTTAAGCTCCCTGTCACCTCTGAAGGCTGACCGGGCTGAACTTTCTCTGCCTTTCCCAGCGCCTGTGTCCTGTCTACACAGCACCCGGTTTCGGTGGTGGGCGCCCGGAGTGGGATTGCTGTACCAGAGGCTGCCAAGTGGCTGTGTGCATGGTCGTGCCGCTGGATACGAGGCCGACAGCCGTGCGTCCACGTCGGCACACACTGCACGCCTGGTGGGTGTGAAGCAGTGCAGGGGTGATTAGTAACGATGGACCCCTCTCCAGACGCTTACTGGCTTTTGGACAAACCACCTCTCGGGGTCAGTCCTTGTCTCCACGCTGTCCATTTAAAAGCAGCCAAAGGCCTCCCTCCCTCCCTCCGTCCCTCCCCAGGGTAACCTCTGTGGGAAGTCGGGTCCCTCCTCCTGTGTGTGCTTTATACCCCTACCGCTCCCGCAGGAAGTATGCGTTCCTGCTCCACAGTGATAGCGTCAACTGTAAAACTGGAACTTTTCTTTCAAAGTTCCCACCCATCCAGTGCTCTTGGCTTCCCGTCCAGGGACGCTTCTACCCCCTCACGTTCACACCTCACACGCACACCACACGGCACCCGCACACACCCCTCACAGCCCCCCGCTTCGCATTCACACCACACCACCTTCCATCTGCCCCAGGCCCGTATCAGCCCAGTTTTTCTGTCCACGGCTGTTGAAGGGAAATGGTAGAGGAGGAGACTGGATAGGAAATTCGTGCACCAGATATCACCTGCTGTGGTCTGAATGCCTCTGTCCCCCTGAGATTCACATGTTGAAATCCTAACGATGGTGTTGGGAGGTGGGGCCTCTGGGGGGTGATGAGGTCACAGGGGTGGAGGCTCGTGAAGGGGATTAGCGCCCTTGTAAAAGAGACCCCGCAGGCTCCCTCCGTGCTTCTGTCCCGTGAGGACACAGCGAGAGTCTGTGACCCGGAAGTGGGCTGTCACTCGACAGTGCTAGTGTCCTTGTCTCGAACTTAGAGCCTCCAGAACTGTGAGAAATGGACTTCTGTTGTTTCTACGCTACTCAGTCTGTACTGTGTTTTGATAGCGGCCCGAAGGGACTCAGACATTAGCCCACAGTCATATGACTTCATCCAGTCTTCACAGGTACCCAGTAAGAGAGGGGTACTGACTTCACTTAAGAGACGTGCCGAATGCAGCTCAGAGAGGCTTAGTGCCTTGTCTAAGGGCACACAGCTGGGAAGAACCAGAACCACACTCTCGCTCCTAGGAAGAGGGACGTGGTCAGCACAATGGTCCCAGCAGATCTTGAGCTCCTCCCTGTCGCCCTAAGGATGCACTCGGACCAGCCGGGATGAGGGGTGGCCCCTGAACCGGCCGTTGTGCAGCCAACAAGCAGGGCAGGGGCCCGGCAGCCAGACCCACAGCGATCTTAGATACAAATCCGCCCGCTCAGCCCTCTGTGGGGGACGGTGCAGGACATCAGTCCGAACTGGTCTGGGCTGCTCCTCAGCCTCGGAGCCTCACAGTTTATCTCCATGTGACACAGACCTTCTAAACACTGCAGCATTGCTATGAAGATCAGGATGATCTCTGGCAGTTAAAGACCTGACTCACCCGTTGTTCCTGCTCACTGTCACTTTAGGAAGTTCTTCCCAGTGGGGCTCCTGTGGGTTCGGGCAGAGGGGCCTCCCGGTGACCCCCACACCATGTGTCCGGTCACCTCTCACACACTGGGGAGGCACACTTTCCAGAATTCATCAGAACAGGCTGGTCTTTCCTGGAAGGAGCCTGGCTCTCCCAACACTTCCTGGATTCGCAAGTTCAGGGATTCACCGGTGTTCTTTCTCAACCTTTATTTATTTCTCTCACTTTATTATTTTTGGATTCATGTAAATGAAATCTGTCTTTGGCTTCCTAAAATGGATGAAAGGCTTGCTTGGGTCAGAAGCTTCAAAGTCGGTTTTGATGGAGAAAAACCGATACAAGACTCTCTGCAGTGTTTTTTAACCCTCACGCCTTCTTGGTGTGAGATGAGGGGAAGGAGGAGAGAAAGATGGGAGGAGGAGGAGGAGGAGGAGGAGGAGAAGGACGTGCTCCCATCACCACACCTGCATCCAGACAGGAGGAGGGGGGAAGGGGACTTACGGGCACGTGTCTGGGGCGGGACATCACTTTGCTCCCATCCCACTGGCCAGAATCTAGACACGGGCTCACACGCGCCTGGGACCTTGCACGTTTAGTAAGAACGGCATCTGGGATGGTGAGTCTTTGGGAAGGACGGTCATGCCTAGCTAGTTACAGTTAATACTATCCCCTAAGAAGGAGAATGGATGTTGGCGAGAACTAGCAACTTCTGCCTTGACGCGCATCAGGCTGGTGTTAATCTGGAGACAGATATTCTGAGACGCCCAGAGAAGTCAGTGCACAGGGGGTCACCCCTTTCGTGTGCAGCCGAGATGTGCCTTCTCCTCCCGGTCGTTCTGTGCCTGGAGGTGTAATCTCCCATTGTCTCGGTTTGGATTCCCCCAACACAGACCAGGGTCAAGTTTGGGTGCACCTGTTTGGAAGGTGACCTCAGGAGGCATCGGGGAAGGAGAGATGGAAGAGAGGGGCCAGTGCCGGGTGCATTCTTGGCCCTGTGACCACGGTGAGAGCTTGGGGGTGCTGTGTGGATCACCCCTCGGAGTTTCTCAGCTGCTCAGCCAGGGAGCTGGGACGTTGCCCACCAGCTGTCACTGTCACTGACTGAGGACCGCTCCCAAGGACAGTGGCCCCTGGCGATTCTGGCCTGCCCGTCTGCGAGCGGGCCAAGCACTCGCCTGTAGCAGAGAAAGCTCCCATAAAAGGCCACAGGCACCGGAGGAAGCCATTGCTGTCTGGGACGACGCCTGCCAAGGGCTACAGGCTGGACACCAACGGTGATGCTCCAGCCGTGTCCTGAGCTGACAAAACCTCCCCCGGTCCCCACGGAGCCACTCTCTGCCTTCCAGCTGTGAGCTGCTACTGGACAGCTTTGTGGCTTGGACAGCTGCAGGGAAGCCTTCTGTTGTCAGGAGTCTGAGGGGGTGCTTGTAATTTCTCTGCAGTCCCCAGGCACTCCTTCGCCTGGCCCTGTCCTTCAGGAAGGTGGGGTGTGTATTAGTTTGCTGGAGTTGCAGTAACAAAGCACCACACATGGGGGCTTCAACAGCAGAAATGTCCTCTCCCATGGGCTGGAGGCCCCAAGTCTGAGACCAAGGTGTGGGCAGGGCTGACTCCGTCTAAGGCCCCGAGGGGGACCTGCTCCAGGCCTCCCCAGCTCCGCGGGTTCCCTGGCCATCCTGTGCTCTTTGCCTTGTAGACGTGTCCCCGTGATCTCCGCCGTCACCTTCACGTGGCGTCTCCCTATGTGCCCTCTGTGTCCACAGTCCCCCTTTTATCAGGACGCAGTTGTATTAGATTGGAGGCCCACCCTCGTCAATATGACCTCATCTTGACTAATTATATCTTCAAGGATCATATTTCCAAATAAGGGCACATTCTGAGGTACTGGGCGTTGGGATTCCAACATGGGAGCTTGGGGAGGACGCGGTTCAATACGTAAAGGGTGGGAGGAGGCGGCAAAGGGGGCTGCCACGTCGCGTGCGAGAGCATTTGATTCGGGTCAGCATAGGCCCCCAGGCAGGTGGAGGTAGGTGCCGAGGTCACCTGCCGAGCAGGGCACCAAGCATCTCATCTGAGACCCTTGAGGTTTGAATGAACGGGCTCCCTTCCACTTGTGTGGCTTCACCACTGCTCTTGGTTGTGAACACGAGGGCCCTTTGGACTTCATCCAGCTCTGTCGAGGCAGCCCCGAGGGTCCTCCCTGAACCGGGGGCAGGGAGGTGGGGTGTGGAGCTCCCATGACTGGCAGGTGGAGAAGAGTCTGTGGTGAGTGGCTCTTCTGTGCCTGTTTCAACCTCCGGGCGGCGGGGAGTGAGGGAGGGGCAGAGGGGCAGGCGGAGCGAGGATGGCTTACGCTCCCCGCACAGACTCAGAATCGGAACGCGGTCCAGGGTTTCAGCCTTGGAGTCCCCAGAGCTAGTCGCTAGCCATCCTCCTCCCCCTGGAGGATAATGCATTTAAAACTTCTGAGCTGTCTAGACTTGTTATCTGGCCCCTAATTCCTGAGAGCCCAGAGCGGGCAGCAGCGGGACTGTCGAGATAGCAAGAGGGTGAAGTCATTGGTGTAAATCCTGAGGCAGGAAGTCAGTTCCAGGGACGATGGATGAGCGTGGGCCGGTGCCCGCACAGGGGGCAAGATAACGCGTCTAGACTCCGCTGGCCATTTCCTCCTCTTCCTTTAGGTGTCCTATCGGCTGCCCCGTGGCCTTCCTGCTCGCTCTTCCCGTGCCTCGCAGGAGACACCCTCTCAGGAAGACCTCACTTCATTTTCGGTGTAGGGGTCTCTCGGTGACTTGGCCTCGCTGGGGGTGGGTGCCTTCCCTAAGCCACGGCGACGGCGGGAAAGGCCAGGCTGACCTCTGTCACTCTGTCATTTCTGAGAGTTCAGTGGGTTAGGGGAAAAATGACGTTTTCTCTCGCCGGTATCCAAAGGTCAATGGAAGGTCATTGGTGGGATCACAGGGAGACAAGTTGATGTCCGACAGACCCAGAGATTTCCACAAGTCCTGGGGAGAAAAGAGCCTGGAGCAAGTCTTATCTAAAAGCCCCTGGGAGCTGTGGAACGCTGCATAAGCTGCATAACCTCCTACTTCCGGAAAGTGTGGCTAATTTCGTTGGCCCCTGTGCATGCTGGGCTATCCTGAACCCTGGAGTTGGGGTTGGGAGTGAGGTCAGAAGGTCATTTGGTTCAGTCCCCTGCCTCCAGGCAGGATTCTCCCAGCAAACAGTCATCGTGTGTGTTCCAACAAGCAGGGACACAAGTGGTAGCTTGGGAAGAAAACAGACCTGCGAGCACCTGCGGAGAATGATGACGTGGTAATCCCCGCCAGCTGTCCAAGTCTGCGAGCCCAGCTAGCGCTTTGGGGTTTGAACAATTGCGCTGAGATCTGTGGGGGACATCTGTGGAGAAGAGCACAGTGTGTCCAGAGATCAGCCACCACTGCTGTGGCAACAACCACACAACATCAATGACAACAATAAAAGCGAAAATGTCTTGAGCACTTGCCATTCGCTAGTTTATGCCGAGTGGCTAGATGTATGCATTTAATCTCTTTAATCATCACGTAAGCCTGTAAGCCCACGAGGGCATCCTATTGCATTTATCCAAACTGAGGCTCAGAGAGGAAAGGTATCTGCCCAAGAAGGAGAGGTAGAATTTGGACCCAGTTGGAGCTGACTTCAGAGCCCAGGATTGAACAGCTAAATGCTTCTGCCATGTGAACATACCATGTGTGTTCTGTTCTGTTGGACAGGTGGGGGCGGCTGAGGGTGGCCCAGGTTAATAGACAGGACGGCCAGGAGGCCAGCCCACATCTTTACATCCCAAATCCTCCATTGCTCCACTGGGCCCCTCCTGTCCCACCACGTGCAGTGCCCTCTGGCAAAACCCGTTGCTCTTTTATGACCCATGAGGCATGTGGAGGGGGACTCCCTCCATGAGGGTTTATCTTTCCTACCCTCCTTTAAATGAGGATGATCCAGCACCTACTATGCTCCCGGTATAGATGTAAGAGAAAGCTCTGGTGTGTGAAAGGAGGCCAAAATCAGCAAGAAGAGTGCTTCTAAAGATGCAGAAGGACCTTGAGTCTCACCCAGCCATGAACAGAGCCTCAGGCTGGAGTTGGACCCCACAAAGGGGGTTGCAGAGACGGTGAGGAGGAAAAAGGAGGACGAGACTGAGAGTGACCGGCAGTCCCAGATGGCCGTGGCGGGGATGCTGCCTGATACCTGCGTCCATGGGAGAGGTGATGTTATCATGAAGGCCCTTATCATTAAGTAGGGGCCTGTTCAATAAATAGGTGACGAATGGGCCATTCAAAGGAGTAGTGTGCAGCCATGAAAAGGAGTGAGGGTTCTTTATATAACAATATGGAATGATGACCAAAGTAGTTGAATGAAAAGCAACAAGATTTTGTGTGTGTGTGTGTACACTTACACACGTAAGTATACATACTCATATACTTACATGCACATAACTATATGTTTATATTCCTAAAAGATCTCTAGATATTGGTAGCCCTGGGAAGGTGGCTGTGGGAAATGGTGAGAGGGAGATACCTTTTTATATCTTGAATTTTTGACCATGTGAATATATGACCTTAAAAAGGAATTAAAAAGCTCTATACTATCCTCTAAACTTGGGTGGCTTCTTGAATAATAAGCAACCCCCTTTGTGCCCAAGGACTCTTGCCCTCTCCCCTGGGTGTCCCAGAGGTAAGCGAGGGGCCCTTCTGTGGGCAGTGAGAGTAAGCCTGGATAAGGGGTGCTCAGTGCCCGCCTCTTCCCGTCTCGGCTCCCAGGCACTCCCGCCCTGCCCCCCGGGTGGTGCTGCTTGGCTGTGGGCCAAGGATGCCCAAGCACAGAGGGAATTCTGCTGCACTGAGGTCCCAGAACCCCGCAGAAGCCAATGCCCTCAGCCCCACGAGGGCCCAGGCGGCTTCCTGCAGGCTTAGAAAAGAGTTCTTTTAAGAAGTTTAAATGCCTTCTCCCAGGCAGGGGCCGGAATCCTGAGAGGGCAACACCCAAGGATTTATTGGCCTTCCCAGGGCTCGGGCTTTTTGACGGCCCCATGAGAGAGGCAGGGGGTCAGGGGTTATCTCCGGGTGGGCAGCTGGGGGCTGCCTGGGCCCCCTCCCTCCTGCGGCATCTGCTAGAACCATTAAGGGGTCCCTCCCTAGAAGTGCCCGGCTCGGGTTTCCGACCTCCAAGCTGCCCATACACTGTGCAGACCCCGGGTGGGGCGAAATGGACGTTTTTCGATTAAAATGAAGAGGGACAGTGGGCAAGAGGGACAGATGGGGAGAGGAACAACGGAGAACAGTCCCCCGCGGAGATAAACGTGAGGCCACTGGAACGTGGCGGCTGTGGAGGCCCTGGGAGGGTGAGGGGACATTTGTTCTTGCTGCAGTCAGTCCTAACAAATGGTAGCGTGAGGGCCGTGCGGGAGGCCCTGGGACCCACCCGTGAGAAGTCAGAGACGGGACTGCAGGATTTCGAATTCCCGGTTCAGGCTGCTGGAAGGCAGTGCGGTGAGGGTCAGGCGGTCCCCACTGGGGAGCCTTGGAGGAGTTAGGCCATGCTCTGGGCCTCTGTTTTCACATCTGTAAAATGGGACTAATAATAATTCCTCTTTCTTGAGAGTGTCGGTGATTACCTGAGATGCTGCAGGGCAAACGCGTGGCCACAGTAGCAGCCAGTCTCCCTCCCAAGAGCTTTACCCAGGTTGCCCAGGCAGTCCCCACAAGAATGCCACGAGGGGGGGTCCAGAGAAAGCAATTGAAGCAGAGAACCGAGGACCTCGCCCAAGGTCTCGGAGCTAGTGAGTGGTGGGGTCTGGATTTGAACCCAAGCCCCTGCTGGGTGGTCTTCATCCATCGCCCGACTGCAGCCAGACCTCTTTCCCAGCATGCCACTAACCCAAGCCCCTCGTTTCAGGCCCACGGGATGATGATTTTCCTCAGCCAGCGGGTTCCTGTGTGACTTGAGTGCAGGTAAGCTTTGATTTAATGTCCGTGGTTATTTCTCAGACTCCAGTGAACCTGGAGGATGCCCTTTCTCAAGGCCCAGAGAGGGAGGAATCCATCCTTTCTACAATCCCCAGAGAGATTTATGCTGTTGGCGGGCCGGCCATGCATTATTACATTTCCTTCTCTTTCATTAATCATCCTCCGGCCCTCGTTCCTCCTGACAGCCAGGAGACCCCGCAAGTCCAGGGTCTTGCTGCCGATTAGGACGCGGCTGAGCAGGCCAGCGCTTATCTCTGGGAGAGAGCTCAGCGCTGCCTTGACGGAAGGGCAGCGACTCCTGCATCACCACCCCTCCAGGAAGGAAGCCCGCCCTCCCCAGAAGCCAGGTGCTGACGGGATGGCCCAGCAGGGCTGCTGCAGAAACAAGTGCTGACTCGCGGGCACCTGGTCCACATTCACACTGGGACGACGATAATCACTCCCTTCTTGCTGGCCTTCTTGCCATCTCTTGAGAATTTACAAGGTTGCCGTGCCAAGCGCTTCACTCCATTACCTCGTGTTTAATCGTCTCAACGCCCTCTAAGGGGCACAGAGCTCATCACCCTTCCTGCGCGAGGAAACGCTGGTCCAGGGAGGCGGGAGGGACAGGCCCCTGTCAGCGACTAGCACAGGTAGGGCGCCTGGGGGTCCTGCCCTCCACTGCCTTCCGTCATGACAGGCCACGGGATTCCGTTTTCAAGCCTTTTCTTAACAGCCTCATGGAGATATAATTTGTGTCCATACAATTCACCCATGTAACGCGTACAATTGAGTGGTTTTTCGAATATTCACAGATATGTGCAGCCATCCCCCAGTAAATTTCGGGGCAGTTTCATCACCCCCAAAGCATCTCTGCACCCTTCAGCTATCACTCCAGCCCCCTCATTCCCGAGACCTACGACCCCCAAGTCTGCTTCCCATCTCCATTGTGCACAACTGGTTAACAGACAGCTGTGGACTAGATGCTGGCCGTTGCCCCTCGTGTCTCCTCTGTTCTGGTTCCGAGTCACCACTACCTCCCAGGCCCCCTGGGGTGCTTGGCCAGCCCGGGCGGGGTGTGTCTGAGCCCTGGGGGCCACCCTTGCTGGCATTCTGGTTGGAACTGGTGGCATGGCAGGGGGGACACTGGGATAACCCAGGGAGGGGGCCGCGGCCCTCAGGGAGCTTAAGGCCCGGTGGGGGTGGGGAGGACGGGGCGGGGGGCAGACAAGGCCCAAGGGTTTGCGACATGGGGCCAGTGGGCAGTGAGGAAGGAGAGGGGACCACAGGCGCACAACATACATTTGAGTTTAAACGTGCGGTTCAGTGGGAGGTGGGGTCCAAGTGAAGGGAGGAGGGAGCAGGGGCCTCAGGAAGGGAAATGGCCAAGGTCAGAGAACAGGGTCCCTCTGGGAACTGCAGAGAACTCACCGTGAAGCCCAGGAGGACCAGTGGCGGGGGCGCAGACAGGAAAGCGGGCAGGAGGCTTGGAGGCAGGACCGGAAATGCGAGGCCACTGGGGCTCAGAGGGGAAGGGGCTTCCTGTGTGCCCCTCAGTTATAGGACCGTCTTCTCTGTGCTCTGTGCTCTGAGATCCTACCGCAGAACCCAGGCCTGGGGCTGTCAGGGCCAAGCTGCCTGCCTGGTTTTTCTTGCTAAATCCTGCACCGTATTTTACATTTGAATGACTCCTTAATACTTACTAATCAGGAGAAGTCCAGATTTTGTCTTCCTTCTCAATGTCAGAAGATCTGAATCCCTCCTGGCAACCACTGGATCATGTGCCCTTGGTGGGCATGTCGCCATGATGCTCCCTCTTGCACCTGACTCCAGGCCGTGGGTTCCTCTTCTCCCACCTGGCCTGCCCCACTCATCCGTGTCACCTCCAGGCCCTGTCCATTAGTTGAAAGTGTTCAGAGTGGACATTTCACCAGGCTCTTGCCAGCAATATGGCGCCCTGATGCAAAATACAAACGTCAGCCCCTCTGGACGGACGGATGGCTCCAAAGTGCCCCCTCTGGGCAGATGGATTCTGAAAAAGTGCGCCTCCCTCGGGGGGCTGATGTGGGGTGCAGGGTGTCGGGCAGGGCTGGCAAGCCTGTGTGTGCAGAGCAGGGCCTTGTCCTCCTCAACAGCCCCTCTCTGATGGGTGGGCAAGCCCAGAAGCCTAACTGAGAAGAGACAGTGCTTATTGAGCTCCTACAGTTTGATACCAGCACGAGGGCCAGGAGATGAGGATGGAGCCGGTTGCCTTCCAGCATTCCAGCGTGGATGCGGAGAGGGAACGCACGCCTCCCCGGCCTCTTGCAGGCTGGATTTCCTGCCTGGCGCTGTGGAGCCAAGAGGGGGTAGGGGTGGGCGGGTCAGGTTCCCTCTGCCCCCTTCCCCCACTGGCTTCCACACCATCCATCAGCCCACGGCTCACCTGTGAAACCCAAGGCTGGGAACCGCAGCGCTGTTCCGTTACCAAATCAAGATTTATCGGAACATGACAGGCCTGCAGGGCTTTTATGACGTGCATGGCGCCAATCCCTTCTGTTAACCTGCTTGTCCCTGGTGAGGCGGGGCGTTTTACGACTGCCGACACCCCTCCATCTGCTCCTGAGCTTGTGGCGTTCTGACAGTGAAGACAAAATGTCCAGCTTTGTCCGGCCCCGCGGGCTGGATTATCACTTCGGCACTTGAGAGCTCAGCCCGCTTCCCCCTGGAGCAAGACCCCCGGGCGGGATCTCTGTCCCCTCTCCTTGGCTCTGCCTGGTGTGAGTGAAATTCAGAACGCGCTCTGACAGTCCCGTGAATTATCTGTTTTCCAGCCTGCCTCCCTGGATCTTTCATCTCCATAGCAGAAGCCACGTCAGGGTGTCAAGAGGGGGTTTCTTCTCGTGAAATAATCCGTTGACGTCTCTACAAAGGCCCCCGTGACACCCAAATTGCCCGAGCCTCAAGGAAGAAAGACACGATTTGGGGGCCATTTGGAACCTCTTTAAAAAGGAGGACAGGGCCTCCCGGGGGCTGCCTCCTGACGAATTACCATTCCAGGCAGGTGGGAGGGTGTCCAGGCCCGGGACACTGGGCCAGCGCTTCAATGATCTGGTTGAAGAGTTAAGCCATGTTTACACTGAATGGAACCCATTAGGAAGTTGGAAGCTCGTGGATGCGCCGTGCGTCCTCCTCGTCCAGTGCACCCCTGCTGGTGTCCCTCCAGAGCGAGGGCGCGGAAGGGCTTTTCCCTACTAAGTGACAGCACCTGCTCTCCGTTTACCTGATGCACTGCTCACTCTTGCTCAGCCGGGGACCTGGCTGTGGAACTGGGAAGCTGACAGACGTTTGCTGTTCAGAAGGGGAGGTTGAAAAGGGCTTCTCATGGGTGGGTGCAAAGGGCGCCCCCCCACCCCTCTCCCGCCAAAACTCTCCTCCCACTGAGGAGGGTCCCACCGGAGGGTGGTGCCGGCCTCTCTGTGCCCGGGGCCTGGGCTGGCTGTTTCCGGAAGCCTATGGAGAAGACACTGTGATTCCAGGGTTTCTGACGAGGCCATTATGTCACTAACTCAACAGCGAAGTGAAGCTGTTCAGGGCAGGGCTGGGGCAGGAGCCTGACTGATGCCAAACTCACGTTCCCAGGTGGAAACAGTTCTGGCTGCTGACAACCAGGTCTTACTCAAGTGCCCTGGCCTCGTTCACAGCATCTGTACGTCGGATTAATGACATCTGCCTTACAAGGTTTTAGGTCTAAATGCGAGTTGACAGCTAAATGTACTAGTATGCAGTAGGCACTCAACAGTTGTTCACGGACTGCCATGTGCCGTGAGCCCTGGAGTCACAGAAACCTAGGTCTGAACCCCCAGGTTGGCCTTCAACAGCTGGTGACCCCTGGCAGGCCACGGGACCGCTCTGAGCCTCAGGTTTTGTGTCTGTAACGGCGCCCAGGTCACGGGGCAGCTTGGAGGCCATGCAAGACTGTGGGCAAAGCACTTAGCGAGGCGTGCAGTGAGCGATCAGTAAGCACTCGAGACACTTGCCCCGATGATGACGAGGACCGCCGTCACTGCTGCTCTTTCATAGACCTCACCTGGAAAATACGTCCTGGGCCCTAAAGAGCTACGTAAGGCCCTGTGCGGGCCTCCCCTGGGCCTGGCTGCCTCCATCCTGGGATTTGAAGGTGCTCCTGTGTCCCAGGCCCTAACGGGGCCTGCTTACACCAGGGCCGCAGCCTGCAGCTGGGGAGGGACCAGCCAGCTGAGCAGCTGGGGAGGTGGCCCTGTTTGTTGGCCTTGGATGGCCTGATTGTTTTTATTTGCAAATGAAAAGTAAGAAACACTAGCCCAGGCCAGAGCAGCATGATTTCATCCTCAGTGTCTCCTCCGGCCTCCCTGTCGGGAGGCCCGCAGGACACGGATGCCTGAAGCAGTTCAAATAACTGAACCTGCCGTGACCTGGGCTGAAATCGAGAGAGGGTCTGCTGGGGTGGCTGCCGAGAGGCATCGGGCGCCGTCTGCGCCAGGAGCTTCTCCGCGAGCCTCTGCAGCTGGGGAGCGAACAGAGACCTGGGGGGTCAGCGTCACCCCGCCGGTCCCCCCGGCAGGAATGGTGTGTGGACGGACTCCCACAGAGGGACACCTGTGCATGGCAGGGATGATCTTAGCTCACCTGCGTTGAGCGCCACCTGTATACCCACCCCTACTCCATGCCCTTCGTAGAAGGAGGTATTATTAGCAGTATGATCGGGGGAAGGCAAAACGGTACAGACATTTGGAGGACAGTCTGGCAGTTCCTTCCAAAGCTAAATATACTCTTACCACACGATCCAGCAATCGTGCGCCTTGGTATTTCTCCAAAGGATTGAAAACACGTTCACACAAAAACCTGCACATGGATGTTTATAGTGGCTTTTTTCATAATCACCAAAACTTGGAAGCAGCCGAGATGCCCTTAGGTAGGTGAGTGGATAAATAAACTGTGGCACATCCAGACAGTGGGATATTATTCAGCACTAGATAGAAATGAGCTCTCAAGGCCTGAAAAGCCGCGGAGGAACCTTAAATGCTAAAGCGTGGAGCAGCACTTAGCATATTGCTAAGGGAAAGAGGCCTGTCTGAAAAGGCTACGTGCTGCGCAGTTCCAGCTACCAGCTGCCCTCCTGGGGGTCTGGCCTGCGGATTCTGGACTTGTCTGGCCAGCCCCACTCTCACTAAACCAACTCTTGAGCTAAATCTCTTCTTATCTGTCTCCCTCTGGTTCTGTTTCTCTGGTTTGGCACAGACTGACATAATCGCACCACGGCTGTGTCACCTAGGGCGACTTGTCTAACATCTCTGCCTCAGTTTCCTCATCTGTAACATGGGGCTAATAAGAGTGCCCACCTCCTTAGATGGGGGCTAAGTTACCCCATGGCAGGCACTGAGACTGGCTGGCACAGAGCAGGTGTAACTAGTAACTCCTGCTTTGCTGAGGAAGAAACGGAAGCCCAGGAAAGTTCTATCACTTGCTTGGGGCGTCACAGCGCAGAAGTGGCAGAGCCAGCGTGGAATGCGACACCTGTGGCCCCAACCATGCTAACGCCACCTCCACTCACAGGGAGTTCTGATGGCATTTGTGTGTGGAAGGGTTTGAATGGCCTGTATATTCTGTGCTTTCTGCAAAAGAACTGAGCTTCACAAGGGTTAGAGCGTTAAGTAGTCATGACAGCCCTTCGGAGGCAGGGAAGGTGGCCGGTCCATCACATGGCCACCACGTGGCCAGGCCAGGAGACGGAGGTTGGAGAAGCCCAGCCACACTGACCACCTCCGTGCCCAAACGTCACCCGGGATCCGGCGTCCGTGGCCTCCAGTGGGTGCACTGTCTTCCCGGGGGCCGCCGAGAGCTTCCCATGGGTTTTTGTTAGAAACAATTGGAGGATCCAGCTACCCCTCAGACGTTTCGAGATGCACATTTTCCACATTCCTCCTCGACCTGGCACGGCCGGGACACTGTCATTTAAAAAAAAAATAATAAATCTGGTATTTGAAATTAAAAAAAATCACAGCCTTCCTTTCTTTGACTCATTTCCTGTGGTGTTTCCCTGGCCTAATCGAAACCTGACAGGCTTCGTGGCAAAGGAAGCCAGACCCCCCTGCACCGGGGCAAAGTTCAGCGTGGAGAATGGTGTTTTTGTTCAGGGGAGTGGGAAGAGGTGATGGCGAGGGGGCTTCCCCTACCGAAACCAAAAAGCAAAGCAAAGGACCGAAAGGAAAACATCCTCCTACGTGGCATTCAACTCAGCCCTCAGATTCGGGATTGAGATTTGAGCCACAGTGCCAGGAGGGGGGCATCTGTGCCTGGTCTGCTCCCCAGTGCTCCTCTTGGGCTTACAGGGACCACTGAAGCCCTTGGGACCTCAGGATCCCTCCTACCAGGAGTGGACACGAGCTGTGTTCTCGCCACCTCCCCGGCACCCACGGAGCTGGGTGACAGCAGGAGGCTCCGGGCAGCGACATGGAGCCCAGAGTGCTGGGGGAGTAAGCGCTGTGGGGCGCCCGACACGCCGGAGCGGGTAAGCTGTCAGCGCCTGCTTTGTTGGCGTTTTTACGCCAACGCTGACCACCATCGCTGGCTTGTATGGAGCGTTTACTGTGCTGCTCACCTTGCAGGCTTTACCTCATTTTATCCCCAGACAACCTTAGAAGGTGGAAGACATGACGGCTGCTGCCACTCTATGGAGGTTTGGGGAAGCGGAGCATCTGAAATGTCACCCAGCCGTGAAGGAAGCCACATGACCAGGCTGGCGCTTCGAGCCGCCGCGCTCTGCTCATTTCAGGGGGCAGCCGGCAGAAGGAGGGAGGCTCACACACAAGTCACCTGGAAGGCTCGGCAAGTGTTGACAAATAGGCATTAAGGAGCCTTTGAGAAGAAAGAAGACGTAGCCTTAAACCCACAGGGCTAAAGGGTTAAAAACAGCCGTGGATGCCCTGTTATAAGCAGCATGATCATTAGACACCTTGGAAAACCGGGTGGCAGTACCTTCGAAACTAAACAGCCACCTAATCTATGACCCAACATATACACCCGAGAGAAATGAATCTATACATCCACCAAAGACACATGTGGACCAAGAACACACATAGTAGCTTTATTCATAATAACCCCAAGTGAGAAAATACCAAATGTGCATCAGTTACAGAATGGATAAATATATTGCGGTACATTCACAGAAGGGATTACATTCACAGCAATAGAAAAGAACAGAACTCCTCTGCACACACGCGAATGACTCTCACAAGCTAACAATGAGTGAAGGAGGTCCTACCACAAGAGTACGCACCGTGGGGTTCTGCTCATGTGAAGTTAGAGAGCGGGCAACACTGATGGTACCCATGGTGATGGGGGTGCCCTTGGAGATGTTGATTGGGAAGAGGTATGGGAGAGCCTTCTGGTATACTGGAAATACTCCCTATCTTGATCTGGGTGGTAGCTACACCAGGGTTTACATATTTAAAAATTCACTAAGCTGTTGGGCGCTTTACTATGTATTTATAACACTTCAGTTAAAATTAAGGAAAAAGCACAGGAATCGTCCTCAACCCGCTTGCAGCCTGGTTTGGGTGATTGGTTCACGCCAGGGTGTGCAGAGAAGGGATGAACCAGTAGGGACTGGGGTGGTGGGGCAGAAAGGGGACATTGAAGCCTGAGTTAGACAGATTTAGAGTCTCTTTCAGACCCTCGTTGAGGGTTATCTCTACCTTCATATATTGTTTTCAAGGTCCATGTCGATGTGTGTGCACATACATGAATCTCTCTCTCTGTATGTGTGTGTCTGATTTGAGCTTTTACGTACCTGCACCAAATACAAAAAGTTTAAACGAACAGTTTCTTTGGCGTTGTTACCACCCATGGTCTAAGTACACCAGGCAATTATTCAATGGTTCTTGTTTTTCCTAAACACCTAAACCTCCGGTTTGGCCTCTGACCCTGTCCGTGTGTATTTAGGCAGAGGACAGAAGAGTGAACTCCCACCTGGCTCGGGGTGGGGGTTTGTGAAGGCAGCCACGGGATGCTGTCACTTTGACAGTCACACTGCAGTTGTCACACATGTGACAACCCTTTGTAAGGGTCCTGAGCATACCACCCCCCAGAAGTCCCTCTTCCCAGTTAGCTATCTCAGGAGCCCTTTACAAAATAATAAAACGAAATATTGCCCCAGAGGAGCGTGTGTTGTGGATTGATTACTCGCCAGGCTTGGGATGATCGGTCCCTAACTATTGAGAGCAAGGCAGACAGGAAATGGGACGCTACCAAGTGTGGGGATATTGGATAAAATAATAACGGAAGATGGCTCCTATACTCTCTCTTGCTAAATTAAGGTTCTGTGCATGTCTAAACCTAGGATTGATTCTTGAGTGAAGATGGTCATTATTGGAGAGTCTGCAGCAAGCTCATGTCATCTCATTTGTGCTACAAGAAAAAATGACTCCACTAAATCGAATGATCTGGTTAACACAGAGTTACCACATAGAACCTACATGTATAACTGGTGTTCAAAGAACTCATTCAAATCAAAGCTTTTCAAATCAACAGACATTTAGGGAGAAACTGCTATGTTCCATGTTCTGTCTTTAGCACTGTTGGTCACAAATGAAAATGACCCAGTCGTGCCCTCAAGGAGCTCTTGGTTGTATATCTCAGCGACACTGTCTTTCTGCCCAGAAAGGAGCAGTGGCCAACTGACAGAGCAGTGGGGGGGTTGGCCGTTCTTCTGAGTCATGACTGTGAATGCCAATCCCTTTATACCATATATGCCCAGAACCAGTAAGGAAGCTCCGATGGCTGGAAGGTAACAAGTTCACACACATAAACTTGTGAGTGGATGCCATGCTGGTGGGTGGGTATCAGTGAAGAGGCTGGATTTCATATACATAATTCAGGGAGCGTGTTAGAGACAAGGTGGTTGCTTATTCCTTTGTGCCCTACGTGTACCTTCGGTCCACCGGAATTACGGCAACTGTAGAATTGTATTACATTTATTGATATGCATGACTATTCAACTGAATGATGAAGCTCTTGAAAGCCATGACCATGGCTTAATCAGCTCTGGAACCCCAGGCCTGACACCTAGGGGGTGCTTACTAAATATTTATTGAAAGAGTTAACGGATGAGTGAGGCTGAGAGATTGAATGTGCCCTTGGGGAGATTAGCATTTCCAAGATTTACTTTCTCATTTAGAAAAGGAGACAGTGATGGCACCAGCTCACCATTGTGGGGTCATTGGGAGGGCCAGGTGAGATGATGCAGGTGGCTGACAGTGACGATGACAGCGGCACTGGAGGAGGAGGATGGGAGGGAGAGGGACTGGAGCAAAGGTGTTTGCTTTGCTGATCGTCACTAACAAGTCAGCATTAAGGTTGGAATTTGTTGTCCAGTCCTGGCTTGAGAGAACTTTCTCTAGAAGCAGAAGACAAATGAGGGACCCAGGCCCCCACCTTGGAACTCCATGTGAACTCCCCTTCGTGGGCTGAGGTCAAACTCTGGGCAGCGGATTGGCTCATTAAACAAATGACCTAATTTAGTACTTAAGACACCCAAAATTTACTAGGCTAATTTGTCAAGTCATCCAGAACAACCAAACCACAAACGGTTGGCCTCATAGGTTTTAATGGAATTATAGACAAAATTCAGATTGACTACTCAATAAAAGTTTCCGTGAAAGCAGGACTGACAGTTTAGTCTACGGAACACTGAGGAGACTTTTATGGGCCAGTGTAAATCTTTTGACGGACTCTTTCATCTCGTCCTTTCCATTTTTACCGCCTCTGAAGGAGAATGGTTTATGGAACTGGGGGGGCAGGAAGCAGGAAGTAGGAAACAGGAAGTAGAAAATTTCTATTTTGGACGTGGCAGCTGATAAGCAGGTTAAGGCTTGGTACCCTGGGTGAGCTGCTAGTGGTGGGACTGAAAGAATGAAGCGCGTTTGTCCATCACCCAGCATCAAAGGTTATCTACAGAGATACGAAAACATTGACTGAAGTATGGTTGGCACAGAAATCTGTTCTTTTCATTGTCTTAAAATCCAAACCTCTGTAATTACGCCTCTTTCTACAACTGAGGCAACGTCTGTCCTTTTTCGGCAGAACCACCAGAGAGGACTTGGACAGACCTTCTCCGTTCTGCTGTTCCCGGAAGGACAATGGAAGCGGTTACTAACAGCCGTATTCTTGGGGGTGCTTTCGCCCCTCACATCATCCGGACAGCTGTCTATTTACACGGTGAGCTATTTGCAAAGCTTCCAATTTAAAGATCCATCTGGTTCTTACATCAAGCTGAGCCACGATCTTAAGGCGCAAACCCAAACACACCAGGGAGATGCGAAAATTTAGGAACGAGCGTGTTTATATTGTATTTGCATTAATGCTTCCTAGAGTTTATTTTCAAAGTGAAGAAAGAACAATGCATAGTAGGCTATTAAACCCAAACATAATCAGTTTAAAGTTAGGGGCGTGCTCCCAAGAATATTTTTCTCCTGTTCTGAAGGGTCCACTTGAGGAGGGAGTCGGGCGGGGGGGGGGGGGGTTGGGAAGGCGGACAGGGGCGGAGGAGGGGCTGTTGTGAATTCTCCGCAGGGCTGGGCCTCCCCTGCGGGCCACTGCTGTTTGTCATATGGAATGGATTAGGCCTTCTCTCTCACACTGTCAACTTGGGTGTTCTGTGCACAGCCTGTTTTTGCTGGGGTCTTGGTTTTGCTTTTTATAACGGCAGGAAGTGCCCCTCTCGGACCACATGTGAAATCGTGTGGGAACGGTTGGGAGGGGGTCGGGGAACAGAGAGGAGGGTGAGTGGGGTGTGCAGATGAAAAAGCCTCCCCTGAAATATACGGCAGTGGGGGGAGCAGGGAAGGGGGAGATGCGCCCTGGCCAATTTAACTTTATGGGGCCTGGTTGGCAGGAGGATGAGGAGGTGGAGGCTTCCTTGATGAAACCCTCCTGTCCCTAATAGATCTGCCCCTAATATTTTACAATACCGCACAGAATCGTGGAGGGACCATTAAAGCATGAGGGATTGCAGCTGCTGTTTAATTTGTTCTAAATTTCCTGCCGGCCTCACCAGACGTGTACAGGAAATGGGCGGTAAATGTTTAATAGGTCATACCTAACCAGACAATTAACAGGTGCTGTCATTTAGAAAATCCCAACCTGTGTATGTGCATATCCAGAGCCGAATCAAGCCCCCTGGGTTTTGTTTTTCCTTCTGCACAAAGGCTTGCTGTGATGTTATGCGGAGGGACCCACAGGGACCTTCGTAGAAAACAACTTGACAGTGGTGGTGCCCCCTCGGTTTCACCTGTGGCCAACCCTGCCCTTCTGCATCCCAGGACGCTGCCCGTGGAGCCTGAGCCTGGGGCTGACCCAGCAAGGGGAGGCCCGCAGCCGGGAGCTCTGGCTTCATGAAGAAGCTGCTTCCCCATCTGCAGCTCCTTCACCACCTGCTCCCTTGGCAGGGGGAGGGCCAGACAGAAGCAAAGAGGGGGCGAGGCCCTACTCTGGCACCAACATCTCAGACAGGACCAGGGGGGCCAGTCAAGCTTGAAATAGGGCGTGTGTGTGCGTGCACGTGCGTGTTGTACCTGAGCGGGGGTTGAGGAGGGTGTCTGAAGCACCCCAGGTTTGTCTTATGATGGGTCCTTGCATCTCCCCCTTAATTCCTGGACCGGTTAGTTCCCCGCAGACCTTTCCCAGATCCTCCCTCCAAACCATATCACAGAGGGGAAACTGAGGCACGGCGGACTCAGACCTTGCCTGGGGCCACAAAACTAGCTGGTGGTGGAGCTGGGATTTGAACCCAGAAATCTGCGTCCAGAGCCCCACGTTTGACTATGTCACCAAAGGACAAACTGGAAGATAAAACACTGTGACCCCCACACCCAACAGCAACCTGTTAAGATTTTTAGACAGTTTCTCTTGAGCTTTCCTCTATGGAATATTTTTTCTCAAAAAATCAGTAATGCTCTCTAGGTAGTTTTGGAACCTTGTACTTATAATTACTATCATAGGGTGATGACTTCCTGTGGCTGACATGCAAAAATACGGTTCTCAAATATTCCATCTAATAGATATGCCTTAAATGACTCAATCAAGCCCTTTTTGTGACTAGGCTATTCCTAATTTTTTTTATTTATAGACCAGGCCAGATGGCACATCCTTGTACTTATCTGTGATTATTTTAACGGTTTTCGAATTGGAGCAAAGGTAGCTTACAAATACAAAGTTCTCGAGTCACTGCGGAGGCTGGCGTGTGGAGAAGGGGGAAGAACCGAGGAGTCACCCCCTTGGGGCCTGATGGAGAAGGGGCGGGCCTCCTCTGTGGCCTGGCGGATCGGGCAGAGAGGGCTTGGGCTTGGATTGCGGTCATCTTTACCAGCGTGATCGGTTCTGTTCCGGGGCAGTTCCATCGACAGGACGAATATTCTCAGACATGCAGACTGGCCTAAACAGGATGCCTGGGGCTGCAGAGAGCCTGGGGTGAGAGCAGCATGGACTGGGGGTCTGGGCGGTCAGGCCGGGTTAAGTGGTGCCTCGCTCGTCTGTTCCCCATCCGCTGGACTCCTCCGAAGAGCGTGTTTGCTCCTGTGGGTAAAAGATGAGTCAGGCCCAGCTTCTGGCCGCAGGAGTCAGTCACCCAGCCCCTGGCTGCTCAAGGTGTGGTCCCCGGTCCAGCCTCAGAGTCAGCAGGCCCTTGTTAGAAGTGCAAGGCTCAGGCCTCACCGGATCAGAACTGCATTTTAACAGGAGCCCAGGGAGTCATGTTACGTGAAGCTCTTGGAGAGCTCACGCACGTGTTGTCCCTGAGACCTTAAGTCACATCTGTGGATCCCTCTCTACCTCCTATAAAACAGCACAAAGGCAGGGTAGAGAACGACCCCGTACACAGTGCTACAGCTGCGTCCCTCACGGAACTCGGTCAGCCTTGAGGGCAGGCGGCTTCCTCTCAGCGGCCACTCCCTGCTGTCCCCGTCCCCAGGGTCTTGCACGTAGAAAGCCCCTCAGTAGACGTGTGTGGCAATAAACTCAGCCCGAGAGGGAAACAGCGATAGTTTGTTCTCCCACAAAAGAATCTGCAAAGAACTTAGGCTCTCATGCCCCCCCTTTTCAACCCACTTCAGGTGTCATGAAAACTCAAGGCATTTAGGCAAAGGCTCCTGACAGAGGGACCAGCCCTCGTGAGGTTCTCAGAAGGCCTGACCACTCCTGACGTGTCCATGCCACCTTGGTGTTTATTGCCGAGCTTTGACAATGAGAGGTGCCCTCACGTTCCTTGGTGTGATGGGTGTTTAAAAGTCAGAGCTAGAAGTGAGGTGACCAAGCACTGGGTGTGCCTGGGACTGCTAGGTTTCCTGAGACGAGGGACTTTCAGTGATGAGACCAGGAGAGTCCCGAGTACACGGGATTCCGGTCACCTCACCCTAGCTGGAAGGTGTCTTCAGAGTACCCTGCGCGATGCACTTATCTTACAGAGAAACGTACTGAAGCCTGGAGGTGCCCTGGGACTCCTCAAGCTTCCAGAGTTGGCTAGAGGTTGCCTTGAATGCACCCCCCCAGGTCTCCTGGTCCCCAGGCACCGAGCCTCGAAAAGTCCCTGCGGGTGTCTGGATGGAAATTGTTGCATTGGCTGCCAGGCGACCCTCAGCTCCCACCCTCCCCGCTATTACCTGCGTGAAGGTCACGTCTAATGGGTTTCAAAAGACGGTTTGAAGACAACATCTGAAACGTCTTCTAATAGTCCATGACTAATGGGCTGGACTTGGCTGTCCAATAAATTGTCTGCTCTATGGAGCAGCTACAGTGATGGGCCTCAGACACCCTTATCAGCACTTGGTGCTCATGTAAACTGACTCTCATGAATGACAGGATGAGAACGGTGACGCTGTGCAGGCCTCTGCCTGCTGTCCTCCTCACGCCGTGAAGCGCAGCTGCTAATAGCGGCGCAGACTGCGGACGTGGAGACGGGCGGCAGGTTGCACAGACATGCCTAATTTCAAACAGTTGATGTCGGTTGTCATTTCGGCCAGAAGGCTCCTTCTGCGATGCTTGGCCACGACAGAACAGGCCTTGTGGGGCTGGCGTGCAGCTCGGGGTGCAGTGACGTCCCTGCCGGAGAGATTTTAATTTTCTGAAGCAGAGGGTGTAAGTGGTGGGTTGGGGGCTGAATCAGTCAGTAGATGTATTTACATTTTAAAAAATTGCTTTGTAACGCTTAAAAACAGAATATTTTATTTAAAAACCTAGATCTCCGGCTTCTCTTGACAAATTGGAGGGCCCAGCTGCAGTTGGATATGGCAGCAGCTGGCTGGGTGTGGGCGCGGGCATCCCCTCTGGACGAGGCTGTGCTTCTCGGTGTGTTCCAGTCCCCAGCGCTCCCTGCCGCCTTGCGCCTGGCCCAGACTCTGGTAATTTAAAGCACATGCCTGGCTGCTGTAGGCATTTGAATCTGTGATCCTGTTTCAGAGTCTCTCATTTTATTCTTTAAACAGCCTGGAAAGGAGAAAAGAGATGGGTTGCAAGGGCACGAGGAATGTAGAAAGGAGTCCTGACTGGCGGTCAAGCATTCTGGGTCTGTGCCTGGGCTCCGCTGACCCGGCCCAGAGACTGTGGATCCGTCTGACGCTCGTGTAAGTGGGAGGGCTGCTGGAGCCACCTCAGGACTCCGTCCAGTACTGTCCCTCCTTCTCTGCTGTGGAGTTTGGAGCTTTTGTCCCCCGCCTCCCTCCCGGAGTGGGGAAGTTCAAGCCAATGCAAAATGACGGAAGAAAAACTGACTTGAGGGCTTCTGGATCTGGTGGCACCTAGGACTCAGAACAAGCCCCCAAGCCTTTCTGGGCCTCGGTTTGCAAAGCAAGAGTGTTGGGAGCAGGTGATCCCTGAGGATGCTTTTCTCTCTGACACTCTGAGAATCTGAAGTCCCCGGAGATGCCTGTCCCACCGTCCAGGTGGTGTGGCGAGTGTGCAGAGACCATGAAGGAGAGGTGTGGTCCCAAGGCTGCGGGAAGAGACGGAGGGTTCAACCTGGAACACGGTGTGGAGGGCGGGAAGGGGAGCTGCAGTGTTCTCACCAGGTTTTCAGCTCAGCCCCCTTGCCTCCTAGCTGGGTGACCTCGGGCAAGGTTTTTCACCTTTCTGGTGTCCAGTCTCTTTATCTGTCAAATGGGGATAACGATGCTAATCTTGGAAGCGTTCTTGTCGAAAGATGTTAAGGACTCATAGCCCAGCATTGGCACTGATAAAATAGCGGTCGTCACCATGGTAAATAGGAGGTCCCTCGCTGCAGCAAAATTCTAATTCCATCCCAGGGACCTGGGTGTGCTGGATGGTCGTATAATAACTAGCCAGACCAGGAAACCCCACACGGACCCTACGGGTTATAGGTAGTTGATGGGAAAGAGCCATTGCTCACACAAATCCCAGCCTTGGGCTCAGAACAGTCTGGTCACCTCTGCTCAACAAGAATTCCCTGCAGACCTACTATGAGCCAGCACCGAGTGGTCAGAGGGGCCTGCATGGTCGCACTCTTCAGAAAATGAACCCTTATTCTGGGGTCCATCTGCATTCTTGTTCTGAGAATGTCAGAACCTTGAGGGAGAAAGAAGAATAAAGAGAAAGAAAAAGAAAGGAAGGAGGGAAGGGAGGGAGGGAGGGGGAAGAGGTGGTTACGTGGGCAGGTTAATGCCCAATGAGCCGTCCTCTCTGTGAAGGAGGAGATTAGACAGTCGGCCAGGAGGGAGGACACTTGGAGCTGGATGTAAAGCACATACGTTGAAGGATTGAAAAGGAAGCCGTCTAGGGGCTGAGTGTGTTTGCTGAGCTGCGCTGGTTTGGAAACGCGGGAGGAGGCTGAGGAAGGAGTCATAAGTGATGGTCAGAGTTTCTGAGCAGGAAGAGGAAGGCTGGTGCTGACATTAACCAGCATGGGGGGCAGTAAGCTCGGGTTGGTGAGGGGCGAGGGGGTGTGTGAAGCTCGGGGTGTCGGCCAGAGATCCAGCTTGAGAATACCATCAGGTTTCCTTTGGAAACCTCAGTTGACTTGGATTTACATTAAAAGACCTCACCCTCTTTGGATGGAGTGAAGTCACCATTTAATTCAGAGTAGGCGTTCAACAAGGATCTGCTGTGTAGTGAGTCAAGATGAAGTCTAGCGGAGCAAACTGACCCACGGCCGGGCCAATGTGACAATGTTACCACATCCATCCCTCAGTGCCGCGTCTGGAATAGATGCTGAAGACTAGCACCAGACTGGCCACGTAAATATCGCTGAGTGCCAGGAGTAAAAGCTGGATTCAGGTTCTGGAAGCATGTTTTAATAAAGGCGTCCGAAGTGTGGGGATTTAACGTGGAGATCAGGGTCAAAAGAGGGGTAGCGATGTCTCCTGTGCGGGGAGTAGCTCCCTGTTTTGCATTTGCAGGAATGACGTTTATTGGGGAACCATGGTGGGAATAAGATACTCACATCTGCCTTCACGTTAAATCATCTGGGGAGCTTTTCAAACTAGGGTGTATACCTTGGATTGTAAGGAATTGCAGTCCTTATGTTGTCATTGTTGGTTTGCTGGTCTGTATCTATCACACTCTCAATTCTGTCTTATCCTCTGTGTCTCGCAGGCTGGACTAGGGTCTAGCCCCGAGGAGGCCTTGGCACATTTACTGAGCGTGTGAATGAGTGAATGATGGACCCTATCCCCAGCTAGGTCTTACCTGGGAAGTAGTTCAGGAAAAGGCAAGCAGAAGAGAAGACTCCCCTTCCAGCCCTGGTTCTGCCATTTTCCGGCCGCCTGCTTTGGGAACCGGCCATTGACAGCTCCGGGCCCAGTTCTCGGGGCCCAGCTCACTCTGGCTGCGCTTGCGTCCCCGCAGCAGCTGCTGCCAGAGGGAGCTCGTCCTCACAGGGATGCGCTGGCATCCTTCTGACTTTCGTTTGACTCTGACGGGCCTGGGTGGTCCCTGCTCAGGGAATGGGGGCTCTGAGGACAATTCCTGGACCAAAGAGGGCCCCCGCTCGGGGCTGCCCTGCACTTCTGGAGCCCGCCTTCACGCGAGTGTGGCCTGACCCGGTCTTCATTTTCGAGGGGTTCCCTCCCCCTTCTCCTCCCCTGCCTCCAGTCCAGATGGATACTTGGCCCTGTTGCTGGGGTCAGGCTGCAAATGCCGGCCTCACACAAGGACAGCCTCCACCGTCAGCCGGCCCCACGTCCTCTCCCCTCTGGCCTTTGTAGTCAGTGGGGCTCTGTGTGCAACTGAAAAGGCCTGGGCCGTGGAAGCAGAGATGCTGGCTCCGGTGATTCTGGCCAGGATGGAGGGCAGGGGTGCCAGAGTCTCGCTGGAAAACTGATGGATGGCAGCCTTGAGCGCAGTTTCTCCTACGTGAGAGGTTTGGAGAGGCTTCAGATAAACGTCTGACACCCTGGACTCAGAGCTGGCTCAGCCGGACACTGCGACCCACCCGCTCTGGGACAGCTTTCCGAGCCTGCGGAGCCTCTTGGGCGAGTTCGTCCTCACCTCAGCCCGCGCCGCTCCGGGGCCAGCCCAGGCCTCAGGCCAGCAGATGCATGGAGGAGCTGGGAGCCTTTGAAGAACGGTCACACCTTTCCATGGCTTCCCATTCAGAAGGGACTTGCAAGCTGCCGCTAATTGGACTTGAGTTTGGATGGCTTCCTGCGGCCTTGGAGGATTGCAAAGTGAGGCCACCTGGCCTGGGGCTAGCAAGAGGCCTAACTTTTCGCCAGGCCAAGGCTTTGGACCTGCGAATGATCCAGTGCGCTTATATCCCAAGGGTGGATGGTTTGGGAAGTGAGGAGAAGGAAGCCCTGGTACCAAGTTGCTGTAGAACCGAGCGTCTTGCAGATGTCCTCATGTCAGGCAGGGCAGAGGGACACGGCTGGGAGGAAAGGCAGCTTGCCCTTCAGCCAGAAGTTGAGCCGGCTGCATGTCTGCAACCTGGGCATGTGTGTCTCTAAATGTTTCGCTGTCCCACACATGTAGAAGGAGGAGAGAGAGGGAGAGAGACAGGACAGAGACAGACGGAGAGAAAGAGAATGGATGGACATAGGAAACAAAGCACAGCTGTAAAATGCATTCATTCACTCATTCATTCATCACATGTTTTTTGAGCATCTAATCTATGCAAGAAACCATGCTAGGTCTACAGCAGATAGAAGAAAACAGTAGTTCCTTCCTTCAGGAGTGTCGTGATATAGGGGATTGGATATGGGTGGGAATCCCGCATCAGCCATTTACTCCCTGTGGGACCCAAGGCAGGTGCTCTGACGTCTCTGAGCCCTCTGTTTCTTCCTCGTGGAGGTGTTCTAAGGGTCCAAGGAGCTAAGTATGTGAAGCCTTTAGCAGGGGCTGGCCTGGGGTAAGCCCTGGAGACATGGCAATGGCAGCAGTAGCTGTGTGCCCCGCACGGGATGTACCACGTGAGCACCTCGGGGCTGCCCCTCCTCTGGGCTGCCCCTCCCCACGCCGCCCGTGACTATCTGGGAGCCGACTTAGACACTTCCCCTGTTGCCACATCCCTGTTTTTACCTTCATCGCAGCTCTTCTCCTGTGACTGTTGGTGCCATGTTGGTCCCCATGATGAGCCGTGACTTCTTGTCTGCAGCATCCTCACATTGTTCATATTTTCACCCTTAGCTTCAAGCAAAGATCTGGCACATGGTAAATCCACACGCACACCCTCCCACAGCTCTCCAAACCCCCATCCTGTTCTGTTTTTTCCTAGCGTGTGATGTAATTTACTTCTTTACCATGTTTATTCTGTGTCTCTCCCCACCAGAATGTCCGCTTCAGGAGAGCAGGGGTTCTCTCTGTTTCGGTTCTCTGACTTAGCCCCAGTGCCTAGACACATCCTCTGTGCATAACTGCCTGCAGGGCCTGACATATAGTAGCTACTCAGTGAAGACTCAGGTGGATTAATGCACGACTTAGCGATACTTTGTGAAACTTCTGAGCAGACTGGTTGTTGGAGTTGCAAAGGCCACTGAGAGAGACCAGCGCTCCAGCACGGAGGACAGGGTGCCCGGGGGTCAGGCCACCATGCCTCCACTCCCTGTCCCTCTGCTTGCCAGCTGTGGGACTTTGCAGGTTGCTTAACCTCGCTCAGCCTCAGCCAGCACAGAAGTAGAGTGGGAACGGCAACAGGGCCTCTGGTGAGATGTTGGGAGAATTCATAGGAAAGATGGACGTGAATCACTCAGCGCCTGGCACGTGGGCCATGCCGATGCTGCCGGCCGTTGTGACATCCACAGTGTACACCGATGCTGGGCTCTTCGGGGCAGAGCCACGTGCTTCTGCCGGAACAGCGTCATCCCGTCCTCCTGTTACAACCGGCATTGCTCTCTGTGTCGCCATCTGACTTGGGATCCAGGGTGGAAGCGTCCTTCACGTGGGTGACGGCTGCAAATCTCAGGCCTCGGCGTATTTAGTCTGCCGCTTAGCCCATGAGCAGTGCGGCTGCCACCACTCCCTGCACGAAGCCCCGCTGTGACCCCAGGCGCCCACCGGAACGCTGCTCTGGCCTGAGTTCGGATCCTGTGATTCTGGTGTCCGCTGCACAGGCACGCGTTTACAGAGCGCCCACTGTTTGCACCGAGGCTTGGCTTTCTCTGGCCACCGTCCTCTGATCCGGGGCGGCCTAGAGGAGCCCCCACCCTCTACCTGTAGCCACATCTGGGGCTCATTGGTGCCGTCACGACAGTTTGTTTACGTGTAATTTCTGGCTGAGACTTGAAAGCCGAACGACTGCTCCGTTCTCTAAACAGCCACTACCGTTATACAAAGCAGGCCATCTCCCGGCTTGGATGTCGGACCAAAGTATCTACTCCCAGCGTACCCCGTGAGGGAAATCAAAGGGCTTGTTTACTCACAAGTGGAAACTGCGACGTTCAGGGTCCCACAGGACTGGCTGTCTCACAGCCGAGAAGCTCGCGGGCTCACAGGGTTGTTTACGCAGACGGTGCTCCCGGTTGGGACCCAGATGTCCCGGAGGCGGGGGTCCTCCAGCGGCGGGGCAGGAGCCTCGCGGAAGGCAAGGGTCCGCCGGTTTCCTCCGCAGCCTCGGAGGCCCTCCTTCTCCTCCGTCCTCTCTCCCTGCCTCCCAGGGGAGACGTGCGTACAGAGAGGAAGTCTCCTTTGTTTCTCCCACGAATGTTTCATTAGGAAGGGGTGCTCCTGACCTCTGGCAGCCCCGGTCGGTCGTCGGGTTTCAGGACCAGGATTTGGACAGCTGTGCGCCCTGATCTGGTCGGGCATCTGGGCGGGGCTGTGGCGCTCAGCCCTCGGAGGCCCCGTGCAGCCCGTCCCGTCCCGCAGGCGTGGGCCCTGAGAGGCTGCCGCCCCCTCCGTGGCCAGCTGTCCATCAGGACATGGGTGGGAGAACTTGGATGTGGCCCCAGCTCATAATTTATGTAATTGGGCCCCCAGGGAGAGAAAGGAAGAGGAGGGACTGGTGACCGGGGGGCTTCTCTTCCTTCTGCCTGCGGGACAGTGGGCTCCATAGGACATCCGTCTGACAGTTCTGGGGGCTGGGGGTGGGGATGATGGGGGCTGGGGGGGCCCTAACAAATAACGTGCGGTCGATTCCAAAATGAGGCCAGGAACCCCCTCAGTGCCACCAGCTTCCTGTCGGGTGTGCGTCCACGCAGAGTCTAACTCTTGCTACGAGCTGGTGGAGGGTTCCTGGGGCTGCCCAAAATAAGTACCACAAACCTCCGGCTTCACACAACAGAAATTTAGTCTCTCACAGTCTGGAGGCCAGAAGTCAGAATCAAGGTGTCGGCATGGATCCTTCGGCCTCTCTCTGCCTTCTGGTGTTGCTGGCGTCCTTGGGCTCCTTGGCTTGCAGATGTATGACTCCAATCTCTCTCTGCCTCTGCTTCACATGTGCATTTTCCCCCTGTGTGTGTCTGTGTCCAAATTCCCCTCTTTATTGGGACACAGTGATTTGGCCCTATTTCCAAATAAAGTCACGCTCACAGATTCTGGGGGTTAGGACTTGAATGTACCTTTTCAGGGGACACAAATGAACCCAGTTCAGAGCTGTTCTCCACAAGGGCGCTTTTTGCTTGGACGTCTTAGTTTTCTCATCTGTAAAATAGGGATAATAGTCCCACCTTCATTGGGCTGATGTGGGGATTAAATTGGCTCAGAGATGCAGAGTACTCAGAGCTGTGCTTGACACACAGCAGTGGGATGTAAGGGGTCCTGTTCTTACTCTGATCTTCAGCCACAGGGCTCCGAAAACAACGCGGAAAGAAAGAGGGTCAGGGTCAAGTGCATGTCACTCACTTCCGTGGTCCCCAGTTACCCTTAGAATAACGTTCCCATGGCCCCCAGGCCTCATCCTTCTCACTGGGCCTGGGCGCGTGGTCCTTGCTCCCCGCCCCCCCATCGTCACACTGGCTGCCACCTCGGGACCGTCTCCAGCCTGATCGTCTGTCCCTCTGTCCTTCCCGAGTGCTCTCACGGCTGGGCTTCTCCTCAGCACCCCGACCACCCCATCTAAAGCTGGCGTCCCCGCCTGGGTTATGCTGATGCACAGCATCTCGTCATGTGGCTGTCACGCTGTCACTTTGCTTTCTTCATCGTGCTAGCACAGTCTGTCGTTTTATGTAGGTGGTTATCTGAGTGCATCTAGAACACAAACCCCACGAGGGCAGGAACTGCCTGACTTGTTCCTCCCATTCTGCGCCCGGCCCTCCGTAGTCTTGAATGATGACGCGAAGCTTGCGATCAGACACCCAGTTAGTAACCTGCGCCCCTTCTAGCGGCGGATGCTTTCTCATTGGGGGCCTCCGTCCGGGGGTCCACGACGAAGAGCAGACGTGTGAGAGAGCTTGGTGTGGCTCACTCAGCCTTACGTTTTCCTGTTCTGTTTATTTCTATTGAAGGTTTTATTTTGAAAAATCGTTGGGCCCACCCATAGAAAAATTCCAGATATTACAATGAACACCCCTGTGCCCATCACCTAGATCCACCCACTGTCAATATTTAGCCATATTTGCTTTTTCACTCCTTTTCTCTCTCATGGTCAACATGATCGTGATCATTACTTCTTTATTTTTGCTCAACTCTTTGAAAGTAACTTGTGGTGGATGTGTCCGTTTTTGCCCCTGAGCGCTGCAGCACTGTCCCCTTAAGAACAAGGACATTCTCCTGCACAACCACGTTGTCACGGTGCGTTAGCAAACGTTCATATTCAGATCTCGCCGTTTGTTCCAGAACTGTGCTTTCTGGCAACTTTCGCCTTCCAATCCAGGCTGTAACCTGGAACCACACGTTGCATTCAGTGTCATGTCACACGAGTCTCCTTTAATCTGGAATGTACCTCAGCCTTTCTTTGCCTTTCATTTCATCAGCATTTGGGAAGAGTGCAGACCTGCCCTTTTGCAGTTTGCCCCTCTACTCGAGTTTGTTTGACAGGATTCAACTGAGCTTTTATGCATTCTTGGAAAACCAGGGTTTTTAAAAATGAGAGAATTTTCCAGTATAAAAAAAGGCTTCACCTTTTAAAAAATTAACAAATTTGGCAACATCGGGCCCAGATTCCACGTGGCAGGCTATGCATAGTGTCCATCCACAGCCTCCAGTCTCCGAAGCTATGCGTCTCTGAGCCCCACCGTGACCCTGGACGTGCCCCTCGCCGCCATGGGCCTTAGAGAACAGTCTCCCAAGTGGTGGAACCCAGAAGATTTGATCCTTTCCCTCTAACTCCGTGGAAAACTATGAATAGATGCTTCCACAGCTGGAGGGAGAAGCATCCCAAAGAAGGACCACACCGTAAACAAGAGCGGCTGGCACGTTGCAGGGATTTGTGCAACAGCAGGAGGAACAGGTGATAAAATGGTACTTCTGAGAAGAAACTCATCCACCGAGGGTTTATCAGTGGTGGTGATCTTTCTTAAGAACTCAGATGCTGACAGCTCTTCATGATGGGAACGTCGGTCTCAGAGAGAAGGAAGGTCAGGCCCCCACGGGCCGCCGTGGGTCTTGGCTAGGATGGGCCACCACCCCAGCCATGTGTCACTAGGCTCTTACATCACCCCCTAAGTCAGAGCTGTCATTCCCCCAGTTCAGACACGTTCATGTTCAGTGCTGACCACCCAGCAGGTGCGATGTTCATATATTTTGAATAAATACATAACTTATTGAATAAATGCAAAGTAACTGGTTTTTTTTCTTCTCAACTAATTCTCTGACTCATTCTCCAAAGAAGTGTTTCTCAACCTTCTTACACGAATATCCCCTTCCAGAAACATGTCCCATTTCACATACTGGTTTGTACGCCCATTCCCCCAAAGGGCTATGAGAGGAACTTCTCATTAGAGTTCTCATTAGTAATCACAACCCCATCTAAAAATCTCCACAGACTAAAAGTATTCTGTCACTCTTTGTTTTCAAGTTCTGTGAAAAAAGCTTCCACCCATAATTTTTTAATATTGCAAAATGGAATGTTCCTTTCTATTCTGTATCACTACTGTTATAGTCTGTGGTTGCCCACCCCAAAAAGGGGGAGCAAACGACACCCCTCCCCAGAACATCTCTGACCTAAAGCTCTAGGATGGAGAACCTCGTGGGGAGGCACCTGACCTCAGATGAGTCAGCATCGTGGCCACTGTTCTGAAATTTTCACCGGGAGCCTGGTCTCAAGGTCTAAAGGAGCCAGTCTCCTCGTCAGACGTGGCCCCGAACATTCCAGTGGCTCTACATCCCATGTGGAAGAAATGCTGACCTGCGGAAAGGGAAAACAGAAGGCCAAGAGAGCCAGCCACCAAAAATGCCCAACTTCAAATGAAATCATGCATGTTCTTAAAAAATAAACAACACAAGAGGCATTTGTGGTGAGCTGGGCTGTTTATCTCCATATCCACGATGTGTTGGTTGATAAAGATCTTACTTGGAAACTTTCTTTTGTGGAGATCAGGACAAATTTTCCAGTTAATAATTACAGGTATTAGAAAACTCAGCTGATGTGGCTATGAGACAACACAGGAAGTGTTTCCTCTTCATTTTCAGCCACGTAGTAATAACAGCATCAACCGATTTCAAGCAAGATCAAATAGAATAGCTGATTTGCATTATCCAACATAACGGTCCAATGTGTTAAATTAACTGTGAAATCTTCTAATTTTATTCAGGCATATAAATAAAGTTTTTATGTGTAAGTGCATCCAACGGCATGTTTTCAACTAGCTTTAAACAGGCTTTCAGCCTAGCCAAGAGAGTTCAGAATGCAGGCTCTAAGGCCAGATACTTGGGTTCAAATCCTGCCTCTGCCACTTCCTGCCTGGGTCAGCCTCAAGCATTACTCACTCTCTCTGTGTCTCAGGTTGCTCCACTGAACAAAGGTAATAATGATCAAAGTACCCACAATATGGGTTGGGAGGCTAAGTGGGTCAATTTACAAAATCTCTTACGTCAGTTCCTGGCACATGGAAAATATGTAGTGGAAGTTAGAGATCATGATGGTGATGATGGTGATGGTGGTGATGATGGTGATGGTGGTGATGATGATAATGGTGGTGATGATGGTGATGATGGTGGTGATGATGGTGATGATTCCCTTCATGTACACTGAGCACTTTGCACCTCTAGGTGCCATGCAAGTGTAATACATACAGATTTGGTTAATCCCCCTGGAACCATTATTGTCCCTCTCTTTTGATGAAAATAGAAGAGGCTTAGGGAAGTTAAGAAACAGGAGAGGACCTGGACCCAGGCCTCCCAGTTGAACTGAGGCCTCTCATGGCCAGGGTTGGGGGTGTGTAGATGGACAGGACATGTTCCCTGCCTCAAGGGGCCCATCCCTCCCCCCCACCCTCTGACAGGCAGAAGAGTACAGTGTTCTAGCACTGGCATCAGGGAACAGCAGGTGTCTTTTGACCTTTAGAGACACTTGTCCCCTGGTTGGAGCAGACACTGTCACATCCGTATAGTTAAAGATAAATTGGCACTCAGAAAGGTTACGTGGCTCATTCAAGGTCACATAACTGGGCTTGAGAGGGCCTCCCGACTTCGACGTTCTGGCTAATGCTGTCCATGGCGCCATATCTCTTCCATCCCTGACTTGGAGGAGCTGCCCAGGCCCTGCTCAGCAGGACAGTCCCAGTGACCCAGGCACACAGAGTTGGAATGGCTGCCATGCTGGGCTGGGTTAAGATGAAACCTTGACAGCTGGCCCACTTGCTTGGTCTTTATGACAAGCATCATTAGCAGCTGTGTTTGAAATGGTGCAGAGACCTAACTTCAGGCAGAAACTGAGGGGCAGTTAACTGTGTAAAACTGCCTGGAGAGCCAGGACTAGAGCCAGGGATTCTCCCATCAGGCCACGTGCCAAGCTCAAGGGTCTTGCCCCAGACCACACAGCCAGACTGTGATGGGCCAGACTCATCGCAGGCTCATTTGGCTGCAAGGCTAATGCTCTTAACCACTTCCCCACATGGCCCTTGCTCACTTTGATTTTGTCTTGAAGGAAACCAATGGCTTGAGACAGAAAGTCCGGGAAATGCACATAAACTTCTTTTATGACCTATGATTATTAGATACTGGTGGTTAACATTGGCTCTGGGATAACCAACTCTATCTACATGTTTGTGTCCTAACTTAAGTCTGTCCACTAATGATTCACTGCTTAATTTAGCAGTGAGAGGAGCAGGTTTCAGCTACCACCTCCAGTCTCTGCTCAAAGTTTTGCTTATTTAACTGAGGGTTGCTGTCCTAAACAATGGCTCTTAACACATTTTGCTTCATAAGGCTGATTGTCATTAGTCTTTCACAATGCTCTTTGATTATTCTATGTGTACTTTATAAGACAAAGTAGTTTTCTGTTATATATGTATCTATACTCTCTCTCTTTCTGTCTCTCTCTCCCTCTCTCCCCAGACTCCTTCTGCAAAGGAATGGGAGACACTTGTTAAATAAACAAACCAATAGGTAGACATCCCCAATCTGCAAAGACACCATCAATATTAGATTAGTCGTTGACATTTGAGACTTTCAGATCCACCCAGGTATTGCAGAATCCAGTTGTGAAATTGGTTTCATTTCTTCACTTGGAATACAAGCCATGCTTGTTAAATCAGTGAATCATCAGAACTGGCTCTGAAAGATTTTTGGCTATTCTAATATTCAAACCTACTTATAAAGATTTGCTATCCCTAAAGATGATCGAAAATAGAGTCCACACACAAATATCCTTGAAGAGGCAACAAGCAGGCAGTGTTCAAAGACCCTTTGTAGAAGCATGTTTGGGACTCACAGCGCCATTAAAGTCAGTGGCTGGATTCCCTCTAAAGGGCCAATGCTTTAGAAATAATAATATGTAATTTAAAAACCACAATTTATTGAGAGTGTATTCTTCATATTTAGTCCATCATGACTTGCATACAGATATGAAAATAGGTTGAAAGCATGCAGAAGTTTGCCCCAAATCAGGCAATCATTGAATGCTGGAGTTGGGATCAGAATGCAGGTGTGTCAGCCTCTGAAATCTGGGCCACGTTCAATCCACACTCACATCCATTATCTTACTGGATGCTTGTCCTCATGGGTGAGTGAGGGTTGGTCACGTGGTGAGGGGTGGAGAGAATGTCAGTGTGGCTGGCGGAGGGGGTGAAGGGATGGTGGAGAGGCCAAGGGGAGGAGCTGGAAAGTTATGTAGAGGCCGTGGGTCCTCACTCAGCTCCTTGAATCTCCGTGGGAAGCCCTTAAGAAATGTAGGTGATGCAGTCCCACCCAAGATCAATTAACTCACAATATATGGGGGTAGGACCCCCAAGTAAATGTCAGTGTTTTTTTTTTCAAAAGCTCCCCAAGGGCGTTCTAATGTGCAGCTGGGGGTAAAATCCCCCAGGGTGGATCGTGAAGGGACGCGTTGGCCACAGTCATGAGGGTTCCTGACTTGGTCTGTTTTGAGATACACTTTCATTTACAACTTTATTCCCAGGGAATTTTCTTTGTTCCACATCCAGGCTCAAAGCAGGGGGCTGCCACACAGGGTAAAGGCAGGGTGGAGGGCCGGGGGCTGAGTGACACCCGACAATGTCTTCCTGGTCAACTTGAGAAGCAGCATAAACAAACCATGAAACTTTGCTTCTCCTCCGCCTGGGGACTCTTGGTCGGCTGCCATGGAATTGTCAGCCTCTTAGAAAGTGTCTATCTGCTCTGGAGAGGGCCATGGGAACACAAAAGGCACACACGGCTCCAACCTGGAGCCGTCTCCCACCAGAGCCAGCAGCACAGAACAGCCACTTCTTGGCCACCTGGTCGACCAGCAGTGCTCGCTGGGAGCCCTGGATCCGACCTGAAGGCTGGAGCAGGGGTGGGGGAGGGGGTCAGTTAGAGCTGCATTAATGCTCTTTATGAGTTTCCCTGGGGGCTTACAAGCAACAGGCTATGGGGAAACCCCACATTTCCAAAGCAGCTGGTTCCTAGACCTAATCTTGTCAGTTTTCCCCAGCAAACATACCAAGGCAGAGGAGAAGCTTCCCTCTGAAATTGCTGTCCCCACAGAAATTGAATTCTCTTAGAAAAATAACCCCCTCTCCTCTTCCCAGGAATTCCTTTTCCCTAGAAGAGGATTTTCACAACAAGCCAAGGTGTTTGAGGATCTCTTTAAACCATAGCTTCATCATTGGACTTTTGGGAAAGTAAAAGCATCACCAAAATATAAATCTGGTCTCTAAATATTCAAAGTAATGAAATTAAAGAAGCCCTCAAGTATCATTTCTCTGCTTCCCATGTTAACCCCTGACATTCTAAACATTGACATTCAGTGCTTATTTGATGGTAGTAGTGAAACTAGAGAGTTCACTGAATTTTGGTAGCCTAGTAAATTTTGTACAATATGACTGTAAATTCAGGGAAATAGAATGTTCGTTCCCTTTAGTCTACTAAATTCCGTCTCTAAGATTTTATACCAAAGCGAAGTGGCATCAAAAGTTTAAACTCAAATGTACAAGGATGTTCCCTGCTAGGTTATCTAACTCGCAATATCTTGAAAATCTCTAAATGTCCTAGAACAGGGGTTGGGGAACTCTTTCTCAAAGGGCCAGGTAGAAATTATTTTTAGCTTTGCGGGCCACACACTTATGATCTCTGTCACAGCTCCTCAGCCCTGCCGAGGTGGCACAAAAGCAGCCACAGGCAACACGTGAATGAGTGCGTGTGACTCGTTCCAAGGAGACTTGATCTGGCCCCCAGACCATTGTTTGCTGCCCCGCTTCTGTAATAAAGGATATGGTTGTCCGATTCTGAAACAATAAAATAGGATGGACTATTTAGCAGCTGATTGAAGAGCCTACAGAAACTTGGGAAAATATAAGTGATGGAACATTAATGTAAGAAGGCAGAAAAACACATGTTTAATTGCAATCATAAAAAAATCATCATAAAAGATGATCGTCATAAAAGATGGAAGCAGGCCGAAAGGAGACGCGCCAGTGAAAAGGGGGTGAAGACAGCGGGGTGAGGGGGAGCTGACGCCATCCTGAGCCGTCAGGATAGAAGGACGCCAAGGTGCATCCCGCGGCCAGCTGGCTTTCGCTCTAGTGCGTTCGTCGACTAGATAACATCGTTTGTTCACTCAGCTGTTTGTAAATTTATGTAAAGCTGTTTACTCGCAAACGGTGAAACGTCTGCTATGCAGGGTTCTTGACCCGGGAACTTGCGAGCAGGTGCGCTGAGGGCAGGTGGGCAGGAGTCAACCTGGGGAGTCCTGGTGACGAGCCTAATCTTCCCCCACCAGCAGTGGCAGCCCCTGAGAAGCCGTAGGCAGGTCTGAGAACAACCTTCCCGCTGTGCAGGGGCCACAGACTTGGAGGGAGGTGATGGTGGTTCATCCCCCTGGGCCCCCCTGGGACAAACCCAAATTAAGGAGGGAGAGAGCTGGGCATGGTCTCCGACAGCCCAACCAAAGGCTGGAGGCTCCACTGAGCACGAGAGACCCAGACCCGCGGCCCTCGCCTCCACACCACCCGCTGCCCCTTCCACGGGGTCTGCATCTTGTGGACACGGGGCTGCTGCCAGATGGGCCTGTCTGACCGGCGATAAAGCACACTGGGGGCCGGACTGGTCTCCCCGGGGTCCTGGGACGGGTTCAGATTTACCTCCGCGAGCACGCACGAGGGGCTGCAGTGTAAAACTGCAGGTGTCCACCCTGCAGATGTTTCACGTGCAGTTTGGGAGTTTGGGAACCCTTGGAAATTTTAGCATTTGCACATAAAATTGCCTGAAATGCAGTCCAAATGTCCGTAAAAAGTAACCAAATAGCTGTTTATTGTTACTAGTCCATGTTCTTCGAGCTTCCATGTTGGGCGTGGATCTAATTGGGTGCCGGCCGCGTTGGGGGTGACCTCAGGGGTGCTTCCTGGGCACCTCGGGATCTGGTTTATCATGAAGCCGGAGGTCGGCAGTCTCCCCCTCGGCCCCAACATCTGACCAGGACACGTGGGGAAAGCCCTGGTGGGCCTTCCTGAGACTTTCTCCTTGAGGTATATTCCTGAAAACCTTGATGAGGGTCCAAGCCTGTCCATAAATTTGCCAAAATACAGAAAAAAGGAGCTTTAGGAGAAGATACAGTTATCACCAGGGAGCCCTCCCCGGAGCCCCCGAGAGCCCTTCGTTTCTGTTCCTGTTTTGGTAAAACACACCCACCACAGAGGCCACCATTTCACCCGTGTTCAGGTGTGCAATTCGGCGGCATTTAGCACGTCCACAACATTGTGCAGTCACTACCTCTAGTTCCAGAATATCTCCGTCACCCCCAAAGGAAACCAGCGCCCACTAGCAGCCACTCTCCAGCCCCTCCCCCAGCCCCCAGCAAGCACCAGTCTGCTTCCTGTCAGTGGGCTTGCCTGTGCTGAACAGTTCACATAACGGAATCACACGCTCGGCAGCCTCTGTGCCCAGCAAGCACGTAAAAGGATGCTCACCGGGAAATGCAAATCACACCACCGTGAGATACCACCTCACGCTCGCTGGGATTGCTAGAATAAAAAAAAAGAAAAGAACAAGTGCTGGTGAGGAGTCGGAGAAAGGGGAACACCCGTGCTCTGCTGGCGGGGATGTGAAACTGTGCAGCCCCTGCGTAGAACGGTAACTTGGGATTTAGGTCACAGGGTCTGTTCAGCGGGAAGGAGAGGGGCTGTGTTCGAGCCCCAGACCCTCCCTGTAGGAGCCGTGTGACCCTAAACTCCCCTGACCTCTGTGAGTCTTCATTCCTCATTCCTGACCCGCCGAGATCCTGTGAGACCCAAATAAGTCACAGGCATGGCCTGTAAAGGCGTCTGCGGTTGTCCCCTGAGGCCCCCCCCCTCCCAGGGTTCTTTCCAGAATCTCCCCTTGCTCACTCCCCTCCACCCAGACCAATGGCTGGCTCTCCGTTTCTCAGACAGGCGTGCCCCACCCCCGGGCCTTTGCACTCTCTTTACCCTTTCATTCCACCGTCACCATGTCAGTGCCACCTGCCCCCTCCCTGCCCCTCGGCTCTCTCCATCACACTGACAGAGTAATAACTGACTTTATTTCTCGGGGTCATGACATCGCCGTGAGCCCTGCGGCCTGAGGGCCATGCCCGTGGGCTCACCGCCGTGTCCCCAGCACAGAGAGGGGCTCAGAAGACCCTGCGGATCAGTGGACGCACATCCCGAATGACGTGCACGAGCAGGTCGGGTTCCTTGAGCACAGGAGGTCGGGGTGGTGTGTGGGGACACCCAGTCCCATCCCCACAAAGCCCAGTGCCCCCTCGCCAGTGGGAGGACAGGCCAAGGGGGAGCATGGGTTCCAGCTTACGCAAAACAAGGGGAATTTCTAAGAACACCTGGATGGAGCTGGACCCTGGAAGGGGTGGGACCAGGTCCCCGGACGGTGTGGGAATCCTCTCTCCCCACCCCCCGTGTGTGTCTGTGTTTTGCTTCACTGACCTTCTCCCCTGAGTCCGTCTCCCCTGCTACGGGGGACGTTTTCCCAATGGTGTACCTACTGTCTAGGACCTATAGGACCTAAAGCTGGACTCCTCTCTGGGTCCCAGCTCCAAGTTCTCGGGGAGGGGACTGACTTCTGGTTGCCCCACTTGGGGTCAGGCTGCTCCCTGGACCTGCCGCCTGTGTCTGGGGCTGTGTAGGGGGGTCAGCACGCTGTATAGATGGCTTCAGTGGTGGGAGCAGGGCACCGGGGGTGACGGGGCAGTTACGGGAAGCGGCTGAGAGTGGAGACGCTGACCCTAAGGTCCCTCGTCTCTACTCCTTTTGTCCACGCTTCCATCCGATACTTAACTGAGCTCCTGCCATGTGCCGGGCACTTCTCTAGGGCCTGGAGATACATCCGTGGACAAAATACACGGACATTCCTCCCTTCCATAAGCCTGCAGAGGAAAGGCTCCACAAACAAGTAAACAGGTCGGTTCATTAATGTTGGGGGAGACAGGGCTCTAACGAGCATCTGGCGGGTGAGGAGACACGGCGGGGGCAGCGGGCAAGGTGGGCAGGGAGGCCTCTCTGAGCGGGGACGCTTGGCAGGGACCTGGGTGAATGGAACGGGCGAGCTGTGCTCTAAGCAGCGGCCCAGCACGTACAAAGGCCCTGTGGCAGGCAGGTCATGCGTGTTCGAGGACAAGGAGGAGACCAGTGGACCTGGAGTTGGGACGGAAGAAGCGTATGGCACTGGGTTTGTAGCTTTCCAACCTCTTCACGGGTGTGTCCAACTCTGCAGCCGCGATGAATTGTCTCTGGGGCCTCGATGTCTCCACGTGGGGGGGGTGGCACTAGGAGCCTCTCCTAGTCTGGCTGTGGGGCCTGAGGTCACACTGGGGGCTGTGGGGAAATGTAAGGCCACAGTTGTGCGCCCGCGAGGATTAGGGGCTCATTCTTCACGGAGATCTGTGGTGACAGTCATGGCCCAGGGGCGGGAGCCGCAGCCAACGTCCCACCCATGGTTCGCAGCCTGTCTCCACCGCCAGGACCCCCGGGATGGAAATGAGGGCATTCCAGGGGGTGGTCCGTGTGCTCATGGAAGGACGGAAGGAACCACATGGTGGATGAGCCCACTCGCCCGCCGGCCCCTCGGCTGCGTCCCAAGTAGGAGGCAGGAACCTTTGACAGGAAAACCTGAAAGATGGGTCCCCACGGGGCCATCCCGATAATCTGCTGGGGGCCTCTAAGCCCCAGAAAAGCCCACAGCCCTAATAAGGGCCTCACCCTGTGGGTCCCAGGGGCCCTGTCAGTCAGGGCAGAGGCAGGGGCACCGGGACGGGTCAGGCTGGCTTGAAAGAAAGCCCTGTATTGTTTTTGAAGAGCAGCCCATTTGCATCCTGGGTTTTACCCGCTGTGTGGCCACCCGGCCAATTTAGCATTTGCTGGGAGCTGGGGAAGACAGGAGGGAGGAACAGCCCTCCCGGGCCTTAGGTAGCCTGCGCTCATGCCCGGGGGCGCGGGGGCAGGGGAAGGGGCACATTTTTATCCCATATTTGGTGATATGGTGGGCTTCAAGTTCCTCTTGTGCTCTCATTTGTCAGGACTTAATGAGAAACCCCAAAAGGATTTAGAAATTTCCCTTTCCCAAGGACAGGAAATAAATGGGAAAGTTCTAGGGAATTAGGGGAAAACCCATTGCAGGGAGAGACAGCAGCCTTTGTTGTCTGCTTGTGTGAGGGTGTGATTGTGTGAGTGTGAGTGTGTGTGAGGATGTGAGTGTGTGTGAGGGTGTGAGTGTGTGAGGCTGTGTGAGTGTGTGAGGGTGTGTGTGTGAGTGTGAATGTGTGTGAGGGTGTGAGTGTGTGAGGCTGTGTGAGTGTGTGAGAGTGTGAGTGTGTGTGAGGGCGAGGCCCCACCTCCCGGATTCGCTTGCTGGCCTTGAGGCCACGCCGTCCTGAGAAGGTTAATTCTGGGGAGTGTTCAGAACCTCCCTCATGACAACGATTCATTCCTTGAAGCTCTCAGCTTTGAATAAACAGTTTGTCTCTCGTCCGGCGTTTGGATGGGAGAGTAAAAGCACTGTGAGCGAGTGTAAACGCCGATTAAACGGTAAGGATGTAAGGAATAAACAGATCCTCGTGCGCAGTAAACACCCTCACTCATTTCTTCCGTATGACACTCGAGTCTGCAGGGTGGGGGGGGGGAGGGGGAGGGGAGGGGAAGGAGGAGGAGGAAGGCGCAGCGGCTCAAGTGTGCACAAGCCGGGGCTCAGCGTGAAACCTGCTTCTCTGTGCTGCAGAGCGTCGTGCAGACAGAACAGACTGGCTGGGAACGGGAGGGCTTTGTGTCCGCCCGCACACAGCCATTCATTAATTCATTACCGTAAAGAGAAGCCGTGCGAGCCACGACGGGGAGATAGAAGTAGTTTCAGAGCAGTAAGGCCTTCGAGTAAACCAGGGTGGTGAGTCCCTCTCGCTGTTAGGGTGGAGCCCGCTCCCCGCTCAGCGGTTCCTCCAGGGCGGTTCCCCCAGACGCCGGCGTAACGGGTGGCCTCCTCCCCCTGCTCACGCAGACGCAGACGGCAGCCTGCTCATCCCGTGTCCCACACTTCGTCTTCTGTCGCTCAGCAGTCTCTCTTGGAATTAACGCTGCTGCCACATGAGCAGAGCCTTGTTCTTTTTAACCAGCTGCGTAGTACTCCATGTTTGGACGCCCATAGTGCATGGACCCCCATCTCCTGATACTGGACGTTTGGGTTGTTTCCAATCTTTGGTTATTACAAACAATGCTGGCACAATATTTTTATCTCTTTGTACAGATGCTCAAGTAGATCCATTAGGAAAATCCCTAGAAGTGGAGTTTACTGGTAGAGTCTTGTGTTCTTAAATGTTTGATAAATACTAAGTCTTTTTGAAAGAAGCAAACTAAATTCACGCCCCGTGGCGGTAGCCCGTGGGGGTGTATGGCTCAGATCTCCCTGCCGGAGAGACCCCACCACGGCGAGTCAGGGCAGCTGGTAGCCTCCAGCTGTGGGCGACTGCAGGGCCTGCCTTGACTTTGTGGCCGAGGCTGCATGCCTTCTGGGCAGCCGATGGCCAAGCATGGCAGAAGCACAAGGTCCCGCCATTTCTGCCACCAGGGACACCCTCCAGGGGCCTCATCCCTCGGGGCTCCCCATCAGCCTGGCGGAGACTTTCCCGGAGCTGCATGGAAGGCCGAGGCTTGGGGTTACCCCACGCTCCTTGCGTTCACGGGTCCAGGCTCTCCCACCTCCTCGGGCCCACTGTCCCCGGCCCATCACGTGGGCTCCACCCCAGCACAGCCCTCCCGCCCCACTCCATCCCAGCTACTGCTTCCCTGGGGCCCCACACGGACGCGTCTCAACACGTGAGGTTGCAGTCAGGGAGCAGGGCCCACGGCTGAAGGTTTCAACCCTCAATCTTGTCCAAATCTCTCATTTCATAACCAGAGAACTGAAGCCTAGAGAGGGTAAGTGACTTGCCCAAGGCCACATAGTCGGTGGTCTCCGACCTTGGGACACCAGCTGACCTTGTATGTCCCTCACCCTCTGCCGAGTTTGAGCCAGGAGCAGACACACGTGGCCTGTGCCACCTTTTCTACTTTTCCAGATTTTCTCAAACTTCCCTTAAAAGAGACGGGGGGTTGTGTGCCAGTCCTTGGACGGCCTGAGTACTGTTGTCCCCAGGGCGCCATTACTATCTCAACCACAGAAGGGCCAAGGGACAGGCAAGGGAACTTGGAACGTCCCGTGCTGTGGGGTCACTGGGCGCTGGGCTCCCCAGCTATGGTCATGGCTGACAGTTGGCAAAGATCCTCGGGTTTGGGGGGCAGATCAGAGGTGCGGGAGAGGGAGAGGCGGGAGGAGACGGCACTGCCGCGGGCTCGCAGCGGCACCTCCAGGGGCTTGTAAGTCAGGGAGACTGGGATTCTGCCTACACACGAGAGCGTCGGACTGCAGGGCGTTTACCACGTGCCGAAGGGGCCTCATCAGCCATCTCTCTGGGCTTCTCGCCCACCCTTCCACGATCACCTCGCATCGGTGGCCAGAGGGCAGCCTCAGGCCCAGCCGCAGCCTGGGCAGGGCTTGCCCAGCACGGACTCAGGCGGGGTTCGGGGGCTTGCCTGGTTAGGCCTGCAGCCAGGACCGGATGGCTGTGGCCCTGCGCTGAGGGGGAGCCGTGGAGGAGAAAGGGGGCTGGGGCCACACACGCCTCTGTGGCCCTGAGGGCAGGGCCAGCGCTGACTCACCTCTCGTCCACCTGAGTCCCTCGGCGCAGCACGCGGGAGCTCCTGCTCATTCCATGTTTGTCCGCTGAGTGACTAAAGGAGATGGAGGCAGGGCGGAGGGAAGGGGGAGAATGAAATTCCTCCTGCCCTTGTCCTTGCTCTCGGGGGGGTCTGGCATCATTTTTTTTTTTTTTTCACACACACACACACACACACACACACTGTATTTTATTTTTACAAGAGATAAATAGACTGACACCAAGCATCATTTTAAATCGTGCCGACCTCAACCTTGTGCCCGACTCTGGACCCCGCCTGCCTGGCTGGGCAAGCGCTGGCTGAGCCCCTGCTGGGTGGACATGGCCGTGGCCAGCAGCAGACCTTCCGTGGCGGTCAGCACCCGGTGGGGGCCTGTGGACACCCCAGTGGCGGGCAGAGGCCTCAGTGTCTGTGCTGGCCCTTTTCTGGCGCTGGCGTGGAGATGGACACGTCCGGTCCTGTCCTCCACTGGACAGACGCCATTCCCACCCCAAAGTGTGTGTGCAGGGAGCTGAGGAGGACACGCGTGGGTGAACGTGCATGTGTGTGCAGGGCTGTGAGCACGTGCAGGGCTTCGGGTTTGCTGAGGGCCGTCAGCCGCGTGGGCCCTCAGGCGAGGCCATCAGCCCTCTGTGGTTCCTGGCACCCCTGGTCCTGCCAGGGGACGGTGAGTGACGTTTTGTCTCTGGGCCCCTTGGCTGGGAGTGTCAGTGAGGGGGCAGGGGGCCTGGCACCGTGTGTAGTGGGGCTGACCTCCTTCTCCTTGAAGTAAGTTCTGACGTCAGCTTGCAAGCCCCCAACTAAGCACAGTACAGAAGGAAGAATCCTTGAAAGAGCAGTTAGGTCATCTGTGGATAATGCTGCTTCCAAGTCGAAACGGCCGGCTCGCACAGGTGCTTGTAACACTCAGCCGGGTCATGTGTAAACAGTGACTCACGCTCACCTTTGCCTCTGCTGGTGGGTCGCCCAGGCTCCAGGTGCAGTGGGTGCCACCGGCCCATTTGCAGCAGTGGCCCAGCAGGCGGCTGGGACTGGGGCAGGTGGTCTGTGAGAAGGCTGTGAGGGAGATAACCCTCTTTCAGCCAAGGGCATCGCCTGGTTTGGAGTGGGAGGAACTGATGCTGGGAAATTGGCTCCGGTGTTAAAACCATCCCTTGCGTTTGCTGTCAGAGCTACTTGGGCTTTGCAAGGACCACTCCTGCTGCTGGGCTGAGATAGAGGAAAGGGGAGCAGGGGCACGGGTGGGACGGGGGGGAGGCCAATGCCGTGCTCCCGGTAGATCCAGGCCAGCGGTGACCGTGGCCCGGGCTAAGGGTCGGCGCGGATTTGCAGGTGGAGAGAGTGCCCTGCCCCGTGCAAGGCTGCCCAAGCGCTGGACAGGTGGGTGGGTGGATTCCAGGGGACACAGCTGGAGGGAGGTCAGGGGAGAGGGCTGAGCTGTGTTTGGAAACAGCACAGAGGTGCTCGGTGGAACTCTGAGAGTTGAAGGAGAGGCCTGGTCCAGCTGTGGAGTAGGAAGAGGGCCGGCCCAGGCCCTGGGGAGCCCTGCTGTTTCAGGGTCAGGCATGGAAGCGTTAGCCCAGGAGGGAAGCTGGAGGGGTGGGAAGGAACCGGGGGAGCACGGGGGACGAGCAGGACCACCCTTGCTCTGAGACCGTCTGTGGGTCACGGGATCGATTCTCCTCCCGGATGGGAAGCCCCGTGGGAACAGGGTGGGTCCGTCTTATCCACCGTTATGTCCCCAGAGCATAAGAGCACATGAGAGGTGGCAGCAGGCACCTGCTGAGCAAATACCATTGGGCCAACACGGCTAAGGAGGCAGTAACATCCAGCGAGACCCTGGGCCGCTCAGTGTGCTGTGGGCCCTTCAGGCGGCTGAGCTGCTCGCCCCTGCACCCCAGGGACTCAGCCGCCCCACCACCCACCATGCGTCTCGGTGGAAACAGAAGGAAAGAAGTTCCAGGCTTTGCCGGCTGATCACAGCACCCCTCCATCTGCTGTAGACGCGGCTCGGTGGCCGCCTCCCCAGGACCCTCCACAGCAGGGAGGCCCCACCTCTGCTTTGCATGTGCTCTCCCCTTTTTTGAAAACTGCTTTGCTCTTGTCATCAGACAGACACAGTTGGCACTTCTGTGTCAACGCAGATAGAGCCTGCCCTTAGATCCCGTCTCAACGCTGGAGTCACAGGCCAGGCTAAATTAAAAAAGCAAAACGTGTCTGGCCCGATAGCTGACTTCATGTGCAGTGGAAAAAGCAAAAAATAAATACTGAGAGTTGATGACATCCGTACCATCTGTGGGCACGGTGCCCAGACAGGGCAAGAGCGAGGGAAGGGTCCACATCCCTGCCCTGCACACAGGGCACCGGTGGGTCCCTGCAGCGGCCAGGAGCAGGTTCCACCGGAAGCTGTGGTCTCTACTGTAGAAACTGCCCTCCCCGGGCACCGTGGACCTCGGTGCCCAGGGCACACGACCTGTCACCCAAGCCTCCAAGTTCTCAGAGAAGCCCACCACCTGCTTCTGTCTGCTTGTCTGAGAAGCGGCCCAGGGGGCAGCATCTCCCTGTTTCATTTTTATCTTCGGTTTTTTCTTGCTCAGGCGGGATGAGTTTTGGAACTGGCTTTGGTCTGCACGATAAGAAGTCACTGCAGTACTGATGGGATATGGTCACCTGGTGATCGGGGAGGGTTTCGTCCTAATTTCATGGAGGAGGAAAGGGAGCGCTGGGGACCCAGGCAGCAGCCCTTCCGCCCCTGCTTGTGGCCCCGGCTCCAGCTGGGGGGGTCGCTGCCTCCCTCCCGGCTGCCCCGTGACTCACCCTCCTGCCACGTCTTCGATGACTCTTTTGATGAATATTTGCTTGGCATCGACTTCGAATTGACACCCTCCTCTCTCATTTTTCACTCAACTTCATCATAAACAGTACAATTATCAGCGTGGGTTATGTCATTTTTTTTTCTTAAAACACATTATTATAAGTACAAACCAGTTAACATGTTTCAGACGCGTCACCCACGCACCATGAAAGTGCCTCGAGGGCCACCGGGGAAGCATGCCCGTCTGGGAGCTGCTGGGCCAGCCGGCAGAGGGCTGGAGGCTGGGATCCCTGGGCTGTGAGGTGACCTGCTCCTATTCCACCTCCCCAAGGGACTATCCCTAGATATACTGTCAGACCTTTCCCTGGAATACGGATCGCCTGAGTGCACTGAGCATTTTATGGACATACAACATATATGCAGAAGAGAACCCAGACCCCCGACCCGTGCCCCCAGCCCCACGTGTGTCTCTACGTGTGAGCTCCACGAGGAGACCCCACGAGGGGTCTGGGTCTGTCTTGCTCCCTGCTGTGTCCCCAGCACCTAGGACAGTGCCTGGCACGTACTAGGTCCTCGGTACGTATCAATGGAATACATGTGTGCATGGGTGAAAGAAGGAGCTGGAGTTTCTCCCTATAGTCTGTTCCTCTCCAGCCTCCAGGCCACACTGGGCTACCGTGCAGTGTGGTTGTGTCACCCCTGCTCGGAGCATCCTGGTGACTCTCTCCGGTTTTCACAGTGCTGTAGAACTGTGTCCCCTACGCTCTGCTCCGCCGCACTCAGATTCACAGGTTGAAGCCCTAACCCCAATGTGGCAGTATTTGCAGGTGTAATTCCAAGGTGATTAGGTTTAGGTGAAGTTAAGAGGTTGAGGCCCTCGTGACGGGATCAGTGCCCTCATGAGAAGAGGAGGAGGACGCAGGGAGAAGGCCATCGTCTGTAAACCAGGAAGAGAGATCTCACCAGGACCCAAATCTGCCGGCACCTTGATCTCATGCTTCCAGCCTCCAGAGCCGTGAGAAGCGTGTCTGTGGTTTTGGCCCCCTGGTCTGCGGTACTTTGTCATGGCAGCCTGAGCTAAGACCATGACCTTAGGATGGTCTTCAAGGTCCCGGCTCCTTCCACCTGTGAGCCGCACCTGCGCCCTCTCCTCCCTTCCTGCTGGACCGTCCGCGTTTCCTTGGATGTGCCAGGTTCTCGCCTGTCAGCTTTTCCACAAGCTGCTCCCTCTGCAGGGATGCTCTCCCTCTGTTTATCACCTGGCCAACTCCTTTGGGGCTCAGTTTACCCCTCACGGCCTGGGGACGCCCCTGCTGACCACCGTTTCCGCCCGCTACCTTCCCCAGCACCCCAGAGCACTGTGGGGTTGCCCCTTTGTATCAGCGGGATGGGCGAGTGACAACCCCAGAACCTAGGTGACGTCACACAACAAAGGTCTACTTCTCACTTGGGGTCCATGTTCAAAGAAATTCCTTGGGGCCTTGTTCCCCATCACCAGTTAGGGACCCGGGTGGATGGAGGCTCCACTCTGGGCACAGCCAGGAGGAGAGTGTCGCGAGCTCAGTCCTGCCCTAACTGCCTCTGACCCGAAGTGCCAGGCGTCACGGCTCCCAGTCCATTGGTCAGACCTCATCACCTGGCCCCAGCCCGCCTGGGAGGGGGAAGAGAAATACATGAACTCCTCTGTGTGCCCAGGAAAAGGAAAATACAACGGAATGGTCTCTGCTGTCACCCGTCATAGAACGTTCCTGTTTAATTTCTGCTCATTCCCTGGCCCAGACTGAAGTTCCTCTGGTCCCTGGATTTCAGCTTGCTCCCCAGTTTTACCCTGGGCACGTAACATGGGGCCCTCCTGCGGGACCATGAAGCTGTGCGAAGGATCCGCACGGAGCACAAGCCCGGTCAGGACCCACGGCCTGCTGCTCCCAGCGGACACCCGAGTCCCTGGGTGGCGCCCTGGTTCCTCAGACGCTCTGCACTGTGTGCCGACTGCAATGGGTCGTTTCTTCACCCGTCTACCCTACGCTTCCACGTCACTGGAAAACGTCGAGGACCTATGGAAAATCCTAAACACACTCCGTCTGTCTTGTCTGTTTTCCATTTTGTGTTTGTGCTGTTTTTTGTACAATAAACAAGGTAAAAGCAATGAGATAAACAGCGTGAGGTTTAAAGGGTTTTTAATGAATGAACAATACCTAACTGTTCTGAGAATCCTTAGTTTACATTGATAGTTGGAAAACACAGCATTTGGATGGCAGCCAGTTTTCCAGGGTGAATAAACACCTCGAGAGGGACAAATATTTTTCACAGACCATCGGTGAAACGGAGGCTCAAATATTTAAAAGTAAATACATAAAAAGGGAAGAAATAAAGAAAAGAAAAGGCAAGGTGACCCTGCTGACCTTCAGTTTCCAAATGAGCTAAAAAACAAGTTTTTATAGTTATGTTTACTGCTTCCAAAGAAACAAAACCTTTTATTTTAACTCCTCTGTGCCACTACTCCCAGAATGTGTTTTTCTAAAATGTCGTTCTTGAGATTGGACGAGGGACTTCACTCTTTAGGCCTCAGTTTTCTCACCCGTGAGATGGAGATAATTATAATTCCTCATTCACAGGGTAATTATGAGAACTAAAGAGGTTAATGTATGCAAAGGGCTTAGACCAGGGCCTGGCACCTGTGAGTTCCATATACGTGTTAGTCATCACCACCATCGTCACCATCATCATCACCATCACCACCATCATTGTCATCTCCATCACTATCACCATTGACATTACTATCACCATCACCATTATCACCACCTTATCATTATCATCACCATCATTATCATCATTATCACCATCACTATCACCATTGACATTATTATCACCATCACCATTATCACTATCTTATCATTATCATCACCAGTCTCATTACCACCACCACCATCATCATCACCATCGTCACCAGTCTCACTATCATCTTCATCATCATTATCAATAGTTACAAACCGCATTTGATGGAGGCAATGAAAGTTGCTATCAGGGACCCATCCTCTGGTTAGTATCAGACAGTGACCATCCAGTGGGATGTAAGCTTGACTGTTGAGCATAGACCTAAAATATGAGTATATTGCTGTTTTCCTGGCTTTCACCCCAATGAGGCACAGGCATGCATGTCCACACACTTCATACCCCCACACACTTGACTCCTTTCTGAAAATTCTCTGTACTACTTCTGCTCTGCTGTGAGGATGGTGACATAAAGGCAGCTGCTAGGCTGGGCAGTTCTCAAGAATTCATGCAGTAGCAGAATGCTTCTTCTCGATCCACCATTGCCAGGGTTGCAGAAGCACATGCTCCAAAATGTCAACAGTGGTCGCCCCCAGGAGCAGCATTAGAAATACGGTGCCCCCAGGTCCCTAGTTTGTGCCTGGTTTCCCCCTGGTGTCATTATTCATAGTGCTCCAATTATGAAGTATATGATCACAACAATTTTAGTGATTTCTACTCTTCTTTTTGCTCATCTCTATTTTCTAAGCTTTCAACAGGAAACTTCTGTGATAAAGAGGAAACCAGTACAAGTGACAAAGCACTAGCTCAGGTGCCTCCTTCCCCAGAGAGGGTTCCCTGCTCCCCCAGCATGAATCATGCCAGGCAGAATCTTCTCCAGCCTCTTCATGGCTGGCTGGCGTTAAATATTGGCTACCAAGCAGGAAGCTGGACAGCCCCACCCCCAGCTACTTGTGTCATGACGGTCTGACTAGTGGTGGTGAGAAATTGAATCACTCCTATAGGAGACATAACACACAGAGGCCTTCTCCCAGGATGCGGTCTCATTTGCTGGGGAGTGTAAGGCAAGGCTTGCACAGGAGCACTTGGGCTGGCTCCGTCTGCTGGGTGCTTCTATCCGGTGAAATCTCTCCTCGTGGGAGCGGAAAGAAATGAACCCAGGAACCATGTCCAGGAATGAATCGCTGTGTCTGCAACTTTATACTCATTAGAGTTTTAATAAACTCCTGCTTGTTTTTATAGGGAGTTTTTTCCACCACCTTTGAACTACCTTAAAACAATAAAGTGCCCTCTTCACACAGGTTGGCCCAGTGGGAAGACTGACCTTATTTCGATTCTCCTACTGAGAGTGACGACGCAGCCTCAAGTGCCAGGGATGCCGTGATTGCATGAGACACGGAGTTCAGCCTCTGCAGTGACCCCTGGAAGAGGAAGCAACTGGACGTTTCCTCTGCACATTGTCTTGTGCAAAGATACAAGTAAGGGATATTTGTATTGGTTTGTTTTTTCTTCTTTGAATGCCAGAAAAACTTGCTAAGTTTAAGGAAAAATGGAGGAAAAAATCTGCATTATTAAGTTTTAATGGATAATCGTGTTCAAACCAAAGACCCGTGTCTGCCCCGTGGCCATGACCGTCCTCACACCGGAAGGCCTGAGCACAGTTTGGGGGCACAGATTTCAGATAAGCCAGCTCTCGTGCCTAACACCCGAGGTTGCTCCCTGTTACCTGAGCAGGGGCTCCCTACCTGGTGCACCTTGGCATCACCTGTGCGTTCGCTGTTCCCTGGAATGCTCTTCCCGTCTCTTCCCTAAGGTTTGGCTTCGGGAATTTCTAGAGACAATGATCGTCCTAATCGTCCTGTGTGGCGCTCTGCTCATCACCTGTTTTTCCTGCTTGTTTACTTGTTGACTTTCTGTTTTTTCCCACCTGGAGGGTAAACTCCATGAGGGCAGGGACTCATCATTGTAGTTTCGTTTCTGAATGAATGAATGAATGAATGATAGATTATAACATAAAATGCTCCTGTTCTTAAAGGCACAGTGCTCCGTGCGTCGCAGGAGACCAGGCCGGGTGGTCTCCAAGTCCCCTTCTGTTTTTTTGATCCCAACGGTCAGGTCTGAGTCTCATGTAAAGCCTCTTTTCTCTCTTGAATCGAATCCGCAGTACCAGACTCAAACCCGCTTCCCTCAGGAAACCGCTCCTAGGCCTCTCCCCGTGCCCTCTCTGGTCCTGCATCCAGTGAGCAAGCATACACTGAGCGCCAGCTGCATGCCTGCACCGCACTTGGCTGGTGGTTCAGCCGTGAACGGCATTGTCTCAGACACACAGGCTGGCCCCCGTGGAACAGAGCACAGATGCAAGGAGCGAGGGGCTCACGGAGCTTTGTGGGTTAGGAATCTTCCCTCCCATCACTGGCTCCTGTTCTACACTGAGTTAGGGTCTTCTGAGTGGTACCCAAAGCATCCTGGTACTAATTTTCCCAAGCCATTTCTTTGTGTTTAAGACACTGTCCTTCATTCCAACTGGAACCCTACAGAGCTGCTCCTAGGCCAGAAAGCTACTGTGTGGGGCTTTCTCTACTTCAGATAAAAGTCCTGCTGCCTGAATAGTCAACAGTTCCATCCAGCGCAAGGGAAAGGAAGATTGTTGAGACACAGCTGCCTTCAGAGGGGAGCTGACAAGCAGGTGGAAGGTAGATGTTTTGGAGGGAAGGGCCCAGTTAACAAAATGAGGGAGGAAACATCCCTGTTGTTTATTTCTTCTTAGATTCATAGTCCGTTTAACCAAGGGTGCTGACAAGGAGTATTTGGATAGAAATATTAGATGCTCTGAAATCAATGCCTAATACCCTGCCAGAGAGACCCAGCTTCTGGCCATCATGCACACTTGTACCCACACACATACACACTCACACACACCTTTACAGGCTCTCACATACTCACACACATACCCCTACACTCATTCATACACTTATACAAACTCTTATACCCACACACATGCACACACTGCAAGAGGTATTATTGACCTGAGTCACCCCCCATCTTTTTTCAATCTCTAAAAAGCTGCATTTACCAAAATAAGTAAAACATGTGAGGTATGGGATCCACCTTGTTGAAGGACTGGGTTTTATTGGTCAACTGGTAAATCAAAACACATGGAAAAGTGCTACATTTAGGAACACACTGCGACTGTATTACCCCCTCGTTTTACTGGTTCATCCCTAATCGGAACCAGCTGGCAATAAAGAAGCGAGTTCATGGGAATCCACCCTTTGTTGAAAGTGGGGCCGGGTGGATGCTGGAGGCCGATGAGCACGATGAAAACAGCTGTAATTGACTCACGAGGTCAGGCTCTGGGTAGAACTCGGGGACAGAGGTGACACTACAGCTGGTGCATAAAATGCCGGGCTCCCGGTTACCTGTAACTGTGTACAGTGGAGCGAGAGAGAAAGGTGCCATTTATGAGGCTCCCCTCAGCGTGTGCTCCTGCTGACCTGACTCAGGCTGCTCTAGAGTCTCACAATTCCTCTGGGATGCTTGTTGACATTAATCACCATAATGGTAAGGATGGCACTCGTGATGGTGATTATGATGATGATGATGATGATGATGGTGACGATGATGGCAGTGGTGGGGATGATAATCGTGGTGGTGGTGGTGATGATGGTGATGGTGATGGTGGTCATGACGGTGCTGATGGAGATGGTGATGATGGTGACGGTGGCAGCAGTCAGAAACTTCAGACAGGCTTCACAAAGCATGTGGAGCATCTCCACATCAAAGCGCTGCAATGTTAATTATGTGAGCCGTGTAACCTTGACAACATTAATTGAACAACTTTCCATTTTCCTTGTGTTTTATCTGTTTTAAACACTTTTTCCCCCAAACGAGGAAACTGGCATCTGAATTCTAGAAATGGAACATACACACATGCCACCCCAACTCCCCTTCCTGTCACTAATCAGGTCAGTGGCTCCACCCTTTGGAAAATTGTGATGCATTAGGAGGGCCTGTGGGATATTTTTAGCACCTGACACCATCCCATTTCTTCCTCTCCCTGCAGTGTTGTGTGATGTGTACCTTGTTTAATCAGCATACTTTAATTTTATAGACAGATTTTTTTATGTCTGCTAATATTTTGAGATCTGCAGAGGGTTCAGCGTCAGAGTTGGGACTGTCCGTCTAGACCTGGGCCAGGGCACACTGTACACACGAGCTGCCCTTTCTCCTGGGCCCAGGGCAGGCCTTAGTGACACTCTCACACAGAATCTGAAGCTAGCGTCTCATTTCTTCTCGACACAGGATGTCTGGGATTCAGTACCAATTGCTGGAAGTTGGCGAGATGAAATTGATCTATCATCCCCGGAGATGTTATAATAAAAATAACACCAGGTCTTTTCATTTCAAACTTAATCCCTTGGCTTCCACTGGCCCCATAGTGAAAGTAAGGGGCGGAGTAGAGTGCACTGCATTTCTAAATCATGAACATAGAAAGATTTAACCATTTTGGTGGTCAACACTCTGTACCCTGCTCATTAAATCCATTTAGGAGAACTACTGTTTGGAATCATACAATGGATTAACCTCTTGGCTGTAAAGAGGGTGAAGTCGTATGCACGGACAGGCCTTGAGGCCCCCGTGTCTGCCCTGCTCCCAGCTCCCAGCCGAGGAAAACACCGTCCCCGGAGCACTGCCCCTCCCCGGCATGGGCTACACACCACTTTGCTGTTGGAATGTAAGCTTCATGAGGGCAGAGACTTAATCTGCCTCATTCCCTGCCACCCTTCCTTGCCTTGGACAGTGCCTGGTGTGTAGAAGATGCTCAATATATTTATAGAATCAATGAATGAATGAATGGGACTTCCAGATTTCTGAGTCCTGGATAGAAGGGTGGGATTCTCTCAGGGAATTCGTCCCCCAGCAGTGCCCCCCCCCCGGCCGACTCCTTGAATGTGGAGAGAACAGCCAGGCGGGGAAGCCCCAGCCTGTATTTCCAATAAGAAATACGTGATTTTTCTTGTATTCACTTTTGTGACCATGGGGAGCCCCTTCTGATGAGTCACTCTGCTAGTGGAGGAGCAGCTTTGGAAACCAGCGCACCCAGTGACTACGGGATGCATTTCCCGTCACATGTGCAGCCTGCGTCCGTGAAGAGGAGACCTGAGGGGTTCACGAACTGTATGTGTCTTGGAGGCAACACGACAGGGGCGTAAAGGCCTCAGGGTCGCAGAGGGAAGAACAAAGGCTCCCTTGGGTGCAGACACGCCCCTGGCTGGTGAACAACCACATTGGACCTCTTTACAATCTACTTGGAAAGCCTTTCCAAGGGGCCTGAGAAGGAAGTTTCCTTGGTGTGTGTGATGGATTCCAAAGCTGTGAGCTTGCCTTGTTGAATGTTCTCTGAAGTGACATGGGCTGTGTTCTCTCGATGAACAGGACATGCTGGAGAATTTCCTTCGAGGGAATTCCTTAGAGGATTCAAGCTGGAGGGGGAAATTTAGGGGGAGAATGGGTTCCCCCCCCAGGAATTCTAATGACTGAAAATCATCTTTCCCACACCCCCAGTCCTACACGAGCTTGGAGAGCTATCACATGGATCACTACAAAGAACTCGGGCCGTAATTCTGGAGTGAATTGCAGGACTGGGAGATTTTTCTTGCCTTCAGAAAAGACGCAGCCACTCTTCCCTTATCCCTGGGCTTCCCTCCCTGGGACCATGGACCCAGCTCGTGAAGGCCCTCGGTGGGGAAGGCAAGGCCATAGCGATGTTAGACATCATAAACCCAGGTCACGTTCTGAATGTCAAAAGGAGTCCTAATACCCAACTACCTCCCCTGCTTTCTTCCTAAGAGAACTCAGATTTTATGCGAAGGGGCAAGGTGCCCAGCTAAAAGGCCACCGTGTCCAGCTTTCCTCCTCACCGTGGGGTCCAGTACCGCCCCCATCATCCCCGCTATTAACATGGTGGGGCTGATGGAGCGTACGTACATGGTGCTAAAGTAGCCTCCAGCCACCCTTCGGCACTGAAACTGGTGTAGGAGCACCCATGGCTGAGAGTGTCAGCAGTGGAGTCTGGGCTCAAATCCCAGCACAGCCAGGATGTGGAGCCGAGGACAGATTACTCCCTGGGCTTCAGTTTTTCCCTGTCTGCAAGATGAGAGTAATCCTAGCTCCTAACATAGGGGTACTGGGAAGGTTAGGTGATCAGACGGTGATGGTGGTGATGATGATGAGGTCTTAGCACCACGACCATTGCTAGGGATAACAAAGCAACTTCATCTGTGGTTACAAGGGTCGAATGTTTCTGGCAGTCAGATAATATGTTTTCCAGAGTGTGTCCTCACCGTAAGTCGAGGGAGATGCTAAAGAGAAACCCATTGCCTGACTCTGATCAGTGTGGGTCCAGGAAGGAAATGAAAGGAGAAGTCTGGTTGTTCTAGAAAGGAGCTGGGGCCGTGGGAGCTGTGAGAGATGCCAGTGCTCAGAAGGTGTGGAGCCCTGCCATCCACTTGGGTCGGTGCGTCTTACCCAGCACATGACACGCACGCACCTGTCACCTGGCCATTCTTTCTCCTCAAACGCCCTTTGCTCTCTCTGCCAAATCACCCTCCAGGGTTAAAGTGGGTACAAGGGCATCAAGCTGTCACTCATGTCTAGATGGTGTTTCATTCAATCCTCAAAATAACTGTACAAAGTAGGCACTATTACCTCCATTTTACAGATGAGGAAAATGAGGCTCAGAGAAGGGAATTCATTGCCCAAGGTCATCCAACCAATGATCAGTAGATGCTCCAGCCCCTTCTCCCCATGGGCTCCTTGAGGCACCTTAGGGTTCCTTGGAACCCAGTTTGAAAATCACTGTGCTAGCCACTCTCTTATGGGCCTTCCCAGTCGGCCGTGTGGTTATTTATATGACTTTGGTCGTCCTTTGTGGTCCTGAGATGGTGAGGAGTGGATGAAATTCAGCATGCACTGTACCCGGTGGGGCTCACCAGGTGCTTTGACAGCAAGGTGTTTTCTTTCCTAAATCTGGAAATGGCTGGTCTCCCCGACAGGCACATTCTTGCCCACCCACAAATGCTGAGGCCTAAAAGTCTCCAGTTAACAAGCTCTGCAGACGCTGTGCACAGCAGAGTGGGCAGCTGCTTGGAGCCTGATGAGAACTTTCCGCTGGTGCATACAAAGGGGCAGCTTGGCGCGGTGTCCATCACAAGAGCATCAACAGGAAGCGGAGCTCGGGCCTCAGCTCTCCTCGGTGGGACAGGTCCCCGTTTCCCTCCAAGTCTGGCTCGGCTTCACCAATGGAATAAAAATGGAACGCGGGATATAATTACACTTGCCGAGTTAGCAGCTGAGAAGCTCACGTGTTCGCTTACTTGTGCACAGAATGAAATCTCGGCTCACAAGCGGGGGTGTTACGATTATTAACTGTGTGTTGGTGGAAGGTTTGGCAGCTCCCTGGTCCCAGGCATGGAGCTAGAAGTTGACTCAGAGTCCCAAGTGATGGCTCCACACTCGTCCATGTCTGTTAGTCGTGATGGCCCGTCTGCCTGAAGGAGGAGGTCCCTTCCCGAGGCAGGAGGGTGCAGAGGAGATACTGGCAAGGCGCCAGTGGGGGGTGGTGCTCGGGCTCCCCCTGTGCCCAAGTGCAGGTGGAGCTGGGCATTGACCAAACCAGAGACTTCAAAGCGGGGTCCTGGGCAACCTTCCAGGTCGTGCTAAGTACTGGAGGTTCAGGAGGAGATCGGAAGATGCACGCACAGAAAGCAGCTGGACCCAACTTTCTGACTGTCCCCTGACTCACCAAAGTCCATGCTTTGAGAGGGGAGGGCAGTGGGACAGATGGCATTTATCTGAGCTGTCGTCGTATTAGCGCACTGGTTACCACACCTCCGTGAGCTTGAGAAGCACCTGGGAAGCTATTTATAAAATGTGTGTCCATCTCCCAACTCTTGATACAGGTGTGCTCCTCTCTCCAAGGCTCCGAGTCATTGGCACTGCAAAGGGGTTCAGGAATCTACGCGTTCACAACACCTGGCCTTTCTGATGTGGCTGTGAGTGAGTCACAGTTTGGGAGACAAGTTCTAGAGCAGTGGTTTTCACACTCCAGCCCGCTCAGGATCCCTGGGAGGTTGTGTTAGAGCACAGCCCCTCCCTGCAGCTTACGATGCAGCAGTTCACGGACAGAGCTCCAGAATCTGTACTTCTAACACATTCTTGGGCGAGGCCTTGCTGCTGCTCCTGGAACCCCACTTTGAGAACTATTCTTCTCCTGTCTTGGAGAAAAAAAATCAGCTTGGTCATGTCAATGGCTCTAAGGAGGGGAAACCATGCCTTACTCAGCTTTTATTCCCTAGCATGGCTCACCCTTGGCTAATTAAATTCACCTTGAGATCCTTTAGAATGTTCCAGTGATGTTCTTTTTCTTTTTATTGAGATGTGTTTGATGTACGATATTATACAAGTTTCAGGCGTACAACATAGTGATTCACAATTTTTACGAGTATACTCCACTTATAGTTATTATAAAATATTGGCTATATTCCCTGTGCTATACAATATATCCTTGTAGCTTACTTATTTTATACATAGGAGTTTGCATCTCTTAATCCCATACCCCTAGCTTGCCCCTCCCCTTTACCTCTCCCCACTGGTAACCACTAGTTTGTTCTCTATATCCATGAGTCTGTTTCTTTGTTATATTCACTAGTTTGTTTTATTTTTTAAGATTCCACATGTAAGTGATATCATACAGCATTTGTTTTTCTCTTTCTGGCTTACTGCACTTAGTATGATACTCTCTAGTTGCGTCCATGTAGCTGCAGATGGCATTATTTCATTCTTGTTTATGGCTGAGTAGTATTCCATTGCATATGTGTACCACACCTTCTTTATCCATTCATCTGTCAATGGACACTTAGGTTGTTTCCATGGCTTGGCTATCGTGAATAGTGCTGCTATGAACATGTGCATTGGGGTGCATGTATCATTTTGGGTTAGTGTTTTTGTTTTCTTCAGATAAATACCCAGGAATGGAATTGCTGGGTCATATGGTAGTTCTATTTTTAGTTTTTGGAGGAACCCTGATGATGTTCTAATTGGGGGGGCGGTCCTGGCAAGCTGCCCTCCCCCCGGTGCAGCCAGAGCTGAGAACCACCTTAGCACAGAACAGGCAACCAATTTCCATTTCCATGTTAGTATTTGTCGAGTGCCCGTAGTATGCTTTCGTTCAATAATTACCAAGTGCCTGTTGTCTTCCAAATGCTGTGTCAGAGTCAGTGGGGACAGAAGAAAAAGGTGTCTGTCCAGGTCTCAAGCAGCTCGTAGCCCACTGGAGGCGACAGGTGTGCAGTCACAGGTAGGAGCTACAATCGAAGGACGTGCAGGTGCTGCAGGGCCACAGAGCAGAGGAGTTGGGGCAGGGTGTGAAAAACTTCCAAAAGAAGGCAGAATCTGGGCTGGGCCTTAACAAATGGCAAGGGAGAAAGCAGGAACGCTCACTCCAGGCTGATGGGACAGCCTTCTGGTGCCGCGTCCTGAAACCTCACGTAGCAGTCAGGGAAGTCTTAGCAGGTCGGTGTGGCTGGAGGATGGAGCGTTGGGGCAGGAGTGATGGAGGACGAGGAATGGGAAGTCACTGAGGAACACAGCATTTAGAAGTGAGTTGCCTTGGGAGCGTCAGATTGTAATTCATTTTCCCCAGTTGAGAGGTGGAGGCTTGGCCATCAGCCCCTTGCAGCCACATGGTGGGATGGGTTCTCACCCCTCCCAGTGGGAAAGCACAGCCCTTTGAGCCTGCGTTCCTTTAAAAAGATTGATTCTAATTTTTTCCTACGTGCTTTTGGTGCCAGGATTCATGCCAGAGCCCCAGCGCTCATCTCCTTCCAGGAGCGAGCGGGAAGGCAGGGTGGGAGACGGGGCTGCTTGCTGGAGCAGTCGGCGCCTGGTCCGGGTCCTGCTACTCGTTCCTGGATCGCTTCTCACTGCTGCGCCTATAGAGTGAAGTTGGGCAGAAAATCCGAAGACCAATGGAACCCTGACCTTAGAAAGTTGTCTCCTGCTGAACCAATGAGCCGGTGGCGACAAGACAGGAAGGACAACCTGAAGACCCCACGGCCCCCGTGGCTCCCTCTGACAGCCAGCCTCCCCGCCTGCGGTGCACCCTCACCCAGCCCAGCGCTGCAGACCCCCATCCCCAGGCATCCTGGGGCAAGGCCAGGACACCGCAGAGCAAGGTGCTGGCACTTCCCGTCAGGGTGAATCCCATCTGTCACCTCCGCAGCCTCCAGCTAAGAGAGAGCTTCCCAGGTCACCAGTCCCTGACGAGAAATTGGTTTATTCAACAGTGTTTCGGAAATTAAAGCCAAGGCCTCACTCTCGTATTTGGCCAGTCGGATGGGAAAAGTCAGACATGAAAGAAGGAACGGGGACATCTCAGGTGTGGGGCTCTCGGGGGCCTGGCTCGGGATAGAACAGCTGAGCCAAGCCTTGCCGGTCCCCTCCACTCCTGAACCCCGAATGCTGGAGCAGGGGTGCTGGGTGGTGTGCCAGGGCGGTACCCCCATCTGCCAGGAGGAAGCGCTGAGAGGGGTGGGGCAGGGGGTCAGCACAATGATGGGAGCTGTGGGTTTGACTGTGGCTGGGCTGACTGTGTAATGTACTGTCCAGGCAGAAGGGCAGCTACTGGTCATTCCGCTGGGACGTGGGTGTAAACCAGAGCTGTCCAGGGCGGGCAGGCGGTATGGAAAGCCAGCCCACGAGACGGAGTTGAAGAAACTAGGGATGTTTAGGCAAAGAGAGGATGAATTGGGGGAGGCATAAAGCCTGCGTTTTGTGGAGTCAGAGTTCCTGATATGAAGTCCTGGCTCCATCACTAACCATCTGTGTGACCTCAAGCAAGCGCCTTGATTTCTTCATCAGGACTGGATAATCGTGCCTGCCTCGCTGGGCCGCTGGCCAGAGGAGTTAGGATACTAGAAGCCTGGTGTTTATTCGGTGCTCAGTGGGTTTGGTGGCTGTAGCCGTTACTGGTGTTCCTTGCAGTGGCCCCGGGCACTTCTCTCAACCCCCCTAGTCCACAGTCTCCCCTGCTAGGAGGCAAGAAAACCTTTCCTAGATATTCCTCAGGATAATCAGGATGAACAAATGGGACAACTGATGTGGAAGGCTTGGAAAACTGTGGATGATCCAGGCTATGTGAAGAGCAGACCCACGAGAAGGGAACCAGAATAAAGTGCTCCGAGGATGTGTGGCCCCTCAGTGGATAAATTTCATCTCTGATGGGAGATTCAGAGGATGTAACCAGACAGATAAATATAACCAGTTGTCCCATTCTTTGGGTTGGGTAGCAGTGCCATAAATAAGCAAAGGATCTTCTTGTCATCCCAGCATCGATTACTTCCTGTACTGGTATTACCTCCTCTTCCCCTTTTAGTCTGTGAGTTTGGGTGGGGTTGATCCTCATCTCCTGGCTCCAGGCCTGGCCAATCAGAACATTCTGCTACTTGGGCCATAGTCATTGGTGCAATTATTGGCAAGAGGTCCAAGCAGGCCAGTAGGACTCAGTTCCAGGGCTTTGGTTAGAGCTATTAGCAGGGGGAGGACAACTTTTCCACCAAGGTTTCTGAGAAGGTGGGTCTTAGGCCTGCAGCTGCCATCTTGCTCACCCTGAAAATGGAACCCACACAGAGGAAAGCAGAGCTGAGAGCTGACAAGGTCCAAATGGGAGATTGCTTCCTTTGTTTGAGTCCTTGGATTCAGCCCTACCGAATCCCAAAAGCGGAGTTTTCAGTTAGGCAAACCAATGTTCTTTTTCTTGCTTAGGTAAGTTTCTGTCACTTACAATCAATAGAACTTTGAAAAATAGATGCAGCTGATGATAAGAAGTACAGATACGGACTGAAGGATTCCTAAGCAGACCTTGGGTCGGAGATGGGGCGTCGATCCTGTGTCTGTTGGCCCTCAGGAGCATTCCCTGCCCTCCCCATCCTGCTTTGTCTTACGGGCAGGCCGCCATCTGCAGGCCGCCTTCCCAGACTTCTGCGTTGGCTGACTTCCAGTCGGTTCAGCCAACGAGGGCGCTGGGGGATAGTGAGAGGCAGCAGGAGGGGAGAAGCCAGGGGGGTTCCCTTCTCCCTCCCTGCCTCGGGCGACGTCTCCAGCAGGGGCTGCCTCCTCTCCCTCCTCCACGGTTCCCGCTTCTGCTGGGTGACCCATCCCTCCACCCCCAGCCTCGTGATGCTGGAGGCCGCCTGCTCTTGTTCATCTGTGGGCCGCCTCACTGTCCCCTCGTTGGCTTCTTACCAGTCCCATCACTTGTGCAGCCAATTCCCTGTATTAAATTCTCTCTGTTTTCAATATTCAGAGCTTTCCCTACTCTCCTGATTGGACCCTAATTGACACAGATGGCAAATAGGTTTCCTCTTGTGTCCGGCAGTAAGAGAGCACAGGGACATTCAAGGAACTAAAATAAATTCAGAGTTCTTGGGGGTGAGTGGTGAGGGTGGGGCTGGACCAGGCAGGGCCTTGTGAACCACATGGAGGAGTGTGGCTGTGATCTGAGGGAAGCGCGAGCCCCTGGTGCACTTTAAGAAGGATTAGGGGTGGTGTGGCGTGGTGAGTAGGGGAGAGGTGAGACTCCCACGCCCCAGCAGACTCTGGGACACATCCCGAAACGAGGACTTGGCTTCTACAGGCCAACACGTGCCAGGGGCCCAGAGAAATGTGATCTGAAACTTCCAGGAGCTGCTTCTCACTGACTCACATATTTCAAAGGCCAATCTCTTTGGGGGCTCTTCTTGCCCAAGTGAAATGGAATACTGTATTAGGACTTGGGTGTAGAGGGGAGGGGACTCCAGGAGCCAGCGAGGCGGAGTGGGCCGGGGGGCTTCAGCGAAGCCGGCAACAAAGAGCCCAGTGACCCAGAGAAGCCTGAAGCAGCCCAGACATGAAAGGAATATGCTGGAAAAATTAACTCAGTGTTTGCTTTGGGAACCAGTCTGACGGCTCTTAATCCAGTGGGTGTGTGTGCATTGCAGCTCACGGGACGCCCCAGATCCCGGCGGGGCGACAAAGGGCCGTTTGTGATGTTTCCATCTGCACCACGGAGGGTGCCTGCCGCCTGGCCCAGGCCCCGGGCTCTGAGCAGTGGTCCTGCCGTCGGGGGCTCCAGCCTCCCCTGGCGGCCGGCTCCTGGCTGGCTGCTTGCTGACTTTTCCTTCTCTTCCCACCTTGATGTTCCCACTTTAGAAAGATGAATGGCGCGGAGAAGTCGCCAAGCCCCAAGCCCCAAGGCTGGATTGCATGGAGGGTTTGTTTCTTAAAAGTGCATCTGTCAGATGGAGCAGACAAGAAAAAGTATGCCCTTGGCTCCTGGAAGGCGGGTCTGGGGCAGGGAGGGCAGGCGAACCTTGCAGGAATGAGTGACCCCCTCCTCCGTGAAGTAGTTCAGTGGAATCATAATGTCACACATAGGCGGACAGTTCTCGGACCGGAATTTGATTAGATGTGCTTGAAGAGAAATCATGTTTTAAATTCCTTTCCTCCTGTTTTAACTAGGCCAGCCCCAGGGAAAGGGACACCTTGGCCAAAATTCATAGATAAACAAAAGAAGTCACTTCTTAGATTTTTGAGCTTCCTAAGGGCTCAGCTCCTGCCATTCCAGGGGGAGTTAAATGACTCTCAAGGGTACCGTTGACCACTGTGGTTTTGCATTACCGACTGGATTTAGAAGTGACCCCTCTCTCCATGTTGACCCACAGACGTCTTGTCTACAAAGCCATCACCCATGTGGTCCAGTCTCGGGACAGTGCAGTCATCAGAGAAGCCGAGCCCGGCAACCAGAGCAAACTTAAAAATAACCCAAGTTGCTAACTTGCATCTGTCAGCCACTATGAAGGGCATCAATGGACCAAAGCAAAAGATTTTTAAATATCCTTTTGCTCTCCCATGCAGTCCCCTCACACGTCGCAGCTGCTCCCCATTTCTCTCCTAAAACAGAAGCAAGACCCGCCCCTCTCTTCTTTTGTGACAGAAGTGAGAACCTGGGAAGTCAGGATCCTCTGTGGTGGTGAGGCCAGCTGAATGCAGAACCCTCTTCATCGGTGCGTTGCGGGGGAGCAGTCTAGCAAGGGTAATGATCGCCCCAGATCCTGTCTGCCCCCGTTTCTGAAGGAGGGTGTGGGAGCGCGAACGCGCCCGCCTGTGCTCCCTTCCCCGAGGACGCTCTTCTATGCCGCCGCCATCCGTGGTGGACCCTCAGCCCAGCCCTTCAGTCTGACATCCCCTGTGACCTTTTGGTCTCTCATCTCTGGCCCAGCAGGACATTCCCTGGTCCCTGCTCTTGCCCGTGGGTCCCCACACCCTGAGTCCTCCTTCCGTACCCCTCAGCAAGTGTGTGCACAGGTTCCAGCCCTTCCTTCCTGCTCAGGGCCTGGATGTTTCTGTCGCGGAGGCACCGCACCAGCCCCCGGGCTTCCTTTGTGTCAAGAAAGAAGGAACTCTCGGTTTACTGAAGCCACTTTCATTCCAGGGCTTTATCACCGGCAGCTGAGCACAAGCCTAACTGAGAATGTCAGTTATGGTTATTGCTTTAATATAAAGGTAACATTTGCAGCAACTCACCCTGGAGTAAACCGGTGCTCTGGAAATGAGTGTCCTCGCTCTTCCAGGTGTCCTGCCCCCCCGCCTGCCATGTCCGTTCTGCCCGCGTGGCCCAGAGTGAGAAGCTGGGTGCGGCAGCCTCCTCCCCTACTCTACGTTCTGCTCTCCCGATTGAGCGGGCATCCCCGGGCCCCACCCGAACTCCAGACCCGAGTGTGCTCGTTGCCTGGTTCAGGGTGGAGGTCAGCCTGGCGTGGGGGGCCGACCCCTGGCAGTGACCTGGTCCTCATGTGCACGTGGCTGCTATTGGACCAAGTGACCTTGCACACGTTCTGGGACCTCTTTGGGCATCCTTGACATCCTTGGGGCTTTGTAGTCAGAGAGAGTTGGGTTCAAGTCCTGACTATCATTCACTAGCTGTTTAAACTTGGGGAAGTCACTTAACTTCTTTAGTTTCTGCAGCTATAAAGTTTCTCTCTAGCACTAGCATTTGTAAAACAGGAATAGTAAAGGCACCCAGCTCTGGCACCCTCCCAGCTCTGGAGACCACAAATCTGAGATCAGGGTGTCAGCAGGGTTGGTTCCTTTGGAGGGTTATGAGGGAGAGTCTCTTCCAGGCCTCTCTCCTGGCTTGTGGTGGCCTCCAGTGTCCCCTGGCTTGTAGATGGCATTCAACCTGTCTTCGCGTGGTCTCCCCCCATGTGTGTCTGTTTTTGTGTCCAAATTCCCCCTTTTTATAAGGACACCTGCCAGGTTGGATTAGGGCCTACCCAACAACCTCATCTTAACTGGATCATCTGCAAAGACCCTCTTTCCAAATGAGGTCACATTCGCAAGTACTGGGGCTTAGGACTCCAACATCTCTTGGGGGGACACAATTCAACCATGAGTTGATTGAGAAAATTCACGTAAAGAAAGTCCTTTCCTGCAGCATCTGCAAATGCTTACCACTTAGCAAGATTTGCTATTGCTAGGTTTATTTTTTTGTAGTTATCTTACTTTTTCATGAACCACTAGACCAGGTACCCAGGTTTACGCTGACTAGAGCAGAAAGGCTGCACCTATCCCGCTAATTCAGCTCTGGGGGTTTTCAGTTGACGATTGGTGGCAAGCCCCATGGTTGTGGTCAAGCCGTCCTTGGATCTAACTGGCTGATGGGAGGAGGCCATGACCTCCTCATGGCCACTAGTCGGACAGACAGACAGACTCAGCCAAGCGGCCAAAAGTTTCAAATCTCCCTGAATTCCTCCAGCCTTGAGATTGGATTTTACCACGGAATGAAATTCATTCAAAGGCATCTTCATTTTCCATAGAACTTGCCAGCTGCAGAGAGGCAAGGCAGAAAGAGTGGCTGGAAATTCCAGCTCCATCCTCCCACTGTTGGCTTTCTGGAAATCGGTCCCTCATCTTCTCTTTCATTCCTCTCCTCCTATCTGTGAGCAAGAAATGAAAATAGGCGCTGCTTTCAACCGTCTCCCCCAGGTTGGGGGCTACCTGTGAGGTGACGCAGGTTTCCTGGGGGTTAACGCAGCAGGTGCTGTTTGGCGGCTGGTGGGTGACTGTCCTTCTGTATGTGAGCAGAGAGGGACCCTGCGAACGGGCATGTTCCTAGTCTAGCGCGCTGAGCGTCTCCCAACGTCCTCGATAAGGAAATCATCTTCAAATGAAACAATCTCCAAATAGCTGAGTGGTGACCTAAAAAATTAGAGCTGATAGGAAATGGGAAACACATCTGCCTCTGAGTAATTGGTTCTTTTTTTCATATGTGAGTTGAATCTGTGTGAAATTCCTTCCCCCCAATTATAAATAGAAACCAATGTGCTTTTCGGTTGGGCTTTTCTTTTTTTATGAGGTTTTTCCCACAGACAAAAGGGATTTTCACTTTCAGGAGAAACGATTGCCAAAGGCAAGAGGCTTTTAGATGGATGTGAATCGGGGCCACAGGCCTCCTCGCCAAATTCAGCCATGATGTACTGTCCTCGGCCTGACAGCCTGGGCTATTTTCTTTCTTAGAGAAAAATGCTGGGAGGCAGGAGCTGAAAGATGGGATTCCAGCCCCGGTTCGCCACGGCTGGCTGGGTGGCCCTCACGGGCTGCCTTTGCTCATCTGATACCAGTTTGCTCACCTGGTACTGATACTCTGAGTCGGCAGCTACACTGGCCTTTGCACCCAGAGTCTGGATGCTGCAAGATGTGCAGAGAGGAAAAACCATTCACGGCTCTCAGAAGTCTGGATGGAAAGGTCGGTGATGAGAGGAGAACAGAGGAAGTGCCTGGTCTTGGAGGAGAAGCCGGAGGTTCTGCCGCCGCCGGGCAAAGGGAAAGAGACCCGTGGAAACTCGAAGCAGCACATTTATTGGGATCCGCCTGAGAGACTAAAAACCCTGGCAACACAGATCTGCAATGCCTCCCCCTCAATTCCAGTATCCCAAACCGAAAAACCTAGATTAAAAAAACCTCCATTGGTGACAAAGTCTGCCCTTAAGTGAAAGCTCAACCACTGACTGCAGAACCGTTTGAAGATACAGGGCAGCCCCAAACCCATGGGAAAATGATGGGGTGTAGGGTACGGTCACCCTATTACCTTCCTAAAGTCCATAGAAGTTCTGAGTTTTGCATGCATCTGGCCCCAGCAGTTTCAAATAAGGGATTGGGGATCTGAAATAATCTCATTTAGAATTGTTGCCAGCAAGCAGGTGTCCCCAGGTGACGTGTCAGAGGTCGCAGGCTGGTGGGCTTCAGGAAGACCTGGGGGTGTATTTTACTCAGTGACCACCGTGCTTTAAACATCCAGTTTTTTTGGTGTCTTTGGTGGGGAACAAAGTGACATCTGAGTCCCTCCTGTTTCTTTCCTCCGGGCCACCTGCCTGCCTCTGAAGACATTCGCACTGACAACCTGCCAAATCATCATCCTTGAAAGTGCTTATAAGAAGAAAAGGGATAACTGAGATGGGCCCCCCAGATTGTTGTCCCCTCACTCAGTCACTCATGCATGCTTTCATTCAACAAGCAATGGTAGGGCCACCCTTGCTTACCATATCAGTCAGTTGACAGCAGTCGTTAAGTGTTAAATTCTCCAGAGAAACAGAACCAATAGGAGATTTTATATATTATACCTATATATATATAAATGAATTATAGGACTTGGTTATGGAGGCTGAGAAGGCTGCTATCTGCCAGCTGGGGAACCAGGAAAGCCAGGGGTGTGATTCAGTCCAAGTCTGAAGGCCCGGGAATTGGGGGTTTACGGGCAGGGGGCTGATGGTGTAAGTTACCATCTGAGTCCAAAAGCCCAAGAACCAGGGGTGTCAGACGTCTGAGAGCAGGAGACGGTGGACATCTCAGCTCAAGTGGAGAGAGCAAACTTGTCCCTCTTCCCGGATTTTGTTCTGCTCAGGCCCTCGCTGGATTGAGAGATGCCCACCACATTGTTGAGGGTGGCCTCTTTACTCAGGCCACCAGTTCAAGTGCTAGTCTCATCTGGAAGCACCTCCCAGACACACCCAGACCTAGCGTGTTACCAGCTCCCTGGGCACCCTGAGCCCACATAAAACCATCCACCCCAGGGAGTGAGACCCTGTATGTGTCTAATGGCTCCAATGCTTGGTACCTGATTTTGTTCTTTAGCTGTGTTTCCTGAGCACTTCCTCTGGGGCAGGCCCTTGGCTGTATTTTCAGGTTTGCATTTAGGATTTGGAGCTACCCAGGGATGAGACACGGCTGTCGGACCCATTTTACAGTCGGGGAAACTGAGGCTGTATGATGTCTCGTCTCTTATCCCGGCTTCTACAGCCAAAAACGACAGAACTTGGATTCCAAGCCGCCATCTGTTCCCACCCCTGCAAAGCATGGAGTGGAGTAGAAATGCTCAAGGAAGTCACATTCAGTGCGGATTGATGTCCCCATGTAAGATCTCTGGACGGTATCCGTGTCCCTGCCTACCTGTTAGGGTCCTTGTGAGAATTTTATGAAATGATGCAGAAGAAAGACGTTCCTAAGATGCAAAGCGCAGATGGAAGGGACTACCAGCATTACTAATGTTGTTGCTGTTGTTAATAATGATACAAGGGCCCCCAAAGTGATACCTTAAAATGTGAGCGTAACGATGACTGGGGAAGTCTCCCAGCAGCCTTTTAGGTACCCCAGCAGTGAGTTCATTCAGAAAAATCTGAACACCAACTATGTGTCGATCTGATGAATCAGATTCTAAAGGCTCCTGTGGAAAAGCAGATTTCCAATCAACCCTTTGCCCCCCAGATTTCATAGTGACTTCAGGCAAGATGCGTAAGCTCCTGGGTTTTGGTGGTTTTCCCCTGGGCGTATGAGAATCATTTGGAGTAAATCGTTCCCGAGATCCCAGCCAGCTGTAACATCTGATGGCCTGCAGCTCAGGGCTCTCCCCAGCTCTACCCCCACTTCCTTCTTCCCGCCTCCTTGCCGAGCTGAGCCCTCCCTCCACCTCTGAAGCACCTGAGCTTGCCTCGCTCCCAGGAGCTGACCTGCGAGGCCAAGGCCTTGTCACCACTGTGGACACAAAGGTGGACCGGCCTGTCCGTTCCACCCAGGGCAGCGCGCAGGGTGAACGCACACGTTATAGTGGGACTCTTCCTTGTGAAAGGGTTGCCAAAGCTCTGTAAATGCAGCTCCTTCTTTCCTGACCCTCTGCCCTTCTTCAAAAGAGCTTTTAAACCTTTAGAAAACATGCGGTTTCACTTTCAACTGTATCCGAGCTTAGAGTGTGTTATTTTGGCTCCAGGACAGAGCACTGGGTGGGAGGTGTCGACCTCATAGATTTGAGCCGGGTAATATTAATGATGGGACGGCCTGCAAAGGCCCCCAGAACTGCGAACCCACGGTCAGAGCCGTGTTAGTTCAGCTGGAGCCCCTGCCAGGCTCCCAGCCTGAGCTCTGCAGCCGCACCATCGCCTATCAGTCTGACCCCAGGTGACCTCCGCTTGGTCTGAAGTTACTACACATATTCCTGGCCCCACCAGCAGATTCAGGTTTTCTGGGCTCCAACAGTACACAATCTGGGGGTCCTTCTCTAAGAAAATTAATTCAAAATCCAAATATAAAAGCAGTTACAAAAGTGAATACTCAGAAGAGAAACCTTAACAAATGGCAGATATTAAAAACCTGACAAATGTGACAGACATCACTAAATACACAAATTAACATAATATTTTTACTGATTAGCTGCCTGACCCACATCTATAATACTTTTTTCCCTGCCTTTTTCGGGCGGCTGCACAAGCTTTGATCTCCTTTTCATATCATACGAATTTGGCCGCATCATTTTCTATAGCGAGAATGGAAAGATAGCCGAGTATTTCCTGTGACATCTTTGAATATAGTTTGCTTTTGTATGTGTATGCTTGTTGGTAGCTCAGAAAAATGTCTTTTAGTTTCCCATTACATAATTATACTTTTACCTGGCCCATAGATACCAACTGCAACAGTTGTGGAAAATTTTTAAGCCTGTGGTGAGATTTGGCGAAACTTCTACTGAATTTCTTTCGTATAGGACCTGTAAGATTTCACCATTTCAAGTTTTCTTGGAAAATTAGCACTGTTTTTATTTGTGAATTTTACGCTGTCTTCCTCAATGTCAATTATTTTGTGTCAAACTAGCCAGAAATGTGAATATTTTTGCAATATTTATTACATGATTCACTTCTCCACGTTCATTCGGTTTTCAGTCTATCCAAGTGCTTCTTCATTGCTTGTATCTGAAATTGATCTCTTCTAAATTAATTAGTGCTTTTGTTATGATCTGGACATTTTCAGTTATAATTCACTTCTCAAGTCAGAATGTTTACCTCTTTTGTTTCATATTCTGTTAGTATCTTATCTCAATTTGTCACTTGATTCTTTAATAATGGAATTTAAAGATGACAAAAGAAGGTACCTTTCAGATACATTCATAATTTTTCACTTGTTTCCTTGAAGTATTCCAAAATGCCTTTCCAAATTCCAATTATAATGGCATACTCAAACTTTGTCAAATATACCATTCCCACCAAAAATGCTTGAAAAGGTGATGGCACACATGTCACTGCATATGCTGCACTATTGAGTGTACTCGTGATGGAAATGGATTTCCATTTTGAGTTTTGAGTCCAAGAGAATCGAATCTTCCTTTCACGACCACACGCGTCTGTTTGGAGGAATTTTCCACAGACCAGTGACTGGCTCCATGCCTCCCAACCTCATATACCCTCCACTGGCCACGCAATTCTCGTGGCGGCATCACAGGGCCTGTTCGGCCCACCTGTCCAACTTTTGGCTCTGCACCTTCGCACTGTGCCATGAGGAAAGTCAGCACAGGAAGCCGTGCCCACAGCCAGGACAGCCAGCAGCATCCCGACTGTGCCAGAACGACTGCTCCACAGCTGTCCATCCTCCACGAGCCAGACTCCCCGTGCCAGCTGCCCTCAGCCACACTCCGAGACTGCAGACGCCACCCAGCAGAGGGCAAGTCAGAGGGAGGCAGACAGAAGTCACCGCCAATTGCGATGAGGACATCTTGCTTCTGCCAATTTCCCCGAAACCTATGACCTTGGGAACTCATCCGAAGAGACCAATGCACGTTCAGGCCCCGAAGCTAAACTGCATTAGTGTCATAATGAACCCACCTCTCTGTGGCCCTGGATCCCACAAGGAACACACTCAGGGACCCAGCTGGCAGCTGGGTTGTGCCTCAGGCTGATTCCAAGTCACAGGGTCAAAGCCCTCCTTGATCCACATCTGAGTCTCTTGGACGCACCAGGTCCCTTCCTTCTACAGTCACAGCCAGGCCACTGGTTCACATCCCAACTCCTGTTACTAACTTGCCTTGACAACCGTCTGACAGAAATCCGTGCCATCAGATGAGATCAGCCCTTTTCAAGTGCCACGGCCACCATAGAGGGGACGGTAGCACCCCTAGAGTTGTGCAGTGCCCAACCTGCACAACCAGACATGGCACCCATCAACCTCTCTCCCCAGTCCATACTCCCCTTTGTGGCTAGAGTGACCTTTCTGAGATGGAAACCAACCACACTACTTCCTGCTTACAGAAACCCACTAGGCGTCCACACTGCTCTCACCATGAAGCCTAAGCTCTGTAGCAAGGACTCCAGGCCCTGACCTGCCTGTCCAGCCTCAGCTCTCACCATCCCCCTAACTCTACTCAAAGAGGCAGACTTCCCTGCTCCTCCAAACCCTCCACCCTGCCAAGAACACTCTTCCCCACCTCTTCAGCTGACAGATTCCAGCTCAGCTTTCGGCTTGCCCATCACCTCCTCCAGGAAGCCGTCCCTGCCCTGCCCATCCCCCACACTTGGTTGATGACCCCTTTTATTTGCTCCTACCGGATCTGTACTTCTCTGAGAGACGTCTGACCAAACTGTGCTGTCATTTCATCTCTTTTGGCCTCTGCCATTCTCTTCCTGGGTGAGGCACTAGAGAGAGATGGACAGAATGTGGGCCCTGCCCTCGCAGAGCTCTAGGAGTAAAGAGAAGATAGATTTATACCCAACCAGCCACAGAGGTGGGGACACTGCCACAGGGCAAAGAACGAGGTATCCATGTCACAGGGACCCTCCAAGGAGCCCAAGACTGTCCTGAGTTGGAGAGAGAAGTCAGGGCAGGGGGATCTGCGTGGAGGAGTAGACCCCATGCCGGCTCCTTGCAGGGAGGCTGCAAAGGTTGCCTGGGGTCACCTGGGACTGGATCCAGCCCTCAGGGGCGCCACTGAAAAATGCAAAGCAAAGCAGGGAAGTGGCAAGGTCACATTTGCATGTTGGAAAGATGTCCCTGGCAGCAGAGAGAGTGGCCTGGAGGGGGTGGGAGTAGAGGCTGGAAGGCCAATTAGGAGGCTGTCAAAATATTGTAATTCCAAACCGATTTGTCACACGCTGAGCATAGAGGCATCTCATTAGTGAAAAGAAAGGGGAAGTGATCCTGCCCCTGAGATTGCAAAAGCCCAAGTTCAACAGAATGGTTCCTTTCACACGTTTTATTGGTTTTTACAATTTCGTCTGTTTTTTCCCCCTTTTGTTTGTTCTAATTTCCATCCTTCTCTTGCTGTTCTGTGTCTTCTCCTTGTTCCCTCTCTTAGGCTTTTTGGATGTTCTTTGCCTCCCTCGTTTGCAGTTATTAGTCCTCACTGCAAGGTTAATGGCTCTACCTCCCTGAGGCTGGACAGAGTTGGGCCCAGATCCAGCCTCTGCCATTTGCTCTGTGGTGTCAGGGGACCCCCGGCTCCGTCGGAGAAAGGAGAGGCCTACAGTCCTGTCAGAGCATGTGATGAAGAGATAACTCTGGGAAAACATTTACGAGAATGTGTAATGCACGGTAGTTGTGACTATTGTTTTCAACGTTTCCTTTAAAAAAAAAAAAGGCCGGCTTTAGTTTTTTAAACAACCCAGGCCAAGATGAGGTGCTGAACTGGTCAGCAGAGGAGAGACTGGGGGGCGGGGGAGTAGTTCTGAGGTGCTTCTGGCAGAGGACACGATGGCCCCGGGGGTCGGGTGAGAAAATGCGTTTTCCAAATGACACCCTGTCTGTACTTCGCTATTGAAAGGTGATGATTCGCCGGGACAGCGGTTTCTTATCCCCCTGTAGAGATCCTACTCTCTTCCCCAGGCATAGCCACTGTGATGTTTTGAAACTCCTGCAATAGGAGAGAAGTGAAAACGTAAATTAAAATATTGATAACATTGGACTCTTGCTGTATACACTTTGTCTTATTCACCTTCATTCAGTCTGGTTGAATGAAAACCACATTTCTGAAACTTCGACCATTGAGTCTCCCCTTACCTCCGTTCCATTTGTACTATTACCATGCACTTACTATTTCTTCTTTAAATCAAGTCTTGTTTCGTTTTTACTTTATTTTGTTTTGCAAAAAGTTTGCATCACGGCCGTCGTTGGAAATGGTAATTTCTCATCACCATTAGAATCTAACGTAAAAATAAACGCAATAAACCATAACAGTGTTATGAAACTCACGCTGGACGCCAGGGTTTGCCAGAGGCTTCAAGCCAAGGCCTGTTGCAGCTCGTTAAAGGGGGCGATCTGTGCGTGTGAGAGGCCAGGAAGACTCCACTGGCTGGGGGCTTCCTCCCCACCTCCTCAGGGTACTTAGAAGAGCATCGCCAGGTGGTTTCCAGGGACCCCAAATGTCCCACGTGCGGTCATCTCCTGGACAGGCTGCGTCCCAGGACGCAGTGGAGGAGGAGACCAGGGGAGGGGCTGGGCAGATGCCACTCTTCTCTGTTTTGTCAGATGTAGAGGATGCTCTCATAGCCAAAAGACGTCTGATTCTGCGTCTGTAAATGAGTATTTTACATGCTATTCGTAGTGGGGTTTGTTTCAGAAGGAGGATTTTTTCCTTCTTCTTTCATAGAAGACACAGGAAAGGATCAAGCCAGCCCACAGTCCCCGCCGTGCTGTGTGAGTCTTACCGCCACTGCATTCCCACACCCACTGCCCCAGAGCCCAGGGCCGCCTTCCCCACGCTGGAACCAGGCTGGGGCTCTCTTGGCGAGCAGGTCACGGCTTTGTTGGGAGTCAGGAGAAGCTGTGGTTAGAATCTTTGGGCTATGGCACCACTAGTTAAGATGTAACTGTCCTACCAGGAGATAATCCACAAATGTCTATGGCAAAATGGAAACAAATTCATTCAGAGGTGACACTGAGAACCAGCTAATGCGCAGAAAGCCCTTCTCAGCTTGGAACTAGCTGTCACGCTCATCATCCCCATTTAACAGTAAGAATCAGAGCTCTGCTGCACAAATGTTACTTTGTTCCCATTTTACCCACCGGGAAGTTGAGACTCTGGTGAAGGCTTTGCCCAAGATGCTCGCCTAGTAGAGAGGCTGGAGTGAGACCATAAATCCAGCCTGAGACGTGCCTCCCTCCCACCCCACCCCCACTGCTCACCAGCCTCACAGCCGTCCTGTGGCCGGGAAGGCAGCGCCCAGGGGCCAACGGGGGTCAGAGGCTGAGCAGAAGCTGGGAAGGAGCAGGTTGTCTGCGGGGAGCTGTCTGCTCCCTGCCCTTGTGGATCTGAGAGCCTGGGAGGCTGCAGTGACAGTGGGGGACACACGTCGGCCTCCCTGGCTGTGAACGTCCCCCTAGAAGGTGCTCGCGTGTGGCACCCAGGCCCTGCAGCTCGGCAGCGGGGCCAGGAGTGGACTGCCCTGGCCTGGCTGTGCCACCGTCCAGCTGGGGCCTGGGTGGTGGTGGTTGTTTACTTTGTGGGTTTATTTTGAACCTCCTGGAGGCTCAGTTTTGTCGTCCACAGGACATCTGTCGTGAGCCTTTTGCTGAGTTGTGGCTTCTGAGCAGCGTTGAAACAGGGCTCCTCTTTGTGCTGCCTCCTGAGACCATTTCCCACCCTCCCTCGCGGGAAGGCTGGTGGCGGGAAGGACCTGCCCAGTGCTGGCCCTCGAGCTATGGTGTCGCCTCCCAGGGGCCTCAGCCGTGAGCTGTTACTTCTGGTTACAGCGCCTCTGGGCCTGAATCTGGCCCAGAGAGTCTGGCACAGAAATTGCTAAATATCCCTGTTCTGCATAAGCTTGATAAGCCCTGACTCATGTGCTGTCTCATGGGGTTGTCCCAAAGAATAAATGAGATAATGATTGTAAATTGCTTTGCTCAACGCTCAGCACGTAGTAGGTCCTCAGTCTATAATTGTGGAATGAACGAAAGAATGCATTCATGGAAAGCACGTGGAGCGGTGTTTTGCACCTAATAACTGAATACGTGTTATCATGACCATGACTGTTATTATAAAATAATAATAATGCAGCCTGGAAAATAGCCACAGCCTGTGTGCCTTTGGGCAGCCCCCAACATGAGAGTAACTGTGGTGGTCAGTGGGGCTGATCCCCGACTTCTAGGCCCATGTAGACTTGCATCTCTCTGTGCCCTTGCGGTGGGGACAAAGTTGTGCAGAAGTGACGTATCTTCCGAGTGGAAGTTTAAAAATCCCAGGTGCAATTTGCCGAGACTCTTTTGCCTGTGCCATGGCGGCCGGTAACACACGGATGGTGGCAGGGTCAGTGTAAGAGAGCTCCCAGCCAGCACTCGGGAGATCAGAACACATGGCAGGCGGATTACATCGTGTGAAAGAGAAACAAGCTTTTATGTCTGTAGCACCGAGTTGTGTTATTGCAGCCAGCCTAGTCCGTCCTGGCTGATAGGAGGATAGAAATCACGAGTGAGCATATGGTCGGCACTTAGGAAGAATCCGTCTTTTACCCAAAGGAGCACCCTGTCACAGGAGGATCTCAAGGTCACCTACGCCTCCTGTGTAACATCTTGGGAAAGCGTTCACCTAAAATATCTCCAGGAATGGGGGCTCCCTCCCTGAAGCCATCTGCAACTTCAAGGAAATCTCTGTTGCTTTATACTCAACCAGAGTTTTCCAACCTTTAACTCCATTCATTGCTTCCAACTTTACCCTCAGAGCTCCTGGGTTACAGAAGCCCTGGGACAGCTTTGGGCCTGGGAGGGGGCTCCTCTCTGTTGTACACGTGAGGACACCCAGGTGCCAACTGTGAGCTTGAGACAAAGCCGTCTGGGTGGTAATTCAGTGTTTGTTCTACTAAAATCATAGAGAACAAGTTCAAAACCACACCCCGCCCATTCCCAGACACTAGCGCCGTAGCAGAGTGGGATCTGGGTGCAAGGTCTTGGCACACACGTACTCACTGTACCCTACTGTGGTCCGGCACGGGGCCAGGCATGCGGCTGCAGAGAAGAAAGGCACAGACCCTGCCCTCACGGGGTCTCCAGCCTGGCTGGGGAGGTTAATGGGTGTGGAAGGCTTGGAGGGCTTCCTAAAGTCGGTGATAATCAACGTCCTCCACCTCCCCTGACGGATGGGCTGGTGCTCCACGCTTCCAACCAAGGGTTCAACTCCCTCTAGTATTCGCACACAGTCTTCAGGCACCTAATCTTCCTGCAGGTGGCGCTGGCCTTGGCGTGAAAGTGGCTTGAAATAGCAGCCTCGGGGGTGACGAAATATTCTAGCCCCAGATAGCTGTGATGGCTGCAGACTCTGGGAAGATACTACAAATCCTTGACTGTGCACGATAAGCGGGTGAATGTTATGGTATGTGAATTATAGCTCAATAAAGATGTTTTAGAAAGCATCTCATCATGAGATTTTATCCCCCGACCCGCATTTGGTGCTCACCCACAAAGCCCAGCCCCGTTCAGCCTGGGGGCGCCTGCCTGAGAGGGCGCGCAGTCCCACCCGCTGCAGCGGTGCCCCAGGCTCCGACCTCTGCTCTGCTCTTCTGGGTCAGTAGCAGCTTGAGCCCGCCTTTTCCACTGAGGAGAAGCCCTCTCTCTGCCCCACTTCTGCCAGCATCGGGGAGTACTAGGGACAATGCTGGAGGCATTTGAACAACAGTCAGCTAGGCTTGTTACCTGACGTGTGGTCCCCAGGCCAGCAGTGTGGGCATCCCCAGGAAGATGTCAGGAATGCAGAACCTCAGGCCCCACCCGAGAGCTACCAAATTGGAATCTGCACTTTAACCAGATTCCCAGGGACGTAATGCACGAGAGAGAAGCATCAATCTAGGGCACACATCTCACACTCGGCTGCGTTACTGACGCCCAAGTTGCACCCCCAGAGTCGGATTCCCTTGCTTGGGTGCAGCCCGGGTATGCACAGGTGCCCCAGTGATTTATGACGAGCATCAAGGTTGAGAGGCCCAGGTCCTCTGCACATAGAATTTTCGCTTCATGTGGTTATTTTGTCCAAAGCCAACCTGGTTCACTAACCCTCACTGTGTCTCTCGCTGTCAAACCAGCCTGACGGTCCCTGCCGTGTCTCTCCCTGGCACATAGCGCCGGCCGGCTGGCTCATTTCATCCTGTTTCATCTTCACCGAGCAATCACTGCCATCTCTGTGGTCACTGTTAAACTTGGCCCTGACCACACTCGGCCTCACAGTGACTGTCCAAATACCGGACTTCAAACAAACAAAGAGAAAATAACATTTGCTAATCCTTTGTGATAAGCCGCCTTTATCAGCCTCCGTGGCTCTCAGCTGGCATCGGCTGGTCAGATGGTCTCTTTTACACGCTGTAAATAAACATCACCTGTTTGTCCAGGATGACACGGGGGGCAGCTCCTGCTACTGGTGTTATCACAGAGGAAGCACTAGGTTGGGTGTGTGAGGGTTTGGATGTGAACAGAGAGAGGACAATAACAGCGGCCTTGGCTGTGCCCCAGGGTAACTAGATCGCAGCCTCGGGAGCGTTGCTGAGACCTGTGTGGTTATTGCTTCCTGGAAGGTGCGGCGCTGAGAAGGGGACTTTCACTTCTTCCTGCCTCAGTGGCCCCCTCTCCATCGTCTAGACTTGGCGTTCACAATGGCCAGGGCCTTCCGGATTCCATTCTCTGTCTGCTGCCAGTTTCCGAAGCCGTGTATCTAAATTGGGATTTCCTGGATTCCCAGAGTCTTAGGGTTGGAAGGGGCCCTGGAGGGAAGCGAAGCCAACCCCTCTCTCTTTTTACAGCTGGGAGGACCACAAAGCAGAGAGATGGAGGGCAAAGGTCACACAATTGGCAAGGATGCTCCAGGCGAGAACGTTCTAAACCGAACCGCCCCTTCTGCCCTTATATCAGCGGGAACCTTATATCCTGGGACACATGCCTAGGAGTAGAAAAGTTGGGCCTGATACCAGGGTGCATCCACAAAAGTCCTGGGACTGAGTCAGTCCCATGAACCAATCACTCTGGCAGGAGTAGGTGATACACTGACGGGCCAGACCTGAGTTGCAAGGACCTAGGATCCTGGGTGAGGTCAGCCCCAGCCTTTCATTTAGGATGGGAAAGGGTCCCCAGCAAAAACCTGGGCTCTGCTCTCGAAGATGGGGCAACGTGGGCACAGAGGCAGCTTCACAGCAGCACGTATGGTCCCCAAGTGCCCGAGCCAAGCGTGTCTGCATGTCACAAAGGGTAAATGACCACAAAGCTCCCGTTAGAGCTGCCAGCAGCAGCCGTGGATGTGGCCAGAGGCCTAGAGATGGTGCTGGCGAAGGTCTGGACGTCAGTCACGTTCTCGGCGCCCGGCTGGGAAGCGGCTCCCAAGGAGAGATCATCACCAGTGGCATTTCACCGAATAATAAATAAAACTCTCAAAGGGCAAGTGAGAGGAACGGCTTGTTCCCATCCAGACAGCTTCTAGAGCAAAGCTGACCCCAGCCTCACTCTCGGCCCAAACCCAGAGGGGAGATGGTTCTGTTCTGCACGCAGGGTGCGCTGCAGGTTCCCTGGGGGACGGAGTGTGGAGGGGGGGAAGATGCAGAGGCCCCGAGTTGAAGCTGTGCCAGTGTAACGTTTCCCTCGGCTCTCCTACGCCTTTGGTACAGCTGCAACATGGAAACATTGGACGTGCGAGTTTCCGCTTCCTCGTTTTGCTGTTTTGTAAGTGGAGTGGGTGGTGTTTTTCTCCCCAGACCCTGCGCTCTAGTCACGCTGGAGGCCTGCAGCCCACAGAGGAGCCGGACCTTTCCCGAACCTGGGATTGCACTCCTCTCCCCTTGGCTGGGAAGCCTGTCACCTGTCCCCGCCATTTCCACTGGCTGTCAATTTACCTGCTGCTCCTCGCTTACGGCTTAACTCAGCAGCTTAGAGCGGCAGCTACCCAATCCTACCTCGATGCTGAACATGGCCATCGCAGGCAGAGCTCAGCTGGAGCTGCCCCGCCTGAAGGCTCAACTGTGCAGGCCCCTCGGGGGCTCAGTGACACAGCTGAGTGCAGCCAGCCCGCTAGTGTCCACACTTGGCCTCTCCTGTGGCCTGGGCCTCCCCTGGTCTGGCAGCTGGAGCATCCCGAGGAGGAGGAAGACAGACCTCTTCTAAATCACCTGTGGCTCCAAGAAGAAATCTCCAGAGAAATTGTTTAAAATACATTGACCTAAATGAAAACAAAAATACAGCTTATCAAAAATTGTGGGATGCAATGAAACTAGTGCTTAGAAGAGGGAAATGTATGAAGTTAAATGCAAATACTAAATAGGAAGATCTAACGTCAATAACGAAGCTTCCATCTTAGGAAACTAGAGAAAGAGGAGGAATTTAGGCCTAAAGTGGAAGAAAAGAAATAATTTTAAAAATGAGCAGAAATCTATGAAATTGAAAACAGGAACTTTAAAATTTTTTTAGAGAAAATCAACAAAACCTAAAGTTGGTTCTTTGAAAAGATCAACACAATCGATAAAACTTCCAGCCAGGCTAACCAACAAAAAAGGAGCGAAGACACAAATGACCAAGCTCAGAAAGGGAAGCAGAGTCGTGACTGCTGATCCCATGGACATTAAAAGGATAAAAAGGGAATTATGTGAGCAGCTCCATGCTCACAGTTTGATAACTTAAATGAGATAGACCTGTTCCTTGAAAGACAGGAACTACCTAGAGAGGAAGCAGAGCCCAGGTAAGGGCTGGCAGTAGGATAGTTCCATGTCCATCATTCTGCTGGTGAAAGCAGTGACAGGCCTGCCCAGGTTCAAGGTGGGGAGAACTTGACCACGTGATGAACAACATCAGGGTCCCGTGGCACAGGAGCTTTCGGGATGGGCGCTGCTGTTCTGCCCCGGGAAATGCAACCTACCACACTTACCCGTCACCTCTTCCAGGAAGGCCTCCTTATCACCCCCTTAGGAACCCCCAACTTGGTGTACAGAAGGATTTAGTTAATATCTATGAAATCAGCATTTCTGAACCCTGGCTGCACAGCAGTATCATCTGGGAAGCTTTTGACAAATAGCCTCGCCCTGAGATTCTGACGTAATCGGCCTGCTGTGGGGCTGCGGTACCTCTTAGAAGTTCCCCAGGTGATTCTTCTTGCAGCCAGGGCCGAGGAGCTGTGTGGTGAGTGAGTGAATTGACAAGTGATTCTGGCTAAACAGTACAAGAACAGCAATGTGGAAACTAAATATTTAGAAACTAAATATTGATGGAGCAGCATAGCAAAGCAGGAAAAAAACAAAACATGCAGGAAAAGAAGAGTGGTAAAGAAAATAAAAATACAGAAGGAGGAGGGGAGATGAGACAGCTCAGGGAGGGGCTGTTCAAGGGTAGATTTTGTTGTCAGGCAGGAAGAGACTTGAAACCCACTGTAGGGCCTCGGAACAGCCAGGTGCCAACCACTGCCCGGGGTGAAGAGTAAAGAGGGGATACTCTCCCCAGCAGAAGGCCCTCGGAGGGTTCTCTTTCTCCCGTAATGCTGTCACTTGGGTTTCACAAACAGACACGAAAAGATCTGTGCCCAGCAAAATTTTTTTCTTTCTACTAATTGAGCAAACAATTTAAAAATGCTTCGGGGTGATTCAGGATATTTTTCTTCCTGAATTGACCATCTAAAGCTTGGGCCACGTTTCTGTAAGTGAAATGAAGTGTACAGACATGCACACGTGCATGCATGGGCACGGAGTCGATTAGGATGTAAAGTTAATCTGGAGAGAAGTCTCTAGTAGCCTGCCACAGGGCTCTGCATTTAATGCTGTCCTACTCACTTTTTTTTTTTTTTTTTGGTGGTTAAAAAATACATACCATAAGGTGTACCATTTTAACCATTTTGAAGTGTACAGTACAATAATGTTAACTAGATGTACATTGTTGGGCAGCAAACCTAATCACTATTTTTATAAATACTTGACTGAAAACAAACCATTTTATCAAACAGCAGAATTCCCAGAGCTCAGAAGTAATTCTCGTGAGCTGGGTGAGAAAGCAGTGATTCAAAAGACAGTAGACAGTTATGCCCAATGCCTCTCTAAACAACTTAAACCCCACAACTTAGGACCTGCTGTTTAGGAGCTGCTTTCATAAATGTTTATGAACTAAGTGAATTTTAGCAGGTTGAAATGAAGGGCCCAAAGTGATGACATTCAACAATATGTAAAATCCTTCCTCTAGATTTAAAATCCAAAAGATCTAGAATCTAAAGTCCAGCTCAGTAAGAAAGGAATGTCTGTCCTTTAAAAACTTTGAAATATGTCAAGCCTACAGATGAGTACAGAGAATAAAGTAACCAGTAACCATATACTTAGCATCCAGATTTACCAACATTAGCCTTTTACACTGTTTATCTGGATATTATCTTATGAAGGAAAACGTTGCAGAGGCGTTGGAACTCCTCTCCGTACTCCTCCCCGGCCCCGCCTTCCCTTCTCCCTTCCCGAGAGTCGACCACTATCCTGATTTTGATGTCTGTCATCCCCTTGCGTGTTTTTATATTTTGGCCATGTGTAGATTCATCCATAAACAATGTGAAGTGTTGGTTTGCATGTTTTCATGGTCTATAAATGGTTTCCTACTGCACATTTCATCCTGAAAATTGCTTTGCTGGCTTCTCACGATGCTTGGAGATTGATCCGTGGTGATACCGTAGCTCTGTCCCTCAAGTTCGCCGCTCTGGAGTGTGCTTTTGAGTGAACCTCCCCCAATTTAGTTATCAGCTCTCCCGTCGGTGAACGTCTGTGTTGTTTCAGAGTTTTTGCTACAATTCACTCGGCAGCAGTGGGCTGTCCCATATGTGGATGGAAGTCCCTCTCGGTGTCTATGCGGACGTGCCATCTGGGTAGAGGGTCGCACATACTGGATTTCAGTAGAGACGGGTGTTGTTCTCGGAGTTGTGGTGTCAGCTTCTCAAGCTCACAGACACCATCAACACCCCCGCGGTCTCCTTTCTCCAAACCCACCAGTGGGGAACAAACGGTACCTCGTTTTGGCTTTAACTGGCATTTCCCCATGACAGTTCAGTAGGGTTTCCTCTTTTACGAATCACTTGCTCATATCCTCTGCTCCTTTTTTCCTATTATGTTGTTTTTCATTTCTTATTGATTCATTGGTGTTCTTTACATATGTAGTTTGGATACCAATTCTTTGCCACATGTATGCGTGTGCTGCAAATATATTTCCAGCACGTGGATTATCTCTTCACTTTATTTAGCACGTCGTAACGTTTAACAGCGTAATATTTGACAGTATAGCCCTTTATGGTTTGTGAATTTTCGATGCTTTTTAGAAAAGTCCTTCTCTATCCTAATATCATATAGTCTTCTACAGTTTCTTCTGGAGATTTTTAAACTTTGTTTTATCCTTTTATAAGACTTTAACTATCTAGAAATTATTTTTGTAAATGATCTGAAGTAAGAATCTAATTTATTTTTCCTGTTGATAACCAATTTCCTCAGGACTATCTATTTAAAAGCCCAACTTTTGCCCACTGATTTATAAAGCTACCTCTTTCATACGCTGAATGTCTCACTCTCTCCAAACCTGCTTCTGTCCTGATACTTGTGGCCCTAATAATGATGTCGAATTGTCGATGATGCTTCAGGCCTCTCAGAGCCGACACATCTTCTCTTCCAAAGCTCTTATCCATCCCTTCCGTGGCCAAACCCAAGAGCATACGGACTGTCACTGTATTCCCTCTTTAGTCCCAAGCATCTCATCACCAACCACCATCTCCAGTGTTCCCACCTCATCCCTTCTTCCACCAATTCGTGGGGTCCAGGGTTTGCCAATCCTGTCCCCTACTGCATCGTCAACGTCCCTTGGACTGGCATATATAACAGCCTACTCAGCCTCCTATTACAGGTCTAACAGGCAACTCGGACGGTCCAAACCAGGCTTTGCGTTTCTATCCTCCCAAAGCTGCCCCTCCCAGTGGTTCCCATCCCAGTAAAATCCAGTTCCAATCCTCAGGATAAGGGGTCGGGCTTGGCCCCTCCCTTTTGCCTCCCACACCCAACAACAGCAAATCGCATCAACCCTACTTTGAAATAAGCCCTAATCCTGCCGGCTCCATCACTACCACCTTGGCCAAGCCATCGTCCCATCAAGCCAGAGAGGACGACTCTTTAGCAGGCACTAAGCCAGGAGCTGTAGAAGGGTAGATGAATGGTGAGCAAGACTGGAAACGGCCCCTTCCGTTATGGAGATTCCAGTCTAAAAATTCCTCCGTGAACCAAAATTAGAAAGGATCAGATGATCCCCAAGGGTCCTCCAAAGACCTTCAAGTGGAGAGAATCAGAGAAGTCCTCCCAGGTTTGCTGGAGCCCACTTACCCCAGCCGGTGAGAGCTGACTGTGGCCATCTCTCCCAGCTCTGAGTTCAGTGACATCACATTGGAAATTCAAAATCAGCCATGGTGGGAGTGTTTACATCATGGAAACTGGCAAACTCAGCCAATCAGGGCTTCGTGCAGGGTGCAGGTTGTCAAACACTTATCAGCCCCACTGTTCCCTCCCAACCACGCTGGAGTCAGCGTAAACAGAGCTGAAAATCAGCCGATATCAACAAGCTGCCTTGGAGGGGAAACCTTCTTATGGCCCCAGAAGTGGAGCCTCTGCATTCACTGACAGCCTCCTGATGCTTGCGGATCCATGTCCTGGTGATTCCACTGTGGGAGGCAGCAGTGTGTGAGCTGAGGAGCAGCCACCTGGAGTCATGGGCTGGGTGGAAATGCCAGCTCTAGCACTATTTGCTGTGTGACCTTGTGCAAATTACCTAACATCTCTGAGCCTCAGATTCCTCTACAGAGAATGATTATAATAATACTCCCTACTTCATGGAGGTGCTGTAGTGATCAGACAAGAGAATGCATGTCAAGTTCTTAGCAGAATGCCTGGCACAAAGGAAACACAATAAACTACAGCTATAATTATTGTTGTATTCCCATAACTCCTCCCCATCTGAAGACAATGATCAAATCCTAATCGATATATCCTTGTGACTTAGCACAGCTGGTGTGCAAGGAAGCCTCCACAACCGTCAGAATGATGAGTGAATGAATAGTATTGGTCCTGGCAGAACAGGATATTGTCAGAGAAACAGCCAACACTCAAGGGGTTAAAGTAGCTCAGGCACGAAGCTCACCTCCGGCCCTTGAGCCAGCAACAGCTTCACCAGGTGAACTCCACACGGACAAGACCAGCCAAGCTGTCACGGTCACTCATGCCAGTGGAATCTCTTCCATTGAGGGTTGGAGGCCAGTGGTGGTTTTGTTTGATCTTTGTGGGTCAGTCTCCATGTGGCTCTGGATAAAGTTTTTATTATTTTGTTTGGTTAGAAAACGATTTTCGTCAAACAAGTGATTTGGTTAATTTATTTCTCAGCAGCTGGAACAGGCAAGTCGGTGACCTGAGCGATCGGTTAGCCAGCCGGTTCTCAGCCCCGGCCGCACGTTAGAACGACCTGGGTGCTGTCAGCAAACACCAGTGCCTGGACCCCAACGCCGGAGAGTCCAACCCGGTGTCTCCAGGGTGAGGCCTGGGTGAGGGTCCTTTCTGAAACCTCCCCGGGGGATTCTGGGATGAGAGGAGCCAGGGTTGAAACTGCTGCACTGGACCACACAGTCGCAGTGGCCAGCCTGTTCCCTGTGGACCACGCCGTCGCCACCTGCATTTGCAACCATGGAGCTTTGGGGTGTGCACTGGGGCGGGGGTTGGGACCGACCGTTTGATGGCCATTTGGCCTTTTTGGCGAGGAAAGGACCCGCTGGGGCAGTTGTCTGGCGTGTCGTAGGCAAAGCCGCTGATTGATTGGGTGTCTTTGCGTTGGGTCCAGATGTCCTGGCCTCCTCGGGTGGGGGCCACCTCGCCTGGGATGAAGACAAAGAGTGAGAGGGCACAGTGGCTGCGACGCTCGGTGAAGCGCCAAGATGCACCCCGCCCCCCCCCCCCCCCCCCGCATGCAGGAGCCTTCACAAAGCCCGGAGCAAAGGTGGACATCACGTGCCCTTGAAAATGTGTGCGGCACTCAGCAGCTTGCAAACACTTCTCTAGATTCTCAGTTGGGTCTTTCACCCTGAGAAGCAGGGCAGGGAGGTCAGAATTCTTACACTCATTTTGCAAAGGACCAGAACCGAAGTTCAGGTGTTAAGAGCATGGAGCGATGACACACGGTTAGCAGACAGCAGACTAGGACGAGACCAGGTTATCTGTTAGGTGTTCTGCATACTGGACATTCGAATCCATCTCCCTAAGCAGTTTAGAAACCCGAGTCCGCTCTGGACTGGCCTCACCCTGGGTGCATTCTGGGCCACGGCCTCACCACGGGCCACCTCCCCGCCACCTCTCCTGGAGCAGCTCGGCATGGGGAGAGCAGAAACCACGCAAAGAAAAAGACCCCCACGCCTCTCTGATCTGTTCCCTTTGCCACTTCCAACAGGAGGGGGCCCAGGGAGAAATCCTGGTCATGGCTAAAGTGAAGTTTTAAATCAGGGTTTCCCATGCTTTTCACGTTTGACATCAGAAAATATCCCAGACTCCTCAGGATAGCCGTTGTTACTTTTAATGTCTGTGAGTTAAGAAAATATAGCCTGACAAAAATGCCTTCTGTGAATTTGTAACACTCTTAATTTTAGAAAATCGGTCATTGCAATAGCGTGCATTTTAAAAATCGTAATCCAGTTCATATGGACAGAGTATTTTCTCTCAAGATGCTTTTGCTATTATTGGAAGAAAATGCCTATATTTTTAAAAGATGCATTTTTAAGTATGGAAAGAAATGACATGAACGCTGGGGAGCATGGCAAAGTCTTACACTGATGAGTGTAGTTGGTAGGTGTATGGAGCTCATTACACTTTCCCCTACTTACGTCTTTCAATTTTCATCATAAAACATTTCAATAAAGACAATACTTGGTCCAGTATGAATTCACATTGTTGCCCCTCCCTGTAGCCCACAGATTGGAACCAGTGGTTTTAGATTACTGGTGAATACCTGTCATCCAAGTTTTTTTGGTTTTGTTTTTAATCTCTTAGGTCAAAATGGCACAGAGTGATGATTGTACTGTATTTACTCATAAACCCATATTTTCCCATTCCGTTCTGCATGATTGCTGCCAACGGCCAGTCAATAAATATTGATCAGTCCGGGATGGAGTTAATGAATCCAAAGATTGGGGCCTTCCACTCCAGGAAGCTCAGTTGTATGGGAGATAAGTGCTGAACACATCACAAGAGATGATTAATAAAATCACTGCATATAGGAAGAGCTGGAGGGGGAAAGGCAGGTGCTCCATGAGAGCGCACAATGGGGGCTCCTTTGGGCTGGGGCAGGGCGGCTTCCTGGAGGAAGGGGCATTTCAGCTGAGACCTGAATGGTCAGTAGGAGCTCGTTAAGCCAAGAGACCAGCCAGCCGCAGGGTCTTTGCCCAAATTCCAGAGAGCCCCAGGTCCCAGCTCCCTGGCTGTCAGTGGCTTCAGGGGTGAAGGCACTTGGTGCTTCGCATAATCAGATCCCGGCCGGAACAGCAGGAATCTCTGCCTGCCGCCTTCCGCCTTCCTTGTCAACAGGTGGCCCTTAACAAGTGACTAATCTTTAACATGTTTGATATGCAGTGGGGAGCAAAAATAATCACCTGTCAAGGATTCCATCTTCATGAAAGACACAGCAGTGATCGGGTTTCAGGATGCGTGGGCGCATGAACCCTGGGGAACTCGCCCTTCAAACAGGACATTGATCTTCCCCGCAGCCGCCCGGGATGGCCCCCATCGAGCCACAGCTCATATTTCCTGGACCTTCACAGGGAGATAAATGCAAGGAGGCTGACAATCACGCAAAGATAGGCAGAGCCCTGCCCACTGTAAGGTGATCAAGAAGCGGCCAAATGGGTAATATTTTTGAGTAGTTTCCAGGTGCCAGGCACCACACTCAGCATTCTCTCTGCACCGGCTGATTTACTCCTTCAGATTCTTGGATTTAGAGATTGCTCATGTTCGAGTCTGAACTCTTGATTCCCCCCACCCCGCCCCCACCCGACATGTCCGCTCTTACTGCATTCCTGCCAGGCCAAGACCTCGGTGGTCGCCTCCAGCTCCATCTGCCCCTCCTGGCACCCTCCCAGTCCATAGCAAATCCACCTTAAACAGCCATCCGCTGCCGCCTGGGCTGGTGTCCATTGACCCAAAGGCTAGAATGGTTGGCGTTCACTCATTCTGACAGTGGTCTCTGGGGACAGACTGCCCGCCAGGGCCCTAGAGCTGTGCGGCTTCCCAGCCATTCTGAGACCTGGTTCTGGAATTCTGTCAAGCCTTTGCACTATCCCAGAACAACCCATGGATTCCTTTTTTCTTAAGCTGGAAATGTTTTCACTGCGATGAAAAAATCCCCAGATAACGGAATTTTGTTTTTATCCTTCCTTGTTAACAGTATTGCTTGAACGCCCCTTAATACAACAAAGTGCGTTCCCTCTTAATGAGTCTGGATGAGCGGAAACAGCAATGCTTGGGATTCCCTTAGTGTTATTTTTCATCTCCTTCTATCTTCTCGCCTTCACTCATGGAGACGGGGAGAGAGAGATGCATGGGGATGATTCATTCTCCAGCTTAGCCTGGCTCTAGCCTCAATGGCAAATACGTGGATTTTGTCCAAAACTAGATGAACACGATGACCTCATATTTGGGACGAAGCCAGAAACGCCCTTGGAACAGGACCATTCTGTCACTGTCACAGGCTCACAGGGAAATGACCATCGCTTTTATTTTGCCAAGGGATGATCACTAATCATAAAGGGCTGGGGGGGGCCAAGCAAAGTTCATTCCTTGTGCTGTGTTGCCTTTGCAGTGCTGAATTAGTAATGGAACAGCCTGGCCTAAGAGCTTTCCTCCCAGAATCTAATAAAAGGCCTAGGTGTAGCTGAGGGGCACTCAGCCATGTGTGGCTCAGGGCAGTAGGAGAGCTGGTTCTAAGAGTTCCTATCTACAAGGAATCAGTCCTGTTCTGATTTAAGACGAGCTCGTTGCCAAGTAGAAAATACAAGGAACGCTTTTCTTTCCCAGTTTGGATGCTTTTTTGGGGCTGTGCATGTGTGTTGCTTTTTAATGAAGCTCTAGCTGAACACTTGCTCCAAAACCTTTGGCCAAATCTAAGGAAAAGTGTTGAACTTGAAAAAAGAAAAAGTGGGCATGGTTTGGGCATCCTTTCACTCCAGTTAGGATGGTTGAAGTGTTGTTTCCAAGGATGGGAACAGATGAAGGAAGGGATCTGGTGTGCCAGCAGAGTTTCAGGAATCACTGTCATCATCACTGGCACCGCTGTTACCGTCGTCATCATCGCTCTCACCAACCTTCTCACCATCACCATCCTCACCATCATCACCACCATCGTCGTCGTCACCGTCATCATCATTATCATCACATCCCTAACCTGACCGCTTATTATGTGCCAGGCACCATACTAAGCCCTCAACGTGCATTAACGCCTCCCTCTGATTTTTCTCCCTACGCTCTCTTCCATTTTTCTTCTTGGCACTTAGCCTTAAGGGGCATTACATTGTATCTTTATTTGTTTATTGGTGTGCTGTTGCCTCCCTCACTCTCCTGCTCGGAATGTAAACTCTGCAAGGGCTTTGTTTGCTTTATTGACAGTGGGACTCCCAGAACCTAGCCCAGTGCCTGTGACCTAGTAGATGACGATAAATAACAGCTGAATGAAAGAGTAATATTAATGACAAGTTAGCTACTATCACTGCTCTCACCTTGGAGATGGGAGGAACGAAGCTCAGTAGCTGACTATCAATAGCTTGCCCGAGGCTGCTTGGTGCTACAGTCAGAACTGAGAGTCAGGTGGCGGTTAACACAAACCTCAGACTTTAACCTCTAGACAAAGTTGTGCCTTCGTCTTTGCCCCTGAGTTAACAAGATATAGATGCTTCAAGACTTGTAAACCTCCCCATCTCTGGTTATTTTTCTGAAGCCAATGGAATGCATCTCTACTCTCTAAAAGGAGAACACAAAAAGTTCTGGAAGAGTGAAAAACAGCCGCATCTGCTTCTCTGCTTGACACAAAAACCTGAGCGTGTGTTCTCCAAACTCTTAATTAATGACTTGCCAAACTAAGAACCATTTGCCCAAACCAAGGCAGGGATAAGGGTTGATTGACAAGGCTCTAATTAAACCCCAATTTATAATCTAACAGCCGGAGATCTTTCAGGTCACAAAGGACTTTGATCCTAGAAATTGTGCTAATACGAGTTCCCCCGCCCCCAGCTCCTCCATCTCTGTCCGGCTGCCCTGACTTCAGGATGGGTGCTGTAGCCCTGCTGAAAAGAAATTAGTTCCCTGCCGTGGCTGAATGAGCTGTCTTTAAAAATAACAACAAACCAACATGGGGTCTTGAGATAGCAACCCGGCTATGGGCTCCCTCAGTGGGGATGTCGTTTGCATGGCGATGCAGGCCAGATGGTTCTGAGGCAAATTCCAGTATCTGTGATGCTTGGGGAGCCGAGGCTCCCTGGGTGGGGGAGGGCTGGGAATGGGCGAACGTTGTGGGGTGCGGGTGCTGCCCTTCTGGGACTCAAGGGACCTGACCCCCTCTGATGATTCGCGGGGAAGGGGGTCCAAGTTAAAAATGAATAATAGGCAATAATATTTAGGAAATAATAATGCCGCACAACTGGAGGAATGGGTGTGTCTGAGCACTGTGTGGGTGTGGGGCAGCCAACAGGCTGAAACCCAGAGGGTATTCTTTCCCTAGTCAGCTGGAGAGATCCATATAAGTAGTCCCAGATTTGGGGATTTAAACAATTTGGGAAATGTTTTAAATATCGGGTGGATTGACATAGGCTCACCAACTTTTACTGTGTCAATTAAGTACTTGAAAAATAGCAAGCAAACAAACAGATCAACAGAAATAACATATCCCTATTATCTACCCTTAGAACAAATTCATTTATTTTAAAAAGAACATTTTAACACACACACACAACGTGGGGAGAACAGCATCACAGGTGAAGGATGGACCTTCTCAAGAAGGGGGAGTGGATGATGGTAGACACATCTCTACATACTTACATTGTCCTTATTTTTCTCACTTATCCTTTGGTAAAAATTAGTTATAGATCAGCTGAGCCCAAGGTCTCATATCTGTAGGATGACCATAAGTCCCCATTGGGCTGGGACAGTTAAGTTGAGGCGATTGTTAATTAATTAATGCCCACTAATTGGTTCTAACGTCTCCTTTCATTTTCAAATGGGCCCCAGTTTGGCCAGTCAGGTACATGGTCCCCCTGAGAACTGGTGGACCTCTAGCACAGCCAGTGCTCAAGACTTTGATTTTACTCCATGACCCGGCGGACATATTTTTAGTGCTCTTTCAAAATGCTTTTGTTCTAGATTTCAGTAGAAGGAGGTGGACACGTGATGCTCTGAGATTCGCTTCTCCCTCTGCTACCACCCTTCTCTCTTACCCGCCCCCCCCCAACAGCTTTACTGAGAGATCATTTGACATACCAAAATTGTATATATTCTAGGGCAGGGGTCCCCAAACCCCACGCTGCACAGCAGGAGGTGAGCGGCAGGCCAACGAGCGAAACTTCATCTGCCGCCCCCCATTGATCCCCGTCACTCGCATTACCGCCTGAATCGTCTCCTACCCCACCCCGAGTCTGTGGAAAAATTGTCTTCCATGAAGCTGGTCCCTGGTGCCAAAAGAGGCTGGGGACCACTGTTCTAGGGGTACAACTTGACGTTTTGATATAGGCACACACGGTGAAAGTTCTTCCTTCTTCCTTTTCTTGTTCTGCATGATGGTCTGAAAGGTTTTTGTGTGGAGGAGCAGGAAGTGGAGAGAGATCAAAGACATTATGTACATGATTCTGTCAAAGTACATCATATTGGCTTAGAAAATAGAGGGAGAAATCGCCGTCCTCCCCCTCGCCTGCTAGTGTGCAGGAAGGTCACTGGCTCCTCAGACCCTCGCCTCAGCTCGTCTGCTTCCTCGACTGTATTTTGTTGCTCACCCATGGCATCTCGCTTACAGAATCCCCCCACTCAGTCATCAAATTCACACCTTGCTCTATCCCATTTCCCACACCGTTTGTAAACTGTGTGCATGCACCCATGTGCTGATGGAGAAGGGACGAGGAATTTGATGCAAAGGGGTGTTGTCAAGAGGAAAACCAAAATAGGCAACGTAAAACACAATTTTTATGTTCACTGAGTGAGAGACAGCGTGTCATCTCTAGGACGACCACTAACCCCTGAATGTTCATTCCAGCTAAACATCCCAGAGCCCTAGGTGATGGTGGTGATGACGATGACGATAACAATGATGGCAGCAATGGAGACAGACCCGTGAGGGTCCAGTGGACACCCCAGCACCGTCAGTGCTGACTTGTGTGCACACCTTCTTCACAAACTGTCCTGGAAAGTGAGGGCAGTAGATGTGGTTTGGTGCCCATTCCTCCAAGTAGCCAACTTGACTCTAAGAGCATTAGATGTAATAGGAGCTTTCAGGATCTTCTGGTCCAATCCACCCCTTTGGATTTCGGTATTTTCGGATGAGAAAATACCAAAAGGTCTGGGAGGAAAGCTCCATGTATTTCTATTCCTGCCCGAGACTACAGGTATTTAGCACTTTATTTTTCTGACCTATAGGAAGGGTGGTCCTTGGGTTTGGCCAATCAAATGAACTCTTCAGTGATGTGGTCTTCATCCTCCTCTATCCCGCGCAGGGTTGAGGCTCAGTACCCCTGCGCTGAGCTGCCCTTTGCCAGAGCATTACGTGGGCCAGCCCCTTTGCCTCCTGGGCCATCAAGGGCCCACCTCCAGGGGCACCCCCATGGCGGCTGGGGCAGGTGCTGTGCCTCAAGGGGAACATCTGGGCTTACAGGCCCAGGTTCTCATTTCTGAGCGACCAGATCGTTGAACAGAAACAACTACCTGCTTTGTGCATATTTCTTTCCTTTTGGGGGATCCGTGGGGGAAGAACTGGTGTTGGAGACGCAGTCAAAGACGCTGCCGAAACAATCAGAAGCCCTCTGAAGGAAACGAGAGCCAATTGCCAGCATCCAAAGCAGCAGCCAGGATTTAGGAAGCTTAAATACCTAACTTGCCTTGATTTAGAACCCTTCTCGGCTGACATTTAATATGCAACTTGCCTGGTGGGCAGGCTTCTCGCAGTGTTTGGGGGAGGCTAAGTGGATTGGAATAGCGCTGACCTCATCTGCGTTGGCACTCTTCGGCTCTGGCGCCATCTCTGAGCTCAGAGCAGCTCCATTTGTGTGACTCCACACCCCCCCCGCGGGACTTGGAAAGCCCGGTGTTTATCCCAGGGAAGGAAAAGGTTGGTTTTGATGCGGGGGTTCAGGCCCACCCAGGGAGATCTGTGCAGATCACAGAGCAACCATTGGTCTTATTGTGAAAAAGATACATGGTAGAGGAGTTAGGCCAACCAGAAAGAAAGCAGATGTCGGACTATGGGATGCAAGTTCTGGGGAATTAGTTTCCATATGTCGATACTGCTTGGAATGATGAGAGCTGTCCAAAATGGAAGACGCTGATTAAATAATTGGTCTGTCTGTGCACCATGGGAATCGTTCAGAAAGTTTAGAGGACCACTTGGTTGAGGATGTTGTTGAAAAGTTTCAAACCCTGGGGAGGGAGAAGGTGGACTGGGTTAAATCTTGGGTCCGAGAGTCGATCAGTCAACAAGGATGGCACTGTCACTGGTTTCTGTTTAAGGGTCTCTGGCATATAGGAGCACCTCACTTAACTGGGGTTTCAAATATCAGGCACTCTTAACTAGCTGGAAAAGAACCAAGAATGAGCAAGAAAATACAAAATGACTCTGAGAACTCTGAAGTGATGCTGTAGAGTTCATGCATTTTATTGGTAGGAGAGCACCTAGTGTTCTCATGTATGACCTAATGACTCCTACTTCAGACACAGTTTTAGTTCTTACAGACTTGGTTGTCTGATTCCCCAGCTGTAGCCGCTAGAGAAAAATTCATTAAGGAAATTGGGGGAGAATATTATAATTTTTAATACATTAATAACAAGGAATACATGTGGATAGTGGATCACTAAGGGGGAAACCAAAATAACAAAATAGAGAAAAGTGCTCGTGAGTATGGCAATTTGAGGCCATTTAATGAGAGGGCAAACAGTTGTACAGACTTGAGGAGCACTTGAAGAAGGGCCAGGTTATGGTTACCAATAAGAAGTTAAATTATGTTCAGTGGTTTGTGTGAAATAAGACAGAATGATATACAATATGGTTTACAGAAATTTGTAATAAAAGATTGAAAGGTAGACAATTACCTGGAAATTTGCAATACATATGGCAGACATATGATTAAGATTCATATTATAAAATAACATCTATGTATCAGTATGAAACATATAAACAACTAAAATAGAAAAATGGGCAAAGGACAGGGCATTAACAGACATTTCTCAAAAGTACCGTATGTTGTTTTTGGCTAATTTACATGTAAAATATGCCCAACGTTATTAGCAATCAAATACAGGCACACATTTTAAAACGAGACCTTATTTTTGTCTGCCAGATTGTCCAAGATTTTAAAAAAGCCAAAATGTTCCAAGTTGGTCAGAATGCCAGGAAGAAAGTCCTCTCAAACATGGCTGGTATGCATCTTGGAGAAGCCAGTTAGGCCCTTTGTATCAAATTGTTATTTATCCATTTATCAAATTTATCTAGAAATTCCATTCCCAGCAACTGACCCCTTAAAAAAGAGTATGAAGGTCTATGTCCAAGGATATACATCAAACTTCGAATTATAAAAAATTAGCAGTACTCCGAAGTGCATTAATAGGGGGTGAGGCAAGAGCATTATGGAATGTTCATGTGGTGAAGTATTATGGAAACATCTAAAAATGAGATATCTTTGTAAATTGATGTGCTGTGAATAATATATCGTGAATGATATGTATAGTTAATGAAAAAAGGAAGTTGTAGAACCGTATGTGAAATATGATCCTTTTAAGGCATAAAGATGACAGTATTATTATTTAAACCATGTTCATACCAAACCATGGAGCTACTCTCAGTTCTTGGAAAGCAAGTTTCTCTCCAGAAACAGGGCCAGGGTAGGGACGGTCTTCCAACTTTTTTAAAAAATAGAAAAGCTTGGTTTAACTCGACAGTTGAACAAACACTGCTTGGCATCTTCACCTCCGAATGATTGTACAACATTATTCCTTGCTGTTGTTCTCAGCTCATCTAATTAGTTGTTTCTTTCGTGCCAGACACTCTGCTGGGTCTTCACAAAGATTCTCTAATTTAATCTTCACTACCACCCTCTGAGGTTGTGCTTCCTTATCTGAGGCTCAGAGCTATTAAGTAACTTGCCTTAGGTCACCGGTTAATAAGTGGCTTAACCAGGATTCAAACCCAGGTCCATCTGCCCTAAGAATCTGGGCTCTCTGCAATTCATTCATTCCTTCATTCATTCACTAATCAGATCTTTATTGAGGATTTTTTGAGCCTTTTGCTACTCCTTTTTGTTTGAAGACATGATTAAGGATGGGAAGTGTGTCTACAGAAGCTCATCTAGAGTGCACAGGAAGGCGCTGGTCCCTCTGTGAATAATTCACAAGGATAAGGATGAAGGACTCTGTTTCTCCAGCATCAGACATGGAATCCCCAAGCTGGAGCTGTTATGCCTCTGTGCTATCCATTTCAGTATGGAGGAGAAGTCCTAGGATTTAAAATAATTAGGAAATGGAAACCCAAACCGGAGGGACCCAAGGGGACGTTGGGATCAGTAAGACGTAAGACAAGTGGAAATACAATAATGAGACTGATCTTGGAAGAATAGCAAAACATCATTCTCACTCAAGCCTGGAAGCCCAGGTCAGGCTTTGGGGTGGGGAGCTGGGGGAAGAGGGGGTGGAGAGAGTGGAGACAGGATTAGGAGGTCGGGATGGACAGGACTGGGGGTGGTGCAGAGGGTCGGGGGTGTGGGGTGACTCAGGGCTCTACTTGCAGACCTGGACAACAAGAGATTCCATGCTCTCCACCAGGGGGGAGGCTGCTGAACGTGGTACCCGGAGACCATGGTGATGGACTAGCTTGGCCTTCACCCAGAGCAGCCCTGTGTTGAAGCTCCCTGAGCCATGGATGGCCTCTTCACCCAGGCTCCCTGGGAGCTCTGAGAGGGCCTGGTGCCCAAGTGCCCCCTCTAAGCCATCCTGGCTGGGCCGGTCTGGGAGGGGTTGGAGTCTCTTTCCTTCTACTTTCTGTAATGATCTCCAGGTTAATTCTAAGGTGCATCCAGGGTAGAAGCAACTCTGAAATACAGCTCTTTTTTTTTTTAATTTATTTATTTTTATTTATTTATGGCTGTGTTGGGTCTTCGTTTCTGTGCGAGGGCTTTCTCCAGTTGTGGCAAGCGGGGGCCACTCTTCATCGCGATGCGCGGGCCTCTCACTGTCGCGGCCTCTCTTGTTGCGGAGCACAGGCTCCAGACGCGCAGGCTCAGTAATTGTGGCTCACGGGCCTAGTCGCTCCGCGGCATGTGGGATCCTCCCAGACCAGGGCTCGAACCCGTGTCCCCTGCATTGGCAGGCAGACTCTCAACCACTGCGCCACCAGGGAAGCCCGAAATACAGCTCTTTTTAAATACGATTATGCGTTCGCCCATTTCCCCTTCCTAGGAGTGCAGACTTCTTTGGTTTTTGTAAGTGGGGTGCCACTGGAGACCTCTGTATGATAGTGAGGGCGGTGGCTGGACCCTGGAGACGCCGCCCGGGCTTGCTGTGTGGTCTTAGCTGAGTCCCTTGGCTCCTTGGCCCCCAGTTCCTTCTCAGGAGGACCCTGTCTAAATCCCTATCCCTGGCACCCAGCCCGCTGCCGGCACCAGTAGCAACAGATACTTGTGGAATGATCGCATAAGCAAATGCAAGGGTTATTCCAAATAACTGAACTTAATCCTGGAAAGGCACCCTCCCTACCTGCTGTAATCCTTTATGGCTCTAAATCCAGACTTCTTAGAAACTCGAAAACCAAGCCCCTCACATTTCACAGGGTGGTAGGTTAGAACATGGGATGGTGCTGCTGCCATGTTTTCAAAATTTTATTTCATTTGCCAAAACCTTAACATTTACAACCTTGGAAACCACCTTTTCACCGTTGGCTTGGAACGTCACCAACCCGCCCACTTGCACTTAACTCGTATTAAACCAGCGCGAAGCGGCAGGCATCTCGGAAAGGTCAGCCTTCAGCCCAACTGACCCTTTTTCTGTTTTGCAATTTTGCAAGAAGGGACCTGGGGCTTGACCAAGTCACAAACTGTCTGATTTGCGCTTTTCCCCACTAATTAAATTCAAACCATTAATCAGATGAGAGACTGTTTTCTTTTTGCCTTTGACCTCAAGTCGATTTGCTCTTCGCATCTGTCACCCTGGAAACTTTACCCTGTGGGACAGGGCTCGCTCCAGCTTTTGAAGTTGGCAGGGAAAAGATAAGGCCAAGGAGACCAACCAGATTCGCTTTATGCAAAGTAACTGTGAGGGGCTCCTGCAAAACCATCCACATAGACACATTACTCCCACAGCCAAAAAGACGGCATGTTATTGTTCTGGGGTCATTTGTTTTCATGTTATGTGCCCAAGGAGGTGTGTGATTTGTCTTTCAAAAGCTTGTTGCTCTGCAGTGGACACCCCACTCTTTCCTACCAGGATTGGTTTACTGGCTGTTCTGCCTGCAAAACAAAAAAGTCCTGGGCAGATTTCAGTAGCTATTTGTTACTCACTTAAAGATCAAGTTCTGCAAGGTAAACTGGGGATGACAACTGAAAAATAAACACTGACCATGTGCAGGGTGCCTCTATTTTGCTGAAAGGTGACCCTGGCCCAAGAGTTTCAGGCGAAGTGGAGGTTACACTGTGTCCCACCGAAAAGAGAAAAAAAAAAAATCTAGAACTAAAGTCGGCCTCTGGGATTTGAACCCAGGGACTGGGGAGAGTTCAGGGCACAAGCCACTGCTCTGTAATGAGCCCCGGTGTCTGGTTTCCAGAATGTCATGGTTATCAACCGCAGGGGCTTAGGTGGATTAACATCTGAACGCTGAGGCCGAGGCCGGTCCTGTTACTTGGGCTGCTTTGTTTGCTCATGTGAATTGTATCACACCCGCTGCACAGCAAGAAGTTGCTAGAGCTGAACCTAGTGGGACATGTTTCCATCCCAGGGCAGAGGTGACGGCTCTGGTGAGCTCTGCTCCGTATTCCAGGGCGATCGGACCCCACCATAGTTCTGCGTCTTTTAAATTCATGTGAGTTTCAAGTTTGAGCCTCTCTAGAGGGACATGCCGTTAGCTTATTAACCCAGGTAACTGATGATTTTCTCCTAACGAGAGCTTCACGCTGATAAACCTGGTCATTTTGAAAGTGGAGACATCCGTCGTCACAGCCCTTTCTTGAACAACGTGCTATCGGAGGTGCTGAAATGTGGTCCCTGACCTTACGGGGTCATCTCTAATGTACTCTTTTTTTTTTTTTTTGTGGTCCCACGTATCAAATGAACAGAAACAAGTTTGGGACATTTTGAGGGAGAGATGCTCGTTGGATAAGAAGATTTCATGGAAGCGCTCAGGCTTAAACGAACATCGATCTCAGTGGGAGCTTTATAAATACACAGGGGCTGAGACCCTGCCAGAGATTCGAATGGATCCACCATTCGTGCATCAGACCTGTGTCAGCTTCTTCGCCAGGTGAACTGGTGGCTGAGCTTTAGATCAATGCCACCAAAGAGCCCAGTGTCCAGACCATCAAGGCATCTGGTCAGTTCTTGTAAGTGAATGAATAAAGCTGCCTTGGAGACGGGACTAAGTACTGGAACTCCAAGGTCTAGGGTGTGTGGACCAGCCAAGTGGGGAACTGGAGACCATCTACACGGTCAAGTCATGGGCAGACTCCTCGCAAATCATAAAGAAAATCTCACCTCGTGGCTTCATCTCCACTTGCGCTTAGAGAGGGGCAAGAAGGGCCTCCTGGCACGAGGCACAGATTGGGCAAAGGTCTGGGGTGGGATGCTCCCTGGCCCAGCCAGAAGGCAGTGGGCAGACCTGTAGTTTGCCCAGCACCAAAGGCCACCCCTTTACGGGAGAAGAAGGTTTTGGTCAATGCATTCAGAGAAGTCACTGTCATTTCCTGTGACTTTAGTCCAGGAGCCTTCCACTGCTGCAGGAATATTTTGTTGGCCCTCGATGTTTTAAAAATGAGGACATCTCATGTGTAAATCCACACAGCCTGATGCTCTTGATAAACTCCGAAGATCTGGCCACAGCAGGCCAGTGTTCCCCTCTGGAAATGAGAGCCCGGAGCCCAGCTGTGGCGTCCACTTTGGGCAAGCCCTGCGCTCTCAGTTTGCCAAGTCCCCCCTCTTCCTTATTGCCTGCCCCCATCCGCCTCCCTAGGCCACACTACCTGCCTGGACCCCGTAGGCCATTGGATCTGCAGTGCTTCACACAGTTGGGGAAACTTGTCCTCTGTGACGTGTTCACAACTCATGTGGAGGAAAGTCATCCACAGTTGAAATTCCTTGCAGGGGGACTGGATCAGGTCACCGATGGAGGAAGCCGATAGCCAGTCACAGGTTAACGAGCCTTGCGCTCTAGAGAGGATACATAAATATACCCCAGAGGGGATCTGAACTTTCCCCCACCTATCTGATCCGGCTCTAATTGTTACCAATTGGTATTCCCTTACGCCTCTGCTTTCTTTGTAATAGAGACGGTCTCAGGTTCTCATTCCAAGTGACCCTTTATTCCAACTGCCCATCCATGGGGTCACTGACTTCCTGGGATGAGAATTTGGGGGGTTTTGGTGTTTGAAACATCCTATTTTCTTTCTTCCCTAACCCAGCTCCGTTTATTTTAAATCACCAGGCATCCCCGTACCCTTGAAAGCTGTTCTTACTGCATCTGTATCACTAAGCAAAGTCATAATTTTACCCAAATCTTGAGACAGGCTTTTTAGTTTATTTGTTTGTGCATTTGTAAGAAATGAGCCCTTACAGGAGGACATGTGTGGTGACTGGGTTCGGTCCTCGCTGGCCTTTTAACATGCGTCATGGATAATTGTCCGTAGAATTGCGAGCTGGTGATTGGTTTAAATCCCACACCGTGCCCTCTGACCTCTGACACTGTGAGCATGTGGTGGGCCAGGGTGAGTTCAGCACACCCCTCACCCCGGACTGCCCTGACGTCTGAGCTGGATTAAGCATCTGAAGCATGACTTCGTACAGAGAACACGGCCCTGGGTCCAGGCAGGTGCTGGACCCTGTGGTGTGTACCTGGCCCTAATTTGCCTAATCAGATAAGTTTGGCCACTTACACAATGAGCCACAGTGGAGAATGACAAGGAAGAGAGACACCTTCAGGGCTTCCCTGGCGGCACAGTGGTTAAGAATCCGCCTGCCAATGCAGGGGACACGGGTTCAAGCCCTGGTCCGGGGAGATCCCACGTGCTGCCGGAGCAACTAAGCCCATGCGCCACAACTATTGAGCCTGCGCTCTAGAGCCCGTGAGCCACAGCTACTGAGCCCGTGAGCCACAGCTACTGAGCCCGCATGCCACAACTACTGAAGCCCACGCGCCTAGAGCCCATCCGTGCTCCACGACAAGAGAAGCCACTGCAATGAGAAGCCCACGCACCGCAACGAAGAGTAGCCCCCGCTCGCCGCCACTAGAGAAAGCCCGTGCGCAGCAACAAAGACCCGACGCAGCCAAAAATAAATAAATAAATAAATTTAAAAAAATAATAAAGGAGGGACACCTTCTCCCCTTAGGTCTCCCCCCCGGGTCTCTCAGCCTAGGGACGTGTGCCGTGGCACCAGGAGGAGCAGAAGTGTGGGTGTCAGGGCTGGGGGTGGGCAGTGACAGCCGACGAGCACAGGGTCTTTTCAGGTGATGAAATTGCTTGGGTACTGGACCAAGGTGATGGGCACTCACAGTTGTGAATGTACTTAACGCCACTGAACTGTACACCTTTAAATGGTCAAAAGGCAAATTTGTTTTGTGTATTTTACCACAGCAACACAAACAGCAATGGGAAAGAAACAGAAGCTATTCAGTGAGAAGAAATTTTTTAAATGAAAAATGACCATTGATAACCTCAGAGAGAGAACAAGAGTGCGGCTCTCTCACCTTCCTCGTGGGGCATAATTATACATGCCTGTCTCACAAGCACACACACACGTACTCACAGCCCCCCATGCACACACACACCACCTCTGTAACCCCAGCCAACCAGCATCCTTGTCATGGCCGTGCGGACATCCCGGTGTGACCTCGGGCCCAGCCATTTCTTCTCCTGAAAAGAGAGACCAAGGCTCCCCCCAGGATTCAGTAAAAACACTCGCCCAGGTCCAGGGGTCCCGACGTTGGGGTCCTAAACTTTGTGCTGCATAAAGGGAAAGTGAGCCGTCATGTTGGAGCCGTCCCGGTTTTCCAAAGCCCTTTTAGGGAGCCCAGACGAGGTCACACCCAGGGAATTCTCAGAGCCTCCCTAGCCGCCTTCCTAGCATTAATTAGCTGGGTGTGTTGATTTCCCCCAAATGCTGAGGTTTCAGATCAGAACTGTGTCCAGGGCTGGGTCTGACCCAGCCACCCGCAGAGCAGAGCCATGCACAGGATACCTTTGAATGCCGGGGCAGGAATGCCACTGGGGAAGACCGGCTTGGGGTTCAGATGGAGGGAACATGGGATTTGCCGCACGCCTGCCGTCTCTGGTCTGGCACGGTGGAACCCAGTGAGATCCAAGCAAACCCTGTGTATTGTTTGCGGGGGCCCCATAACAAAGAACCACAGACTGGGTGTCTTAAAACAGCAGACTATTGTCTGGTTGTCGTGGAAGTCTGGAATCAAGGTGTCGGCAGGCCGTGCGCCCTCTGCAACCTGTAGGGGTCCTTCCTTGACCCTCTGTGCCTTTGTCTTCTCGTAAGGACCCCAGCCGTGTTCAGTTAGGGTCTGCCCTACTCCATCTTGACCTCATCTCTGATTACATCTGTGATGACGATTTCCAAGGAAGGTCACATTCTGAAGTGCCTGGCATCAGGACTTGAACGTATCTCCTCTGGGGGACACAATTCAGCCCATAACACCCAGCAGTCCCTCCACAGCCCAGCCCCTCTGGGAACCTCTTGGTGCCTCCTGAAATCCACAGTGACTGTTTGCTCCCGAGTGTCAGGACTCTCCACAGGGACCTCTCCAAAGCCCTGGCTTTCACGGTTTAAAGGAAGCCTAACATTGCGGCCATGGTTTTAATTAAAGGTTGATGGGCCATGTCATGACATCATCAATAAAACCAGCAAAATAAAAAGAAATAACTTAATAAGAGGCGTGGGAGGGCAGCCCAGGATTTGTCATGAAATTGCATTATGTAGCAATAAAACGCCATTTTAGAGAACACTGGCAGGATTGGGGCTGCCCAGCGCTGTCCTTTGTTTACTAAGAAGTTCCACTCCTGCTCATCGACTTGCCACGGCGTCTCCAGCACAGACAGTGCCCCCGAATGTGGAATCTGATTTGCTCCCAAGTTGGGTGAACTGAGCAGGTTCATTCCAAACCACTGGGTCTGAGTCAAGTTCTTTTCTGGAAATCGTGCACTGAAATTACCGGCACCCTCACGCAGTGGGGGCCGTGGTGTGACGATGTCTCTGTGTGTCACTGTGCCGCCTGCCTGGGCAACCAGCCTGAGACTCCAGAACAGAAGCCAGAGGGGATTCCAGCGTTTAGAATCAGGCTCAGCCTTAAAAATGGGGTTGGGGACGTCCCTGGCTGGATTCATCCATGGCTGTCATTTCCCTCAAGTTCACGGATAAACAGAAGTTTTGTAATATTTTTCAATTCCGCGTCCCTGTCTTCATGGTTTAGAAAATTTGCTTTCTTGGGAACTAGAAAGATTGGGGGAATTATGTGACCTTCTGGGAGTAGCCATTTAGGAGGAACACTGATTAGCGGGGACAAGTGTGGATACCACGGGGAGGCAGGTGAACGCGGGGCTGCCCTTCCCTGCGGGCTGTGCCCTGTTGTGTGTTTCACCAAAGCACCAGGCCAAGGGGGCTGGAGCCAGCTTGGGTCCGGCTGGCCATGCCATGAACCGCGGGGACTGCTTCTAGCAGAGCGGTGACTTTTTGCCATTTTCCCACCTAGAGGGGGTGCCCCTACGTAATTCGCACAAAGATGCCTTATAGGCGAGCATCGCCCTGGTCAAAAGAATTTGACCATCAAATACAAAAGGAGGGTGGACACACCACTTTCCAGTTGAACTCATGCACTCGTTCATTCCACAGTGTTTTTCTGAGCATCTGTTACGCACTGGGAAGTCTGCTATCTGAGGGAAGGAGGGCAGGAAGGAGCAGGGCCCTTCTGGATCTCAGAGGACACAATTTGAACCAATGGGTAGACGTTACATGGAGGCTGATCGCAGATGGAAAACACACACACACCAGGATGCCTCTTGGAGAAGTAGTTTAGAATCATCTGGAAAGTGGAAGCTGTGTACATTTCATTCCGGGTGTATCCCCTGGAGAAACCCGGATCCAGGTGCACAAGACAGTCCATGGCAGCATGATCATCAGGTGCCCCAGCTGGAAACAACACAAATATGTAAGAACAATCACACCAGTGGGTGACGGTGGTGCCATCTTATAAGAATGACGGTGAATGACTGCAGATGAACTCGTGAACACGGTGGCAAGCAAAGGAAGCAAGTCACCAATACACAGCCACTAAGATGGTGCTTCGTAGAGTTCAAACGCAGCAGGGCTCCCTTACACGTTCACGGCTGGACACGCATGCACTACATGCGGAGAAGGGCAGGGACGGCGCTCGTGGAGGCTGGGGCCGTGGGCAGCTCTGGAGCAAGGAGCTGCCCCAAGGAATGAGTGGGGAAATGCAGACTGAGCCCTCACCAGCTGGGAGCCTCTAGCAATTGCAGACGCAGGACAGACACGGGGGCCGGTGATGTGGCAGGAACGTCTGAGGCTGCCCTCTTGGCTCTTCACACAAGGGAGGGCCTCTGGCCAGCCTGGTCAGGGGCAGGCAGAGCCGTGACTCAGAGCATCCTTCTCCTCTGCTTGGCCTGGAAAGGGAAAATGTGAGGCCATTTCTGGGGAATCTGCTGCTTCCAGACCTAGGCTGCATCATCCCCGCCACCAGAAGGAAGGAGGTGAGGCAGGGGCCACGGCAGGTGGGAGGACCTGATGTCCCATTTGGGGCGAAGGGGCTTGGAGAGGTGGCAGGGCTGTGGCGGACACACCCCTTCTCCAGGGGTAAACCACGCTGCTCCCTTTGGGTCCTGACATCCCAGGTGAACCTGCTCTCTGGACCAACTCATGAGATCTTGCACTGGATGAGCCCCTCCTCCCCCGGAAGTCTTTCCTGGTGTGTCAGAGGAGGTGGATTTGCCCCTGTAGGCCGAGCCTCCTGCTCCTAAGATACCCATCTTGTCAGAGACCCCAACCAGGCCCGCGACCACGGTGCTCAGGCGCAGGTGGTACACTAAACAGACGGCACCCTGAGCCCTTGGAGCCCCCACTGTCGTTAGCTGTCAGCGTTGTGTTAACCCCAGAATACCTTCTCTCGCTGACCCTTCATCCCACCTAAATCCACTCTTATTTTGGTCATTGAGGTCTTGAAGCATCCAATTAGAAATAAACAGCTCCACGGTGGAGTCACGGCCACCATCTCTCCAACGTAATTCAAAATAAAGGCTGATATTTACCCAAAGCCCACAGCATGCCAGGCCCTCTGCAGTGTGCTTTATGTACACCAGCTGACTTGATCCTTAAAAACCCCTATGATATTGGCACTGCTGTATCCCCCATGTAAAGGATGAGGAAACCGAGGCACCGGGCAGTCAGGGAATCTGCTCTTGGACACAGCTGGGGTTGGAACCCAGGTCTTCTGGCTCCAGAGTCTGAGCTTTGAGCCATTACACTGTCATCCTGGTTTGGCTTAATGGGTCCAGTGTGGTAGCCATGGTAGCTACTAGCCATGTATGGCCATTTAAATGTACATACATTAAAATCAAACCAATGAAAATTCAGTTCCTCGGTTGCACTAGCTAGTTTAGGCCCAGGGGCCGGGGTGTCGTCTCTGAGGTGGTGACATTGGAGTGGTGGCTGGATGGTGGAAACGAGCCGCTTTTGTGAATCGCCACGGGAAGAGTGAGTGCGTGACTGATCGGCATATTCCGAAAACCCCAGCTGGAAAGGTTCTAGTGGTGGAGAAGCAGAAAAAAGGGCCCTGAGGCCAGGGCAGGGCTGCTTTAGGGTCAGGCCGTGGAGATGGACAGGACCAAACCCCAGAGGGCATGTGGGCTGTGGTGAGGAAATTCCCATCTACTCCACGTGCAAAGCTTGTTGCATTAATGCCTCCAGTCATGGATTCGTGGGAGACATTGGAAGCGTTAATGCTTTTCCGGGTTCCCAGTCCAAACGGAATCACTTGTACTTGGTTTAGATGAACACGCAATAAAAAAATGCTGCAGAAAAGATGCTCCCCGCCCTTCCTGGTGGGTTCTCTCTTGAAGGGAGTGAACTGCATTCGCCGTTTCCACACCCTACCTGAACTTGGCCTTTTCTCCCAGCTGCTTCTCCTCTGGATGCACGGAGGTCCATCAGGTCTGGGTCCGAGGAAACTGGACTCAGTTTCCAAAGCAAAGAGAGACACAGAGACGACAGCAGAGATGTCTGTCTCAACACAGGCAGGAGCTGCCCGGGGGTCGGGTGAGATGCAGATGGCTGGGTGGACGTGAGGTGGGCTGACTGCACCCTGTACGTTGAGGGCATTTGCTTTCCCGTGCAGGGACCCCCTCTGGAAGGACCCTCGAGGGAGTGATGGCTGCATGCGTCTCCTCCAGGGGAGGCTGGGTGGCCAGAGACAGTGGTGGCAGGGGAGTCGTTTTTCACTGAAAACCCTTTTGTACCTTGTAAATTTTGTTCCGGGTGCATGTGTTAGCCATTCAGAACACGTGCAAATACACAACAATTTGTGTGTGTTAATCTTGTATCTGCTACCTTGCTAAATTCATTTATCAGTTCCGGTAGCTTTTGTGTGGAGTCTTTAGGGTTTTCTATAAATAGTATCATGTCATCTGCATATAATGACACGTTCACCTCTTCCCTTCCAATTTGGATACCTTCTATTTCTTTTTCTTGTCCGATTGCTGTAGCAAGGACTTCCAATACTCTGTTGAATAGAAGAGGTGAGAGTGGGCATCCTTGGCTTGTCCCAGATTTTAGCAGGAAAGCCTTCAGCTTTTCACCATTGAGTATTATGTTGGCTGTGAGTTTGTCATAAATAGCTTTTATTATATTGAGATATCGTCCCTCTATACCCACTTTGGTAAGAGTTTTTATCATGATTGGATGTTGAATTTTGTCAAATGCTTTTTCTGCATCTGTTGAGATGATCATGTGTTTTTTGTCTTTTGTTTATGTGGCGCATCACATTGATTTGCGTATGTTGAACCATCCTTGTGAACTTGGGATGAATCCCACTTGGTCATAGTGTATGAGCTTTTTCATGTGTTTGCTAATATTTTGTTGAGAATTTTTGCATCTATGTTCATCAAAGATATTGGCTTGTAATTTTCTTTTTTGGTGGTATCTTTGTCTGGTTTTGGTATCGGGGGTAGACAACAAAATAGTTTTAAGTAGAAACCGATGACTATCTCTCATGAGGTCCTACTCTATGGGAACATGGTATTTCACAAGGATTCATTGTCTCATGGTGAGATCATATAATCATATAGAACCTTGGGTCTAAAGAGGAATGTTAAAGATCTGGCCCAACCCCCATGTCACAGACAGATAGACGGATCCAGAGAAGTTGGAGGTGCTCCTGAGGCCACACAGCTGGTTTGGGGCACAAATGGGATTAACATCCAGGCCTTTTGTCACCAGCCTCTGTTCCTGGAAGATGCTCTAATAGGCCAGATGCTCTCCCTGGAACTTTCCATTTCTAAGTTTCTAGAATCCTGTAATGAAAAAAGAAAACACAGCCCCTGTAATGGCTTCCACGTTTTCAGACAGAAAAATGGAGATTTATAATCTGACTAGGGTCTGTGGGCGAATTCTACATGCAAGAATCTGGCGGACAGTGTTCTCTGATGGATGAGGCGGTGGTGTTTGGGGCCATGTGGATGGTTTACGGCAAGACTGTGGGATTGGGAGATTTTTTGGCAAGTCCCAAACATAGGCATATACGGAGGATTTTATGCAAAATAGCTGACTAGCATCTAATGCTGTAATTAATGGAATGAATACAAAATGCTTTTGTAATTTGTTATTACTGAGCCTTGCTTATGTAGCAGTTACCTTGTGTCAAGAACCGTTCTGAGCACTTCACAAAAATTAAGCTGTGCAATATGAGCACTGTATCATGGTAATTTCAAGGGTGAATTTTGGAGTCATGTAGACATGGATTTAAATACTGGTTCTGCTATTTTTATTAATTATGTGACCGAAGTCAAGTTACTTGACCTCTCTGAGCCTCTGCTTTATTCGTCCGTAAAATGGGGATGTTACCAACTGTCTCACAGACTTGCAAGAAATGAGGCAAGCTCTTAGTTTGAACTGTATAAAGTGTTGACTTTCGACCTGTTTTGATTTACAAAACTGGCAGTTTCATATGGTTCAAATATATAAAGAGCTTAGCCGAACGCCAGCACTTGGAAAGCACTGAATAAATAATAGCTTTTTTTTTTTTTCAACTTTAGCTTGAGAGGAGCTAAAATACAAGAACCCTTTCTGCCTAGAAGACTCTGCATTGCTATATGCATTTTCCTTAAGTGCTTTGACGGACCCTTTTGTCCCAAATTATTCTTCAATAGGACTCACTAAAATAACTGAAAGGCTTTCACTGAGATCCAGCCTTTGAAAGAAAGAAAATTTTGATGGTGATTTTTGAGTTTCCATAAGCTCTCGTTTCCAATGGCTTCAGCTCCGGTTGAATAAGGCTGCTCAGAGCAGGCGGCTCGTGGGCAGTTTAGGTCATGAATCAGGAACGAAGAGCCCCCAAGGCAGGCTCCTGGTGATGCAAATTCCTCAACCCCGTGTCGCCCTTGCAAGGTGGGGGGTCCCATCACAGCCCTTTGACAAATGCACAGCTCCTGGGCCAGGGAACCACAGGAGGTGAGATTCACATGGGCTAATTATATCAGAAGATAGATACCCTCCCCAGAGGGAGACCCTTTCTAGTCCCTTTCCTGCCAAAAACACCATAGCAACCAACATGGAAATGCCATTCTGTCCCTCAGATGTCAGCGCCTTTCTCTGGGAGGGAGAGCAGATGTGTGTGCAGATTGCGACCTCCTACCCGAATGGAGAGGTGGCCCACATGCCCAGGTCACACTGCTCACTTCAAGGGAAAAGTGTCAAAGAGCATTGACATTTGGGGGCTCAGGAGGAAACCAAAATTATGGCTTCAGGAGCTCAATGACCACTGGCCAGGAGTGAAATCAGAAGCCTTCCATTCCCGCAGAAAAGAGCCATGGCCCTGCCGTGCCGTGAATTCTCAGCACCATTTTCAACACCAGCTATGTTTTTACATGTGTTTAGAGTAGCGTCACGGGTCTAAATCATCATCACTAAGTTGTGTAATTACCCACTCAGTGCGTCACCCATGTCGAGGATGGTATGAAGAACGTTTAATGGGTAGAATTCCTAGGGGTTTATATTTGAGAGTCCCGTCTGCCAGCGCAGTCACCCTGGGTGATTGCATTGCTTTCTGATGCAGTAATGGCCGAACACTGGTGTAGTGACCTGGTCAACACACATCACGCCAATCACGGAGAAGCCTGAAATGTCTGTGCACTCAGCTGCCGCCGCCCACGTCCCCACCAGCCACTTGCTGACTCCAGTGTGACAGATCCTCAACCAACAGGGTGCCCCACCATGTAGCAATCCTTACCTGCTTTATAAATAAGCATTTTAATTGTGAAAGAAAGTTACCAGGAAAACAGCTGCTTGATTACATCATAAAGATAGAGCATAAAACACACATTCAACCACTGATGACGCAAAACATTTCATTTTTACCCTGTGGAAATCAGAATACCCTATACAATACTCTCCACGTGTAAATGATCAGTATAACTTTAGACAAGTTTGAAAAGGAGCCTGGTTCAAAGCTCCTTGAAGATCTGATTTGAAGGCTGTGCTGGGAAAATACAAGATGAGTCTGGAGCATCTTGTAGTGCCAGAAATTAAGAAAGTGTGTGTTTTTGAAAAAAAGATGGGCAGTGTCAAGAGGACACAGAAGTCAATAATCCAAAAGATCTTCCAGTGGCCAAAATGGAACAATTTGAACAATAAAATAAATAATGAGAGTATTGGGTTATTACCCAAACAATAAAATAAATGTCCATGAGCCCATCCTGATATAAATAGATGATTGAATAAATAAATAAATGGAAGAGAAGGGACAAATCCTTCCTACAAAAGAATTCCAAATAATAAATGTACAAGGAATGAGGGAAATAAGAAATCACCATTAGGAAGAGCTGCTGTGGCAAGATCCACTGATGATGCTAAAGTTAGTAGGTGGAACTTTAAAAGAAGCAGAATAGCTGCAGAGCCTCGAAGTGTCTCCCCTAAAAGATTTATTGATTGCTGTTAACGGTTGTAGCCGTATGTCCACAGATTATCTGATACTCTGCCCTCCAAGACGTACAGCTTAAATATGGACTGGACTTGGTGACTCTCTCCTAACCAAATAGAGTATGGGAGGGGAGAACAGGGAACTTTCAGTGGAGGAAGCTTGCAGGCATCACCCAAAGTGATCAAGTGATCATCACCCATGATAAGCCATTCAGACAGCATGCACCTCCTGATAGGTGGGATGAGAAGGACACATCCATTCTGTGATATTCTTCCCCCAAATCCATATCCTCAAGTCTAATCATGAGCAAACAGTAGACAAACCCAATTTAAGGGACATTCTGCAAAAGATCTGACCAGGACTCTTCAGAGCATTATGGTCACAAAAAAGAAGGGAGGTCTGGGAAACTGTCACAGACGGGGAAGCCTAAGGAGACATGACAACTAGATGTGACGAGGTCCCCTGGATGGGATCCTGGAGCAGGAAGAGGGCCTTCATGGGAAACAGGGATCCCAGTGAGGTCGTGTCTTAGTACTGTAGCTGTGTTGGTTTCTCCATCTTGATCAAGGTCCACGGGTCGGGTGCGAAGTTACCTTTAGTGGGTGGACTGTATTCAGAAACTCTCTTTACTAATCTTGCAACTCTGAAAACCTAAAATTATTTCCAAATGGAAGGTTTTAAAAATATACGTTGTTGGGCTTCCTTGGTGGTGCAGTGGTTGAGAATCTGCCTGCCAATGCAAGGGACACGGGTTCGAGCCCTGGTCTGGGAAGATCCCACATGCCGCGGAGCAACTAGGCCCGTGAGCCACAACTTCTGAGCCTGCTCGTCTGGAGCCTGTGCTCCGCAACAAGAGAGGCCGCGACAGTGAGAGGCCCGCGCACCGCGATGAAGGGTGGCCCCTGCTCGCCGCAACTAGAGAAAGCCCTTGCACAGAAACGAAGACCCAACACAGCCAAATAAATAAATAAATAAAATAAATTTATTAAAAAAAATATATATATACGTTGTTCACAAGTTTTCTTCCCCTGCATTGACTATCACTATTCTGTGATAAGATCAATTACTTTTAATAAAAGAGGAGAAAAATGAGCTGGCACCCTCATACGCTCCCCGGGGTCGACGGGGTGGGTACCACCTGGAACAACCAGTTTGGAAAACAGTTTGGGAAGAGCTGCTGAACCTAATATGAGCCACCCTAGGACGCAATAATCCTGCCCCTACGTATGTGCTCAACAAAACTGCGTGTGTGTGTGTGGGTGGGGGGGTGTACCAAAAGACATGCGCAGAAATGTCCATAGCAGATTCATTCATAATGGCCCCAAACTGGAAGCAGCGCAAATGTCCATCAACACAAGGATGGAAAATATGTTGTGAAATATTCGCACACTGGAATAGTGTCCAGCAGAGGGTCTCAGAGTGGGGTGCACAGACCCTGGGAGTCCCCGAGACTCTCTCAGGGGATCTGAGAGAGCATTTTCATAACATCACCAAGATCCATTTGCTTTCATACTCCCATCGCGAGAGCATCTGGAGGAGAATTCCAGAAGAACTCCTGAGTGATGTGACATCGCAGCAGACAGGATGAAGGGGCAGATGTGAGAGCCCAGCTCTCCTCTGTTGAGTGAGACACAAAGAGATTTGTAAAAAGGCAAAACAAGGCCACTCCACTCACTGCATGTTTTGAAAATGTAGTCATTTTTATTAAAACATGTTATTTATAATAACATGTAGTGTGTTTATTACTTTTCCAAATAAGCTAATAAATATGTTTCTAAATTTCTCCATTTTGTTAAATTTCAGTATACATTCATAGACATAAAGAAAGTGAAAGTGTGCTGAGACCAGAGGCTTTGAGAAGTGCTGCCGTTTCACAGTGAGAAAGTCTGGGCTGCGCGCTGCGGGCCGGACGGGCGTCACAGCCCTAACGCTAAGTGAGAGGAACGGTCGGAGCCCTGTCAAAGGCTCAGAAACAGCCAGAACCTCTCCTGCGAGAGCGACCAGAACAGGGGGCTCCTCTGTGGGGGGAACCACCTGGGTGGGGACACAGGACAGCCTTGAGGGCTGGTGGGCGTCTGGCTCTCAAGCTGGGTCATGGTTACGCAGGCACGTCTGCTTTGCAAAGTTTATCAAACTTCAGATTTGTGCCATTTACCCTACGTCTGTTTCTGTTATCCTTCACTCAAAAATCCCCCCCCAAAAAAAAAATCCCCCCAAAGAGGGACACTCTTGTCTTACCAGTTGAAATAACTGCACTGCTGGACACTCAGCCCCACGGCCAAGCTTTGGGACCAGCTGGCCCTGAGTTCACTGACCAACCTAAGTCACTGCTCAGGCCCCTGGGCTGGTGATCGGGGTCGGGGTGGGGAACCACGGGAGTGAAATCACGCCCCCCACCCCCCTGCCACCTCGCTCCTTCCTCCTCTGCATGAGCAGCTGGCCCGTGAATGTCTCTTGACCGTGAGGTCCCTTAACCCACCACAGGGAAGGAGTTTGCTGCCCCACACCTCCCCCCATATCAAGCCCGCCCTTGGCGTCAGTGGCCAGGAATGTTCAGTTACTGCCCCAGAAAACCGTGCCGGCTCCAAGACCCACCTCTAAACTGCATGGGATACATTGGCCTGGGCCCCTGATGGCCCAAGCCCCTCACTTATCATTGTTACTCATGAGTTCAGGAAACGTGCTGCTGGATCTTTCCTCTCCCGACAAAAATGCCCCAAACCTCCGTGGGCCTCCCTGCCCGCCCCCGGGATGAATTACACCAGCTCATAAGCACACGACTGTCACTCCCCCTTCTCCTCACAGCTGGGGCCATATTTCAAATAGCAATTAATTGACGACAAATAGTAATTAATGGGCCACATTCCTCCTTCGGTGAAGTACACAATTCCGTGCTCCTCGCACTGGGGATGGGCCACACTCTTGTTTTCTTTTAATCTGATTTGAAAGAGGAGCGCTCCCTGGGCGGCAGGGACAGAGCCGGGTCCCCTGTGAGTTCATCGGTGTGGCATGCGCGGCCTCACTGTGCTCAGATATGAAAAGTCAACCATCACAGCCCTGCAGGGGCCTCGGGGGCGTGGGTGAGGAGCCTAATGAGCCGTGGTCCCAATTTATTAAAAATCATAAATATTCTCCTTGGAGGCAGGGGGCAGTCAGAGAAGGCAGGAGGCAGCTTCTGGCTGATGTGTGTATGTGTGTACATGTGTGTGTAAGTGTGTGCGTGTACATGTGTGCACGTGTGGGGGGGGACTGATTTCCTTTTTTTTTTTGAATTTTTGAATTTTATTTTATTTATTTTTTTATACAGCAGGTTCTTATTAGTTATCCATTTTATACATATTAGTGTATACATGTCAATCCCAACCCCCAACCTCTGTGGGACTGATTTTCAACGAGTGTGACCGAGCAGGCAAACCTCTCTTGGAAGCAGGGTTTTGGATGTGGTCCATGTTTAAGTGCATGTCCCAGCATGTCCCTTGAGAAGGCCTCTCACCTTGCTTATGACAAGAGTGTCATAAAGTAACTGTACATCCTCATTATTCACTTGGCCCGATATTTGCTAGGTTCCTACTGGGTTCTCCACCCTGTGCTCAACGCAGGAAATAAAAATGGGTCAGACACGGCCCTTTCCATCAAGGGGTTCACAGTCTCCCTGGGGAGAATGACAGGGACATTTGACATGTGGGGACATAATGATTACATAATACTAGTAATAACAACCAGCATATTAGGGTCACAGAAGAGCATTGCAATAACCGTAAACATCTGTGATATAGTAATGCATGCATTTCTTGACAAAAATACCTTCAATAACAAGATGTCGACTGTAATTTCGAATGAAGATAGACAAAGTTTCAAGGTATCCACAACAACGGAAATGTGATATGAAAATATCTGATTTCTGCAGGGGAGACGTTTCCTTGGTGCCGCTATGCTGCCATCGTTTGCTGCCCGCATTCACATCGGAGGCAAAATCTATGATTCAGCGAGAGGTTAGTGCAAATAGCGGCAGAATGATTTTCCCATCCTGGTTTGTGGACCTCCTGGGTTCCACGTGGTCCAAGGGTGCAGGTCATGAACCCCTGCTGCAGGAGGTGAGAGCTGCAGTGCGGGAGAGGCCTGGGTCCCTGAGTTGCACTTTGGAGGGGAGAGCTGCCCGCTGGCCTAAGGAGTGACGTTCAGCTGGACTCCCTGTCTTTGCTTCTGAGTCCCAAGCAGCAAGCGGAATGGGGGGAAAGCAGCTCTGAAAATCTTAACTGGACATAACCAGTTCCCAGATTTACATTCAACCCTGTAGCTAGTGTTCTAGTGCCTCACTGCATTCCAAGCGGGTCTGTGTGTCACATACTCTGTCTCAAGGGAGGAATAAAGGCATCGTCTTAAGATTTGCCAAGGCCTGCAATTACTTGAAAAAGCCCCAAACAGTCCAGGCTAAAGAGCCTTTTTTCTGTGAGCAGTCTGGAAATCTGACTTTTGACGGTCTAGTTGAAATTGCTTTGAATACAATAGGGATGGAAGGAAGGGAGAGCTAAGAATTTTCAACGGAGCGCCTTTATGTGTTAAATGCTGTATGAGATGCTTTTCACTATCACTATCTCACTGTACACTACCTCATTTAGCTGGAAGGCTCTGGCACTGCCTCACCGCAGAAAAGCATTTCAACGGATTAGGGTGCAAGTAGCACATATCCAAAATAGTTTAAGCATTAATTTGAATTTATGGACCCATATAACTGGAGAATCCAGAGATCAGGCGAGCTTCAGGCTCAGTTTGTTCCAGCAGTTGACAGTGCCACCAGACTTGTGCTTCTTTCTCGAGGGCAGCTTCGCCGACAGAATGACTTCCCTCAAGGTGGTCAGGTGGTTGCCAACTGCACCAGATTCCATGCTTCCTTCTTCACCTACAGGAGAAAAGACAGGGTGTCTTCCCCACCTCACCCAACCCAAGTCCCGAGATTTGCTCTGATTGGATGGGTTTATGTTGCAGCCCCATTCTTGAATCCATAACAGCGTCAAAGCAGGTGAAGTATGTGATTGTTCCAAACGACCTGGGGCCTGAACAAACCACATGACTAGGAGGTTCAGGTTCCTTGCAGGAAGGGAGGAAGGGGGATCACAGATTCTGAGAAGCGGTGAATTACAGCCACTGCAAACAAAACAAAACAAAACAAAAAACCCAACAACAGCTAACAATAACAGCAAACTTCTGATTATCAAACTGAGTGAGTCTAGTACCATGCTGCGTAACCATCTCATTCTGTGTGTGCCTTGCAGGCTTTATCTCACAAACTGGGGCCCAAGAGGTGCAGTGCTCTAAGTGTCTGTGTCTCATCGGCGCCAGGTCTCCTGGGGAACCAGGTCCAGAGTCCAGACACCTCCCTGGAGGCCCCGCCCATTCTCAGCCTTGGTTTCCCCATCTGTAAAATGAGTTGGGCTGACTTTATCACCCCTAAGGGCCTTCACCGTTCTGAGGTTCTAGGCTGCTTGAATCTCACCCTTCTTGGGAGTTGAACCCTCGGAGCTCACCCTCTGTGTTGCCTTTAGCATCCACGACCCCTGGGTCTTGGGCTCCCTGCCAATGACGTAAGGAGGTCAGAGGTCGGAGCAGTGGCTCTGTGAGTGGCTGTGCTCAGGACACACACGGCATATTTCAGGCATGCCTTCTTGGAGGGTGGGGAGATATCTGCACCCCTTCCCAAGGGTGAGGTGGGGAAGAGACTCCGCATCTCAAGGGAAAAGTTCCTAGTCTGTCGGCCTAGACACGGGGAGGGAAGCCCAGGAGCGAAGCTAGCCTCACCTGCAGCCTCTCTGCACGTGGCAAGGGCTGCATTTTAAATGTGCTTTTTCAGAAGAGCATCAGGTGAAATGGTCACCCAACCAGGGGGAGACCCGGAATAGCCAACTGCAGGCTGCTTTTTCCTTGAGAGCATCTGGGGCTTTCAGCTTTGCTGAGACACTGTGTCCCACAGTAACTGGGTGCATCCAACCAAACTGACGGATGAAACAGAAAAACTCCTCAAAGCCAGGGAACTTTGATTTCACGGCATTATAACCACTGAGGACCAGGACAGACATTGGCTTAAGTGGACATTTTCATGGGTCAGTTACAGAAGAACTAGAACACTGATCATGTCAACTCAATCGTCACCAAAGTAGCTTTTTTCATTATTTAAAATTTTTATTGGTCTATAACATTATATAAGTTTCATGTGTGCAGTATTCCATTTGTACTTCTGTCCACACTCAGCATGCTCGCCACCAGAAGTCTAGTTTCCTTCCGTCCCATACTGTTGACCCCCACCACCCGTTTTGCCCTCCCAGCATTATGCACAATACCTGAGATACAGAAACAACCTAAGTGTCCATCGACAGAGGAATGGATAAAGAAGATGTGGTACATATGTACAATGGAATATTACTCAGCCGTAAAAACGATGAAATCTTGCCATTTGCAACAACATGGATGGACCAAAATATCTTTTTAAAAATGGATTCTAGGGACTTCCCTGGTGGCACAGTGGTTAAGAATCCGCCTGCCAGTGCAGGGGACACGGGTTCAAGCCCTGGTCCGGGAAGATCCCACGTGCCTTGGAGCAACTAAGCCCGTGTGCCACAACTGCTGAGCCTGCACTCTAAAGCCCGGGAGCCACAACTACTGAGCCCACGTGCCACAACTGCTGAAGCCTGTGCGCCTAGAGCCCGTACTCCACAACATGGGAAGCCACCGCAATGAGAAGCCTGCGCACCGCCACGAAGAGTAGCCCCCGCTCACCGCAACTAGAGAAAGCCTGTGCGCAGCAATGAAGACACAACGCAGCCAAAAAATAAAAATAAAAATAAAATGGATTCTGTAGTCAAATGCTCACTCACTGACCACCTGGCAGTTTGTCCAGACATGTATGTAACGTGGTTGTCGACCATGAGAGCAGAGTCCGTGGTGTGCTGACTAGTGTTAACAGCCAGCTCTCTGGGCGGAAGCAGTGCTTGCTCATGGCCGTGGTGTAACTACTCTGTCTATGGCTGATTTCAAGCTACCTATGGGACCTCACTGGGAACACATAGTCATCAGGTCTGGAGAGCCCATGCTGGCTGACTCCAGCACACCACTGCCTGGAAGGAGTGTACCATTTTTCATGCAAACTAGGATGCTTTGGAGGGTACAAAGGGAGCGCAGTTGATGACTACACTGGACAACGGGCATAAACCAGGACACTCCCAGGCAAAGTGGGGCGCCTGGTCCCCCTCATTAGAGATCAGAGAGACCTGACATCCTCCCAGCTCTCCCATTTTTCAGATGAGGGAAATGAGACTCGAAAGGCAGGATAACTTGCCCAAGATACGGAATATGTTACCTAATATCCCAACGGTTATACCTTCATCAAGAGCACCTCAAATGGCAAAAATGAAGAAAAATAATACCAGCTGGCTGCACTGGGAGAAAAGCCATAGTGTCTGCTGGATGCAACAGGAGACCAAGGGGGTCCACTCAGAGTCTTGCTTAATTGTCTTCGGGGAGAATGTGCACTGGCTACACCTAGTGATCCACGAAATTGCTCTTACCCTGAATACTCGCCCATCACCTGCCCTCTGAAGGTGGGCGCGCATCGAAAGCCATACATTTAGACACGCGCACAGCCTGCCCTGTGATGTGGGGCCAGGGGGACAGCGGCCTGCGGGGAGGAACCTGGGTCCAGCCTCGTCTCTGCCTTGACTGCCTGGGGTCTGCAGGCTCCTTGCTTCTCCTCTCCTCTGCATTTCAGACTCCTTACTTAGAATAAGAACATTAGCTTAAAAGATGTATTTTGTTTTGCCCAGAGGATGATTTTTTTTTTTTTGAAGAAATGCACTTAGGACTTGTGCCCACCAATCCTGAAACTTCCCCACTCCCCGGCGCTCCCGATCCTCTGATGGCTTGTTGCGCTTGATTTAAATTCCACGACCGGCACATTTCCTAAACCTGGGCTGCCAGATTTAGCAAATTTAGTGTAAGTTTGTCCCATGTCGTATTTAGGACATATTTATACTTTAACAAGTACTCTTTTTTTTAGTCTGAAATTCAAATTTCACTGGGCATCTTGCATCTTATCTGGAAATTTTACAGAGGCGTTTGAGCTTCACACACCTAGACTAGAGTCTCTAAGGCATATTCCAGCTCTAAACGTTCATAAATATCCACTAATTCATTCAACAAGCATTTACTGGTTACCTATGGCATGTGCATGTTTGCCCTCTGGAAAATACAGTTGAGTCCTTATCTAAGCCCAGAAACTACGTAGTTCAGTCTCAAAAATCCATTGCAATCCAAATACACAGTATACCAATCAAAAGTAATTTCAGAATAACTCCAATCCTTTACTTACTTTTCTTTAAAACCACAAAGGGACTTGGACCCACCATCCCTAACAGCATACGTAGAAGGACCCTCCTTGTCTTCCTTTGCCTGTGCGCCCAGATGCTGCATCAGAGCTGTTCACACTCAAAGTCCTTCCCAAACTCCACTCTGAGCCCTGAGCCACTTTCCTCTCCCCCCAGCCCCGCATTCCATTATTATGCTATAGACCTAGCTGCTTATTCGCTGAAGACTTTCCTTTGGGAAGAGAAAGGCAGCGTTGGCGATTTTAGAATATTCTGCACTGGCCCCAAGGGACAGAGGAAACCCATGAACACACCTGTGTTTGGAACTTGTGTCCTGTTATCTGAGCATTTGGAAACCGTGTTCCCGCCCTCAAGAGAACTTATCAGCTACACAGGGCACAAGATATACCCAGTAAAATAAGTTGAAAATATAGTTGCAGGGCAGCAGCATTTCAACACTGGGAAATAAATACGAAAGGAAGAAAACCAGAGGAAGAAGTCAAGGTAGGCTAGAGGAAGGCAGACGATTTTCTTGAGTGATCTGTAGCAGACGCCATCGGGGCCCTGCCTAACCTCTTCCAGCTCTCGGCAGCCCCATCTCATTGGTGGAGGGCTGTCCGAGGTCCCCAGAGTCTTTTCTGCCTACACACACGTGTGGCGGGACAGAGTTCCAGGGAATTAACCACCCTCCCCCGCCACAGGAGTAGCCCCCAGTCAGTGACTGATGAGGGTTGGCATGTAAATACCCCAGTTCCCTCTCCTTGGGTGCGATAATTCTGAGGTCTGTGCTCTACATCATTTCCCAGATTAACGTGCTTGATAATGACACTCCCAGCCCCTCCCCAGTTGACTCTGTCCCTTCTCTGGGTCACTTCTCCACCTGCCCACTCCCCTGCTGGTGTTCCCTAGGATCACCACCCAAATAAGCAACTCACGTTAGAATCCTTGTCCTGGGGCAGCTTCTGGGGATCTCAAACAAGACGGACACGAATAGCCCAAAGGACTGGCCAAACTCACCTCTGAGGTCAGAAGGAGACACCAGCCCAGGAAGGGAAAGGTCCCCGAGGTTTGCCTAAAGAACATATTTCCTGCAGGTAGAGCCCTGCCGTTGACCCCTTTCCTCTCAAGAGCTCAGCAACCCGGCTAGTATAGGCGCATCCTCTCCATCCCACTCACACGTGGAGCAAAGGAGCTCAGAAAGACTTGGGACATCTTCTCACGGATTTCTCTTCCTGGTTTTGCCTTCTCCCACCTCTGGCTCTTTCTGTTCTACACAAGAGAAGCTGGGATCACAGCTATGCTTACTGATGGGTACTCTCTGAATAAGGATGATAACACCGATAATAGCGACATATCCTTAAAGAGGGCTTACTCTGTGCCCCGCACTGGGTGAAGCACTTTACATGCATCGCCCTCCCTCCCCCCCCAGCCCCCGGCGTTTCATCTTCACAGCCATGTGATGTGGTACTTTTAATATCCCCGCTTTACATATGAAGAGTGTAAACCTCTGAGGCTCAGAGACAGTAACTGACTTTCCAAGGACACACAGCAGGGCTGGGAGGAGCAGCCTGTCTCCAGAGCTCACCCTCTTGAGATGCCAAGACCCGACGGACCATGACCACGGGGGCAGTAAGGGGCCCAGAGCCCAACAGAGGCAGCCAGAGAGAGTCCCCTCTACCTAGCCTTTCCTGGGCATGCCCTTGGGTGCCCTTGACCGAAGGCCAGATGTTAGCCTCCAAACTCTTCATCTGATGGGTGCCTTGACCCTAAGTTACTCAGAGGTTCCAGACGGGGAAACAACACAGCCTCACTGGCGTGGAAACACATGCTGAGGGATTTCTTTCAAGTTTCCCATTACTTCCTAGTTTATCCTGGATGGAAAACCCATGAATGAGGAAGGTGGTGTGCTTCAGCCCCCAGTGCCTGACAAAATCTATCGGGCAGAATCGGCAGTGGGAATTAGAGAACACTAGCCCCTCCTGGAATCTTCCACGGAACGGATTCAAGCTGCTTCTCATCTTACCCAGATCTTTCCGCCCACTACTGGAAGAGAACACGACGTGTTACGTTTCTGAACCACTCGATCCTATGACCTACCGACGATCCATATGTGCTTCGTGCCGGCCCCACGCGCTGGCTGGCCAGCCTTTCTTCATCTTTCCCCGTCAACAGCTGTGCCGCCTGGCCTGCTGCTGCCTGCCGGGGAGACCGGTGAGGCCATCTCAAGGCGAGACGTGAGCCCGGGAATCTCATAAGCATTTTGTTCACACAACTTGGCCTTCTTGTGAACTTGCAGCCCGCTTCTGTTCAACTGACCCCCAAATTGCCTGGGTCACTGAGACAGGCCTGAAGGCCGCGATTATAGCCCTGAGCTTGGGCTTCCAGCTACAGCCCAACACACATGGGCTCGGAATCCTGATCGGGTTACGGGATGAGCGAGAAAAAACTCTGAATGCAGACAAAATCGTGCAGCCAAACTGGCGTCCCCATCCCACTGGAGTGTGTGGGAACCAGAAGAATCAAGCCTTGATTGGCCTGTTTTCCCTAAGAAAATGGCCACAAGGTCATTCTGATGGAACCTCCTGCCTTGAGATGGTTCATGTCAGCCCCATTCGGAGTTCCGGCTGATGGGAACTTAAACATCTAGAGAGTCATCACGCCTCTAACAGGGAGAACCCTGAAATGTTCTCTTCTTGTTGGAAGCAGAGGAAATGCCTTCTGGGGGAGGGCCTGTAGGGAACCCAGACGAGGGAAGGGACTCAGCATTCAGCACCCTTCACCTCAGCCCTGGAGTTGGTCCACACGATAAGGAAGTGATAACAGGGAGCTAGGGAGTGTGGAGCTGGGGAGAGCCCCAAAGTGGGGTTCACAGTGGGTGCTGGCCCCCTCATCACTGTGTGACCCTGGGCCAGTTGCTTTCCCTCTCTGGGCCTGGGTTTGCTTGTCAATAATAACAATAATAGTAACAACCACAATAATAATTATTGCTGAATTTTAATAGTAATCAGTGCCCTTGTCCTGTTGTTTGCCCGGATCATCTTCTTTGAACACCCCAACAGTAATTCTGTGAGGGAGGCATTAGCATCTGTCTGTTTTTATAGATGGGGAAACTCAGACTTTCATGTGCTTAAGAGTAATCTGCAGCATTTGTTTAAACAAATGCAGAGTCCCTTTCCATTCGATGTGACAGGCGTTTAGGATTCTGCTGCAAACAGTCTACGAGATTCTGAGAAACGCTGCCAAACCGAATCGGGAGGGCTACGCGTCCTGCCCGCCAGCCCCCCCCCCCCCACGCCCCGTGAAGCATCCCCCTTGTCAGGGCCGGGAAGCTCCAGGCTTCTGTGAGACAATGTGGTCGCCATATGCAGGGCACCCAGCGCAGGCACGCTGGGTAAATGTTATTACAACGATAACAATGATTCCACTTAGGATAACAATGATGGAAATCTGCATTAAACGACTTTAAACCGCTGATACCTTCCCCTTTCCCCACTCACAGAGAAGAAAGGGATGCGAATTTGTCACTTGAACCAGCAGCTGTGGTTCATCTGGACTTCATCTTTTCTGCTATCATCTTTATTAGCAGGATTTTTTTTTAATGAGTAAGTTTTGAACTACCAGGTGTTTTGAATTTTTGTCTTGTTCTCTTGCATACAGGAGGAAATTCAAATAGAGAGCGACGTATTAATAAAAACCCAGTGGGAGGAAAGTGCAGCCTCTCCCCCATGGGGGTGCCTCTGCTCTCCCTGCGGGTCCCCCAGTTCTGGCTGAAGTCCCCAGCTCAGCCACTAGGAGTCGATCTGGGGGGCGTAATCTGTTCCCCAGGCACCTGGCTGCTTCAGGCCCCTAGTCCTCTGTGAGCTCACACAGCTGCAGCGCTGCCCCCTCCCCGTTAATTCCCACTGAGGGTAGACTCAGTGTGATCGCCCCCCTGCCCTGAGCTGATCCCTAGCAAGGAGGGCACAGACTCACAGGCCTGTCCTGGTTATTGCTGTAGAATCTGCTCCCCATGCTAGTTGGGGAAAGAAAGGAGAGAAAAAAGATGCAGTCTCTAGTGGGACCCCTGAAAAAGTCCTGGACCAACTCTCCACCATGAGGAGTAATCGCGAGCAAGCACGCTGCCCCATGCGGGACCCAGGAGAGGCTGTAAGCCCCAAATCGGCCCCACGAAGGGGCCCTGGTCGTCCCCAACCAGCGAGGCTCAGAGAGCAGCTAACCCAGGGGATTGCAAGGTCCAAACACATGCCCCTGCCCAGCGACGGGCACAGATGGCACCTCTGCACAGCCTGGAAGAAAGAGGACGTCGGCCTTTCCCCAGGGGAAAGTCTGTCCACTTCTCTGGGGCTCTGGAGTCTGCTGGTGGCCTTTCCAGGCTCATTCTTATCTCCGAAAATCTGGGCAAGGACAGGAGGAGGAAGCAAAGCTGGGCTTTTTTTTTTTTTTTTTTTTTTTTGTCTCTTATTGGAAGCTTCGGGGAAAGGGTTTGTGCAGGAGGTTGAAATTAACTAAAATGAGGTGGGGATTAGTGTGGGACCCCACTGGCCAGGTAATCCTGGGAAATGAGGGCCGACTTCAGCTCGGCACAGGCCAAGCCTCCCTTCTGGGACAAAATTAGACTTAAGAAGCCACTTGCTGATAAGGGTTAATCCATGGCTAAACGGGACGGTACCAGAAGCAATTAACATTCCTCGACTCAGTTTCCCTTTGTCTGCAGAGCACTTGCTCAGGGAGCACAATCCCCACTTTGCTGCAATGAGTGCATCCACCCGACTTTCCATCCAGCATTGTCTCCCCGGGATGGGGACACGCTGGGGCCGCATTTAAGCTGCCGTGTCAGCTGGGTCACCCCCATCTCCCCGTGTTCTTGCCCTAAAACAGTGACTCCTGAGACACAGAGAAACACTGCAGATCAGCAGAAGGCAGTGTCAGGGATCTTCTGTGACGATCTCCAAAACAGGAATGGAATAAAGAAGCCATTTATGGACTGAGAGTCTGTGGTTGTCGAAGGGAAGACAGTTTTTCCCGTTTTTTGGGTTTTTCTTTTTTACTGACACTCACCCCTCACTACTCCCAAAACAGACCCCAAATGTCTTATCTCATTGGGAAAACTACAAAAAACGAGAAGGCCAAAGAAGATTCCAGAATGCAAAACCTCCAGAACATTCAAGTAATGATTAATGAGGAATAAAAACAAGTCAAAGAAGGAAGCCGGTCCACGTGCGAGCCTTGGATGGAGATGTGATTTCAGCACCGCGAGAGTTTTGTGTCTGATTTGGTCTGGGAAAAGAGAACTGGGGGTGGGGAGGGGAATGTTCCGGAAAATGAATTCTTAGTGGCTGTGAAAAGTGAAGAAGGTGGGGTACCTTCCATTGTCATAGATTATTACGTATTATTTATAGCTTATTGCTCGCTATTTGCCTATGATAGATTATTGTTTATTATTTAGTTATTATAGATTATTATTAAGCCCCTCCTTTAAATGAATGCGTCCCTTCACAGTGCCTGATTCCAAATTCTCGCCTATAATTGCACTATTCTGAGATTCAGCAATGACCCGAATGACAGCCCGGCTTAGTCACGACACCTGCTTGAGTGTAACAAGTCACTGCCACCCTGCTGGCTGCGTCCTGCTTCCCTGCTCCCCTCTCTGCCTGGGCACGAACACGACGTCTCCCACCGTCCTGCTGTGAAATTACAGATTGCCGGTATTTTCCCAGCCTGGTTCCGCCTGGCTCACCACACGGCCCTGTCACCATTTCCTCTAATAGCTGTTATGCGCAGAACTTCTTGATATCCAGCTTGAGTTTCCTTTGCCTCATTCATTCCATTCGTCTTAACTATGCTGCCCAGTACCACAGGGTAAGTTCCCACTTTCCTTGGAAGGAAAAGGTTCTTCTTCGTTCGTCCATCCAGGGCACTCATTACATGTTAATTGCAGATGAGAAATGTCAATAAACAGAGGGCATTTCAGTTTAGCAGTGGCCACTGTGAGTCAGAGCTAAGAGACAAGTGGGAGAGCTTGGCATCCGTTGAAACAGAAAGGTGAGGACCGCAGTCCTAATAGCCAGCGTCGTGCCACAGTTAAGGGGCTGGAAGCTCGGACACGCTCGCTCTTGCTGTGTCCTCACCACAACCTTATGAGGTCTGCATTACAGTGTCCACGTATCACAGATGTGGAAACCGAGGCTCAGAGAGCTAAAGTAATGTGCCCAGGGTCACACAGCTCAGAGAGAAACGAGCTCCTGGCAGCAGATCCTTTCTACTACCTTCTGTAGATGATCAGAAAAGGATCGGATCATGGGCTGCTCTCCCGGTCCAGTAAATAGCTGAAGTTGTGTGTTTGTGTGAGACGTCAACGAGAGAAAGCAGGTGGGGCACCAGCAGGCTCAGGACGGCGTCCAGGACACCTTCGGGACGGCAGGTTCCCTCCATGCCTGGCACTGAGTCCTGGGCCTGCTGTCAATCCGTAGCCAGGCCCATGCCCTGGACTCACCTTCAAGTTTCCTTTGAAACCCGGAACACTTCTTAACAAAGTCAAGCCTGTTTCCTTCCTGGTTCTCATTTTTCATCCACGCTCATACCACAAAGACCCTTTCAGAAAACACCGTCAGGCACAAACCCACCAGCCACACCAAGAGAATTCGAGATAAAGTTGAAAAACCCCATTCACTGAGGCCAGGGCTTTTTCCCGTTTTCCACAAACCTGGCCAGGCTCCCAAGCCTGTTGCTCAGTGGTGTGTGAGCACCTCGTTCCTTTGGGTGGGGAGGGTGGGCAGGCTGCAGAGCCCCGGCAGACTAAGGAAGGGAGGAAGGGAGGAGCTGTGTGGAAACTGCACCTGAAGTAGCCGTTATGATGGTTCACGTCCACGGGGGCTGCCCGGAGCCAGACACCGCACTAAGAGCTGCTCACACGTCGTCTCCACCCTTGTCACCAACTGACACACTCGGCACTTAATGCTGTGTAACAAATGACCCTGAGATCTCAGAGGCTTCCAGTAGCAAATATGTGTTTCTTTCTCTCAGATCTGTAAGCCGGGTGGCTCTGCTGTGGGCCAGGTTTAGATCTGCTCCACGTGTTGCCTATTCTAAGACCAGCAGCTACACGGGCATGCTTTTCCCGTGACGGTGGCAGGAATGCTAGAGGGTGAAGAGGAATCCACTGTGGCTCTCCAGGTCTTGGTTCAGAACTCACATGCTGTCACTCCTGCCCACATGCCACTAACCAAAGCCATCACCAAGGGGGAAGAGAAGTACACCCCAGCCACAGTGACGGCCAGCAAGGTACAGAGGAGAGGCTGTTGTGAGCAGGTAACAGAACGGAGGAGGAACTGCAGGCTGACAGAGGTAATCCCTGTTGAGCAGTGGCAGGGCCAGTGGATGGCTCCAGAGCCCAGTGCCAAGGTGGACACTCTGAACTGGAGGGAAAGATGCTCCAGTATTCCAGGCAGAGGCCCTCACCGCCTCAGGGTGGCCTTCTAGACCAGAGCAGGTCCCTTTGTCACTGGACGCAGCAGAGGACAGACCTTTAGCTGGAGCCAGACTGCAGAGGTCCAAATCCTGGCTTTGTGTGGCCTCAGTTTCCTCACCTGTAAAATGGGAGCAACACTGCACCTACAACATAGGGTTACCATGGAGATTAAAGGGATTGGTGTTTATGGAATGCCAGAGGAGTGCCTGACCCACAGGAAGCACTGCATGAATTTGAGCAATCTCACGGAATCAAACAAAAACGCGTCAATCACTGCAGGCTGGGCAGTGAGAAGGCTGGACACGTGACAGTCCAGGCTGCAGGCGTCAGACGGAAGGACACTGGGGGCCCACTGAGCACCTTCCAGGAAACGTTCACGGGGGTCTTAAGGAGCATGAGACCCAGTCCCTTGTGTCTCGTCCACCTATGGGGGGAATCTAGCCTAGCGGTTGAGAGTGCTGGTTTTTAGAGTCAGTCAGCCTGGGCCCTGGTGCTCACAGTGTGACTTTGGGCAGAGACCTTGCACCCTCGGAGCTCGGCTTCCTCTTCCGTGAGTTCCACGTTGGGTCAGCGTCGCTGGGGATGAAACAAGATACAAAGCGGCAGGTGGGATGCAGGGAGGGGTAGCGGGGAGGCCCCAGCCGTGTGCTAGTCACGCAGATGCTCGAGGCACAGACATGCAGCAGGGCCACTCTCCTCCCTTGATTTCGTTTGTTTGGTGAGATACTTACTTTTCATAAAACACGTTTTCATTTTAACGTAAAATGAAATGAATCAATAAATGAATTTTTTATATGACTTAGTTTTATTTTCTAATGAGATAAATATGATAGGAAAAGCTCTTCAAGATCCTGAATCAAAGGACCTGCTGTATAGCACAAGGAAATCTACTCAATACTCTGTAATGGCCTATATGGGAAGAGAATCTAAAAAAAGAGTGGATATATGTATATGTGTAACTGATTCACTTTGCTGTACACCTGCAACTAACACAACATTGTAAATCAACTATACTCCAATAAAAATAAAAATAAAAAAATCCTGAATCATGTTTAAGCGTGTCAGGTGTTCCTGGGATTAAAGGTTTGAGAACTGTTTGTTCTAAGCAGTGATTCTGAAGCCTGGCTGCACACACTGGGATCACCTGGGTCCAGCGCCAGGGTATGTGATTTAATCTGTCTGCTGTCGGGCTCAGATGCCAGGATCTTCAAAGCTTCAGGTGATTCTAATGTGCTTCCGAGCTGAGAAACCAGATCCAAGGCCCTTGAGACTCCAGGTTGGAAATGCAGAGTCCTGGGCCCCACGCCAGACCTTCCAAATAAGCGTCTGCATTTGAACAAGAGCCCCAGGAAAATTGCTCACAGAGCGAAGTTCAGGAGGTGCTGCTTTAGATGATCTCTGAGCCCCAAACTCCGATTGCACGCTGTCTGTTGTCAGCTCTCTGTCTTCCACGACCACGGTTGCCATGGTTAGTTTTCCTTTCTGCAGTCAACACATGGGTTGTTTTAAAAGAATACCAGGTTAGACCCTTCAAAATAAATAGAAATGATTTTGTAGTTACAGGCTGTATAGATTACCCACAACTAGTAACTTCTCTCTCTTTACGTTCTCCTAACTTAAACACAGCCAAAATATATTTACTCTTCAGCTGAGGGAGAGGGAGAAAGGGCTGACGGCTTGTTTTCAGCGTCCTCTCTGAAGGAGAGTGAGTTCCTATCCCTTAACTCTAGAGAAATGCTTCTTTCAACCAGGGGCGTGTGCCATTGTTTTAAAGATGTATCATCTCTTGGGCTTCCCTGATGGAGCAGTGGCTAAGAATCCACCTGCCAGTGCAGGGGACACGGGTTCAAAGAAAAATGGGCAGCAAACAGAGCTGTAACTGTGACTGAGCCCATCCCATCAGTATTCCTTCAGGTCTTGTGATTTGATTCCAGTCGTTTACGTGTTCCTCAGTTTCCCTATTTGTGAAACATTTCCATTGTGACAATCTGTTAATAAAATGCCACATCTTTCAAAAAAAAAAAAATGGTCCAGGAATATCCCACATGCCGCGGAGCAGCTAAGCCCGTGCGCCACAGCTACTGAGCCTGCGCTCTGGAGCCCGCGAGACACAACTGCTGAGCCTGCGTGCTACAACTACTGAAGCCTGCGCGCCTAGAGCCCGTGCTCCGCAACAAGAGAAGCCACCGCGATGAGAGGCCCGCGCACCGCAACGAAGAGTAGCCCCCGCTCGCCGCAACTAGAGAAAGCCCACGCGCAGCAACGAAGACCCAACGCAGCCAAAAATAAATAAATAAATAAAATTTTAAAATAAAAGGCATATCATCTCAGCAGTAAGATTTTCCCAAGAACTTTTCACCGTCCAAGGAGGTGGCTCTGGTTCAATGATAAGAGCTGTCCTACATGGAAAAACACCAACTGACTCTCCAGCTCACCCCGTTAGGAGCTGTGTGACCCTGGGCAACTCACGTCGCCTCTCTGAGCCTGTATCCTCAACAATCAAATAGTACTAATCCCAAGTATCTCACATGGGTGTGGTGGAAATGAAACAAGCTATCAAGTGTAAACATTTCAAGAGCAGAGTTCAAGATGCATTATTGTTTTGTATTATTATTTTAACCATAAAGTATGATTGCAGAGGGAATGCATGTTCCATATACAGACTTCAAGGGGAAAAAAACACAGAGAAGTGCAAAGGATGGAACAAAAATTGCCAGGAATCCCATTCCAGTGTTTAAAAAGCTTGTCAAACCCATGAGGGGGTAGAGAAGTGTTTACCACATCACTCTGTAAGGAGTCCTGGCTTTGGTGGCTCCACGTTCACGGGCACACGTGCCCGTGGGTTTATGCGTGAGTTGGGTTAACACGGCAGTGTGCAAAGCAAGGGCTGGTTGAGCTCTTCTGTATGTTTGAATTAGTTCCGTATTATAAATGGAATTTTGAAAATTAATCTTACGGTATGTTAATTTTTGAATAAAAATTTTGTAAATGGCAAAAGAAAAAAAGAGCAGGGATTCTCTATTCTTATTCTCTTAGACATGTCTAGCACATTTAATGCAAGTGTTCTGTTCATATAGTGACTGTTTCTCGGGACTTAAAGCTTCAGAGATGGGGCTGCCGGCACCTTCAAAGGCTTGTCAGGCTCCTAAGAGCCTCTTCGTTTGCCCGATGTTTCTTTCAGGGAGTGAGTCTTAGATTTCTTGAGCACAGGGTGGCAGGGGCAGAACGTGTGGGGTACCCTCGAGTGTCGGGGTGTCCCTTTCCTGCTGGGAGTGGGGTGACAGCAGCCAGCGGTTAGGGAGTCCCCAGCAGATGTCGGGCAGCAGGCTCGGGCGCAAAGCATGGGCTCCATCACTCATACGCAAGTTTGTGCTAATGGGTGTTGCTGCCTGGTTTACAGATGACTTTTTAAAAAATTTCGTTTTATATTGGAGTATAGTTGATTAACAGTGTTGTGTTAGTTACAGGTGATTTTTCAGCTTGTCCAGTTAAACAACTGGCCCAAGTTTACAGTGAATTAAGTGGTACAGTGGGCAAACTGGTTGTGAAGACAGGTCTGCAGGCTCCAGAGGCCTGGGCGTTACGTGACTCAGCCTCTCTGCTGAAGACTAACCTCGGGATCCTCACTTTCTAACAGGGAGGCGTAAGCCTGACAGACTCCACCTCCTGCTACACTGCGCTCTACCCCCTGGACAGTGGCGCCCCGAGGAAAGGGTCCATTTCTCCCCACCTCTGCGCCTACACAGCCCCGCACACACGTGGGCCCGGGTGATTCCTGGAGGAAGCTACCTCTTTGGTGAGTAAGATGCCGGTCGGTTAGTGTCACGGGTGGCGTTCCTTCCCTCTGTCTTCACACGTTGCCTTAGTGTCATGGCTCCTCCTGGTCTAGAGGAAAGGTTTAGGAGTAAAACACAGAACCTTGGACAGCCCCGGGCCCACCATTTTTAAAGGAAAACTGGTGTGAGAACTTGTTTTTCAAGCTGGCAAATGTCGTACAAACGAAGAGAGGTGAACGCAGAACTGCTAGCTGTTATATTGCTTCTCAGGACATCCTGACACCAGAAGGGTGTGGTCAGTGTTTGGACATTGGCTCTGGTGTGTCTCGACTAGCTGGGAAAACTGTCCTTGAAGGACCATAAACAGATCTGAGCGCTAACATCATGGGAGTCCTTGCCATAAACTTTTTGGTCTGGTGTCAGTGTCCCAAGGGACAGCTCTGAGTCAGGCAGAACGGCCAAGTCACCAGACCCAGACTTGTAAAACCGCAGGGCCAAAGAGGCCGAGGATGATGTATCAGTAAGGAAGGGCCAAGACACGCTGAAGTAACAAACAACCCCCAAATTCTGAGGTTTGCTTTTTTATTTTTTTTTTTAAATAAAGGCTTATTTCTCATTCATGGGGCAGGTCCATTGTAGGTCGGCAGGGACCTCTGCTCAATGACTTGATCATTCCAGTTGCCCTGTGAGGGATGGGGGATGTGGAGGGTCTCATGGCAGCACTGAGGCACCCCAGCCCAGAAGTGACCCATTTCTCACTGGCTCATGACTCACTGGCCTGAACTAGTCACCCAAAAAGGCAGGCAGTGCAATCCTACCAAAATCCTGGACAGGAAACTACTGGAAATAGTTGGCAAACACAGCACATGTGGATATGACAACCACATGTAGCAGTTAGATTTCTGACCGATTGCTAATGGCTCACAGAGAGCGGGGTTGAGAAGGGTTCAGAGGTCTGCTGGAGAACATGAGCTGACCAATAAGCCATGCCTGGGGTGGGTGCTGGCCTGGGGTTGTATGTTCCAGGGAAGTGCCACTCTGGCCAAGACCAACCTCCTCGTCTCACTGATGAGAAACCTGGGGTTCCAGAGGGAAAATAGCAGTACAGGTGACAAAGCTAGTTAGTGGCAGAGTGAACTGGAATCCAGGGTTTGTTTCTCCTTTCAGCTTGTTTATCGTGCTACTACTTCTAGGACTCAGCCGAAAAATCAGACCATTCAGAGTTTTCATTTCCTCCCTCTGTTACATACCAAGGTTCCTTTTCACTTGTTAAAAAATAAAAAAAGCGGTGCGGTCACTTTGTGACCCATTCCTCTCTCTTCTCAAATCTGGAGGCACTGACCCAGGGGGGTCACATTGAATGCTGGGTGTAGAGCTGTTGATGTGAATGAAAAAAACAAACAGAGGAAGAAGATCTGGCTGCATCTCCGTTGTTTGTTTGCAAGACTGAAACTGTCCTGTCCTTATTTTTCAGTGGAGGGTCATGTGGCTCAGCCACACGCTGGCATTTGGGGCTGTAATTCCCACCAAATGAGTCAGCAGAGAGAAGAGCACAGAGTTTTTCAGCAGATATCTTTGAGTTGGTGCCCACTACCACTAAAAAGAAGTCCTGTTTATTACGCGACTCTGTAATAAGTGCAAAGCCCCGTACACCCCATACCCAGGGTCATCAGCGTCCCTGGGGCCTGACCTCCCCCACCCCGCCACCGTTAAGGGTAGACACAGCCGGCTCGTTCCAGCACGGGAACACTCACTTGCTTCCTTTTCGGAGGACAACATTGGCAGCACTTCTCAGTACTGGAACACCCATAAAGACCTTTGGAAACTGTGAGTTATATTCCACCCTGGGATCCTGGAAGAGTGTGCGTATGCACCTATACACACGCATGCACACGCACGTGTGCCCACGTGCCCGTGATGAGTATGTGCTGCAAACACGTTTTTGTCCACCTCAGGCAGGAGCAGCTTCAGCTACAGATACGGCCAGCCGCAGCCTGCCTGCTGGTTCAAGCGCTGGACAACTGGGGCTGAAATGCCACTTCCAGCCCAGAAAAGGAGCCCGTCCATGGCTTATTTATACTAATGTGTAAGTGACTGACCCTGGTTTGTTGGAACAAGTCTCAGTAGGGCGGCGCTGCTGAGAGTGCAAAAGGTCACAGAGGGTTAAAGGTGTGTTAAAGGGGAGAGGGAGCTGCATTAAAATAAGGGAGAAAAAGCACAAACAGGAAGTGGTGTAGGACGGAAGGCAGACTTTTCTCCTATCAGACACTTGCCGAGAACCGACGTGGATCTCATCATGGCTGTGGTCTGAGCTGAGACCCATCCAATTTCTCCTCACCGTGCTTGCTTGGCTGGAAGGCTTCCGGTTTGGGGCTGTACTAGCCCATGGGCTTGGTGTTGTCCCCGGGCTTCTCTGTCTCTCAGACCACCCCCAAAGCACACCTGCGTCACCCAATTTAGACAGTCTTTTGCAAGCAACAAACCTGGGCTCCCAAAACCAAACCTCGTTCTTTGACGTGTTGTGTTGAAATAAAAGGCAACCTGCAGAGGGGTGTTGGGGGCGAGAGCGGAACGGGGTGTGATGAAGGACGCCGGGAATGAGAGCTGGGTCTCTCAGAGTCCCGGGAAGGTGGAGAGAAATCCACGGAAGGGGCCTGGCCACAACCGCATTCAGGGTTCCTTGAGTCTTTGTGCCTTTTCCCTGAAGTGCAGCATCTCACAAGACTAAAAATGTATCCTTATTCTCAGGCATGGAAAAATAAATTGGGGCTGGTTTGGCTAATGCAACTCAGATGCGGTGCCTCTCCTCCCTTCTGCTGGAGCTGCGAGGCCTCGGCCCATATCTGATCTGGAAGAAAACCCACATCTCAGGGGCTCTGATACGCATCTCCGCTCAAGCATGTGTGTGTGAGCGCGCCTGGCCACCCGCCGATGTCAGGACATGTGCTTGGAGGGAGGCTGGCGGAGTTCTGCGGGGGCAGCCCCAGGGGGTGATGGACCCGTTAAGACGGCCCAGGTAGGATACAGGTGAGCTGGGCCACACCCCTGGCCGTCTGCTGGCCCCAGGGATGCCCGTGAAGCCCGTCTCTCATCGCTGCACGCGGTGGAGAAGGCCCTGGGTGGTGCCGTGCACCTCTGGGAAGCAGTCCCAGCAGGCATTTCACCTCAGCCCTCGGTGGTGAGGTCTGCAAAGACCGTGTTTCCAAATAAGGTCGTATTCACAGGTTCCAGGGATTAGGGCTTGAACATATCTTTTTGAGGGACACAAGTAACCCAATATGGAGCTCTCAGGCATATTCACTCATTTAACACTCACAACAGCCCTATAAGGTGGTCGCTACTGTTATTTGCATTAGACAGATGAGGAAGAGAGGCTCAAAGAGGCTAAGTTCCTAAGCCAAGATCACTCAGCATTTCAGCGTGCGGAGGCGGGGCTTGAACCCAGGCAGAATGCTCCAGATAGCTTGGGGCTACTGGGCATAGTGCTGCTGTGCCCACCCACGCACAGGACTTTGTGTGGACATGTGTTCTCTTGGGGTAACATCTAGAAGTGGGTGTTACTGGGTCATATGGTGAGTCTGTATTTAACTTTATAAGATAGGCCATCCTGTTTTCTTCACAATGTGTGAGAGTCCTTGTTGCTCATATGTTCGCCAGCACTTGGAATTATCAGCCTTTTTAACCTTAGTGGTCCTTGTGGCCGCGTGGGGATATTTCATTGGGGGTGTGATTTGCATAAAATGAGTGCACAAAATAAGATGCAGAGTAAACAGAGAGAGAAAAAGAAACGAATCTAAAGCATTCAGATCAAGCTTCATAGCCAGGAGGAGTGCTGTACAAATACTGAGTTGTGACAAAGTTTCATCTGTGGTGCAATGAGAGCCATGAGAAAAAACAGCCAAGGGGCAGGAAAACCAACAGAAACCACAGCTCTCGCCATCAAAATTCTCTGTGAATTCTTTTCCCTGCTCCGTTCCCTGCTTCCTAGTCCCATGTTTGGAGGCTTACCTGTCAATTGGAGCCCCATCTTGGCCACAAAGAGGGTCCCTCACCTTCAGAAGAACCTGCAGCCTCGGAGAGCTGGAGAAATGGGCCACCTGGCCCCGCAGTGCGTTCTGAGGAATCTCCGACTCACCGACATCCTTGGCTCTCGCCCATCCCTGCCTCGCTTGCCCACTCCGCAAGGGGTGCTGACGGGGACCATCTCCCACAGAAGCAACGTGCACGTGAACCCTTGTGCCAGGATTTGCTTCCCAGGAAACCCAAACTAACACGGGACCCATTGACTGGAAGAGAACAGAATATGTGAAACTGAGCCATTCTGAACAAAAATCCACAGCGTACCGTCATATTCACAGAAGGTACATGGTAAATGCAAATGAGCATGTACACATCTTGGTGTCTCATGGACACCAGCCGTGCAGCCTCATATGGGGAGGTCACCAGCCCTCCAAACACAATGACACATTTTACGGCCAAGCGTCCTAGCGTCTGTTGGCCTAGACACACCCTCTTACCCTTCAGGAGGAAGTGGTGGCCTTCTCCACTATGCGTCACTTGAAAGGAACTCTTAAAATACCATCTGAATGAAGAGCCCACCCAGTCTGCCCTGGCCACCCGCAAGTCCCCACATCGCATCTATGGCCGACTAGACCTTCATGGCAATGGTCACTCTCTAAAAATAGAAGCCCCTGCCCCGCAGAGTCTGGGGAACCACAGGAAGCAGTTCAAAACCACTTCCAGTGGCCATTCTGCCTCCAGTAAGTTAGGAGTAGAAGTGGGGCTGCTGTTGGATTAATAGGTCGTTTGCCTGGGTCATCAATCAAGGTGGAGCAGCCCCGCATTTAGACGAGCTGCAGGGGGAGCGTGCGCCTTGTGCGCCTGGGCGGCCAGGTCCATTCCCAGTCCTTCGAACCCCGCGCCAGCACAGGCGTCAGCAAAGTTCCTTAAATTGCAGGAAATGAACTGCCTCTTTAAATCCCTGCAACAGTTCCACGGGGCAGCCCTGCACCCCCAATGGCAGCTCCAAACAGATTTCTTTCAGTCCTGGATTTGACCTAACTTCTCCCCACTCCGCAGCTGCTTGTATTGTATTGTATTGTGTTGTGTTGTGTTGTATTGTATTTTTCAGCCAGCTGTACACGAGGAGAACCTCAACAGCTGACCTCAGCAGTGTGGTTTTTTTCTGTTGTGTGTTTTTGTTTTGCTGTAGTGCTGCCGACCTGAGGCTTGCCTCACACTTTGTAAAATTCACAGCAGCCGTATAAGAAAATACCAAGTTTGTCAGCTAACCCTGGTCTTTATTACTGTAACCGCTGTAATGTCAGCCAGCTGGGATGGTCCCAGCAGCCTGACACCCATCTGGGGGCTGGATGGGCCGTGCCTGCCTGACAGGGCTGGTGCCTTCCAGATGAGATGCCAGCTTCCACGGTGACGGAAACAACGAGGTCTTCACCGCTCGCTACTGCTTCTCTTAGGACAAAATGCAGAGGGAGGGAATGTTTCATTGGTAAAAGCCACAGTCAAAGTTAAAGCCCGAGTGCTCGCCGTGGCTGCACCCCACAATCTCGTGGGCAACCCCCTCCTCTGGTCAGCCGCCGCTCACTAGATTCCAGGCGCCAAGACACTTCCGTGCAAATGACAGCTCAGGTCCCTTGTCTCTAGGACCTGACGTCTGGGGCGGGGCCAGGAGACCAGGAAGAAACAAATTAAACCACTCCTTAAATAAGCCTCAAAAGCAATCGTGCAATTAAACAGATCAACACAAACAAAACAAAGATGGCTCAGCGGGCTTTCCCAGGCCTGACAGTGGGGTGGCGGGGGCGGGGGTTGCTGGATGTAATAGTTTGTGAGGACGAAAGGTAGGGGACGTCTGTCCCAGAGCATGTTCAGGACCCGGAGCCATTAGGGACCCTTCAGCCTGGACAGAGAAAGAGGGAAATAAAATGAAGTAAAAGCATTTACTGAAAACGGCGGCCAGGTCCCCGTCCCCATGGCCGCATCACTGCTCGTGTTCTGTGGCCTCCTTATATCCTGGCCCTTTTCAGGTGGGAGATTTGGGGCCCTTTCCATCCATTTATCAAGGAGGCACTCATTTGGAGGAGGACCCTCCTCTTTGGTGCATTTAGACCTGAGCTTGTGGAATTGAGGAGTGGCCTCCGGCTCTGATGCACAGGAAGTGCAGACTCGGGGCGCTGGGAGTAGAGGGAAGAGGAGGACAGACAGACCCTCGGAGGCCTGTCCTGGGAAGCTGGACCCAAAGCAGGTCCTGAAACAGAGGAGAAGCTCTGGTCTCCTCCCCTCCACGGGCACCGCATGTGGCAGGCACACAGTGACACGTCTGTTACTCACATGAATGCCTGCCTGTGTTTTGACCAAGACTTAGGTCATATTTGAAGTCTTAGCCCAGGTTTTCCACAGGGCAGTGGGCGCTCGGGGACAAATTTAGCCTCCAGTGAAGGAGCAGAGTCTTCCAAGGCTGGACGCAGAGCCAGCGTTGACCCACGGGGCGTGCGCAGCTGGACGCGCAGCCGTGTCGTCTCCAAGCCTGGCCTTTTCTGTCTTCGCCGTGAGGTTTCCCAGTTTCAGCTGCCTCTAATGACCTCCTTCCCGATGTAAGACTAAGCCCATTTTATTTGTACCATATGTCACAGATGCTGGTATGTGGCGTGGTTTGAGAAGGCTAAATCTGCCCATTGATTTGGGGTTTTTAGGGACCCTTATCGGGCTGGGACGGCTGACCGCTCTCCACCCGTCATCTGCGTATCCACAGGGGGCCTGCGGCGGAGTCACAGGGTCAGGCTGTCTGTCCCCCCAGATGTTTACAATCTCAGAGGGGCTGGAGCCAGAATCCAGAGTGGTATTCGGAAGACAGCAGAATTAGGAAGGTCTTTCTTGTTTGTTCCCTAAGATGCTCAAGGCTTGAGTTCCCAGGCTTCTGGATCGAGGCTGGCTGACTGGGCTCCAGCCCCTCACAGGCCGGACCGTCCAGAGCTTAGTGTGCAGCTCCCTCCCGGCATCTCGGCAGGAAGTGGTCTGGGAGGCTCTAACGCACCATCCAGCGGCATGATGACAGCGGGGGCGCTGCTGGGCCTGGCTTAGGGCCCACGGGCTGTGAGGGCCATTGCAGTGCTGGAGGGACCACCCAGTGGAAGGCAGCCCTAGACCGGGCAACAAGCTGGGCAGCAGGGGGCTGGGAGTGGGGCTGCAGGGTCCCTGCAAGACAGCAGGACCCAGCGCTGAGCTGTAATTAGTCTCCCCAGGAGGCCAAGGTCACAACGAAGGTCTAGTCCCTGAGAAGAAGGGGGAAGAGGTGGTGTCTGGGCTGACACCAGCCTGGGGTTTCCCTTTTCAATACAACTTTTGTTGTGTATTCAGTAAGTCAAACTAACAGCACTTCTCCATCACCTGATCTTCTAAAAGCTGGCAGACTCTCTTACCATTGTGTTTCTGGCTCCCCTTCCTGAACCTTTTGAGAGATTTTGCGTCTTAGAAGAAGAGTGAGGTGCGATCTTGGGGGCATGAATATTTACGGCCATTACGGTCATGGCTCCTTCCCAAGAGGATGCTTTCTCAAAGCTGCCTTTTGGTATACAGTGACTCAGTGAGCCCTCTGATGATTTGGGGTCTCACTTTTATTTCGTCTAAATGTAATCTTGTCATTCGTCCGTAGGAGCCTAGGGGACTGTCATCAAATAAAAGAGACATGCCCAGCACATGGTAGGCACTCGGCACTTTGTGGAATATATGAATAAATTATAAAGTAAAAAAAAAGGAAGCATTTGACATCTACATCTCAGAGTTAGGCCAGATACCCTGTTATTTAAATGGAATAACAGGTACACACCACCACATACACGTGTGCATGCGTGTGCAAACACTCCTTCCCTCTTTCTCTTCCACCTTTCCCGCTCTGCTTTAGATTTCTCGATTGTCAGTCCCTGTCACATCCACTGATTGTTTTGGTTTCTGTTCCCTTTCTAACTGCCCAAGGGGCTCAGAACTCCAACAATCCCTTCTTTTCACTGCCTTCTTTTGGGGGAGTAGATGGAAGGGACTGAAATTGTGGGGGGATGGTAGGAGACACATTAATAAAGAGGAAACCACCAAAAAGAAAAAAAAACCTCACCCACACATATGCACACACTCCTACACTCACCCATAGAGGCCGTCTCGCACGCACACACGCGTGCACACTCAGACGAACACAGTCGCACGCACTCACTGCTCTTTTACCTTCACCCTCTTCACTCTCCGTCATGCAGTCATCACCCCCTGCACACACAGCGGAAGCTCCAGAAGCCTCCTGCAGGGACCCTGAGCCTTGAGTGGCCCCCAAGCACTTGGTAAAACACACTAACCACCTGTGCTGTGGATAAACGCATGCGTGACCACGTGGGGGACAAGCTCGGTGCCTGGGCTGGCGAGTGTGTGTGAGTCGGAGTCAGGCACAGGGGAGGGGGTTCAAATCCCACTCCCTCTGTCACTGACTCCCTGACCCCCCAGAGCCCCCTCGGGTGCAAACAGGGACACTCAGGGAAGTACTGGTGGTCGTGAGAGTAGGAGACGGTGCCCGGGGCTGGGCGCACTGACTGCACACCGCAGCTGCAGGTGGCCGCTCGCACAGCCTGGTGTGGGGCTGCCCGAACGGCGTGAACGCATCACGCTCACGGCTGAGCATGTTTGTGTCCCCTCACCGCCCCCCCGCCCCGTGCTTAACAAACTGCTGAATCAGCGAGCAGGCGGCCCTGGTTCTCAGCTCTTGCCCTGCGTTTCATCTGCACGGGCGACTGTGCTGAGCTTCAGGCCACCACTCCTCATAGTCGAGAGGCTCAGCCCTTGCCCTAAGGGACAGAGAGAAAAGAGGTAACATTGACCTTTTTTTTCCCTGCTTTGCAACCTCAGTGAAGCACTTCCTTTCCCCACCCCCATCCAGGAAAGGGAGACCATTACTCAGTTTCCAAAGTCTGAGCTCTCCTATACCTGCAGGGTGGGCCCAGGGGGGGTTGACACTGCCTCGGGGTGGGAAAGGCTGTGCTCTCTCCCGGGAATGCACTGGCCTGCACTTCAGATGGGACAGGACACAGATGCCATGGGTCTCAGGAGTTGGGTGGCCAGATGTAATATGAATAATTTTTAATATAATAATGTCCCATGCAATATTTGAATGTCAGGTAAAAATTAATAATTTTTAGTATAAATATGTCTTTTGAAATATTTGAATGTCAGAAAAAAATGAATAATTTTAGTATAAAATATGTCCCATGCAACTAAAAATCTATTTTCATTATTGTCATGGGTTGAATAAGTGTCCTCCAAAAAATTCACGTCCACCCAGAATATCAGAACGTGTCAAGTTGGAAATAGGGTCTTTATGGATATAATTAGTTACAATGAGGTCACACTGGATGAGGGTGGCCCTAAATCCAATGTCTGGTGCCCTTATAAGAACAATATGTAGGGGCTTGCCTGGTGGTGCAGTGGTTGGGAATCCGCCTGGCAGTGCGGGGGACACGGGTTCGAGCCCTGGTTCGGGAGGATCCCACATGCCGCGGAGCAACTAAGCCCGTGCGCCACAACTACTGAGCCTGTGCTCTAGTGCCTGCGAGCCACAACTACTGAGCCCTTGTGCCACAACTACTGAAGCCTGCACGCCTAGAGCCTGTGCTTCGCAACAAGAGAAGCCACTGCAATGGGAAACCCGCGCACCGCAACGAAGAGTAGCCCCTGCTCGCCGCAACTAGAGAAAGCCTGCACGCAGCAATGAAGACCCAATGCAGCCAAAAATAAAATAAATTAAATAAATAAATTAAAAAAAAAAAAAAGAACAATATGTAAAGACACGGAGACACACCAAGGGAAGGCCACATGAAGACAAAGGCAGGGATTGAAGTGATGCTTCCACAAGCCAAGGAGCCCCAAGGATTTCAGTAGCCACTAGAAGCCTGAAGAGACCAGGAAGGTCCCTCCCTCCCTCAGGGCCTCCAGAGGGAGCACAGCTTTGCCCACACCTTGATTTCAGACATGTGGCCTCCAGAACAGCGAGGGAATACATTTCTATTGCTTTAAGCCCCCCAGTTTGTGATAATTTGTTATGGCAACCCTAGGAAACTCATACAGTTGTTTATCTGAAATTACCATTTAACTGGGCATCCTGCATTTTTATTTGCTGAATCTGGTAACTCTAGGTTACTCCCGGAATCCCTCCAGAGCAGTGGTTACAACGGCCTGGTTAGTGTCCCAGACCTGCCCCTGTGCTCGTTTCCCTGGTGACTCAGGCAGGGCATCTGCAAAGTGCTCAGAGAGGCGGTTGCCCGCCGCAGGCTCTCCTCACCTCCACCTGCACCTCCACCAGCTCCTGGCCTACGCTTGTTTAGACTATGGTGGAGTTGTCTGCCCTGCACTAGACCAACCACGTGGGCTGCTGTGCTTGGGCTCCAAGTAGCCATGGTGGAAGTCACACCAGACCCCTCCCTCAACTATTCTGAATTGCTTAAGACCGCCTAAGACAGGTAACTGTCTCTTGGGAGTTGACTTTTCCCTGCTACCTACCCGCCTCAAAAAAGGCAAAATGACACAGGTTAAATTTCTCACAAACCTCAATACGTGGTAGGGGGAGAGGGAAGGGACAGTTGCAATTGGATTTGTGTGATTGAGAAAAACCAGATAAATAAATAGAATTCTCCTGACACCCATGTCACGGAGTGAATCCACGCCCACTCCGGCTATTAAAGCGTTCCCGGAGAGACTGTGCCTTCTGGGAACCGTTTCCACCGTCTCCCTCAAGAAGCAAAGCGCAGCTTCCTCTCCCCATCCTGAGTGGTGGCTGCTGCTGCGCCCCGGGGCACTTCCAGGGCCCGACGTGGAGCCGGGGATGCCGCTTCCCCACGCTTCCCGCAGCTGTCAGGAGGGATAGGCGTGCAGGGCGCTGAGCTCACCCGGCAGCTGAATAAATGCAGGCTGTCCTCTGTGGGGGGAGTGCTTCCTCAGATCTAATTGCTTGATGACGATGGGACCACCCACTGTCCTAATTACCCTCCGTTTGCTAAACCCCGAGTCGGGCTCTGCTGTGATGGACTCTGCGTTCCAAAGGAGGAATGCATTAGCCGGGTCTCTCGTCTGTCCTAGACTCACGCGAGGGCCCTGGCTGGCTGCACAGCTCAAAGCCGATCCACAGGGCTCCGGCCACGTGGTGATACACTCAGTGCCCGCTCCGTTGGGCCCCAGGAATCTCAGTCAGCTTTCCCGCAGCAAGGCAGACATCAACGCCCAAAAGAAAGGTGCCAAGGGGTCCCCTGTATCCTCACATGCGATGGCTCCAAACCGGCAGACGCCTAAATCAACGCTCTTCACCTGGAAATGGTACACCCAGTGGCGGCAAGCTCCGCAGGCCTCACAGGGTACCAGGGCTCTGCACGGCCGTCGGGGAAGCTGCGGGTTGCCGTGCAGATGTGATGGTCAATCTCAGGTGTCCCCTCGACCGCGCTCAGGGATGCCCAGGTAGCTGATGAAACACTTTTTCTGTCTGGGAGGGTGTTTGTGCATGAGATGAGCATTGAGATGGTGAACCTCTGAAAACAGATGGCTCTCCAACATTGTGGGCGTCGCCCAATCCATTGAGGGTCCGGGTAGAACAGAAGGTCGGAGGAAGGGCAAATCTGTTCTCTCTGCTGAGCTGGGACGTCCACCCTCTCCTGCTTTCGGACGTCAGTGTTCCTGGTTCTTAGGCTTTTAGATTCAGATGGGGGCTTACGCCATAGCTCCCGTGATTCACTGAGCACGTGTCCGGCCACTGATCAAGGCCAGAAGGGTGCCTTTTGTATTCCTAAATCGTTGCTTTCTTGATGTGTCATCTTATTTCTAATTCATGGCCAACGGATGATGCCAGAGACATGAATAGAAACAGCTCCCAAGGACTGCATTCCTCACAGGTGCTCTCACATGCACACCTTTGCAGAGGGGGGCCTGCAGCACAGGGAGGTTGAACACACGGCCGAGGGCCCATCCACAGTTAATGGGCAGGGGGCTAGCTCCCCACCTGCCTGGCTGCAAGGGCCCCGTCTGCAGTTCTAAGCATCTCACCTACTGCCACAGTGCACGCCCCATGTCGGGGCCTGCAGCGTCCTCGCCCCGTCGTGAACAGTGAACAGGAAGATGCATCTCACCTACTGCCACAGTGCGCGCCCCATGTCGGGGCCTGCAGCGTCCTCGCCGCGTCGTGAACAGTGAACAGGAAGATGCATCTCACCTACTGCCACAGTGCGCGCCCCATGTCGGGGCCTGCAGCGTCCTCGCCCCGTCGTGAACAGTGAACAGGAAGATGCATCTCACCTACTGCCACAGTGCGCGCCCCATGTCGGGGCCTGCAGCGTCCTCGCCCCGTCGTGAACAGTGAACAGGAAGATGCATCCCACCTACTGCCACAGTGCGCGCCCCATGTCGGGGCCTGCAGCGTCCTCGCCCCGTCGTGAACAGTGAACAGGAAGATGCATCTCACCTACTGCCACAGTGCGCGCCCCATGTCGGGGTCTGCAGCGTCCTCGCCCCGTCGTGAACAGTGAACAGGAAGATGCATCTCACCTACTGCCACAGTGCGCGCCCCATGTCGGGGTCTGCAGCGTCCTCGCCCCGTCGTGAACAGTGAACAGGAAGATGCATCTCACCTACTGCCACAGTGCGCGCCCCATGTCGGGGCCTGCAGCGTCCTCGCCCCGTCGTGAACAGTGAACAGGAAGATGCATCTCACCTACTGCCACAGTGCGCGCCCCATGTCGGGGCCTGCAGCGTCCTCGCCCCGTCGTGAACAGTGAACAGGAAGATGCATCCCACCTACTGCCACAGTGCGCGCCCCATGTCGGGGCCTGCAGCGTCCTCGCCCCGTCGTGAACAGTGAACAGGAAGATGCATCTCACCTACTGCCACAGTGCGCGCCCCATGTCGGGGCCTGCAGCGTCCTCGCCCCGTCGTGAACAGTGAACAGGAAGATGCATCCCACCTACTGCCACAGTGCGCGCCCCATGTCGGGGCCTGCAGCGTCCTCGCCCCGTCGTGAACAGTGAACAGGAAGATGCATCCCACCTACTGCCACAGTGCGCGCCCCATGTCGGGGCCTGCAGCGTCCTCGCCCCGTCGTGAACAGTGAACAGGAAGATGCATCTCACCTACTGCCACAGTGCGCGCCCCATGTCGGGGCCTGCAGCGTCCTCGCCCCGTCGTGAACAGTGAACAGGAAGATGCATCTCACCTACTGCCACAGTGCGCGCCCCATGTCGGGGCCTGCAGCGTCCTCGCCCCGTCGTGAACAGTGAACAGGAAGATGCATCTCACCTACTGCCACAGTGCGCGCCCCATGTCGGGGCCTGCAGCGTCCTCGCCCCGTCGTGAACAGTGAACAGGAAGATGTTCTCAGGATGGGCATGCACAGCATCACTCAGCTCCCAAACAGCGGAGGAACTGGGTTGGAACCTGGGTCCTGAAACCCCCTCCACCAGAAGCAGTGAGTCATCTAACAGGCGTGGGCTGAGGGCGCCGTGCTGGTGCCAAGAGCCCGCGGAGACGTAGCCTGAACTTGAATCTGAACCCACTTTGGAAAAAGCTCAGATTCATCCATTTTATTTTAATTAATCATTCTCCCCATTTGCCGATCTAATCTCCAGAGGAAGTTGGACCACCGATTTGGACCCACTGGGAGGGCGAGACCTTCTCAAAAATCTCAGTACAGGAGCCCCACGCACACCCAGCCTTCCAGGGCCCTCCTCCAACTGCAGGAGGGGCTTTCAAGGCTAAAGCTCCCTAAATAGCCCTCCTTCCCCCGTTATCATTTTTTAAGGGAGATGTCTGCAGAAAATACAAAGCCGCTTGGAAGCAGCAGTTTTTTGGAACAAAAGGCGGCAGTCTATGCCATGAAGCAGCCCTGGGTCGTTCTCCTTGAAGGGCTCTGCCTTTCGGCGTTTACGTGGTCAAAGTCCTCCACCCTTGCCCTTCCACCTAAGCCAGGCTCCACGATGCCAGGACTCAGCCTGGAGGGACGTGTACCTCCACCCACTGGGAGACAGAGTCGGCTCCACGGGCACGGCGGGCCCCTCGGACGCCCGTGGATGCTGCAGACTCCCGTCTTCCCTCATCACTTGTCAAGCCCCCTCCACTGTCTTCAGCCTTCCCGGGCCATCTTCCACCCGGGCCCAGCAGGTGCCTCCTGCCCCAGGACAGCTGTGCAGGCCCGGAGACGGGCCGCACTCCCGGGCCCCACTCTGCCCGTCCGCTGGGCGGCCGGCCTTCCTTTTCACCGGGGCTGATGGAGACCTGCAAGAAGCTTGCAGGAGGCGGTGCCTGGAGAAACAAGAGGCCTTTGAAGCACAAGGTGAACCGGCCTGGCTGTGGTTTACATTCTTTACCTTAATTTTAACAAGTATTTCAGCCCCTTGAAAATTGCTTCTCTAGAATAATAAACAGAGCCCATGTTGAGTTGTGGCTGGACCTCGGTGCGAGGCAGGAGGGGAGCTAAGCTTGGGGGGCCATAACAGTAGCTGGCGAATGCGTGCGTTTCCTTGTGGGGGGGGGTGGGCAGGGGGCCACTGCAGCTCAATTGGCCCTCATTTTTGGAGATTTGGTGGGATTGGTGTGGCAACATGAGGTTTTGGGTTACACATAGCAAGTGAAACAGTATACAAATAATAGAGGTAGAGAATCATGGAGGAAAGGGAGCGGTGTCTGCCTGTCGGGTCTGTTACTTGTCACTCCAGCTGGTGCCTTTCGGGCTCCTTCCTTCCACCAGAACTCCAGAGGGCCTGTCAGCGAGAGAAAGATGCCAGGTCCTGGTCCTGAGAAACAGGGGAGGGACCAAGGGGAATCCATTCATTCACTGGGTATTTATTAAGCACCTACTATGTGCCGACCTCTGTTCCAGGCCATGGGGATCAGCACTGAGCAGAAATTCCACCCATGCCCTCCCATGTGTGGTCCACACCAGCAGGCACGCTGTCCCTGGAAGCAGGAACGGGCTAGAAATGCAGACTCTCGGGCCCCGCCGGCCCTCCAGCAAGGCCCCAGGCCACTGAGCGTGCAGTCAAGTTGAGGACTCCGCTCTGGAAACAAAAGGAGACGCTGGCAGGAGACGGCACGTGGCCGCGTCAGAGAAGAGACCTGCTCCGTGGCTGCGTGTGGGGCAGCCAGAGCGAGCTCAGCCACTGACCGAATCATTAGCCCCGCGTCCATGCAGGAGCGCAGCTGGTCAGCATCCACAGCCTTGACAGGGCGGCCTGGAGACACAGCTCTGCCCCTCCATGAGGTAGGCAGAATAACGCCCCCCTCCTAATCCCCAGAACCTGTGAACGTGACCTTCCGTGGGGATGAGAACTCTATCAGCCTTGCTCACCGCTGTGTCTTCAGCACTTAGCACGGTGCCTAGAACCCAGTGGGTGCTTCACAGACACTTGCTGGCTGAAAGCACTGACCCAGGTCCCCAAAATAGACAGCTTCTCAGAGGGCAGATAACCCCAGAAGTCTCCAATAGCCGGGCCAGATCTGATCCTGTGACCTTGCGGAATATTCCACTACCCACATCCGCCCACCTCCCTTGCCAGTAAAAGCCAATTTGTAAAATTACCCAACAGCCAGGCAGACAGGCGCAGGGGTTGTTGGCCGCCCCTGTGTGCCAATACAGCGTGAAATACCTGTTTCTCAAGGATCCGGGAAGGGCAGGCCCCTCACCGGGCTGGTCTTCCTTGCCCCCTGGAGGTTTCTAAACAACCCACTGGCCCGAGGCCGGGAAAGAGGTTTATGGAGATTATTGGCATCTTTTCCCAGATGTGTGCTGTCCTCCAGGTGTGAGGCTCCCTGCTGCCCAGCGGGCATCCCTAACCTTCAGAAAAGGATCTTTGCAAGAGTCCTTACCCTTAGCGATAGGAAGGCGCTGAAGAGCTTTGGGGTTTACGGTCTTCGCACGGACAGGCACCGTCTCACTCACCCTCCCAAGCAGCCTGAAGGGGTGACAGTAGTGGGTTAGGGGCTGCACGAGGACTTAGGGAGAACTTGGCTGTGAAATGCTGAGCGCAGGGCCGGCACACGCACCCGTCTGGGTGAGCCCGTGCTCACCCTCCTCGTTTCCACCACCACTTAGTTCCCACAACGCACACTCCTGTCAGGCGGGAAGCACTGAACCCCCATTTCCAGATGAGGCTCAGAGAAGGAAATGAACCTGCCCAGGGTGGCACAGCTTTCCCACTGATGGAACAAAACCCTAACCTCCTGGGCACTCTGACACTATATGGCCAGACCCTAAATCTCTGGCACGTAATTTACTAGTGGGGATTTGTTGAAAGCCTGGGTGATGGGCATCATCTGCCCCTTCCTCAGGCATCAACTGATATTAGTGTTTACAATATCGTTCCTAGAACAGAGGCTCTCAAACCTTTAAATCTCAGGACCTCTTTACACTCTTAAAACTGGTTGAAAACCCTAAAGAGCTTTGCTTTTGTGGCTTATATCTGTCAAAATTTACAGAATTTGTCAGTAAAATGGATAAAATTTAAAAATATCTTATCCATTAAGTATATAAATGAGAACGAGGGTAAACCCATTGCATGTTAACACAAATGACGTATTTTTGAAAGAAATAATCATGTTTTGCAAAATAGAAAAGTAGTGAGAAGATTCACAGTGTTTTACATTTTTGCAAACGTGTTTAATGTCTGGCTTAGGAAACAGCTGGGTACTCTTATCTGCTTCTTCATTCAATCTGGTGCATATGAAAAAAGCCTGGCCACACACAGATATGGATTTGGAAATTAAGAGGTAAGTTAATAGTCTTTTTAGATGATTATGGGTATTATTCATTAATACTACACCAAAACTCGACAAGAGGTAGTTCCTTAAAGACTAGTAGCAATGTGGCATCTGAAACCAAATGAATGAACGTTTTGTACTTATTACATTCAATTCTGTTGGTCTGTCCTGAACTTTGCATGGATCTTTTACCCATGCATGATTTTATAACATTCCAAAATGTTATGAAGAGGCCCTGGAAACACCTCAGGGTCCAAGGACCACTGTTGATAACTGCTGAACTGGGTTAAAAGCTCCAGAATGGGGTTTACATGTGTTTTCTTTGGCCCTATGCTTCCTGAAGAAAGGAAGCGGGTTGCGGAGGGTGTTGGCGAGGGAGGGAACAGGGGGGAGGGGAGGAAGGGAGGGAAGGAAGGAGGGAGGGTGCTAGTTAGTAATACAATAGACTGAACTCCAATTTAACTCCCAGACCAGCCCCAGAGACCTCAGACACCCTTCCGTCTGGGTGGGAGGGGAGTCACTGTGGCCTCTGAATAAGCTCTGGTCTCTGCAGACTTTTCCACGACTGCAGAAGTAGCCCAGGCCTCTGGTCATTTTCCCTAACACTTCATCCCTTTGATGTGGGATCTCGAGGGGATTTCCAAACTGTACAGAATATGCGCTGTCCTTACCTTGAATCTAGATGTCAGCATTCCTGTGGTCTGACGATCACCTCCTGTATCCATCATGGTCCCATCAGGAAAGCAGCCTCCGCCAGAGATAACTGAAGACAGTGTCAGGGCGGGAGGGCAGTATTTACAGAGCAAGGGCAGGGCTCTGGGGACCAACGAGGATGGGGAGGTATCCAGAGGCTAACAGGAGTGGGGGTCCATTACCACCTGGGCTGGAAGGGGCAGGGGAAAGAGCTGGGGAGGCTACAGCCAGGCACGAGGGGTGCAGAGGAGAAGCCCCCGGCCTCTCTCTGCTCCCGCCCTCCAGTCTGCTTCTGGCGTGTCCCATTGGCTGATCCCGACCGGAAGTGTGGGAGCCCCGTCACACAGTCCCTGCAGGGCAGCCTCCCAAGGCACAGAGCGGCACGCAGGACGGATCTGGAGGGGTGAGTGGAGAACAGCCAGCGCGGCTTCCGTGTACCATCGTCAAAGTGGAGCACGTGGCCATGCAGCGTCAAAAGGGCTCGTGCGGACAAGCCTCCCGTCTCTCAGCCCTGTCTCAGCCCACAGGACACCCAGCCTGAATGTGGCAATGGGGTCTGCAGGCCCCTCTCTGCTGGCAATCTCCCCCGCTGTCCCCAGCCCTCCCTCTGACCCGCCATGGACGCCCAGGCCGTGTCCTGTTGGCCTCTCCTGTACCATGACTCACCATTATCAGTCCCTTATGGACCAAGCACTGTGTCAGCTAAGCGTCCCATCTGCGCACAGGGAACCAGGAATCAGAGTGGCACAGCACCAGACTTAGGGTATAGCAGCACAGCAGTGAACGGCAGCACCTAGACAGGCAGACCCACAGTGTCAGGGGCTACTTGCCAATGCCATGTCCAGCGTGGTGAGGCCAGAGGACCCCACACTGAGTCCACAGAGCCCCAAGTTCAAGTTCCAACCTTGGGCAGCCTTGGGCAACTCACTTTGCCCACCTTCCCATACCTCCGTTTCCTCGTCTGTGAAACAGAGCCCTTCTGGGCGATGCGAAGACTTCTCCTGCTCTCACCATGCCCAAGCCCAGCGGGGGTTGAAGACACTGCGCCTTTGTCTTCTAGATTTGAACAAGCCCCCAGAACCACATCCGTGCTCTCAGATTTTGTGGACAGACAACCTGCTTCTTCTTCTCCTTGGCGCCATGCACTTGTTGGGATCAGCAGATGTAAAATTCTGACGTCGCACTTAGAAAACTTCCTCCATCTGGATTTCTGCAGCCCACAGGGAATCATTTGCCAAACACATGTTTTACAGAACACGGGCCCACTTCACTGTGACTTGCGGAGCTGATAAAATCCACCTTTCCCTGGTCCCGCGCGTTCTGCCCACGCGTGCTTTCTGGCTGGGAAGAGATGCAAGACCATGCTGGGTGGAGGAGGCCCTTGGCCTCCGTGCACCCCGTGGGCTGTGCTGATGCCAGGGCAGATGGCAGAGGACACACAAGGCCAGGCTTTACTAAAAACGTAGACATGTAACATATGGTGCTAATAGAACCCACAACAGGGTCACTGGTACAATGGAAAATCATTCACTTCTAACGTCAGGCCGACGACTGCTGTCGGGGGGAACGTTTACGAGTGTGTCCCTTGTTGCTCACTTTCTGGGTGACGTTCAAGAGAATCGGGGACAGCGCCACTGGGTTGGCTAGTGAATTTAGGACGGCTTTAGAGGGGCCAGAATAATGACAGCTGTAGACACTGCTGCAAAACTTCTCCGTGCAAGGGATTAAAATGCTGACTTCCTCTGAAATGCAAGTTTTTAAAAAACTATTTAGTTTTCTAAAATCGTGGTAAAATATACCTGCCATAAAATTTCCATTTTAGCCATTTTAAGTGCAAGTTCTGTGGTACTGAGTGCATTCAAACTGTTGTTTGACTGTCACCACCTAGAACTTCTCTAGAACTTTTTCGTCTTCTGTAACTGAACACCGAACCCACCCTACCCCTCCCCTAGTCCCTGGCAACTACCATTCTACTTTTTTTTTTTTTAACATATTTTTTTATTGGAGTATAGTTGCTTTACACTATTGTGTTAGTTTCTGCTGTACAGCAAAGTGAATCAGTTATACATATACATATATCCCTGTTTTTGGATGTCCTTCCCATTTAGGTCACCACAGAGCACTGAGTAGAGTTCCCTGTGCTCTACAGTAGGTTCTCATTAGTTATCTATTTTATACATAGTAGTGTATGTAATGTCAATTCCAATCTCCCAACTCATCCCACCCCCGCTTCCCCCCTTGGTTCTCTACATCTGTGACTCCATTTCTGCTTTGCAGATAAGTTCCTCTGTACCATTTCCGTCCTATTTTCTGTCTCTATGAATTTGACTCCCCTAGTACTTTATAGAAGTGGAAAGCTACGGTATTTGTCTTTCCATAACTGGCATATTTAACTTAGCTTGATGTCTTCAAGATTTATCCATGTCGTAGCATCTATCAGTACTTCGTTCCTTTCTAAGGCTGAATAATAATCCACTGATAGATTCTCAGCGTATCTATGGACTTAGAATGTTGAAACAAAACAGATCCCTTTAAATAACAATGGTCTTGCCTGAAAGTCAACAGGCGATGGGTAAAGCTCCTGGGGACTGAATTTACTTGCCCAGAGTCAACCAGGAGGGCTGTATAAATTCAAGACCACCACTTGGATAGCCTAACTCAGTTGCCTCAGTATTATTCTGTGCTCACATACATGGGCACACATGCTTCCTACAAAACACACACACACAACTAGTTTCATATGTTATCTCAAAATCAAAGCAGACCTCAGTGATCATTCATAGCTCTGAAACACGTGGCCTACTGGCTAGTCTTTGGAGAGTTGCTTGAAACGGAGATTCATTACAGAAAGAGAAGCCCGTACAGAACCGTTCCTGTCATCAGTATGACTACTGATTCTGAAGTAGGACATCATTAGAAATGACCAAAAATGAAAAATGATGCAGGAGTGGAACAGAGAGGCTGAGTAGGGCAGGAGCCAGCTGAAGATGAGACACATCTTCTTCAGCCTGTCGGTCCATCCACTTTCAGCCAATCAAGAGCTTTCTTAGGACGATCGGAGAATCTGAATAAGAGCTGTAGATTAGCTCAGAGTTGTATCAATTTTAGTTTCCTGATTTTGATTATTGTACTGTGGTTACAGAAGAGAATCCCTCATTTTTAGGAAATGTACATGGTAGTATTTAGTGGAGAGGCAGATCTTATATGCAGCTTCCTCTGTGTGTTGGGGAGGGGATACAGCAAAGAAGGTAAATATTCATATTTGGGGAATCTCAGAGAAGGGCATCTTGAGAATTTTTGTGCTCCTCTTCCATTTGTCTGAAATCGTGTCAAAAAAAAAAAAAGAGGCTGTGTGGTGTCCAAGGGACACCTGCGGAGAAAACAGACAACTAATTCAAGAGCAGGGACGGAGAGTGAGAGGCTTGGTGGAGCCGGTCATGGAACGGACTGGCCGCCGGGAGACTGAAAGTCCAGAAGAGGCTGCGCCCGTGATGCCGTCCCCCCATCACTGGGTTCTCCCAGCCCCGCTGTCAGTGTCATGGTTTGAATCATCGAAGCCACCCCTCCCTCTACTGTGATATTGGCAACAGCCCGGGAACAGCCCACACGCCCCACATGTGTTGACAGCTTGGAGAACGTGTAAGTGTGGAGTGTTTTCCGTGTCGATGACATGGCACACGCAGAGTTGGAGTGTGTACACTTAAGAGCACATGGGTCTTGTTTCATGGATCCTACACAGTAGTCATGGGTGAAATACTTCCAAAAGCGGCCACCCCACCCCATGTTTTTTAACATAAAACACGTTATATAATACAATTTTAGCAAATTCCCTGTGCAGTAACACTGGCAGTATCTTGAAGATAACATGAGGATAACAGCCCTCTCCCATCACCACTTGCACGGAGTGTTCCCTCAGCACTGGGGCTGCGCTAACCACTGCTGTTTCTCCACTGCAGGGAGGGGCTCGGAGCTCTGGGCACTTTTGCGTCCCCCAGGTTACTCACTGGTGCACAGCAGAGCCAGCATATGTCTCCTTTGACGCCAGAGGTTATCTCGATGTGACACGATGTCACCGCCCCAGCAAGTCATGCTGCCCCACACCCACCATCAGTTCGTGTCTACACTGCATTAGGCACCGGGTGGAATCCAATCAGATGCAACTTAAGGTCCCTTTGTTCCATTTCTCAAGGGTCACTGTGAGGCCCACAGTGTGTGGACAGCCCAGCTCTCCCACAGGTAGCGCCGTCTCCATCCACATGGTGTGAGGCCGCCATGAGCTGCAGCAACCGCCTCTTGCCGTCTTGTGCAGTTTGCAAGACCTCAGAACTGGACCTTTGCCTTTCTCAACATCTGCTCAAGATACACAGGTGACCGATGCATCAATCTCAGGCAGAGCGCTTTTAGATAAGGGGAGGGGGCGCATCTTAAATCTCCGCATTGACAGACTTCCAAAATGGTTGTCAAATACGCGTGGTTATCCATATTGTCGTTTCTATGTTTAACTTCGCTTTTAGAAGTTTAAGAAATAACAGTATCAGTTCAGGTATGCTTGGGAGCCAAAGAAAGACATACCTGCTGCTCCTCCAGCTCAGACCCACACCTTTCGACAGGTGAGCACAGCTGTCGGGCCTTGGACTCAACTCTGCTCTGTAGCAGGTGGCTTCCTTCTCGGTGGGAATGACTTTCTGTCTCCCTGTCTGTGTCCTCTGGCCACACAGGCCCATCCTCCCAGGCCTGGGTCAAGGGCATTTCCTCCCTCCTCCTCCCTCGCGTGGGGACAGAGCTGGCCTCGGAGACCACAGCCCACGGCACTTCTCTCACGGCTGGTACTTCGGACATGCAATGTTAATGTCATCTCTCCGCCTCCTGACCGGACTCTGAGCTTCTTGCTTGCTGGCCACGGACTGTGTGAGTCTACAGGGATAACGAATGTACAAAATAGGCAGCGTGTTTGTTTTCTGGGAATCAGTGGATTTTATATTTCTGCCAAAAGTTATACATGGGCGATATTACATCTATACATTCGGCAACTAAATTTCATCTCACTTGCCCGCTCTGATGGCCAAGCAGTGGATCCAGGTATATTGTGTAGAGAGGATTGTGGGGCTGCTCCTGGCATCTGCAGGGAAGAGCGAGGCGGTGGAGAGCAGTGTCCACCCCGCTGGACGGACAGGCCAGCAGCCGTGACTTCCTATGCCTGAGGCCCAGTACCTGCAGCAGGGTGGACACGCCCACCTTTGAACTCTAACCTGGCTTGTTCCTAACCACCCCCACCCACCCGCATCCCTGGGGTGATCGAAAGCAGAACTTCTCCAAGAGCAGCCTGAATCGCCAGGCACATCTGGTCGAGATGCAGGTTCTGGGGCAGCGTGTGCAGGTGGGGCCGAGATTCTGCATTTCTAACCAGCTCCCAGGTGATGGCTGAGGACCACCTCACCTGCGGGGTAGCGAGGCTCTAAAGTAAACGAATAAAGAGACCTTAACAAGAGCCCCGCACACTCTAACAATCAAGTGACACTCTCGCCCCTCTGCTATTGAAAGCCGGGGGCAGCTCAGGGCCCCCATCTCTGTCCTCCGTCAGTCTGCCTGAGAAAACCCCCTCTCCTCTGGGACACAGATGGGTCACACTCTAACCCCCTGCAGCCCCAGCTAGAGGTGCTGGACGCCTCCACGCAGCCCTCCCGATCACCCTTCCGTCCTTTCCTCCATCCTCTCTCCCTGGGGACTGGCCACATGGTCTGTGTCAGTGGCTCCTGCTCTCTGGCTTCCGGCTGGGGTCCGCCAGTGGGAGTGCCAGCCGGAGACTGGAGAGGGGGAAGTGGGACCCTCTCCTCCCTGAACGATACGCTTGTCTTCTGGGGAATGTCCGCGATGTGCAGGACGCAGAGTGCCAGCCCACGGTGGGGCCCGGGGAGGGAGAGCTGAGGCTGTTATCCTAACTCTGTGTTACTTTTAGTTTACTTATTTGTATTATATTTCACTTGTTCTTTCTATTAAACCTATTAAGTTCTAGCTCAGGTCCCTCCTTCATGAAGCCTTCCTGGATTATTTGAACCTTCAGTAATATCCTTCTTTTAACTCACTCAACAAATAATGTAGCCCCTTATTCTGAGCCATCTTGTCTCTTTTCGTCCCATTGCTTCTAAGGATCAGTCTGGGCTCCACAACTGGACAAGAGGCTTCAATTCACCGTCCAGGTTAGCACGTCTCCCATCTCCACGGCACCTGGCACACGCTGGGATGTACTGCTGACCTCAGGGAAACTTCTCTGGTGGGGCAAACTGCAAATGCATCTGGAACTCAAAGAATGCAAATAAATACTTCGAGAAAAATCTATTTTTATGGGTGTTTTCTATTTTCATAATAAATAAGTATTGGGGGAATATCTAAAAACAATAAAACATTTTGAAAAGTCAACTTCTAAAAATAGCTTTTTTGGGATATAATTTACATCCCATACAGTTCACCCACTTAAAGTATAAAATTCAGTGGTTTTTAGTATCTTCACAGAGTTAAGCAACTATCAGCACAGTTAATTTTAGAACATTTTTTTTTCAGCTCAAAAGGAAGCCCCCTCCGTATGAGCAGCGCCTTCCCTTATCTTGCTCTTTGGTTTTGAGCATAGAGTTAGAAAACAAAGCACGAAAAGGACACTGCAAATGTAAATTCCTCAAGATACATTTCTGTTTTTGTTGCCTTGTAATCTTGATTACCTTTTTTTACTGTCTGTGTTTCAGGAGGACTGAATTCAGATGGCATGAAAATTTACCTGGTTTTGCCACGTTCCCGTTCACCTGCCTCCTTGCACACCTGAGTTCAGGAGCCTCATCCTTCCACTAGAGGGCGTGGTGTCATAGATGCCAACTGTGCCACCTGGGCTGTCCCAGTGTTCTGACCTCAGCCCTTGAGAAGGTAAGAGCTTGTTCCTACTGGTCTGGAATGAACTTAAGAGCTCTGCCCCCTGTGTTGTAATGGAACTGGGAAGGGAGCTTTCATTTATGAGCCAACTACAGACTTGATTGATTCACAAGGTGAGAGGTGGACACAAAGAAAATACTGTGCATTGGTGATGCGGATGACAGTAATAACCCAGTCGTATATTGAATATTCGCAATGTGCTTGGCATGGCGCTAAGAACATTACATACATATCTTATTTAGTCCTCCCAACAACCTTCTGAGATGGACCTTATTATTTTGCCCAATTTGCTGATAAGGAAGCTTAGAGAAAGAGCTTTAGAAACTTGCCCAGAGGATCCTTCCTGATCTTCAGATCAGTATAAGGGTCTGTTTGGATAGAGGGAGCGGCCAGTCTGAACTGGATGACCCTCTGAAGTCTTTGAAGCTGCAGAATTTAAGAATTCGGACTTCCACAAAACCTGAATCATAGGATAGCCCTCGAATAAAAAGATTGGATCCTTTTAAACCAAACACACAGGGGAGAGGTGCATTTGGGGGGAGTAGAAAGAGCCTATTTTCGATCTAAGTCATAAATGTATGACAATGTGTGTTAAAATGAGAGCTCTACGCCTCGGGGAACCCGTCCGCAGTCAGCCTGGCTGGATCTGATCCCAGTAACAGCCAAGTCCTTAAGGTCTTACGTCCCGACAGGACAGCGCCCACCTGGAGGTCCCACCTGCCCTCAGGTTTCCTGTCCCCCACCTGCAGCATGGGGCCCAGGAGCAGCCAGCAGCCCTCCGTCTCCGGCCCAGGCCCCTTTGCTATGGAATTCATGTTATTAATTTTAAAGATGTTGATGTGGTTAGTGGCAACTTCCCATGTGGCCCAGAGCAGCCTCCGTTCCAGGCTCCCAGGGTCAGGAGGTAGGACTCCAGGTGTAGAAAGGAAAGGGGGACGGGAGCCCCTTCTCACCTTTAAGTGGGGTGCACCTCACTTCCACAGCAGTGATGCAAGCTGGAATATAAAACCTCTGCTGGAGTTGAGGTCTTGTAATCTACACAAACACCTGTGAGCCCTTCAAGAAACCCCCTGTTTCTCCATAGAACCTGTGTCCTTTACAACGTCCCTCCCCGCCGAGATGTCCCGATCGCCTCAGAGTATGTGGCCACTTCTGGAGTCCAAGAGCATCCCAGACGGTATGGCCAGATATGACCCGTCTTCCATGCCACCTTCTATTGTTAGGTAACATTATCTTCAGGAAGAAAAAAAAAACCTGTAAGAGGCAGATGAGTGCTGCCAACAATTTATAAGATACAAATAAGCAGAAGAGGAAAAAGATCATTACCAAGGAGAACTGCCTGGGAATGTGAAATGGGGCCGCCACTTTGGGAAAGAGCCTGGCAGTTCCTCGAACTGTGAAACCCGGAGCAACCGCGGGATCCAGCGGCTCCAGCCCTCTGGGCTCCCCACTCCCTGGTCTGGACCCCAGGCACTGGCACGTTCAGTCCCTGCTCAGCGACCGCTCCGTCAGCACCATCTTAACCAGCACGGAATTATCCCACCAGACACGGAACACAAGGGTGGGTCCTCACAGCTTCAGGACCCGTCGCTGTCCACTGGAAAGTCATTCGTGCCCCAGATCAAGGAGATTGTGACCAGGACCTCAGCCCAGCTTCCTTGGGGCTAGAAGGTGCCGGTGTCCTCAGCCCTGGAGTCTTTCTTCAGGTCCGTAGCTGTTGGTCCAGCTGCCACGAGCTAATGACCAAGAGCCACGAGCTAATGACCTCAGTGGATGCAGCAAGGTTCCCCTGCCTTAATGACCTGGCGTGTGTGTGTGTGTGTGAGTGTGTGTGTATGTGTGAGACATGGGCAGGTGTGTGGCTACAAGGATAAGATCTGACCTACATATGCTCTGTAGCAGGTCCTGTCCAGCATTCCCTCACCAACGGACACCAGGGCCGTGCAACACAACCCCCCACTGCAGGCGTCAGCAAACGGGCTGAATGAAGGGCAGTCATTATCACAGCGAGAGGCCAACCGCCAGCCATCCCACCCACCCCTGAGACCCGGCCCCGCAATGGACACCCTGCCGGGCAGCACAGAGCGAGCCCAGGTAACAGCCCCATGTGGGACTCCTGGGCCTCCCAGACTCCCGGGATCGACAGGGTCCAGTTACCCCAGCGCGAGCGGCTGGGTGGGGAGGTGCTGCTCAGAAGGGTGGGTGGGGATGCTGGCGTCAGGAAGCCCTGGGCCTCAAACCCGAGTCCGCGGCTGTGTGGCACTGACAATTCACATAACCTCTCTGAGCTTCAGTTTTCTCAACTGCAAAAGGGGGTTTATGCTACTTTCTCTTTTTTTTTTTTACAGAAATAAGAATGTTTTTTTCAAATTTTTATTGGAGTATAGTTGCTTTACAACGTTGTGTTAGTTTCTACTGTACGGCAAAGTGAATCAGCTATACATATACGTATACTCCCTCTTTTTTGGATTTCCTTCCCATTTAGGTCACCAGAGTATTGACTAGAGTTCCCTGTGCTATACAGTCTGTTCTCATTAGTTATCTATTTTATACAAAGCATCGATAGTATATATGTGTCAATCCCAGTTCCTTCCACCACCACCCCTTTCCCCCTTGGTGTCCATACTTTCTTTAAAGAGCTGTCATGAGTGTGAAATGAACAAATGCCTAGATAGTGAATAAATGAATGAACGATACTGATGGCACCTGTGTGTGCTGCACGCCAGGCTCCGTGTTAGGAGATCACACGCTCACACACACACACACACACACACACACTCACACACTCAGGGATGTTTATTAAGCTCCTGCTCTGTGTCCGGTATCCCCCCGGGGATACAAAAGTGGATACCACCACCCCCTGCCCTCTTATAGGTGACAGTCTAATGCAAGAGGCAGAAAAACAAGCAAACAAGTAAAGTAAAGAAAACAAGAGATAAATAATGTGTTTTGAGTAGTGGCAAGTGCCACAGAGAAAAATAACCAAAACAAAGCCGGGTAAGGAGATGGAGGGTGGTCCACTTGGAGGCGGCTCTGTTTTTAGATGTGGGAGGGCCAGGGAAGGCCTCCGGAGGGAGGTAGCACCTGGGCCCAGACCTGAACAGCATGAGGAAGGCAGCCACGCAGGCCTCTGGAGGGAGGGCATGCCAGTGCCGGAGCCACGGTTACAAAGGTGCTCAGAGGGTCATCGTCCCGTGATCAGCCGCTCACGCCAGCGGCCCAGGCACGCCGCCCCTGCATCCCAGCCCTGATGCCAGGCGCTCCGCTTGGAGACTCGCCTGGCACCTCCTGGCCCTGAAGCGCCCTCTCGCCCTTAGGGACAAGATGACTCTACTGGCAGGGCCAGCTGGAGGCTGCGCCTGGATGTGAGTTCCCCCTGGTGTTAATTGGCGGGGGGTGGGAGGGGGGAGAGGGGAAAACAAAATAAAGCTTCAGAGGCCTGGCTGTGCCTGAGTTAACGCCCTGGCCCTCGTGGCACAGCGTTGGGGCTGAGAGAGGATGCTCACGGCAGCCTCATCATCTCGTTAACTCAGATTACCGGGCGCGGTGGGAGTGCCGAGCACCCCGAGAGCTGTGCTTCCCTGCTGGTCATGAATAGCCTGTCTTGTTTCCCGTAAAAAATCATTTTTTTAATGTCTTGACAAAACACCTCTCTCTTCTGGCATTTCCAAAGTTAGCAAAAATTGAGCTCCAAGCAGCAAAAACCTAAATTGGTGTGTAGTTTGCATTTTCCATTTCCTTCACTTCCATCTTCCTGCCCCGTTGGAAGGGAACAGGAAGCAGTTAATGTCACAGGGGAAGGGGCTCCTGCCAAGCTGTGGCAGGTCCTTTGTTCCTTTGGCCTCGGTCTCTCGGAAAGCGCGTCCCCGCAGCTCCCCAGCCCACCTTGCCCAGGAAAATCTACGGTGGGTCCATGTCCCTGGCCATTTTCATTTCTGTTGCTCTTCTGTTATCTTTCGGGATTTTCCCCCCAGCTGTCAATAGTACGTCCCGAGGAGGTTTTCTCCCAGGAGCCCTGCCTGCCAATGGCTCAGGGCGAGTCCGGCTTTCTGGCTTTCTGAGATGACGGCCCAGGGCCAGACCGTCAGCGGCTTTTGTGCACGATGAACCTGTTGGTGGCAGCGCGGGCCTGAGTTCTGCCGCTTTCCTCTGCGGGCCTTTGATACTGAACTTATCAAGGGGGGGGGGGGCGGCGAGGAGGGGCGGCCAGGGAGGGGCTTGTCATCCTCTGTCCACCCCCAGACGCAGAGAGCAGGAAACAGGAGTCCAGAGCAGATATCAAAGGCCAGAAGGTTCTCAACATCATGGAGAGAAACAAGGCCCAAACTCACCGCTGAGTGTGCCCCCAGGATGGGGCTGGGTGGGCACCAGCTTAACTGAGGAACCTGACAGAAAGGAGACAGAGCTGGCGGTACAACCTCAGGAGCCCAGGGCTGTCGGGGGAGAGTGAGCCGGGGCGGGGGTCCCACTGTCTTTCTCGTCCAGCCTGCTTACCTCCACCTTCTTTCTCAGCCCTTCCATTCTGAATGCATCGTAGCTCCGTGCTCTTCTGTTCAGGCTGTGCCCTCTACCCAGAATTCTCTTCTCTAGCTCCCTTCTGTTCCTCATTGAGCCTCTACGTCACCACCCAGTTTTACCTCCCAGCACATCCCCCGACAGTACGAGTTCACACAGGATTGTAATTGCCCGTCTCTCTCTGTCTCTTGCACTGGAGTGCGAGCCCGGAAAAGCAGGAACTGTTCCCTCCTCACTGTGAACCCTCAGTGTGAGACTCAGAGTGCTTCATCCTCACGTGTCTTGCCTCATGGTTGCAACATGGCTGTGGCAGCTCCGAGCATCTTACTCTGTCCCGATAGCATCCCAAGAAGAAAGAGGCCTCTCTTGAATGTCCCTGCCTTACATAACGGGGTGAAAATATTCCCCAGAAGCAGACTTCTTCTGTCTCATTGGTCATAACTGGGTCAAATGGCTCCCCCAAACATTGAAAGTATGGGTGGAAGGAGGGAGGAAAAGAGGGAGGGAGAGAAGAAGTGATAAAAGAATGGAAGGAAGGAAGGATAAAATGATGGATGGGCAAATGGAAAGATGGGAGGATGGAAGGATGGGTTGATGGAGGATGGATGAATGGAAGGATGGATAGATGGATGGATGGATGGATGGAAGGATGGATAGATGGATGGATGGATGGATGGATGGATGGATGGATGGATGGATGGAAGGATGGATGGATGAATGGATGGCAGGATGGATAGATGGATGGATGGATGGATGAATGGAAGGATGGATGGATGGATGGACGGATGGACAGATGGACGGATGGAAGGATGGATGGATGGATGGATGGATGGACGGACGGACGGATGGATGGATGGAAAGATGCATGGATGGGGTTTTTTCCTCAGTTGCTCTTCATGCATGCTTCACTGTGATTATGTATTGTAAGTTTTATGGGCATTGTGACCAAGAAGATAGCAAATGGGAGACTTGGATTCCAGTTCTGGTCTTGACCTGATAAAACACTTTCGGAAATACAGAAAGTCTGCCCCAGACCACCTCTACCTTTCCACTTCCTTGGATGGCCCTGGGGTCCAGCCAGTTTCCCACTCAGAAACCCCACCTAGAAGCTTCCCATAGCAGATGGTATGAGTTGTCTAGGCAAAGTCAGACCTTCCCCCTTGTGTGCTGGCAGGTCCACCTCCCACAGTGGAGGCTATGATCCTAGGTGCTCTCTTTTCCAGGCTCTCCTGTAATTAGGGAGGGTCTTATGACCCAGTTCCCACCAAGAAGACATAAGGGAAATGCAAAAAGAAACCCCCTTCCCCGCATCTGCTTTGGACGCTGTCATGAGACAGGATGCGATGCCTACGTCTGGGGCTGCCGTCCTGTAGCCTGAGGACGAAATGCCAACTGGCTGAGGAGGGACAAGCCTGGGCCTTGATAACATCACGAAGCCACTGAACAAACCTGGAACTCCCTGTGTGCTTCACTAGACAGAGATAATTACCCAGCTTGTTTATACGACTGTTAGTCAGATTCCTGGTCACTTGTAGCCGAGACATCACACTGAACCTCCCTTTGGAAGTGGCTGTGACGTTGGCAATTGGGCCTTCACAAAGACTCGGAAATCAGGATGGTTGCTAGGGGAAGGTGGGCTTCATGAAAATGGGTCAGTAAGAAATATCACTTTTCTACTGCTTATGTAAAGGTTGTTTGCTTTGTACCTAGTCTTCCAAAATTTCATAGGACCCAAATCGTGGGCCCCTAAATGAAGTGTCTTCTTCAGCTGTGGGGTAAGAATCAGAGGATAGAGAAGGTAAACTACGAGATTAAATAAAATGCATGAGAAATGCAAGAGGCATGGATGGAATCATTTGCCCTTTCTATTCAGGATAATTAGTCTGAATACCCACTATTCCCCGAATATCAGCTCCCTGAAAATAGGTTATATCTTTCAGGACATTCATTTATTTAATAAGATGTTGCTGAGTGCAAAAATACTACGAGATATGGTCGTAGGTGCTGGGGATACAATGAGGAAACAGAGATGGACCTGTCCTCCAGTGGCATCCATCCAGGGGCAGAGCTGGACAAGCACGCTGGCCATTGAATTAGAATGTGACCAGGAAAAGAGCATCTTTAGAGAAACCTGGCAGACACCACCTTAACCAGGAGATCCAGTCACCATCACCAGTAATAAGACACATGGGCATCATGTACCCCTCAATTCGATACTCTGAAAATGACTGAACATCACTTCTGGGGTACCCTTGCCAAGAATGCAGTACATCAAGCTAATCGTGAGCAAACTTCAGAAGAATCCAAACGGAAGAGCATTTGATGAAATATTGGGGTGGCCAAAAAGTTCGTTCGGGTTTTCTATAAGCTGTTATGGAAAAACTCGAACCAACTTTTTGGCCAACCCAATACATGACCCACACTCTTCAAAAATGCTGAGGTCCTAAGATACAAGGAAAGACTGGGGAACTGTCCCCAACTGGAGGAGACCAAGGACCCGTGACAACTACATGCAACACGGGATCCTGGGCTGGATCTTGGGAAGATGAAGGACATTAGTGGGAAAGGAAAATGAAATCTAAATAAAGTCTGTAGTTTCATTAGTACCCTACCAATATTAACTCCTTGGTTTTGCTGAATTTATTGTCATTATGTCAGAAGTTAATGTTACAGGATGCTTGGTGAGGGTAAATGGAAACTTTCCTTGTGATTTTTGAAACTTTTCTGTAAGTCTACAATTATTTCAAAATTAATCCTCTATGAAAGAATCATAGGTGCTAGGAGGTCATATGCCCCATGACTGACCTACCACATCATTCAGTCAGTCATTCAACTAAGTTTTACTGAGCACCTGCTACCTGTCAGGCATTGTGCTACATGCTGGGGAGAGGGGTGAGCAGGACACTCTGGAAAGCACTGAGTTCACTGTCTTCTCTTTTCCATCTGCCCCCCAAAGGCAGTGCTCCAGATGAAGGCTGTCCCCTTAGCGGTGAACACGAGGTGCAAAGCCCCTGCCAGCCGTGTGTGGACTTGCAGCGTGGGCAAGTATGAATCTTCGCTGTTGTAAACCAAAGAGACTCTGGGGGTATTTGTTCCTGCAGCTGAGTAAGCTCTAAGTGCTGACTGCAGATCAGTCTGTGTGACACAGTGGACGGGAAGTAACTGCTGAGTGCTGACCTGGTGACTCAGGCTGACAGGTGTTAGTGGAGTTCATTACAGCAGCTGAAGATGGGAGATCCCATCTGAAGATGGGAAATAGAGGAAATGGGAGCATTCCCAGGACTGATTTAGGTAAAGTTTCCTCCAAGTCACCCTCTGGTGTCCTCCCCATCCATTCTTCCAACTATGAATTGAGCCATAATTCATTCACTCCTTGAGCACCTGTGTCAGTACCTGCACTGATCTAGGCAGTGGAGATACATGAGTGTATCAGCTGGCTAGTGCTGTGTAACAATCCACCCCAAAACTTACTTAGTTCATAATTCTGTAAGGAGGCTGGTTGGTTCCTCTGGCCTGGAATGGGCTGGCTGCTATCTGCTGGCTCTCTCCTGCTTTGTGGTCAGCTGGGCGCTAGATGCAGTAGGAAGTGTTCATTCACGTGTCTTGGTCCTCCTGTGGCCCTTACTCTCCAGCAGGCTGGCCCAGGCTCGTTCACACGAGTTCCCAGCGTCCCAAGAGCAGCCAGGGGTGGAGCCCCGGACACGAGCACCCCCATCGTATCTGCTAAAGTCCCCCTGGCCAAAGCATGTCCCACGGCCAAGCCCAGGTTCAAGGGTGGAGAAACAGACTGCAGCCTCAGTGGGAAGGAAGAATGAGTGACCGTTTCTCAGACGCAATGGGAAGAACAGACACCAGGCACTGAGATAAGCACAGAGCAGGGAACCATGACCTTGACTGCAGGGACGCGGGGAGATTTCCTAAGGGAGGTTATGCTTGAGCCCCAGCCCTGAAAGATGAATTCAAGTTCATCTGGGAGAGTCAAGTTCATGCATATTATTCATGCAACAAGAACCAGGAAGGTAAAGAAACTAGGACAAGGTCATCAATGAGCTGGGCTGTCAGATGGCAGGGGTGTGGCAGAGGGAGGGGTTGGAAAGTAGGAAGAGTAATATAAGAAGAAGGAAAGCTAACACGAGAGGGGACGTGCTATGGTTGGTAAGAGACCGAACTGTCCAGCTGGGTGACCTGAGGCACATTACTTAACATTCCTGTGCTTCAAACTCTTCATCTGTGAGGTGAGGATGGTGATAATCATCTCGCAGGGTTTTTATTTTCGGGATTTTAAAAAACTGATAACATGAGACGCTGTTACCTTAGTTCCTCGTGTGTGGCAAGCACTCAGTGGACTGTAGTGATTTATCCGTCATTCACCGCATGGTCTGATGTGATGCTCACAACAGCATTATAGACAGACAAAAAGATAAGGAAGAAGATGCCCGAGGTCGCAGAGCTTGGACGGGGTCTCCCTGAGTCTGACCTGGAGTCAGCACCGTAACCTCATGGGGTCTTCAATCCTGGCGTCTGCGGGAGTGACCTGCCATCTGGGAGCCTCCCCTCTGGAATTGGGCTGTTTCAGGTCCACTTTTCCAGGAGGTTCTTGCACATGAAAAGAGGGAGCATTTTAATCACAAATCACTCCATGCCATCTCCTGGGTCCCCAGATGCGCTGGAGGGATGGGAGCCTTCGTTCGTGCTCACGAAAGGCTGCATCGGAGTTTTCCTGTAAAACTGTTGTTTTCTCTAAAATGGGGAGATGTGCCCTGACTTGACCGTCTTTGGCAGGAAGCAGAACATTCCGGTAGTGGAGTAACCCAAAAGGCAATGTCTCCATCAAGCCGAGGAGGTCTGCGGCTGTCCGTCCAAGGCCCTCGCTCACGGCTGACACGTGCAGCCTGACTGCAGACGGCCCCGAGCCCGCCGCCCGGCGAGGAGACGAGGAGGCCCGTCCAGCAAGCACGGAGCCGCGGCCGAGGGGCGTCTGCTCTGCTGGTTCCAGTCCGAGCCAGAAGGGCATTCAGAGCAGAGAGACTTTATTTAAAGAACCCGAAAGGTTAAACCACTCAGTGTTCTGCAGAGTTAAATCAGAGGTTTGTTTAGCAGTCTAGGCAAGTTTGACCTGGGCCGTATGGGTCTCATAATCTATCCTGCACTCTGACGTCTCTTGATTCCAGAATATACATCAAAATGCTGAGCAGGGAGCGGAAACCATGAACCCACATCTCTGGAGGCCGACCCCGTGCCATGCGTCCTCCATATGCAGCTCCCAGACCTCCCAGAACTCGGGGAGGGGAGGTTGTTACTGTCCCTCCCTCACAGATGGGGACACTGAGGCACAGGAGGGGGGAGCCAGTGGCCTCAGGCGGCACAGCGGCCGGGGGCGGAGTGGGGCTCTGGAGCCACGCTGTGACCCCAGCCTCCAAGCTGCCTTCCCGTCGGCCTCCCGATGAGTCTGAATCTGCACCTCCGGCCGCAGTCTCGCTCCTGGGCTCTGCTCTTTGCTCCTCTGGGCCTCGGACGGGTCTCCTCCGATACCTCTGTTACTGCAGACTCAGCGGGTCTAAAACTGACCCTGACCTTCACCATGGAAGGGCCACCCACTCGTCCTACTCCAGAGGACCCTGAGATCAGACGGGCGATGGGCCCCACCCGAGGCCCCGGCCACTCGTCCCGGGCTGTGTCCCCACATTGCCGCCTGGAGCCTGCGACCCACACAGATGCGCAGCCGCCAGCGTACCCCTGCTGATCTGAACCACCAAGGTAAGTCACGGCCCCTCTGGGGACCCCCTGCCTTTCCATCCCCATGTTTCCATGTTGGGGTGTCTACTTGCTCTGCTGATGGAGCAGACTGGGCGGCACATGCTGGACTTGTGCCATCCCGGGTGGCTCACCCAGTTGGTCATCCTGGCACCCACCAGACTGCACAGGCTAAGGGCCAGAGCTCTGCATTAACATGTGAGCAATGGGGGTGTCCAGGCTCGGGGGCCACGGACGTCTGTGCCTGCAGTCGGCAGGCCACGTCAGGGTCAGGCAGGCCAGGCTCGCCAGCAGTAGGGTGGGCTCTGGACTCGGATGCCTCCTGACGCTGGGTGCCGGCTCTCTGCTCTTTTCTGCGCTAGAGTGGAGGTGATGTGGTCGATGGATTCCCACGCTTACGACAGCTCTGGCAGAGGAAACAGACTCCAACCATGTCTTTGGTTTTTCTGCTTCTGCACGCTCCCTCCCTCTCCTTTCCCAGATCATGCCTGCCATACAAATTATGTCACCTCTTTTCTAAGACAGAATGCAGAAGCTGGCTAAAAAAAAAAAAAAAAAAAAAATTGTGATAAAGCACTTTAGGAAAAGCTCATTAAGAACCCCATTAAGCCTCACCCAGTTCCTTTCACCTCTGGGTCCTCACGGCCACTCCCCTGGCCCGCGCAGCGTCAGCTCGCCCGGACACCCCAGCAGCTGCCTCCCTGCCCCACCCAATGCAACGCACTGCCCACTGCTCAGCCTGAGACGTGACCCTGAGCCGTGGGACCCACCGTCTCTTCTGAAACCATCCCAGGGCTTCTCACGGTCCTCAAGTAAAGACCCAAATAATTTGTGATTGTTTGGGCTCACTTCCCATCCCCCTGCACTCCCCACCCTGTGCTCCCGCCACAGGGGAGGGGAGTGCATCCCTCCTACACCAGCTCCCTCTCACCTCCGGCCCCTACCGGCCCCCCTTTCCTGACCCCCACCCCCAACGGAAGGTATGCAATGCGCTCTTTTCTGCCCTCCCCCCCAGCAACTCCTCCTGAAACGAAACTACCACCAAATGGTGGGCATCCTATTTCCTCGGCCATTTGCAGAGAAGGCGTCGTGTTTGCTAGCACAGGGCACTTTCAGGCACTTGGGGTTTTTTCTTATTTGGACTAAAGTAACCCAGACTTGGGGGAGTTAGATTCTCCGCCTTCATTCATCTTCCTGGAATGCGAGTCAGATTCCGTGGGCACACTGCGCGCTTCCCGCCTGGGGCCGCCTGAGTCTTCCTTCTTGCCCTGGTGTCCCGGCCCTGCTCTTCTCACTGTGCTTAATCGGTTAATCGGGGGCTCAAGACTTCAGCTGCTGCTGGGGACGAGCTGTCCCTTCCCGCTCAGAGCTCTCTTGACTTTCCTGGGATCTATCAGTTACCATCCCCGTAAAGCCCCACAGAGAGGTCCCGCCACCTTTTCACACGCCAGCCGCCGCCAGCGGGTGGAACATGATAAGTCACAATCACTGGCCCATCGCATAGTCTGCGCTGGCTGTCTCTGGGCCCCGCCCTGTGTCGTCTTTGAAGTGCAGCTAAGCCCCTGGTAGCTTTCAGATGACACTTAGGTTACACCTCTTCTGCATTCTTATCTCCACCAGTGCCTTTGAGTGCAGACGTGTTGACACGTTGGCAGTGTGGTGGCCTCTCTGCGGGAGCGTGTCCCCTGGGTGACCTTTGGCTCCCGAAGCTGGCACCTGGGCCTGGATGGATGGGACAGGGCCGCCCCTGCACTGGGCACACCGGGCACAGCCCCCCACCCTGTGTCGACTCTAAGGGCCTCCTTTCATCACTGGTCCTCTGGGGGCGGGGCTCCCAAACGCCTCACTCTGGGGCCCCCAAGTAGTGAGGGAGGCGCCCCTCGTGGGTGCTACTGCTGTCAGGTGTTCCTTTAATTATGGTAAAACAGACACAACATAAAACTTACCATTTAACCTGTTTTTTTTTTTTTAATTAATTTATTTATTTATTTATTTTTGGCTGTGTTGGGTCTTCGTTTCTGTGCGAGGGCTTTCTCCAGTTGCAGCGAGCGGGGGCCACTCTTCGTCGCGGTGTGCGGGCCTCTCACTGTCGCGGCCTCTCTTGTTGCGGAGCACAGGCTCCAGACGCGCAGGCTCAGTAGTTGTGGCTCACGGGCCTAGTTGCTCCGCGGCATGTGGGATCTTCCCAGACCAGGGCTCGAACCCATGTCCCCTGCATTGGCAGGCAGATTCTCAACCACTGCGCCACCAAGGAAGCCCCACCCCCACCTTTCTTAAGAGCAATATGCGTCAGGCTCTAGGTCCATCCACGTCTCTACAAATCACCCAATTTCGTTCCTTTTTATGGCTGAGTAATATTCCATTGTATATATGTACCACATCTTCTTTATCCATTCCTCTGTTGATGGACATTTAGGTTGTTTCCATGTCCTGGCTATTGTAAATAGTGCTGCAGTGAACATTGGGTTGCAGGTGTCTTTTTGACTGTCATACAGAGTAAAGTAAGTCAGAAAAACAAGTATTGTATACTAAAACATATATGTAGAATCTGAAAAAATTGGTATAGACGATCTTATATACAAAACAGAAATAGAGACACAGACATAGAGAACAAACGTGTGGCTGTCAAGGGGGAAAGAAGGGGGTGGGATGAACTGGGAGATTAGGATTGACATATACACACTATTGATACTATGTATAAAATAGATAACTAATGAGAACCTACTGTACAGTACAGGGAACTCTACTCAATGCTCTGTGGTGACCTAAATGGGAAGGAAATCCAAAAAGACGGGGTGTATGTTTATGTATAGCTGATTCACTTTGCTGTACAGTAGGAACTAACACAACATTGTAAAGCAACTATACCCCAATAAGAATTTTTTTAAAAGAGCAGTATGTGTCAACATTTAAAACGTGCAGACATTTATAGGACAACATTGTAGGAATTTGTCCCAAGTAAGTGTTCAGACCAGATTGAAAAGGTGTATGTGTATGCAAAGGTGTCTATCAAATGCTGTCAATAATAGCAAAATTAAATAAACAAACTAAATTTCTGTTTGTCCATCAGCAGACAATTGGTTTTAAAGTTGATGGCTCCTCCATATGATGAAATATTATGCCATTAACTTTAGGCGTATTGACAAGGAAAATGAGCATAATATAATGTTCTACTACAAAAGCACACGACAGTGTGATTCCATATTTGGATACAAACACACACACGCACACACACACACACACACACATAGACAAAGAAGACATATATTTGTCTATCTATATATACACCTATATACTTATGTCTTCTACCTCAGGAGATATATATATATATATATATATGTTTTCTACTTCAAGCTATAACCACTGTCTTGGCAATGAATACCCTCCCATCCCCTTCCGTGCAGCCCTGATCTAAACTGGAGAAATCCTGGCAACCAAGAGGAATCCATATTTAGTGGTGTTGTCAAAATGGCCTTTCAATAGCACATTCATTCTGCACCCTCGAATTCAGGCAAGAAAGGGAAGGGGGAGCGAGAGAGAAGAAAAAGAAAAAGCCAAGTGTTTGTGCGAGCATCTTGGAGACCCGGGGCTCAATAAGGCAGGTGTGCTGCGGCTGCTTCAAGACCACACGGGCAGGGCAGAAGAGGCCGGCGGAGCGCTGATTACGGTGTGCCAAATGGCTGAAGCTCCGTCGGATCCAGCTGCAGAAACCCAGAGGGCAAAGTGCTTAAGGATGCATAAAACGCGGATTTTTCCATAATTATTTAAATATGTGTTAATGAGTGCTGCAAACGCAGTCAGAGTGTGACCATTAAAGGATTAAAAATACAGGCAATTGGAAAAGGAATAGCTTGAACACTATTCAGCACTATTGAACACTAGGGAAAGCACTCACATGGGGATCGAAATCCCCCAAATTTCTGTTTTGGCTCTAGTCCCACTGCTTAGAGTAAGACACCCAACCTCACCGGGGCTCCATCTTCTCATCTGAAAATGAACAGCGGAGGGGAATAGATGGATCGATCCCCCAGCTACAGAACTCCCTCATCACCACAACCTGCCAATCTCCTGCATTTAACAAAATCAGAGAATAAGAATTGTCTAAGGAAAAGGAGCTTGCAAGAAGCTTATGGAACTTTGTGTGTTTTCTTAGCAGTATAAGCAGAGAAAAGACCCTGTTTTTTAAGCAAAGGAGTTGAGAATACAAATGAGCCATTCAGAAAACTCAGAGAAAAATTTGACGGACGGGGTGGGGGCTGTCAGATACTTGTGCCATTAGCCCCTGGTCCTCTTGTCCCCTCTCCTCCCCGAGTGGAAGGCCATGAAAGCATCAACTTAGTCTAAGGTTCCTTTAAGGAGGGAGGAATTTACACCACTTGCCAATGGAGTGGAGGAAATATAGGAATGACACTTCATCATTTTTCTTCCCCCAGCAAGGAAAGAATGAAAGAACCCCAGTGCAAGACTGCTACATTCCATGCCGTTGACACCCAGCCTTTAATTGGAACTGCTACATCCAAAATAAAGAAAGTAGTGATTTCAGGGTATATTTTTGCCTACGTTTTTGAGGATGTTTTGGGCCTTTCATCTCCTTTGAAGGCGTGTCACCTAATTACGCCGCTTTCATCCGCCTGTTCCCCAGTCGGAACATGCCAGTCTCCTGCACGGCAATTGATCATGCCGGACAGGTTTCCACTCTCCAGCTGGTGCAGGGCCTGGGTATTTGTGAATACCTGAATAAACTTCTTTAATCCAAAAACAAACTCCTGCTGAAAGAAACAGGCTGAAAAGGCCTTTCAGGGAGTGTTTTCCAACTCACTGGTTCATGGTTTCTTTGGATCTCACCGTGCTTCCTGTACTAATGGTCTCTGAATGCGTTCCCGACTGTGGCTTACTGGCCTGCCGAAGTCCCTGGCGTTACAGGGGAAGAAGGGAACAGGTAACACAGCAGATGCTCAAAGGAGCTGCCAGCACTGCATAGGTGGAAACTGGAAGGAAAGATATGTGGGCGAGAGCGCTGTGTTCTTTCTACAACTTTCTTAAGGACGTGCTTCCCTAGGTAATGTTTTAAAAACAAAGTTATAGTCACACATTACACACACATGGGAGTAATCTGCCGGATTAAAAGCAGATCTCTCAAATCAGCATTGAAAGTTCATAAATACAAGGGCTGATGACGCTACTCTAATAAATAGATTTGCTTTTGGAAGATCGACAACTTGCATTTACTTTTAAAGTCTATATTATTGAGATGATAGTGGGTCCATTAAAAGAGTACCGTACTGACCTGGGGGTTAACCCATGGCCCAGTGGGTGGGTGAAGTGCTGAGGCCGGAGCCCTGGACTCGGAGTTGTAAGGTTCAAGTGTGAGAACCAGCACATCCGCTTACTAGCCATATAAACTGTCCTAACTTAGTTTTATTCTGTCCCTGCCTCTGCAGCCTGATCTCCAAGGTGAAGGGCTTGGGCTGGATCAGAGGACCTTTTCCTCAACCAATCAAAGTCATCCTTATCTGAGCAAATGTCCCAGAGCCCCCACCCCTTAGGTCCTATGCCCTCTGCCTGCTGTACGGTGATCCCTGACAGGGTCCAGTCTCGCCACTATTGCTGTGTAACAAACTACCCCAGAACAAACTGGTGTCAAACAAAAGCCCTTTTATTTTGTTCACGATTTTGCAGATCAGGCATTTAGCGGCTCAGCTGGGCAGTTACCCCCGCGGTCTCCCGTGTGGGTGCAGCCAGGTGTCAGCTTGGGCTGCAGGCAGCTGATGGCTCCCCTGGCCTGGACATCCCAGGTCTTCCATTCACATGGCTGGTAGTCGATGGTGGCCGTTGGCTGTGCCCTCAGCTGGGACTGTCGCCCAGAGTGCCCATGCATGACCTCTCCAGCATGGGGGTCTCTGTGTGCTCAGAATTCTTATTTGGTGGCCAGTTTCCCCTAAGAAAAGTTTCCAGAGAACCAGGTGGAGGCTGCATGGCCTATTGTGACCTAGCCTCGGACATCATGCAGTGTTTCCTCCACTCCTTTCTACTGGTGGTCACAAGGTCACCAGGTTCAAGGGGAGGGGACAGCATTATAGAGGCAGGTCACGTGTAAGAGCACCTGGGCATGAGACACGGTGGTGGCCGTCTTTGCAAATCATATTCTGCCTCAGGCTTCAAGAATCACAGCTGAAAATCTCTAATGTCTAGATTAGATTCAGTTTCTAATGTCCCTCCCTCTTAGAAAAGAAAAACATCTCTAATTGGGCAATATTTCTTTGTTCAGACTCTTTTTTTAAAGAGCTTAATCGAGGTATAATTGGTATGGAATAAATTGCACATGTTTAAAGTGAGCCATTCAGTAAGTCTTGGCATGTGTACGTGCTTGTGCAGCCATCACCACGATCATCCCCTAAATGTTCCTCATGCCCCTGTACCATCCCTCCCTCCTGCTTCCACCCAGCAGTGCCTTCGTCCCCTGGCAGTGACCCATCTGCCTCCTGTCCCTATAGATGTCTAGAATTGTATGTATCTGATCGTAAACTATGTACTCTTTTTTGCGTAGCTTCTTTCATTTGGCAGTTCTTTCGAGATTCATCTATGTTGTAGCATGTTTCAATAGTTTTTTTCTAATTATTTTTTAAATTATTTTAATTTCTTAAATTATTTTTTAATTATTTAATTATATTTGATGTACAGTAGCATGGATCAATAGTTTTTTCTGTTCTTATGGCTGAGTAATATTCCCTTATATGGATATAACACAATTCTGCTTATCCATTCATGCATTGATGGTCATTTTAGTTGTTTCCAGTTTGAGGTTATTATAAACAAAACTGCTACCTACATTTGCCTTCATTTCTCTTGGATACATACCTAAGAGTGGAATGACCACATCATATGGCAGGTGTATGTTTAACTTTTTAAGAAATTGCCGAACTGTTCTCCAAAGTGGTTGTCCTGACTTTCATTTTCAGCCCTGACATGTAAAAAGATCGGCATCACTCCCATTCTTACCACAAGAAAAATCCTGAACAACCTGAAGATCGATGGCTTTTCTCGGACACGTCAGAGAACTGGGGTCAAAGGGCAAACCATCAGAAGGTGGTAAGTACAATGTACTTCCTTGCAACAGGAGCTGCAGGAGCTGTAAACTGGGAGGAACATTTTGTTCAAATGACAAGTTGCTGGAGGCTGAGTGTGGGCTGCTGTGAGCATGAGAAACTCCCAGGGCGGCAGGCTTAGGGCCCGTCCACGGTTTCGTGGCTTTTACCTCCAGAAACTCCACCAGGTTTCACCAGCAACGAGCTGAGGAAGACCCCGCACAGGTGTGGTCCATCTGCAATGTGGCTGTCTTCCCAGGTATGTAGTGGTACCTCACTGTGGCTTTTATGTGCAGTTCCCAAATGGCTAATGATGCAGAGCGTCTTTTCATGTGGTTCTTGGCCGCCCATAGATCTTCTCTGGTGAGGTGCCTGTTCCAATCTTTTGCCCATTTTTCCACCAGGTTGTTTGTTTGCTTATGATTGAGTTTTGAGAGTTCTTTATATATTCTGAATAAAAGTCCTTTATCAGATCTATGATTTTCAAATATTTTCTCTCACGATAGAGTTTGTTTTTCAGTTCTCTTAATAGAGTCTTTTGAAAGCAGAAGTTTTGAATTTTAATGCAATTCAAAATTTCTCACTGTTCATGCACAGATCACGTGTATGTAAAAGCTATAGATTATGACGAGTCTAAGAGATCTTTGCCTAACATATGGTCACAAATGTTTTATCCTTTTATTCCAGAAGTTTTATAGTTTTAGGTTTTATGTTTAGATCTATGATCCATTTTGAGTTAACTTTGGTGTATGGTGAGGTTGTGATATTTTATATTTTTCAAGGGAAGAAAGTTTCCTTCTAGTCATTGTTTTCTGAGAGTTTTTTTTTTTTTTAATCCGGAGCGGGTGTTAGATTTTGTCAGACGTTTTCCCTATCTTTATTGAGATGATCGTATGATTTTCTGTTTTAGTTTGTTAATATGATGAATTACATTGACTTTCTAATCAATTAATCTTGCCTTCGTGGGACAAAGCTCACTTAGTCACAATGCATTCTCCTTTTTATATATCACTGGATTTGATTTCCTAAATTTTGTTTAGCATTTTTGCTTCCATGTTCGTGAAGAATATCGGTCTGTAGTTCTCTTAAAATTTGTCTGGATTTGGTACCAGGGTAATAATGCTGATTTATTAAATGAGTCCTTTTTGCTTTTTAAGAAAAGTTTGGGTAAAATTGGAATAATTATTCAACTTATATGTTTGACAGAATTCACCAGTGAAGCCCTGTGGGCCTAGAGTATTCTCTGTGGGAAGGTTTCTAACTACGAATATAATTTTATTAATAGAGAATACTCTTATCTATCTAGTCATCTGTTTCTTTTAGAGTTAGCTTTGGTAGTTTGTGTCTTTCAAGCAATTTGTCCACTTTTTCCAAGTTGTCTGTAAGATCTGTAGTGGTGTCAATACTCTCATTTCTAATACTGGTGATTCGTGTCTTTTCTCCTTTTCATGATCAGCTTGGCTAGATGTTTATCCTTTTTTTTTTTGTACTTGAGTTTTGTTTTTTATTTAGTTTGACATTGCTTTTTAAAAAATTTTATTGAAGTATAGTTGATTTACTATGTTGTGTTAATTTCTGCAGTAGAGCAAAGTGACTGTACATATACATAAATATATACATATATATATTCTTTTTCATATTATTTTCCATTATGGTTTATCATAGGATATTGAATATAGTTCCCTGTGCTATACAGTAGGACCTTGTTGTTTATCTGATGTTTATTATTTGTATTGATCTTCTCAAAGAACCAGCTTTGGGGGTCATTGGTCTTCTCTATTGTTTCCTGTTCAGAATCTATCTCCACAAAAGGAGCACTGCCTTTTCTTGCTTCCCCTGTGCCTAAGGAATCCCCTAAGACAATACCTCACTTGTCCCTGGTCTAGGGCTGAGCTCCAGGACAAAGTCATCTACTAGCTCCCAATTTCATCAAACCCCCTCAGCCCCAGTACCTCCAAGTTTCACGTGACAATCAATTTGTTCAAAGGCGAAGCATTCCAATCAGATACTTCAGTAAATGCCCATGTGTAGATTTTGAAATACTCTGGCCCCTTACAAAACAGCTTCAGTGACAGGGATATGAATGCAGTATTCATTTAGTGACACGGATGTTCGTTCCCTGGCTCTGCCCTTTGCTAACATATGACCTTGAGCAAGCGACTAACCATCTCTAAGCGTCAATTTCCCTCTCTGTAAAATGGGAATAATAATAATAATAGGGTTGTTTAAGGACCCAATGAGACGATAAATGCAAAGAGCTTAGTACAGAATCTGGCACGGGGCAAGCAGTCTGCGAACAGTTGCTATTAAAATATGACAGCGAGCGTTATGGTCTGGGACTCCGTTCCCTTTACTACTAGAAAGGAAGGATTTATAGTCTTCCTTTTCTTATGTTGATGTTGGAGCTAATGTTTATTGGTTGTAAATGTTAAAAATATAAACCTGTGGTAGAAATCCACAGACTGTGCATTTTGTCCCATTAGGGCCGAGTCCACGGCCACACCTGCTCAAGCACTGAAGTTTACATTTCCAGCACCCAAAATACACTTCAGTTATAAAAGTATTGCTTCAGAAGTTTGACAGCTCTGTGGCCGTGTCACAGGAAGAGCTCAGATCCCGGGTATTTGTCCAAACACCATCACAGGTATTTCCGTGGGATGCAGTTGTGTTCACATGGCCGAGGAGGACTGGGGGTGTGAGGGCACGAGACCCCTGTGGAGCCAGGGCCGCTGAAGCCAAACAAGCTGGCCCCGCTCCCGGGTGGGAACGTCCTCACTGGCATTCTCGGGGCATGATGCGAACCCCTGCGGCGGAGGGCTGGAGAGCAGAGGAGGGAGACACAGAGGAGGAGAGGGTCCAGAGGAGCCAGCGTGGGAGAGCCGGAGGGGCCGGGATTGGCCGCCGAGTCAGGGAGGACTTGAAACCTGCCAGGCTTTCTGTGGCGGTCTTTGTCTAGGGGGTGCTGCATCCTGAAGAGCACATGGCAGACATGGCTCTGTGTGACTCCCCAGGTGTGTTAGAAAAGGCCGGGCAGCCTCTGCTGGTCTGTCTTGGGACACTTCGGGACTCTTTGACGGGCACGTAAGATGCCCAGATGGCCAGTCACTCTATGGCCAACATGTAGCTGGGGGGAGGGTCGGGGGTGGCCGGGCCGGGGGGGACACAATGGGGGGGGGGTTGGGGGACAGTCAGAGAGAGAAGGGTGTGCTGAACCCACGAGGCGACCCCAACCAGCCCCCGTCTAGGGGCACCCGCGTGAGAGACCCTGACTGAGCTGCTGACGGGACTGTTGTTGCGTTAGTATATTACTGTTGGGGGCGGCTTGTCACGCAGCTAGCGTTCGTAACGGGCACACAGCCCCTGCCTGGTATGAGCCTCCGAATTTCTGAGGGCCTCGGGGTTTCCATCAGTAGAGTGAGCGTTGTAAGGCAGCCTTCTGAGCATTCCTGGGAGAAGCAGAAATGTGGAGAACCGAATCCCTGCCTGCGTCTCTGCACAGCCTTCTTCCCTGTGCCTGTGTCACCTCCCCTTCTGTCTCTCATAAGGACGCTTGTCATCTCAAGATTCTTGATCACATCTGCAAAGACCCTTTTTCCAAATAAGGTCCCGCTTACTGCTACCAGACGTCAGGCTGTCAGCATATCTTTGGGCATATCAACCCCCATGGCATCCTTTACTTAAAGGCAGTGCGGTTCAGGAATTAAGGAAAAGCCATCAGCCGCAGGCGTGAATCCCAGCTCTGCTGTTTCCCATGGGGTGGCCTTTCCCTCTTTGAGCACCGGTCTCTCCATCTGTAAAGTGGAGCCCCCACAGCGTTGCCGTGAGGATCGACTGAGATGGCACATAGGACGGCCCTGGAGCTGAACTTAGCCACACAGTAGGGCCTCAGGACTGGGCAGCCCAGCACAATTTTGACCTGGCAGTTAGTGGTCAACCATAGTGCACCCGCCAGACAGCAATGTCACATTCCGGGACTGCGAGGAGGGGCCGTGCTGGTCCTTTCCTGCGTGGGAGACTGGGCAGACCAGAGGGGGTCAAGGAGGGGGCGCTCAGGCTGGGAGGAGGCCTGTTTTAACCCCTTCCACCCTCCAGCCGTGCAGGCGGGGCCTTTCCTTGGTCTCTCCTGTCCCGCTCTCCTCTTCATCCGGCTTCGAGTGCCAGCCCGACAACGTTCCCAGCGTGTCAGCCAAGGGTGAGCCTCCCCCACACCCTCGGAAGGCAGAACTTTGGAAGACACGCTGTGGCATTCTTGGATAGCCACGGCGGCCTGCGAGAAGACGCATGTCCCTCTCTCTCTGGCCTCCCCGCCCTCCACCCGTTCGCGGGCCCCCCAGCAGGCCAGCAGCAAACGAGGGTCCCGGCAGCGAGCTCTGCGGTAGACTGAACTGGGTGACCTCTGCGTTTCCCACTGGCGCCCGCACCGGCCCAGGGCAGGGATCTTCAAGCAGGCCTGGATTAGAGGTTTGGGGTTTGGAACATCCACATTGGGATAAAATCAGAATTTTTTTTTTTTTTAAAGAAGACAATTTCAGAAACACTGTCTGAAAAACAAAGCAGCTTTTTAGCTCTTTCTCTGAAATGACATCAGCGGCCACCACAAAGCCTGAATCGGCCCCATTGCTTTCGGCCGTGGGGATGTATCATTTCCCCTCCAAAATACCCACGGCCTTGTCCCGGATCCGAGCCGACCTGGAGCCGCTCACTCGGTGGGAAGTGGCCGCACTTTCCCACCCGTGCTCCAGAAGGGCCTTGTAATTGGAAAAGTGCAAGTTGCAGATGAACTGGGAGCCCAGGCCAGGAAATGGGTTTTATGGCGCTGTGTTTGTCCTTGTTTTACATCCATCTCAATAGTGCCGTCCACGTGGGCATTCAAGGACTGGGATTCCGGGAACAACGTTGCCCAGGACCAGCTGCGCCCTGTCGCTCCCACCCCAGACCCAAGCTCTCAGCCCCTCCCCACCCCCTCCCTCCAGCCCCATCCAGACTCTCGCCTCCGGGGTTTTCGAATTGTGTGGAAACTGGAGGATATTTTCAAGATGGATTTTGTTTAATTGAAGCAGCAACCCAATTGCACTTAAATTTGTTTATCACCACATAAAAATAGACATATAAAAAAAGACTAGAAAGAAATACAGTGGCATATTAACAATCTGGTTGTCTGTGGCTGATGGGTTATTTTTTCTTAATTCCTTCTACTTCTGTAAATTTTCTCAATTTTGCTTTTGTAACACAGAAAACATTATTTATTAAAAACCACCAACTGGATCTTGTCTCAGGGCCAAAATGAGCTACTTAAGCGAGTGGAAAGTCAGGCTTTATGGAGAGCCAGCAGTCCCCAGGGACTTATTTCTTTGAAGAGACACTTTTTAAAAACTCAGAAATAATCTGCATAGTTGAAACTTCTGTTCCTCTGGGATTGTTATTCCTTCATTAGTTAAAGTGATTTACTGAGTCACAGGAAATTTCGCCGCTGGACCAAAAAGTGATTCCATTTCCCAAGCATTCACTGAGTGTTTGCCCTGATAAAGTTGCCAGGTTCCTGCCCTGGTTGGGCGTACAGTCTAACGAAGGATTCGGGAGTCAGGTCTCTTGTTCATTCACTCAGCAAACATTTATTGAGCCCCTGTTATGCACCAGGCACTATTTGGGGAGTGCTGGGACGTGGCAGTGTGCAAACAAGACCAAACCCCCTGTCTTCATGGGGTTTAAATTTATGGCAAATGTAGGAAAAGAAGAATGTAAAAAATGCTCAGAAAGTTCAGAGGAAGGAGCCGTCTGTGATGGCGGTGATGGAAGGAGGGGGTGTCCATGTCAGGGAGGGTGTCATGGGTTGAATTGTGTCCCCCCCACCCATATTCGTCTGATGAAGTCCTAACCCCCAGTGCCTTGGAATGTGACCGTATTTGGAAATAGATTTGTTGCAGATGTAATTAGTTAAAATGAGGTCTTCAGGGTGAGCCCTAATCCAATATGACTGGTGCCCTTATTAAAAAGGGGGGGATTTGGACACAGAGACCTCTCCTGCTCTCTCCATGTCAAACACATTCTGATTCATGTGAACACATGTGTGTGTGTGTGTGTGTGTGTGTGTGTGTGTGTGAGCCTGGAGGGAGAGACCCCAGAGCAGCTAGAGGTTCCTTCCCCTTCTGCAGCCCCAGGCCCATCATTCGCCTTTGAGAGAGAGCTGATGGAAGCAGGGCCCCCGTATTTAGTCACTCATCAAGCGTTACTGAGCTCCTACTACGAGCCAGATGCTGCTCTAGGACAAAACAGACACAAATCCCTGTCCGAGTGGCCTGACCTGGTTTTGAAGGATAACTCTGGCTCTGCGTTAGGAGCGGGCCCAAGGTGGAGAGTGAGCAAGGGCAGGGGTACCTGAGATGTCGGCCCCAGCAGAGTCTCAGCAGATTCTGGGTGCCCAGGAATGAATGAATGAACAGACAAACATGTAGCCTCAGGGCACTGGAGGCCAACATGGAACCTGAGAGACAACCCCGGGGAAGAGGCTCATCACCACCGTCAGTGATGTGACAGCAGCGGTCCAGCACTGCGTGCTCACTTCCTGGGCTACTGTATCAAAGGACCACAAACTCAGCTTAAAACAACACACATGTGTTCTCTTACAGTCTGGAGGTCAGAAATCTGACATGGGTCTCACCGGGTCAAGTGAAGGTGTCGCAGGGCTGGTTCCTTCTGGAGACTCCAGAGGAGAATCACTCCTTTGCCTTTTCCAGCTCTGGAGGCGCCTGCATCCCTCAGCTCGTTGCCCCGCACCCCTCCAACCTCCACCTCCATCGTCACAGACTCTGACCTCCTGCCCCCCTCTTATAAGGCCCTTCCTGTTGCTACATGGGACCCACCCGGATAATCCAGGATCACCTCCCATCTCAAGATGGGGCCATTATGCAGCCTACCCAGGTACCTCTGCCAGGCTGTGCAAGCCCATTCCATCCATGGTCTCAGGGGGTCCTCACAGCTGCCCAGGGAGGCAGGTGCTTCCAGTGACAAAACTGGGGCTCAGAGAGGGTGAGTAACTTTCCCAGGGTCGCACCTCCAGGACCTCGAGGAGCGGGGATGCACACACGCCGGTTCTCTCCCCGCCCTTGCTGGAATGGCCCCGCATCACCGCGTGGCAGGGAAGATACAGACAAGCCCATCCCAGACCACCTGGACACTCACAGGAGTCCCCCAGCTCCAAACCATCACCTCGGAAAACCACATCAACTCTGAGAAAGATTCACCCCCAACCTCATCCCTGTCACCCCACAAGAAGCCCAGTCTCCCGCGGTTGAGAACAAAGTGCCTTTTGAGCGCCCGGGGTTCCTCCGAGGAGCCCCTTTGCCGGGGGGGGGGGGGGGGGGATGATTTCTCTGTGACAACCCGCCTCGCGGGGCGCTGCCGCCGAGTCGCTGGGTGAACCCGTGTGTCAAGCAGAGAAGAGCCAGAAGCCCCTCTGGCACCGAGCGTGGGGGAAGCGGCCGGCCGTCTCCAGAAGAGGCAAGCAGCCTTGTTTATTTTCATTTTTGCGATTGAAAATGCTCACTTCCTAGGCCCCTCCGCTCAGTATGGCTGTTCCTTTAAAGAGAAAAAGGAAGTGTGGTCCTGGCAGCGTGAACCGAAGCAATAAAAAATAAATCTTGGTAATTGTTGTGGAGACAGAAAGCAAAACAAACCGGACTTAAGTACATTGCAAGAAAATGTCAGCGTCGGAGGCCGGGCCATTAGCGTGCGAAATCGTTTCTCTCCCCGGAGGAACCGCTGGATGGGGACCAGCCTGTTTGATTTTCTACATTCCTCCTTCTGGGGTTTCTTGGAATGTCAGACTACTGCGTTTTTTTTTTCTTTTTCCTGAAAAGGACGGGTGGCTTCAGAGATGGTGATGGAGAAACGTCAGGAAAGAGCCTGAGGGAAGACAGCCGTCAGTGAGCCTTCACCGCTCGGCAATGGTTCCCGTGTCCCAGGGCCCCTCGGGCGAGGGCAGCAGGCAGGGCCGGGAGGGGGTCCTCGAAACACCCCCTGGAAGCCTCTGGCAACAGCGGCTCCCCTTCAGCCTCACCAAAGGGAGCGCCCAGCATCACGTCTGCAGCACGGAAATAAAATGGAGTATTTCTTTATTCCGGAGTCGACTCACCTGTGTTTCCAGAAGTGATAACAACCCTCCCTCTCTGTGCCACTTGCCACAGAAACAAACTTCAGAGTTGTGAGTGGGTGTCCAGGAGGACCTGGACTTTGGAACAGGAGTGCATAACCCGAGGTGACGGTCTTGGAGCTCGTCCCGGTGCTGATTCCCTAAACAGCCCTGATTTGCCTGAGAGGATCCCTCTTCATGTCGGATGCCCCGATGGGACCTTTCACTTTCGGAAGATTCTGGTTGGGATAACTGAGTGGCGTTGGGGGTCTGAAATCACCCATCTCCCAGATGAGGAAACTGAGGCTCAGAGAGTGACAGAAGTGGCCCAAGTCATAACAGGGGCCGAGCTGGGATTTAAACCCAGGCCTGATTGAGTCCAGCGCATGAGCAAAGCACAGACATGGCCGCTCGGCTTGAGTTTCCAGTGTCCACCAAGGTAACTGTAAATCAGACTTTGTTTGGGAGGAAACTCATTTCTATCCTGAACTTTCTGCAGAATTTAAGACCCAAAGATAAACCACTTGCTTAACTTAAAAAGGTTCAAATTGTTTTTCCATCGGCACCTTCTGCCCAGCAGGAGTGCCCCTCTCTGGCTGCGTCTTAGGTTTAGAATTCCAGGTTTACCTGGTGAAGGTTAGCGGTGTCCCAGCACCTGGAAGGTGAGCAGAGATCAGCTCTTTCTGAGATCTTCCCTGGAGAAGCTGAAAAGAGATTCTCCTCTCCTTCCGTCTGAAAATGCATCCCAAGGCCCTTTTGTCTCTGGCACCTTCTACGCTGGCTCTGGTTGAGACGGCACCGAGGGGCCGTGCTGGGCTTCTCCCACTAAATCAGAAATTTGGACACTAAGTGTGCAGAGGGAGAGCCAGGCCTCTCAGCTTTGAGCTGAAGCGAAGCCCATTGACTGGCTGGGAATGACACATGGCCGGGGATTAGCGGCTTTACAGACTCTAAACAGCTGTAAGAGCAAGGGGAAGCGCTGCAGCTGCCCCCGGGGTAAGGAGGCCGGCATTCGGGCGGGGGGCACCTGGCCCCTCCCCGCTCACTGGCTGCGTAACCTTGGCCTCCTCTGCGCAACGGGGATTTGTAGTCCACTGTCGGCCTCCCTGAATCATCTCATCCTGTGCACTGACACCCCCTGCCTTCCCTCCAGAGGGCTCTTCCTGACCCCAGACAGCAGGAGCAGCGTCTGACCCTGTTCCTTCAGGACGAAACAGAGGCTCTCCTCATTTGGGGAGGCCTCGGAGGGAGCCGCCTGTTTCTGAACCTGTGAAAGGCGCCTGGATATCTTCCAGATCGCGAAGGTGGCCTCAGTTTCCATGCAAAGCAGATCATCCTGCAAAAGATCAAAGGCCCACGCTCGCCTAAACCAGTGGACGGCGGCGAGGCTCACGCGTCAGCTGCCGTCAACTAGCCGTGCCTGCCTGAGGTTTCTGAGGCTCCACCCCGACCGTGGAGAAGGGTGAGGCCAGCGACTGGTGACATCTGCCGTGGACGTGGTGGAGTGTGTGCCCTGGATTTACTTCTCCCGACCTAGACCTCGGGCTAATCGGAGGAAAGAGCTCAGCACACACGGATGTGAGTCTAGAGGCACCATGGCCATAACAGCCAACATTCTTTGTACCGTTCTGAGACTTCAACACATTTGGTCTTTCATCAACCCCTGGAGATAGAACTATTATTGGCCCATTTTTTTAAAGATGAGAGGACTGAGGGGCAGAGGGATTGAGTCACGTGCTCAGTAAAAGGCAAAGTAAAATGGAGGCTGCACCTTTAACCACTTACCTCATGGACATCTGGGACGGGAGGAAAGGCTGGTGGCTTTGAATGGACAAGACTGGGTTCAATTCCCAGAGCTGCTGTTATCAGAGAGGTAAGTGGTTGTGGGCTTTCAGCAGACAACCTGGTCTAGCCCTGGATGCAGGCAGATAGCAGTATTTCCATTGTATCATCTGGGGTTCAGAGAAGGAAATGGACTGCTCCAAGGTCACACAGCTTGGAAGAGAAGAAACCAGGACAAGCATACAGGGCTGGTCTGTACTAACTGATGCTCTTTCCTGTACGTTAGATGAGAAGGTGACTCAGCCCCTGTGACCAGCGATGTGAAATCAGAACCAGTCCCGAGAATGAGCTGGAAAACCAAGCAATGCGACCCTTCTTCTTAAACACGGAGCTCTGATTTCACACGGCCGCCAGTCTCCGAAACGTCCTCCCTGTGTCTGTGGATTTGCGCGCTTTCCGGTGGCTGTCAGGACAGACGCAGACACCCTGGACCACACCAGTGCAGCTGTCTGATGGCATTCCCAGCCCAGTTGGGAAAAGGAATTAGCACAAACCTCAAGAGAGAGCTGTTCTCATGAAATGCACGGCCTGGTTGGGCTGCTCGGAGTGGGAAGGGAAGTTCACATTCTCTTATCTGCTGACTCGCTTGGCCCCGTCTCCAGCGAGTCTTTCAGCCCCCACGAGAGAGGATCTGGCACAAAAAGGGGGACAGCAAACACCGATCTGAACAAAAGCCGAACTCCAAGGTCTTTACCTGGAGCCCATCACCGTGACCTCTTGACCCCTGTTTTGGGGGTCATGACCAGACTCTTTGCCCGAGGAACATAGCTGCCCTGGGGTCCCCTAAGAGCTGTCTTCTGCAACGTGGAGAGAGTCATCTCTGGATGCTGCCAGCTCCTGGATGATTCCCTGTTGTTTCCAAGCACCCTCAAATCTGAGCTTTGGGAACCTTTTCTTGACACGTGGCCATCCCAGGAGCGCATTGCTGGCCTCTGTTGCAGCGCCCATGCCCTCAGCAACCAGGGGCCGTGTCGTAGCCTTTGTGACGGGGCTTCCCTCAGAGCAGTACGAGCCGCAGGCACGTGTGTGAGTGAATTGTGACAATCCCTCGTGCCAAGGACCGCCGTTGCAAAGAGGGCCCACGTGAGCAAGCGTACCTACAACCTTGCAGACGTTTCCCCCATCCTCTTGGATTTCAATTTTTAAATAGGGAAAATATTAACAGTACCTTAGTTCCAAAAATCAAAACGATTCAAAAAATGAATACTTGGAAGTTCCACTCCCTCCCCTAATCCTTCACCCGTTCCCACTCCCCCTAGGTAATCAATCTCCTTAATTATTTTTGGCTTATCCATCCTGCATGTCTTTTGGAGGAGGGAAAATATTACACACACACACACATACACACACACATACTGTACACACATGCATATCTGTGTGTGTACATAAGAGATACACATACGAAATAAATATATATTATATGCAAAAATATGGCACATTATGCATTCTGTTTTGCACTCAGCGTTGTTTTCCCCCTTAACATCGCTCCCTGGATATCGCCCCATGTCAGTCCGGATCACACCTTCTCATTCCTCTTTACAGCTGTGTAGGGTTCCACTGTGTGGATGGGCCGTAGTTTGTTCAACCGGATCCCCTAGGTGTGGGCATTTTGGTAATTTCCAATATTTTGCAATGGCAAGTCATGTTGCAGTGAATGACCTCCACACATATGCTTTCTCATCGTCAAGGAAAGTCTTTTCTGTGCAGCGCAAGCCTGTATATTTTACATGGTTGAATATTGCATATTGAAGAGCACAGACTCTGGGGCTCTACTGCTTTGGCTGCAGCTCCACCCTTATGAACGGGCTGACTTGTCCTTAACAAATCACCTGCCGTCTCTGTGCCTCCGTCTCCTCTTTCGTAAATGAGGATGATAAATAGTATTTTCTCCATGGGATCGTTGTGAGGACTACAGAGCTGATGTGTAGAGGAATGCTTATAGCTGAGCCTGCCACACAGGAACTACTCAGTAAATGTCTGCTGGGTGTGTCTGCGCCAGACATTGGCAGAGGTCCACCCAGGCTGGTAAATGCGTAGCTCTCCAAAAAGAAAGTCGTGAGCTGTAGCATTTGCTGATTCCCATGGTGTAAATGCTCCCACGTGGCAGTCGCTCAGCATGGAGTTGGGAAGCACGCAGTCTGCTCTTTGGATGCAGCGCGAGCTGGCCCCCGCACCTCCCGCACGTGCCCTCTGACCTCCTGCCCGCCTGTGGGCACACTGGCTGCCCAGCGGCCAGCCCTGGCGGCTGGGCTTTTTGCCTGAAGCCTCACCCTGGCCTGGCCGCCTTCCTTTCCCACTCCCACTCCCTCACGCCCCCTCAGCCTGTCTTGCCTGGGAACTTTCCGGATCAGCCCCTTCCACACACAGCCTTGCTCCAGGCTCTGCTCCTAGGGAGCCTGCCCAAGACCGCACCTCAGGGTACCTTTTTCCCTAGAACGCGCTGAGGTTTGGGACGCGATAACACTCCACAAGCTTGCGAGCTCTCTTTTCCGTTAGCCCCTCCACAGCTGTCTCCAGGGCTTCATCCACGCCTGCGCCCCAAGGTGTGTCTGTCGAGGGTCCTGACTCACGGGGCAAGGTCCTCTCCTCTGACTCAGCAATGCCACTTCCTGCCCACAACCTTCTAGAACTCTTGCACTTTTGACACAATGGAGACCTAGCCCACCCCTGATTCACCAGCTCAGTTTTCTGTCACATCCTGTACTTTCCCTGAGGATTTTTCTGTTCTCCTCCTGACCAGGGCCAACGCCAACCAGCCCACAAGCACCAGAGAACAGAAAGTCAGCCAGGCAGACTCCAAGATGGTTCAAAAAAATAGAGGCAAACACGGGCGGTCAAGAGGTCCTTGGTCCTTCTCTCGTTGGAATAGAATTCACTGCGTTGAAGTATACATAGTCTCTGAGCTTCCTTCCTGATTTCCCCCAAAAAGAGCTTGGTGGGGGGATGGCACAGTGTTCTATGTGGTGGAAACGTGAAAGAATCACTCACCAGCAAGTGTAATTGTTCTGGAAACTGTTCAGAATATTCACGTGTCCTGTAATTTTTCCCCAAGTAAATAAGGTGGAAAAGCATCAGAAAAGAGTCAAAGTTTTCCTCAGGAATCCAGACCACAGGGAGAAAATAACGAGTTGCCATGGCTCACCCTTGCGAATCATTTCTCCGTGAACCTAGCCTAGCATGGATGTCTATTTAGGAAGAGATACTTCCGTATCTGAGGTTGGCTTCCATACTGAGTGGAACGAGAGGGATGCCAGAAATGGCCACTTTCAAATCTAGTGAAAACAGCTAAGTCAACAAAGGAATAACAAGATCCCAGGTTGCAAAACAAGTTGGAAAAACTTTTCTAAGAGCTGTCCTGGTCACCACACCACACAGATCCTTTGCTTTGCCTCTGGAAACATTTAGCTCAGGGTTACTTCCGGAATTAATCTGTAGGCATAGGAACGTGCTTTTAGGGTGAAACTTCACTGTTGTCATTGTTGTTGCTTTTTACAGAGCTCACCGTAATGTATTTTAAATGTCTAAGACTAGTGACATTTTCACATCAGTCATGAAATCATTACAGAACTCTATCCAACGCCAGACGAGAGCCGTTGTGTAGATAAAGTGATAGTGTTTTTCCTTCCTGCAGAACTCCATCAACAATCCAGAACTATGTTCACTGGAATATTTTGAGTCATAAATCTGAACTTAAATTGATTGTCTCCTATTAGGATAATTTTTAAATGAAGCAAAACAAACAAACAGAAAGAAAACAGAAACAACTAAAAACGTTAAAAACCATGCCTATCTACAGAAGACAAATGGAGGACTCGCAATTTGGAGGTGAATATGAGCATGGCCCACATCTAATCTGGAACATATGGGTCCAAAATTACCCTTTTACATTCAAATTGGCAAATAAGAGATGCATTCTCAGTTTCATTTTCTTCCAAAGAATCTTTCAGATTTATGAATAAAGTGCAATACTTTGGACTCAAAGCACACACTTTGGACTCAAAAACCTGAGTTTCTTCAGTCTTCAGTCTACTGCTTACAAGATGCTTAATGTATAAAGTGCAAATCCCTTCCCCTAGCTCAGCCTGGGCTGTAGTATCTCACAGGGTTGCTGAGAAGATGATAAAACACGAGGCATAGAACAGGGTTCACTATGTTATCACCTGTTCTTATAGCACAAGCTCGGTTCTATGACTGCTCTTGTTTTCTTAATTGGTCCCCTATTTGAAAGCGATTAGTTATTTAAAACATAGAGTCTCTGTCTCCAGAGCTTCGCAATAATGCAAAATAATTCTACACGATGCACACAAGGGCGCATGGGCATGCGCACACGCGCGCGCGCACACACACACACACACACACACACACACACACGTCTCTAGAAGGATAATTTTCTCCAAACCACATTTTAAGGGCCTGTGTGATTTGGGCAGGGATAGCGGCTGCTGCTTTCCCAGCAAATAAATTTGTCCAAATCTGTTTACTCTCAAATTTATATAAAGAGCTTCATTAGCAACAGCCATGGACTAAATGGCCGCCACATGGCACACAGAGACAGTCTTAGGATGTTGGTTTACCCAATTTTGCAGAGTGATTTGTTTTTAATGAATTATGCACACTGATCATAGGCTCTGCTCAAAGCCTCATTTACTCTGGAAATTCCTGAAATTGCTATTCATTTTTCCAAGTTTTTTTTTTCCCCTTGAAAGTTCACAAACACTTTCTGAGAAAGAAAAGAATTAACACACATCTTTTTGTAGATTAGGAAACACAGATGATTTGATAGAAAGCAGGTTCGCGTGAAATACTCATGAAAATGAATCAGATCTCTGGCTTTCTTTTTAAAAAAAAAAAATCTATGGAAACCCTGACAGCAAAGAAACTGATTAAATAAATTCAGAGTAGATTCATGGACTGGGGTCTTAAACTTCTCTGGAATAACTCATGGTGCTGAGAACATGGCAGAAACCAAATGAATATGTGCGAGCGAGTTAATAAAATCACACTTCCAAACACATTCTTTAAGAGGTTGAGCAAGAAATTGACCCTTTTCTTAGGCATCGTATCCATGGAGCTGCCCGTCTAATGGCTCATATCTATTCTGTGGCCGTGTGTGCTAGAAGAACGTCTTCCCTTCCCCATGGACCAGACAACAGCGGGGTCTCTGGGTTGTGTCTTCTGCATGGTTGCAGCTGGGAGACATAGCATTAAGTGTGTAGACAGGGCGGGTTCAATGCTAAGCAGTATTCACAGAGGGATGAGAAAAACAATCAGCTTGCCTTTTGGTCCACCCCTGCCCCAAAGACCAGAGCACGGACACTCGGGGCACCAGGAGTTGAGCACTTGGCTGGAAAAGAAGCCCAGTGTGGGCTCAGTCATTCCATTAATGCACATCGTTGAACACCCACCACAGAGAAGGCATAACTGGCACTGAGCAGAAATCAACTGGCCAAGAAGCCATCCCTGACCCCCCCAAGGGCTTGCAATCCAGCCGAGAGATAAGACTAAGAGGCCAAAAATTAGATAAAATGCAAGACGCAAATAAGAATGCAATGTGAGTCAATGCAAAAGACCAAGCAAGGGGACCCTGACCATCAGGCAAGGTGATGTCTACCAGCCGGATCTGGGTTGAGTCTTGGCTTCACCAGAAACCCGATGAGCAACCTCGTTAGTTATTATCCTTCCTAAACTTCTGCTTCCTCGGCTGTAAAGCAGGTGTAATGATACCCTCCCCTCTAAGATTGCTCTAAGAATTAAATGGCATAACCCGGGGCAAGGCAGTCAGAGCAGGTCTTACTGTCCCCAGCGTCCACTGATGGTGAGAATTTTCCAGGGTACCCAGCAATTTAGGAGACCTCACCAGAACCAAGTCTGGTTACCCAAGTCTGATGCTCTCATGCTTAGTCAACAGGCCAGCAGGCATTTCGTGAAAAAGAGCCCGTGATCAAGTAAGTTTGGAAGATGCTGGGTTAAACAAGTTTCTTTACCAAAGGACTTAAAGAGTCCTTATCTTCCCATTGTGCATTCAGAATCTTCATGAGGGAGGAAGTGCTTCACAAACTTATTTGAACCTCAAATCGTTTTGTTTTCTAAGGAGTGTTTCACAAATCTGTTTACTTCTGAACATCAGCACAGTGAAAGGTCGAGCTGGATTTCAACCGAGGTCTGTCTAACTCCCATTCAGCCTCTTTCCATTTCATAGCTCCTTTTGAAGGCAGGAGCTGGTCTTTGACAACTTCACTTTTTGCCAGTGCTTCATATAGTATTTGGTTATTTTATGTGCTCAGTTCAATAATGGATGAATGCGGGAAAGAATTCAATGATGTAACAGAAAGAATGGGCGCGCGGTGGGTGCTTGGTGATTTCCTTCCTTCCTCGGGTAAAAGATCCATTCAGAGTGCCAGAGACACCAGTTACACCAATGAATTTTAATGCACCAGAGAATTAAAAGTCCATTCACAGGGTTTCAGATTCCACATTGCAACTAACCTTTACGAAACTGCCACTTGTCAAATTTTGGTGTAGTATCAAAGAAGAAAAGCTACAGTGATCTGGAGAACCTTATCAAAATACTCCTCCCTTCTCCAACTATCTGTGTGAGGTGGATTTTCTTCTTATACTTCAATCAAAACGTATTGGGTTGGCCAAAAATTTCATTTGGGCCAAACCAATATTACAACAAAGTCAGAAGCAGACTAAAAATTGAATTGTTTTCTATTATAACAAACATCAAAGAGATTTGCAAAAATACTAAAACAATGCTACTCTTCTCACTGATTTTGGGGGAGGGGTTGGGAACATACTGTTATTTTTCATTAAAAGTGAACTATGTAGGTTATGGGGTTTTTAAAAATAAATTTATTTATTTAATTTATTTATTTTTGGCTGCGTTGGGTCTTCGTTGCTGCGCGCGGGTTTCTCTAGTTGCGACGAGCGGAGGCTGCTCTTAGTTGCGGTGTGCGGGCTTCTCATTGCGGTGGCTTCTCTTGTTGTGCAGCACGGGCTCTAGGCACACAGGGCTCAGTAGTTGTGGCTCGTGGGCTCTAGAGCGCAGGCTCAGTAGTTGTGGCGCACGGGCTTAGTTGCTCCGCGGCATGTGGGATCTTCCCGGACCAGGGCTCGAACCCGTGTCCCCTGCATTGGCAGGCAGATTCTTAACCACTGCACCACCAGGGAAGCCCCAGGTTATGGGTTTATTATTGCTATTTTAAAATAAATATTCTAAATGTTTCTCAGTTTTAAATTCTAATACAGTGAATAATAATAGATATAACGCACAGACACCAAACTCTTTGGGACTCTCAGTGATTTTTAAGATTGTAAAGGGGTTCTGAGATCAAAAAGTTTGAGAACCACTGCTCAAACTAAGTACTTCCTGAAATTTCCCCCCAAACTGAACTCCATGTGGGAATGGTTCCTAAGATACTGGAAAAGTTTAGAGGCATGATCATTGAGTTCCTAGGAAAATGCCCTATGCAGGATTCTTCTTGCTCTAAGGATCTCAATCTCCTGTGTATTTCACAGCCATATTGAAATTATTTGCAGAGATTTTTAGAATTATACGAAGTGGCAACACAAAATGGGCCCATTATTCAGATGGGAAAAGTAAAGGTTAAAAAGTTGAGACGGTGCCAAAGAGCAGATCCTGGGTGGATCCGCCCTGTTATGGGGGAGGAAGACCCCAGTTCTCCAAACTTCCCGGGAGCCTCTGCAGCCCAGGAAACTGTGCAGGACCCAGCTTTTCTCATGACACATCCATGGTTTGGCCTGTGGTCTCAGCTGCAATCATCATGGGAATAGCTTGTAGTATTCTGGCCCCTGCTCATTTCCGTCACCACTGAAAGCAGGAATTATCCAAGTGGGTGGAAAAAGAAAATGTGAACAATTTAAGAAACACGACAGAAGACGTAAACAAGAGCCCAGCCGCCCCCTGTTTGCTTCTCCCCAAATTTGTTTCCAACGTGGTGTTGTTCATCCGAGGTGTGATTGATACCAAGGCCTGAAATGCAGGGATGATTTAAAGTGACAGCCGGGACCCATTTCACTGCAGTCTGAAAACTCCAGCCTCCCTGAACCCACCCCGTTACAGCCCAGGCTCAATTTCCCACACACAGCACTGAAAAATGATTCCCAACACCAGACCGCAAGGGGCTTTTTATCTTTGCTGTCAGCCTGAAATACATTCAGAACTCAAAGCAATTATGGAAACATTTGGGTCTCCTGAACTTTTCGCTGTTGGGTTTCTCTACCAAATAAAATGAAATGAAGCTTAGTTCTTTGGGGATTAATATAAACAAAGATCATAAAGGCATCTAGTGAACGGGGTAGGGGGCGGAGATCACAGGCTATGAATGACCAACCTCACTTGCATTCAGCACAAGAACATCTTGCTTCGTGGGGGAATCAGGGGCTCTAGGAGAGGGCCTTGCTATGAATACAGTTAATTCTTCTAATTAGAACCCAGGAAAATGTTGTTTTGGCTCCCCCCGCCTTACTCTGCCAATCTACATCTTCAGGGTCCTGAATAGCACCAAATGCAAATGTCCTTCTTTCACCAAAAAAAAGAAGGTGGTCAGAGGGTCTAGAGGGAAGAAGGGAATTTTGAAGTATGCAGTAAGTCAACAGACCCGTGAGCAGTGGGACAGTAAAATTTCACAGCCAGGCTTTGATCTGGATTTCAGAAAAATGAAGCCATAAATGTAGAATGTTTTATGAACCCCAAAATAAGAAACTCTTTGTCTTTTATCTAAAATGTCTACTGAGAAAAATCAGAGGATTATCTAAACGTCGAGCTCATTATATTTTATTTGTGGCAGGGTAAGGAGAGATCACAAAAATATTTACTGAGGTTTATTTTAACTCAAAATAAACTAAATGTCGTTTAAAAAAAATATATATGTATATATATATATATTCTTCAAATGGGTTTCAGTGGACAAATCCATCAACCCAAATAGGTAGAAATGAATGCCTTTTCTTGCTGAGATGGAAATTTCCCCTCTGAGGCTGCCCTGACTGCCTTGACAGTTTCATTCTGTTGTCGGCTCTGCAGGTGAAAATCCTCTCTCCACCCTTTGCTACCTGCCAACTATCCCAGAATGATGGTAAAAGCCACACCGTGATAGGTGACATGACAACCCAAAACCCAGCCAGACCCCTCATCAGCGCCCTACATACATCACTGCTTTTATGCTCTCTGAACCCAGTACCCGATTTAATACTTGTCACATAGTAGGTGCTCAAGAACACCAGCCACCTGACTCTTTTCACTGGAGTTCGGTCCTCTCTGGACAGGTGCCACTGCACCCAGTTTACAGGTGAACAGACCGAGTATTGAACAGTTCCCCTAAGTTCCTCAGGGCCACGCGGCCAGTATGTAAGCCCAAAGGACTCTTTCTTACAATGCCACTGTTGCTTGTAAAGTTAGCCAAGAGGAGGGGAGAGGTGGGAGCAGACCCGAGGAAGATGAAAATTCTCCCAGAAAATGGAAAGCAGAGAACGGGTGGTCTGAGTGAGTTGCCCAGAGGAGCAGGGCCTCGTTATTCCTGGCACCTGGTCCTTGGCACACCTGAGCTTGAGTGTATAAAGGTGCCAGCGTGGCTGGAGAGTGCAGAGGTGTACACTTGGACTCTCGGGATGTTTTAACGCTACTGGATGCAAAGTCAGTGCCCGTTCCGTTGTGAACTCGCCTCCGCGGAGTCCTGCGGGCGGCATCCACCGACTCCAGAGACCAGCCCACAGTGTGCCCCTGTCGTTCCCGAGCTCCGTGCTTCTTTTTTTTTTTTTTTAAACTTTATTTATTTATTTATTTATTTATTTATTTATTTATGGCTGTGTTGGGTCTTCGTTTCTGTGCGAGGGCTTTCTCTAGTTGCGGCGAGCGGGGGCCACTCTTCATCGCGGTGCGCGGGCCTCTCACTATCGTGGCCTCTCTTGTTGCGGAGCACAGGCTCCAGGCGCGCAGGCTCAGTAATTGTGGCTCACGGGCCTAGTTGCTCCGCAGCATGTGGGATCTTCCCAGACCAGGGCTCGAACCCGTGTCCCCTGCATTGGCAGGCAGATTCTCAACCACTGCGCCACCAGGGAAGCCCAATCCGTGCTTCTTTGCATTTTTGCATATCTGTGGTAACTGCCAGGGTAGGTGCTTCCTTCCACCTCTTTTTGCAAAGTGCTTTGCTCAAGGGTCCCTCGGCAAAGGTTAGTGCATTGTCTCTAGACAAGTGCTCTAGTCCTGCAGGTCGTAACCCATTAGTGGGTCATGAGGTCAGGAGAAGGAGCCATATCTGTTTTTTTTTTAAAAAAAAAAAAGTAGAGCAGGGCAGAATGGAATGGAATGGAATGGAATGGGCTAGACCAAGGCACATTTCACATGGTAAGAAGAGGCATCATCTCTGAAACATCTGTTTTGTTGTGTGTGTGTGTGTTTGCGTGAGTATGCATGTGTGTGTGTGAGTGTAGCCTGGGCACGTTAGTCAGGGCTACACTATGCTGCTGTATTAAAGGGACACACAATATAGTGCCTCA